>NC_046607.1:15179499-16427474 GCF_011750605.1 Drosophila busckii
ATTGAACGAAATTCTGGCAAACTCGTTCTTTAGCGTTTCGTTCGTTCTTTACGAGGTATGATAGCTATGGGACTTTCAGCGGTTGACAATGCCAAACAAACATACAAAAGTATTAAACGTTCGGTTGCAGCACACACACACATTCACACACACACACATATATACAAATACATATTATATTTGGTTATAGACCGATATGGGCTTTGTGCCTTTAAGCGCCATATATATGTATTTTTTTTTTCGTTGGTCCCCCTGTCTCCGGCTTGTTGAATATTTAAGCGCTTTTAAAACATTTGTTACGTTATTTTTTGCTGTATTTGTTGCTGCTGTACTTTGTTGGCGCTAGTCTGTGGTAAAGTCTGCGGCCCAAACTTTTATTGTTTTGGTTATCAACGCTCAGCGCTTTTAAAAAATTCAATTGCGGTCGGAAGTCGTCGCTCTCGCATAAACTGCGACCCCACCACGGGTGTCGGTCGTCCCCCCTTTGGCAGCAATTTACATTTAAATGGCGATAAAAAAGTGATACAAATTTGAAATTCTAGACTAGCGAAACTGCCCCAAAATAAAATAAAGAAACCGGGACCGGACCGCTTTGCCCTAATGACGCTGCTGCTGTTGCTGCTGCTGCTGCCGACGTGTGGCACCGCAGATGCCCAAAGACCCACTGGACCCGCTCTAGCAGGATGAATGCATCTCGCTCTAACAATTTGCGCAAAATGCAAATTTAAATTCTTTTCAATTGTTATTGTTGTTATTGCTATTGTAGCTGCTGCTGCTGCTGCTGCTGTTGTTGTTCTATTTGCACTTTGGCACAAACGCTCGACGCCTTGGCCACACACCAAACAACAGAGAGAAACATACGTTGGCTCTCATTCCTTTTGGGAATACGTATACTCGTTGTCATTGTCATTGTCCTTGCCTTTAGTTTTTTGTTTGTGCTCTGCGTTGTGGTTTCATTTTTATTGCTACAAGATTTTTAAATATTTAATGCTAGCCATTTATTTTGCTCTCTCGCTCTTGCTCTCTCTATCTTTCTCTTTCGGTGTGTGACAGCCTACAAACTTTTTACAAGCCAAAAATAAAATTTTAAGTGAAAAATCAACAAATAATTGCAGCTGCTGCTTTATTTCTTGCAAACTGCTAATATTTTTTTTTTTAACACAAATATTTATTTATAGCAAAGCCAAACTTTGGCTTTCAATGTTGGCCGCGCGTAAATTGTGTGACTTTTTAGATGACATTTTGCCAATTTCCGAAGTGACAAAATCAGATAATTTACAACGCCGTCTATCTTTATCACTGCCATTGCAGCTGGCTGGCTGGCGGGCTGGCTGGCGGGCTGACTGACTGACTGGCCAAACAGCAACAAAGTGGGCGTGCCAGCTGACCCTGGTGAGCGCCATATTTTCGCCAGGCCGATAACCAAGTGCAAATCACTTGGCAACGCTTAGGCTAAAAAAAATACAGACAGACGGAATCTTGCGCCGAAACGGAAAATAATTTTTATATTTGATTTTCTGCTGCATTTACTTTGTCGACTACGCTTTTCTTTCTTTTTTGCCTGCGCATTTTATTTGTCGATTAACAAGTCTTGGCCGAAATTCGTTGACCATTCTTGAAACGCTGCCAAGCCCAGCAATGGACTCACCACTTGGCAACTGTGTAATCTGCTTGCAGTTTGACTGCAAATGAACTTTGGACTGCAGCAAATGCTTTGGTTTGTCTGCATAATTGAAAGCGACTGCTGCTGCTGCGCGCAGAGCCTGCAGTGATTTATGTACTTACAAAATTATTACGTATACGTAATATTAGCTGCCATATTTATTCAGCTAATTGACTTGCGCCACAATGTTGCTTTAACAATTGAATGGAATGCAAGTGACACTTGTTGACCACAAAATATGCCTCAAGTCCAGCTCTCAATTGTCAGCTGCAATTATGTGGCATTATTGTGGGTGCTATTATGTTATTTAGAAGCAAACCGCAGCAGCTCATAGGACGACACACCTTCAACTTACAAGCACTCAAATTTAAAACCATAATGCAAAGCAGACTGCTTGTCACTCTCAGGCTCTGGCTCTGACTCTGACTGCTGCCTCTGCTGACTTCTGACTGCTGCTGCTGCTTGCGGCTCAGTAACCATTGCAGACAACTAGACAATGGCTGCTGCTGCTGGCCGCACATGCAACTGAACCTGCCAGTTGCCGCGCTCTCACTCACTCCTGCTCCTAATACCAGCAGGCGCCAAATTTGACTTTCAACTCTGTGCATCTTGCTGCTGTTCCAGCTACTGCAGCCTTTGTTGACACGACTCTTGCGGCGTTGTCGCAGCTGATGTCGCAGCATATACACCTAGTGTGTGTGTCTGTGTGTGTGTGGGTGTATGTGTAATCCCCCAATATGTGCGACAGCGTGTAAAGTGTGTGCCAACGTGTTAAACTGACGGCATCTGTCATTTAGCATTTCTTTGGCTGCTTTTTATGCGCAATACTTTTTGGCATTTTGGCGTCTGGCTTACACTTTTAGCTTGTCGCCTAATTATGAGCGAATCGAGTAGAGCGAAAAGTAGTTGACACTTTGACATGAGCCTGGCAAGCCGACAGGGCAAAGTTGAATGAAATTGCTGCTGCTATAAAATAGATTGCAAGTCAAAGCTGCTGAATTGTGAATTGACTTTAAGTCGCCCGCCGTAAATAAAACATCAATTATATTCGCTACGCTTGCTAACTGCAAGTTTTGACAATTGTTTTTGTTTTTTGCTTTTGGCACAACTTTCATCAGCAGAGCGCGCCGCTTCCATTTGGCTTTGCAGTTGTTAATTTCTTTTCGCCTATAATCCCAACCAGTGCCGCTGACAATAGCAATGTAACCAGAGCGGAGCGCGCGGACTCGCTGCCAAAGTGTAATGGCATAAAAAATTAATAACCAGTGGAAGTTTTGCAAAGTGACTATCATCAGCCAGCAAGCAGCAGCAGCGGCTGACTGGACTCAAGCTTATGCTGCTGCTGCTGCTGCTGCTGATGTGGGCGGGGGCGTGCTCATCAGCATCAGCATCACAGCATCTATAATTCCTAACTCTCGAACAAACTTGCCCACGCTCTCAGCATGAACTGACAGTTAGCAGAGGCTGCTGCTGCTGCTGCTTCTACAATTCCTTTTGCCTCCGACTGCGTTTTACAATTTGTTAATTACTGCGCAATGAACTTTTGCAGTTGCTTGGGAGTCGATGTGCCGATGGTTGGTGGGTGTGGGTGTGGTGGTGGTGGTGCTTGTGCTTAAGCAAACAGCAGCTGTTATTTCCTGTACAATGTGCAACTGAAGCGGACAAGCATATTCCATGCCCTTCGCTTTTGCTCTCTTCACTTGGTGACAGAGTTTTCATCGCTGCAGCTGGCTGCGCGTTTCTGTTCGTCATCGCGTCGGCCTGTCATCATTGTTGGCTGACGTGATGTTCCAGCGCTGGACAGTTGCCACGCCCCACGTCCATGTGCCCACTCTCAATTGCATGGCCACGCTCTTGTCACTAATGCGGTTTGTTTTCGCAGTTTTTGTTGTACGCTTCGTTATTTTCGGTTTGCCTTTGCTTAGTTTCTCTTTTTTGTTTTAAATTCCATCGCATTTTCTACAATCGCCAATCTGTCCTCAGCAGCGTTGCCATGGCGCAGCAGCAGCGCAAACAATGTGACAACGCGGCCGGGTTGCCAAACCCAAACAAGCTTCAGACCACAGCCCAGCTACGTTCACGTTGCAATTTTTCATTCTCACTCAGACGAGTCCTGGGTCCCGGAGTCCCGTGTCCTGAGTACGGGAGACAAGCCAGCCAGCCAGCCAGCCAGGCGTTGGGCCAGCTCATTCATTACTCTGTGCTTTGGTTCGGTTACGGTGCGGGCCGGCCCGGCTCGAGAGTGCCACATGCCGCATGCCACATGCCTCACGCCTTATTCGCATCGCCTGCAATCGCCGCTTGTATATCATCCATGCGCACGCTTTGCGTCCGTCCGCCTGCCCGTCCGTGTGTCCGCTTGTCGGCGCGCTTCCTTCCGTTTCATTGCCAGGCGCAGCCACAGCCCAGTATCCTTCCGCATGATGACACTGTTTTTGGCGGACGCCAACATAGTCGCCGACGACTGACGCTTGCCCAACGTTGGCCTCATTTAACTTGTAATTACGCTTGAGCAAAAATCAAAGTGGCTCAAGTTGCCCACCAGCCTTCCAGCCTGCCTGCCTGCTATCCTGCCATGCTGTCCGTCTGTCTGTCTGTCTGTCTGCTTGCAGCTTGGTCACTACTGTTGTCGTGTGGCATTCGTAGCTTTTGGCTGGGGCGCGTGTGGGAGTATTGCTGTTCCCCATTGGCAGCCATGACAACCGCAGCAACCATTGCCCTATGTCCTTGCCCACCGCCCCTAACGCTTGTCGTATCTTTCGCGTTTTCTTTTTGGCCGCCAATTTGAGCAGCATAAAATATTTAAAGTCTCGCTTGTCGCTGATTATTACCGCGTACCCTTTTTTCCACCAGCTTCGCTCTCCCTCTCTCTCTCTCTCTCTCTTTCTGTCTCATTCCACTCAGAGTGATTGCGGCGTTCCCAGAGCTTCGCTGCGTTTGCTTCATGGGGACTCGAGTCCCTCGCTTGATGCGTAACTTTAGCTTTCGGTTAAATTTTCGCCAAATTTGCGGCAAGCGGCAACAAAAAACTTCGCGCCTAACCCTTTGCCTTTGTTGTTGTTCTTCTTCTTCTTCTCTTGTTTTACTCTTATTTAATGTACAATTTTTTTTCTTTACTGATTTCCTGTGCGACTTCTACGCGCTTCCGCTTTGGGTCCTTGGCTTTATTTAACGCTGTCCGAAACGATGTTGTGAATTGCTTGGCCCTCGCTTAGTACATAATTTATGACAATACCTGGGCATAAACAGCTTAAATTATGTGGCGAGCCGTGAGGTCTACTCGGCGTTCTAATGTTAAACGCAAACTCGAGTTAAAATACATGTTTTTGTTATTTTAGACAAAACATGTTTGTAATTGCTTAATAAGCAACGAAATGCGCTCGTTTTTGTTAACATAAATTTTGTTATTTTTAATAAAAGGAATTAATAAATAATGTATACTGCAAAAAATATATAAGAAGCTTTTATACTTTAAATAAGCTGAATACGAAATAAAAACAAACGATATGTAGCAAATATTTGTTTTAAATTAATATATAATATATACATAACATATATCAGATATAGACTGATGGTTAGCTAAATATCAAACCAAGTTACGTATGGTCAACTGTTCAGTTGATCTACTTCTCTTATTTCATATGAGAAATGTATCTCAAAGATATTTGATATGCTGGCATTTCGGTTATAATTGATTGATTAATGATTTGTCAGAAGAAAATGTTGGCTTTTGAAAGATACATTAAATAATTTACTTAATCATTATAACTATTGTACTGTTGAACATATCACATTTTGAAAGAAAGCATAAATTTGTTTAATCAGCAAATGTGCTCGATTAGCAAAATGCTTTGTGGTTTAATGCACATTGAAACAAATTCTATGCATAACCAAAATTGTCATCAACTAAAAAGTTTTGTCAACTGTCAACTAGTCTACGCATTTTTGAATTGTCAACGCGTTGCGAGCTTTGATGGCACATTTCATAAAGTTAACAAATAACAAAAAATATTCGTTTGCTTATTGCAGTTAAAAGTTTAAGCTGACGCAGAAGTTGTATTATACTTTCTATTTAAAAGTATTAAATATTAATCAATTCAAATTATATATTTTTAACTTTACAAGTTATTTTTAGCTATTTTAAAGTATTAAATACTTGCTGCACGTTGCTTAATCCCAGCGAATTTATGAAGGCATTCAACTCTTCTGGCTTTTAGTAAACACAACTTAATCCGCAAATAATTACGAGTGCCACAATATACTCGTACGTACGTACATGGAATGCGAAAACCATTGAGATCTACTCATTTAGCCAAAAGTACCATGTGAGCAGCAGCGGAAGGAATGCGGAGGGTGTGGAGAGATGAGACATTGGGCGACCACTTTAGCCGCAATATCAACACATTTGGGTTTTAGCCATAATGAAGTTGCTAACTTCACAAATGCGGAGGCAATGGCAACGGAAGCTTAGACCAAAACATAATCAAAACCGAATTATGTGCTTTAAATGCGTCCACGTTGCCGCTGCCGTTGCCGTTGCCCCGGACTATAGTCGTGCTCATATGCGTTCGTCCTTATTGTCGTCGTCGTCGTCGTCAGTCCCTTTTGTTGGCGACGTTGTCTGAAGAGCATTCAAACTATCATTTTCCTACTTAGCCAAATGTGTGTCGCCAGTCGCCAGCAGTCTGCCACACATACACACAAATACACTCGCACACACACACACACACGCACATGCATGAAGTAATTAGAAAAGAAAATGAGTTGGTTGCAAAGAAAAGCAATTAGTGTCTCTCTCAATTTCTTGAGAAATCTAGAGTCTAGCTAGCAGACAGACAGACAGACGGACGGAGGGACAAACAAACAAGCAATGCATATGAAGGCGCTGTCGCTGCCTCTTTGTCGCTGTATTAGAGCCAGAGAGCTGAGCTTACTCGGCATCCCTGTTGCCGTAGCCCCTTAAAGTGATTAAGAGCATTTGCGCGTCGCAGCAGTCCCAAGTCTAAACTGCGCTGCTCTGGAGCTTAGAGTCTGCCTGTCTGCCAACGGAAGTTCATCTTCAGTTTATTGGTGGCGCCAAACGAGCAACTATCTGTGTGTGTATCTCTGTGTGTGTGTGTGTGTGCGTGCTGTGAGTGTCCATTAATGCTCTCTCGATATATGTTTTGTGATGCAAACGAAAACAATTAACACCAAATGATAAAATGAGCTATGACCACGGCTGCCCGAGTTCGCCAATAGATAAATAAATGGGGGGGCTGCGAGAACAAGCACAAGCTGTTGGGATAGACAAACTATACGAAAAGTTGAGAAGTGTTGAAGGCAGGCAAAGTTTTTTCATCAACGAAAACATTTTTGGTGGCAACGGCGAGTAGTTTGCTGGTCAAGCGCTGGTTCGGCCACAACTTTGATAGACGTTGCCCGGAAATGTGTAGAGAAACTTTCTGGCCGAGTGGGTGGAGAGCACAATGCAAACATTTTCGGGGCCCCACTTACTTATACAGATACCCAAGCATTGTGTGTGGAATTTACTGTGCGAGGGGAAGGGCACATATACTATATAGGTAAATAACAAAGTAAATATCAAGTTAGCGCCTGTGGCATGCGCTTGCTTCTCGAGAGTGGCTCGAGAGCGGACATGAAAACTAAAAGCGGAAACGGAAGTTTGCGAGCGCTGAGCGCTCAGCATGATGCGTGCGTTGCGTATGTTAGTGTTTGTATTTGCGTTTGATTGCTGCTATCAATCCAAGGTCCGAGTCCGAGAGCGAGTCCAAGATAGGGCACGGCATCGGGTTTACTGTTTCGCATTCAAAACAAACACAGCGCCTGCACTGAGGCTTCATATAAATTGCTTTATTGCCAGCAGGCAGCAGCTTTAGTGCTCCAGTTGCAGTTGCTGCTGCTGCTTCAACTATCATGTTGCTAAGCTGCTCTGACTTCGTTGTCGCTCAGCTGATTTTTCATATATCTAAAGCTCTCGAGCGAGCGCTTTTTGTTGCAAGCATTTTTCTAATTGAAAACAGAAACTATGCTAAAAGTTTCTTTGACATTTATTGCCATAGGCTAAACAGTTTAGCCAGTTTTCTGTTTTTTCTATATTGCCGAGACTTCGCTTTTGGCTTCTCAACGAAATTAAAGAAGTTTTGTGCGCTTTCAATTTGCCTGCGGATCAACTGCACACAGCTGCACTTTGTAGGCATCACAGCTCAGCTACTCACAAGTCAAGTTATAACAGCAATTGCCAAGTGAACTGTAATGTGTACTACAATGGCATACACGTTGTTACTTTAGTTGAATATTTCCCCAGTTGCAGCCAAAGCGTCGAGAGCTTAATAGATTGCCAAGCTAAAAGATGGCCGCCATTTGAATTAAACTTTTTACTTATAATTTTTTGTTAAGCTCTAAATGCGGTTGGTACACGCCCCCAAAACGTGGAGCTTACATTTGCGCAGACAGGCGAATGGACGGACGGACGGACAGGCCACTAGAGCGCGCTGTGGCTTCGTGTCGCCATCGTTGCGCCTCTAAGTATGCAACAATAACAATATTTAAAGGTATCTGCCAATTTATTTTAATGGCCGCAATTAAAGTTAATTACTCGCGTAGACAAAACGTGCAAAGCGGCTCGACGAAGACTCTGGCGACAGCTACGAGTCGAGGCAGCTGGGTGCTGGTGCTGGTGCTGGTGCTGCTGCTATTGCTGTTGCTGTTACCCATTGCTGGCAGTGCCCAATTAGGCATAATACGCTTGACTTGGCTGTGCGACGTTGGCTCTACACCGACACCAACTGAAAGCCATGCAGCCAGCAAGGCAGGCAGGCAGACTAAAACTTTGCGCGTCCGTTGCCATTGCCGTTGCCGTTGCTCGTGTTTAATTTTCCCTAATGATATTATTGCAATTGACCCTATTAGAATTTGACTGTTGCAAATGAGTCAAAATGAATATTTAGTTGGGATACGAGGCTGCCGCTGCTGCTGTAATTGGCTGAAATGCGATTGTGATATGCTTAAGCTGAGCCGGCAAGTCGATCAATTAATTCAAATACTCTCGCACTAAGCCCTAAAGTCAGCCTCTGTGCCAACTTAGATTCGTTAGCCGCAGTTAATTGCCAAAGGCAGCGCTTGCAACAAATCAGTGCATGGACCGGAATGGGGGGGGGGGGGCGCAGTCATTTGCTTTGACGCTGTCAGTGCGCAAAACCAAACCACATTTCAAAAACTGTTTACTTGAAGCAGCAAAAGTCTGAAAATGAAAATTGTTTTTTGCTGCTGCTGCTGCTGCTCTGTCTGCAATATAATTTCGTCGACGACAAGCACTTGAGAACAATTGCTTGAAGAGCTAAGCCAGCGTTCTGACTGCAACCACAACAATAATGACTTTATGAAAAAAATGCTCTTAGCTAGGACAAACTAGAGTTGAGCTAAATTGTTGCCTTATTGTCAGGTAATCTGGCCTAAGCTGCTGCGACATTCCTACAACTTTAGTTTATGCAAGATAACAGCGCATAGTACAACTAAATTATATTTTTATTATGCATTTAATTTGAAATATGCGCGATCTTGTCATCACTAAGCTGCAAATAAGCAGAAAATCTCTTGCCAAAAAATATGTGTGTGTGTGAGTCGGAAAATGGAAATGACCAGGCAGCAAAGCCAAGCAAAGGGAGGCACGTGCCCCAAACTCTGAGCTCTGTCTGCTGTTTACATAAGTTGACAAAAGAGAGACAGACTCGAATTCACCGTTGTGAACACAACTACAAGTCTGTGAGTCTATATGTATGTATGTATATGTAAGCAGTAATGGCTCTGGAAAATAGTTTTCTTAGCTTAGTTTGTCGGCCACGCTGCTGCCACCGATATCTTGAGGTTGTCATCGGCAAAGACAATGACTTGCCGACTTGTCGAGCATTCAGTTTTGGTTTTCAGCCAAATGACGAGACGAGAAACTCTTGGGGCGGCTTTTCGGAGCTGATTGAGTATTTAGTTTAGCAGCAGGCAGAACTGAATTGGAATTGAAATGAATGGAAATTAGATTTGCGCTTGTCGGTTTTAAGTTTTGCTTCGCTTGCGCAAAATTTTCTTGGTCATAAATAAACGCCAAATAGACTCAATATTCGATTTCGAGCGCAATTTACTTACTTCGGTTCCTTCGACTTCAAGTTGGGCCATAAGCCAAATTTAATGCAGTTGCTTAATTAAGAGCTATGACAAGTTGTGAACGAAAACGAAAACTAAAAGCATTCTAATCGCTCCGAGAAGCAAATACATAACGATATGGCAGGGAAATGTATAAAATGTGGCATGTGGTAAGCATACAATGCAGGCAATGCATTTGTGCCATGACCTCAGCAGCCAAAGTCATTTTGCAGTGCGGCAAGTGGCAAATAATATAAAATAAACTGAAATTGCAAAGCAAAGAGTTTTTAGTTAGCAGAAAATCATGAGAGCAACAACAAGAACAAACAGAGCAGCAGCAGCAGCAGCATTTGCTAAAAATGTCGAAAATATATATAATTCCAAAATAGGATATGCCATGTTGGCCAACGGGCAGCAGGCAGGAGACCGAACTGGCGCTGGGCGTCGTAAACGAAGCGATGACTTACATAAACATAAACATTGGGACAAGGACACTGGCAAACAGCAGCGCAGAGTAAACAGAAATGACACAACCCATAAAAATCTAAACACACGAAGTTCTTGCAAGAGCCACAGCGCCATGATAGAGGGAGGAGGCCTTTGGATTGCCAGACAGAGAGTGGGGGAGAGCGAGAGCGTTGCGAATTGCAGCTGAGGTATTTGTTGGGCGGTGGGCGGTGGGCGGGGTGCGGTGCGGGCAACATGGAACAACTTAAACGAGCATCCGAAAGGATTTTGTGTACAATTTCCGTTTTATGACTCTCCAGAGTGGTAATAAATCTCACACAAAACTATTTCCGTTGCATTCGAGCTGCTTAGCTCTTGCATCGCAGCTCACATGCAACGATCCGCAGCAGCTGGACTCGAAGCCAAAGCCAAAGCCAAAAACTCTAGCACATTATCTTGTGCGCAAATCCAAATCCAAATCCATTCAGTATAAATGATGCCGCCAAACCTCAAACTCAGCGCAGTTCCTTCTTCATTCAGTGCCTAAGTGCTGGCTGGTCCGCTTGCCGCTTTAGCCGCAGACCGAGCGACGTCTGGCTGCGGTTTGATTTTTATTTCGGCAGTGGCCGCCGCGTCGCGTCGCGCACTTGTCCTTGTCCATTGCTGCTTATGATTCGTTTGTGCCGCCGCCATTTTGTTGGCTCAGCGCACGTACATGAAGCACTCGGCAACGGCAACAGCAACGGCCACGGCCTTTGTGTTGCTCTTTGCGACTATTTCCGCTCGTTGTCTTTGATCAGAGTGCGCTTTTAGCACAACTTCCGCTTACACATGAACTTCAATACACATTGACTCACATACACACACACACACACACACAGAATGGCACACACATACACATGTACACCTAGCTAATAAGGCAACATATTATGATATAAGCGCCATAACTTTTATGACAAGCCACAGCCACAGAGACAATATAAATGACAAAAATGATTTGCAAGTCAATTTGTCAGCGGCGCACATAAAAACACAACTAAAATGTTTTATTTTATGTACTTGTAGTAAATCCACAATCCACGAACAGTGCCCCACACAGCGATCGGTAGGCGGACTGACAATCATTAGCACAGAAGTCACGATTCGACTTTATAGAAAGCACTTGAATTTAATGTGCGTGGATTTTGCCTCTACTCATATAATTTTTATGCAATGCTGCCTGTTTTTTTTTTTTATATTTTTTTGCATTATTTAGCATAATCCTTTTGTACGAGCAGAGGGCCTCTTGGGCAGGCGCCAGAGCTACAGAGCAAGAGCATTGCAGGCAGCATGCAAAGTATACGTAACTTGTAATTTCATTGCATTTGCATGTTTTATGCGCTGCCTTGGCTCGCTCGCTCTCTCTCTCTCTCGCACTTGCTGCAATTGTTTGCAACTGCTTTGTCTCTGTCTCTGTCTCTGTTGCTGTCGCTGTTGCTGTCTCTGTCTATAATCTATGTTGTTTTCATAGTGCAAGCTCAAGCAAAGTTTTATTGACAGTAAACGTGGTCGGTTTGAAACTAAAAGTTTTGCAACGCTTTTGGGGGATTTGGTATTGGATCTGCGTACACATGTAACGGACTTTTGCTCTGATTCATAAAACAAAAGCGTATACGTTTTTAAAATCGAAACAAGTGTTTAAAACTGCACTAGATACACGTGTCCAGCATTCAATTCACTACAGTTCGGAAAGTATCAGAGCAACTACAATAAGTGTTGCAGCTATTTGTGTTTAGTTTGCTGTAACTTGCGCAAGGATTTAGCATGAGACAAGACAAGTGTGGCAAAGTTTTACGTTTTGCTTGCCACAATTAGGTAAAGTTTAAATATGAACTCTCAAATTTAAACGACAAACAGATATGAGCACAGCCGCTAACGAGCCGAGCCGAGCCTAGCCGCACCTTCTACTGCAGTCAGCTGCTGTCAAACTGGCGAACATCTAATTAACTCGAGCCACTGCTTAGTCTCGCGAAAAAAAGAAAACATAGAGCTATGCATGTGTGTGTGGCTGTTGCTTTTGGCGCAGGGCGGGGCTGGGCTGGGCAGGACAGTGCAGTGGCGAGCCGCAGCGTGAGTTCATTAGGCGCAGCTGCGTCAGTTCAAAAATACGCTTTTTAGTTAACGTTCAGTGTGTTACGTTGCGTATGCGTAATTTATGCCGCACACACACACACACACACAGACACTGTGAGCAGCTACGGATATGCCTGGCAGGCAAGCGCTCACATTCCACTGGGACATGCTCCCCTTTTGATGCCGGCTCGCCTAGATGCCGACCAAGGTGTTTGTACAACTGCTAAACGAAATACTAATGCGGTAAACTGAATGCAAAAACCATTTTAATTAGCACGAAAATCATTGTAACTCGTTAGGTACCGCCAACCGCTGTTGCTAGCGCCTCGCCCGCCGCCAGGCTTACAAGCCACACACACAGCTATACATACATATGTACGTGAGTGTGTTTGTGTGTATACGAACATGAGCGCTGCGCTAGCAGCGAACGTGTTCAAGGAAAAAACAACTACGAGTACTGCTGCGCCATACAAAAAGAAAAGCAAATGTGGGCAAATGTGTTCGAGTGGCGGCGCTCCAATGGAAAGAGACAGCATAGCCGCCGCCAGGTGAATTGGCTAGCTGTCTTTTTGTACTTGTCTCGTTTTTGGTTCTTTTTTTTGTGTGTGCTTTTGTTTGCATGTCCGGCAAGGGCTGATGAAGAGATAATATTGTGATCACGTTCGGAAACCTGCTGAAATGCAAATGTGACATGGCGCTCTGGCCGAGTTCAGCAAGTCAAATCGTAATGTGAGTTTTCGCTAATGAAACGTTCATTAATCATATGCTGCTTGCTTACCACGATGGCAAATGCTGATAGCAACAACAAATTGCTCATACGCGCCGTTGCACGCCGAGGTATACAGCAGAAGACAGAAGACGTCGCTATCAACAATGTGACCAAGTGGCAGCAGTAGCAACTCCAAATTGCGGCAATGCTGACAATGGCAAGTGCCAAATGCCAACTGGCAACTGCCAGCTGCCAACACTGCAGTCTCCTGTGCCTGAATATCTACTACACATACATATATACATAGGTATTCAAGTACGTATGTATGTATGCATGTCTGTGTGTTAGTTAATTAATATTCCCGTTGCCGCACGCTTCATGTTTGCATTAATTTGGCAGGTAACTTGTCAACGTTCTTGTTGTTGCTGCTTTCGTTTTGTTGTTGCTGCTGCCGTTGCCGTTGCCATTGCTCTTGTGCTGATGAGGATGTTGCGTTACCAACTAATATCTAACGAGCAGCTTGTACACATTTGTATGCTCTTTAGCCTTCACATCGTTAGCTGAGCATAAGATATTCGTATGTAGTATGTGCTCAGCGCTTGTAATTAGCAAAGATCGAAGTGATTTAATTACTTAAGCAAACTTTTAACATTGTCTACATGGCATACTAAAACTTTGCTGCATAATCATTGCCACAAGTGCGAGACACACACAGACAAACTGTGCGACAGAGATAGAGCTAGAGGCAGGCCTTTCCTGTCAGCATCTTAGCATGAGCATCAGCCACCGCAGCCGCATTGTTATCATTGATGCGAAATGAATGTAATTAGACTTTAGCAATTGCCATTTGCTCTAATAAGCTCCTAATTAGCGGCGTATCAGCTCAATACTCAGAAGAGCTCGCGGCGAAAAGCGACGATGATATCATATCAACATCCACGCCCAAAAAAAACAAATAAAAAACAAAAGCAAAAAAATAGCAGCTAATCAGGCTCATTTGTTTACGCACACACACACACGCATATGCTAAAGCTAGAGTGCGCATGTATTGCTGCCGCACTGTTTATTTGTATGTGTGTGTGTGTGTGACTTTTTGGCAAACAGGAATTTTATTTAAGGCGACAACATTTAATGCCACAACAAGCAACGATTGCGCATACGCCACAAATGTTTACCCATCATGTTGTCTCATTTACTCGCCCCCACCCCCCGCAGTCCACTCCCACACTCTGTTGGGTTGACAACGATATGCTGCGCTTTGCGGTTTCGCACATGTACAAGTAATCTAATTAGTTTTATGCTAATTAGTAAGCGGCATTAATTTAATAAATTATTATTGCGCATTATTTGGAACAAAACTACATGAAACAATGGCATAAACTTCTCTGCGACGCATTGTCCAATGCCATCCACAATGGCTGTTCGTAGCCCAAAACTCAATTAAATAACAGAACTTTGCTTTGGCTGGTGCACATTTAAAAGTATTTAATTAGCTTGAGTTGAAAAGGCAATGGCAAAGGTGTATTCAAAAGAAGTTAATTGATTTACGGGCCATAAACCTGGCTGGAGTAAGAGCCACTCTAACAATACAAAAACAAGTTTAGGCAATTGACACTAGAGCTTATAGGCGCGGCGCATCATCAAATCGAAGAAGGCATCGTTATCAATTGAAGCGCTAACTGTGGCATAATAGTTGACGAACTCCTCTTTGGTGACAATGCCATCCTGATTGTCGGAGCCGTTCTCAAAGTTGTTTAGGAACAATTTCAGTATCTCTGACTCAGTCAGCTCGCCACTCAAGTACTTCGGATGATCGCGCACTGAATAAATGTGTTTCAAGTCGTCGGCGTTTATTTCGCCATCTCCATTTGTATCCAATTTGGCAAAAGCTTGATCAATTAGATCCAAACGATGATTGTTCATGGGCGGCTGTTAACAAAATTAAAACGTGCTTAATATGCAGCTATAAATTTAGTACTTAACTTGCTTACACGCAGCTTGATAAGAAACTCAGTCATGTTTATGCTGCCATCGTTGTCCGCATCAAAGCTAAATTTAAATATATTATCGTTAAATTTTAATTGAATATTAATTGAAAGTACTTACGTTTTAAACAGATCATCAATATCGGCGTCACTGATGTCCAGACCCCAATCATTGATACCCTTTTTGAACTCTTCCATATTGAGCGACTTGCTGCCATCATCGTCCATAATGCGAAATGCTCTGCAAAATGAATTAAATCTCAACTATTAAAGCTTATATAGCGTACGCTAAACAAATATATATTGCTATTATTGCTCTTAAAAAGCAAAACCCCAATTAAGAATTGTTTGAGTGATGGGGTTGAATAGAGAGAGGATAGAGCCGCAAAAGAAAGTCAGTTGGCAATGCATTGAATGTATTGAATTTTCTAGCTGGCAAACAAACAAATTGCATAAATACAAATAAAAATACGCACACAGCTGGTTGGCATACACCCCCACACACACCCAATATGTGTGTGTGTAGATATATATGTTGAAGTTGCGATTTGGTTTGAAAATGTCTATATATTCAAAACGGGAAAATTGTTAACAGGCAGGCGAACAGTGAGCTGAAATTGAAATAAAAACTAACATAAGGCTGTTTGGCTGGGTTGGGGTTGGTGAGTGGGCTGGGTTAGGCGGTTTTGTTGTTGTACTTGATTTGGTTTTTTTGGGTTGCATACGGCAGAGAAAACCAGAGAAATCCAATTATGTTTGTTTGCATTCAGTCAGCGATTTTTGCTCCGCTTTCCCCCGATTTGCAAGCAATCGCTGCAGCGTCAACGGAAACTTCACACACACACTCGCACACAGTTATAAGCACATGTACAGTTTTTGCGCTCTTCATACACTTGAAGAAGCTTTGAAAATGTTAGTTCAACATGCACTCGACATATTTGCCAGAGCCTAGTCTAGGCTCGCACACAAAACATCCAGATGAGTCGACATTGGCATTTGCCTCCGTCCAGTGCCAACATAATACAAAAACTAAAACAAGCAGCCTCATTTTTAAACTTACTACACCTACTACTGCCAATCAAAAATCTCATCATTTTAATACATGCGCTGCGTGCCAAGCCGACGCAGCTGCTCCCCCTTGCCCTTTTGTTAATAAATGCAGACAACATAGTTACATATGTACAGTAGAAATAAAAAGTAGGATAGAAACACCTTTGCCAAGCAACCAGCCAGCCAGCCGGCGTTGTGGCTCACATTATGCAAACAAGGCACTCATCAAAGAGCTCGGAGTACGCCACTCACCTGGCCAGACCCAGAATGCCGGTGGCGCCACGGCTGAAGCACTGCAGGCGCAATTTGTAGATTGGATCCTTGTCGAGTCCATTGGCCAGCTCTCGTTTTGCCGTGTTCTTTAGCTCGGCTTCCTTCGTATAGTAACAATCATTGCGATGCATCATCTTAAATGCAGAAAAATACGCAGTGGTTTGTAAACATGTTGAATGAAAAAATAACAAGTAGCATCAGCTGATTAGCATGACAGGATGACACCCTGTGATAAAAAGTTCTCGATTACACAAATTGCAACTAGGTGGCAGCGCAAAAAAAGCTAAAAGCACAGCTCAGATTTGCATCTCTCTACATCAAATTTAATCTTTTATTATTATTTTTATATTTAACTAAAAGTAATGCACAATATTTGCAAATACAGCAACAATTATAGGCTATAAAAACTATAAACAATTAAGCTCCAAGGCTGCAGCTTTAATTTGTTTGTATATGATGCGTTGCTTTATTATTGTCTATTATATGCAAAGAAAGTAGTGCAGAGTATTGCCGATGGCAATTCGAGCTTTTAGTCTTTGTTAACATATATTTCTTTGTAATTATGTGTAAGATATATTATTACAGTCATAGCCGCAGGTTATTATAGTTAAAAATTGATTTATGGTTTCGGTTAGATAAAATGCGTTAACCTACTGGCGGTTTACTTACTTACACTTGTGTAAATAAGCACGCAGATATATCTATACACACATACATATGTATATAATGTTTCAAATTACTTTATTGGCGGCGTATGAAATTAAATTTCATTATAGGCAGCGAGATATTTGCTGAGGCTTCGCTTATTAACTGTCAGCTGCTGCTTGAATTACTCCCACCCACACACACATACGTACACACACCTATATCCATGGCTGCTAATCGAGCTCACATTCGTACATATATGGACAGCCACTATGCCCAATGAGCTGGAACAGCTTGAACTTTAACTAGTTGATTAAAGGTAAGGGGGCGCAAGTATGCGTGTTCACCTCAATATTTCATGCTTGACATCACAACAATAATAGTAGCGCGCGCACACCCACACACACACACACACACACGCATACACAGACACGTGAGTAACGCGCTTGAATAGCGCCAGGAAGTGGAAAGCTCCATGTAAGCTGCCGCAGTCATTGCGCTTTGGCAACGCAAATTTGTGGTCTGAGATACTTTTAGTTTGGTTTATAAGATATAAATCGAATATAAATCTGTATATGTTACACACAATTTATGCCGCACTCAAGCTAAAACTTTAATCAATGCGATCTGCATATTTAAAAATGAAATGCCAGAGCCATGACAGTAATTTGTATAATCTTTTGTTTATGTGCTTTTATTGATTGAGCGCCAGACACGCAATCATAGTTAAGTGCACAATAATTTGTGACTGACAGTCAAATCCTAAATAAATTTCATGTTAGTAGGTGAACTAGTTGCTGGCTTTAGTGCTGAGCTAACTCAATTAGAGATAGTCCCACCAGGCAGGTGCAGTGTGCCAATTAAGCTGCCCAGTTGGCCAAATGATGACTCACAATTAAGTTGGGGCGAGTGTAGAGCTTTTGATACTATAAAATGTTGAGCAATCTTGTTGGCAACACAAACTGCAGTCGCAGCATCCGAAAGCTCTTTTTAAAAGTCAAGGTCAGGCGCATATCGATTGTGTCTAAGGGATGCATGCCCAGATACATGTACTATATGCTATATATGCGATGTGTGCAAGAAACAAATGCCAGCTAACGAGCAGCATAAGAGCAAAAGCAAAAAATATGAAGGAAAAGAAGAAGACGAGGCAGTTGGCTCGCATAACGAACGACGAGCATGAAAAATAAATTATTGCTTTATTGAGGGTAAACAAAAAGACAATTTAACACGTCAGCAGGACGCTGAGTGTGTGAGAAACATTCACATATAAAACTCAATGTGGGGGGAGTGACAAAGGACACAACGCGACGACGAAATAAAGCAAATAGGTCACGTTCAAAGACAACATCGATTAACCATAAATTGCGAGTTAAGCAAAAAGCAACGAGCATCACAGTGCACAGGATACAGGACACACACACACACAGAAGAAACGAGCAACAAGGCATAAGAAACAGAGCGGCAGAGCCAAAAAGCTTGGCCAAGTTTACGAGTAAGCATGATTTGTGCGTGCCTTTATGACAGCCAACACATTCACCATTCGCGCGAATAACTTTATGCGTATGTGTGTGTGTGGGGACACACAGGACAAAGGACTCGACGACAGTTAGGGCTGCCGACTGACGGCATCTCTAGTCTAACAAGCAATACGAAGATGCTCGCAGCATCAGCAGCAGCATCATCAGCAGCTGAAGCTGTGACAATTTGTGCGTCAGTGAGAACTTTCACAATAATTAACAGACCTGTCGATTACTTCTTGGCACACAATTTTACCTTTTCAGCTTTTATGTTTATCTGTTGTTTTTTTTTTTGGTTTCTCGTTTTGTTTGCTGCCACTGTCACACACTCGCACAAGTTTTGTTGTTCTGTTGCGTTTGGCAGCTGCTCCAGCTCCAGTGCGTGTGTTTTATTTTATTGTTGGCTGAAAATGTTTCAACTTTTGTCGCTGCTGACAATTCAACTTTAGCACGCAACTTGCACGTGTCGCGTGTACGCCGAGCACTGGCAACCGAATGTGGCAAGCAGGCAAGCAAACGTTGCTAGTTAGTCACTCACTCAGGCGTTGCAGCGACAACTACGCCACCAATTGCTTGCCTCATGTAGCTTTTGTTGCTGCTGCCCCACCCAATGCCCATAAGCGGCGTCCTTATACTAAAACTAATGCGACTCTGGCGACAACGACAGCGGAAACGACTACAACAAACAGCTGCTCTTCGCTCTTGGCGCTTGCCGCTTGCCTCTTGGCTTGGGGGGCATAAAAAAGCTTAGCGTATCGCTTGGCCTGGCAATTGTCAAAATGCATAGCTACATTCTCTCGCTGGCGCAAAGCTTTTGAGCCTTGTGTTTAGCAACATTTGTAGCGCACCTTCTTTTTTTTATACTGTATCATGACTGGCTGTAGGATTTGGTTTTTATGACGCGACACGGCATTATCATTACCGTTTTGTGGTGTCGAAGTGCATAAAATTTATGCGCATGTATCATGACCCTATTATGCCAAATTGATGGGCGCTTTATGAGTTGTGCTTGAATTCGAAGGGAAAAAAACTGCTGCCAAAAATTGAATCAATTAAATGCTTATGGCCATAAATATTTAACGCTAGTCAGCATGTACTTTATTTTAAGCGTGTAGTTATTTAATTAAGTTAATTAAGCTGCCATTTTTTATGGCAAGCTTTATATATTTGTTTGAAATGTGTGAAATCTGACCGTAAGTAAGAGAAATCGCTTCATTATGCAACATTTTTCTAGCTCTAAACATTTACTTCATTCACGCCTCGTCTGCAGTATCATATTATCGCCAGGATGTGTGTGTGTGTGTTTGTATGTGTGCTCTTTACTTCAATGTCCTTTACTGTCAACTACATTTTGTCAAATTACTTATGCAAATCTTTCAACTTTTACAAGCGCCACACACAGACACACAAAAATGTCGTTCGCTGCTGCTGCCTCTGCTCGTTGCAAGGACAAAAAATTACACTCAAAGCCTGACATGAAGTGGCAGCCATGGCACTGATATCACACTCCGCATTGCTAAGCACGGACCTCAGCTTGGTCGCCGCTCATTCATAACGCAACTTTTCGCAGCTCTGACGCTCCACTAAAAACCTATTTGAATAGCGCGCCAAGATATAAACTGAGGGTGGGGGTGGGCCTGGGACTGGCTGCTTGTGGTATCAGCGCATTAGACAACAAAGTTGCCTGACGTCAAATTGGCTACTTGTCGCCTTGGCTTGATCGCTACACCTCTTTTTGCCAGCAACCAACGCCAACGCCAACGCCAAAGTGCTTTGAGCGCTTATAAAATAAATAAAATTTATGCAGAGACGCATTATTGTGACTGTTCTTTGTTGCTCTCCAGTCCAACTATGCAGTCTGTAGTTGTCATTGTGTTTGCTGTTGTTGTATTTAAAAGATGACAAATCGTCCTAGCAGGTAGCCCAGGACCCACACTCATTTGCTGGCACTGATAAATTTGTCGACTGTAAAAATTCTTTAGATATTCTCTGCGCTACTTTCAGTTAAGCTCAGCAGCAACAGCAACAGCAACAACATCAACAAAATGTTTCGAAGCTCAGCAGCAGCATGTGCGGTAGAGCATTTGCAAGTGATAAGTATGCTGCTTGTTGTTGTTGTTGTCCTGTACCTGCGCTGTGGTTGTGAAACTCCACAGTCAGTTCATTATTTATGAGTGTGTTGACATGGAATTATTCTTAGTCTTTATTATGGACAACTTGGCGTGGAATGGCGGAGTGGTGGCTGTGCGAATTTTGAGATAACTTGCGACGATGGCCAGTGGAGCACCTAGCAAATATTTGCTTAATTAGTGAAATGGCGGACCCTCGCAGTCTCATCAGCAAACAGCGCCTGGGCCAAGGACATTGTGGCTGAGTGGGTGGTGTTGGCGGTGTTGGGCTTTAAAAGCTTTGTGGTGCGGGCTTTGTTTATTGTTTGCGCCTGACGCTTATATTAATTGAGTTTACTATGCTTTTCGACCTTGTGCTCCGCCTTGGCTTTGTTACGAATTCTATAAGCATCGGCAACAATCAGCTCGCTGAACTGAGGCAACCATTAATCATGCTAGTCAGCATGCTACAAGCTGGTCATACATCATAGCAGTTGGTCATGCTATATGCATGAAGTAATCGGCTACAGCAAATTGCAACACTGTCAATAAATGGTATCCAATCCCAATACATGCAGCATTCAATAATTTGTAATACGAAATCTGCATGATGGCAATCAAGCGAGCTACAGCGCTGGCAAAACAATTTACTAGCAATATTTCATAGAAACATCAAACTGTCTTTGACAATTACGCCAGCCCGATGTGAGTTTATTTAATGAATGCAGCACTGAAATATCTACACATGTATTGGTGACTCTGTGTGTGTGGGTGCTGACAACGCCTTCAAATAGCTGGAGAGCTATAAATTTCCTACATGTAGCTGACGCCGCCAACAATAGAGCGACGCTGCTTGCAACACACACATTTTAAATACCTGATTCTGTAGCCGAAATGGTTCTTTGTGCAGCATGAGGCAGTGGCAGGGGCAGAGACAAGCTGTCCAGCGGCTATGCAAGCACTCTTGTAATTTGCAAATATTTCAATGGACATCATACTAGGCCAACTAGCGAAACATATGCTGCTGCTGCTGCTGCTGCTACGACAGCATAGAACCATAAATTATGATGCCACCATGTAGAATTGAATGCCACTTACGCCCAGCACCCCAAACACGCCATACAGTGCGACAAAATGAAGCTGCAACAGCTTAGACTTAGTCTCTGCCTGGTCAAAGTGAGTGTTTGATGTTTTTATTAATCATAGACAGGACGAGCTGCCAAGCATTCCATACATTGCTTTGAGTCAAGCTCTGTATGGCATCGACTGTATTAATATGCAACTCTCAGCGGGTTGCAGCCACAAGAGCAACACTGAACGAAAATATGTAATCAATTGAGCATTTGTATGAATCAATGTTCTGAATTCTGTTGTTCTGTTCAGCTTACAAACAAAGTTTACTCAGCGATTTCAGCTTTAACTTAATTAAATGCTCAAATTCTTTCACTTGCATACTGCAATTGTCACATCATTCAATAATAATATTACTCTTATTATTTGGTATTTATTGAGTGATGCACTGCAGGACATTGAACATGAAAATTAATATTTTCTTGCTGCATATTTTTTGGCCATGTTGTAATCACATGCTGTGTCTGGATTGAGTTGAGCGTCCATTCTACACCTGGCACATATGCCAGCTGAGAGCTTTATTAAAGCAAACTCATTGGTAAGAATGCCTCTGCATGTATTAGTGTTTAACATGTCGTATGTCATAGACTCGACTGAGCAGCATGTTTCCCATACAGCAGCAGCAGCAGGAGCAGCAGCAGCATTGTCAGTGGCTTTGGCCGGAAATTTGACATGTAAGCATACACACATACATACGTATATATGTATATTGTTGCTAAAAACTGTATGGAATGTGCATAGCTTTGCCATTGCACTACTGTCCGGCCCAGCCACACACATAGTTTGGCTTTTGTAGGCATTTTCAAATGCAGATGACAAAAAGTGAGCAAAAATTGCAAACGTAACAGTTTTTTGTGTTATAGAACATGTCAAAATGCTAGCTAAAATCAAATTTCCTCCAAACATTGAACATAATGCTTGGCAGCAGCAGCAGCAGCAAAAGTGCAAAATCAAATTATTGTTGCCTTTATCTTGGACAAATATTGTTTAGTCCACAGCACTTTCAGTTGAAACAATGTACAACATTGATTCCTTTTAATTTGCCTCGGATACTTCTAATTTGCACAAAGGCTGCTCGCATAGCTGCCACAATTGCCACTGTTTGTCACTGCTGCTGCTGTTTGGTTCTCACTATCGGGCGTATGCGTAATTTGGCTGCGACCGGCCTGTATCAGTAATAGTATCTCATTTGAGCACGAGCAGCAGGCAAATTGAAAGCAATTTGCATAAATTGCCACTGACAAACTGCAACACACGCCTTCATTGCAGACAGCCAGGCTAGCAACGAGAGCAAACTAAGTGGCAGCATTGCAGAAGCATTTTGGCCTGCTTGGCTGCTAAATATAAATGTTTGCTAACAATTGTCAAAGCTTTCAACGCATGCGGCTCCCAGGTGACCGCAGCTTTTATCGCGCCTGCTTCAGCTGTGGCATTGCCCCCTTTGCTCGTCAGCAACTGGCCACAATTGCTTATATGATTATGCATAATTGATAATGTTTGGCATTCAATGAATTAATTAACGATTCTAAACTGTATTAGCTCTGCACAGCCCACTCTTGTGCCCACACATCCACATTGTATGCACATAATGCGTCTTATTGTTAGCGCTGCCTTTAAATTTGCACATTGTCAATTAATTGAAAATCGTATTTGCATTAGCGCATAAGCCTGACATTTTGCCATGACAACAGCTGTAAATTCTACACAATCAGTCGATTATATTGCAACAATGATAATTAATTAGTTTTATTGCACATGCATAATGTAAATTCTATATGCGTACTTAAACGACATTAAGCAATTCATTAAAGCTAAAATTTATTTGATTGTTCAAAGAGTTAAATTTAAAAATGTTTTAGCATTTTTCTAACAGCAAGCAGGGTAAACATTTTTAAGCTGCCATCAATTTAACTTTGCTCCATACTTATGCTGCTAGCTGTCTGCCTGTGTATGTATGTGTGTGTGTGTAGCATAATTGCTGCAGTATTTCATCAAATAAGTTGGCCATTATACTTGCATGTTGCTGCTGCTGCTGCTGCTGCTCGCACTTGTCTCTCTTTTGATGCTGGCTTGCTGTTAAGCCAACGGCAACGAAATTGAAACATTTGCAGATTACATTACGTCGTATAATGCGGCGTATGCTTTCAATGCAACAACACACGGGACAAGCGAGAGCCAAAGGCGAGACTCTGCTTCAGCACTGGGCACAGGCACAGTGAAGACACGCTAAAGTGAGCGCAACTTCTACGTTTGGCGAATTGATTAGATAATTTGATAACGCAGAACTCTGCACAAAATTTCAAAGTAATAGCCAGCCAGCCAATCCATACAGTTAAAGCTGGCCCTGGCCAAAAGTTGCTGCTGCCCAAAGCTGCGTTGATCCATCAAGCCAGAACTTATGCTGGCATAACTTTCAAAACTTCAGAGCCAGAGCGCTGAGCTGGGTAAGTAATGATGCTCACATACGCTTACCACTTTGGCTAGTGATAACTTTGCTTCAATGCTTGCTTTTTTTTATCTATTGGTGTGCGCTTACCTGGAGTTGCTAAAGCTCTTTCAATATTCTTCATTATCCAGAACGGGCAAATGCGCAAAAAGAAAATCATTGAAAGTGCCCTCAACGCTTTTGTACGTAATGCGTTTGATTTCTCGAACGAAAGTCTGCTGGTTCCAAAATGCCGAGAGCCGCAAAAAACAAGTCGGTGTGTAGCTGTGTGTAAGTGTGTGTGTGTGTACCTGAAAATAGATAAAAAGTTGCATAAAGAAGTTATCGTAGAGTGGTGCAGTCGTCTTACTGCGCCGCCTGCTGTAGCTCGAGGCCACATATCCACATCAATGGAATTGCTTTTAATGTTGCTGGTTTTGCAGCCTCCCAGCACAAGTTGCCGTTGTCTGTGCGCTGTCTCGTTGCAGTCAAGGCCTGGCAATAAGTATTCGGCAACATTGCTGTACACAGCAGCAGCAGCAGCAGTGAAGAGTAAGAGCAGCTGGTTGAGGACTTATTGGCGTAAGCATGTTTGACGTATTAGACACACGTGCATGAAGCTCTTACACACACTCTCTCCATCTCCCTCTCCCTCGCTCAGCTGCTGTCTCTGTTTGCTGGCTGCATTTGAAGCCAATGAAGCGTGTCAATCAATTTGCGTTGCAACAACTTGCAGACGTTTGCTGCCGCACTGAGCTGAGCAGAGCAGAGGCCAATCAGTTTCTCACAGCGTAAGTGAATTGGCTAGTGCTAGTGCAATAACTACATATAGTATATGCATTTAAATGCAGCAAAAGCAGCCTAATGAGCCTGCGTTAATGCACTAACCAAATGTTCACTGTGGCTTTTGCCCCCAACGACTTTATCAACTCATTAGCCACCACCAACAGCAGCAGCAGCAGCAACAGCAATGCTTTTTAGTTAGCATTTGCAGGCAGCCATTGCGTCATGGTTTTCATTTGCAGGCAGCAGTCGCAACGCGCCTGAGTGCTGCTGGCCGCTACTCTTCCGGCGCGGCAGCAATTTTCACACACACACACACACACAGTCGTACACAAGTAGCTGGTAGCTGCTGATGGCGTAATGATGCCTACGTGATGTGACGCCTTAGGTCTAACGAATTTATGCGCTTCTGGCGTCCACTGGCCGAGGGTGAAAGTTTGCCGGGCAGCCAGCGAAAGTAACCAAAGGCGCACATGCTCTGCATACTGCCCCGTACTACAAAAAAAAAGACAAGAAACGAAAAAAAAGTAACTCGAATGACATCTTTATCAGGCGGCCACGTCATTGGCTTCATTGTCTGCAGCCGCAGCAGCAGCAGCAGCAGCTCATTATTATGCATGAAGTCATTGACAGTCTAGCGTCAGCCTGTCAACAGTGCCCGACAAGCTCACACACACACACAGACACAGACGCACACATACCTACATGGATACACATGAGAATACATGCAATCTGTACCGCATAACTTTGCATACTTTGCGGCATAGTTTTGACAGCTAAACTTTCTCGGCACTTCAGCTGGCCGGACGCGTGTAGTGGAGTGAAGTGAAGTGCAAGGCGTTGCTTCAAATAGTCGCACCTTACTTACCACCCACCCACCCACTCTCACTCCGCAGCCAGAAAGTTGTCACGGTCGCCGTCTCAGTCTCGGTCTCAGTCGCAGTCGCAGTCCCAGTCCCAGTCACGTCGTGGCCTGCGTTTAAGCTTGATGATGTTTGCTCAGTGCCGTGTCCCTCACTGATTATGGCCATAACTTGTGCTTTGTTAGCTCCAATTCTAGCTTGTGCATATTTTGCTTAATTAAACACTCAGCCATAAGTGCTAAAGTTTTTTGCATCTTTTTTGCTTCTTTGATTTGACAAATGCCAAGTGCAGGAGCTGGAGCGAGATAAAGCCGAGAGCCGCATAAAATTAATTTAAATGTGGGCCGCAGTTTATTTATTTGCATGTGTGTGCGTGTTGGGGTATTAAACTCGACTTTGCCAAGTAGCTGCATTATTTATTAAAACACTCGAGCAGCAATAAATATGCCAGGGCCTGGGCCTGTGCCTGAGCCGGAGACGGAGACTGAGCCTGCTGGCCATAAAGGGCAAGTTGAGTTGCTTGTTGGGGGCAGCATCAACATCAACATCAAATGTATTTACGCAGTTTTACGTTTTGTCATGAAATTTGTGTTGATTGTTTGTGTGTTGCTTGGGTTTCTTGGACTCACACACACACACCCACACATACACCTATGAATACACATGATTTTCATTTGTGTGAGTTAGAGAAACAGACATGTATGGGAACATAACAAACTCGTCGTTAACTTTTTATTTGTTGCTCTTTTTGTTGCTATTCGCATTATTGCGTACATACCCCAAAACTGCCCCGAGGCCACGCCCACTGCAGAGTGCCATGGGAGGCGGGGAGGGGAAGGGCGTACGCGCCCATGACGCGATACAAATAAGCGTATTATGGAGCTGCTGCTGCTGCTGCTGTCCTATGCCATGGACAAAAGCAAATCCTTGACACGCTGTGATAAGGATTTCTTCATTTTTTATCTGCCCCCAGGGAAATAAAGTGAAAAGGTTATAAAACAAGCAAGCAAACCAAAGCCCAGACACAACCGACCAACCAACATAGCATCGACATTCAGCCAGAGCAAGAGCAACCAGAACTAAGCGCAAAAGAAATCAACTTTAGCTACTCCTGCTGCTGCTGCTCTGCCTGTGCCTGATGTGCTTAACTAACACACTACGTAGCTGAGTGTGTGTGTGTGTGTGTGTGTGTGTGTGTGTGTGCGATAGAGTGAATGTCCAAGGCATACCCCAACCAAATCAGCAGCTGCCCAGCCCACGCACTTTGTTGCTTGTACTTTGTTGTTACTGCTGCTGGTTTTTATTTGTAAAGTCGTTATTACTTTTAGACACACGTCCCTTTGTTTTCGGCGCAGCATTGCAGGGCTACCAAAATAACGTACAACTTTAAATCAAAATTAATATCATTTTAATTAATATAATTTAGTAGATTTAAAGATTTTAATATGCAAACTTAAACTGCTAGCCAATTATTAATATTTACATGCTTAACTTTTGCTTTTACTTCTTATGCTGTCAGGTGCTTTAGCTTCTTGGAAAATATGCAGAAAAATCACAGTGCATAAAGCACTAGGAATTCTAGTCAAGCTAGAACAGACGTGGGACTGACAGCTCTTTGGGTCATGTTAAACCCTTTCCAGTTAAGCTACTGCCTGGCATATTGTTAACTGTACCACACACACACACTCACACAGCTATACTTCGTGTCCAGCCCTTGCACTCGTAGCGTTCTAATAAGAATAAAATGTCTGTATGTCTGCATGTATGTGTGTGTGTGTGTGTGCGGTAGCGTTGACGCTTGTTGTGGTCCCATAAGTCCAATTCAAATGTCCTTTTTTATACATTTTTATTTCAACAGTGATTCTGTTTTGTGTTCTGGCTTTCGCTTCAGCTACTGCTCCCGACTCCAACTCCTGCCCTGACAGCTGGTCTGCGTGTGTTTTATTTGCGAATATAAACCGAAGGCGAGTGCATGCAGCGAGTTAATGGCTAATGTCATGTTCCGGACTTAACAACAGCATTTGAAACGAGCTGGGGCTGCGACCGTCGACCAAACAACAACTGAAACAACAATAACCGAAGCAGCAGCAGCAGCAGCAGCCAGAGTCACAGAGTTACAGCAGCAATGGCAACAGAGACATCAATTGTCCATAAGAAAAAGGTTGCGTATACGCAGCATTGTGCGCCAGCAAGGGAGTTAGGAAGATCGGCTCATAATGTACACACACACACACACAGTGACTCTCGGCTAGCCACAGTGCTGTCCTCATTGTGCTGTCCTACTGTTGCCTTTATGTTTCTGTTGTGATTTGCAGTCATAAAGTGAAATTACACTTATTGTTGTAGCAGAGCGTAGCCAGAGAGAGAAGGAAAGAGAGAGCACGAAATGACATTGCGTAACTTTGAGCAACATAAAGGTTAATAAATATAAAAAACTGAGCTTGCCACTGACCATGCGGACGTACTGCGCCCATTAAGGCGCGTCCAGTGCTTGTCCTTTGCCTCTAACTCTGACACTAACTCTGACTCCGACTCTAATGCCAATTTTATTTTTGAGTTAATTAAACTGCACGTTGCTGTCGTTAGCTTGTCTACCTGGCTGACTGGCTGGGCTGCGTTTTACAGCTTAATGGTCATAAATACTTTGTCGTTGCAATAGCAGCAGCAGCTGAAGCAGCAGCATCTCTCATCTTAGAGCGAAAAGCAAGCAAGTTAAGCTGCACGACTCGTTTTAATGTTCATTGCAATTATTACTTAATTTGCCTCAAATTTTAAACTCAATTACTAAAGTTGATTTCAAACCACACACCCACGCACACACACACGCAGATTCACACACATAAATGGACTCGCAAATGTGCGCTGCAGGTGACAGACCACAAAAGGTTGTGACGTTAACCTTAAGCATTGCTTACTTAACGGCCACGCAACGCACCGCAGATGTTAACTAATTTTGCGGTTGTGCTCTCAGCCAAAAGCAGTTGTCCTGCTGTCCTCTCCTGCGTGTGTGTGTGGGTGTGTGTGTCACCTTGATATAATAACGTGTTGTTTGCGGCGGCATTCGAGGCGTCATGACCACAGCTCAGTTGCATGTCTGTTGGCGACTGACAATTGCGACATGTTCTTGGCTTTTGGTCGCAGACAAAGTTTGTTAATCAATGCCATTTAAATTTGTGATATTATTAACTCTTGCAGCTGCTGGAAGCTTCGAAACTTCAATGGCAACATTGTGTGACGCTCTGAGCTCCAACTCGATTGTCTTCTCAGTTGAACAAAGTTCAATGTTAATTTTGTACATTTACCTGTGCTAATATTGCCTTCATACACAAATCCTCAAACGTCAACACACATACATGCGTACGTACACATACATATAGATATGCTTTTAGTGCTGCTGAACATTGTGAGGCTGTTTAACATGAACATTGCTGGCTGGCTGGCTGCTCGCCCGGCGGTCAGAGCGTGTCTGTGTCTGGACCCGCAGTCAACGCTTGTTATTCTACAGTTACCACATTTGTTGGTTTTCTAGCACAGACTGCAACTAGGCGGCGCTGCAGTGGCAGTGGCAGCGGTCGTAGTTGGGGTAGGGACGGGAGCTGGGCTGGGGCTGGTCAGCAGCATTTCAACTCAACTCTGTGCGCAATTGCATGCAATGTTGTTCTTTCTGATGTCGTTTATTTTTGTTCGAAATTGCGCCATCAGGAATATGCACAGGTGCATTTTAGCACAATAAAAACGTAATTGCTGCCAATTTAAAGCAGCAAGGGCGCCGGCACCGACACATTGTAGCAGCTAGTTAGGATAGTTAGAACTGCTCTCGCCATCGCCATCGCTCTCGCTCTCTCGCCTCTACCTGTCTGCAATTTGCCCGAACAGCTCATTTATGAACCTTCATACTGTATGCATGCGCTATGAACAGGCAGACAAATGATTGCCGCTGCTACTTAATACAACAGTGCGTATGAGTTATTTGCTGGCTCTTAATACAAAGTACATTGTAGTCCAATAATAATTTGCTAGCCTCTTTTTTTGGCAGCAGCAGCTCGAAATTAGCTTAACATTTGATTAATGGCCGCCTTATGCGCTTCTTTATTTTATTTTAGTGCAAAAGCGTCGAAAGTCGACGGGCAAACCCTTTTCAAAACGACGACGACGCCCAAATGCGAGTAATTTGCCCGCTCTTGGCAACATTTCAAATCGAAGTCGACCGCTCGTTTGTCTTGCACCAAACCGAAACTCACGCTTTGGCTCTTTGCGCCTAATTAAATTTGGCATAAAGTCCCTTTTTTATTGCGCCAGCTCAAACAGCATAAAGAAAACGCTTCAACCCAACAGCACACAAAAAAAAAAAAAGAAAAACAACAGCAAAGAAAATTACAAGTTGCCAGCTTCGTGTAAAAACTTTTGCGCACGGACAAATGAAACAGATACTTCAAAATACATTTAGGCCTTTTTGCCGTATCTATGTATGTGTGCGTGGAAATAATTTCAAAATTGAAGGGCAATTAATCACAGACGCTCGATTGCAAATGAGATACAAATTTTTCATGAGCACCGCCCACGGTGCCGAAATGACTTTCAGCCAAAGCAAACTCAACAAAAGCCGCAAAAAGTAAAACGCAAAAATACAAAGCAAAAGTTAAATACAACGCATCGAACTAAGCACTGAAAAGACGGCGCTACACACAAATGTTCGTTTATTTATTTAAATAACTTTTCATTAGTCATTGAGCCGTAAAGCGTAAGCGGTGGTTGCCTTTTAAAGCAAGTGGCGAGTGCAAGTGCGCAAAATTAAATTTGATATTTTGAGTGACCATAAAATGAAAAACAATTAGGGACGACGCTCAACAAAACTGAGCTGAGCTCAGCTCAGCTCTCTCCCCGGCGAACTTAACACCAATAAAAAGTAGTTGAGAAGGCAAAAAAGTTGGGCTGCAACGTTCTCTCTGTGCAACGCAAGGCGAGTGGCAAACCGGCGCCGGTAAAGTTTAGCCTGCCTCGTACTTTTTAGCAATGTAAATCCAATCCGGCGTGCAGCCATCATGCGGTTAACACTTCGTATGACATAAATTACGAAAGTTTGTGCATACTTTTTCACACACACACACACGCACACGCAGACGCTTCATCCACAATGTTTTCAATGCTCTATGGCCATATTCTTTAACAAAGACAGTGGCTGGCCACGCTCGCCGAGGGATCGCAGCTTCAGAGCTGCTGAAACAAAAAGGCAGCTGAAGTTCGTCGGCGTTTCTTACACTTTTGCCCAGGCCTGAGCCGATTTGAGAAACTAGCAAAGTTTGCACAAGATACATATCTATATTATGTACGTGTGTGTGTGTGTGTGTGACATGCACTTAACACTTTGGCACTCACATAAATGTCGCAAAAAGTTAACTGGCCTTGCAAAAATTACAAATTTTATACGATTCCAATATAAAATACTTTGCTCTTAATTTACAACATGTAATTTAGTCACTCAGTTGCACTACTCTATGAATGAATGACTGACTGACAGCCATAAATGCTTGTTAATTTGCTGTAGCTTTAAGAAAACTTATTAAATTCTATGTTGCTGCTAGGGTCCTTTGTCCATTAGCATGGTAATTGAATATCTCGGGCTATATCCATTTATGTAAATACGTGTATATTGTTTAGTTGAATTATTTTCCGCCTCTTTGCACATTTTTATTTCCCCGATATTATTGCCATGGCGCATGCTGCTCTCGTTAGGTCTCCCATCGCTGCTGCTGCTGCTGCTGCTGCTGCTCCTGGCCGCCCCAGCGATTTTATAGTTTATCATTATTTGCGTAGGGCTTACCTCCAGGGAGAATTAGTAAAAGGGAAGAGTGGCATGCAAAAAAAAAGAAACAAAACATAGACAGAACATGGCAGCAACGAGTACAAAGAGCAAAAGTCAACTTACAGTGGCAACAGCAGCAGCAGCAACAACAACAACAACATCGATTGCTCTGACGCTTGTCGCACAGGTGCGTGCGTCGTTTTGCCTGCGACTGCTACAATCTGAAACGCAGGTCGCAGGTCCAGGACTCGAGTTGAGTTTGCTGTCGTTGGCTCTGGCTTTGCTATAAAATGGAAATTTGCTAACATTCTGTATTTTTTTTTTTTGCCTGTGCTTTTTTTTCTATTTTTTTTACTTGGTTCCGTGCAAACGAAGCATGAACTGGGAGCGTAATTCAAGCGGAAAATTGTCGCGTAACGTCATCTTCCCATTGACGCAGCGGTGCTATAGCGCCTCTGATCCCACACAGCCAAGCAGAGCAGAGCTGAGGGCCACAAGGGCACAGGACACACGACTGTGTGTGTGTGCTGTGTGGGGGGCCACGTAAACTGCAGACGGTTTAGTTCACATTGTTTCTCTTGTAGTTGGGCTGGCATTGTTAATATTCTTTGCTTGCGCGCCGCTTGAAATTGACGCACATTAGCCCGGGTCCAGGCACGGGCGCGAGCAAGTTGCTGGAATTGTTTCTATTTGAGCGTCTCGTTGGCAAACCAATTGGAATGTTTGATCAAGCATTCGCATTGCATTTGCTCCACAAGAGCGAGGCGAGTGCGAGACTGAGCTGCTGCTGCTTTCAGCTCGTGGTTCGGTTCGTTTCGAGCCGGCCACAAATCGTGTTAGCCACGCCATTAGCAAAATCTGCCCAAGAGCCCTGACAAACAACAAAACGCACATGCTATGGCTATGGCTCTATATATAGCAGCTGGAGCTATGGCTCTCGAGCATCAGCTCCATTTCGATTTTCAGCTGCACGCTTCAATGGCCGTAAACCAATTCAAAAGCATATTTGCATGCGCTGATGGACCGTGCGGCGCATTGCGGCTAAGGCAACGGCAACGGCAACGTTGTAGCTGGTAGGCCAGGCCAACGAGCCGCCAGCCATGTATCGAGTTGTCAGACTTGAAATATAATATTGAACCAGAAATGTGAGTCAGTTAGCGTGGCCATAACCACGGAACGCTGTCGCTTTGGCCTTAGGGCGAAATCACTTGAAATTGGGCGTGCTCGCTCACTCGCTCGCTATGCGCTTACATTTGTAATCGCCAAACCTTCTAGATATGTTGCCGATGTAAATGCGTATGCGCCTGAGTCTGCAAATGCTGATGATGTTGCTGCTGTTGCTGATGCTGCTGCTGTTGAGCCTGCTGCTTACAGCATGTGCGCCTCATAACAATGTGGAAAATTGTTTCCTGTATCAATTTCACACATTAAGGAAGCAATTTGATTTTATCGCTTCCTCATGACTTCACGTTCAATTATTGAAGAGTTTACGTTTGCTGACACCCACGCCGCCCCCAGCGCCCCATGCCATCTCATCTGCCTCGATTTTAGCCAGTTCAGCTGCCAAGCTCAAGTGCCGAAAGCCTGTTAGGCTGTTGGCCTCAGCACATTTTCCACATGTGCCTGCAAAAGTCGCTCATTTTGAGTTTGCTGTCTGCGTACTCAAAGTTGTTGTTGCTGTTGTTTTTATTTTTGTTTGTGTTGTTGTAGGTAATTCCTTTCAATTGTTGTTTTACAAACTGCTTTACATGCCATTTTGGCTTGTGCTTTGTTCGTTCTCTCGCTCGCCCACTCGCCATTTGCGCTGCTGCTGCGAAATTTGCAATAAAATATTTATATTAATGTGCATTATTTTTAATTTACATGCCAAGAGTGTATTTTATAATTGAAAAGAACACACACACAGACAGACAGACACACACTTAAACAAGCGTTGAAAGCAGCTCTCATGTAAAAATAGAGCTTACCGCATTGAATTCGCATAATGTTTGTAATTTAAGTCGCTTATGAGTTCTGTTGGCCAAAATTGAAATCTCTGCTCCCGCCGGGTCATTTAGTTGGCAACTCTCTAGTCTGCTGCTGTTTGCATACCAATCTGCTTGCCTGTTTATTATGCGCATCATGCTTGGCATTGAGGTTGCCCCATATGCCGCACACAACATACAAATGAGAAATTGTGGCACACACGTTGCCATCTATCTATATCTATATATATATATACATATTTTGGCTGCTATTGATAGTTCAATGGATCAATAGGCTAGTCGATTGTGCGATTGGCTTAGTGTACACTCCATTATGTTTGTTTAAAACACAAAACAGTAATTTTGCGAATTAGCAAAGAAATTAAAAAGTAATTTCTCAGCAGGCAAAGCCATGCGGTCAATGCTAAGAAGCTGCTTGCGTAATTGTCATTTAAAAATGTAGCGGATGCAAATGAAGTCCAAGTCCAAGTCCAAGTCGTAGTCGCAGTCAAAGCAGAGCAACCTCAATGCGAAGGCCGAGCTGCGCAGCTCGATCTAAGGCGAAGAAAGTCGTAAAAAGCAGTTGATGAAAGCGTGCGATGCTGCTGACTGACTTGGCTTGGCTTGGCATTCACAAGAGTGAGAGAGAAAAAAGTAGAAACTTTTAATTTGATTTGCAGCATTTTAATGGATTTTAATGAAACGCAAACAGGCGACGATGGCAGAGACAACGACTGCGCTGCAACATCGGCTACGGCTACGGCAACGGCAACGGCAACGGCTACAGAACTTTGGCGTAAGGACACTTGAGCGTTTGCCTCCGAAAACTTTGACAAATGCCAAAGCGCGCGAAAATTCACTTCACTTCACTTTATTTTGCTTGATTTTGCTCTCATTTTTTTATATTTATTTTCGGCAGCTTGTAGGCGACTTCACTGCTGCTGCGCCCGAAGCATACTCAAGCTACAGCTGCTGATGTGCATTCTAAATTGAAAATGTTTTAAATTCCAAATGCCAAATGGCAAGCAAAAAAAAAAATGTGTAAAATTAATTTCAATTACTTGCAGAATATGAATATGACAGCTATGCGTCATAAGTCACAGTCAGAGTCAGAGTCAGAGGCTGGGCATCTGCTGCTAATTAAAATCACATAAATTAGGCATACGCCATATGACACGTCAGAGACATGAGGCGCTGGCAAAAGTTGTAAGCAAAGTGATACGCATATTTGATCAAAAGTCCTTGGCGAGGCTAATTTGATTAGCTGCCGCAGCGCTGGCTCATTAAGTGCCCATCAACATGACTCTTTGTCCGCTGCCGCTTTTTTGTTAATTTGCAATTTTTTGTATTCTTTTTTTTTGGGCTTCTCTCTGTGTTGGCTGGCCCTCTCATTTGTATAAGCGCTGATGCTTGCGTTCGCGTTCGCGTCTTCTTGTAAGCTTGTGTTGGACAAAACTCATGAAAAATTTAGTGGAAACTAATTGCAATAGCATTGAAATTAATTATTTAACCCTTTTTATTGTTTAAGCTGTTGCCCATTGCCTTTTTGGCCTCCACAGCCGTATGCTCCGACTCATGCTCGCTCGCCAGCGTTATTAGCATAATTAATTGTGCAAATTTACCAACTTAAACAAGTTATTATTTCAATTTAGGCAAGTACATTTCATCATTGCCATCATAATAGAATTTCGTGCTCAGAAAAGCTTAACGTGCCGTCGCGTGCCTAATTGCCGGCGTTTTATGCTAAAGAGCTGTTAAACCTACATAAAAGTATAATTGCAATTAAATAAAGTAAATAGTTTCAATTGCATCATGGAATATAAAAAATGTTGCCTACCTTTATGCGCGGGCAGACGTCAAATGCAAAAAATGTAATCAGAGGCGTGTGTAACAACAGTTAACTGGCTGCATGTTAACAGATTAACTAAAAATAAATGCGGCTGCGACTCGTTAGTATTTAAAACAATAAATTCAATTATTTATAGCGTGGAAAAAATAGAAAATTGTTAGACCTTGTCCATTGACTGCGTGTCGCAGTTTTTGCCGCGCTTTCAATAAATATTAAAACAAATGCAAGCGTATATTGTTTCTTTTCGTTTATTATTATTATTATTTAAAAAATAAAACAGGTTCACAACCAAAAGATGTGCGAATGAATAGGCGAATCAATTTATACATTTGCAGAGATATTTATTTTAAATATTTTGTTGTTATTTCTTTCTTTTGTTTTTATTAATTATTTCATGCGGTTTTGCGCGCAATTTGTATGCGCTCAGTTTTATATTAATTGCTTATTGAACAACAAAAAGTGATTAACGAGTGCTCGACTGTAGTATGTTGTTTACCTTTTCAATCAAATATGTATATATCAAATTACAGTGTTTGTTTTAGCAAGCGTTTATGTTGTTTCCTTTTTAACTAACCTTTATGTTGTTGCTGTTGCTTTTTTATTTTTAATGTGTAGTGTATGCTACCAGCTTTAATTGGTTTTTATTTTAATTTTTTTAATAAGAGTTGCACTTGTACCTGAATACACACACATACACACAAATATGTAAGTGTATGCATGTTTTTAATTTTCTATTTTAGAGCAGCTCATTAATTCAAACTTTTTTTCTGCAGCTGCATATTTAGTTAGTCACTTACTTTGAGTTACTCGATACAGCAGCGTTTGGTTTTTTTGTTTAATATTTTTTGCTTGTTTGCAACGGACAGTCGATTGTTGTTGTTGATAGCATGATTTATAGTTGTGTGTCTGCATGTCTGTTAATAATATTTAAAATTGTATTTACAGCATTTTAATGTTAACTAACCTAAACATAATGTGCATGCATTATTATTTTTACAGCATTTGCATATCCCACTGATAACATTATATGTTGTTTTTACGCTTATTCATATAAGTGTATATATAAGTTTTTAAATTTTCATTTAAATGCATGTCCCATTCGACATTCGACTAGCCGAAAATGTTGTATTTGTATTTGCTATAATGCAGAGAAATTGATGTGCACAAAGGTGTGTGTGTGTGTGTTTGTCTGTGTGTTATGCAATTTAGCAACAGTTTAAATATACATTTAAAAATTCGTGTTTGAACAAATGTGACTTTTAATTGTATGACTAGTATCAAGCATTGTTAAGCACTTCAGCTTGTGCAATTTGAATATGTTAACCTTAGGCCTATTAAATTGTGTGTGTTTGGCTTCCCTGAGAAGCTGCAATTGAAATCAAATCAAACTAGTGCAAATTCAACAACTTTGCTTAAACAAATAGCAACGATAAATATTATTTACAAACAAAGTGATTAACACAAAAGTTAAGAGTCTCTAAATATGACACGTTAGAATTGGCATTGGCATTCAGCAATTTCTATTGCTTAATCAGACAGCTAAATTCATGTACAAATGCCGCCGCATGTGCTGCTCGAGTTGAGTTTATTCAGCAAACACTTTGGCGCACGAGCGAAATTAAATTAAAACTTTTGCCACACAATGTTGCATACTCCCCCTCCCCCCGGACTCTCGCTGTATATACAAGTGACAAACGCCTCCACAAGGACTCGGCACGAGGCTTGCGTCTGTTATTCTAACTAACTAACTAATGTGTTGATATAGCTGCCACAGCTGCTGCTGCTGCGTCCTTGCGCGATTTGCCAGCTGCTCATGAGCGGCAGCGTCGCCGGCATGTCGTCAGCAGTAGTAAGACAATGAGACTGCACATCAGCATAGTCCTTGCCAAGCCGCAGCAATTCCTTGCCGCACTTGAAACTGCGCAGCATGAAAAACAATTCGTCTGAAAAGCGCAAAAGTTATGAATAGCAGTTAACTTACTTGTGTCCGCATGCACGAGCATTTGATTGTTCAGATTATCGAATTGATCGAGCGATGCGCTGAGCACAATTTCGCGTCGCAGCTCCGGGTAATTATCAATTTCCGCCACGCATTTGAGTGTGAGTATCCTGCTGCTGCGATAGAAGCGCTGTCCTTGCAAATAGAAGTGCACTTGCAATCGCTGGCGACGCAGTATATAATCGTGGGCTGGTATGCTGGTGTCTATGCTCGGCTGTAGCTCACCCAGCAGCGGCTGCAACGACAGACAGGACATACAAATTGATTTAGGCTTATGTGTGTGTGTATGTGTGTGTGTGTGTGCGCTTTGCGGTCTGCGGTCTAACCTGTTCGCCATTGATATACCAGGTAAGCTTTGTGGGCAAACTGGAGTAGTCTGAGGTGCAGGTGGCGCCAACAAACTCCTCCAAGCGATACACAGTGTTGAAGCCATCGATTAGGGGGTCGCTCTGCGGCAAGGCTGCACCAGATAGATGGGGAGAAAATGAGTTTCAAGTTGCAAATGCCACAAATAAGCACATAATGCAATAAGCACATTACACTCTACCCACACCCACTGTACCCACCTGCCACAGTCATGTTGTCCTCCTTGGCTGCCAGCTTGAAGTGCGGCGCATCGCCGCTCACCTCGCACTTGAATACGCCCGTCGACTTGGCACCCAGCAGGCTCAGATCAACGCGGCAGGTGGACTCGTTGCAAAAGTATTTGCCATCCAGCACCTGCACGCCCGGCACAGGAAAGCTCAGATAGACCGGACGCATTAGTGGTGAGTACCTTTGAGTTTAGCTCAATTAGTGCAAATGCTGAGATGCGCTGTTTGGGTTCGGGGAATTACCTGAAGAACTCGGCGCGATCCTTATACCATTTGACTGAGTTCAGCGTGTGACCGCTCATGTCGTAGCTGCAGGATATGGTCACATTATCGCGAAAGTCCACAATTTCGGGCACACTGATCTCGGTTACAAACAACGCCGCTATGCTCTGCATATCTAAGAGCAAACGCATACATTAGTTTGAATATATTTAACTAAGCCCGACAGCAGATTTGTTGCTATAGAAGCTATATCACTATATTAAATTCATACAGGTGACTGCATGTGGAGTCCGCTGTGGTTGGGTTTCAAAGTCGTTGCGTCGTTGGCAATGCACAGGGGACATTGAATAAATTTGAAAATTTCATGAAATGAATATGCAAAATAGTTGGCCAGACCAGATACCATACAACTAGAGCCGTATCTAGCTGCAAGCGAGAGAGAGCTAAGCGCTACAAAAGTGCAACACATACATGCATGTGTCTATGTGTGTGTGGCATATGTGTGAGTTGATTGTGGCAGCTGTGCTGCTGCTGTGGGTGAGCAGCAGCAGGCAGAGCATTGAGAGATAAGCGCATTTGCAACATGTTCAAAGTAGAACATGCTACCTGCTCTGCCAGGCCATATAGCCAAAATATTGATAAGCCCAGCTATGTCAGGCTGCTCGACTCGGCCATTGTGTGTCTGTGTGTGTGTGTGGCTAAATAAATTTTACAGTAGATGAGCAATGGCAACGTAAAAAGCTGAATTATAAATGCAACACATTTGTGTACGTTCAGCACAAAAATGCATTTAACCAGAGATTAACAAATGGCCAAAAGCTCTATTTTGAGCTAGGCATTTTTTATTAGTTAATGCATGCGGTTGTGCAGTTGACACATGATAAAATTAAGCTTATTGTCAGTTTATCATTTCGGCAATGTAAGGTCGAGCTTACAGGCTTAAACCACAGAGCAAAAGTGATTGCCTGCCATAGAAAATATTTCATTTCTTTGGCCAAACAACGAGAGCATGGCGAATGTTTAAGTGATAGCTTTCATTAAGTAAGCAGCCGCAACCGACTACCATGCCATATATGTCTATATAGTATATGGTATGTTTTGCTTGGCAAATTTACATATGAATTTGCGACAATGTCCATTGATAAATTCACTTAGAGCTGGGCAGACGTTTATGCAAATATGTTTGCTATTCATAGATGCGATCTGCTATGCAAGGCAAGAGCATAAAGAATTTGCATAGACAGATTTAAATTGTAATCAGGGCTATCATCATTATTATGCAAGGCAGTCAGCTGCATTTAAAAACTAATTTCATATTTTATGTGTGCAACTTATAACTTTTTATTCTGCAGCAAGACAACTGCCCGTAAATTGAAAATGTTCAACAAGCGCATACACAATGAACAACATTTAATTCCATTAGGCAGCTTACATGGCCAAACAAAAAAACTACAAAAGTTTGTCTAACAAGTGTGTGTGTGTGTGTGTGTGTGTGTGTGTGTGCGTGTTGGAAATAAATTCTCAGGCATTGTTACGCTTTTGTTCGAGCGTTGCGCAATACAAACAAATGAAATTAGGCTTAAGCTAAAATAATAAAAGAATGTTTAATTACAAGCCAAGTGTATAGAGTGGATGTCAGCTCAATTTTAATGCGCCGCAAATTAATTGGCAATTGGCAATTTATGTGCCTGAGGCTACCCCAAGGATGCCTTTGGCAGGCTGCCTAATTGCGAACATTTCTGAAATGCAATTTAACTTTGAACTACACTCAAGAAGCAGCAAAAGTTGCGGCAGCACAAATTACCAAGTGCCAAAAGGCAGCGTCAGCAAACGCAACGAGTGCAACTGCAACGCCAACGCAGTTCAAATTATGGCTAAAGTCATTAAGAGCACAGCACCAAAAACAAAAAACTTTGTCAGTATTGATTTGCGCTTAAAAATTAATAATAAAAGCCCTATTATAGTGGCAGCATACGAACTGTCAATAAAGCTGCTTACAAATTAATAAATACTATAAATTAATGCAACAATTATAAAATCAATTGCAAAAAGTTGTTTACTTACCCACAGTAAAGCAGCTGAGCAAAAACAGCAGCCTGCAGTAATCCATATTTGTTGTTATTGTTGTCCTTGTCGCTGCTGCTGTTGTTGTTGTTGTTGTTGTTGATTTCAAGTGAATTTATTTATGCTGTTCGGGCTGCACTTTGTGCAATTGTTAAGCTGATTTGTGTTGTGTGCGCCTTAGGACGACAGTTGCACTTATTTGCCTGCACTTAAATAACAAATTAAAGGTTTTAATTGTGCTTTTAGTCCAGTCGACATTAATCGTCGTCAGAGATATGAAAGTAAAATGGAATAGCAAAGCAATTGACAGGGACCCAAAATAAATGAACGATAATGGAGCGCAGACAGCTGAATGGAATCGAATTTAATTGAATGCAGCGTCAAAGGCACTGGCGAATGGTTGGCGTATTAAAAAGAAACAAGCAAGAAAGATACAAAAATACATCACACACACACACACATACACAACTAACATAACATAAATACAGCTGCAAACTCATGCAGAAAAGTTCAAAGGATACGCCTTGCGCTTTGGCTCTGTCGTTATAAATAAATAACAAACATTTGAGCGAAAAAAAAAGAACGAATAACGAAATACACAACTACAAGAACGTAGTGAGCGGGGGGGAGGGGGGTAGAGCGAAGAAAAAAATTGAAAACAGAATCAAGCCAAGTGGCGTCTGTGTGAAATGGAAAGGGAAAGCAAAACAGGCGACATCAAAACAGGAAACAAGGGCACAAGCCGATCCTGAGTATAACACCATGTACGGCTGCTGTGCTCCGCTGTCTGCTCGTGTGTGAGTGCACGCGTTTGTCAACTTAAATAATTTAAATGCCAAATACAGGCGAATTTGCTGTTGGCTGCTGTTTAATATTTTAAATATATGCGCTCGTACCGTATATTGGTTTGGATAACTTGGCTTTTGAATCAGCCAGTCAGTCAGCTTGCCTTGGATTTGATTGCACTTGAGTCACTCAATTTGTCTGCTGAACTGAGCACGCGGCGTATGCTTAATATTGCACATGACAAAAAAACCAACCAACTTGTAGGTTATGCACTTTAATTGTTTGCCATTTAAATTAAATAGTTTATTGTTTCTTCTTTTTTTTTGTTTGTGTAACGAACGTGTAGGCGCGGCTATCACAAACTTGAAGCGTTCCACTCAAAGCATCTCCGCACGGCTTCAACTTTACGAACTGACTGAGCAGCAGACCAAGCGAGATGCTGATGCTGCGTTCACAAGTCGGTTCATCAACTCGTGCTCGTCCTTAGCTTCGTCTGCTGAGCAGCAGCAGCGGCGCTGCCTTCGTGTAATTGTAACGCGGCTGCTGCTCTCAGCTTACAGCAAACTTCGGCTGCGTCGAAAGAGCAAGCAGCGGCCTAAGAGCGCGTCGAAAGAGACAACAGAAGCAGCATTTGTAGCTTTGTCGCTGCACTTAACAGCTGTTCATCGACTGTTATGTGACTGTTATTGAGCTAACAGCATGTGCGTTGCTGTTAGGCATACAATTAAATGAGTTTAGCTATTAGTTTAATTAGCATATTTATTGTTTGAGCAACACACTTGCTGCATTTTTGCTTGTTAACTATTTTTGTAGCCTGGACAACTTTTGCACTAGCAGCTTAACAGGCTCAGGACGCAGCTGCATGTGTAAATATTACGTGCAGTGCTGGCCCCAAGAAGAAGAAGCAGCAGCAGCGTTGACGGGCACCGATGCCAGCACAAAGTCATCTTATCATTTCATGAATAATGCAGGGATTTGTTAGGGACACATGACTGGAATTTTACGCAAAAGTTGTGATGATGCTGATGCTGCTGCTACTCCACTAGCAGTAGTTGCTGCTGCTTCTACGCCAGTTACCAACCGCCAACACGCAGACCAACACTTTGCTGTTGTTGTTGTTGTTGTTTGTAACACTATAACTGCACGTTGGTTAGCACATTCTTGCCCGCCCACGCCAACGACCCAATGCCGCCGCCCACTTGTCTGTCGCTTCTGCTGGATGCGGCAATCAACAGAAAATTGCAGATTTTAAATTCAAAGCATTTTCGTCGTAGCAGTCGCTGTTAAGCTCACTTCATGCGCGCTCCACCCCCCACCCGCTAGACTCATGAACATGTTCTCCTCTAGTTTGTCCCTTTTTCCTTTTTTTTTTGTTATACTCTGCTAGCTTTTTCCTGTGCGTGCATAAAGCAACTTAATTTCAACGAATAATTTTTGATGCTAAAATATGAATATTAAAACAAAAGCAGCGACATCCTGTAAGCGTCTCGTGCATATGCTCAAGCTACTTTTTCCTCTCCATTTTTCGTTAGCGGAAGCAAGTGCTTGTAAATGCCATTTCCGGCGCTTTTTGCCAAACGCATGCCACATGCATGTATGTGTGTGTGTGTGTATGTGTATGTGTGCATGTGTTGATGTACGTGTCTTCATAAAGACGCTCGGCTTTTCTTGCTGCTAGTACCTGCCTTGGCTATTTACTTTTTTTTGCTCTGCTGTTTTTTTTTTTCGACTGTTATATAAATATTTCCCATATTTCACGGCAACGTGACAACGCAAACTTTTTAGTATGAAAAAAACTTGCCAGCAAGTTACATAACAACAAGTGCAACTTCTTCTTCTGCTGCTGCTGCTTCTTCTTCTTCGTTGGCTTGTGCTTGCTTCCATCATGTTTGAGACGAGTGTGAATGTATGACTGAAAGTTTCGCTACAAATAAATCACATATTTTATGAATTCATAACTTTAAGTTTGCCTTCTGACTTTTGTTTAGTTACACTGCAGTGTAGTGTAGTGTAGTGTAGTGTATATGCTTTGGGTGTAAATAACGCAACGTCTGGCAGCAATGCAACCAAAAGTTTCGTGCGGTTTCTATGCTTAATGCATGAGGGAGCACAAAACAAAGCTCAATACAGCTGCTAATTATAAATTTATAAAATACCACAACTGGTTATTTTTTGAACAGCCAAAGTGAAACTCAAATTGAAACTCACGCTCGTGTGCCACAATTTACGTAAAGGACCTCAATCAACTGCAGCCTGAACACGGCAAATCCTGCTAGCTGCTTGAAATTTGACGCGCTCGCTCGCGCTGGCGCCAGCTTAATCAAAAAACTAAATTGTCAATCAGCCATGAATTGAATGAAATGAAGTGTAAAATTACAATTTCATCCAATTTGCAATTAACTCAATGAGAAGATGCAATTTTTTTATTTTCATCATTTTCATTTTCAAATTATTCCAATGGAACGCACATGCCACAAGCGCGCCAGCCAGCCAGCAGTGTAGGTGTCTGACTGTTGTAACTGTATAAGTGTAGCACTTTCGCTGTAATAGTATGTGTGCCAGCAACAACAACAGCAACAATAATTTGTGGTATTGACTGCAGCTCGTTGGGGCGCTCAAGTTTCGCGTGTTGCTTGCTAGAGCTCAGCTCTCTACCTTGTCCATGACACAGAGCGAGCAAGCGAGAGAGCAAGTGCAAGTTTAATTGCATTGAGTGTAACTAGTTAATGACTGAAATTGCAAATTGAAATGGTGACAAAGCAATTGAGGTCAAAGACTCCCCGAATAGTTGCAGGCAAGCGCTAATTACAAAACGGACATCATGGCCAATTGGGTCACTTGGCAGTTGGCAAGCAATACAAAATAAAAATACCAACATAACAGCAGCGCAGCAGCAGCAACAATAGCAACAGCAACAGCTACAGCAACATTTGTGTACATAGTGTGAAATGTCAGAAATGTCAGAGCTTCAAAAACATTTACAAATTGATTTTTTGTTGCTGCGGTTCAGTAAAAATATATATTTTTGCATATGAATAACATACAAAACCGCAACGGGACTTGATTGCCAATTGCACGCTCGTACCTACACACACACACACAGAGTCACGCACACACTGTCAGTTGTCATGTAGCTACAAACACATGCACACAACTAATGCATTTAATGGCACATTTTGGCACAATAATATAATGTCCATAATAAAATGGCCATTTGCATGTTCATTTTTGGTCGAGACATAAACGCAAATAAATGCAACAACTAAACAACGACTACGCTCGAGTCCTTGTTGTCGTCGTCGTCACCGCTGCTGGCTGTGGGCAAATTAACATTTAACATTCGCTGTTTAGCCGCTCGCAATACGCCAACGCCAACGCCAACGCAGACGCCAAATGCGTTTTAATGCATCGACAATTTTATTTGTTGCTGCGCAGCACCACACGCTGCGTATACGCAACGTGGCAGTATTAATGGCGTATCAATTATGGGTCAACTCCCTGTGGCCAACAATTTTGTTATGCTCGATAAGCATTAAGCGAACGCAGAGCGAGCCAAAGCGTTAAACTGACGATTTTATGATGACAGCGCAGCTCGCTCGCTCGATATTGAAAACTCTATGCAGTTTAACATTTAATTAATGTCAATAACAATCACAATGCAATGCAGTTGAGCGCGCAAGTGTCAGTTTTATTAAACACTCGCTCATTAAAGATTATTAACAAGCTGCGAACTGCAAGTTAAAATGCAATAAAGTTGCACTTGCAAAATTATTTCGAAGAAGCAGCAGCAGCAACATTCTCTTCATACTGGCTGAGCATGACGTACAATTCAATCAATCAGAGGTGTGAAAATTATACGTGCAGCATGCAGAGGAAACGGAAATTGTAGCCCATTGTGTGTGCCAGTGTGTGTGTGTGTGTGTGTGTGTGTATTGCAGAGAGTGCTGCTGCTGCTGCTGTTGTAAATGGCACTTGATTTCGATATTTCAATCAACGATGCGCGCAGTTTGTTAAGCTTTTTGCATATTTTATGCAATTTGAGCAACGGCTGCCAGCAGCCATCACCTGGCCACAAAATGACTGCAACAGCAACATCCACAGCAACAACAACAACAACAATAACATCAAGCGTATGTATCATTATTAGAGCTGGTCCCTTTTGCTGTCCAACGGCGACAGCAAATCATCGATCCAGCAAGTACCTGTTAAAAGCTCTGCCGCATTTCATTTTTTGGCTACCAATGCGATATACATGTTGGCCAACTGCCATGGGCGTAGCCAGCCAGCCCCCACTATAACATAGATGATGAAAAGTAGAAATGCTGACAAAATTATAATTAATACAGTGAGGAGTGTAAGTCTGCTGCCTCCTTTTGAATAACATGCTGGCTACGTCCATGCCAAGTGCCCAGGCCGAGTCATTGGACCGCAACACAGTTGCTCTATCTCACTTTACTGCGCTCTCTCTTTCACACTCGTTGGTCTGGCTATCTGTCTGTCTGTAGCTCGTGTTGAGTGCATATTTTGAATGCGCGCATTTCGATCACGTGATTGAGATTTTTACATTTAAAACGTGACTGAAATATTTGCCAGCTTCGTCACTTCCGATGCCCATTGAGTGTGGTGTGTGCCCATCGAACCCATTTTGCGCCTTACTGCTTTGCCCATGAAATTTATTCAATACTCCTTCAATGAGGTGCCTTGTGGCCGAGTCGAGTCGACTGGAGTGGAGTGGAATCGAGCTTGAATGTGACCAGGCTTTTATTATTATTATTTTTATGTGCTGGTCGGCAAGCCCATTTGCCTTTTCTCAGCTTTTCTCAGCCGACCCTTTTTTTCGCTCTTGGCTTGGCTTTCGCCTAACATTTTTTCAATCAACAGCAAACGGTAAGTGTTAACTAGATTTAAATAATGCATAAAGCTTGCCGGCTGCTGCTGCTGCTGCTGTCTGCTTGGACAATTTGAAAGCCACAGCTTTGAACAGCTTTGGCAATTGTTTGTGACAACTGCAGCAGTTTGCACTTAATCAATGTTTGGCAATTAATTAACGCGCCAAAGTGCTAAATTAAACGCACAACTAATTGCCAGCTAATATGCGTGTTAATGTCATTTACTATTATTGGAATTTGCCACTGCTCGCTCGGCTGAAAATCAAGTGAATATATCAAAGCATAAAATTCAATTCAAAAAATTAGATTTTTGTTATGTTTTGCTTTTAGTGCAATTAAAGTTAATGCATGCTATAATTTGTAATTCAATTTAACGCTGACTTAACTCATGATTTATACTTGCCAAATGCATTAAAAGCACCGGCACTACAGGCGAGTGTGAAAACTCATAGGCAAAGCCAATAAAAAGGATTGAAGCCAAGGCCACAATACAGCAATGGACGAGCCAATTAATTGAAATTGGCTCTGGCAAGCAAACTGCAACTTTTACAGCAATAGCAGCAACAATAAAATGACAATAAATGGCAATTGAAAATGTTGTTGATAAGCAACGAACGCACTTTGCATTTGGCAAAACTATAAATTTGCAATTTCTGCTCAAGCTGCACACAGAGTTGCAGCAGCAAGAAAGAATATAAAACGGCAGCAGTAGCAGTAGCAACAAACTTGAGGCTGTAAATAAAATTAAATGAAATCATTCTAAAGCATTGTAAACTTTGTGATTTACACACATACAGAAGACGATTGGCCGAATGCTCAAGTTTTTGGGAGAAAGCCTGATGCTGATGCTGCTGCTGCTGCTCCATAGCATTCAACATTGCCAATTAAAATTTCGTATGAGTTGCTTGCAATCAGTGTGTGCATACCAACAAGCACACACACATACAGAGATACATACATATGCGGCGACAATCTCAGCTGGCGTCTGCATAATTTAAAGCATACATTTAGGCTGCCCCGACTTCAACTCTCGCTCTGACGTTGCAGCAGCAGCAACTGTGTGATAAATGCCAGGCACCCCCAGCATAAAATACACACACACATAGCCACAACCATTGCTGCTGACAATTGCCAACAACTTACAGACTCACTCGCTCTCACTCTCTCTGTCTCTGTCTCGCTCTCTGTCGCTTGTTTGTTGCAATGATTGCCGCCTTGAATCTTCGGTCGCTGCAGCTTGATTATGGGCCGTACTCGGCTGTCTGTCTGCCATGGCACTTAAATGCATGTAAACTAGAAACAAATGTTTAGACAAAACTTGTTCCCAGTTATTTTGCATATTTAACAAAGACTGCAGCGACTCCAGAGACGAGATCCAAGCAGCATGCGTTTATGTATGTAGCATGTGTAAATCACATTAGCATTGTTGCAACTAGAGATATTACTTTATAAGAAGTGAAACATGTGCAGCATTTAAACTAGATGTATATTGTATGAGCCATAATAAATATTAAGCGCTTGAGATTGACAATTGAGTAAAATATAGCGGCGGCTGCGAATTTACATGCGATAAGCTTGACGCATCATCAGATCGAAGTACATATCGTTGTCGATCGAGGCGCTAATGGTGGCATAATAGTTAATAAACTCCTCGCGCGTAATCTGTAGAATACAAATATAAGCTTGACATTTAACAAAAGTCAAATTGACGCACCTTGCCATCCAAATTGCCACGACCGCCTTCAAAGTTGTGCAGAAAGTCAGTCAAGATTTCATCTTCGCTCATCTCACCGCTTTGGTACTTGGGATGCTCCTTCACTGAGTAAACATTCTTCAGATCAGCAATGGTAATGACACCATCATTATCTCTATCCATTTTATTAAAGGCCTGATCGATTATAGAGATGCGTGCTTGATTCATAGCGGGCTGGAAAGCACAAAATTAATGCTGATCGCTTAAGCTTAAGTTAAACTTACGCGCAGTTTAACTAAAAACTCAGTCATGTTAATGGAGCCACTGCCATCCTCATCGAAACTGTTGAGTGTACAACTTAATACTGTGGCATGTTAATTAATTAATTGATGCTTACATATTAAACATTTGTTTAATTTCATCGTCCGTCACATCCAAGCCCGTATCGCGTATACCACTTATAAATTCCTCCTCATTCAGCGCCTTGCTGCCATCGTCGTCCATAGCGCGAAAGGCTCTACCAAATTGCAAAATAATTGCTCTAGTTACGAGTTTCTCTTACTCTCTTTTTGCTTACCTGCCGAGCCCCAAAATGCCTGTTGCGCCGCGACTGAGGCAGAGCAGGCGTAGCCTGGTTATGGGGTCCTTGGCCGCGCCATCTGACAGTTCGCGCAGCGATTGGTTCATCAGATTGGCTTCCAGGGTATACATGTCACCGTTCGAGGGCTGCAAATCAATATTTTAATTATTTACAATGCTTAAATTACAGAGTGCAGAGCAACACACAGAGATTTGTACGCGGGTGGGTTTTTTACTACGAACTGCTGACATAGGCACATGTAATTACGCTTTATATAAACTCGTAACCCCATAAGTAAATCAATGTTTTTCTAAGTAATGCTATTTTAAAAGTACACCTTGCTGACTAACAAAGCGGCCCGCATAATGAATGTGATTGTGTGTGTGTGTGTGTGCGTTCGTTATAAAAACAATAACAATAAACAGCTCAAGGGAAGACGCAGCTCGCAACTCAGCGCGTGAATCATTCGCTTGTGAAAGCAGCTCAGCTGCTCTCGATCTTGTGCTTTAAGCAGCAAATTATTTTCATTTGGATAAAAGCACTTTGTGCAATTTGCAATTTGTTTAATTGAAGCAACAAGGTGAAGGTCGTAGCCACACAAATAGCAAACCGCAAGCGGCAAGCAACTTACATCCATTGCAACTGCTGCTTGTTTTTGATTTAGTTTCGGCTGCTTTGGCTTTTCACTATTTATATTTATATAAAATTTGCTTTTCTTTTTGCCCACTCTCAAGTGAATGGTTAGCTCACAGATACTTGTTACTCTAGCGGCTTTGCAAAGTAAACTGAATGCGAGTTGAAAAAAAATGCAAAACGTTAGCGACGAATAAACAAGACAAGCAACGCACAAGTGTGAGCGAGTGAGCAATGCATGGAATGAATGGAAACGAAATGCGAACAGAGACAGCCGCAGCAGCTGATGGACAGCGGTGAGCGGTGGATGGCGGGGGGCCACGCTCAAACTAGTTACTTACTTACGAACATTTATAGTCATGTGGAGCAAAGCAGAATGTGGGCTGCTAGACAGACAGACAGACAGACAGTCACTCACTCTCCCCCTTCGCCCCACTCTGCAACAGACAGACCAATTGGGTTTTTTACTACGCTTACGCTCTCCCCACACTCTCTCCCTCTCTTTTGTGTGTAGCCAACCAACTGTTTTGGCTTTTGTGACACACGAAACACTGGAATACATTTTATTTCAATTAAACTTGCGGGCAATTTTCCGTGCGCGCTGCGCTCGTTGTCTATGGAACTGTCTAACAAATGTTTGCTCACGACAAACATGTGTCGCCCCGGCACAAATAAATCCGACGTGCGCTGATAAATTGACGTAGATAATAACGCAAACACCTAAAAGTATGCGCTGCTGTTGCCTCCAAGCTCCAAAACTTATGCTTTCTATTCTTTAACTTTTAAAACTGCTTTTTTAGCAAATAAACAACTTGCCTATCTACTACTCTTTATCAAACAAGCTGCATGCATGCATATTGAATTTAAAGACTGCAAGTTATGCAGTATAAGCATGAATAATTGCCTAGCTCAGTATTTGCAAGAGAGATGAAATTCTATTTGCTAATATGCAAAAATGGTTTGATTCAATGCCAAATATTGTTGCAAAATAATACAAAAAATATTTGCAGACTACAAATTGAATTCAATTTAAACATAATTTGGTAATTGTTCAGTATTATCATTAATAATAAACATTTATTGATTTGATAGTAACTGGCTATCATAATTCTATTGAAGTAGATTGTTTGTAATAAAATATATGAAATTTTATTATTGTTATTGTTCAGGCAACGCGATCACCGCTTCACTTCACTGCATGTTTAACCGGCAACAGTTTACACACGACTGATCTGCCTCGATTGCTGGCTTTCCTCTTACATTGATCAGAGTGCAAGACTTGAAGCTCAAAGAGCGAGAGCGATAATTAATGCTTGCGCTATGATTGGTCTAGTTTGCTAGTGGGGAGCAGCGCTGTTCGTATCTCTCGCTCACTTGTTCTCTCTGCGCTGTGGTCTGCTGCGGTTTACCTGCCAGCCTCTCACATTGATAAGAGTGCAAGAATTGAAGCTGAGAGCGCAAGCTGCTCAGAGAGCAACAGACAATAATTCTGTTAGCGAGAGCAGCGCTGCTCGTATCTCTCGCTCGCGTTATTAATTTATATTCGAAAAATGGGAATATTCCCCATAGTGCGCTGCAGAGAGAGCGTAAAGAACGATGGGGTGAAGTAGAATAGGAATAGAAAGTACGCATGAGATGTAACCAAATGCTTATCTACACATTTAATCTGAGCTCACAGCTTTGAAGCATATTGAATATTGCATTTGATCATTACAATGTACTTAATTGATTTGATTAACTTAATTGTAGAATTTGTATTGCTTCAAATAATTACGTTAGTTTTAGTTAGTTTTTAATAGTTGATAGCTTTTGCTCAAACTTTATACTCAGTTAATTAGTTAATTAATATGCTATGCAGAGCTTTAATAAATATTTAAATTAATAGTGTTGTTAGTTTACCGCTGCCACACTTTGCATGCCACTTATTGAATTGGTTTGTCTGTCTGTCTGTCCGGCTGTCCAAACAGTGCAAGCAGCAATGTAATTTGGCAAATTACTTAGCATTATCCCTTGACACGGGTGCGTGCATAAATGTTGAACTGTGCACTGGGCGCCCTAATTGAATAGCCTGACATGTCCTTTAACCATAAAGGGAGTGCACACAAAGCAGCAGAAGCAGCAGCAGCCAAAGGTAAACGTTGCATGCAACGCGCAATGTCCGTGCACTAATTGCTGCTCTCGCTTAAGTGCCACGCCCACGTGGACATACCGGTTATTGCACTTAACGTGAAACACATAAAACTAATAGGCGACAGCGATTTCGATGCGTTATCGATGGAAATAAAGCTTGTCATAGCTTAAAAACTATTTAATTTGAATCTGTGTGTGTGTGTGTTTTACCCTGTGGCGCCGCTGCCAGCGCACATTGGGCATGTGCTTGAAGATGAACATGCCGGCGAACAAATAGAAAAGCAACTAAAAGCCCACAAACTGTCAATGGGCCGCGATGCGCAAAAATTGAGGCCAAACAAGGCAGGTAACCCAGGCAACAGAGCCACAACACACTGGAGGAGTGTGGACAATGACCTTCAATGAGTCAGCTGGAAGGCAATCAATAGCAATAGCAATGGCTATAGCAATGGCTTGGGCCAAGTTGAAAGCGAACAGATCATGGAGGCACTGATTAAAAGCTTACGCTGATTCGATCAGACTGCTGTCCGGACAGTCCCTTGGGTGGGGGGCAAGTGTCGCAGTGTTGTTGTCGCATCAGTGGAGACTCAGCTGAACTCAATCAGTGAATCAATTCACAATTCGCTGATCAAAAGGAAACAATCATACGCATTTGAAGTGTCAGAAATTGCCAAAAAAAAAAAAGAAAATGCAAAGAAAAGCGCAGATGGAGAAGAAGAAAGCAAGCAAACAAGCGAGAACAGGGGCAGCTTTGAATGAGTGGCAGCAACTGGCAGAGGCAGACACGAAGCAGACAAATTCAGTCACAGTGACAGCAACAGACACAGTCACAGTTACAGCTACAGCAGCAACAGCAACAAGCTAAGGACCCTTTCGTCCTTTGGCTGCGTATAACTTGACACATGCAAAAGCTCAAGAGTGTGCGCGTATGTGTGTGCGCGTGGCTTGTATTTTCTTTTTAATCAATTTATATGCAAATAAGTGAAATGCTTAACTGAATTTGAGCTGCCTCACAGCCGAGCAAACAGCTTCAGTTTGTGTGTCTGTGTGTATGTATGTGTGTGTTTTTAGCCTTTTTGCCAGTTGTCAGTTGCTTGATTGAAAACGTTAAACGCATTGATTAACACAGAGCAAGCAGCAGCAAAAGGAAAATTCAAGTGAAAAGCGTTTAATTGAACTGCTTTTTATTAAATTCCATTGCCTGATTGCTGTAACCGCAGCAACATACGCCCGACTGACTTCTTGCCAACCAACTCTGACAATAAAGTCAACGACAGCTCAATTTAAAATGACAAATATTTGCCTGGCCAACACTTGAGCAGCAGTCGAAGCAGCAGTCGAAGCAGTCGCCTCTCGTCAAGCTCTCTCGTTTAACTAATATATACGCACTATTATGCGAAATACACAAAACCAAAATCAAGTTTGCTCTTCTTCAAAGATGATATCAAGCACCTTCGTCACAGCCCACTAAGATGGCGCCACATCTGACAGCCTGCTAGGCGTCTAGCTCCTTTTGTCTGCTCTGGCTCTGCTTTGGCGCCAGCCTGTTTGTGAATTGATAAAATCAACTTGATAAGTTCATTTCATTAAGTAAACATTAATCACATTAACCTTTAGACGCACAAGCGAATCAGCTGCGAAAATTAACCCTAAACTGACAAAAACTCCAAAGCACACACACACACATACATACATACTTAATAGGCAGTCAACCTTTGAGCCCAAACAGGCAACAGCTATTCAAGAAATTGTCAACGAGCTAATATGTAGTCCGTCTGTCTGTCTGCCGCTCTGTCTAGGGTTTGTGTGTATGAGGTCAAGACGCCTAAAAGTTATTACTTAATTTAAGTTGCCGTCGTCGCATGAGCATGACAGACACCCCTCAAACATTTATTATCATCATCTTGGCAAATTTTATAAAATACAAAATATATTCACGCAAGCATCTGCATATTTCAATTTCAAGCAGATTTGCATAAATTCTATAGCCCACAACTGTGTCACTGTGTGTGTGTGTGTGTGTGTGCGTGTGTTTGATTTTGGCTATTCATAAAAAGGGTTTTCTCCAACTCGTTGTGACTTTGATGGTGATTTTGATTAGTTCAAATTTTGGCTTTTTGACAGCTAGCACAAAAATTATATCAACTGACATGTGTGTGTGCGTGTTGCTGCTAACTGACCACACCAATTACAACAACAACAACGAAAGCCATGAGCCTTGGTGGGGAGCGAGGCGAAATAAATCGAAAAGTTTTTTCATTAGTTCAGCGAGTTCGACTGATTTGGCAATTAAGTGGGCAAAAGTTGTATGCAAAAAGTTGTTGCCTTCCCCCTTTTCATTTTAATACCAATACCAATGCCAATACCAATACCAATACCAATGCCAATACTATTGATATGTTTGTGTGTGTGTGTTTGTGCAGTTATAACAACTGCCTGCTGTTGGCAGTGGAATAAAGCAGCGAGATCGAGAGCATCTCAACTGCCTTGGCGCTTTGGCGCTGTCGAACTTTTCAAATTAAGCACACAGGTTTTAGCAGAAAACTTGCAACCAACCCAGACCCAGACCCAGGCCCAGACTCAGACCCAGACCGAGGCTTACACTTGCCAGCGAGCATGTTATGTCTTTGTATGTGTGTGTGTGTGCTTGTTAGTACGCTTTTGCTAGTTTACTTAGTAACTAAATCACGTTTCCTATTTAAGCTTAAGAGCTCATTAACGCCAGGTTTGAACATTATCATAAAATGAGCCAAAATGCCAAGTATCAGGCTCGACTCGACTTGGTCTCGACTCTGCTATGGGTTTAGGTATAGCTTGGCTTAGTTTGTTGCTTTGGCAATCACACACACACACACACTCACAGTCTAGTCGTATCCATGCAGCCGTCATCAATCGCCATTGAAATTCAATCCACAAATTCTAACGAGCAGCAGCAGCGTGGGCGACACTCACTGCAAGTGTATGCGCGTGTATGCGCGTGTATGCGCGTGTGTGTGTGTGTCTAAGCGCTCTTAGGCACTGGCAATCACACATCAAACGAACACACTGCGAGTCCATCACCCACACTCACACACACACGTTGCCATAAAAATGTAAAAGGGAAATAATATAAAAATAAAAACTTTTCGCACTTGACGTGTCAAATCCCTTTTAATGAGTTTTCGCAAGGCATCAAAAAAGTTTGCCATTTCTGTGAAAACCTAACACACAGCTTTTCAATAGCATATTTTCTTTAACTTTCTTCATTTGGCAGCGCCACAAAAAAAAAAACGACACAACGACAGCACGAGACTCTGTAAGGTTGAGTTCAAGCATAAAAATAAAAATATTGTAAGCCCAGAACTTGCCAAAAAAAGATTTCTTCATAGCTTAGAGCAACCAAAGCATTAACAGAACTGAGTAGGGTAAATACGTATACGTAATTTAATTGATCGAAGTGTGTGAGACAAACGACATGGCTCAGCTCATCTATTTACTTTCAGCTTTCACGTCCATACTACAAGTTACTTTTTTTTATGTGCAGCGTCTCAAAAAGTGCATGAAGACTACCTCAGCTCATGCTCAATTGCTCGAGCTTGTATATGCAGCCATTAGTAATTTAATTGCTGCAGTTTTGGCAGTCCAAGTGTAATCGAAGCAAATCAAAGAGCCAACTGCCAGCTGTAAATTTCGCATTTGCATGTATTAGTGCATACTTTAAACTCACACACATTATCAACATCATAAATGCTGTGCCGCAATTAAACACTTTCGTTGCTGCCACAAAGTGTTAACCATATTGTTGGCCAATAGGTAGTGCAGCTGGCGAGCAGCAGCAGCCTGTTCACGTTCAGTTGGCATCAAAATGCAAGCGTGCCTCCTGGCCAGCATACACACAGAGTCCAGGTCCAGGTCCAGCTTCAGTCCAGGACTTCGTGTTCATGCAGCTCGTCACGCAGCAACGTTTGAAGTCAATTTAAAATGAGCAGTCGAGCGTGCAGTCATGAGATGCGCAGCGCATGACGATGCCAATGGCTTCACATACACACGTGTGTGTCTGTGTGTGTGCAGTCGCAAATCATTCTCAGCATTGTCAGAGTTATCATTATTGTTGTTATGGATGAGCGTGTGCGAGTGTGTGTGGTCTGCTTGAATGATTTACCAGTTGCCCAGCATCATGGCCGTAGCTAATTTAATCGCTTGCTGGCCACAATCAAGTGCAGACGCCTGGCTCTCTAATTCTCAAATGTGGCTGCTGCTGCTGCTGTTGAGTGCTGCACTTGTTTAATTGATCTCTACCACTAATTTGGCAGCAGTTAGTGCAACTGCTAAACTTTTGCTCTCCGGAGTCGCTCGCTCGTTGTCTCTCTGACCAAAGTGCGAATTTAATTACAGGCCGCACAATGGCAACAGGCATGCCAACATTTCGAACGCAACTTTACTGCAACTGCTGCTGCCGGCTGCTGTTGCTGCCACAAAATTGTCAAAATTAGCTCAAAAGCATGAGCAGCAGCAGCAGCAGCAGTTGAGGTGGGTGCCAAACTTGCTGTTGGCCATTGAAATGCCTTCTGCATTTGTTGTTGGAGTTGTCGTTGTCGTTGTAGTTGGCGCTGCCGTTGACATTGTCGCTGCTATCGTTATTGCAACGTGCTGAGGCACGCAACAAAGTTACAACATTTTTCATTGCAACACACAAATTAATTGAATTTTAAGCAAGTTTCGCCGGCACTCGTAAAATTGTTACCAAATTTTATAATCATATGAAATAGCAAAAGCAGCAGCAGCAGCAGCGCACGACTAATAAATACGCTTTAAATGAAACGAGCTGCCAACTTAAAGTTAACTATAAAATACTAACAAGTTGAGCTGTAAGTGTATAGCTTAGTTAGTTGAAAGTTGAAGCCGCAGAGCAACAAATAAAATGACATGTTGTCGCCATGGTGACAACAAAGCAAATGAAACAAAAATATGTGTGCATAAATTAGAATTTGGCATAATGAACGAAAGTTAAATATACTCTAAACCAGCAGCAGCAGCAGCAGCAAGTTTTAATAATGTTTTTCTATGAAATTTATAATGCTGTTGCACAAATGCCAAATGCTGAACTGTAGCTGAGGCTGAGCTATTTGCCGCTGTGACAATCGATTGTATTCTGTTGTGAATTGCTGCACGCCGCTGTGGCAGCTGTGGCAGCTACTGCTGAATGAGTGGACCGGCGTTGTCATGACAGCATCATGTAGCAAGCATAGAACAGCGCTGGGACATCATTAGTCGTTTAATTGCCATAAATAACCAGAGCCGCCTAGTTGCTACTGCTGCTGCTGCTGCTACCAAAAGCCATAGCACAGAAAAGTTTTTAACGTTATTTGCGCAACTTTCCATAGACACGCAGGCAACACACGCTACAACTCCCGCGTGCATAATACGAACGCATGCATGTGTGTGTCTCTGTGTGTGTGTGTGGGAAAAGTTAACAGTTATTTGGAGCAGCACTAGTCACTAAACTGTACATAGCCACTTTTTGGCTATTGCCAATGCCCAGCTCTGGCTCGCTCCAAATGTCCCTGGCCAATTTTTATTGTCAGCTACAACTACAACTGTAACTTGCCACACACACATAGAGAGAGAGCTGCCTGCCACTCGGAAATCAGTCAACAAAATGGCAATGACGCATTGGCCCTAACGGCATTCAAACTGTAAAATTGCATGCGGTCGCTTTCAAGGCTCTTGCCCAAGCCCAGCCCAGCCCAACAGTCAAATGTCAGCACACAGCGTCCGAAACTGTTTGGGCTGCTGACTTTGCGGCACACACTTGACAATTAGTTGCACCAAAAAGGTTGCTAATGCTGCAAAGTTAGAGAGCGAGCTGCAGCAGTAATTGCAGCTGCTGCTGCCAACAGCAACAGCAACAGAGTTTTTTGCCTCAATACATCAGCTCGGCCAGCTGCTGGTCTCTGGGCCACAAAACAATAATTGCAAATGCAGCTGTGAGCACTCGCAAGGGATTAATGCTTGCGGTTGTGGCCAATAACTGGAAATAGCTTTTAGTACAAGCGCGACACTCGAAACTCTTTTTCAAATGGCATTTTGATAATTGCGCAGAGCTCAACATATTTTCAAGTTAATAACAAGACTTGAATTGCCAGCAATAAAATTCTATTACACACACATATACAAGTTAAGAGATAGTTAAATGTGAGCATGTATTTGCAGCAAATTGAATTGTTAATAGCTTTGGCAGTCGAGCCCACGCCAAACACACACACATAGACACATAGAGAGTGTGTAAGTTTGGCAAACAAGGCGGCTACTTTATGCGCAGACTGCACTCAGTTTGTTAGTCTATGCGCGCGTGTGTGTGTGTGTGTGTTTGTCTATTAGATCATGTACGCACAAAAGACTCGTATGCGTGTTTGTTTGCTTAGCACACATTGTGTGACTTAATTAAGTTTTAGACTCAGAGACTCGGCGGCGCAGTCAGCTGCCAATTGCATTTGATTGACTCGCTGTCCCGCTAAGCGGGGAGAGAGTGAGCGCAACGCAACAAAAGCAGCAAATTATTAACAATAACAATAGAAAATACGCGCAATAGCTCGACATTCATTTGCAAGCAGCTGCAGTAAAAACAATTCCGAGTCGTCTTTCGTTCTTCTTGTTATAAAACTCTGTTTAGCTTATGCACAGCGTGCATTGGGGCGTATGAAATTTACGCTCAGACGCATCCAGTGAGTGACTTTGAAGCTGCTCCCCAACTGACTGAAGCTGACTGACAGTCAGACATTTGAGTGTGGGTTGTGGCAGCAGCAGCAGCAGCAGCAGATTACAGCTAGACAATGAGACAAGACAAGCGGCCAAAAGCTGAAGCCAAAGCTGCATTCAAATCAGTACACATAAACGCAAATAAATACCAATTGTTATTGTTGCTCTCTTTGGCTTGTTTGTAGTCAAGCAATGCGGCTTGAAACGCTTTTGGGGTAAGCTCGTAGCTCTTAGAGCTTTGTAGCTGTCAAGGCTTAAGCATATATATATTTTTTTTTTAATTTGCAGCTTACTTTTGCGAGCGAGCGAGAGCGAGTGAGAGCTGCAATGAATGCTAATTACACGCGCATTTTCTGTGTTAATTATCAATTCAGTTTGGCAAAACGTTGTCGACGTTCGCGTCATAAAATGGCGCGCATTAAAAATTGTTTGCTCTCACTTTGAATTTCAATGCTCTGCTCTGTTCAGTTCAGTTGACTGGCTGACTGAATAGGGGCAAGTTCCAGTTGTAGTACAAGCACTTCTTCTTCTTCTTCTCGATATACATATATTTGTTTTTGCATTTTTGCATAAATTAAAATGCAAATCACAAACAGTTTCATTAATAAACAATGCCAGCAGATAAAATTGCCGCGGCTTATGCTTGCCCATAAAAACGTAAGAGAAGAGGGCGGGCCCCAAAGCATTTGCAACATTAAAACGTAATTTGCTTTAAAGACAAATTCCTATGCGCAAACAACAAACATAGAGAGTTAGATATGCAGATGTCTTGGCAAGCAATTAGCAAATGAATTCTTATTTTATGCCTGTCGGTTTAACGACTCTAGTTTATAACTATAAACATTCTAAGCGAGTTTGAACTACAACAGCAATTTGTCTAGCATTAATGCAAAATCTAAAACGCATTACAAGCTTACAAGCATATGAAATTTTAAAAGCAATTGCAATTTACAATGCACACACACGCACACATGCACACACTCTCGTATATTTGAAACCATAATCTGCTGATCGGCGTACTTGTGGTGGGAACTGCACATTGCGCACTCACATGGTTATTAAATTTCTACCAATTGCTCGCATTGATATGCAGTTAAGCATTGGGCCCCAATAGGCCATTGCCTTGTGTCTCTCTGCCGGCCAGGCCAGTATTGTGTGGCCAATACTTGTGGCCTGTGGGGTATGTGCCACAATAATATGCAACAATCTTTTGTTGCATTCATTGCCAGCCTGAAGAGCACAAACAACAGCACATCTCCGCCCAGCTGTTCTGCCAGTCTGTGTCTCTCTCTATGTGTGTGTGTGTGTGTGTGTGTGTGTGCATGTCTGTGGCGATGCAGTGAAATGAAAAATTTAATTTTCATAATACTCGCAAACAGTGCAATCCATTGCCAGCCAGTCAGCCAGCCCTGCCAGCCAGACGGACAACCAGACAACACGCAGCCCCAGCTAGCCAGCGGGGCTAGCACTCACACCCACACACTCCACCCCCTCACGCACACTTTTTGTAATGGAAATTGAAAATATTTTCTCTCTGCTCACCATATTTACTCATGCCCTTTCTCACACTCGGCACCCATCGCTCGTCTGCTTGTTAATCCAGTAGTTGTTTTTCAAACGCACCAATACTAAAGTATTCAAGCACATACACACTAACTATGTGTGCCTGTGTGTTCTATGGGCATTATTTTGATCGAAAAATGAATAAATGCGACAGCCCGAGTGTCTGTGCGAATATGTCAGGCCAGATATTCATTTATGCACTCACAAAAAGAAGTGCAATTATTTTCAAATTTCGAAATTTGCTGTAAGTGAAAACAAACTGCCAAAGGCAACTGTCATTTCCTGGAATTTTCGAATGGTTACAATTCTATAGAATTTTGAAACCATGCAATTTAAAATATTTATACTATAAAATCGATTGCAAACTTTAATTGTGATATAAGAATTGAAACAAAAACTAAAATGTTACATAAGCTCCAAAGTTAAATCAAATATAAAATTTGCTAATTTCGATTTTCCGATGACTTTCTGACTTGGGATCGATCTAGAATTTTTGTGGCACGTATCTGGCATAAGTTTTATAAACCATTTAGAAAGCCTTTCACCCCATAACATTTACATGTGTGCCTGATAAGCAAGTTGAGCTTACTTTTCTATATGATGCGATTCATTAGGATCAGAGCTAGAGATACGTAGATTAAGTTCCATTTCAATTTTTGAACTTCGTTTTTCATATTTTGGACTTTGCTACAGCTCCATAAATCAAAGTGTATATCAAAGTTGATTGCACACAATTTTAACTGCATGTTTGTTTCAATGAGTAGGCAAATATTCTGGCTCAGTGTAGATGAATTGGAGCTTTGAGGTTATCCACATTAATTGTGTATAAATGTTTACCAATCGCGGCAGATGCATAAGCCAGCATAGCAAATCAACATTTATGTTTATAAGAGTGAAATCGGGGGAGATATTTTAGCAAGTAATGGTTGAAAACAGCTGCAACCTGCAAAATGAAAATTTTAGCCAATTTGATGACTTCCATTTCACTTGGGAGTATTGTGGTGCCTGCGCCGCGAAAATTTATTCATATCACAATATAAATATGTTACTGTCGTAATGCCCATAAATAACACATATGTATTTGCTGGTTTATGTTGTTACAGCATGTTTTATTTTTCTGTTTGGCGCGCTATGCTCCTGTAAATAATTACCAGGACGTGCCCTGGACCCGCTGCTTAGCTGAACGAATTAAAGCGGCGCAAACGCTGCATCAAATACGTGATCATAATGCCAACATCAAAAACAACAGCATGGCCATCAACAAATTCATAGCTCACACACGCTCACATACGCTCACACACTCACTCTCGTATGTATGTGTGCGCACTCAATACAAAGCACTCAATAATTTGCTTTTCAAAATTGCCCTGGCGGCCATAAAGCTGCATAGCATATGCTCCATAGCAAGTGTCTGAGTGGGGAAGATCTTCGCCAGGCGATTAGTTCAATTTAACTGCCTAAAAAAGAAAGCAGCAACCGAGCGAACGAGCGAACGAGCGAGCGAGCGGTGGCATGTCATTCATTTGTCCACGCCCGACTACTTGCGGCACATGTATAAATTTCTCGCCCAGGACATTCACATGGTACAACCCTCTGTGCGACTCCATAGCTCCATGCACTATCTTTGACTACATAAATCACAGACTAATAAAGCCGCAAGACTGTAGCCACTGGCAGAGAGAAACTGAGCGCAACCTGCAAAGCGCAAAAAAAAAAAAAGAAAACAACGCGCAAGAAAAAAACATGAAGAAAATAATAAAAATGGCGACATGCGACATATGAAGTTTATTAAAATGGCATACGAGGGAGCTGTAGGGGAACTGAACTGTAGGCACGCATAGTTCAACGTCATGTGGCGACCGTGGGCCATAAATATTGTGACCCACACCATGAGCTGGACCAACGCACAGACGCACAGTTCAAATTGTAGCCTTTACTTCGATGCTAAGGCATATTTAAATTTTGATTACTCTGGCCCGCAAGTTTTGGCAAGAGTTTTATGATAATTTTGCTTGTTTACTTTATTGCTGCTGCTGTTGTTGTAACTTTTGTCGTTTGTTGTTTTACTTAAAAATTTTGGGCTACAGCTACATGCTGCAGTTCTGTTGTATTACTGGCGAAACTTACAATTACGGCCAATTAACATGTGTTTGTACAAGTGCAGAAATACAAACATAAAATGCAAACAGCCTACACGCACCCTCTGCCCTCTCGACAAACAGATTGAGAGTGAGCGAGAGCGAGGCAGAGTGAGTGGTGGATGGGGAGCCCAGTTCTTGTAATACACAAACAAATACAAAAATATTTTATTGCGCCTTTGGCAAAAAACAACAAGAGCAAAGACCAAGACCGGCAGCAGCAGCAGCAACAGCGGCGGCAGCATCAGCAGCAGGCATCATCCAGTTTCAGTTTCCGGCAAAGCCAAATAGATATAGACAGTGAGTGTGCAAGCGAGAGGCAGCTAGTCACAATCCTTTGCAGCACTCTCGACATTGTTGTTGTTGTTGCTGGCATCGCCTAATGAGTGTCGGCATCAAAATTCATGACAACATCGCCTCCCACTTGGCCATACCTACAACACGTCGCAATCGTTCTTGTTGTTGTTGCTGCTGCTGCTGCTGCTGCTGTCTGTACGTGGCACTCAGACAGAGTTTTACTGATGAAAACGGCACAAAAATGAAATATTTAACTAAATTAACAATCTTGTTTATTTATTCAAAATTTGCATAAACAATTTGGCCAAAAGATGAAAAACCAAAAGTCTATTTCATCCTTGTCCGGCATACATATTTGTTTTTGCTAACGCTTTTTGCTGCTACCCAAGCGTTGGCCTTGACTCTAACCAGCTGTCAAATGTTGCCAGCCAGCAGCACGAGCTGCTGTATACGCTATACAAAAAGAAAAGCCTTTGCTGACTGTACTAGCAAACGAACGCGCAAAAGTGTGCTATACTTTTTGTATAGCTAGCACAACTGACTAAAAGCAGATCAAAGTTGTTTGTTAAATGTATCTTTATAACAGCTAAAGCAAAAAATAGAATATCTAATAAACCACATAGCAGCAGCAGCAGCAGCGACAACAGCACGTGAGATGACAATTTATTTGCCTTGATCCACACACACACAACAGCAACATACAATATATTTGCTTATTTAAGTTAAGAGAGCGCGTTGCGTTTTTATATTTTCGCTGATTTATGTGCGCTGCGTGCGTAAAAGGCTGCAGAGAGAGGGCGGGAGGGGGCGTTGGAGCTGGGACATGTTTTTGACAAATGCGTGTAAGCTGTTTAATATTTAAATTTAATTAGTTTTGCGTGTCGTCGCAAAAAGTTTTGCAACTCAAACTCCCCAAGCGCTGCCTATAAATTATGCCTATTAAAAGTTGAGCTAAACTCGCTGCTAAAGTGTAAAGAGTGTCGCACATACATATATATTGTTGTTAGTAGCAACAATTTGAGCAGCCAATTATTGGCCATCAACGGACAGTGCAGAGCATTGCAGCTGACAACTGACTAAGTGTAGACAGCTAACTACTTATGCAATTATGTGTAGTCTGTTGTCTGCTAGTGGGTGTGTGTATGATGAATGTACAAGTGCAAAATATGTCCTCGCAGTTGTCACTATTGACACGCACACACACCAACACACACACATACTTAAATATAGATATACATATAGAGTTACTGGTGCGCTCTGGTTGCCTTTGCCGCAGTCAACCCTTTTGATGTCACTTGAATTTTAATGAAAAATTCACACATACCACAGCGCAGCGCAGGCAAGAAACTTCAACATAACCTCTCCGCTGCTGCTGCTGCTGCCTCCCATTTAGTGCAGTCGAGTGTAGCCGTAGACCCAACTGAAGTTCCCTTCGGCAAAGTGTGGGCGTGTCAGCTGCGTACGTGTCTGCAATATGTTGGGCCTGATGGGTGCCTGGGTCTGTTCTGGGTGCGGTCAAGTTGGCTGGACCGCTACTGCATGGGTATAACAGCAGCTTATGCGGATGCAGATGCCAGTGCACGCTGACAGGCCTTGTCCGAGTCACACACACACACAGACATACGCGACAAAATCACACATAGACCACAAGCAGAGTGACAGAAAGAGAAAGCTGAGCCTTACCCATGACGTTGAGCGACAGTCAGTCCGACAGACCAACCATCAGGCTTTGTGTTTGATAAGATAATGAGCAAATGTTCATTGAGCATTTATGACATATTACTGCATTTTGTTGACTAAACCATAAAGCTCATTAGCAGCTAAAGACAATTGGCTTGCGGCCAACCAAGCAGTTTGTATTTGCTGCAAGTTGAGCTAGAGCGATGCTGCTATATAAATCGCACTTTACCTTGCGCGCGTTCGTTGTAAATCACATAAATGCACTCTAATATGATTAAGCACGTTTTTAGCTAGCGCAAATAAATCAAGTAATGCAGCAGTTACTATCACATGCGCTAAGCGCAGGCCAAAACAAACAAAAGCACACGCGAGTACAGTAAATAAAATGTCTGTGTAACGTTGAGCGCGACAAAAAGTGTGTGCGTCTTGGAAAAGCAACGAAGCTGGGATACTCTAACTGGCGAGCAAGTGCGTTAAAATTGCTGCTACGACATTACACGCAAAATTAAAGCAAATATATAAAGTAGAACTTAAAATAAAATCGCAGCTAAAGTAAAACAAAAGTTCTGTTTATGCTTGGCAGCCAAAAGCCCAAGCTAAGCCAAGCTCTTACTGCAATTTTAATGATGTGCATGTGTGTGTGTGTGTGTGAGTTTTGGCTACAAAAAGTGCACGTGTCAAGGTGTTAGTGTTAGTTTATGAGCTCAACGTGAAGCCAACATATTTCAAGACTCAAGCCAAAAACAACAGCAAGGCACTGAGAGTGAAAAAAATAAAACGGCAGCAAACACATATTACCTGCACTAGAGTGGGCGGGTTGGGCGGCGCTATGTGACACACATATACATTATCTCATTTTCACAGCTCTTGTACTCCAAGCAAGTGCAAAAGTTAAAAGCTAGCTGGCAAAGCAACGCACATTTATAAATACTTATATATAAAGTATATAATATAAGAGCAGAGCAGAGAGCGGAGCAGTTGGAAGCTGGCAATATGTGTAAGTAATACTGCTAGCCAAAGTCTAAGACAACTACAAATGATGATGTCAGTTTGCTGATATGCTTGTATTACGTACAAATACACTAGAGATAATTAAATTTAATGAGCAAGATTCAGGCTGGCAGGCAGGCAGGCAACTGACCAGCTGCAAGAGCTGAGTAAATCACAATTTGGCCGCACATAAATGGCAAGCCACACAAGTAGTTCAAAACACTGCCATATTATGTGTGCGTGTGTGTGTGTGTGCGTGTGTTAGCTGCATTGAGCCATCCAGACATAAACATCAAATATGAATGAACATGTAGACTGAAGCGGAACAAGAAAGTCAAGAGATACATGTAAATTTGTAAGCACACACACAAAGCAAAGCAACAGAGCTGGGCGAGTCGAGAACGACAGCGCTTTATGTTTGGCAAAAGCATAACGAGTCGTAACTGTAACATAACCCGATATTCCCAATCTTCCTATTCCACTCCAGCTTCACTCCGACGACCAATTCCATTCCCTCTGGGGCAAACACCACACACCACACACACACACTCACACAGCTATTGGTTGCAACGGAAGCATACAACATAAATGTGAGATATGCTTGGAATGCTAATCACACACATACACACACATATACAAGCACAGACAGGCACTAAAACATTTGTAAATGTTGCAAAGTATCATCTTAAAGAGATTTGCAGCTTAGCGGCCCCGCGATGCGTCACGCATACGTAAACAATACCTTAGACACACACACGCACACACTGACACACGCTTGCAGCGTTAGAAGCATGCCCCCAACTTGTGGCAGCTTGTGATGTATGCGAAACGGGGTTGCGCACAATGTTGACGAATCTGCCGCCTTAACCAACAACACAGCCAGACATTGATTTTCAGCCAGTCAATCGCGCAACAAACAAGCGCGTGGCATGCCACACACGTTGCATTGCCACAAAAGGAAAGACTACATACCTGAGCTCAGGTAAAACTAGTTTAATTCCCAAACTTATTTCGTAGCTCGCTCGCTCTAATTAAATTCAGCTGTTGTTCATTTTTAAGCTAAGCTTTGAATTTTAAGCGTATTATATTTAATCCAGCCCATTGATAATAAATTTATTTCATCTGCATTTGAATAGACTCACAACTGTAGAGCGTAAGCTTATGTTGTATAGAGAGTGATTTCACTTTTCAAAAGAAATCAATTCGTAGAAATGCATAAAGCAACTTATTTCTTTGGGGGCCTGGTCCTTGCTTAGTCCTTGGTCCCAACTCTTAGCAACAGCTGCTTTAATGCTGAGAATGTGTCAATGTTTTCCTTTCGGGTTGCCTCGTTTTATGACTGCGGGGCATAAAAATCCTTGCAACATGGTAAAATAAACAATGCGCACGCATTACGTGCCGACCCATTTTTGTCATTATGCGTGAACTAATAAAGCCATGAACACACCAGTCAGAGAGTCCGTTAGAGCCTCGAGTTGGCTAAAACGTGCCGAGCCACCACTGCTGAAGTCAAAGCCAAATGAAGCGACGTGCGTTCGCCAAGTGGTTCATACAAATCACTAAGCAAAGGCGAAACAAAGCAGCAGCAGCAAACAAACGAGGGCTCATTTAGACTTAAAGCTCTCTTTCGCTCTTTAAAGTAACCAGCCAGCCAACTATGCGTATACTTTTGTCTGTAAGCTATGTGTGTGATTAGCAGTGGACTTAGCGTAAAAAGCTCATTATGTGCTTGGCATTCAAGCAAAAGATGATTGAAATCAGTATACAACCAGGCACTGGCAGTCAACAGCAGCAGCAGAGCAGACAATTGTTAACCCTAACAAAGTCCAAAGCTCTGAACTGAACTGAACTGGAGTTGGAGTCGCAGTCGCAGGCAAAACAAAAGCCAACAAACGAGCAAACAAGCAGCGAGCCACAAAAACAATAAGCAAAGCTTGCTGCTGCTGCTCCTGCCTGCGTAGGCTCAACACTGAACAAGGATTTGCCGTTGCTCGTTGGACGTTGGCAAGCTTAAGACGAGCTGATAGTTTTTCATTTAGCACTCGCCATAACTTGAGCTGCTACGGCGAGGTGTCCCTTGTGTCCGTGTCCGTGTGCCTCGTTTATTGTCACTTGCTGTGGATTATAACGGATTTCCTATGGTGGAATCGTTTGCAATAAAAGCATTAAAGCGCTTTATCATTATTCACTTTGCGCAGCAGCGGGCGCGTACCACGCGTCGTATGAGTTACGTCTGCAATTGCCAGCGACTTACGCTAGTCCGGCAACAGAGCAAGCAACCCCATAGGTCGGAATAATATTTTGCTTGGGCACTGCGTTAAGATTATGGGAATTATAAGCAGGCGTAAGGCGTTATAAATGTCAACGTCAATGGCCATAAAAATGAATTAAACGCCGTGTAGCGTGGCTGGGTGGTTGGCCCGTTCATGCGCCGCTGCGCGATTCGAGGCATTGCACATAAATTAGCAGGCAGCGGCCATAAGCAAATTGGGCAAGGGGCCAGTCAGTGTGTCTCTCTTTGTTTTACATGTGCAACTGGCTATGAAAATCGTTGATTGTCGCTGCCAGAAAAAGTTTTGTGTACCCAGCACTGAAACTGAAAGTCGCAGTAGCAGCAGCAGCAGCAGCAGTTGCAGTTGCAGTCGTAGCTGCTGCACAAGTTGCAGCAACTTTGGCAAAGTGATATTAACTTTTAATGGACAAACTGTACGAAAACTGTTCACTGCTGTTCGTTCGGTTTGTGTTTGTTTCTCATGCTGCTTGTGTTTTTGCTTTCTTTTGATTTCATTTTATTTCGGGTGACCCAGCCCAGCGCTGTGTGTGCACTAAGTGCTACCAAAAGTGCAGCAGAATGTGTCGTGGCCGATAAAATAAACATTATCACAACTGGCAATGCTAAAAATCGTGTGCGAAATGCACAAGGCGAACGCGCTGCTGGCAACAACAATTGTTGCAGCCAAGCTTTATAGCTGAGCCGTAAACTTGTGTGGCCGCCCTCGCTGAACAATGCGTGCAGTCCTTGTTATTGTTTTGACTTTTGCTAAAAGTTTGTGCTTAATTTTTGTATGCAATGGCTGCTAGCTGTTTGTATATTATATTTTGCGTTCATTTTACATTTATTATCATTTGCAGCAGCAGCAGCAAACCAACATTGAAATTTATTTATGTTGCAACTACGCTCTGCTGCTCTAGCTGTGGCCACGTGACGTATACGCAATGTGACCAAAAGCATTCAACTGCTTAACAGCAAGACAAGCCACTTGCACACTCAAGTCTTTGCCATTGTGCGCTCGCCCGCCTTTGTTTGGTGTCCACGCTGATTAGTTTTTGCTCAGTTGCTGTTGCTGCTGTTGATTTCGAGAGTGTCGAGCACAACAAGCAGAGACAGAGACAGAGACAGAGACAAAGGCAATGGCACTTGGCACTTGTCGCTTATCGCGCATACAATTTAAGTTTCAACTATTGAGCAGTTGTTGTTGTCGTTGCTATGGGCCAAGTTTGTGGCATTGCCATTGTCTTGAGCGCTAGACTGGCAACTGATAAAAAGTGCAAGTGTCTACCCCAAAGCTAACTTCAAGTCTAACGTACTTTAAGTTGAGTGCTGCTGCTACTCGACTCGCTCCTTTGTGTGTGTTTGTGTAAAGTTTTCATTATTATGCCAACACATTTTAATGAATGTCTCACAATTTAACGCAGTGTGCGCAAAGTCAATGCCGAGGAGCGGTGCTCGTTGTGCCGCCTCTTTATGTTTTAATAAAAATAAATAAAGCAAACGACGCCAAAAGCCGCAATTGAAACTATTTGCACACCACTCACGTAGCGTAGCGCTTAAGACTCCAGCTAACCGGAAGCTGGCAGCACCACATCCGGTCTGCGCTTAGCAGCAAGCAACAACTACTACTACTACTACACACACACATAGACACATATACATTTATACAGCTGTGCGACCCTAAAAGCTCATTAACATTTTAAACAGCAAACGCTGCAAAGCGACATCAGCACGACTACCCCCGACTCACTTCACTGTCGACGGCCGGCTAAAAGGTGTTAAAACAGCCCTAAACGTACACACAGCACCTTTGCCCGCTCTAGTTGCGCCTGCCTGCCTGCCTGCACCCCCCTTTGCATGTGCGTGTGTTGACATGCAGCCGTTAAAGTGCTCGAGCGCACCTCAAGTGGCTTTGTTCAGTTGGCCCTTTGTAAAGTGTTTGAGCTAGCTGCGTCCTCCCCAGCGAGGCAGCAGCAGCAGCAGCGACTGGCGCGGCGCGCACGCCTCGCCACGTTTCAAATGAAATGCTAAATTATGGCATTTAGCTGGTTAAAATCGCTTTGGCTTTCGGGTAATTATCATGCACATTATTTCGTTTTATTCATTCGCATTTTAAGCGCGCGCGCCCCATTCAGCGCCAAGTTCCATTGATACAAACGCCTAAAATTTAAGGCAAACTTTAATAAGAAACGCTGGCAACAAACTTAAGCTCATAGTGGGCACCTTAACTAACTTGCATTATGCGCTCAAAGGATAATACGCTTAGCTCACATACACGCACACAAGTGCACAACGCGTTTTTTACCCGCACACTAACGCACATAATAAGCCATTTTGTGAACAACTTTTATCAGCATCATTAAAATTCTGACACATGTAACACGAAATCAAAACTTTGACTAAAAGTGCAAAAGGTGTTGGCGCCTGTCCTTTCCCCCTTTGCTACGCTTCAATCCCCAAAACGACTTTGCCTGCTTTGACTTTGCCTGTGTGTGTGTGTGCGCGCGTGTCTGTGTGTGGCAAGGATGCCAAGCAAACGACGTTGGCTGTGCTGCCTGTTGGATGCGTTTGCTGCCTTTGGCGCGCTCTGACTCCTTATACTAATTTCCATATAAGTAGCGTTAACATATCATTTGCATAAATTTTGTTGACATCTTTTCAAAATCGCACGAAAATGTTTTAAGGTATACGCTCGCTCACACACACACACACACAGCTAAACACAAAGGATGTGAACGTTTTGAGTAGCTTGTATGCTCTAATGACGAGCCCAACTCCCTCCACCTTGGTGCGCATTTTCTATGGAAATTTAGTTTTATAGCTGAGCTTGTGTATTTGTAGTTCGCACTAAACGGAAGTTGTGTATAAAATATAATAAAACGCTTTACATTTAATCGAATTAGCGTGCGACAAACAAATATTTTTAGTTCTTATTCCGTTTTCAGCGCAGTTTACAATTTAAGCTATATTTAATGCTATTACTGAGAATTCGATTATGCAATTTATAATTTAAAATTGTGCTTCATAAATGTGCTAATAGGTTTAAAGCTTAAATTAAATTAAATGTAAATTCCTAGTAAAGAATTTTATGCTTTTTTATGTTTATTATTCAATTGATTGGCACAACTTTATGCAACAGAATTGACTTTAGTTAATAAACTCAATGCTTATTAAAATTAATGTGCAGTTATTTGTTTAGATATTTGTATGATTTTATTTCAAATCAGCTGCCTTTTAATTTATTTGCCAAATTGCTTAAGTTTAAAAAACTGACAGCAGCGTTGTGTCAGCTGAAGGGGGCAAGGGGCGTGGCGTGAAGTGTAAAAGACAAAGAACATTTAGGCAGCGCTGATAAATTTTCATGACATGCCCTGCACACTGTCATGTGACAAGAATCAGTGTCAAATATGTTGTCATTTAATTTCGCACTCACATTTAAGTACACACACACGAACATACGCACACACACACACATGCATACATACATATATGTGTGTGTGCAAAGATGCGCAACGTCAGATTTGTATAAATGGTAATAAGCTTATGCTCTTGTGCCTTTTGTCGCTGTTGCGAGGACTTAACAAGCAGCCGACTACCTCTCTCGCTCTCTCTCTCGCTCTCTCTCTCGCTCTTTGTTACACACACGTATGCGCTCTCTCTTGCTGTAGCGGGTTATCTGCTGGTTTAATTGCGATTTTACACGCGGCTGCAGCAAAATTATGAATTTAAAAATTAAGCTGTAAATGCCAATGCGTATTTCCTGCCGCTCTACTTATCGTTGCATATTTTTGTGCGCTGCCATTCAACTGCAGCCCTCAATTAATCAGCGCGTGGTAATTTTAAGCCATGCTATAGCTCGAACACACAGACAAGCCAGCAATGCGCAATGCGAGAGCCCACTGTAGGCATTTATCAAAGCTACATGATTATGCTCTTAATGGGCAGGTGAAACCAGTACGCCATGGGGCTAGAAAAACGCTCAGATAAGCACAGCAGCAGCAGCAACAGCAGCAGACAAAATGCCAGCATGACTGGGCTGCTGCTGCTGCTCTGGCATATGTGACAGCGGCAGCCACATGGGCGACAATGTCGGTGTAAAAACCGCAAATATGTTTTGCCGCCACCGCCGCCGCCACTGCTGCTGCTGCTGCTGCTGTTGCTGGCTGTGGCACAAAAGACGGCACACATTAGAGCTAACAGCATGTCTATGGCTGAATGGCTGTCTGACTGCCGCCGCCGTCGCCGACAATGGGACTTGTCTTTTTAATTAAATGCTAAAAGAAAATGCAAAAGATAAATGAAGTTGTGCTAAATGCGTGCTGTGCGTGCCGTTGCCCCAACTCTCTGCTAACCACCAACCAAAACAGCTCAAGACAACGCGCATGGGGGCGTATACGCATTAAAGACATAGTTGAGACAGTTGTAGGTGTGAGTGTGTGTTTCATTCGTTGTCGCTGCCGCTTTGTCAGTGTCGGATTTCAATTATTTTATAGCCAAAAATGCGCTGCTTTGCGGCAACTGTGGCAAGCGGCAAGCCTTGAGTGGTAACTTCATTTGCTGTGGTTACTACTATTGAATTATGGGCTGCCACCCAGCCACACACACCCACACAGCTGCTAACTGCCTGGCAATCAAGTTTATTTAACATATAAGCCTTCAACTTTAAGCTGTGCATAAAACTTAAAGCTGATTAAAGCTGCTTCGAACACAAAATCCAAACGTCAAACGTTTGGGGGCAACACAAATGTGTCGTATAAACTCAACCGATTGCAGCAAAATCCGCACGAAAAATTCCTCTGGCATTTGTAATCGCTGTTCAATAATTTTTTGACCATTTTATGGCCAAAGCTTAGAGTCTGTCACACACTCAAACATAAGCGCACTTGAGCTGCTACATACGCCCGTATGCCATACATTAGACTTTGGGCTTACAAGTGTCATGTTTTAAGCGAAGTAACAACTAAACGTAAGATCGAAATTAGATGTATAAACAACAAAACCGATTAACCGATTGAGACGCACAGACACACAGACTGTATCCGATTGCCACTAAAATTTATTTGATTTTATTGCCAAAGCGGCTTATGGGGCAGCACGACAATTGCCATGCTGCTCAGTCGGATTATAATTGACACGGCTTCGAAATGCTTTAAGCTTATTTACCTCAATCAGCCATACAAGTGCGTAAGCGTCATGCTTTAATATATAAAATAATCGTATGCAACACGCTAAACTTCATTTACAAGCTAGCCAAGTTTTGTTTGTTATTGTGTTCACCCTGCGTATGATTAATATCTGGCGCAATGCCTAATAAACTGCAAATGAAATGGACAATTGTTCAACGCTAGGTAAGCCACACACATCAATACATCAAATCGACACTCACACACACATACATACGCGCGTACACGAGCAACGAGCAAACATTACCACATGACTGCGTTTGTAGCTCTCGTTGTGTGTGCTTTTGGCTTTGAAAATAAATTGCTTTGGCAGTTTGGGCCAGCAAATCCGCTCATTGTCGTTTTGTACTGTTACTATTTGTTGCCTTTGCTGTTGCTGTTGCCACTTGCGCCGTTATTGCTGCTGCTGTTGTTGTTGTTGTTTTTAGGGCCGCAACTTAATAACCATTGTCCGTTGCCGCTGCCGCTGCCGCTGTTGCTGTTGCTGTTGCTGCCACGTGTTCAACGTGGGAGCTATAAACTGTCATTTAAGTTGTTGTCGATGTCATGCTCATGGCTCTCTTTAGTCCAGAGCTCTGGCTCTGTTATTGTTTTAGCTAAGATTTGTAGCTGCAGCCCAAAACCCTAGCGAAAGTTTCTTCTAGTGCAAAAAGCGAAAGTAAATCTACTTATTTATGAGGCAATCACCGCCGGCAAGCCAGCAAACGTACTCCCGAGTACAATAAACAAGCTCAGCGCACACAAAACGAAACAGACAGACAGACAGACAGTCAGTCGAACAGACTAAGCATAATAAGCTTAGTGGCAAACATGTAAAGATCGCTGCAATTTAAAACTTTTGTTAGGCCAACAAACTGCGCTTTGACATTGCTAAATTAAATCCTCAAATAATAATAATTAATTATGTGTCAGTACAAGTTTAAATTAGCATTGGCATTGTGCTTTTATTTATTTTTTTTAGTTAAATGCCACGCTTGCTAAATAGCATTGATTTGCCAGTCTGTCGCATTTAATTATATTAATGGTCAAATTGCATTGCCGACTGCATAAGTAAAAAATAATTAAAATGTAAAATAATTTGTGCTTAAATGCAAATCGCATTATACAAATCAGTTGATGATTATTAATTGCAGACAAACTAGCAGACGAAACGTTAATAATGCAATTGAGTGCATCAGTATTTTATGTTTATAGAAATTTAAATTTTGCCAAACGTGAAGCACTAAAAAAGCGCTGAGACTAAAAAACTGCTGCATATAAAAACGAGGGTAAGTCAAAAAATAACAATAAAGCGGTGAATAAAATTGATGATAGCTTGTCAAACATAATTTCAAATAAATTCTAAATTATAACAAACTTCATGCGATACGAGCAAATCTGCAGCTGCTTTCTTTTATTTATTTAATTTCATTCCCATACGAGAACTTGCGGTTTAACCCACTTACTTTGCAAATAAAAATGTAATTCACAAAATACATATATATACAGCCTTTGTTTTATGCATAGAATCAATTGACCTCAATAAATTTTTTAAACTAGAAAACTAACTTTCACTTTTAGCGTTCTATTTTTTTAAAGCTGCAAGTTATTTCATCTCTAGCAATTTGTTTGTTTTTGGTTAGAGCTATTGTTGCCACATAGTCGAGATTAAATAAATAAATAAATAAGAGCTATGAAAAAAATAACATTAAATATATGACTAAAATCTATAATATTTAATTATTCCACAAGCTTTAAGTAAGTCGCTCTAAATCATTAATAATACATTTTTAAAAGTGGCTTCTTTTTAATAAACAAAACACAGGTTTTTTGACTTCCTGTTAAAAAGCTTTCCAAGCCTTTTTTCTTTTTGGTCAAACTAATTTCCTTTTATGTTAGCTGTGCTAATTTGTTAATTATGTATGTGAGTGTCGAATGCATGACAGCAACCACACAACAGAGCACATAAACATATATGAAAGCGTAAATTTTTCAAGTCCCATTTATGCATCATACGCCACGTTGACTCTCAAAGCGGCAGCCATATATGCGGCACTGACCAGCAGCAGCATAACTTTTTTTTAACTGACTTTTCAATTTGCACGTTGCGGAGCTTGAAAATCAAAGCAGCGAAGCCAATGCACTTTTTATGAACTACCAGATTGAAGAGTGAAGCCTAAAAGCCAACTAGAGCAGTTTAATTAATTTTGCACTTTAAAAATTGAGTCCCCAGCTCAATTCAAAATATGTCCAACTCCAAAGGCAGCTGTCAACGCCGTTTAGCAAACTATATACAGCTATCTACCTGCAGCTTTAGATGCTACAGTTCAAGCATATAGGCGTATATGGTAGGCGCGGCACAAACACAAAAACAAAAAACAACAAAAATGGAACGCAAACATTTGCACACAACTCATGCGCGTTTGTGTGAGAGTTTTTTGTTTTTTATTTTTACTACATGTGTACTTTTGTGATTACATGAATTTTTAAAAGGCGCGCATTCGCACACACAGCACACACATACATACACACACACACATGGCTATATGCAGTGTATGGCCAAAAGCGCTGGGGTGACATGAGAACTACATTAAAATAATTTATTTTAACGCTTTTTTTTTGTCATAACCCGATGGGGAAAAAAACTCATGTCCTTTAATGATTTCATCTTGTACGCAGCATGCCTTTTACTGTTGTTGTTGTTGCTGTTGCTGTTGTTGTTGTTGTTGCTCTTGTTGTTGTCTGCCTGCTTCTGACCGTTACAGCATGCGCTGGCGTTGTTCAAGCTTTTGCTTGTTGTTGTTGCTGTTGGGTTTTTGCCAAAATGACTGCGGCACGCATAGCACACACACACACAGCTACAGATATATGTGCACATAACGCATGGTTATTTCATTAAAATGGCCTTTTGTTGTTTGTAAATGTTGCTTATTATTAACGCTGCTTTATCGCGTCTCTTTGAATATCTGCGCAACGACAATGACTGCAGTTTTATGGGTCATGGCGTCGCAAGACACAACATTTGCATTACTGCCATGACAATCATGTTTGTTGCTCTTATGCCTGTTGGTCTTGTTGCTGCTTAATAAAGACTAATTGACTTTTGGGCTTGATTCAAGTACTAGCAGCAGCAGCAGCTGATTGCCAATTTAAACAAAGGCTCTTTAAGCGCATTAACATTTAAATTACAACATATCAAAGTGTCTGCGCTTACATTTGAAATGTGAACAAGGCATTTGTCAAGCACATTGCATTGCGCATAATTCGCATGCAATGAGGGATTAGCGCTCAATCATCTTAGATTGTTGCATTTAATTGATTCAAATAGCAACTTGGAATAAAGTTGCGCTCTTAAAGCTTCAACTGCTGCTCAAGCATTGCCACAATTGCGTATTTAATTAACCTCAATCATAATGAAGTACAGATAATGCAAGTTTGTGTCCTCGAGGCTGCCAAACTCATATACAAAACATAATTAGTCCCGCGAGTATTTCGCGCAAAGCAAAGCCTGTTGATAATGATAATAATAAGGCTGTTTCTGCTGCTGCTTGGCAGAGAGAGAGAGAGAGAGACTGGCTCAAGTCAAGAAAATTGCAACTGTCATTATTGCTGATTGAACGCCATAAATTTAGCCCGAAACCGCGTTGCGTATACGCCACCGCAAATCGCGCGCTTAGCTGACTACAACTGCGCGCAACTCGCGAAACTCGCGCAACTAAACTTAATTACATTATATTGCGATATTAATTTATTAACAAATGGCATTTCCCTGCGCTGCGTTGGCGTCGCTTAAATAAATTACCATATTCCTTTTTTTACATCAAATGAATGTGCGCATGTTATGTTATTGGAAATAATTTAATTATACAATAAAATGCCAAATTAAAGAGTTTTGCAGCAGCACTCACAGGCCATTTAAATAGCATTAATAATGCATCAACACCTGTAACACACGCACACCCAAAAATGCTTACGCACTTTAAAACACAAAAAAGGGCAAATATTTTACAATAATCTGACACAGCTAAAAGAGCTTATCAATAAATAAAACAATATGAATAAAATGTGCAGCTCTGCACGCATTTTACAGCTGCACAATTGACGCTGCTTCTGCTGCTGTCAGGCTCATAAATCAGCAAACAGCTGCAGCATATGTATTTACCATTTATAAAGCATATGCAAATTGCTTACAATATAAAGGCACCTCAACAAGCTTGTCTTGTGCCAATTTGTCAGCAAAACTAACAAATTGTGATTATAGATTTCCTCAAACAACTTTGAGTAAGTGAATGGATCGAAAAAAACTGCAATAAATTCGAGATTAAACAAGGTAAGATCAATTTGCAGATTAATTGCTTAGTAAAATGCATAAAAGTGTTTTTAGCATATTGTTGAGCTAACGACTTGTCGCTAGCTGTAATGTTGCAAATCGCGATTTAACGCCCGAATATACATATATTAGAAAACGACGAGGGGTTTATTTAAAATATACAGATTTATTACTGACTTCTGCAGGTTTAGCTTACAAAAGTACAGAGCAGAGTCTGTCCGATTCGAAAAACTAGAGCGAGTCAAGTTCTTACTAATGAATAATTAAAAGCACGGCCGTATTAATTATTATTAGTAAATAAAGTGATTAAGCGATATGTCAAGCGACGGTGCGACCGGCTTGAGAGAGCGAGTAAAGTTTAACTTGTTAGTTGCGACGATCGAGTGTAAGTAAAGATGAAGAGAATTATAGGCTCGGCCTCCTAATTCTTAGCGATAGATAAAATCATAGAAGATAAGTGATAGCGAGAGGAACTTAATGAGAACGCACAAAGTGAGCGCGACCATTTATTAGTGCAGTGCCAAATGCACGCACAAAGAAGAGAGGGCGTAAGTGCAAGCGCAAGAGGAAAGCGCGTGAATACAAGCATAAAGAAGAGAGCGCTTGAGTTTCTTCAGCGCTGTGTGAAGCGAAAGTGAGAGCTCATACTAGATCAGCTGTTCTTAGCTGAGGAGTCAAGTTTATTGGGCTTGCATCGCCAAATACATATTTTAATTCGCCTTTGTAATCTAACAAATGATAATGTAAGCTTCACATAGCTAACACTAACTGAAGCATTGTTTATATCGTTTTAATAAAGAGCAAGCAGTAAATTAAAATACGAGCTTTAATCCAAATAAGTAAAAAATAACAACATTAAAAGTCAAAGCCGACATATTTTTTGGTTGGCCTTAAATCAAATCAAACAATTTAAAGTTTTTGTTGCTAACTCAATCATCGTCGCATAAATAATCATTATGATATTACTAAATGTTGCCTTGGAGTTGTTTAATCTAAGCAATACCCCAGGCAATAGTTGTGCACATTATAAACCCAAAAATTGATAAAAAGATAAATTTTGTAGCAGGGGCAAACTATTTTTAGTAAAGTAGCCCAGAGCGCTTTGCCTTGCTCAATTGCCTTACATAAAATGTAAAGAACAAATAAGATATAGCTTTACTTTTATGAATTTCATAATTGTTGTGTCTGTCGTCTCGGCAATAAAATAATTTTCAGTTGACTTTTCATTGTCACATGCGTTTCACAGCTGTAGCTGCGGTATTTGCTCGGTGGTAAAAAGTTTCTCGCAAGCACTCGCATAATTAATAATTAAATATTATGACGTGATGTGTGCGGTTTGACTTGACATGGTTGCCCATGAAAATGCAGCAGCAACAACATGACTAATAATAATATATTCCATGCCATTGCAATGCTCTGGCTTTGGCTTTGGCTTTGGCTCTGGCTCTGGCTTTGGCTTGTTGTTTGCCTTATGAGCAAAGTTTGAACAGGCTTACAAAGCATGCAGCAATTACTGTGAGCCAAAGCCGTTTTTAAGGCAAACGGCACAATTAAGAGCTGGACATGAGCGAGTTTGGGATTACGCCATGTTTTGGAGGCCAACCAAGCCAACAGCTAACAGTTGTACGAGGCAATAAAAGTTGCCAACTACTTGACCAAAAAATACTAGTTTGATGTTATGAACTGTAAGCCAACAATACAAACAGCTAGACGATTTAATTGTTATGCAAAAGCGCTCGAACGCAGCAAGGACGCTGCTTAAACAATTGTTCAAGGCTTTTGTAAAATTTATAAATATAAAAATGGCGTTCGTCTTTATAACGAAATTTAAGCAGTTTAACATTACTGTCAATATCGGCACAGAAATTTAATGGCAAGCGCATTTAAAATGCCAAAAGTCAATTACTTTCGGAGATGCGCAGCCAATTCAATATATGTGTGGTTCAAGGCGCTTATTTAATTAATTACGATAAACAAGTGGCAGCAAAAGCGACCAACGCAAACGGCTGAATAATTATTTTGCCAATGCCATTGCCATCGCTCAGTATTAATGAAGTTTTTGCATACGCAGTTGCTGTTATGTGTTTGTCTCACTTAAAATTCGTTAAGTTGCAAACAATTAACGTTGTTGCATTAAATGAAATCAAAGGGCGTTGCCGCCTTGCTACAAAGCAATTTACATACCAAACTAAAAATTGCTTTAAATTTTTTAAAGCGAGTGCCAGCGCTTCAGGGTCATTTATCAACATGTAGATTTTTTTTATATTTCTCGTTGTATAAAGTTCAATGGGCCTCTGCACTGCACACTTGTATAAATTGCGTAATTTTTATACACACACACACATACACATACACATGTGCAATTGAAGAGATAAATTGACTGATGTGTTGTGGGTGCCATTGGCTTGTCCTTGTCTGTCTTGCCAGTTGATGTATGTGTCTGTCTGCAAAAAGTGTCGGCAGATAGCAGCAGAGCTACCCTTAACGTTATATCGCCGCTCGCTTTTATTTATTTTTGCTATTGGCGCTTTCTTAAAATAAACTGCTCTGCAGCCACGCACACAGCTTCCGGCACCACCCACACCCACACCCAAGAGCAGAAAAGAAAAAAACAAAAGACCGTAATGGCATCAATTTCCGCCTGCCAAAAAATTCAAATTCAATCGAAGGTGTAGCTAAGCTAAAAGCCATGCACTAGTATTAGCGTCAGTGCAAAGTGGTTTCTATTTCAGAGACATGAAGCTTGAGCTATGCTGCTTGTGTTGCTTCAGCTGCTAAGGACAAAATTTAAATGCTAATAATTACACTGCAGTCAAATTTTAAGGCATGGCGCAGTTGGCAAATCTCCAGGCTCACTGCGCATAAATCTTGCCGCTGGAAATAAATCGAAAGCAAAGCAAAGCAACTGTGCTATTAAAGTCGAGCCGAGGCGAGCCCCTTGCACCAAGTTACTGACTGCTCAAAGCGTTATATGTTGGTTTGGTTGCCATTGTAACCACTCGAAAATGTCAATGACAATGATGATGAACTGCAAAATAGAGCGCTGACAGCTGCAACGAGACATGGGCTACAAAACTGGTTGGTTGGTTGGTTGGCTGGATAGATAGATAGACAGGCGGCTAGACAGACAGATAGATGCCTGAATATAGAATATGTGGCACAGTGGCAGCAGCAGGCACAGCAGCTATGGGGCACTCTGTAGTGTCTTCAGTGGCAACGCGCCGCTTGCATGTGGCATAATTTCAAATGTGGCGCTTCAGAAATACTTTTGCACTGGTTGAATGCTTCACTGTCTCAACGGGCCATACGGGCTGTGCCAAAAGAACTGGAAACAGTGCAGCAGTTACAGCTGCAGCTACAGCTACAGCTGGAGTTGAAGCTGCCCCGGTTGACAGTTTGATTTGTTGGCAGTTGGCAGACAATTGACGACTGATGGATGGTGTACTACATTGTTGGGACATATCACATTGACTATCAGTTGCATCTTCTATATATTCTATAGACAATTTAATGTGTTTTAATTCGCTTTCATAATTATAATGTAGCCTCAGTTCTTATTGCTACTTAACAAGAATAAATTAAACAAAATATCTTAGAATCGAAAGAAAGTCCAAGACTGTGAATGAGTAACAAAATTATTAAAGCTTTTAAACTTCATAAACAAGCCCCAGAAGCTGTCGCTAACAATGATTCTATTTATAAATACATTATTACTACTTATGCTAGCAGCTTGTTGATTTTATAATATTTGCACAAAAGTATTTTCAAACTTACAATAGAACGAACTCTGAGGTTATAATCAGCTATGTAATTTTGCAAAAAGTTCAAAAATATATAAATAAATCAAAGAAAGCACGGACACGGACAAGTGCAAGTTTTAAGCATGGACAAAAGTTTGTTATTTTAAATAAAAAATGAGCCAAAGTCTGTTGCAAGTGACGAGTGCCAAGAAAACGCCTCACGAATCCCAACTACGCTACACAACAGAGTCAGAGAGAGAGAAACAGCAGCAAAAAAAAAAGAAAGCAAATGCATAAATAAAACAAGCGGCAGTTTTTCCACCATTTTCCACATTGTTACCAACCATATTTTACGTGCCTGCACTCCCAGTTCCCATTCACATTCCCATTCCCCATTGCCGCACCTGAATTGCTGCCGCTGGTAAAGTTTGTTTTGTTGAGCGAACTTGCCTTGCAGATGCCTAAACGAAATGAAACTTTGCTCAAGCAAAAATGCTAAAAGCAGCAACAACAACAGCAGCAGCAATGATTGCAAAACCTGTGAAGAATAATTAGCCTAAAAACAAACATACCATGGCCCCACACACAATAATACTTTGACAAAGTACAAAATAAAAAGTTCATGTGAGTTCATGTGGCAAGGCAGTGCGTATACTTGATGAACTTGTCTTTAAGACGCGTTGGCGGGCAGGGCGCTGCTGCTGCCTACGTTGCCAGCATGAAAGAGTTATTCCAAAAGCAAGCGCAAATGAGTGCCAAGAGGCTTAAAGCGTAGGTTAGGCAGGCTTCATTTGCTTAGGCGCAAAACAGAACAGAACGTCCGTCCGTCCGGATATTTGCGAGTGCTCAAGAGTCTGTGCTGTGCTGTGCTGTTGCTCTTCGCATAGCTAATTAGTTATGCAAAAATTCATGTAAACAAGCTTAATTCAGTTAAATGTTTGTGTTTCGTCATGCGCGTGTTGATTAGCCGCCCCCTCCCTGCCGCTTCCTGCGCTGGCTGAGCCCCTTCACCTTGGCAAATATCATTGAGTTTTATCGGAAGGGAAGATTCAATTCACTCTGACATACTTACTCACTTTGTTCTTTGCTGTTGCTGTTTGAGTTTTATGTACTTGCGTGTAAACATGCATGATTAAGTTGCCAGCGCAACCAAAAAGAAAGCAAGCCCAACAAATTTGCATAAGCCAGCAGTCTGGCCTAATGAGCCCCAGCAGAGAAGAGAGAGAGCTGAGCTGAGAGCTGAGAAAGCTGCGAGGCAGCGCCTAATGGTTGTATGTGACAACGCCTTGCGCTTCCTTCCGTTGAGCTGCAGCACGTAACCATATCTTATCTTCGTTTCACACTTTTTAGTCAGCCCAGACCAGGCCAGGCAACGGGCATTATGCTGCTTGCCAACAATGTGGCCTGCCAACTGCTGACCCTACTACAATTGGGTGAGCAGCTCTCATTTTTCTTATTTTCTAACACACACAGAGAGACACACACGTGTAAATTATGACGCGAGTCTGTTATTTTACTTTCCCGTTAGCCACAGCACATATTTCTTTCACACACACACACACACACACAGGCACATACGCATACAAAGAAAACGTTTTGTGGGAGTTTTGCCAAACTGAAGTAAATCTTCACTTGGCGCTGTCGACTTTTGCGACTCAAGCGCAATTTTTTCCACAGTTTCCACTGCCAAAAAGTTCACAATTACCGTGATTGTCTCTCATACACACGTTCATGTGTGTGCGTGTGCTTTGGAGTATTCCACAAGGCACACTTAAGTATGTGGCAGCTTTATATTGTTGCTACCTTTGTGACTGCCATTTGTAAATCAAACGAATTCTCAGCAGACTTTGCTCAAAGCTTAACCCATTATTTAAGTAAAGTTAGTTAGTGCCATGATAACTATGAAAGTCTCAGTACAGTTGAAATTTGAATAAGCGCCACAATAGTTGACAAGCAGCAACAAAATTGCAGCAGCACCTGCATGTCTGTGATTTAGCCAAGCAACAAGCCAAACTAAAGTTGGCAATATGCTGAAGCTGAGCGAGTGGCACAGCTAGTAAATAAATAACAAGCCAAGAATTTAACACAACGAAGCTGAGATACTCTTCAATGCGCACTCGACTTTTCTTTCACAGCTGCATGCAAACTTATTCAATTCCAGGACGAGCTCAAAGCATCCTCAGCGGCAGACAGAATATGTGAAGCATTTGCCAAGACAACAACGACAATGCAAATACAATGCAAATACAGAGACAAATGTAAAATAATACGTGACAATAATGCTGCCAATGTCAGCGCTGATTAGCCTGGTTTATTTATAGCTGCACTTTTTCTATAACATTGGCAGCTACAAGTCGAGCTCAGCTGTTGCCTTGGCATGTTCATTTCCAGTGACAAACAGGAATTGCATTTGTCTAAAAGTTTGCTTACGAATTAAGTAAACGTAGAGCAGATTATTTGTAGCTTTATAAATTTGCCATAAATTGTGTTTGACTGTTTGCTTCATTTCAGCAACAGTGCGTATGCTTTATATATTGTAATATTTACACTAAATTTTTATAAGCAAAAATAAACATTTGGAAATTCATTGGGTTGCCCGCAAGTTTGGGCTTAAACTTTTGAGTTACAATTTGTGTGAAGTTCTTGAGACGCCTAATGAACCGTGCAACTGTTTGAGCTTGAGTGTGTGAGTGTCTGCCTGTATGTGTGTGTGTAGGCTAAAGTAAATATTATTCGATGCAAGTGTACAGATGTGTCGAAAAACATTTTCAGGTGGCTGCTGCTGTGGCTAAGACACAAGCCTCAGTCTGTTTGTGTTTTTGCATAAAATATTTACAGAGCTCTTGTGCATGTCTGTGTGTGTCTCTGTGTGTGTATAAGTGCGTGTGTGTGTGCATGACAGTGGCCTTAGCCAAGTCCAATTTAACCAAATGTACAAGCAACATTTGCAGCCGTGCTCTGTTGATGATTTCCCTGCGCTTTCTTTACTCACTATTTGTGCTTTTTTATTTGCTGCATGTTTTGGCTGCTGCTGCTGTTGTTGTTGTTGTTGTTGTTGGTATTTGTGTTGTTCATTTTTATTACATACTTTAAGTTTATTTAGGCGAGGCCGCACGAAGCGTGAGAAGCAGACACCACATCAAAGCATACCACGTGCCACGCATGACTGCCAGTGGCCAAAAAAAAAAAAAAACAGAAAGCAAAACAAAACAAATTGAGACTGCTCCAATTGCAACACACACACATACACACACGCACACACATACAGCTGCAGACACAGAGCGAGTGACCACAAAACATGCTGCCGGCTAGCCAAGGCCCCAAAAGAATGATGCAGAAATAAAAATAACAAAACAGTTGCTGTTGCTGTTGCTGAAGCAACAACTGCAGCAGTAAATCAACTGATGCCCAGTTCATATGTGTGTGTGTGTGTGTGCTTGTATGCACGTATGTGAATTTGTAATCTAAACTTTTATGCTGGCCAACGAGTTGAGCTCGCTCGCTCGCTCGCCTGCGTTTTTTTCATCAACATGGCAACAGGAAACGGAAATTGCTGCTGTTGGAACGCGTTTGACAAAAAGCACGACACTTGCACCTCAAGTTGCCAGCAAACTTTCAACTTGATTTCGCAGCAACAACAACAACTAAAATTACACAGGTTTATGCAATTGCCAACAGCTTTTTTGTTGCCCACACATTGACTGCGCTCAACTCTGTTCGTGTGTGTGTGTTTACAGTTATTGCTGTTATTTGTTTATTGGGCCATTGGTTAAGCGTGGGCAAGCAAGCAGTTTAGCACACACACACATACAAACGCTTTAACTCAAATCAAAGCGAACTCTGGCAATTGAGGCTAAAAGTTTACGTTTTCCTTTTTAATAGCTTGCTATAGTTTGGCTTTTGTTTAGCTTTTTTATGGCCAACTTTTTATGCTTAAGTGGCCGATTTTCTGCACATCGAGAGAGAGAATTTGCTAAAGCTGCTTTAAGCTTGGCATTAAGCGAACTATGCCGCAACTTGTTACCTGATTTTATGCAGAGGCAAAGCAAAGGCGACCCCAAAGGCAACCAGACACAAATTCGCAGCGACATGCAGCCACAAGCCACACACACACATACACACACATACACACACGCACACACACACACATAGAGACAAACGTGCGCTGGCATTGCCAGTTGGTTGCACAATTTCGCGGGTAACTTGCCGGCGAACGTTAAAAATTTTTAACTTAAATTACTTTTCGTAATAACTTTATTTTGTAATTTACGTAAGTAGAAGTAACATTTATGCAGCTGCATCGACCGCCAGGCTTGCCAAAGTAGCTTTCAAAACTATGACGCGGCGCGCACGTAAAACACAAAAAAAAAAAAAGTAAAAAAGGAAACCGGAAACTTAGCGCACACTTTTAAATATCCTTGCAAATTTGCGCTGAGCTAAACTAGCGCTGAGGCATGCAACGGCTGCAGCCAAAGACTTTGCATAACATTTTAGCCTTTTCGAGTTGCTGCTAAACTCGGTTGTTGTTGTTGCTGCTGCTGCTGCGGCCAGCAAAAGAAAACTCTTAGCCCTGGAGAGCTAACTAATTTATCTGCTGTAGGTTGTTGCTCAATTCTCAATTTGAACTGCTAACTGGACAAACAATTAGTTTAATTTGCTTTTTATTCAAAGCAATGCCTTGATTAAAGAAAAACAGCCGAAACTCTAATGAGCAGAGCATTTCTTGTTTACACTACACTCACAGTTTGTTATTCTTGTTGCCGCCGCCGCCGCCAGTGCGCATTTGTCCTTGCGGCATGCCATTTGCATTTGTGTTCTGGCCAGGCCAAAAGCAAAAGCCATAACCACAACGGTGAGAGTAACAAAGGCAGCAACAAAGGCATACAACACACACACTTTACCTCAAATGCTCGAGCACACAAAAGTGCAGCATACTTTGCAGCGCTTAACATACATACACTTGCTATACTGACACACAAATCAGATTGTCGAGTGCCTAAAGTAGAACATAATGCAGCAGCGCTGGCAACTTCAAATGCAAATATACTTTAAGTAAAATTCCCACAGGCATATTTGCTGAAAGCTGACACTGCAATTTGCATACGCATTTGCTTTTTAATTATGTTGCACTAAGCAAAGTATTTGCGTAGCAAATCAATCAATAAATTTTGAAATCTCATTGCCAAAACAGCAGCAATTTGACCATTTCAGCTGCTAGCTGCAATTAAAAGCTGCAGGCAGCAGCAGTGCAAGCAAAAGTGCAGAGAGAGACGGAGAGAGAAAGTGTGTGCATGTGTGTAAGCGAAAGTGTCGCCTTTGGGAAACTCAAAAAAAGAAATCGTAGCTTTCTATCCCAAGTGAAATGTGTAAATTTCAAAAGCCCCATTGATGATTGAATGCAGTGACTGCGCAGCTAACGTCAACGTCGACGTCGACACCGCTGGTTCAACAAAGTCGCTGTCAGTTTTTTGCTCAGTTTTGTCTCAATCTCAATAACGAAATGCAAATACGCAAAGAAAAAAGCGAAAACAAACACATTCGCACACACACACACACACAGAGAGAGACAAATACGCAAAGCAACATGAGAGATCGGCTCTAGTGTAAGCAAATCGTATGGTTCGCAACGAGAAAGTACAAAAAACCAAGCTGCCAAGTGCCCAAGTGGAAGCAGCGTAAAAAACTGAGCAGACTTGCAAAACGAATGCGCTATGTTCTATAAAAAATAAGAACTAAATATACTTAAGCCTACAACGCATTGAAGTATGAATTGTAGTATCAATATTATAAAAATCAATTGCCTTTTGTTTTATTTAAGTTTTGCTATGCTCGTTTCTAAAAATCAAAATGCTTTGCTTTGCTGTTAGTTTGGTGTATGGGCAAGGAAAATGGCTTTATATATAGAATTGCAAATTCAATTTCGATTCAATTGAGCATGTGTTGGCAATGGCACATCCATATGCTATATGTATGTGTGTGCATATGAGTTGTTGCACTTATTGTGTGCGGTCTGTGTCTGAGAGTTTCGTTGTACTGTTTTGCTGCTGCGCTTGTTGCATTGTCACTTTCAGAATGTAAGCGACACGCTACCTTTTGTCAATAGCGAAATTCGATTTGGCATGCCTGCTTCTATGTAGAGTGTATCTGAATATAAATCTATCTATAAGCACATACTCATTAGTGTTGCTGCATATACAAAATAGTGAAAGCTACAAAACCGCAATATTCACACAGTCTGTGGATTGTTGTTGGGTAAATCAAAAGAGAGTTTTGTTCTGCCTCTAGCACTATCATCGACAGTTTGTAACATAAACAGATGCTGCTCTTGATTATATATATTATATTTTTTAATTATATACAGAGAAAAAGTATGTAGCTTAATTTCTATAAACACCATTTGAGCTAATAATTCATTTAAGCGACGTATTAAAGTTTTATTTCTTTGCCGAAGGTCGAGTGCAGAATATTTTAGTTTGTTTCGAGGAAACTCAAAGTGAGAAATTATTTTACTCAATGCCAACGAACTATAAGTATTTAGTTATAATGTGCGCCATATAAAGTAGGTTACCATTTAATTGTTTGGCTTGAGTTGAATTCAATTCAATTCAATAAAGTGCTTCGAATTGACTGGACTGGTTAGTGTTCAACGTTCAGTTGCTGGTTTGGGCTTTCATCAAAATGTTGGATAAGCATTGCTTTGATAAAATTTGTGCTATAGCCACAATGTTAGTTTATTCTACAGTAGTGCTCATTCTAGAATTATGTATATTTTATAATGGCTTGGACTGTACTTCAGAAGTCTGCACAAAAACTACTGAGAGTTACATTGAAATGCTTGGCAAGCTTCCCTCCGTGATACAAATAATAACACTTCTGCATTACTTGACTGGCAGATGGATTTATCTATTAAAGGTAACAGCCCTTTTTTTTGTTGGCAATAATCAAATATACAACAATCTATATAATTGCAGGATATGACGACTATCAAAGCATTCGCTATCTGCACGATGTGGCTTATACCTGCCTATATTTTAACTCACATTGTAGCTAGGAAAATGATCAACCCATTACTATATGTTCCAAGCATCTTTACTATAGGTAATTGGCTTTATCAATAAATATATATGTTAAATATAACCTTCTTAATTCTAGCGCTAATCGTGTACGTTTCCAAAGACTTATATAACTATTATATTGAACTCAATATAAATAAACCGAACCCTGATATTTATGATGACTAGCAAATTAAAACTTGAAACTTCTTGGTACATCAAATATTTGTATATTTGCAGCAGTCAATGACATTAAGCATTTTTAAAATATACTTATATAGTATTTAAATATATATCTATTAATTCATTTATTGGCAAAGACTTTCAGCGTTTAAAGTGCGTACATGAATTAACAATCTGTTATAATTACAGACTATGTTCTTATTTTTTACAGTTTATGTTTAGTCTATAATAAGTCAGCTGGCCTACAACTAACGAGAAGGTAGAGAGGCTATACTTAAATTAATTGTTGTCTTCTTCTAGCAAATATCCCAGGCTGCATTTACAATTCACATGTTTTATCAGAGTCGAGTATGAACCTGTTTTATTTATTAATTAATAATAAAGTTCTTTTGACTCTGCGTACAATTATTTTTCACCATGAGTTGTTCATGAGGCCGAAGTTTACTCAATGTCAAATGAACTTTTAGTATTATGTTCTAATGTAAGCTGCATAATGTAGCTTAGCATTAAAACTATGTATTTGAATAAAGTGCCTCAAATTAGCTGAACTGGCTGGTGTTCAACGTTCAGTTGGTAGTTTGAGCTTTCAGGGAAATGTTGAATACGCATTGCTTTGATAAAATTTGTGTTATAGCCACAATGCTATTTTATTCTACTGTTGTGCTCTTTATAGAAATATCTATACTGTATAATGGCTTAAACTGCACTCCAGATGAATGCAGTGGTAAGTCTGTTTAGTTTTCAGTATATAACTTTACATAACTTAACATATTAACAGAAAAGCATCTCATAAGAGTAGTTGACAAACTTCCCTCCACAATACAAGGAATAACAATTTTGCATTACTTGACTGGCAGATGGATTTATCTATTAAAGGTATAAATCCCTTGCTAGTTGGCAACAATGAAATAAACAAAAATCAATATAATTTTAGGATTTGCCGACTATCAAGGTATACGCTTTCTGCACGCTTTGGCTTATACCTGCCTACATTTTGACTCACATTGCAGCTAGAGGAGTGATTAACCCATTACTATACGTCCCAAGCATCTTTACTATAAGTAATCAGCTTTATATGCTTTATTTATTGATAACTATATAGTATTAAATATAGCATATTATTTCTAGCGCTAATGGTATGCATTTGCAAAGACTTCTATAACTATTATATGGAACTCAATGAAGACACGCCGAGCCCTAAAATTGACGATGAATAGCAAATAGTACAAAATTAAGAATTTTCTGTTAATCAAATATTTGCATATTTGCAGCAGTCAAAAAAATCACCGATGACATTAAACATTTTTAAAATATACTTTGCTTATTTATTAAATTTTCAGCGATTAAAGTGCATACATAAATTGACACTCTATTATACTTACAGACTAAGTTATTATTCTTTACAGTTTATGTTAAGTTTATACAAAGTCAGCTGGCCTACTACTAACCAAAATGTAGAGAGGCTGTAATTAAATTAAAGATTGTCTTATCCTAACAAATATCTTCTGAGTCCAGTATGAACAGCTTAAAATAACTGATTGTGTAAAATAATTTTGCTCAGTGCCAAAAGAACTTTTAGTAATCAGTTATAATGTAAGCTATCTAATGTTGTTTAGCATTACACGTATTCAAATGAAATGCCTAAAATTAGCTGGAAATTAGCTATCAACGTTCAGTTGTTAGTTTGGCTTTCAGCGAAATGTTGACTACGCATTGCATTGATACAATTCTTGCTCAGTTCATAATTTTACTTCTCTCCCTTATAGTGCTCTGTTTTCAGCTCAGTCCAATAAATAATGGCTTCATCAATACTACAACACTTAAACTACTTCCCTCATTGGTACAATTTTCAACAGTGCTGTATTTTTTGCTTGGCAAATGGGTTTATTATTTAAAGGTAACAGCCCGTTTCTTGTTGAGAATAATCAAATAAAAAACAATCTATATAATTTCAGGATAAGACGACTAGCATAGCATACTGTATCTCCACGATTTTGCTTATGCCTGCCTACATTACAACACACTATGCAACTAGGGGACTAATCGACCCATTTGTATATATGCCAAGCATCTTTACTATAGGTAATTACCTTTATCTGCTTTATGTCTTTATGATAACCTTTTTATTTCTAGCGCTAATGGTTTACATTTTCAAAGATTTCTATAACTACTATTTTATTAAAATCGTTGAAAACACTCCGCCGAATACGCATTGCTTTGATTATGTTTTTGCTAACATGATGATGATATTTTTGGCTATTGATGTGCTCATTATGGATGTCTATATTGTAACTAATGACTTCAAATGTACTCCAGATGTCTGCATTGGTAAGTCTGCCTAGTTTTTTGTACATAACTTGTGAATTTCAAATATATTTGCAGACGATGCTGGGAATTTCAACAATTTCTATTCCTCATTTCCCTTAATAATACAAATAATAACAGTGGTACATTTTATAGTTAGCAAATGGGCTTATTATTTGAAGGTAAAAACCCGTTACTAGCTGGGAATAGTGAATAAAAGAAAAATCTTTATAATTTCAGAATGTGACAACTAGCATAATATTCGCTGTCTGCACGATTTTACTAATACCTGGCTATATTTTAACTCACATTGGAGCTAGGGACCCATTACTATATATCCCAAGCATCTTTACTATAGGTAATTAGCTTTATCTGCTTTATCTTGTTATAAGTATTCTAAATATAAGCTTTTGTTTCTAGCACTAACGGTATACATTTTCAAAGATTTCTATAACTATTTTGTCAATAAAATGAATGAAATCAATGAAAATATTCATATAGTACGCAATTCATAAATCAACAATTTACTGTTACATATAAATAAAATAAAATCAATAAAATCAGTAGCAATATTAAAAATGTTTAATATAAACTTAGCTTGTCTATCCTTTTAATAAAAGTCTCTTTCAACAATTCAATATGTATTTAAAAATTCACAAGCGAGCGATGTCTGTAGTCCAAGGGATGGATATATGATTAATATGTGGATATATGAAAACTAGCATTAGCGCCATCATATAAATAAAGATAATACTTCAATTTAAGTCCTAGCAAATTACTAAACTACACAGTGGAACGAACATGTTTTTGTGTTTTTTATAAGCAGAACCGCTGATGAAAAATAGATTCACTCAGTGCAAAAAGCACTTTTAATATTAACTTAGCTATTAATAATTAATTACTTAAGCTTTAGTTTGCCTAGAGTGCACAATTATTTTAGGTCAGTTGGTGTTGTGCGCTTTCAGCAATATGGGCTATAGGCATTTGTGTGATAAAGTGTTTGCTTGTGCCGCAATATTATATAATTCTTTTGTTTTTTTCAAAATAGGATATATTATATTTTTTTATGGATTTAGCTGCACTAATCTTCTATGTACTCGTATGTTGACGTAATCATGTGTATATAACTTTCAAATAAACGACATAATATTTGCAGAATACGTTCAGAATTCTCCTATATTGGTACAGTTAGGAGCACTGGTGCATTGTTTGATTGGCAAATGGGTTTATTATTTAAAGGTAACAACGTGTTGCTAGTTTGGAATAATGAAACAAGATTCTATATAATTTCAGGATCTGCTAACCAATGTATTATACGCTCTCTGCTCGGCGCTGCTTATAGCTGCTTATGTTTTAACTCACAAGGCAGCTTGGCTACTAATCAACCCATTACTATACATGCCAAGCATCTTTACTATAGGTGCCTAGCTTACATATTTTTTATATTTATAAGTATTTATTACATTATATTTTCAGCGCTAACGGTATACATTTTGAAGGATTTCTATAACTATTTTATTGAACTTAGTGGCAACGCTGCGCCGCCTAACATTGATGACATGCGACATAGAGAATCGTTTGATACCAATTGCGCTCGTAGCACAATTTTATTTTTTGCTACTTTTGCTTTGCTTATGGATCTTATGATATTATATCTTGGCTGCACCTGCTCTTCAAACGAATGCATTTGTATGTTCATCTAATTTTGTCTATATAACTTACAAATGTAGCATAAAATATTTGCAGGGCTGGTAAAGTCTCCCCAATCGATACAAATATGTACATTGATCCATTGCTTGACTGGCAAATGGGTATATTACTTAAAGGTAAAAACGACGCATTACTATTTGGGTATAATGAAATAAACAGCAATCTATATAATTTCAGGATAAGGTGACTAAATTAGTCTACGCTCTCTGCTCAGTTCTGCTTATACCCGCCTACATTGTATCCCACATTTTAGCTTGGCCATTAATCAACCATATACATTTGGTCCCAAGCATAATTACACTGGGTAACATTATTTGCATTATTTATTTACATATATTGTATATAACATTTTATTTTCAGCGTTAATGGCATACGTTAGCAAAGATTCCTATTATTATATTGTTGAACTTAATAAAAATATTCCTCCTCCTGATGTAGAAGATGACTAATTAGTTAAATAGTAACAGAAGCACTTGAAATATTAAGATTAAACAATTTAATTGTTCATTAAGAGAAAGTCGTATTATTATTTATACATTTGCTAAAAATTATGCAGCATCAATTAAAATCAGCAATGAGATAAAATTCATAGAAAATTCGGACTTGCATTCTAAAAACAAACAATCGAATAGCATATTTCTAAAATAAGCATATCCATATACATTCTTTTATGCTTTAGTGGAATAAATAGTTGCAATGACTGTATGGCAAGCATGGCTAATGCTAATCAAAAATTATCAAACGCATTTGCGCTATTTTTAATTACATATTGGTACGGGCATGTTAATGAGTTTTGAATTTGGAAAATTTGGTATTTTTCACACGTATATCAATAAAATGTCGTGCTGAAAGAGAGCGGGGGGTAATGCCTAGAGCACATGCATAAAATGCATGCATTTAAATCAGCAAAATGTTATTTTTAAAACTTGCAATGCATATTGCATTTAATGATAATCATTTGCACACAGTGCCTGCCATGTCAGCAAGTATAATTTTCAGCGCTGCTGCAAATTGTTAATAAAATGAATAATTTTACAAAGTTTAGTGGCATACAATCAGCAGACACACACACACACACACATACATGTATAGCATGTATTTACATATATTATATAACAACAATTGTGTAGCCGTGGGCGTGGTTGGGCAAATGCCGCTGCATAAAATCTATAATCAAATTAAAATTAACAAAACGCTCATGATTGCAAATTAGTTGCTGCAAATGTGCGCATTGAAATATCGATTTAATAGCAGCAATGAAAGCAGAATAAAACTAAATGTGTGTGCATTTGATTTTTGGCCAGTAATGTTGACTGCTTAGGCAGCCAAACGGATCAAAAGTTAAATTCGTGTTTGACTTTTCATTCGAAAAATTGGATTTTGCATTTGGCACAAACAAACTTTTTCCTCTTCCAGACAGACAGACAGACAGTCAGATCAGACAGATAAGCAGCTTGAGCTTAGCGCAGCCGTACAAAAAAACACACAACTTTTTTAGTTTTACAACTAATTTATCAAATTTTAGAGATTTTCGCTGCACTTTTTGTTTGAGTTGAAAGTTTTTTCGGGGAAAGTGAGCTGACGGCAGCGACAGCAGCAGTTTAGCCTTACACCCACCCACCCTCCAAAAACAATGGACTATACAATTTTTAATTATGAGAGTAATGTGAGGCCTAAAGCCAAAGCCATGGCTAAAACAAATCCAGTTGTCAATTTGCTAATTGCTGTGGTTTTCGCTTTAATTGCGACCACAACTCCTAACCAAACAAAAAACGACAGCCAAACCATAAGCTGCGCTCTAAAGCTACAAATGGCCCCAATAAAAATAGAACAACAAAAAAGCAAAACATACGCAGACTCTAATGAAAATAAAATGTGCTGCAGTGGAATTTAGTGAGTGGCTAGCAATGATATTTGAGGTTCGGGGCTGCCCTGAGGGCATTACTGGCACAATTGAAGCGTGTTATTAGCGCTAATTGTTATAAAGCCCTTTTAATTGGGTGTCTGATAAAGTTCAGGCTTAGAAAATGTAGGCGTGCGCTAGTGGGTGGTGGGGGCGTGGTCAGTCGTCAGCGCGAGTTTTGTTAACTGCTTGTGCTTAGAGTTTCACCTTCTTTGTTTGCCAACAACTTTTTGTGGCGAAACTTTGCTTCGAAGTATTTTTCACACGGCCCACGTGGCGTATGCGTAACAACTTGTTTACAATGCCTTTTGCAGCCTAATTAATGGCCGCATGGCAAGCCTATTAGGCACTGTATTTGCTTCGAGCAAGAAAAATCGAACGTGAGCTCTTTTTGAGATTGTGAAAGATCCAGAGAATAATGATGCGCATAAATATCCCGCCGATAATCCCAGTTAAAAGCACAAGCATTTGTTTGGATTTGTTAGCCATTTTGCAGCATTGAGTTTTCTATAATTTTTTGCGATTATTTGCGGACTTCTTGTGAGGTCTCCGCCTGTGTTGGGCTGTGTTGGGCTAGGACTGGGCTGGGTTAATGGCCCCTCAATTGCTTGGCATAAAACGAATGGCAGGCCATTAGTTATGCGGCTGCCAAAGGACTTATTAATATGCGCCATGTGCAAGGTGACAGCACAGACAGCACACCGAGAGACAGAGGGAGAGCCTGGGCATAGCCTAGGTTTTAGCACAATTCACACGCAGGTGCTCCATAATCGTCAGCATCAACGTCTGAGCACTGTGGTTGTGGATGCTGGAGCCGGAGCCGGAGCTGGAGCTGGAAGTTTGTCGCTGTGTGGTTTTGCGGACATGTAGTTGTCATCAATGCAAATACAACGCAGCACACTTGTCAGCAGCCGTCGTCATATTCGCATGATTGATCAAGTGTGTGCGTGCTGGGGACAGCATTAAGGAGCAGCAGCAGTTTCGCAGTCGCCGTCACCGCCGCAGTCGCAGTCGCAGTCGCAGTCGCAGCACCCATTGCCGGCCATTTTTCTGACATTTAGTTGACAGAGCAAAATTTTTGTTTGCTCGCAATGCTTGCTCTCAACATGAACATGAACAAGGACATGGAGCCATCGACAACTGACAAGCGACATTTACATCGCTTGTAAATGCGCGATAGTAGTAGTAGTAGTTATAGTAGCTGTGTGTGTGTGTGTGAAGTGCTTAAAAAGCATTTCAGTGGTGTGTGGGGGCAGCTGTGGGGCGAAGGGTCTGAGCACTCAAAGCTTATTTGACATTTATCAGTGCCGCGTCGACTGTTGGATTACTTCGATTTCTCGCACGAGCAACGAGCTGCTGGACATTGATGGAGCTGTTTAAAGCATTGGCCAGCACGCACTTGCCGCTCCAACGTGCGAGCGCAAATTTTAATGAAAAAGCATACGCCATGGAGTACGCCACACAACCAAACCACAGCTTGGACCAATGTGATAATCCAATCGGTAAAGCCCAAACCGCAGCGACAGAGTGCCTTGTCTCTAATGCAATTCGTGATTCAGCATAAAATGCCAGGCATTCAGTGACAATACACACAATCTCACGCTTACCTACTCGATTTATGGGCATGCCCACGCTCAGCCCCCCTGCTGCTGTGTCTGTCTGTCTGGCTGGCTGGCTGCTTGCCTATTTGGAGCACTATCAAACGGGCGGATAGGCCAATTGCCAATTGTCAGATACAATTTATTCTTCTTCCCTTAGATGCTGCTCACACACAAACCGCACCAGCAGCTTCAAGCGCTTGCACTAAATGCGAATTGAAAATAAAATATTACACCGAGATTGCAGAAAGAAAAAAGACGCACGCCAAAGCAGCAGCAGCAACAGCAACAACAACAATGAAGCCCTGCATACACATCCTTGCGGCAGCTTCGTTTGCCAGTTGCGGAGACAAACAAACATGCAGTGCAGCAAACAGCAACACGATTACACCGGCGGGCAGTATAGTGAGGGAGGAGGAGGGGCAGGCAGCAAACGTAACCAGCGCCAACGGTGACGATCATCAAGCGCGAAAGGAATCGTAAAACAAAAGCGACAGATAGTTTGCAGCCATGCCATAAAACCAACACCAACAACAACATCAGCCTGGCTGACTGTTTGTGGCAGCAGCAGTTGGTAGCAACGCCAATCGATTGTGTGAATTTTTTGGCGACGTTAAGTGTGAATTGGCTTCGTGGGAGTGTAAATGATGGAAGGTAGTGTGCACAATTGGTAAAGCTCCATGTAAAATGCCAAAGCTGCAGCTGCCGTCGCTGTCGCCGTCTCTGCTACTATCGTCATTTTTTGCTGATAGCGTAACGCAGCCAAAACCAACGACAACAACAACAGCAACGTCATTAACGGCCGTCCAGTGCGATAAAAACTGCACTGGAAGTCGATGGTTAAATTACAACGCGATAAACTTAATCAATAGCAGTCTTACTTACGGGCTTATAGTTATAAGACAGCGGATCCATTATTAGTGCACTCACTTGAACTTGAATATTTAATAAAGTCACTAAATTTATATATATATGTAATTACTTTTGCTACACATTTGTGTGTTGTCAAATAATCAGTGTGACCAGCGTCTAATTAAATACTGATATACTTTGTGTAGCCTAAGTTGAAATTTAACAGCGATAACATTAACTTATCGTTATCGCTTTTGGCATTTTTAACAGTTGGCAAAAACATTTAGCTTGAACTAACAGCTTGAAATATAATTACACATAAAAATAAGTTATTAATAATCGAGTACATGTAGTCACTTAATTTTTTTGCGTACTCCCAATATATTTTTAATAATAATTTAGTTTGCTATTCTTAGTAGTTAAGTAAATAAACAAGCAATAGAACAAATTGTAAGCATAAAATTAGATACATAGTTGCTAATAATAAATTCAGTCAAATGAACTTTAATAAATATCGCAGCAAACAGGGCGAGGTAAACGCATTGAGTATACGCCGTGTAGTGCACGGCGCTTAAAATGAAATACGAGCGCTGCTGGGCAACACCTTGAGGCGCACTTGGCAAACTTGCTGGAAATCATATAAACGTGAGCATCGCTTTGCTGTCTGCTTTGTCGCCCGCATTCGCGCAATCAGAGGGCGGCATTTGGGCGTTGGGCGTGGCAGCGATAGACAACCCACATGCAGCCAGAGAGAGCAAATGCAACGTAAAAATGCATAAATCCAAGGGATTTAAAGATTTTTTGCGGAATTTGTGATTTTTCGCTTTCGCATTTTATTTTATCTTTTTTTTTTATTTTCTGTTTTTTGCTGTGCAGCTTTGGCTTTGCCTTTGGGCTGCCGGCATGCGATGCGATGCGCTTTTGTTTTTCGTTGATTCCACACAACGTAAGTGGGCGTTGGGCGTGACTGGATTTACGCGCTGTCTTTTTTATTTTTAGCTGTGTGTGTGTGTGTGCAAATTTTAGAATTGTATGCTACACCCATCCTTTGAAGCCTTATGCCGCTGCCTGTTTAACACGCGCAATCAGCAACGCTACAAATTTTATATGACATTTTAAGTTGTTTTGCATGCATAAGCCCACATGCCACGCCCACGCCTGCTGCAGTAGCTTGCAACTGCTTTGATTTGCTGGCAGCTAGAGCTTAGTTTCTTTGTTGCTGCTGACAGACAAAATTTTCAACATTTTCACAGTTTTGTCTCAAAGGAATTTGCAAGTGGCGAACGAAAAAAACTTTATTTGCCATTTAGTTGCTGATGCTACACTAAATACAACCAACTATTGATAAGCAATTATTTAGCAACACGTTTATAGACACCCACCAGCATAACCTGGCCGTGGACATAAGGCTGCAACGAGATTTGCTCCAGCGTTTGCAGCTGCTCTGACTTTAGGCGATTGACGGCATTGAAGCAGTCAAGCTGCTGCGGCATGCCTTGCACTACGATGGCAAAATGGCCGCCAGTCTTTAGAAAATGGCGTGCATGCAATATAAGTATGCGCAGCTGCTCGCAATGCAACATGTCGCAGAAAATAAAGTCAACGCTGCCGAGCACCAGCTGGCGATATTTATAGGGCATTGTGGGCTCCTCGGTGATGGCCACCACATTCGGACGCCGGCTGGCAAGCGCGAGCAGCTCTCGATTCGCCCACGGACTCGTCTCAATGGCATACACCTGCCCGGTCTCGCCCACCACGTCGGCAATGTGCGAGACCGGGCAGGCCAATGTGTTGCCCAAATATATGACTTTGGTGCCTGTCGACAGCTGCACATTAGCCACGCCCTTGAGCAAAGCAGCCGCCAGCTTGGACTGATAGGGCGACCAGCAGCGAAACTTGCAGCGCTTGCTATTGAAATTCGCAAAGAAGCTATCGGCGGCGGCGGCGGCGGCATCATCATCATCCTGTATATGCGTTGTGGTCGTCTGTGTGACCAGCTGCTTATCGCTGAGCTTACTCCATGCCATATATACGCCGATATTTGCATTATTGAGCGGCTCTATTTTAATGCTAGCCCTGCGCTTTTTATAGCTGCCCACGCTATTAACGCTGGAATCATCGCTGCCCACGCTGCTGGCTGATGGCGTAGCCGCAACCGATTTAATATCGCCACGAGCACGCGACTTATTTTTCGATATGTTTCCCATTTGCTATAGCCTCAAATATTCAAGTGTAAATTCAAATCGACAAACGCTCTAACAAAACTTGAACCGAAAGCAATTGAAGCATTGATGAAACAAACAGCCCAAAGCCAGAGCTGATTATTAAACTTAAATTTGAGTTGAAAGCCCATGCAACATGTCTATTATTAGCATTTGAGCTTTGTGTCTGAAATCAGGCAATAAATTTGTTGTGCCTTTTAAAGACTGAGATTCAATGAATTATTCATACTAAGCGTGAGTTAATTTTATACCCTGCCCAAGTCAAAGGCAGTGCATATATTTGCGAACAGCAGCAGCAGCAGCAGCAGCAAGCTACCAACTCATATTTGGTTTTTATGCAACGCATTTGGAAACAATTTTTGCACATTGGCAGGCGAGCGAGCGGGCGTTGGCATAAAATAAAATTATTTAACATGTAAATCAAGGCAAAGCCAAAGCTAAAGCAAAGAATCTAACAGCGCACAGCGCAAAAACTTTTTTAATTTCAAAGCAAATAGCAGGCAGCAAGAGCGTTGCAGAGAGCGGGTGAGAGGGGGTGTGAAGCAGTAGCTGTTAGTATAAGAGGAGTTGGGGTCAGTCGGCAGATCATGTGGCACACAGAGAGCGTCGCGTTGATTATAGTCACGTAGTTGTCAGCGCTCTTTCAGCTGCAGCTTTGCAAACGAGAAATAATTATCTATGTGTGTAACTCACTCGCAGTGTATATATATGTGTGTGTGTGTGCCTGTCTGTCTGTGTGTGTGTGCGCAAATATTGACGCACAACTTTTATTTACGCGCGCTAATGTTCAAGTTTCGCTACAAAAGATAAATATTAAGAATTCTAAATCGCTGCACATTGAAACATGACGCACACACACATACATATATATACACACACATAAAGCAGCGCTAGCATTTCACTCATTTAACTGACAGTTAAAATTACAAACGCTTATCATGTAGTAGAATCATATCATACGGAATAATTTATTATGCTCGACGCTTAATGTAATTCCCGCGTAGCTGAAACATTTGTATGTGTGCGACTGTCTAACTGTGTGTGTGACTGTGTGTGTGTCTATATGCTGGTTGGCCTTTGAGTTAGAATAAAGTGCGTAACATGGCAAACGCACACACACACACATACACAAGTAGTTTTATTTGCTCAGCTTGTTCCATTTATTTGAAGCGCGCACATAATAGACAAGTACGCAATACACACACATATCTATATTCATATGCATGTGTGTGCGTGTGTGTATGTTGGCTTATGCTCAGCCAGAGGTTAATTAAGATTTTGCCATGCATTTGTATTTAGCACTGCCTGCCTGGCAGCTTTTGCGCTTTGCCTCGTCAACGGCAACAAAATGAAAAAGTTTATGCTTTTTTGCTTTTGCTTTTGGTATTAAGTAATTGTAATCCGCAATTAAGTAACATGCGCAGTTAGTTGTAATTAAATGCCAAAACATGTATGAATGCTAAGTCTTTAACACTCGTAAAATGTTTAAATAAGTTGCAAGTGCGTTGCCTAATTATCTAAAGAAAAAATAAAGCGCAAGCAGTATTAACATTTTTCGCCAAGTGACTTTTTAATTTATATATAGAATTGGCAAACTGCTGCTGCCCAAAATAAATGAAAAGCAAAATACCGCATATAGTTCCAAGGCACTACTTTTGCCGCCAGCGCAACAGCAACAACAATAATAATAATAATAGTAATAACCTTGCAACAGCCAAGGGGTAAACAGCGAACATTCAACTTCATTGTGGTTGTGGATTTCTTTTGGCGCGCGCTCCACTCTTTTTCTTTGCTCTTTCTCATTTTCGCAATATACATAAAACTTTTTTCGGGGCCACTCCACAGTGCTTAATGCACTCTCTGACATGAACTGGTATTGCGGTACCCACGGCTGCTGCGACCAATTGCGAAACAAGCAAATGAAACTCAAGTGCATGTAGCACTGGCCAAGTGGCAACAAACAACCAAAAAGCAACAGCCAACAACATCAGTTGGCAAAAACAGCAGCAGCAACAGCAACGCGAGCAACAACAATAAAAACTCAAACAAGAGGAAAGCGCGTGGGGCGCGCTCAAATTTTTAATAAACTCGCCTTCAGTACTTACACCCAACCTTCAGCGGCGAGTGCTTGTCTCGGTCTGCCGTCTCCAGCCCAGTTGCTTACTATGCCTAACGTTGCCTTGTTGTGTTCTGCTTATTTATGAGCATGGCAATGTTGCAAACGGCAACGGCAACGGCAACTTTAGGCCGTCTGGCGCTGCTTGCCAAGTGGCGTCCGCGACTTTTCAGCTCTGGCCTGCATAATGAGCCGCAGCCAAATGCAAAGTCAAGCCAGGCCAAGTCGAAGAACAAAATAAAAAAAGAATACAGACAGCGACAAGTTGTAATTTAAATTTAAATTTCAACAGCTCAACGCTTTTGGCACTGGCTGCCCAGTCAAAGTGCAACTGTCATTTATACGCTAGTACTTCATTTAACAAATTCCACCTACGCGCAGCAAAAAACTGTAGCATACTTATTTGCACGCGCGTAAGGCAAGTTTTTGAAACTAAAGCTGCGGACACATGGCTTGCTCGCCACGTTCGACGTGTCCCCAGAAATGTAAAGTTGCTGGCAATGCATTTTTAAAATACTTGCGCACATTCTTGCAAATGGTAGAAACGGTGGCAAGCTTAGCAGCTTCGCGGCATTGAGTACTGTAAAATGCAGAACCCTACACAAAAGTTATTGTTATTGCTGCTGTTCTTGTTCTTGCTGTTGTTGTTGGCCTGGCTTTTGGCATAACGTTGCCTTTTTTTATATTTTGTTTTGCATGCACGTATTTGTTGCAGTCAAAACACGTGGCTTCCTTGTTTTGTTTGTGTGTGTGTGTGTGAACACCATTAGTTCTTTAGTCATGCAACGGCTGTAGAAACCTCACGTGTCGCATTTGCAGTTTGGCAAAAACTTTTACACAAATGCGCGCCAGTCAACACACACAGACACATGGATATAAATATATAACTTTAGTTGTTGCAAAACGGCAAATACTTGGCTCTTTATTTATTTAAACATTTCATGGCATATTCCATTGACACTGCTGGCCATATTTTGAAATCAATATTTTATAAGCGCTTTCTTTGTTGAACTGCTAGCATTAATGCAGTTGAAGCTTAAATCGCTTACAATAACAATAGGAGCTGTGCTAAATATACAAACGATCTTTTTTAAAATGGGTATGATCATTCAAAGAATAGGTCAGTATTCAATGAATGCAATGAATGCTATTCAAATCGCAATAAAGCGATTTAAATATGAAAAATATATTGCGATGACTAACAAATTGCAAAGAAGTAGCAAATATTAAATAAATATTTGAAACGATCTTACTAACATCTTTTGAATTAAATTACAATATACTTTATTTCACTAGAAAATTCTAATTACTCTAAGCGTTTGCTGTATTAATAAATGCCTAGTGCCTTTGAACGTTGAATGCTTCAGAGCAAAGCAGCTTGAAATCACTTTGCTGCCACTTGTATAATACTCTGCATCCACTTACATGGTCGCTGCCGAGTCGTTGATAAGCCAGTTGCGATTTGAAGCATATTTCAAGCTTAGACTCTTGCTTGCGGCAGCTAAAAAAAATACTTTTTTTCTACTCTTTATATATTTCTTTTTAGTATTTATAGTTTGATAAGCGACTTGGCAGCTAAATATCTTTACTTGTAGCTGCAGCTGAAAATGCATTTCCGCTTGTTGCATCGCATGTTGTGTTGCAATGTGTGTTGCTGCCTCTGCTGCTGTCTGAAATGTGCAAAAAGACAGGCATGTAGCTAATAGGATTTCGCCACCCAACGCCAGCGGCTGCAACAATGGGTAGCAAGAACAACAACAACTGCAACACCAACAACACTGACAGCTAAAGCCTTGGGATTTTGCAATTGCATAGTTCGTTGCACAAGGCCTTTGCCACTGCGGCTGCCAGTTCATGTTGCAGTTCATTCTTATGCCCAAATTTGTAGCACAAAAACAACAAGAAAATAAGTAGAAATTAAAAGCAAATGAAAAATGCAATAAACAACATTGTATGCACTTAGATAAGGTATAAAAGCACTTACAAAATTCCATTATAATAGCGTATAATAAATATAATAAAATAAATCAAGTGCACATAAAGTTATTAACCTACTTTATATAATTCATTTGCTATTGTAGCTGAAATAATCTTCTTAGCTTCATTATTGCAAACAGATGCTGTAAAGTCAAATGTTATGCCTTAGCAGCGCTGTTAAAAAGTCTCCACTGCTGTTAACTTTGGCATTATGCTAGTTAACAGCGCTACAAAGCTACAAACCGCTCTCTTTACATGAAGCTGAACCAAGGCGCGCCCAAAAAAATTTGTACGCTCTCATTGACGCTCGTGCGTACGAACGAGACGCAAACGAAGCTAGAAACGGAAGCCGGCAACTCTTTGTTTGCCGATTGTCAGCTGCTCTTGCAGTGGCCAGCAGCAGCATCCAGAATCCAGGACATGAAGTTGCGGGTCTGACTCGGCTTTTGGCTCTGTCTATGGCTTTGGCGTCGCAGCCGCCGTTAACGTTGCCGCAAAAATTGCCAACCGACCATGGCCATAACCGTTGATTCTCAGTTAGACGGCGACTTTTGTGTAGGACAGTTGCAACGTGCGGTGCGGGCGGGCAACAACAACAACAATAACAAATAGCACGCCGCAGCGTCAACAAAAAACGTGGACTTTAGTTCGAAATGCCAGCACATGGCAAATAAATAATACAAGAAAAAATACTCTCAATTTGCATTAAATACAAGCATGTAAGTGTGCGTGTATGTGTCTGTGTGTGTGGGTGTGTGAAATTATGCATTTATTGCAAATGCAAATGGAAAACAATGAAGTGCAGCAATAACTACAAAAATAACAGACTGTTGCTTGTAAATATTTGAAGGCAGCATAAAGTGTGCCAGGCCCCAGCATCAGTATGCTCTAAATATAGATTTTTGTGTCAATATATGCACATGCCTGTCTGTCTGCCTGCCTGTCTGTGCGGGTGTGTGTGTGTGTGTAAGTCACTTGTGCAAGTCAATGAAATGTATATTAATTATTTACAAGTCTATGCATTACATTGCCATTAAGTAATTAACTCGGATTCAAGCACAAAATGTGTCGATGTGTCTCTCTCTGTATCTGCGTGTGTGTGTGTGTGTATCGGTGTATTAAATCGTTTTGCTTTGTGCACACAGTGCGTATACACAATGCAACAATAAAACAATTTGCATGTACAAATTTTAGCATGTAAATTGATATGCCAAGCAAATGAATAATGCACATTGCTTTTTTGTTGCCTATCACCTAACAAATTGACAATTGCATAGAGTAAGGGTAGCAATTAGCATTGGCATTGTTTAAGAGCAAACACAATCGCTTTAATCTGCAGTTCAAGCAATTTCCGAATACTTTGTCTTTGAGTTTGAACTTAAAGTCAGGTAAGCAAACAAATTAAATTTGTTTAAGCCACAAGCCACGCAGCCAGCTTGCGTAAATATTTTTTCATAAGCTCACACAACAAATTAACTAAAAACCCCCAACCCCAGTGCCAGCTACTGGCCTTGCCTTTATTATTTGTGCCTTTGCCACGGTAATTTTAATAAACGCGTCAATGAAACCAAAACAATGATGACAGCAAAAGCAACAAATGCCAGAAACAACAACAACAACTAAAAGCTGAGGGGCAAAAGCGAGCGACAAAAGAAGCCACAATTTGATTAAAGCATTAAAGGACTTTATGCCACAAACACAAAGCGCGCAACACCCCACCACCCCCAAGCAGCGCTGTGCCAAGACCAACAACGAAAGAGAATGAGCAAGCAGTCAAAGTTGGCAGATGGACAACTGCCGGCACGGGAGTCAACAAAGTTAGAGACGGTTACATTTTCATATTTGCCACACTAAAAAAAATTTTAAAACTGTCAACGTTTAAATAACGCTGAAAATGACAATAAACAAATGCACTGTTCATAGAAAAATAACAAAAACGTAGCGTGCGCAAAATAAAAAAAACCAAGTTAAAAAAACAAATTGACTGACTATAATATACCCTGTTTAGCAAATATAAAGCAAACACTTTTTTGTTATGCTTAGCAATTAAAATAAAAGCGTAAAGTTTAGTAAGCATTTAATTTAGTTAGCATTATATGCTCCATTATTGAAAACTGCAGAGGAATTAAAGCCAAAGCTTAACTTTTTTCAAACGTTGCACACTCAAAAAGCAAGTGAGTCAGGCAATTTATTAGTGTGTGTGTGTGTGCCTTGACGTCAAACAAAAAAAATTGAAAACTTTTCAAATTGGGCTGGCTCAAAAGCCAATGTTAAAAAAACTGTTATCAACAGCGCATAATGCTAGCATCTGTATATATATATTTATTTTTTTTAATCAGCTTCCATGGCGCTAGACTATATGGCAACTATATGTGTATGCAAAGCATAGAAATATGGACCGACATTGAGTCTGGGCATCTTTAAGGACAACGACCAACGCTACTATGGATTATGGCCGCTGGCTGCTGCAGCTGGCCGTATATTTGCTGCTTGTGGGTAAGTTTTTGTTGGGCAACAACAGCTTTAAATTCGAGCGGTAATAATAATGAAAATATTTCAAAGTTTCTTTTCATTTGATTGCCTTTTGCTTTTAATCCCTTAAAGCCGGTCAACCTTTTTACGACAAACTCGACGACATGGCCAACTTTGCGGTTGGCCCCAAAAGCACGCACACACACACACACACAGGCACACACACATGAGCACACTTACATATGTAGGGTGGGCTGGCCTTTGGCCTTGCCAACACCATGAAAAGTCATTTAGGCATTTCCGTTTCCGCTTTGCGCTTTTGTGCACTTGTCTTTTGTTGTTGCCTTTATGACCCAACAAACTCTAAATTAGCATAGCAATAAATGTGTGTGCGTATTTATGTGTGTGTGTGTGTGTCTGTTTGCTTATTTGGTTTGTTTGTTTGGGTGCCCGACTGCGAGACCGCATAAATTTATGCAAATTTTGCAGCCATTAAATTGTTTTTTAAACACACTTTCAATTATAGCTACAACAACAAATGCGATGCCACTCTAATCTAAGCGCATAAAAATCATTTTAATTATGTTTTATGTGTCTGCACTTGATTCTTTGCTCCGCTGCTGTCTCAGTTCATTGGCCTTTGAGGCCAGTTAGTTAGTTAATAAAAAGTTTCGGCTAATTGCAGCTTAGCTTACACCACGAAAACTTTTGCTGCAATTAAAATATAAAAGCTTTAGTGTTAACTCTATAGCCATATATGCTATTTACGTCGATTTTCACGCACTGCTGACGAAAGTTTATGCTGGCACTCACACACCAAACGTTATAGCAACATTGCTCGGTTAACGCTTGGACTATTGAGAGTTTAAAACTGAAAGCTAAAACAGCAACTGAAACGAGCGCACAGTAAAATGCGTGGCAAAGCATTTGCATAAAGCAAACATAAATGTGACAATTCCATTTGGAGCGAACGCCTTAAAGGATTTACCCACACACACACACATAATCAAAAAAGCAGAAAATAAAAACTTGCGCTATATTTTATTTGTGCTTTTCTAAAATTTATAGACGCTTTTAAAATTTACTGCCAGCACTATGAACAGAGAGAGAGAGAGAGAGAGAGAGGCAGACACACAAGGCAGTTGGCAGTTCCTTTGCACAAGGACAAGCTAAGAAAATAAATATTTGGCTACAAGTGCCTTAACTGACAGCCAGACACTCATTTCAAGTGTCATAAAGTTTATTTAAACAAATTGCCGATCTTACAAGAGTCTTCAATATTATAAAGTGTGTAATTTGCAAGTGGTGGTAACTGTAAATTATGAAGGTCAACACAAAAGCAAAGGTTGCCATGTGGCCTAAACGCATCGTGAAGGCCACAAAGAAGTTGAAATTTGTTTAGTAGTTGTAAACAGGATTTAAAAGCAAAAGGCAAAACAATAACGAAATCTCGGCCAGACAGCAGCAGCAACATCATTTGATTTTATACTTTTTATTTTATTTCATTTTAAATATTTTATTTATTTATTTATTTAGCTGCTTTGCTGCTCGTTTTGTTAGCCATTTAGCCGCTCAATTTTCTACTGCTGCTGCTGCTGCTTCTTCTACTGCTGCTGCTGCTGCTGCTGTTAAGATTAGCATCTTTATTTGTGTGCGGCCTGCTTGCCGCAAACAATTTCGAGATTCAGGCCAAAACAAACAGTCGCTCGGACTGCGTGGCTCGCAGCGTTGTCGCATTTATATGCAAATTATAGATGCCTGACATTTTTTTCGCTTTAGCCCACGCTCTCTCTCTCTCTCTTTCTTTCTTTCTTTTTGTGTCTGCTGCTTCGGTTTGTTGTATTTGGCGTTTATCGCAAACAGCAGCAAAATTTAAATTGGCAGTCAGACTGCAGCAGGCAGCTTAAAAAATTGTGTTGCCTACTTTGGAGCGCTGGAAGTGATTGCTATGCCATTTGGCTGTGGCTTACATGTGGCATGCCACAAAAGCGTACAGCTGCTGCTGCTGCTCAGCAAACAGACAGATAAGTTGTATATATATAAATAATCTGACTAGACTAGTCTTGACTAGACGAAGGGCAACAAGCATCAAATTGATGTTTTCAATGGTTTCTATGCAGGCAAACTTTGCTCAAGTGCGTTGATTGCCGTGCCACAAGAAGAACAACAACAACAACACGGAATACAAAGCAAAAACTTTTGTACCTCTCTGTCTACTCATTTTTATTATTTACACAGTCACACAGAGCAAGATATATATATATATATATATTTAGACGTCATGGTTTTTGCTGTAAACAGGTGAACTTTTCCCTCTGTTCTCTGTTCTTTGTGTATTGTAAGGCTGTCATTAAGCTGCGGTTGTCGCTGCCATTTGCAAATGTGTTTGACATTGTTGTTGCTGTCGCTGCTGCTGCTGCTGCCAGGCAGCTTTGACATGCTTCGAAAGACTCATGTCAGAGACAGCCTGCTGCATATGCAAGTACAGTCAGCCAGCCAGCTATGCAGCCAAGCTTGCCGCAGGCACACGCCTCTACTATGCCATGAGAGGCACTTTTGTTTGTTTGTCTATTGAAAACTTTAAACAAGTTTCTCAGTTTGTTTGCTGCCATTGACAATGTTGATAGCAGACTGTCTCTAGCTATGCAATCTGTTGCCAGCTATTTGAACATTTGCCTACCGCAAGGTAATCAGAATGCTGAGTGCTTAAAATTTAAGTTTTTCTTGCCATTGTTGTCGCTTTCTTCTTTCTTTTTGACTGTCTCTGACGCTGTTACAAATTTATTTTTCGCGCACACCTCGAGTTATTTCAACTGTAAAGTGCAACAAATTAAATTCACAAGTGTTGCTGCTGCTGTTGTCACTCTCTCTAATGCCATTTGCAGCAACAGCAGAAAGCATCACAAATTATGCAGACAAGTTGAGTTGCACAAACTTGTTGTCGTCGTCGTCGTCGTCGTCGCTGCGCTCTTAAATTGTTGCTTATCATGCAATGCAGCAACACTCTCTCCGCCACAGCAGCAACACAGCATAGACAAGATTATGGAAATTTCGCCCAACTTTTGGCGCAACTCGCAAAACGAGAGTCAAGGCATTTACTGCAATAAGCATTTGCTGCCAGTTTACAACAGCAGCAGCAACACAGCAAATAAAAAGAAAGCAACACTAAAAAAAGGCACCATTGCAACTAATGATATTAACCAATTTTCTTGCCTTTCCTCTTTTTCATATGTCTGCTTTGCCTCTGCCTGCACTTAAAAACGTTTTCTACAAATTGTAAAACAAAACAAGCGAAAAAAGAATTCCCCCTTACGCGCGGTTTGCTAAGTTTTCTAAGCTTGTGTTGCTGCTGCTGCTGTTGCTGCTGGTTGTGGGTTGCAAAGCGTTTAGCAGTTGCTATTCATTTTTGTTGCTGCGTCATTTAGTTGTTAAGCATTTTTACAAGTTCATTCAATTAGCAGTTGCGCATTGCCCTATCTGTTTCTTGCTGCCGTCAACTGTCCATTTTACTTAAATTTTCAACTGCAATTTGAGCTCCATTCAGCCAAAGAACATTTGTGTTTGCTTAAGCCTTCATGTTATTTAATTTTTGGGCAAACTTTGTTTTATTTACATATTTAACGCCTGATTGAAAACATACTAAGCCAATGTAAGACGCAAGAAAATCATAGAATTATTGAATTATTCAATACTCTTACACGAGTTCGGCAAATCTACAATAAAGTTATTTATATTTACTAGCTATTTCTTTAAATAGCAAGATTTGGCTGAATTTCACACTTGGATTTTAATTCATGAAAATTCCCAAATTTTGCTTTAAGTTTCTGCTCCAAAAGTTTTCCATACAAATCGTGCCAATTGCCAAAAATAGAAACATTTGAATAAATAATAAATAAATATTTTCATGTTTAGCATTTCCGCCATGTTCTAAGAATTGTTGTTAGCTTTTTTTCCCCGAATTTATATTTGTATTAAACTCAGGCTTAAAATTGTTCAAAATTTAGCTGTTGAATTTTTTATAGTGTATTGCTCTGTTGAGCAGTCAAAATGCAAAAACATTTTCGTTTAATTTTCTGTGTTTATTTTTTTTCTCTTAAACAAGCATTTTATGACATTTACCAACAATTTATCTAGCGCATTTTATCAAGCCGAGACCCCCCAAGCTGCGCTGTGACTAACCAAAAATCTCTTTCACTCTCTTTCTCTCTTCATGTCGCTCTCCTGTTTAATCCTGCGACTGGCAGTGGCGCAACGCATTCAGTGTCTATTTGTGACTGACATCAATGTGCCACAAATTGTTGATTTTCGTGATAACGTGACATTATCCTGCAGCTATGACATAAGTGGTCACACGTTAAATTCGGTTAAGTGGTACAAAAACGACAAGGAGTTTTTTAGGTAAGTATAGCACACACACACAGTCAGTATGTATGTGTATGTGCTGTGTTTATAATTTATGATATTTACTCGCATATCGTTATTTTTGTGAGGCTGCGCCGAGCTGTCAAATGCATTGAAATTTGTGCCATGGCCATGGGGCTGCTGTGACTGCTGCCTAAAGAGCAAGCAGGGTGGACAGCTTGTGTGACATGCACAAACACGTAGGCACACACACACACATACATATACACAAGCACACACAAGCTTTGGCCACATAAATATGTTCATTGTCAGGCAACTTTCTTGCTTAATTAATTATTAAATGAATTAATTTGGCGTTGGCTCGTTTAAGCTGCGGCAAATTAATTTAAATGTCCTCACACGCTCACAGCACAGGCTTTGAACGGCGCTATAACAAGGACATTCGTCACTTGCTTATTACGTATAGCTAGCTAACTGCCATTTAATTATTAATGCTACCAAAATTTGACACATGAGCTGAGCAGACATTCTGACTCTGAAAATGTTTACGAAATGAACATTTCCACCCGCAAAGCTGACCAAATCGAGTGGTGTGGCATATGCCACACATGCCACATTGGCATATATGCCTCAAAGTATCTCTCACTCACTCAAGTATTTGCGCCTGGCAATGAGCGGAGCTGCTGCAGCTGCTGCTGCTGCTGCCTTTTGCTTAATGAAAAATCTCAAGTGACTGCAACGCGTTTTGCTTAATTAAAAATGAGAATGCGCAGTGCTTAGTGTAACACATACATACACACATATGCAGCGCGCATTTGCACACTTAAGTGTATATTTTACCCACGCGCTTTGCTAGCGAAAGTTTTAATTAGACAGCAGCAGTCAATTGCAAATATAACGTTCATTTGCAAATGTAAAATTAAAGTTAACAGCATTTAAAGTTAAGCATTTGGTTAAAGTCCCAGCACAAAAGCTGCTTATGTTGCTTATCGAAATTTGTTGATTTGTTGGCTTAGCCTTGTGCATTGGCCAGGCTAATAGCTATTAACAAGTGACGCTCAAAGGGATTTATCAACACTACAACAGCCGCCGCACAATTGTCGGCCACATTTCGTTCTATGTCGATTTGAGGCAGCTTTTCTTATTTTATGTATGTCTGGGGCTACTTTGCTTGCTTTTCCACTTGAACACTTTCGAGACGCACTCCCACTCCCACTCCCGCACTCCCTAGTTCAATGCGCTAGCATTTGAGGGATTAATGAGCAACAATCTAGCACACAATACAAATTGCAAAAATCTCTCGCACACAGACTCCAGCCCTGGCTAGAACGCTTGTCTGTATATGTAAGCCACTTGTCGGCAAATCTCCATTTCCTTGCCTTTATTTTCATTTATGGCTTGAAAGCTTTTAGCACAAGCCTATGGGCCGATTATCAGTTGACCAAACGCAAAGCCCAAAAAAAAAAACAAGCAAAACAAAAAAAAAAGGGACAGCAAATGGAAGCTGGCGCAATTTGCGGCCCATTTAGCTTGCACTCAACAAGGGAAGCGCTGTAATCCTTTTGCCCTCACACACACACACACACATACGCACACATAAGCAAGTTCGAACTTAATATGCTTTATACAACAGATATTCGCCGCTAACGCCACAGCTCGCATTCATGAAGTTCGGCGTGGAGGGCGTGCAATTGATCGATGAAGGCAACGAGTGCAATGAATTCTACTGCCGCGTGGAACTGAATTTATTGGGCGTCCGGGCGACGGGCGTCTACAGGTGCGAAGTGTCCGGCGATGCGCCGCACTTTCAGCTAGACGCACGCTCTGGCAACATGAGCGTTGAGGGTAAGTCTAATACCGAAATACGTAAAATATACTGCAGCTGCAGCTCACGCCCACTGGGCGTATAAGTAATGAAATGCAATTTCAATTGTTTATCTTAAATTAATGCGCATGTAAATGTTCCATGTGAGTGTGTTTGTGTTTGTGTGTGTAATGCAAATATTTTGCTGCTATCCATTGGCAATATCCCCCCCTCCAGCCCCCGCTAGCGCCGCTGCTGCGCAGCATAAGCAGAGTAAAATGTGTAATTTCCGTGATATTTTAATAGTAAACAACGCAGCGAAGAAAACGCAGCACAAGAAACAAGCTACCACTACATGTGCAGTATGTAGGTAGCTGTGTTCAACTGCGGAGCCAAGTAGCCTGCAACGTTGCAACGGCCAGTAGCACGCACAGGATAAGCAACGAGCGTCAGTCAGGATGTTGCAAAGAAAAAAAGAAAACAGCAGCAGCAGCGCAAGCAGAACGTTTTCATAAAATGTAACCAAGAGATGCATGTGATTCGTATCCGCACATACACACACACACGCTTACGCATACGGTATAGCCTTGGCTACCCAACAGCAAGGACGCTAAAACAGCGCACAGGATACGCGCTGCCTGGCGTACGCTGCTCTGCTCTGCGTCTCGAGTCTGCGGGTGTGCGCCACTGTGATTTACGGCAGCACTTTATGCTTAAAAAGGATATCGCTAAAATGAAAAGCTTCGCTGCCGAGTGCCGCCCAACCGCCCACAAAAGCAAAAAAATAAAGAAACTTCTGCTCGTGTTTTTATTTTCGCTTTTACTTTTCCCCAAGCACACACACACACACACACACATACACAGCAGGGCGTACTGCCTCGCTCTGCATGTGTTTTATGATCATCTATTTTTCCGCTGATATAAAATAAATATCTTGTAGATGTGCCACGCTACAAGCCTCGCTGCTGCTGCTGCTGCTGTTGCTTTTGCCGCCTGCTGCCTGCTCTAAAATATTTTTAAAAATTTATCAAAAGCAAATAGAGCAGTGGTAAAAAAAACAAAATAAATAACAACAAACATAAATGCTATGTTTATGCAAGAGCAACAAGGGCGCAAGCAACAAGCTCTTTGTTTCAATATATGTATGTGCCATGAAGGCAAAAGAAACACACACACACACTCACGAATAGCGCTACTATTTGGCTATGCTCTTAAGTTTTAATTTTTAATAGCACTATTTATGTGAGAACTTTGACTCTAAGCCAAGTCCTTAGAGATCTTTGAATGCTTAAAGATTTTATTTATTAAGCTGCAGCATAGCTAAAGTTGAAAATACTTAAGCTAGGCAAACTTAGGGGCTGTTGAAGATTTTCTAATAATTCTAAAATATTGACTTAAAGCTCAAGAATTTTGTTTTTATGTACTTTTGAATTATTTAATCAAAAGCATCTATAAAGAGTGAGTTCAAATTTTTAAAAATAAAACGCAAGTTAGCTTAAAGTACTTAATAAATAATTTCAAATTTCAAACAAAATTTATCAAAGATAATTCCCAAAAGCTATTCTTAGATATATAATAATGCTTAATGTTATTATATCAAGACTTATTCAAAGTTCATTCGCTGCTTGAAACTGCTTGAAATTTAATGCCTAAAATTTAATATAAAAAATTAGCATAGCAATTTAAAAAAAATTAGCAAAATAATCGCTGGTTTACCAACTCTACTACTTTTTAATTAATACATAATTAAATTTATAAATTATAGCAAACCACTTTTTATATTAACAGCGCTACCGCAAAATAATCCGCTAATCAGCAACTTTCACTCGATGTATCGCTTCGATGACTTTGTGCAGGTTAATTGCAGCACCGACTTTTCCAGCTTGCTGACCAAGTTAACCTGGTACATCAATGGCATTAAGGTAGTTAAGCCCCCATGCTATTTGTAGCAATGGATTTAATTACTTACTCTTTTGCTCTAGGCCTCACCCATGGACATGCAGCCGAGCATGGATACGACAATTGCTGCGCATGAATATAACTTGCGTCGCATTATATCGCAGTTGAATTTTTATGCCAACGATCCGCGCTTTTATCAGCTGCCACTGCGTGTGGCATCGCCGCTGCGTCTGGGTCTGGAGCTGCGCTGTGTGGCTGAGATTGAGAGCTACCCGCAGCTGAGGCGCGAGGCGAGTCTGCATGCGCTGCTGTTTAGCGATGATATCGAATTAAAGAATCAGAAATCGCTTAAATCGGGTAAGTTGGCAGACCACAATTGCTACAACAATGTGGCCGCGGCTGCTAATTGCAAAAAAATTTATTTGCATGCGTACAACAAATTAATAAAAATGCGCTCATTCTTTGTCTCTCTCTCCCGCTCCATTGTCAACCACAGGCGTCGCTTGGTTTTGCGCCCAACTGATGTTTGTGGCAACCGCAGCGGCGGCGGCCATCAGCCTACGCTGGCTTTTGATGCCACTGACATTTGCAAATGGCGGCCGGAAGTTGTCACACTACAAAATGGCGTCGGCCATGACAGCAGCTGATGCCGCACTCTGCCATTAATGTGTAATTTATATGAAACTCTTTTCCTTTTTTCCACACATTTTGTTTCGTCGTTTCGAGAGCAAAATACATTTTTAGCTTTAAGCAAACTGAAATGCACGTGAGAATTTACAACTACAACTACAATTGACACATACATACATACCTATATATGTTTGCATGCCGTCAACTGTATTAACTTAAGCCGCATCAAGCTAACTGTGTAAATAGTCGATAAGTATAAAAAACAATTAAAAATCATCAATAAACAACAACCAATGACGTTTCTCATGCGCAATCAACGCGCTAACAAAAGTCACATTTGCCTGACTGACCAGCAGCACCACATGCAGAGCAATTGCAACCACATAAGTGCCATTAAATATGCTGTGGCTTATATGAATACTCTAAAGAGCAGAGTCTATAAGCAATAGCAATGTACAAAATGTGAAATTAAACAGCAACTGCAGTAAAACTCAGCTCAAGATAAATTTAACAAAAATCATATTAATTAAGTTATTTCATTTAACAGCTTGCGTTGTTGAAGAGCGTAGCCATAGCCATAGCCTTGGCATGAGACGAACTCCAGACCACAGCCAGGGCTACCCAACGATATTGGCCCGTTACTCTTGTTGTGTTCGCTTTTAAAACGAATTCAATGAATTCAATTGCAATTCCTTTTTGCATACGCAAGTTTGTGGCTGCGAAAATGTGCGCCGCACACTCTTCACACTCTCTTTCTGTGCGTGTGTGTGTGACTGTGTGTAATGCTTCTGTTAATGGCTGCTGCAGCGCTACGCCCGTCGAACCGCATGGCTAACCATTGGAGCCGCCGTTCCAGCCCCAACACTCAGATTGCATATCAATTACAACGCTTGACAGGCTGAGATTGATTTTCTGTTTGCATTTAAGGCGTAGGCAAGGGGGCAAGGGTAGCAGACGAGACTTCAGCAGCCTACGGCACAGTTTTAATTTCAATTTAAATGTTTAATATGTGCGATTTACTTTAGCAAACGCTTAAAAGTAATTTTTATGCTTAATTTTTCGTACATATGTTGAAAAGTTTATTTATAAAGAAATTTAATTTTAAGAATTGTTGTTGATTTATTTATTTTAACAAGCAACTATTCAACTGTGAATGTTTTTTCAGTCTTTAAAGCTTTAAGGCCTCGCTTAAGCAGCTTAAGCTGTAAAAACGTTTTACATTTTCCGCTGTTTACTTCGCTCAGTTTGGATGGAAAAAAAATAATGAAATAATTAAATATTATTGGCTCATTTAAGTCTAAGAGCAACTCCCAGCAAGCAACTCCCAGTCTGACAGCAAGCAAAAGCAAATACAGAGCTGAATGATCAAAGTTGCTGGCAAAGTTGCCTGGGGGAGCGGGCGCTAGTCAGCACAATAAAAAGACTATTAAGCTATAATTTATTTGTAATCTGCGACGTGAATGCAGCGGGACTAGCTGCATCAGCAGTAACAGCAGCCGCAGCAGCAGCAGCAGCAGTTAAACAGCAAACAGAATGTCGGACGCATTCTGCTGAAAGGATGCTGCTGCACATCTCGTGGGGTAATAAAAACGGCTGCGGTGCTGGACTCGGCGCAAATATTTAAAGACGGTAAGTCGAGCAGTTTACTTTTTACTTCACATACTCCAACCACCACTCGCCTGGCTGGCGATTTGATGCAGACAATGTGGCAGGCAGGCAAGCAGCTGGACTTAAAGCTTTGGGGGTTAAGCTGCAAGTGGGCAAATAATTTCTAGGGCCGCCTAGCACAACAACAAATGCCAATTACAATTGCTTTAATGTGCGGGGGGTTGCGGGGGTGTAAAGCGTGGGGCCGCTGTGCATTTGCTGCTCCAAAAAACCGCAAGGATTAAGTAATTTCTGCCAGACATGCAGCAGCCACAATGGCCAAATGAACACAAAAACTTTCTGCACAGCGGAGAGAGCAGCAAGGCAAAGAGGGAGTGAAAGCTAGAGAAAGAGAGAGAGAGCGCTGTGGTGCTCTAATGCACTCGTGTGTGCAATAAATTGGCATATCCTTATAAAATGCACACACACACAAACAGACAAACAGACGCAGCGCGAGCGAGTGAGACAGAAATTCCAACACACACACACAGCATGGCATTGCGTATGTATTTGCGTGTCTGTCGTGGCGAGAGTGTATTATGCACAGGATGCGCATAAGAATGAAAATCCTTTTGCACTTAATGGCAACAGGGAAGAAAAGGCAGCCGCCACTTGCGCTCGATCCCTTTATGCCAGCCATACTTACAGCCAAAAAATTCACACATACAAGCAGACGTACATATATATATATATTTAGCGCAAAATTTCTTATTTCAACGTGAAAAACTCATAAAATTTCGTTGCTCTTTGTGGACTCAATGAAAAAGCATTGCCAAGCTGTTTCGTCTTCTTTTAACCACTTTAAAGCCCATTAATTTGCAATAACCACACCAGCTCTCTCTCTTACTCTATCTCTTGCTTGCTTCGCTCTAGTTATGCGCACTTTTATAAGTTTCGTTTTTTTCGATGACGGCCCTTAAATTTACACTTTTATTTTATTGCCTGCTGATGGCTGAAAGACAATCAAATTGCTAGTAGCTTTAAGCGCACTAACATGTGCTCTGATCCGTTGCCACCTCTCACAAGACAGATTGCCATTATTTATTCAAGCAACAGCACTCACAACACACACACACATACACATTCGTACATGGGTATGCACTGAGAGCGCATTGAGCAAAGAAAAATTGTGCCCAAAGCTCAGCTGCTGAGATTCCTCTAGATTGCAAATACATTTCACTTGGCCAGCATATAGTACACATAAGTTTATTTTTTTTTGTTAGTCTAAGCTGGCGCAGCTAATGAAGCATTGACAAGTGATATGTGCAGGCCAAGACAGACGACAATTCGATTTTAAAAGCGCACAAAGACAAAATAAATGACGTCTTCAAAAATATTTCTACTAACATAAGAGAAGTTTGAACTAGACATAAAGTATAAAAGCGACTTTCTATTTACTACAACAGTTTTTTAACTGGCATCATAATGGGCACTCAATGCTCTCGATTCCTCTCGGGAAACTGTCCCTGGGCTACCTTTTATTCAAAGCTATTTTATATCAAGTATACGTATGTTTGCTGAGCTGCCATCTGAGGCTTTCTGTCTTTCGTTTAGAGTTTCCATAAAATAAACATAAAAATAACTACTTAATATAGAATATATTTGTTTTTATAACTTCTTACTTGCATTAATTGAACATATGCAGCTCATTCTGTAAAAACATTTAGCAAACCCTAACCAACTATAGTACGTATACGCCTTGTTGTATCAAATTATTGACTATATCGCCTTATAATAATTGTATTGATACTCTTAATTGTTTCTTAGCTCTCATATAATTCAATTTAGTCAAAGCATTTGCAAAAAGTCATTAATGACGAGCGAGCGGCAACAAAGGCGAGCGCAGGTAAATAAAAGTTGCTAGAAATGTTGATGATTGTCAGCAACAGCGCTGTTGTCACCTGCCACAAGCAGCTGGTGTTGTTGCCACAGCGTTTGTTGGCAACAAAGCTGCAAACTAGAATGCGCCGCAATTACAACAATAAACCAAAGCAGGCAACAACAATAATGACAATTGCAATTGTTGCAAAGAGAAAATAAAAAAATGAAAGCTAGAAAAAAAGTAGAAATGGCAAACCCAACACAAGATGAAAGGGAAGTGAAGCAAAGTAGAAAAGCATTTACTTGAATTGACTTCATCCGCTTTGTTTGCAGCTGCAGCTGCTGCTGTTGCTGTTGTTGTTGCAGCTGTATGTTGCTCATGTCGTTGTTGCTGTATTGCAGGCGTGTCGGGGACGGCAGGCAGGCAATCAGGCGCAACAACTTCCGCAAGGACAACGCCAACGTCGACCGCAATTGAAATGTTTTCATTGCAACAACTAAAAATTGTCATCAGGATTTTCATTACCTGCGGCCAACTTGGCTTTCGCAACGGTTTATTAAAGATGCGCACACTATCGGCCAAACACCACCCACGCTTCGCTCTGTATTTTCTGCGCTCTATCTCTGGACGACACCGTAGGCAGTTGGTGCTGACTTAATTAAGTTTGCTGGCAGTCGTCCTTAGTGCTCAGTTTGCTGCTATTGTGAAGATTCATTTGCCATGCTGGCCAAATCCCCTTTATCAACACACACACACACACACACACACATACTTACAGAAAAATGGCGTGAAAAATGCAATTAGTGTCTGGCTGCGTGCATTTCAAGGACTTGCAGTTAATTGCAAAAATGCAAGCAAATTAAATCACTTTGCTGCTGCTGCAGCCTTAAACATTTTTTAATGCAACATTTGTCTAATCAAAAGATATTGCAACTATTTTAATTACACTAAAAGCAATGAGCAGCAGTTCATATGCGATATTTCGAGCATTTGCAATATAGCTTAAGTTGGGTTTTTGTCTGCTAGTTGGTTGACACATAAAAATTAGCATAAATGTATAGCCGCAAGCAAAAACAAAGATACACAGATACAGCTGCAGACTTGTAAGAAAGAAAGAAAGAAGTTGTAAAAGCAAACGCCATTAAACACGTCAACTGGAAAGAAAAACTCATTTCTTTTATGGCAACGGACAGTACGAATATATAAAAATCAAATTGGACACACAACAAACGATTTTCACACACACATACACAGAGAGAGCGAAAATGCAAGGATACTCAACAACTTGTAATATAAGAAAAACAAAAACATATACAGAGAATGTTGTTGGTCCTTAAATGGCACAAAATGTTTTGAAAGCTTATTTTTCATTTGCTTGCTACAACAAACATAAAAAGGACAACGAGCCAAACGACGAAGGCAAATGAAAACAACAACAACCAAAAATTTACAAAATACATATTGCACTATAAGAAATAACTGAAGATGCTATATATAGTATGTGTATGTGTGTGTGTGTGTGTGTGTGTAGCGCAACTAAAACAGGACAACGGGCGGCTACAAATAAAAATAAATAAACATGGCAGATAAAATGCAAACAAAACTCTATAAAAATGTTTATGCTGTTCAGCAGCAAAAACCAAAAATAAAACACAAAAAGTTAACACACAAGCTTATGTGTCTGTGTTTCTATGTGTGTGTGTGTGTGTGTGTTAGTGTGTGACCTTTTTACAACATGCTGCATGCCTTTTTTGTTTTTGTTGAAAGTTAGCCGCGCGCTCAGTGCTCAGTGCTCAGTTCCAATTGCCCAAACCCATGGATTTTGTTGCTGCTGCTGCTGCTGCTGCTGCTGCTGCTGATTCTATGCCATTGCTTGTTACTTGTTTTCTCTGCTCTGCTTTTTGTTTATTTTTGCATTTTGCAGCGCATTTACTGCACTTTTTACGACACAAATCGAAATTGTCATCCATTCGCTCAATTTGTCGTCTTGGCCTGAGATATCAAGCCCCATCACACCCTCCTGCCTAATGCTGCATGCTTGGTTACACACACACACACACACACACACACATGCATACATAAACAAATATCTTAGAACAATATTCGTACTTTGCGCTGTACAACCGCAGCAAAAAATAAAAACCAACATAAACAACAACTAAACAAATATGCATAGCAATTGCGAAAATGACGCAAACTACAAAAATAAATTTGCATATTTATACTAGAATATAATAGTTGCCATTAGCGTTGCATAAGCTTGACATTATACAATAATTTATAAATTTAAAAATAGTTAAGTAAATATACAAATACAAATAATAAGCTTTGATTTATTATTAGAAGCTGAATTAGGTTTGCAAGTTTTTATATTTAAGGCACATTATGTTTATCTATTAAATTTTTAGTTATTTATATTAACATAAAAAAACATGAGAGCAAACTCACATAATTAAAATAAATTTAAATACATTTTCTTATAATGGAGTTTTAGTTAATATATATTGAATAAAAGAAACATGACCAAAGGCAATTCTGATCAAAGCAAAATTTAATACGAAACAATGATGCAATTTATCAAATTTCCAGTCAATATATGAGTGTCACTATAGATGACATATGTAGAAAGATTTTAGTATTGTTTATTATAAATATTATATTATATTTTGCATAACTTTTATTTCAAATGCGTTGCCTTGCAGAGTTGCCAATCAAGTATTAAATAATTTATTTGTATGTTTGTATATTTGACAACTACTTTTGATGTCAATAATTGTAATTAGAGCTTATTGACTTACATACTTCTACTATGTCCATTTTAAAATACACTATATATAGAATTGTTAAGATACCAAGTTGGCCTGCCTAGAATTCTCTTTAAGCCATTAATGAAATTATGAAGACTATTCCAATTGCAAACAAAAGTAGCAGACAATAAATTGAAACATTTGCTAGTCTGTGATTGTGAGTGTGTGTGTGTGTGGGAATGTCTGTGAGTGTGTATTTGGCAATCAGTAGAGTCAACTGAAGACGGTACTTAGATATTGTTCGCATGACACACAATGCAAAATTAATTAGCTTACTTCACTTAATCGCCTGCAATTTGACTGCAACGAGGCCCAAGCAGTGATAGAGACAAAGAGAGAGTGAGAGAGAGAGAGAGAGTGAGCGCTGCTCGTCTTTGTCTCTGTCTCTCTGCCTCTGCTCGTTTTACAATTCCATGCTGCCATGCCGTAAAGTAATTTGCATTTCAAGCTAATGCCATTTGCATGCGCATATTCCGATTACAATTTAGTTAAATTTGTTGCCTTGCTGGCTCTGGTTGGGCCCTCGCTCGTTCGGTTCGCCGCTCTTGGAGCCTCAAGGACAATGGCAGTGTGCAAATTTAGCAGCAAGCAAACTATTGACAATGAACTAATTGCTATTGTTGCCGTCTGGGGACATATTTCGACTGCAAATAAACTCGTTGCATTTGACGTTGAGTCTGAGAGAAAGCTGAGAGCTGAGCACTGAGAGCTTTGCCCATTGAATAGTTGGACAGCTTTAACTGCGTTACACTGCTCTGACTGCTGCTGTTGCCCTGGCACCCCGGATGGCCACTCAACTGTCTCAAGAGCACTGCCAGCTAGCTCTAGTCAGGGTTAGGACGACGTGCTTCAGCTTCAGCTGCTGCAGCAGCAGCAGCCTCCTCCTGTTGCTGTCACACACCACACTCTTCAAATCGCAAACAATTACATTTTCAAGTGCTGCCAACACCAAACGCCCCCCACTAAGTTGCACTGCTCGCTTCACCTGTCGTTCATCGATCGAACATCATTGAGCCAAATGCCAGATAACGAACTTTCAACGGAATGCTCCAATCAGACTTATGCGAAAAAAAAGGAGCACACACAGTCTTTTGTGATATAAAACAGACTGCAACAAAACATAATTGGTACGCAAGAAGAATGCAGAGAGCGCTCACTAACTGAAACTGAAATTCTACCCAATATGCTGCTGTATAATTAAAATTAAATTTTCAAGTAAATATTTTGTTAAATTTGCTCGCTATGCTATCATTAGCTAAAGTCATATTTCTGCTGTTAGCTCCTGTTAACAATTAAGCTCTGATATTTTCTATAACTTTCAGCTGCCTGTCCGAAAGCCGAACAATTGCTTGTTGTCCCAGCAAATACTGATAGCGCTGCAATTATTTTATGGCCACGCCAAGGGGACGGGGGGCTGCTGAATGAAAATGCTGTGAAAATTCAAGACGCGGCTCGTTCCAGTTGCTGCTGCTGCTGCTGTTGCCTGCAGGAAAACCAACTAACTTCCTCAAGTATTTATGAACTTTGTTAACAGACTAAGAATTACAAACTTGTAAGCGCGAGGCGCGCGCAAGCGGCCAAAGAAAAACTTCTGAATGAGAAATTGTGTGCAAAAGCGACAGTCGCTGGGGCGGCTTAAGGCAGCGCAACGCAGCGCAGCGACTGTTACTTCAGCTGCTGAAAATGAATTAATAGGGACACACCTATACACACACACACGCACACAGACAGACGTAGCTGCAGTAGCATGAAAGGTGCACTAATTGCCAGCAAGTCGCCGGGCAAGTTTATGGCCAAGGTAAACGCGGCCAAAAACTTCATAGGCCAAAGCTCAATGTGGGCCAAGTTTCTCGACCGTAGTATAACGCCTACTTTTTCGTACAATATATACATGTGTGTGTGTGCGTCCATGTGTGTGTTTGAAGTTTGGCCTTGTGCAACTTTTGCTTTTACTACTGCAACTGCAACAACAACAACAAGCACAGGCTGGCATATCAACAAGGATTTTCAGTTTTAATTTGAACTTGCATTTGTAGCGAATTTTAAGCGTATGTGCCTGACTGGTTGACTGTCTGCTTGGTTGCTGCTTAGGGTTGTCGCTGCGCCTGCAGCAATGTTCAGAGCAATTTAAACTTTTTCTTTTCTGCGCTGTGCGCTTTTTTTTATGGCTTGCTACTTAAATGCTGCAGGATGATAACAAAAGGGTATACTATAGTTGTTGTCTGTATTTATAAGGGCAGCAAACTCAAACGCTTATGCACTTGCAAGCAACAAACTGTATACAACAGTTGGTTACAGCCAACTTTAGACCGACGCTTGTTAATTTTTTTTGTGCTCATTTCAACAGCGTTAATCACTTTGGCTTTTACATTTTCTTTCATTAAAACCACGGTAGAGCCACACAAGCCTAGCACTGAGTACGCTGATTGTATTAAAATCTCATAAAACTTACGTCAGCATAATTAATAAAGTTGCTGCCCCTGCTTTTTACGACATGTGCGTTCAAAACTTGTTGCCATGGGGCGCATATGTAAAAAATTGTCATTGCGAGTTTATTTAAGTTCGTTGTAATTAAAAAGAATAACTGTTGTTGATTGCTAGGTTATGTTATGACAGTACGAAATGGAATTTTGTGCAACTGCATTGCATTAAGTTTGCTCAGAGCTGTTTACTTAAATGTTTTTATCTGCTGCACTATGTTCGTAAGCACATTACAGGTTGATGTTGCGTAGAAGCAGCAGCAGCAGCAGCAACAGAGCAAAGGCTTAGTGCTGGGCGCTAGAATGACGCACTTGAGTGCAGCTTATTTTCTTAGGCATGCATTATTTACGAGTGCTCTCATTGATTATGTTGAACGCCAAGCTCACAAGCAGCGCAGCTAAAGGTAAAGCGTACTCTTTGCCAGTCTCCAAGGCAACAACACAACGCACTCAAAGCAAACACACACACACACACACACTCATGTGACTCTCACTTAAATTAGCCTTTAATAAACTGCAACGATAGTTTTGCTTAGTTACATATAAAAAAGAGAACGAAGAGACGAGAAACTAACAAACATACTTATGTTGCTGCAACTTGTAGCAAACCCTTTATATGCTGCTCATGCATAGCCAAGACGCAGCTCAAGTTTGTGACTTTGTCGTAGCAAAAGTTTTGGACTTCGACACTGCCCACAAGCTTTTTATTAGCTGCCCCAAAGGCCATTTGCATATGCTGCAGCTTACAAGCCAACTAAATATACATTGACTGCAATTGCATATGTTGAACATCGGCTTATACTATAAACAGAAAAGTGCGCTAAAAGCAACGCTTGTCTTATAAATATTTCATTGATTTTTCAGCCAGAACAATTATAAAGCATTAGTGCATGTTCTGTTTGCCCAAATTGTGTTTTATTTGCAACACTTTTTGCCAATTTAAAGCAACCAGCCCCAGGGTTTTGGCTCCCAGCGGGCTCTAACCAACAACCATGAGCAAACTTTTATTATCAGCTGCATTGGAGAGCAGGCAACAACAGTAGCATTAGCTCATAAAATATGTTTGTTGTCGTTGTCGTTGCCTTTTGCTTTTGTTGTTTAGCTTATTCTTCATTTAACAGCCAGCCCCGCGGGAGATGTGTGAGGGCAGGCCCACCCACAGTTAACGCATTGTTTTTTATTTGCTTAGGCCTCAACTCAACGCAGTAGCAGCAGCAGGAGCAGCAAGTGTACTCTGGCTGCCCTTTTTTTATTAGTCATTGCTGGCTTCTTTTTGGTTTGGGCTTATTATATTTTGCTTTAACACTCATTTAAACCATTTTACAGTAATTTTGCTTATAGCTAATTTTAAGCTATTGCCCTGTGGCCTGCACGAGCGTCAACGCCGGGTGGCCAACAACAACAGCAGCACTGTTGTTTTGCGGTTTTTGTGACAGACCTTGGTAACAGGTCGAACCAAGGCCAAAAGGCAAGCCACACGCTTAATGCGCTGTAATTAGACTAAATAGTGTAGTCTCGTTTTGCGGTTAAGCTACAAATATAGACAGCCACAAGTTGCTTATTATTGAGTGTGTACTGTAGTGCGTAGCATGGCTTTAGTCCACTGAGATCCGAAACGCGCCGAAATATTCGGCACTCCGCAAAGTAGGCTACATAATTTAGCTAATTTTTTATTTATTAAACTTTGCTGGCTTTGCTTTGCGTATTGATGCCAAAGCGAGAGAGTTGCGCAAAGTTTTGTGCGCTTTACTGCTAAATTGACAATTTGTTTGGCTGCGTATCATTATTCATATTTTATATACTTTGGGGAATTGAATTGTAGAGCCAGCGAGTTCAAACAACTTGTGCATTATTTAAACGCCAAACAGCTAATGTCAACAGTTTGCGCTGTCATTCAGGCTTGAGCTCGAGCAAAGAATTATTCAATTTGGCTGCCGCTCGGCATTTGTCTGCACACGCAGCACGCAGCACACACAGCTCAGAACGCCTTAGCTAGAGTTAAGCTGTCTACGTGGCGAAACAAGTTGGCAGCAGCAACAGCAGCAAGAGCAACAAATTCTAATATTGTCATTGTTATTGTTTTTTTTTTCTTTCGCAGCACTTGACCTGGCTTAGCAGCAAGCAACACGCATATAAACAACAACAAGAACAGTTGTCGTTGCCCGTTGCCATTGGGGCAATGCGACAAAAACTCAACTGCTGCATGGGGATTCACGGACTTTGGCGTCGGACTGCCACAGTATGAAGCAATTTATGGCCACTGACCAGCACAGTGTGCAAGCGACGACAGGCTTGAGTCAATTTAAGATTTAAAACGCTACATTGCGTACGCTCTATATGCGCAATGATTCAATTATTGCAGCCAACATGGCGCATGAGCAATATTTCGATGCTAATATTTGTGTAAAAGGCCAATACAAATGCAATTTAAATGCAACATGTAAATAAATGCCAACAAGGCAAATAGGTGCACATAAATTGAGATCTTTGCTTGCAATCAAAATAATAACAATAATAAATAACGTAAGATATAAAAGAAAACTGAAACTATAAGTTAATTTATAGCTTGCATCTGCACTAAACAAAATAAAATAAAAATTGCAAGCAGATAAAAAAGTAACTATTATAGAATAAAGTGTGCAATGGCGTAGTTAATAGATTAACATAGATTAATACAGAACAATAAATAGAAACTTAAAGTAGAATAAGACACAGAGGTTATCATAAACAGTTGAAGAAGAGAGTCAAAAACATTCGACTACATACAGAAACTAAACAATAATAATAGTAAAGAAAACTTAATCTTAATCTGCAAATCAATCAATCAATAAATAATATTTATAGATCTAGCGCTACAAAGTATTTCTTGGAAAATTGTAATAAAAACTTAACTTGCAGCTTATTTAAAATTCAAATGAATTGCGTATTTAAAACTTTTGATGCGCACACTCAATATACACATTATTAAGTATTCGCAGCGTATTCACTTAAGAATGCAACACGTATGTGAAGTGTACGCGCGCACAGCAAAGTGAAAGCAATTGGTGGGTGAGTGGGTGGGTGGGGTAATCTATGTAAGCCATTATTTGCGCCACATTTCAAGGTTTAACAAATCACCTGCACTTAGATATATACGCCATAGCGCACAGCGAACAGCGCGCAGAGCACTTGCAAAAGAAAATAAACGTATTTCAGGCTAATTAAACAATAAAAGCGCAAGCAAAGAACAACAATAAAAGAAGAAGAAAAAGGTGAAGCAGAAAGTGGAGAAACCCACGCGCGCTCGCAGCATTCTAAATGAAATTTAGCAAATAAGCTGCCAAGGTAATGGGGGCGTGGCTGAGTGGCTTGTGTTGTGTCTTGCCGCTCGCTGTTGCGATGTTGACAGCTGACAAACCCATTTGTAGGCAACAATGGCGTGGCATTGTGCTGTTGCAATTTAATTTGTATTGTTAGCTGCTTTTGTTGTTACCTACAAATTGCAGTTGCTGCTGTTGCCGCTGCTGTTGTTGCTGTTGGCTGCAGCAGCAAGTTGACAATAATGGTGATGAATCCACTTAGCAGACTGAGTGCGACTAATTGAACAATTGAAAAGCCAGCGAGAAAATCAGGTAAACAAAAAGCTTAAATCAGTTAATACGATTTCATTTATTTTCATTGCCTGGCAGCTAATTGTAAATGGCATTTGAACTTATTTCATAAAAATATTGTACGCACGCATGCATGCGCATTAATAAACGTGTGTGTATGTGTGTGTGTCTCTGTGTGTGTGTGTGTGTGAAATGCAGAACAAAACGCAGCTCAGCTCAGCTTGAGCGCTAATCACGGCAAATGCGCTTCGATGGCGGCTCCTCATCAACGGGTGCAATCGACTGCAACAGCGCACACTTTGTATAGCTGCCAAAAAGTGTGAGCAGCAATGCCACACCATAGCCCGTGGCACGTTCACCCTGCAAGCAAATTGAGAGAGCTGTAGTTACATTTAAAAACAAATGATGGTAAACACTTACACAATTCACGGGCATGGCCATATCGACATGCATCCATACGCCGGGATAATCAAAGCCCAAATGAGCAGCCACAAAGATGCCGGCGCATGAGGACTGCGCATTCGAGCGATCCTAGAATAAAGTACAATATATTAGTTGGGCATAGCATATGTAGCGCGTACTCTGGAACATGCAACAAGCTTGCGCTATTTTATTAAAAAGTTTCCAGCAGCGCTCGCTTGTGTGTGCTTTAACCTAAATTATATGCCCTGCAGCGACGGCTGCTGTGTAATTCAAACGGCAAACTGTCGCATCATCAAGTTGCACGGAAATTGCAGTGCTTGATGGACAAGCTGCAGCCACCAAGCAGTTAACGCTTTAAGTTAGTTAAATTCTATAAGTTATACTGCGTAGCGTATTAAACGCATAGCAAGTCATTTTAAATAATCATAGTTAATTGTTTTAAATAGCTAGCGGGCTTGTTACTTAAACGTTTTTAATTAAATAAAAGACAAACTAACAAAAAGCTTTGTTTACTCTTTTTCTTTGAAAAAAAACGAGCAGCGTTAGACTGAGCAACAAAGTTGCATGAACTAAATATAAATAAATAAATATAAAACTTTATTAATACAATGCCCTATAGACTGAGTAGTGAAGCAGCCTAGACTAAAAGAAATATAAAGCGCTTAACTTTAAAATTGCAAACATTAATCGCTATAATGATTGACGATTGAAACAACTATAAAAAGTACTAAATACTGTTTAATAAATTTGCGCATATTAAGCTGCACAGTTATTATTTATTAATTTGTTAAACACGCTCAAGCAGAGCTTTTCATAAATTAGCTTAGCTCAACTTTAGATCAGCAACTCAGCTTGAAAATAAGGCAACTTACTGAGCTGCAGCCTCAACTTAAAGCATTGAAAGTCCTTCTCACTTATTTACTTAATATTTATGTTAGAACTTAAATAAAAATATGCACACAGTTAGCGTAGCAAGTCTCAAGTCTATTGAAACTAACAGTTGCTTTAGTATAATATTTGTTATTGCTCTATGTTTAGTTGAGTTACTGGAGCTGCTTGCGCGCGGTTTTTTGTGCCAGCCAGCAACACAAACAAGGCTTAAAGTCTTGTTATGAAACTTAAGCATATTGCTGCTAAAGTTTTTGCTGGCATTGCAGCAACTTTTAGACAGGCAGCTCAACAGAGTCGCATCGTCGTCGGCGGGCAGGGCAATTGTTAAATAAGTTTTAATGCCAATTGAGAAATCGATTTGATGCTTGGCTAAATACAATTAGATCGAAAAACATTTCTTTGCAACTCTTCTAAAATAATTGCAAAGCTGTTCAAATGAAAAATTGTTGCAGTTTTAGGCGCGCGCGCGCACGCACAAACGAGCAATGGGCAACAGTTTGGCCAAATTAGCGAAATCAGCGCAGTCAACCGAATGACAGTTCAGTTTTGGGCTTAGCGTTTTCATCAATAATGGCAAACATTTGTCAACATAATGTCATTAGCATTGATTGCATTGCGCGTCGCATTGATTGTGTGAACCTTTTGTAAATATCCCACACACACACACGCATAGAAGTTTATCAATGGGCGAGCGACTAATTGCGGACAGCTACGTGACCAGGCCTATACACACGTGCCTCACACACACACACGAACACATAGGCACACATTTATTGGCGTAGCAGCATTTGATGCGTTTGCCAATCGGCATTGAAAGCAACACGATCCATTCACGATTAACATGCATTTTAATTAGCCCCTAGAAATTATCGCGCTTGTTAAGCTGCTATTTGCACCAAGCGCGTGCACATGGTGCGCATAATTAAATACTCGAAATTAATTGCACAATGATACTGTTTTAATGCATTATTAATGTTTTAATGAATTAAATGCACACCGAAAAAAGTGCATTTGAAGAAATTAAAGTTTAATTGCATTTAAAGTTTCAGCTGTGATAAATAAAAGAATACTTTAAATATAATAAAAATATTGTAAGTCAAACTTAATCAATCTTAGTGTCAACAGCTGTGAATCTAACAAATTAGTGAGTCATTAATTTTGTATTAAACTTTAGCTTAACTAAGTCAGTCCTGCGCTTAGTTGTTATATTCCGCCTAATTTTGCTATCAATTCCATATTCTAAATTTAGCTGCAATTTGGCTGCATAATTTAAGAATTTCTATAAGCAAATCGCTTAGATCTTTAAAGCCGCATGTGGCTTAAAGAAAAGCAAACAACACACAATGCCGCAGCGTAAGCGACACGCCACAAAATGCTGCCTGCCACATCAGCGCGCATGCCACACTGTTACCCTGCAACTGTCGCCTTAAGGCATCAAAATGTATTGAATGCCTTTGACTGGTTTCAGTATCAATTACACATTCATCCAATGGGCGTGAGTTGATGCGGCTGCTGCTGCTGCTGCTGCCGCCAGCGCTGGGATTTGCACCAGACAGTCAAACAGTCTGGCAGACAGACAAACAGACAGACGCTTGACACTCTCTGCTCTGCTCTGGGTCTGGCAATTTTTATTCAATTTTTGTGAATGTGTCGCAGCAGCGCTTTTCAAAAAAAGAAAACTTTTCGCACTGCGTGTGCAAAGGCAAAAGGAAAATATTAGAAACATTCAATGCGATTGCCGGGCGGTTGCCGTTTGGTGACTTTTTCTTCTGCCTTTTCTGCTCTCGCCCACACTTCACGCTTCTCGCTCTTGGCCTTTGTTGCCTGAGCGACGTGCTAAAGTTGAACGGAAACCAACACATAACAAGCGGAAAGATTTGTGTTAACAAAGTCTACCCGCCCCGCTCCATGCCCACGCCCACTTTGGCAAGTAGGCAACGGAAATCGCGGCCATTGCGCAAATTACGTGACTTACGATTGAGCTCTGGATGCAGCATTAGTTATAGACTCAGTGCGTTGGGCATTGTTTAATCAAGAGCAAGCGCGCCGCTTTATTTTTTTCGGGGCAGTGCGGGGCGTAAACTGTAAGACAAGCGCATAAAAGCGCAAAACTTTGCCACATAAAAAGTTCAATTTAAACATTAAACAGCGTAGAGCAAAAGAAAAAATAAGTCAAGAGCACAATTGAATTTCAAATGTTACCGCTTAATAAAAATTCAACAACAAACTCAAAGTCAAAACTCAAACAACAAACAAAATAAAAAATAAAGCCAAAAACAATTACGCATACGCAGCATAAGCCAGCGCACAAAAGACACTTGCAACACGTCGGTTTATCTAAAATTCATGCCTCAGACTGCGGCGGTTTTACGATTTAACATAAAAATCAATTACCAACAATGGTAAAATTTCACAGCCATAAAATTTGAGTAACTTGCTGCTCCACAGTTGAATACAGATTGAGACTGAGAGAGAAGCTTGAATATTTTTTTATTCTCTTAACAGACAAATTTGGGAATAAAATTCATGGCTCAATTGTTGAGCATACTATAAATAGCTTTAAATCCGAAACTAATGGACGTAAGCTCGCCTGGCCAAAAGTTAACCAAAATGAGCCAAAAGCGTGACCAGCGAGTCATAATCCGTGCGTTTTTAGTGAGCGCCAAAAGCTGCTGTAATTTAAATGTAACGCGTGGGAAATTGCCCCAAAAAAAACAACAGAAAGTACATCATAAAAAATGCTGCCTGGCTGTATTTTTTTTTTTTGTTTGCAAGTTTTTTATGCTGCTGCAACTTGTATTGTTTTAATTTAACGCTGGAGTTTAAAGCACTTAATCACAGGCAGAGGCAGAGGCACAGGCTCCTGACAAAGTGCGCGTTGGCTTGATGTCACATCAAATGCTGCTGGCAGTGGGCGGTGACCTGACCCGTTGCGTTGGTGTGATGATGACACACGGGCTGCCCGGCTGGCTGCCTGGCTGGCTCACTCTCTCTCTTTTTTTTTACTGCACAAAGCAAAAATTGGCAAACCTGGTCGGTTGGTGGGTCGAAAAGTCAAACAGACAGACAGAGCAGAGCGTACCAACAACTCTGAGTGAGATGATGCTGCGCTTCGCTTCGTTGTGGGTAATGGGCATGTGGCCAAGAGCTATAACGCCACTCGAACTGCCGTGCGTCTCTGCGTTGCGTCAAAGTTATTCGACAGAGTCGCCCTATGGCGTGACAATGATGAATGACCATTGATCCGAAACGTTTTAGACGTACAATAAGGTAACTCGATTTGGTTGCGTTTGTGGCATGACTCGAGGCACGCAGCAGCAGCAACCAACATACGACGATAGTGTATATCAATGGCTTGGCTGGGCTGCTCTAACGTCTGCCAATGTTTCAGTTTGAGCGATAAACTTTTTGGATACTTTTATGTGCGCATGTGTGTGTGTGTGTGTGTGTGTGGCATAAATCAGAGTAATACTAATCAATCTTTAAACCGAACATGACGTTCATCATTTTTCGCAACATTGCGGTGCTAAAAAGAAAATCAACTTTGACTGACCCTGGAATAAAGTTAATAAAAAATCTGCACAAAAACCAACAACACAACAACAATTTGTATGTGTGGCGCTATTGTTTATGTATATATCTATGTGCTTTAACTTTTTTTAATTAAAATGCTACTAACAAACTTTCAATTTTATATGGCAACAAATCTAGGGATCTTAACAACACTTAATTGTCAACAGTCTGAAGCTTTTTCAATACTTACCGCCACAGAGTTTTTCATATCAGCAACGGCCGATGCAAATTCCGAGAAATGCAGTTCAGGGCAATAAATAATGGGCGCCAATAAATCGCCGGATTTGCGTCCAGCCTGCAAGGCCTTTGCCTCCCAGCTCTCCGAGTTTGTCAATATGGCGCCATGATATTTGCCTGTTGCAACGCCCTGGAAAGAGACAAAAAAGAAAATCATTTAGAAAACAAACTAAACAAAAACTGCGAAAGTGAGCAAACGATAAATTGAATGCATAGAGCAATGCCTGCTAATCCCCTCAGCAACAGACTTACCCTTGGGCACACATAGCCCAACATGCAATATGCACGTGAATACAGAAATTAACATTGTTAAGGTGGCAACAACTGCTGCTGGGACTGGGAATGGGGCAAACAAAGCGGCCAAGTGTGTATTGCAAGCTTCCGACGCGACCAGCAATAAAAAGGTGCAAGGTTATTTAGCACTGGCAACAACATTAACAACAACACCGAGTGCTTTGCGCGTGCTAAACTACAGCTGGACAAATGAAAGCACACACACACACTAACACACACACACACACACACACATACACAGCGAGTCGAACAAGTACAAGCAACAACATAAAATGCTGAAGCGCAAAAGTGTTGCCTGTAGTTTGGCTGTAGCTGTTAGAATAATACTCTATAAATTAGCCACAAAATCGGGTATATATGCTATGCAAATGCTATTGTATTAATTGTTTAAAATGCAAAATAAATAATATGTTATAGAAGAATTTGGCTGCTGCTCGAATTTGAACTTGTACAGTCAAATCAATTTTGAAGTTAAGTATATTTGGTTTGAACAAATAAGCAATCAAAAACTGCTCTATACGCTTAATAATAGTTAAGCAATTATTTTGTAAATTGTTGAATCTGAGCATAAAGTAACGCAGCTAACTAAGTACAGCTTAATTTTTAGCTCTGTGCTGTTAACAAATCTCAAAATTACATACAAAGTGTACATTAATTTTTGGAGCAGTTAAAAATTAACAAGCTTAATACAAAAATTTAATATATTTACTGCTTATAAGTCAATTGGCAGCTGCTACCAAAACTTATCACTTTATATTATTATAGCCTGCAAGTTTTTCTAAACTTTCTGCGTATACAAATTTTCTATATTCCAAATTCCATTCATAGAGTATTTTCTAATTCAACTACAAAGCTAACAATTTTTATTATGCTCGCTTTTTGTCAGCATGATTGTTGCTATTGTTGTTGGCATTTGTTGCTGTTGCTGCAGTCGTAGTAACGCCAAATGTTGGCAATTAATATTATTGCATGTTGCAGAAGGGTGCAAAGTTGCATATATATGTTTGTATGTGTGTGTGTGTGTAATAAAATTAAACACAACAAGCGTCAAAACAAATTCTAAACAATTTACTGGAATTGTTTGCAATTGTTTGCGAGTGTTAGCGCAAAAAGCGTAGCCTAGTTGCTAAAGGCTTACACCAGTTAACATTATGCACTTTACTATCTTTAGCTTTTATATTTATATATATATATATTTTTTTTTTGGTAGGCAACGCTCCACATGCTGCCGCAATTGGCTTTGTTGTAACGCTTTGCTGTCTTGTCCTGTTTCTAGCCCTAGCCCTGACCAATTTCGATTTATTTCCCATCGAACCACAAATAACGCAAATTGGCATCATATTTTAAGCAAATTGCATCCAAGATTTATGGTAATTGTGCGCCACAGCAGCAGCCCTGCCGCTCTTCTTCGCTGCCACACTGCAATTGTAGCTGCCCTGGAAATTCGGTGGCAAGCCAAGCCAGCAAACCACCAACAGCAGCAACAACAACAACAGCAGCAACCACAAACGTAACATGGTCTCATTGTTGTTGTTCTTGTGCATGAGCCGCTCCTACTTTGCTGCTGCTGCTTCCGTAGACGATGATGACGATGTTTGCTGCCGTTGCAGCAGCAAAAAAAAATCAAATTTGCAATTTATTTTTGCCAATTAACCTCGTGACTTTTATTAAGCGTGGCATAAATTTTCCATTTAAGTGGAAAGTGCAGTACAATTCGTCAAAAATCGAAAAGCAAACCACTTTGACGATTAGAAAATGTTGCTGCAGGTAAAGCTGCTTAAAGGCAAACTTAGGGCTTTCCATGAAGTGAATTTATTAAAACTTGTATGAAGCCTCGGATTCTTTGAGCAATCAAACCAATTTAATATAATAAACTTTTGGAGCATACATTTAAAGCAAGACTAAGGTACAGAAATATTTAATTGATCTGCAATCAAATAAGTGCATTTTATTTCATGATTCAAAGACAATAACCAACACAAAGCACATGGCATCAATTCTATGAACAGCTAAGCTAAGGCAGTCTACCCCTCTTGCTGGTTTGACTTGTACTAAAAACAAAATCTACCCACCCACGTCTTCGTACCATATAAAGCAGCGACGCTCTCACTCACAGCAGCGCAGAGCGATCGTGCACGAGCGACGATAACTAAGCTGTCGCGACTTACGTTTTCTTCTTCTATTCTCACGCTCTGATCAATGTGTATGAGGCTGGTCGTCGTACGATATATCTAAAGCACCGACCATGATACAATAATACAAAGTAACGGACTGCACTCTTCTTTTTGAGTGTTTGGGTACTTAGCTTCATTCGCTCTCGCTCACGCCGTATACAAAACGAAAAAAACAAGAGCAAGAAAGCAGCAAAATGGAAGAAGTAACCTAAGAGCGCAGTCCGCTATTTTGTATTATTGTATCATGGCACCGACGCTCTCACTGGCAGCAGCGCAAGCAATCGTCGACTTACGCTTTCACCTTCTCTTCTCACGCTCTGATCAATGTGTATGAAGCTGGCAGGTAAGTCAGTAGACTAGGCCACTGGCAGGTCAGTTGAGTGCGGATTGTTGACAAGTGAAGAAGCCTCGCAGGAGCTGCCAATTTAATAATTATTAAATTATTGAAAATTCAACTTTCGCTAACTTTTAGCACCTTGGCTGAAATTGTTATTCACATGACTGCCATACTTTTGCTATATAGCTGTACTTCATACATTTTTAATATAAAATAAAACTAAATGTTTTTACATATAAAGCATTGGCGCCAAAAAAGGTTTTCTAATCAGAATAATATAAAGTAGTTAACTTTGATATATACGATGAACCTTTCTATATAAACAGCCCTTAAGAACTTTCTTATGCACTTCCAAGCTTATCTTATTAATTATTAACAATAATTTATAAATACTCACTTGAGCGCCAGTCAATGTGGCCATATCGAGAATAATGTTAGCCTTGAGATCCTTGTTGGCATAGCAAACGCCATCAGCCAGCACCAGGCGTCCCTCAGCATCCGTATTATTGATCTCCACAGTACGGCCGGAGTACAGCGTATGAATATCATCGGGACTAAGCATAAATAACAATAACTTATTAAGCATAATTCAACAAACTATAAATTAACAATTACACACCGCGTAGCATTGGGTCCCACTGAGTTCTCGGCCAGACAAAAGACCGCATGCAAGTTATCCTTGAAGCCACACTTGACAGCCGCATAGAACGCACCAAGTATGGCCGCAGCACCGCCGCAGTCTCGCTTCATGCCGGGCATGGCGGTTTTGCCTTTGATGCTGAGGCCGCCAGTGTCGTAGACAATGCCCTTGCCGACCAGCGCAATGGTCTCCTGTGCGCCCTTGGGCAGATGCGAGAGCACCACCAAAGCTGGCGGCACTGCGGCTGCCTTGCCAACGCCATGGATGCCACCAAAGCCGCGCTGCTCCAGCTCATCGCCGCGTATGATCTGCGGCTTTATGGACAGCTCCTTAGCAAAGTCGCAGACATTCTGTATAAAGTGATCAACGTTCATTTCATTGCAGGGCATGTCCACAATGCGAGCAGCGAGGCGTATGCCACGCGCTGTCTCCTCCAAGCATTGGAGCTCCTGCTCTGTCAGCGGCGTTGTCTCAATGCCGCCATCTTTGTCCACAATAACGAACTCCACGTTGACAATAGGCGCCTGGCCATCACCACTAGCATTGCAGGGCGACTTGGAGCCGCTGCCATTAATGCTGCCCGTTTTGCGTGAATAAAGCGGAAAGGCGCGCACTACGGCACAAGCGCTGGCAAATAAATTCTCCCGCTGGCAAACCAACACCACGCACTCCTCGCTGACATTGAGCACATGGTTCTTGACCAGACGCGTTATGGCATGGGCACGCGAGGAAGTATTATGACGCGATGCTTTTAGTGGCAGTGCCGCGACTGTGGCCACATCGAGATAGAGTGAAGACTTGTCTGTCGGCGCTGGATGCAGGCAGGATATGGCATTCTTGAAGGTCTCCTCGCTAACGCGCGGCTCCAGCTTGCAGGCCAGTTGATCAAACTTGAGCAGATTTAGATGACGCAGCTGGCCAATGATTAGCACAGGTTGCACCTGCGGATCCGAAATGGTCAGCGACGCATTGAATTTGATATCCGTAGCCATCTGCATTGCAAAAGCAAAAGTTAGTCAATGAAATGGATTTGAGTTGAGGCGAAACTATACCTTATCACAGTTAATCTTGACAGCAATGATTTATGATATTTATGATCACACTTTGCACTGTGATTATGTGCACATGACTTGAATACTACTAGTAGTTTGATTGCCGCAAATACTGATTGCTCTATTAGCTTAAGCTAATAATAGCCCTAACAAAGATTACTATAAACGTTCAAACTTGCTGTGCTTTTTATTGAGTGTTTACTGTATGTCTGCAGCGCTAAAAAGACAATTGGTCTAATCTATAGCAAGGCAATGTACTTTACTTGTTTTTTTTATTGCCGCTCCTAAGCCCAGCAAATTATAATTTTTCACAAATATCAGCTCATGCTTATCTATAAAAGGCAAATTGACTTATATACTAAGTACGATGAGCAATATGTTTAATAACAATTGGACTAGCGTACGACGTCATAAGTTTTATGGCTCCGTGACAATGAAATATGCGTGACCTTGCCAATATGCAGGTCTAATAAGAAACAACAAGTGGCTTTTTGGTAGTTTTCATCGAAAAGATGCCAATGCGTTTTGATTTTATAAAACAGCGTATATATTAACTTAAAATTGTTGCATATTAGATAAAAATCACTGGTTCTCACACAGTACTATTCCGCCCACGAATGACGCATATTGTTTATGCAAATCTCTTGGTTTATTTTAAGCAAACAAAACACACACATATGATATTTTGTTGTGTGTATGTGTTTCTTGCTTTGTTCGCAAATATTTTACCGGTCATTCACATGTACATTTGATAAAATATACATTATTTAATTTACTTACTTTAGCAGCTGAACTAATTTTACTATAACTGCGGCTTAATGTAGTTGAGATTGACTTTGCGCAGTTCAATAAACGCATTTATGTTACACTTTCAGCACGAATTAAATTTAGCTTGACTTCTGTTTTCGTTGCAAATAAATTTTAGATTGCAATTCATGCCGGCAACAAAGTGGCATCTCTTTGTGTGAAAGAGTCAACAATAAGTCTGTTAATTTTAACAGGAGGAGCTGCTCGTAAGTATGTTAACAGCCGCGTTTATTTAAACATAATAATTTCTTCAACAGCTTGTTGCACTTTAACAGCTATTTTTTTATCAACCGTTATTGTGTTGTTAACTGTATACTAAATTAAACAAATACAAAGTGATGTTCATTATTTAACACCTGGAGCATTTTGAGTTCGCGGCATATGGCAGCACTACACAAGCAAGCTAGCAGTCTGGCAACTCTATTAGTTTGAAGTGACGCTTTAAAATCAAAATAAACAAAACAAAATTAACAAAAAATAAAGCACACAACTGTAACTAATTCTTTACTGTGCTCAGTAGCTTAGAAGCTATTATAATAATCTTGCAAATAATTATAAAAGAAAGGCTTGTAGTTGTTTAAACAATGGCACACCAAATTGACACGATCAACCGCCTAATAACAATAAAAAAGAATAAAATGGATGGAGAAGAGGAGCTATATAAACTACAAAAGCACAAAAACAAAAAACTTAGCAATGTTGGTATGTACAATAAATAATTATTTTCAAAAAAGTATTACATCTGAATTAATACAAGCAGTGGAGTTGCTAAATGGCATTGAGGAACAGCGAGGAAAATATACCAAAATACAAAAACGGGTAGCCGAAATAAACGATTATGTCGAGGGATCAATGGAAATTATTGATAACATAAATGAGCACGTGACAGCAATTAAGCAAAACAATGAAGATCTTGAAACAAAGTATAAAAAAAAGCTCGAAGAGCACAATCACCTACTGGGCTGGTGAGTAAGCAGTCGAATCAAATTTACACTCACATTAACAACATTTTAATTACAGCGTGCATGCTCTAACTGAGATAACCAATACACACATTAACTACAAGGAGCTGCCCTCGCGTCTGAGAGGAGTTTCTGTCGTGCCGGAGCAGTCAGTGTGGCTGCCATTTGATTTTGCAGCTGAGAATGATAAGCCACTGAGTGAATTGCAAGAACGACTACAAAGTCGTAATGTTCATAGTACAAAGTGGCTAGAATTACTTTTAGGAGCATCAACCATTGACAGGGGAAACGCAATTCACACGCAATCTGTTATTGAGATTGATCTTACCTCGCCGACGGCACAAAAGTAATATCAATTATTATATTTATTAATAACATAGATTAAAAATGCATTTGTTGTATATATTAAGAATATGCAGTAATATATTTGCAGTAGACAAAGCAAAACCAGGGCAATCAGTTCGTTAAAGCGCTTCTCGAAGCAATTGCTGTCTGCACAGCAAACTGTACTAATTGTTATTGCAATAAGCCAGGCGCCTGTGTCAATCAATCAATAAGTGAAATTAAAAAATATATACGATTATTTACTGCAAATCTAATATTAATTGGTTGATTTTAACGCTCATGCATGTTTGTCTAATCTGCAACCTAAAGTGCGATTTGCTATATTCGGAACACTGGCTATTTAATTATTTTATATCAATTAAACGGCATTATTAGTTGAAAGCTCAAGCGTAACGTGTGTGAATTATGTTAACTGCTATATTACTTATAGCATGTGCTATAATATTTTTATGTATATCCTATAAATATGCATTCGAACGTACAAAAGGATTTCCACCAGGTCCTCCGCGTATACCAATTTTCGGCAGTTATCTGTTTCTGCTGCTGCTCAACTATAAATATCTACACAAGGCTGCTTTAACGCTAAGCAAGTGGTATAAATCGGATATAGTTGGTCTACATTTGGGTAATTTTCCCACTGTAGTCGTGCATTGTCCCGAAGGAGTGCGAGAGATTTTAAATAATCCATCCTACGATGGACGACCTCAGGTATTTGTTGCCGAAATGCGTGACCCAGGCGATTGTATACGAGGTAAAGTATATGTATAATTTGAATTTAATCTAAATGGCATTACAATGTACGCAACTGCAATTGTGCTGATAAGGTTTTTGTTTTCACTTTTTCAGGAATATTTTTTCAGGAAGGCATACTTTGGAAAGAGCAACGTCGCTTTATTTTACGTTATTTGCGTGATTTTGGTTTTGGACGACGCTTTGTGGAGCTGGAACTGATTATAAAGGAACAGATTGGTGATATGCTGAGTCTTATACGCAATGGCCCGCTTTATCCACACGAGCAGCATCTGGTCAGGCCAGGCGGTTATAGAATACAGCTACCTATGTTCTTCAGTCCCTTTGTGATCAACTGTCACTTTAATATTATGCAGAACGAGTGTTACTCGCGTGCTGAAATGGGCAAGCTTGTGGAATTGGTTCGCTTTGGCTTGCAGTTTCAACGGACTGCCGATGATTACGGCAGACTGCTAAGCATCATACCCTGGATCAGGCATATTTGGCCCGAAACCAGTGGCTATAGCAAAATGAATGAGTCAAATCAATTTATGCTCAAGTTTTTTGCCGAAATTGTTGATCGTCATATTGAAAGCTACGATGAGAGCTGTGAGCGCAACTTTATTGATTTGTATATAGCCGAAATGGCCAAAGGTCATCCCGAGGCATTTGGCTTCAACCGCGAGCAATTCATCTTGGGACTCATAGACTTTTCATTTCCTGCCTTCAGTGCAGTTGGCTCGCAGTGTTCGCTGCTAATACAATATCTGATGCTCTATCCAGAGGTGAAGGCTCGCATTCAGCGTGAGATAGATGAAGTGGTGGGCAGCAGCCGTTTGCCTACGTTAGAGGATCGCGTAAACTTGCCCTACACGGAAGCTGCCATACGCGAAAATATGCGGCTTGAAACTTTGGTGCCATCCTCCGTGCCCCATAAGGCGTTGGTCGATACAGAGCTACTGGGCTATAGCATACCAAAGGTAATGTATAGAACCAAAAGTTTGTCCACTTTGCTTATAAATACATTTTTTACAGGACACAATAGTGATAGCCAGTCTGTATGCTTATCATTTGGATTCACGTGTTTGGGATGATCCTATGGAATTTCGACCGGAGCGCTTTTTGGATAGTCAGGGCAAATTGTGTTTGAAAAAGGACGTTTCATTTCCATTTGGCGCGGGTAAACGCTTGTGTGCGGGTGAGACCTTTGCTCGCAATATGCTCTTCCTCTTGACCGCCGCAATGTGTCAGAATTTTGATTTTGTGCTGGCACCAGGAGATACGCTGCCTGATTTATCTAAGAATAACAATGGATTGATTATAACGCCACCAGATTATTGGCTGCAATTAAAAGAACGTCAACCTTAACCGTAATCAAAGATTATAATAATCTATATATATATATATATATATATATATATATGTATAATAGTTTCTTTGTTCAAATGTACTTCTAACAGCTATTATTAGTATTCAAAATATAATCAGTAATCAGCATTAAAAGTAATTGATAGTTGATAGTGTCAAATATTTTGGCACTGATTATTGCTTGCGAAATGTATTTGGGCTCTGTCTTTTTAGCGATTTTCCCGCTGCACTTACTCCATGTTCAAGATATAATCTTATACCTCCAAAAGAAATTTATACTTAAAGTTGACGTTAAGTTAAGCAGTTGGTAACTGTTGACAAGCCTAAAGCGATTAATGAAGCATTTGAAGTTTGTGTAACTTTTTGTATATATTTAAGCCAACTTCATTATATGGCATTCCAACGTTTTTTTGAGTTAAGAAATATTCTTTAATATGCAATTTTATTGATAAACATAACATTAAGGATAATTCCTTTAAGCTTACATACACGCATATTTAGGTTTCTATATTAACTAGCTTATTAGCATATATACATAAGGATTGCATTTTTAAATCAATTCGTTTAACATTAGTAAAACTACTTTATGGTGTTTACAAGTCATTAGTTATTGCTTCAAGTCCTAAGTATTGACTTAAGTTGTCAAGTTGCTGCAATTTTGGGAGCTACTTAAACATTAAAACTACTTGCAACAATTAACTCGATGCTGTTGCCAATACTAGTAAGTAGCTTAGTTTAGTTAAGGTAGCTTGTTCACAACGCCTTATACTTAATATTATATAGTTTATGATTAAATAACAAGTTTTTCTTTTGTTGTTGCTATTGAGTAACATTTTTCCTCAGGCTGCGATTAGCTGCGTTCGCAGGCGCGTGCATTGGGTGTGGCTTAGTAGTAGGCCTGCTTGATGGCCGCACTTGTTATCAGAAATGCTGAGCCAATCAGTGCAAAGGTTATGATTTTTAGAGCACTCGGTCTACCGGAAGAATCTGCAAGCGAAGCATTAAAATAAGCAATCTAGTTGACTATTTACTCACTCTTTTTATTTGGTATGCGATTGCATTGCCGATGGGTTGAGCTGGGTTGAAAGCCAGCCTTGCATTGACATACGGAATTGCGGCACTCGACAGTTTCCGGTTCCTTTTCCACAAAACATTCGGTGGCCTTGGAGCAGGGCTCGTTCACAACTATTAATAAATGCATTAATAAAATCCTTTTGCTTTGAATAATGCCACTTACGTCGTTTCGTTACGCATACACCATTCTTTGCATGCTGCTCACTGGAGCAGCTGCATTTGCCCTCGGTGCTACAGCTGGCCAAGAGCGGCATGCATTGCTCATCCTCAACACAGTCCTCCTCCAGTTGTTCCGCTGTTGTAGATCAGTTGCTTTAGCTACAGCTAAATATTTATGGCAATGATATGTTGCTTACCTTCCTTTAGACACTCATCCTTGAAGTGCACATAGCCTTTGCGACATTGACAGGTGCGTGCCGCCTCCAAGTCCTTGCTCTTTGTACTATTGCTGTGTTCCAAGCAAACCGAATCCTCTGCCATGCATTCCTCATCATCTGAGCAGTCAGCGCCTATGCCTAAGTCAAACAAACCAGCACAAATTGCAAATTTATAATGTTTGCTAATTCATTTTGCAGCCACTTACCTGCTATGCATAGATCATCCTTTTCGAAAAACTTGTCCTTGCAAACACAAATGCGATTTGAGCAAACGGAATGATCCACAATACAGCCATCGTTGGACTCACACTCGGCGCCCAGGCCATCCTTATACTCACACATCTGTGTAATCTCATTATACTGTGCATACTCCTCGCAGGTGCAACGTCGCGGTATTTGAGGATGGCAAAAGGAGGCGCCGAAGGGGCTGCATTGGCTATTCGATGTGCAGGACAAATGATACTGAATCGCTGCAAATTAAAATAAATATTTATTAATAACCAGTGAGCCAAATTGACAGTAGACAATGATGCTAAATCCATTAAATTAAATTAGCTAATTTGAAGTCAAGTAAATTGACAGCAAGCAATGATGATAAATAAAACAATTAAATTTAATTAAATTAACAAATTTTCACTTACGTTTTCTGCAGTTGCGCAAATCGCGCTCATAGAAATAATTCTTTTGGCATTTACATATCTTGGTCAGTTTATCGAATTCATGTTCGCACTGATCCTTGCTCTCCGCTATCTCACCAAGCTCTGCAGTAAATCATGAGTATATTAATACCATCTTATTGTTAGTTGCTTGGATTGCTCACCTGCAAAACATGTTCCATTGCGTGCATAGTAGTTCTGCCTGCAGACACAGATTTTATTGGTGCAGACGGAGTGCGGCAGACCCGTGCAGGATTTTCCATTCTCTGTGCAGCTGCTGCCGTCTGTAAATAGAAATTAAATACAATTAAATAAATTATTATTATTTATTTATTTTACTTACATTTCTTATCCTCCTCATCGTCGCGACTCGAGCCCAATGTCGAATAGGTTCTGACATCTTCATTTTCAAATCTAAAGATGGCGGGGAGATGGCGACGTTGAATGTTGAGCGCATGGGTGGATGTGCGCCGACTGCCGGCGCTGCCGCTGTTCGAGACTGTGACTGTCGTTGTGCCCACATCGCGTACAGTGGGTGCCAGTTCCGCGAGCTCGAGCTCATAGTTGTCAATGCTCGTCTGCACGGCAATTTCACGTGAACGACGCGGGGTTAGGAGCAGCTCGCGATCGCCATTGATTAGTGTGAGTGAGGCTTGGGCGGCGGCATCGCGATGTGTGGGCGTGTTTGCTATGAAAGCCCTTGTGAAATATTTCTTTTCGCGCACAAAGCTGACGCTGGGTTCTGCTTCAGTGGTGATTGTATTTAGTTCAGTTTCAGTTTCGGTTTCTGTTGTATCGTTATCCTGCGGCGTGGTCTCGCTCTCATCCGGCGTAGTCTCTGTGCTGGCTGGCGTGCTGGTATCATCCGCATAGGTGCATTTTAAACTAACACAAGCCGCGTTCGCGTCCAGTTCTTCACAGTCCTTATCAACGACGCAGGCATCGTCCTTTTCCATTGATCTGCGACGGCATATGTTTCCATATCTGTGATAATAGCCATTTGCACAGGCGCAGACCTTCTCTTCACAGCTCACCGAATCTCGATCGTAGCCAAAATAACAGTCGGAATCCTATAATACACACACTTTCTTTAATAACATTTGTTGGGGCAATTAAAAAATTTGCTTACCTTCTCGCAGGGCTCGTTGAGTCCATTCAATGGTCTACACTTGCCACTCAAATAGGTTTGGCCATCGGCGCAATCGCAGACCCCCTTTTTACAGCTGGCTCCCGTTGGCATAAGATTGCATTGAACTGTGTCCTGGCATGCGTCACCAATGAGCGACGTCCTCAGGCATTGCGTATAATTCGCCGAGAAGACCGTGTCAAAGCCCAAGCATTTGCATTGACTCGTATCTGGGTCACAACTTGAGCCATCAGCAGTGCAATCCGCGGAGCTTTCACATGGCCAAATTACAGCCAATGCACCGCCATTGCCTAGATTTAAAATAAATTACCATAAATATGGGGCTATACACATATTATATTATGGTCAGAATGATTTATGCAGGCAGCTCGGCAAATTTAATAAATGGTTAACGGTAACGAAATTAAATAAATGGTATAGTAAAGGGTTATATATGGATTACTAAAAATCTTTAAGAATAAGAAGAATACTGTGAAGTGAAGACGTAGATAGACATAGTGAGAATTTATGTGTAATAAGATTCCGTGAATATTTCAAATATGCACTAAAGGGAAAACGTTAGTCAATAAATATTCTGTTAAGCTGCCCTTCGACTATTTACCAAGTTGCTTTTACTTTTGTAATATTCACATATCTAATGAATAATCACTTAGATTCATTGGGAAAACCCACAAAGCGCAATCAATGTGAAGCAAAAAAATATTTTACGACCAATTTGGCTGATAAACAACATAATCAAACCCAAAATAGTTGCTTAAAGTAAATCCCCATTAAATTTTTATTTAACTTCTTTACGTTATCAACATTGTTGCAAGTAATATCCTTACTACTGCCTGATTACAATCAGAAATTGATATGGTAATTTTATTATGTTCACTAAAAATGCCACACACCATTGTAAGCCATAAATCGATAAGCGTTTCTATTATATTTTCAGCTACTAGGCATATTTGAATAAATTGTTGAACAAAGCTGCTAAATTGTGTGGCAAGTTTTTTAATTAATCTTATTAAAAATCGCATTTACAATTTGCATACTATTTTGTTTGTTGCTGTAGTTGCTGTTGTTGTTGACCAGCACGTAAGTAAAGTAAAGTAGTAAAATTTATGAGCTTATTTTACGGCAACAACTTCCGCTTGTTGCAAAAACAGTTTGCAGGCATTACAGTAAAACACCAACAACAACAACAACAATAACAATAGGAAAATTTCGCTCGTCATTTTGCCACTTTAATTTGCATTTTCCGTGGCCTGTAAAACAATTTCTTATGCTGAAAGTCCTTCGTGGGTTTCTTTATTTTCTTTATTTACTTTTGCTTTTGTACTTTTCGTTTTGTTTCTTGGGTCAATAGGGCAAAGCACTTGACCTTGCTGGTATTTTGCATTAATTACTTTAGTAGCTTTAGCTATTATGACTGGACACCGTTAGTGTATTGCCTTTTATTATTATTAGTATTTATATGCACACACACACACAGATACACATACACACAATTTAAGCTTGCTAGCAGCTTAATGAAGTTTGCGCTGATTTGTTAGCTAGTGTATACCTTGTGAGCTAAGCAGCGTACAAAGGACACCAATTAGCAAGAGCAGTTGCTTTTGCTTTTGCATTGCTTTTAATGTTAACGCACTTGCAGCAAAATTGTTACTAAAACTTTGACTAATAGATGTCAATCGGTAGTAGCCAAAACTGTTCAATATAAAGCCTGATTAAGTTTATCTTATCTAAAGTGCCGTATAAAATAAATATACAAATATAATACTAATTGCTGTGCGTACAACAATTTAAAACGCTTTATACTTAAAGCCGACTAGTGTAAGTTATATTTTATTAATTTAAGCACAGCTTAGGGTTAGCGCACGCTGTGCAATTGTTGTTGCCAGGGCTATCAAAGTTGCTAATCGGGCTCTTATAGTCTAATCAGCTAAACGGCTTGAATACCAGCCTTATCAATATCTAACACCTGGCTATGGACACCTGTTCGACTGTTTATGAAGTAGCACAGTAAAAAGCAGTTTATAATTTCTATTGTTGTATTACTAATGCTCTTATCATTTGTCTACTCAGCAAAATTGTTGAACTAAAGCTAATTCCAGGGCTTTGTGATTTTTAACAAAAAATTAATAATTGAGTTGAGTTGGGTTGACTTGAGTACACAAAATCCAATAGTTGCACACACACAGATTCGCTAACAAATTTACACACACACACACACATGGCATACATTTTTAATGGCTACGCCTGCCTGCATCTCTGACAAGCAGCTACAAGGAATTGCAATCCTGCTCGTTGAGCTTATAACATCTTATGCAGCTTGTTATACTACAAACTTTTAATTTATTCTATAATATACAAGTCTATAGACGACGGATTTTTCTATATTCGTTAAAAACTTTTGGGCAATTAGAGCAACCAAAAATAAATTCAACTTTTATACTATATATATAATTGTAAGGCGAAAGCGCCATATGCATTTGCGTCATATTAAGGGTTGTTGATAAAAAATTTAAGAGCTTGTATTGATACATTTTATGAAAAGCCCCATAATGTGTATTGTATTAATAAAGAAAGCATTGAACACAAATAGTTCAAGTGCGGACAAAAATACTATAGAGGGCTATTATTAACGAATTGTTTAACAGGAAACCACAAAGACCAATTCCAAATCGATAAAAGTAACTAAAATCGAAATCACTTTCTTAATTGCTAAGCGCTGTACTAGCTTTAAGTTGAAAATATTAAAAACTTTGCGTTGTATTTAACAAATAAATTAGGCGAAACTTTTGTCAGAGTGTCCTCGAGTATGCAGAGCAGGTGAAATGTTTTTATTTTTTTATAGTGGCTGCACCCATTAGCAGGCATATTTGTCTGGATATGTGTGTGTCTGTGTGTGTGTAAAGTGCTTTAGTTGAGTTCGTTAGCGAATTGTGTGCTATGCCGAGCACCCAAAGTGAAATGACATTTTGTGGCTGTAAAACTGTTTTGCCACGCACGCGATGAAATAAAGGAAAGTAAGCCAAGCCAAGCCAAGCCAAGCGACAGGTGCAAGTTGGGAGAGTCCTTAGAAACTGGACATGCCATACGTATGTATATTTAAACAAACATATATTTGGTAACACATACATGTGTTCATATAATAAATGAATTTAAGACTATTTATAGAAATGCATTAATTAACTTCAAAATGAAAGCAACAAATTTGAATATTGAAAAATAGCTGCCCATCAGTTTGATGCAATACTATTTAGGTTTAAGCTAATTAATTGTTTATTACAATAAATAAAGTTACATTTATTAGGCTAACTAAATGACCTCGCGTTTGTCTACATCTAAATGTCATGTGTTTGTCTTTATAGTGTGTATGTAAGTGTGTGTGTATGTAGGCCATGTTGAAGTATTTTGGTTTTACTTGTCGACCATATATAATGTGTGGACGATAATGAATTGGAATGCGCTGAGCCAACGCATATAATGACCTCTGTGACCCGTTTTTAGCTTAATACAATACATATGTATTTATTCCACTTACGACATATTTTTATTCAATCAATACTCATTAAATTTTCCAAAAAAAAAACTTGTAATTATTAACAATAGCGTCGCCGTCGTCGTCGTTGTTGCTGTTGTTGTTGTTGTTATTGTTGTTGCTGTCTCGTTCACATATACACACTAATATATTTGTTATTGCTGTTGTTATTTTGCTTATTGCTTATGTGTGATACACATATCACATTTTACAGCTTAACTGCACAACTCAATTCACAACATGCTTGTTGACACTGATTTGATTGAATTTACGTTTTATCGCCTAGAAAATTTCATTGCATAGTTTTGCGCGCACGCCGCTGAATTGCTTTTGATTTCATTAGTTCCGTTTTGTTGGTCTAGCACGCAAGTTACCGCTCCGTTCCGTTCCGATCCTTTCGTGCTTAGCTTCTGAGTACGACTGTATTTAGTTGCCGCTGCATGTGGCCAACACCTGAGCCGGACAAACCTCGCGCACGAACAGCCCGAACAGCGAATCTTATACGCTACGATTAAGAGCTCGTGTAGAGTAATTGCAGTAGTACTAGTACTAGTTGTTGTACTAGTGCTTGCTTTCAATCTTTGATGTTTTGGCAAAGCAGCAAAAACTTGGCCATAGTATATGCGCTTCTATATATGTGTGTGTTTGTGGCTGCAGCAATTTAAATTGCTCATTAAATTGCCGTTGCAGCAGGTAATTTAAAATTTATAAATCATAATAGTATTTAGCCGTAGAGTGATTTTTCTATAATTAAGCTGAAAATGCAATTATTGGCCTAACATTTAAATTTTCTTTGCATGTATGTCATTTAATTTAAATAAAGCTGCCTACGTGATCAAACGTATTACCCTCACCATTAAGGATTCCCCATACCCATCAATTGTGTACACGAAAATTGGGTCGAGTGCGCTAAGTCGACAGACATGAATTAATACTACAGCGGTCTAACAGTCTAACCAACTGTTCACAAAGCATTTAGTGTGGGAAATGTTAAATTTTAATGCGTTAACCGAGTGTTCATTATTAAGAAATGTTATTCGCTGTGCATAATTTAAGTTTAAGTTGAACAACCTTGACAACACTTGCACTGATTGGCTTCCCGATGCTTTCTATACTATTTTCAAACTCTCTCTCACTCTCTATCTTAAATATTATGGCAGCTGCAATCGAATGAACAACAAGCCAAGGCTGGCATATAAAATTATTATTATGCTCTCAGGTCTCAAGGCGGCCATCAAAACGAATTGAGCTGTTGTTTATTTCTATGCTCAAATATTAATACACACAACGAGAATTTGGCTAGCAAATGCGAGTTCCCATGCGAGCGGCGGCTATTTTTAGGCCAAAAGACAGCGTATGGAATGACTGACCAGACCATATGTGTCCACAAAGCCATGTTGTATTTGTATTTGCATATGCATAGGCAAACAAAATTGCAGTGGCTTGACATGAGATCAAACGCGAAGGGGTAGAGGGGGCGTATTTAGTTGGTTAGCTTATGCGGTTTAGGCAAGGACACAATAACAATGGGCGACATATGTGGCAACACAAAAAAGAAAGTAAAAAAAATCAATCAAAAGGTCGACATACCAACAGCACATGATGTAAACTATACGTATAGTATACTCACCTATTTATGTATGTAAGTTGGCTTATGCATTTAAAATGAGACCCAGCGAGTCACACATTATAAAAAATTCAAAAATTTAATCGAAATATAGTGCAGCAGCAACAACAAGAATGGCACTGTATAAAAATAGAACGCAGCGATACACACATACATACATATGTATGTCTATTACATTGGCGATGCAATGAGCCAGATAACGGTTACAACTGCGTTGAAATATAAACGTAGTCACTAGTCACATGTCCAGTTACCTATACATACATACATACATATGTATGTGCTCTACATACGGCTCAGGCTAAGGCAAACGACATTTGCATGTCAATCCGCCTGAATCGAAAGGACCAGCCCCCACCCCTGCCCCCCAGCAATACATATTTGTTTTTATTTTTATTTTCTTGCAATAGACAATTGCCCTTAACTAATTGCTGGTAATGTGAAACGGTGGAAAACGTTTTTCGACATGCATGAGCAAGTGTAAAAGCTATTTATTTATTCATAAGCGTTAACTTGCAAAAAATTTACGAAACGAATTCACGAATTTTAATTGTACGAACAGCTAGCAAAAAAAAAAACGTTTTTAGTTTAAAACTTTGCTATTGTATTGACTTGAAAATTTTAAATTTATAGCAGTGCAAGCAAAGCTTTATGGTCATCAATTATGTAGTGTAAGCTTTTTGTGCGGCTTTTGCTTGTGCACAAAGAAGAGACGAAGAGAGCGAGCAAGAAGAGAGTGCATAAAGTGACGACGAAAATGAGAGCAGCTCGGCATCTTGCTGACCTTTTCTTGATAAGCAACTACAGTTGTAGCTGAAGCTGGAGAAACTGTTTGAAGGAATTCTGTTATTATCATTGCTTGTAGCTCCGTTATACTCAGCTAGCTAATTGTGATACACGAGCCGTCAAAACGTGACAAATTACAAATTGTTTTGCTACTGAACTATTTTCGGGCCAAGCCGGGCGTGTTTAGTGCAGTTCAGTTAACATTGATAGTTCGTTCAGCTCACATGCAATAAAACATTTAAGCAGTTAAGTAGCTAAAATTGATTTTTAAATGGTGCACAAGTCATGGAGTCTGCCCCGCCAGCTGACAACGCTAGAAGTTGGCGCCACAGCTGAGACAGTGGAATCTTCTACAACAAATTGCCGCCTTTTTGGTTCAGCTCGACTCACTTACACTCTCTGCGCCTTTTTCTACAATGCTCTTCAAATGGGTATGCGCAACATGCTGGGCCTCATCATTTTGCGCATGGTCATGCCGCGTCAAGGGGAATCGTTGGTGGTAACATTGGAGCAGAAGTTGTTTAACCTTACTGATATTACACCAAGCTGTAAGAATACGGTGCTGCCGGTGGACAGCCTCGATGTTGCGCAGGTAAGCGGAATAGGTTGTACAAGTGTTTATCTAATTAACACTCTCTGGTCAGTCTGGTGATTTGCCATGGACCCGCAGTCAAGAGCTAACTTTTCCTGGAACTTTCTACTACGGCTTTGTTGTTGCCTTGCCCTTGGCAGGACTGCTGGCGGACAGATTTGGTGGCAAAAAGTTGTTTATTAATTCAATGGCATTAAATGGCTTAACATATATAGCGCTACCCTTGTTGGCTCATCATAGTTACGCCGTAGCGGTCAGCATTCTTGTTATATCCGGCTTGTGTACGGTAAGTTGAGCAACTGAGGCAATTTTGAAATATTTTCGCACTCGATTTATTTGCGACAGGGCTGCGGCAATCCACCTTTGTATCAGCTGTTTGTGGTTTGGGCTCATCCCGAGGAACGCACTACACTACTCTCCTTTGCCTACAGTGGAAATATAATAGGCACCATGTGCATCTATCCATTGGCAAACTATTTAAGCGACTACGGCTGGAGAGTGCCCTTCTATGTGCTCGGAGCTACAACTCTGTTATTCGCTGTACTTTGCAATTGGTTGGTCTACAATAGTTTGGATGAGCATCCACGCCTGAGTGCAGCCGAAAAAGCGTATTTACTCTCCACACAGCAGTTGGATGCTACACAAGTATGTGTTACCAAATATGTAGAAATCATTTTTAACCATTTACTATATATTACTTTCTAGAATTTCAGCATACCCTGGACAGCTTTGTTGACCTCTATGCCTGTGTATGCTTTTGTGCTTACCCACATCTTTCATAGTTATGGTTTTCTGCTCGTCGCGCTGGTCCTACCACGTTTCATGCGTGAAGCCATGCAGTATAACATGAAAGAGGTAAGTACTTATTTATTTATACAATTCATTATGTTGTTTATTTGTTTACAGATTGGTCTACTCGCTTCGGCGCCATTTCTGGGTAGCTTACTCTCAAAGTTTATTTGTGTTTTGAGCTGTGCATTTATAGAGCGCAGCTTTGCCGATTATCTGAACGGGCTGCGTCGTCTCTTATACGTCATTTGTAAGTTATCTAAAGATATTCATTCTTATTACTTACAAACGCATCTATTTAGGTAATATTGTTGCCATCATTTGTATTGGCGCAATTATATATGCCAGCTGTGAACAGAAAACACTTGTTCTCATGATGTTTGTTGTGCTGGGCGCTTTTGCAGATTTAGCTTTCAGTGCTGGATACTGGCCCAGTTTATTATATATAGCGCCTTCGTTTTCTGGCTTGTTGTCCGGTCTAGCCAACTGTCTTGCACATCTTTCCGGATTTCTAGCTCCCATACTGATCAGCAGCTTGGTGCACATTGTAAGTTGCTCTGGACATTTAATTAATATACATTTTTTTGATTCACCTTTTTTCTAGGGACTTAAAGCGGAGTGGGATTTTGTCTTGTTATCTTTAATAGTTTTTAATGTATTAGGCATACTTGTTTTTGGATTCTTTGGCAGTTCATCGCTGCAATCATGGGATCCACGTAGTCAAAGTTTAGCTACAAGCTCAAGCCCTACCACTTATAATAGGAAAACCCAAAATTAGTATGCATTTATGTCCACATTTTTATTATGTTCTAAATTTGTTGACTCCTGCGTAAAATATTTTTTAAATCTCACGTTTGTTATAAAAGGTAGTGCGTAATTTGTAGTTTATACATATTTTTGTGACAGTCTATTTTCATTGTTAATACCGAAATACGTCACGTTTCTTTAAGCTCTGTACAATAAAATTTATATGTTTATTTTTAAATAAAAACGGCTAATTGAGTATTCAAGCCAAAAGCGCACAAACTTTTCTACATCATATGGCAACTCTTGCTCACAACCAGATATGGCGTGATAGATCCATGCTGGCTACAGTTTGATATTTGGTTGTGATTGCCCATATTTCGTTCGTGCTATTCGCTTTATGCACCTAAATGCAAATGGAAATTAAAACAAAATAAAATAAATAAACCAATTAGGGACGATAAAAATTATAGATTATAATTTAAAATTGAAATATTGTTATAGTAAGTTCAATCTTTATCGATTGTGGAAATTTTAACTAGTCGACAGCTCATACAATTGTGGCGATCCATTGATCTCATTTGAATCTAACATCGGATCTCTCACTTGCACAATTTGCTCATACAATAGAGACGAACCTTTGAGTCGAACTCATACCATGGGAGCGAGCTCGAACACGGATCTCTCGCTCTAACAGTCAGTTAATCTTCTCACTCCCACTCACGTAAAAACAACAATCGAAAAACCAAAAAATGTGTATGTGCCATATAAAGTTTGTTGTGTATTGTTTTTAGGCGCATTTGCTTTATAAATCATTTTCGATTCGTTTTGCCTGACGTTCATGGACGTGCTTCACATAGTTGAACTGGTTTCGCAATAGGAAAATTTTCGTGTTTTCTTTCTAAATGCAAATGCAGCAGTAAATTGTCAGTGTCTTGTCTCCGTAAAAACATTTAGCATTACAAAATTCTCAGTGGAAGATCAACCAATTCAGGACGACTTCATTTGGGCAAAAACCTTCGATTTTAGAGAACATTGCAAAGTGAGTATGAAGTGCAAAACAGTTATTAATATTAATTGGTGTTTAGCCAACGAAAGGCGGAAGCTTTAAAACGACACTTCCTCATTTGTTACTGCGTTTGATTTCCGTATAGAGGGAGAAAAACAATGCTAAAACTGTGTATTGCTCAAAAAGCTTCTTGACAAATCAATAAATGCCAAAATGTCGCCTCCATGTTGCTTGGACATAAGCTTAACCCTCGGTTGCCTTAACTGTGCTACGTGCTAGCGCTTTAACAACATTTTCTCTGGCGGCGCAATTAAACAAAACGACGAATTTTAATTTTTTTCAAAACACTTGTTACCTTGAGTGCGTGTTGTTGTTGATGAGGTTGAGGGAGGTTCATTCAATTGCTTGTGTGTATGCACAAGTGTGTAGACATTGAGTATGTTCAACTTTTAAGCTTGCAGAGCTAAGAAAAACATTTTAATTTTGCAATACTAGCGCAATGAATGTTTGTATGTGCGTGTAAATGATTAAACATACTCTCTTCTCTCTCTGAGAGCTAACGAATTGAGTGTAATTGTAATTGTGAGTGTCTGCTTAAGGCTAAAACAATCTACTACGCCCATGAACTGCCCAGCGTCCATGTTCGAAAAGTTTCGAGCATTGCCTTATTGCGTTTTGCATAAATTCACGTCGCCGCCGGCTAACTTAGTTTAACTTTTTATTGGTTTGTTGCTGCACGTACCAACCGCTTGATAACGGGGTAAATTAAAAAATCACATTCATATGTTCATACTTATTGATGTATGTGACATTATTATGGCGTTATTTTCATTGTGTCTTGATATGGCTTATCAACATTTGTTTGCACATCCATACCATAGCTTGTTTATAAACAATTGGCGCTGACCTGTTCTTGTTCTACTAGCTGCTTGCTTGTGTTTGTGCGTACGTGTGTCGTCGTCTCTTTTGTTATTTTACTTTGAGCTTAGTCATTCTGTTTTTAAATATTTGTACGGCGCAAAATATAGACTCGAGTGACATAAACAAAAATTGTGTTAAAGAAGAAAAGAGAAAATTTTGCATGCATCGTATGTGTGTACATATGTATGTACGTAGTGCGCTTGTATGAGTGTTATTTTGTCATTGCCTTTTGTTTTGTATTTTGTTTATGCGAGTGTAAATGGTGTCAAACCGGTTTCTTTTTAAAACTACGCAACACCTTTGACCGGCATTAACAAATTTAAATATAATTGTTTACATCATTTCTAGACATCTAACATGCTGATGAAAGTACCATCTGTGGACTGGACGGATCAAATAGTGTATATAATGGACGACGAGGAATCTTTGTCGGACTTTGACGACGAACCAGATTTCTCGGAATATATGTGGATGGAAAATGAGGAGGAGTTTGATAAGAATGTAAGATATTAATAAATTCAAACTAGAGAGAATCGAAATATTAAAATTAATATATTTATAGGAACTACAACGGCTGGAGGAAGAAGAAATCATGCAGGAGTGCTTCGAGGCCATGATCGAGGATGAGCTAGAGGAGCAAATCAACGAGTGGGAGAAAGCAAAGTGAGTGTTCATCCAATCTTAATTACAAACAATTGGCTAACATATTGTTATTTCCAACTCTCTGCAGAACGGAAGAGCAGAATTCGGCTCTCTCAGCGTTACCCAAAAGTCAATGTAACGTAGAAAAATCAGTGCTAAATCCCATGGCCGACGAATTCATACCTCGTTGCCACCAAATCGATTTTTCAGCTTCATAAACGGCGATTGTAATGATCATGGAATACATAAAACCTCAAAAGGCAGCATTTCAGCAGAAATGCTAAATGAGAATCCCTTGCAATATCTCCATAAATAGTAAAAATATACGCGTCACATGTCTTACCAAAAACTCAGATATAAATAATAATGCAAAGCATGCAGCAAGCAATGTCAAAATTCAACAAACAAAATTTAAGGACAAAATTCAAGTTTAAACTGTACGCACATATGTATATGTACACCAACACATACACGAAAAACATTTACATAACCAACTCAACCGAATTGCAAGCGAATACCTTTACAGAAAAATATATATATCTCAAAAACAAACAAAAGAAAAAAAAATACAACAAAAAGTAATAATAATACATAAAAATTAAGTGTAAAGATCAAAATTCCGTTAACTTTGCCATCCTATATGTATCTATCGTATTAACGTACAAAACAAATGACTTTTACAATATATGTGTGTAGAAATTTTGAACTATACGGTTACCCCAAAACAAACATAGACATAAATTTTCCATAATCAGTAGAAGAAGACTTATTGTGTTAGGAACCAAGCGAATATACTGTGTATGTAGCCTTCATGTCACCTAATTGAAATTCTATTCAAAGACTAATTGTAATTATGGTACAGCTAAACTCTCTATCTTATTAAGTTATTTGTTTTGGCTATGTTAACTCGTTGTATGTTCTCTATAACTTTGTTACGAAACTTGCAATTTCACATTTAATTATTGTTCACTATATATTATTAATGTCTTCTTTTTTTTGTGTGCAGTTGTATATAACTATCCTAAAATGTTAATTATTAACAACTAATGTTTAATGACTCTTTTTATACATATACATATATATTGCAAATGCATATGTATAACTAGTGTAATTCGATGCAATAATAGATTTTGTTTACTATTATTAAGTGCAACTTTAATATTCGTTCATTTGTCTCACGGCAAATTAGCAGAATTGCAATTATAATTTTGATAGTTATAGATTCTTAAGGCAGCATTAAAAGATCTTACTTACGTTACGTGTGATATAAATATGTAAAAAAAATGACTCAAAAAAAATATAAAAACTATTTTTAAAAATCCCAATAAAAAGAAGTATTATAGCATAAATTTAACCAGTATTTTTAATTTTTAAAATATTAAGTATTACTATAAGCCGTTGAGCAATCAATCAAAGAATCTTATTATTTAAATTACATATTTATTTAGTTATACTTTCATGTCCTTCTAATTGCAGTTACACTTTTTACGTTTGTCTGATTTCTGATCTAATTTAATAACATCAGGAAAGTCTGGTGTAACTAGATCTTCCTCCATCTGTTGTGTCGCTTTTTCAGCTAATTCCAGAAATGCTTGCTTCACATTTAGACCATCCTTGGCTGATGTTTCAAAATATGGAATATGTTTTACTTCACACCACTGCTCAGCTTGCTGCTTGCTTACTCGACGGTTCTCCAAGTCGACCTTATTGCCCAGCACAACAAAAGGGAAATTTTCGCGATTGCGAGGATTGGCCAATATGAGAAACTCTGCATACCACATCTGTAGATTTTCGAAAGATTGTGGATTCGTTACATCGAAGACGAGTACACAACAATCAGTACCGCGATAAAATGCATTGCCGAGTGAATGCCATCGCTCCTGTCCAGCAGTATCCCAAAGCTAATTATAAAAAGTAATTAAAAAATATACACTATTATAGAGTACTTTTTAAAAAGTTTTCAGACCTGCATGGTAATGACGCGAGAGTTCACAATAATTTTCATTGAAGAAAAGTCAACCCCAATCGTTGCCTTATACAATCCAGTAAATGTTTTAAGCACGTAACGGTTTGCCAATGAGGTCTTTCCGACAAAATTGTCTCCCAAAATGATTACTTTTAGCAAATGCTTATGACTCATATTTACTGAACAAGTAATATAATTGATTTAACACTGCTGTAACTGCTGTAACACCTTTCTTAAGCTCTTATCTATGACTGTTTTTCTGATATTATTTGTCCTAGCAGTAGTCGAAAGACCTCTTTACGAGTTGAAGTTATAATAGTCACTGGCATTGTTCATTTTATTCAGAACTGTTTACATCCGATTCAGTATATAAATCATTTGCGGTTAAAGGTAATATCGGTAGGGAACTCATTTAATAACTTATCGCGAATTTTTGGATTATTACCCCATTGGTGAGTTACTATAAAACGCTAGTTTATAAAATACATTCACACACATGTACATATATTTATTTAATTATACTTCTAGCAGTAACACTTTTTACGTTTATATGATTTCTGATCTAATTTTATAACATCAGGGAAGTCTGGTGTATCTAACTCTTCTTCCATCTGCTCTACTGCTTTTTCGGCTAGTTCCAGGAATGCTTGCTTCACATTTAGTCCGTCCAAGGTGGATGTTTCAAAATAGGGCATATTTTTCAATTTACACCATTTTTCAGCTTGGTGCCTGGATACTTGGCGGTTCTCTAGGTCAACCTTATTGCCTAGGACGACAAAAGGAAAATTTTCGGGATTGCGAGGATTGGACAATATGAGAAACTCATCATGCCATGTCTGTAGATTCTTGAAAGAGCTTGGACTCGTTACATCAAAGACGAGTGCACAACAATCAGCACCGCGATAGAAAGCAATGCCGAGTGTATGGAATCGCTCCTGTCCAGCAGTATCCCAAAGCTAATTTTATGGACAATCGTTTAAAAAATACACTATAGTAAAGTATTTTTTAATATTTATCAGACCTGCAGGGTGACGACACGAAAGTTCACAATTATGTGCTTCGAACAAATGTCCACCCCGACCGTTGCCTTGTAAGTTTTAGTGGGTATTTGAAGCACATAACGGTTGATTATTGAGGTCTTTCCGACAAAGCTGTCTCCCAATAGTAATACTTTTACTATCTTTTCGTTTTTGGATACTTTTTGCTGATGACTCATTATAACTGGAAAAATAATATGATTAAAATAAGAAACCTCACAGAATAAAATATTTATTTATAGCAAATAATATCGAATGGGTGTTTCGTTTTGAGCACTTACCTATATATATATAACTGTTTTTCTGATATTATATATCCTAGCAGCAGATGTAAGACATCTATATGAGTTGGAGTTACAGCAGTCACTGGCATTAGTATTATTCAGAGCTCTTTTCATCCGATTTAGCAGTATATAAGTCATTTGTGGTTGACTACTGAGCTGGGAAATGTCAATTATAAATAATATAAAATGTAGCTACGAACATACTTATCGAATTAAGATTTCACATATAATACGCGCTTTAAATGTATTTGAAAAATTTTATTTCGATTAGCGTTTTTGTATAAGTTATGTCACTTGCGACATTTTTGAATATACAAAATTAAACCAGAGGCATGTATTTTTCTTTTAAACAAAAATGTGTGAATATTAAATTAAGAACTATACAAACTATATAAAGAAGCCATTTAGTTTATGAAATACTTTATAAGGCTAACATAATTCATTAACTCGATTTGAGCTCGCATGTTTTTACTTTTTAAATGTTCAGCAGCTGAGCCAATTGATGCCAATGCCAATCGATTTAAAATGTGCAGAAAAAAATTGTTTTAATTAAATATAATAAAAAATGTATATTTTGTTTTTATTAAATTTACAATCACAAGATTTTTGTTGTTTGTATTCTTAATTCGTGTTGAAGATAAATTTCTGTTGATGATTGTTGACGATTGCAACGTTCATTAATTTTTACTAGTTAATGGCAAAATATTAATAGGAGGGCATGGGCAATATGTTAAAGTATATATGTATTTGTATGATTGTTAAATATGAATACAAAGACCATAAATAGCAATAACGGGAAAAATTTACGTTATTTATCGAAATTTACTGAAGTTTATGTGAATTTAGCATTCTATATTTAAAAACTATGCTCTTTGCTGAAATTGTTTTACTTAATCTTATAACTTTTTTACGGTCGTTCATTATTTTCGCGTTCTATATAACTCATACTATGCTGTAATTTTATTTATATTATTATTAATATAGATTGTGTAATTATCCACTTTTGCGTTGTTTTCTCTTGCTGCAGCATCTGAATGTAATTAGGGCCTATTACATTAGCATTGACAATTGTCAGCGTTGCTTGGACGATTGTTTTCAGAGTTCAAGCGTATTTGATCGGGAAAGTCGTTAATGAGTTCAGCCTGATGAAAAGAGATATTAAATAATAATTGTAAAGTATTTAAATTTAATCAAGGCATACCTCCGTCTCCTGTTCCAGCGCATTTTTGGCTATAGTCTGAAACGCCATCTCTACATTGATGCCCTCCTTGGCCGAAGTCTCATAGTAGGGTATGTCGTTTTTCGATTGGCACCACTGTTGGGCTCGACGCGTGGAAACTTGGCGGTTATCCAAGTCCACCTTATTGCCCAACACAACAAAGGGGAAATGCTCTGGATCCCGTGGGCTGGCCTGTATTAAGAACTCATCGCGCCATGAATCTAGATTCTTAAATGAATTTGGCGCCGTCACATCATAGACGAGTACACAACAATCGGCTCCGCGATAAAAGGCCACGCCAAGTGACTGGAAGCGCTCCTGTCCAGCAGTATCCCAAATCTAAAATGAACAGATGTATGTGAGCAATCAGTGAACAAAACCAAACCAGGATTGTTAGTGCTTAACTCACCTGCATTGTGACCACACGATCGTTCACAACAACTTCTTTCGTGCAAAAGTCCGCCCCAATTGTAGCCTTATATTGATTCGAGAATCGTTTGTTTACATATTGATTCATCAGTGACGTTTTGCCAACGCTGCTGTCGCCCAGTATGATAACTTTAAGCAGAGATTTCTTCCGACTGGCCATTGCAGTTTTTTTTATGTATATCTTTTTCAATTAGCTTTTAAATGTGCTCGTTGCTTCAGGCTGGAATAGACAGACGTAACGACTTGTTGTTAAAAATACATTGACACTAGGCATAATTTAATTACGCGCTTATCTCTGAAGCTTCCAATTACCAACAAACAGCTGCACCCAGCAACACAGACAAAATCTGGTCCCCTACATATTTGACTCTTGTATGATAACTCAGATTCTACAATGACTCACGCTCCAGAGCTGACAACAATTGACCATTCTGGAGAAAACATGTGACGGCGCCCGCATTGAAACGATAATAAACCGAATGATATGAAGCGTATGCAATGGAGAAAGTGGCGATGACAACAAAGGCCAGAGGTGTATGACAAATCAAATGTACAAAGTGCAATCAACAAACAAAAAGGAAATGTTTGTTATTAAGTCACTATTCTGCCAAAATGAAAACGCCCATATTTTTTGACTGCCAGCCATTGAGGGGAGTAGTACCATAAGAAATGAAACAATATACAATTGCGAATTGTGCGAAAGCAACAAAATTTTGACCTCGTTGCGACACCCGCAACTGCTCTGGGGCCTCACAAGCGACTTGTTTTTGCACACCACTACACTAACACGTATACATGCAAGTGTATGTATGAGTTTTTTTGTCTGGGCTCCACTGGCATTTTCCATACTGTTTTTACTGCTGCGTAACAACCATTTACAATTTGAACTCATTGCGTTTATTTTCAACACGGAAATAGTGCACAAAAGGTAGCTCATTGCACTTACATTGTTATTTACGACTATTTGTTGTTTATACACACTTTGTTTCAGCTGAACTACGCAGTTAAATTATTTGTTTTTTACACAGAGATTTTACTATCGAATCTTGTTGTTGCTTGACTGTGCTAAAAATCAACAAATCGGACACCACATCGGTTATCGAATAAGCTAAATATCGAGTGTGTATGTGTGTGCTAAAAATCGAACCATGCGTCGATAAAGAAAAACAACATTTTGTAATTAGAAGACACAAAACTTGTAAAAAATCACTTAACATTAAAAAGCTTTACTTTAAAATTCAGTGTGCGCTACAGTTTATACGCAGAAGCTAGAGTAGGTGATTGGCAATCATGGCAACGCTACCGCCACGCAAAAATCAGACACCAACTCGTATCTGTAATCTTAAGCCGCACTTGACTCCACTTCAAACCCTATTGCAAATGGGATTTCAAAAGCACAGAGCGTAAGTACATCAATTGTTATTAATGTGCATATGAGTATTGCAACCAAATACACATATATATATATATATATATATATAGTTGATAGAACAGCTACGATTGTAAATAGAGCAAATCGCAGCTATTGTCAATATGCATGGCGAATTTTATTGATTATTTATACAATAGACATGATCTACTTACTTTACAGTGAAAAGGCTTTGGCTTCCACCGGTAATAGGGGTGTGCAAATTGCATCCGACTGGCTGTTGGCGCACGTAAATGACGCCACTTTGGATGAGTGTGCGCCGCGTGAGTATATTATATACGTATGTCCCACTGGACCATTTCTGCAGCAGCTGGAAGAGTTCTGGGCAAAGTCGCGACAGATGTGTGGCTGGAATGGTGCCCACAACTATGTGCCGCATATAACGCTTGTGTCTTTCTTCAAGGTGAGCTATACCACAATTATTAATGTACACAAATGTTCAAAGGCTAAATACTGTTCAATACCAGGCGCCTGATGAATGCTCGCTGCAGTTGTCCAAGGCTTTGAAGCAGGTGGTGGACATGACGGGCTCGCTTTTGGATCGTCCCATCAAATTGGAACTTTATACAAGTCAGAACTTCATGGGATTCTTTGTGGCCGAGGATGATGCCAATTATTTGAAACGTTTGGCGCTGCAATATGTTAAGGAGGTGTCCAACTCAAGTAGGCGCAGTTACAATGCTCAATTATTGCTTAAATTAGCATTTGCTTAATTTGCTCACTTTATTTGTTTATATATATTGGTGAGATTGAATTCAGTTTGGCGTGGCTTACGGTTTCGTACTTTTCCTATCTCTCTGAAATGCATTGCACTAATCATTGGATATGGATTTCATTAATTGAAAAACAAACAAACAAACAATCACAGTTATAAGTGATACTTATGAGCAGCTGGATGCTATTGTGGCTTGCTTTCCCTGGTGTGGTGCAGTTTCCTCAGGCACACGCTGCATTCCTCGCAGCAGTCGATGTAAGCGATTTACTATTTAATTAGTTTAACATTTTTTGTTTATTTTCAAACCAAGCGTTTCTATTCAATTTAAGCATGCTTACTAAAAACAAATTTGTAGTTGCCTGGCTTAGATAATGTTTTTGCACTTGTAAAGATTAGCTGTTATCTAAAGAAACCAAACAAACCCCGTTAACAGGCGTCTTATACATAGATAGATAGTCTACTAATAGACTCAATTACCCCATAGCCATATCACTCGAGCCTCACGTTAAGAGTCTGCACCTGACGCTCGCCTATCAGTTCCCGCAGGCACAATTCACCGCACTGAAATCACTTGTGGAAAATCTTGACGCCAGCTGCGCATCAAATTGGGAGCTGCGCTTGTATTCACGCGATCCACGGCTAGCCACCAAACAAGTTAGCACAGCGCACCGTCAACATGCCAAGTATTCCATTATTCACATTCTATTCTATTTTATGTCTAGGTGCAAAAGGTTGTATATCCACACAATCCACATGAAACTGATGAGTTGGAGCTGCGCATTGGCGATTACATTTACTTAAACACAGACGGGGTGGATAGCTCTAGTGATGGCTGGGCCGAGGGCATCTCTTGGCTAACCGGCGGCACCGGCCACTTGCCCGTTAATTATACTGAACGCACAGCAGAATCGGATGCGTGGACTTTGCATCGTGTGGTGCAGCTTTCCAAAAGCGTCGCGTCCTCGCTTACTTCTGCGGAGGATATGGACATTGTAGATGGACGCAGCATTTCCACAGAACCCGAAGAACGACAGCGTGAATTGCATCAAAGTAAGTTAAATGCTTTTTTGTAATAAAAACAATGATGCTAGTTTATTTCTTTTTCAAATAGCCACGCCACATACTGGCATAATTGAAGGCTCGTCCTTTGAGGAATCAGAACAGAGTGTTGAGAAGTATTTGCGTCAGACTTTGCAACCCTGCCTGGAGCTGCCTTCCGTGCAACTGCTGAACAATCATAATTTATCGCAGCATCATAATATACATACACCCACAATTGAAATCACTGCCAATATGTCATGCAGCTCATCCAATTCGGCTTCCAAGAAAGTGGACGAAATCATGGTGGAACCGCTGACAGTGCAGCCACCACGACCGGAGGACACGCTTAGTGTGCACTCAGACCACGAGCACTCGCTGCAGTCAAGCTCAACAAAGAATCGCAAGTTGTATATAATGCGTCATGGCGAGCGTGTGGACTTTACTTTCGGCACTTGGATACCATACTGTTTCGATGAGTTTGGCAATTATATGCGCAAGGACTTAAATATGCCCAAAGTGCTGCCAAGGCGCAAAAATTGTCCGGAAGGTTGGCAGAACGATTCACCGCTCACCAACGTGGGTGTCTATCAGGCAAGACTCACAGGCGAAGCGCTGCTAGAGGCCAAAATTCAAATCGATCATGTGTATTGCTCGCCTTCATATCGCTGTGTGCAGACTTGTACAAGTGCCTTGGAGGGCCTCAAGATGCTTGGCAAGCCAAAAATTAAACTCGAGCCAGGACTGTTTGAGTGGTTGGCCTGGTATCCCAATGGCGTGCCCGATTGGCTGAACAACAGTGAATTGATTGAGGCCAAGTACGATGTTGACTGCAGCTATGAACCTGTGCTATCAGCTGCGGACTTATCAGCGCAATTAAAGGAAACCACGGAGCAGTTTTATATGCGTAATCATGAGGTGCTGCTACAGCTGCTTGAGCGCACTTGTAAGTAGTACAATCAATCAAGCATCAAAGCAGCAATATTAATTAATATGTACTTAACTTTATAGCTGGCAATATTCTTGTTGTAGCCCATGCCACCACGCTGGACACTTGTTCTCGCCAATTAACTGGCGGTGCAGCGCGTAGTACCAATGAATTGCGCCAGGTTATACACAAGATACCCTACTGCAGTTTGGTTACTGTCGAGCAAATCGAGGGCAAGTGGCAGCTTGTGGAGCCAGACTGCTTGCCCATAACACACTCGAAAAATCCGCGCTTCGAGTGGAATGCATTATCGGCCACCTAGTGCTTGTGCTTGGAGCAGTTTCAGTGCAGCCATTGAAACTGAACTGATAGCCAATAACATTTGACCAAGGTATCAAGAGAACAATACACACCATAGCTATACCATACATACTTACCCTATGGATCAGAAGCCATTGCTTTATATGCCACAATTTGCGTATGCATATTTAATTTGCAAATATGTACTTATATACCATATATTTACACAAGAACATATATATATTTAGCTGATCAATTACAAACTTAGATTCCCCAAGAGGCACATTCTAGCGCTACAGTTAAACAATATACAAAATCATATACGTCTCATAGTTTTTAGAGAGTTTAGTTTAGTATTATAAATTGTTAAAATAAATTATTTAATCACGCACAAAAACAATAAATTATGCGAATTATATATAAAAATAACCATAAATCTTTTACTCATACCCCCAATAGCATTTATACGACAATCACATTTTTTTACGGCTCTCATGTTGGAAAGCCATAGTTTATTTATTGCGCATTGAATTATTACGGTAATTGTTTGAAATTGTTAAAACTATGAAATATATATTTGTTGAACTATTTAATTATAATTTTAGCTGTATTGTTATTAATGTTTTTATGGTATATATTTGTCATTCATATAAATTTTTTATGCGTTAGTACAAACCAGCAATGACGAACGTAAATTAGGATAGATGTATAATTAAATTTATGAATTGGCTCTCCTCCGAGTTATGTTTATTAACTTTACGAAATTGCTCATCAATTTGCAGCTCAAAGACAGGTTAAGTATACTTAGCATTTGTTGTATAATAAAAAGTACGTTAAAACTTTCTCTCTCTCTCTCTCTCTCTCTCTGTGTGTATCGCAAATGATACAATGAATACATCAACGGCAACTGGCGCTTGTTGGCGGATGCTAAGGCGTGCTCAGCTCAGGAGTAGATAAAATATAAGAAATCCTATGCCCTGAGTCAGCTCAATTGCCAGCAGTAGCAGCAGCAGCACGCCAACAACGCCTGCCCCTAGCCAGGATCGTTGCCCCAACGTTTGGTTTTCTAATTGTTAGCACTGCACCTTCCCGTATGGGACACCGCGGCGCTCACAATGTTCGCGATACTCCTTGTAGTGCATCTGTATCTCCTGGGAACGATAGCGTGTTAGCTTTATGGACTTACGCAGCTCCTGGGTAATGGTGGCACGATAGCCACCCTTACGGAGCAAAGAATCTATGGTCTGCAACTGATCCCAGCCCTGTTCAGTGGCCACTTGTGGTAAATAAGTTGCAGTGCGTTTCAACCCGCGTTCAGTCAAGAATTCAATGCGTATACCATGAACGCCGAGCTGCCAATCCAAATGGCCTTGTGCCTCCTCAAAGTTCTGCAATATGGATACGGAGACCGTAAGCTTGGGCAGCTCGTCGCGCGAAATGGGTGCGAAACGCGAATCTTTGAAGGCGCTAGTCAAAGCATACTCGCGTAATCCATTGTGCAGCTCCATGGCGCTAAAAGTGCCAATGCAACCACGCAGACGCTTGTCCCGTCCAATCTTCCAGGTCACAAACAATGGATATGCATCGTTGCTAAACATCGGAGTGGTCGGCCCATCAATGTTGTTCAGCTCACAATCTAGCACTTCAAAGCAGAACAGGCACATGTCTGGTACGGCCACGTTATCCAAAGGTTTAATTTTAATGACATGGCCGTTCATATAAGGCTGAGCATAGTGCACTGACTGCTGCTGCTGATGGTATTCTCCATGACGATCATCTCCGTTGCTATTGGAGTGATGCGGTTGTTGCTGCTGCTGCTGGTAGTTATTATGGTTATGGTGCGGCTGCTGATGGTTGTTATAGTTGGAGTTGGACATCTTGGTTTGAGGATGTTGCTGTTGGAGCTGCGCTTGTTAGTTTCAGTTTAAGCCTACGAATTTTAATAATTATTTATCCTATATATTTTTATAGTTAATGGCAGTGCACTTTGATGATCTAGGTTCAATTAACATAAGGAAGTAACAAAAACAATCTAACGTTCACTTCTCTGTGCATTTAAGTTAACGCCAGCCAAGCGTGTCTCGTCCAACGTTTTTACAGATTCTTTTTCTTTCACTCTAGTGCTGCAAACAAAACAAAAACAAATTTAAAAAATACAATAATTTAATTGTGAGCTAATCACGTTTAGCGTGCAAATAGCTTACCTTGACCAACGCATCAACCTCCTAATATTTTTAATCCGTGCTCTCGCCGTGATGTAAACAGTTCGCTAACGCGTGCACAGTTCTTTTTCTGTTGCACCTTTGTCGTCGTCGTTGCTGTTGTTGTTGTTGACTCCCAGACATTGGCTTATCTGCTTGGCTGCCGTTTTAAACGCTCATAAGCACAACATTGAATTGCAGTCTCGTCTGCTTCGTCCCCGTTTTTTGATTACAGTTTAAACGCTTCTTTGCTGGGGGTGTAAAATATTTTCTATAAATGTTAAATGCACTCGTTGGGATCTTCACCTTTTGCGTCACAAAAGCTAGTGCCTTTGTTCCCACTTCATTCGCATTTGGCAACACCAAATTCTACTTGCTGGAAAACAAATTGTTTAACACAAGCCTCAAAACAAATATTAACACACATTTCGAATTTTATACTTATAATTTTAGAATTATACAAAATAAATACCTTTTGTTGAGATCCAAATTAATATAAACAAATTTTACAGAGTTGTGTGGCTTCGTTAAGAACGGTGTTGAGTAAGAGAAACTTGACGAAAAAAGAGTTGCCAAATGAGCAGAATAAATGTCTCTTTAATAACGATCTTATAAACTGATGAATAATTTTAGCCGTTTTTGACTCTCTTTTTATAAATATTGAATAATTGAATCAACTCAGAAATCCATTGTTTTTTCATTTTTCCCGCGGTCTTCAGTCACATAAAACATTTATAACATTTCCATTTGAAATAAGTGCGAGCAATATGCATTGAATTACATACTGGATAACAGTGGCTAACCTGGGGTATTGCTGCTAGAGATGACTTTAAAATTAAAAGCTAAATTTACATAGTGAATAACATACTGTCATCCACTCGACAAATAAAAAATATATATTTTTAAGAAAACTTAGAAACACCGTCGGACAATATATATTTCTTGTTAAAGTGCCGTAATTACAACACAGTGCTGAAATATGACTACGGCCGAAGCCGAGGCTCCTGTTGAGAGCGGCAACAACAGCTCCAGCGCCAATCAGCGGGGTGTTAGTCGTGTCCTTGCCAAGTTGTCGCATTCTTTGGAGCTGGGAGAGTTTTACGAGGCTCATATGATGTATAGAACACTTTACTTTCGGTATACTGCCCAAAAACGCTACCAAGACTGCTTGGATCTGCTCTTTGACGGAGCCCAGAAGCTTATTGAGAAAGGACAAGAGAGCAGCGCAGCTGACTTGTGTCTGCTGATTGTGGATACGCTGGAAAAACGCGGATCTCAAACGGGAGACACGAATAACTTCCAATGGGTGCCTTGGCTAGGTCAACTAATACGTGGATTGAGCGCCAGCACAGTAGAACGCGAGACGCTAATTGTATGTTGATAATCTAGAAATTTCGATTGAGAAAGTTCTTATTGAGAGTGTTTCTTTTACAGCAACGTGCGATTAAATGGAGCATTGCTTTGCATGGACAATACGGGCATCCGGTATTGCATAAGCTTATAGCGCATACGTTTTGGTCCGAAGGAAACATTGAATCGGCACGGCATCACTTTTTGCTTTGCCAAGACGGCAGTCTCTGTGGGCGTGTGCTGATTGAAATAAGCCAGAACAAGGGATTCCATCAAGAGGTTGATTTGTTTCTGGTGCAGGCGGTGCTGCAGCAACTATCGTTGAAGGATCGCAAAACGGCAGAAGACACCTTCACCGAGTACACACGTCATCATCCAAAGCTGCTGAGACATGAGTTTCCCTACAAGGAGCCCTTGGTCAATTTTATTTACTTTCTCTTTCGTCTCATTGACATGAAAAGCGTATCGGCCTTTCGAGCTTTGCGCAAGCTTTACGAGCCTTCCTTAAAGCGGGACACTTCATTTCAAAAATATATCACAAAAATTGGAGTTATATACTTTGACGAGCAGGTCGAGCATGTACACTCTGGACCAAGCGGACTTGGTGGTATGTTTGGAGACATATTCAATCGACTCATGCAAGGCTTTGACGATGACGATGAAGAACCGAGTAGACCCCAGCGACGACAGAATGCCAACCATGAGTTGGACTAGCAGTTGAAATTTACCAAGTCAGCGAAATCATAGGCATTAAATACACCGGGCTTTCTTAATGTTATTATATATTTGCTAAACTAAATCTTACTAGCAACTGCAATAATATACTCAACACTATTTCATATGTTTGTTGCGGGAGTGGGCCAAATGAATTCTACAATAATTATCTATTTTAAATATTCAAAGAAAGCCGCCCAAGCCAGTGCTGAAAAATACAACGAGCAACGAATAATCGTCCTAGAGACAAGTACATGCTTCGATATCCTCCATCCATTTTCGATTGCTTCTCTATCGACTATAATATAAATCGAATACTACTAGTCAAAAGCAACAACAACATTTTACGTAGAGTTAAGTGGCAAAATAAAAATAATATAGAAATATTCAATTAATAGTTTGTAAACGAAATAGACCTGTTGTTAAGATATTTAAAAATATTAAGCAGCTTGATTCACACCAAGTTAATTCACTACAAAGGTCACTGCAATAATCTTTACCTTACCAAATATAGTGTGAAATTTGCAGCGATATGGAAGATAAAGCAGCAGTGCCCACTGCAGACGCTGCCACCGAGACAGAGGCCGGCTCGAGTAATTTGATTGTTCCAATGAATAGTCCTACGCATACAGCTGTTACAGTAGATTCCATACCGACAACTTCCGGTATGTTGGCTTCCAGTTCAGGCGTTGAAAGCTTGAGCACAACAGCCGCTGCTGACTTAGATGCTGATGCAGAGCGTTGTTGCTGGATTTGTTTTGCTACGGATGAGGATAACAGATTGGCGGCTTGGGTGCAGCCATGCCAGTGTCGTGGAACCACCAAGTGGGTGCATCAAAGCTGTCTGTATCGCTGGATCGATGAAAAGACACAAAAGGGCAATACGCTGCGATCGGTATCATGCCCGCAGTGCCAAACTGAGTACATTATTGTGTTCCCACAAATGGGCAAACTGGGAGGTGCCTTAGAAGCCATGGACAATCTGGTTAAGCGTCTAAGCCCATTTTTGGCAGCGGGCTTCTTTGTTGGCTCAATCTACTGGACAGCCGTAACCTATGGTGCCGTAACGTTCCTTCAGGTAAGTGTGCAAATGCAATAACAAATGTTGCTGCTGTAATACAAAGAGTCTTGTCTTTTTGAAAACAGATCGTTGGACATGATCATGGCATGTCTATAATGGAAAGTGGCGATCCGCTGGTGCTACTAATAGGTCTGCCCGCAATACCAGTTGGCCTGGTACTAGGCAGATTAATACGCTGGGAAGATGCGCTGTTGCGTTTAATACGCAATCGTGGCACCGTCATGCGAAAATTTCCTTTTGTTAATTTTATATATCCAAGCCCGTAAGTAAATCAATTTTTGGCAAACGTTTTCTTTTCTCAGCTTCAGTTCTTTCATTTATAGCAATCACGAGGAGGAGCTGCCGAGCTCATCCAATCCAGCAACTCCGGCGCTATCGGATCCAGTCTCAGCAACGCGAATCTTCTGTGGGGCCATGCTGCTGCCCACAATCTCGTGCATTGTTGGACGCATATTGTTTGACTCTGTAGAGAATACACTACATCGCACACTGCTCGGTGGTCTCACCTTCATTACAGTCAAGGGCATGCTGAAAATCTATTTAAAACAGAAACAATACGCTCGTCGCAAGAAGCGCCGCATTGTAGACTACACCGAGGAGAATATTCGTAATTTCATGCATCGCAACAACAATGCGGGTTCCGCTAATCAACAACAACAGCAGCAGCAGCAGCAGCAACAACAACAACAACAGCAGCAGCAGCAGCAGCAGCAGCAGCCTGTATTGCCTATGTCGCGTCTTGCCGCTGCTGCTGTGGCTGCCCGCGAGCGTGATCAGCAACCTAATGGAGACAGTGTTGTTTAGAAGCCACATTCGCATAGCCTGGACATTCAATTATGAAGCTGAACTCTATAATTGTTTGACAAGTTCCGTTTTGATTTAAGTTCAATTTGTTTTAACACTCGGTAGTCGTTGGCAAACAAAATTAGAAGATAATATAATGCATATAATTAACATATACATGTATACATGTCTACGAAATTTTCTATACGTATGTGCTTATGTAAAGAAAATTAATTGCTTGTTTAGAATGTACAATGATAGGTAAACACATGTTGCTTGCCCAAAATTTTTGTTAACAATAATAAATAAGAAACTGAAAATTGCACAGTCCATTAAGCTATTATCATATATGAATATTATATTAACACTTACGCAAATATGCTTCCACACACACACATACACACACTTTGAATTTATATGTTAACCTTTTGTAAACTACAAAATTGCCTATGTAAATAAAACCAACACCCTTGGCTGTGGTTCGGTTGATTACACATACATACATTAATTATTTATATCTGTAGCACACAGCCTCGCAGACAAAGTGCAAATTTTGCATTTGCTTAAATGGATTAGATAAGCGTTGCTTTTAATTGCAATACCAACAAGAAAGTGTGAATAATATCTTTAGCTATAATAGCATGCAGTGCGCGAGCTGAGTCATTAAGATAACAATACATAAGTTTAAGCATCGCTGTATATAGTATATACATACATATGTACATTCGATTTAAGACTCTTGGCCTGGAGTAGCTGCTCATGAGATGGGCGCTACATCATCCATCTATCATATGTATACAAAAGTTACAGTTAAAGACCCGGACAAAGTGAATGCTCCAAAAAGCGATATAATCATTTATAATTGTTAGCGACTCGAGTGTTTGTTTTGTCTATTTACGCTTATCATTGACAACACACGCTCTCATACATACACATACACAGGTAACTACAGTATATACATATTTATATACACAAATGTTTGCGTGTATTTAAAGTAGCGGTTGCAGCGAATTTTGAAATGCTCTAATTGCTAAAAAAAAAAAAAGAAAGAAAAGTTATATAGAGCAGCTTAGAAGCTGTAAGTCGTTCTATTTTTGTTCTTCAAACAATTGAAATGTAAACTTATGTACTTATTTGAATTTATAGTGCATTGGGGTAGTCCGAAAGACCTTATTTTAGCATGAAATCAAATAGTTCGCACACTCTATACCAACAAACATCGGTGTGTCTGCCAGTTTGTGTGTGTATCTCACCTGTTTGGGGTTTTCAGGAGCAATCACACGCTCTTGCGTTCACAGCAGTTGAAAGATTTCTTGCTGCTTTCTTTTGCTGTCGCAGCAGCAGCAGCAGCGGCAACAACAATTCCAACGGGTTGTGTTTGTTCTTGGGGGAAGTGTGAGCGGGCAGGCGAAAATAACGTAACGAATCGCTGGAGCTGGAAGTCGTGTTGCTTGTCGGCTCGGCTGTTGCTGCTGCTGTCGCTGTTGTCATTTGTGTGCGACGACGACGGCAGCAACTACGTTAATAGCAACTCCACAGTCAGACGGGCACCGGCTACCGCTACAACACGCATTGCAAGCGTCGCGTACTGTTCAAGATAACAAACAATACATTAAGTTAAGTTAAGTTAAATTGTATTGCACGCAGTGATCGTCATTGCTCGGCACTGGTTCGGTTCGGCTTTATTTTATCTATAAACGAAATGTACTGAAACTGAATCGAGCGATTTTAGCTGCAATATCATTGAAACGTGCACTCTCACAACATAAACACATCGGGCACCCCAAAAGTAGATCTCGAGTTAAAGGAGGTAACGCACAATGGCCGCATCACATGAACCCACCATGCACTATCTGGACAGCATTTTGAACGAGGAGGAGAAGCGCTGTGATCAGTACTCGCACCAGTGGCGCAATTTCACAATTTCACGTTCGGGCCGTTTTAGATCGAAGAATAAAAAGCGCGATGTGGTCGATGGAAAACTTTTTGATGTCACCGGCAATCATTATGGCAAAGAAAACGATAATAAGGTGCGTCAACCTTGCTTAGTTCCTGTTAACCTAGTTAACATTTCGCTTATACACATACATATACATACATATAGTTATCATTTGATTTGATAGACTGCCCAGACACCAAAATTTCAATGATCCACATTATAAATTGGTAACAAATCTATATATACATATATGTATGTATGTATGTTTACAAAACGGGTCTTTAGTGTGTTTTGCTACGTTTGAGGTTTCACACGTCATGTGAAATGAGCAATAACAGAAGATCCAAAACAACAATAACAAAGACGGCAGCAAACGGAAACGCTCATTAATAAAAAAGGAAGTTGTTTTATTGTGATAAAAATTGTATGCAATATATATATGTATGTAAACAAACATATAAACATACATGCATATGTTATAACAATCGATATGGATTTAAGACTTTCAAGTTTTCTTTATACATACTTTGATTATTTTGCTATATATAGCGCTCAATGTCACTGAAAATAAGTGAAAACAAAAACCGCAGAAATTTACAGCTTCATTGTTGATGAACTGCATTTATAAATAAAAATCTTTAGTAATTTAAGCAATTGGTAGAGCGCTTGCTTTTAAGATGATATCTATACAAAGTGCCTGCAATTATACAATTTGCACTAGAGTTTATAAAAAATCAAATACTTTTCAAAGCACTTACTGTGCTGTCAAAATTATTAATATTTGCAATGTTTAGATTAGATTACATGAGGTACTTTTCCCTACTATCAGATAATTTAGCCTTGACTACAAAATCTTGTTAAAATTGCAAACAAATATGAAAAAACGAGAAACCAACAACTCTTACACTTATTAAATAAAAGTTGTTCACAGTCAGTTGATTCTAATGCACCTTCCACTTTCTTAAACATTTTATTTTTATACTTTATCGTAAGATGTACTTAAACGTATATTGCACACATAAAAAATAAGTCGCAATGTAAACACAAAAAACAGAACCCACTTGTCCAAAAAAAAACCAAGATCAATATATTTTTTTTATATACTTCGCTTTTATATACATCTGTGTGTTTGTTTGTTTGCATATTTAAGTACGCTAACGACCGACAAAAAACAGCTTTTGGGTAACTTTATGCAGTTGCATTTGTTGGGCGTCAGTTGAGCTAAAGGCGACAAAAGTTCAATAAAATGACATATAATACGTATACGTATTCATTTTTTTTTTTTATTAAAAAGTATCACACAAAGGGGCGCTTTCAAATTTAAAAATAAACCAAGCCATAAAATTTGCCGGCACGCGAATCTTGAAATTTGGCAAGTGGTTCACGCTTGGTTCAGGGAGGATTGCACCATGACTCGTCCAAAGGGGCGTATTATCTTGCGCAATAATTGCGTTCAGCGACAGATCGATTTCCCGACTGTGCAATGAACTTAATGCCATAAAAGACATACTCAATCCTTATTTAATACGCAAAAACCTATACAGTTCCGTAGCTTTCGTATTAGCACATCAATAAATAGATACATACTTATTTTGGCTACGATTTTAGTTTTTATGGGTATCAAAAGCAAACAGAAAATCCTTTATCATATCAGAAATATATAAATAAATAAATGATAGTAAAGTGTGAATTATAAACATGGTTTTACCAAACGAATAGCACTCCAACAATGAGGCACCTCCCTCAGATATTGCAAAATTTACTTCTGTTCGTTTTAACAGCGCAAAAACCTTATCAACTAACAAAAACACAGCAAGACTAACAACAACTACAACAAAGGAAACCTTTTTTATATACCAAATGCATGTGTTGGTATATAGGTAAATATATGTACATATATGTGACCGAGCACGCTCTCGACACTTGTCAAAAAATAAAATAAAGCTTTAACTAAAGCGTTATAGCCAAACAAACAAACGAACGAACAAGTATACTTATGGTTTGTATGTTTGTGCTTGATTAAAATCAGTTGTTCAACCAAATATATGACTTATGGCGATGTCTTTTGATTAACTTCTAAAAAGTTCGACTCTGTGATTGCTGACCCTAAATGATAAAGTTAATCAAAGTGTATTTTATGTCGCGCTGATATGGCGCCACAGACTAAACAATAATTGAACTAAAAGCAGCGCATTTTAATTGATTTTATTGCAGATCACATCGCGCGTCGCTGCCAGCGCCATAAGCAAAACCTCCTCTTCCAGCTCATATATTAACTCCACAGCGAGCAATAATACAACGAACACAGGCACAGGAACGCCGTCATCGTCATCAATGCGAGGTCAACGTGACAAAGCGGAGAATTATAAAAGTTTTTACGAAACAAACTTATAGATAGTGGCTGCGGTCGTATACCAAATTTATATACATTAGTATATATGCATATATATATATACACCATATATATAACATTTGTATTACGCTTTATTAATTTAACCTAAGAGTTTATTGCACAATTTGCGGGCTATATAATATATATATTTATATGTGCGAGACAAAGGAAGTCCAGAGGAGGGGAAAATTAGCAAGACTAAACCGTTAACAAATATTTTCATGGCGCAGCAAGTAAAAATTGTGAAAACTAACTATCGCATACGCTAGTTCTCTATATAAATAGATGGCTTTGTTTTCTGGGTAGATCGATTGTACTTAAGTTTATAAAGTAATGATTATTATTATCTCTGTTTATACAAGTATTAAAACGTGATAATTGCACTAAATTGTATATGCACAACTTTATCTATACATAGTACTACATTCATATATATATATCTTAACATAACATTAGTATAAATTCACATGCTTAAATCTTACCAAATAAAGCATAAGACTTGAATTAAATAGATGATTTTATTCCCATCACGAGTCTTCCTGTTCAGGTGCTCTAATATAGCTAACATCCAGCACACAGAACTTGGCACGGCACATGGGACAGGTGCACTTCTGCTCTAGCCATACCTCGCGATCGACATCACTTTGTCTGGCAGCAAACCATCGCGCCAAGCATTCCACACACCACATGGGACGACAGTAGCAATTGGAGCAGCATGCCTCATCAGTCAGTGGAACGCCCGCACGGTCCATATCGGTACATTGTTTGTTTATTTTAATATTGGGCTCAGCCAGCATGCACGCGTAGCACTTTTCTGTGATGGGCTCTGCGGTGAATATGGGATTGAGCGCCACCTGTGTCTTGAATACATCCACAAAGCGATCTATTACACTGCGATGAAATTGTATATTCGATGGTATGGTTATAGGACGCCTAACGCGATCTTCCAGACTACGAAATTCCAGTGCATTAATGCGTATATGAAAGTCGGAGACACCCTCACGCGTTGGTCGCACTATAATGCTGATCATTTGCAAAGTATCGTTCTGGTCGTGCTGCGAAATATTGTATGTTTCCGCCTGCAAAGTATTAGAATACAATTAGTCTTATGTTGATAATATTCTAAACAACAAATATACAAACCTTGGAGACACAAAGCGATGTATTGCTTTGAAGTGCAAAGTTCACATTGTACATGGTCGTCTTGATAATCCAGTTTTCTGTTGTAATCACTGTGCTTATTGAGTTTAGCTTGCGTTTGTAAACGTCCTGGCGACGAAACTCAGTGCCAATGTCTCTGGCTACAGCGCTGTAGCTGCCTGGCGCATTTGCGTACTTGGCGAGTGTTTTGTTTATGGGATGCCGGCGCCAGTTGTTTTGATGCCAGTTGAATATTAACGCTGGCACGGCTAATACAGCCAGCACGCTGAAGCGCTGTGCCATCTTCCAGGTCAACGATTTAAAGGCCACCGCTTCCTGTGGCATTGGGAAATCTGGGTCAAGCTCATTGTTCTCCAATGGCGCTTCTGTAGCAAACACTGAGAATTTGAGTCGATGTATTAGAAAATATGTGGCCGGCAGGCAGCTGTGTACAAAGAGATTCAGCGATGTCCGCCGCAGATGATAGCCAACAAAGTCTAGGTATTCTTCGCCCAGAAAGCGAGAGAACAACTGTTCGATTGTGAAGCCCAAGCGTTGGAACTCCTCGGGCGGATATAGCACACACATACACAGTAAGAAATAAAATAAATTAAAAAGCAATTCCGACTCGTCCATATTGCGGAAAATTTTGAAAATTTCAACTAAAACAAGTAACCAAAATATAACAGGTCCAGGGCTCTGCGTTAGTGATGGGGGAAATTTGTTGATGTGTCCCATTGGACAACTTATCGCCGTTATCGGAGCTTGACGCGCGCCGGATTTAAATTGGTATTTTCCGGTTGTAAATATTGCTGCAAGGAAAGATTTAAGATGCATTCAACTTTAGTCGTACTCTGGTACAAATTGTGCATCTTCTGAGCCATTAATAGTAGTAATAGCAGTGGAATTAAGTAAACGATAACAGTGAGCAATAAAATGAAACAGTCCCAGAAAATGATCATCTTTTTATTTCTATTGTTCAAATTTGTGTGTGATTTAATTTCAAATAAATTTAAAGAATGCTTGCTTCAACATTTTTGACAGCAGCTCAATTAAAAGTTGAAGAAAATTTTAATCAATCAATCAGTCATCCACGACAACTCTGTCAAGTTCGATATATCTGTGCTTCGATAAGATTTTTGCATCACTAATATTCGCAGATTCGGCGCTAAAAATTACATATTTTTGTTGTACAAGAGAAGCTGTCATTTGCCATTGAAAAGAAAGAATAAATTGTATTTAATACGGCTGTGCTTTGGCAAATCTAGCTTCAAGGTAGCTAAGTGCACAGTTTTCGATTTATAAAATTCAACTTACGCAATTAAAAAACTTGTCAAAAATCGAATACTCTTTGGCAATTTGTGCAATTTGAAGCACATTTTTTCCCCCAGCAAGAAAGTGAATATATTAGCAAATAAGTGAAGATTAAGAAGAGTAACAATGTTTAAAACACGCAAGGAGCTGGACGAACATGTTCACGGCTTTATTGGTAAAATACCACCAGGTCCAGAGGTAAGTTTGCATGCTATTGCATTGGAATTTTCACTATACAACGCTTGCGAAATCGTGTAGGGCATTGTGCATACATGCATATGTATGTATGTATGGGTGTCGGCGTCTCGGAAGCCGCTAGAAAAAAAGCGCGTCATTTTGTTATTCTATTCCAGACGACATACATGCATACATTTGTATACAAAAAAGTTCAAAAGACAATAGAAACATAATAGTTAAATCCTGAAATAAAACGCTTGTTATATATTGCAAAAGAATAAATGCCGTTTGAGGTTATGTCTAATTTTTTAATTTTTACAGCGCGATTTAAAGGGCTACTCTATTGCCCGTCTATATGTGAAGATAAATGAATTCCCCAAGGCTATTGAGTATTTGACTGCATATTTGAGGGTGAAGGATGAGTATTCCGGACATAAATTGATTGCCCAATGTTATAAGGAACAAACACCACCAGATTATAATAAGGTATTGGATCACTATCAGCGCTGCATTCAACTTAATCCGAGGCAGCCGGACGTTATCAAGGATGCTTGTCAGTTGTTGAATGAGCATGCGGCTGTGTATAACTCTGAACGCGCTGCCTACTGGATTGATTTGGCTAAAGACGAGCCAGAGCTCCGCGAAAGCGATATTGTGTATGCGTTGAGCCTCAAGCAGAGAACCTCGACCAACTCGGGCGGAGGCGATCAACAGCAGTCGGTAGAGCTGCTATTGCACAGAGAGCTCATTGCTCGTCCACAGGACCCAGTTATACGCGTACGTCTTATGCACTCCTATTTAGAAAGCAAGCGCCATGATGAGGCTTTCAATTTTGCCTACAAAACCGAAGTGGAGTCGACTGCTGCAGAATGGCAATCAACTGAATGGTACGAAGTCGTTTGGACTGTGCTGCGCAAATGTGAGTCACAAAAGGATAACTCCAATAATTGGGCGTATTGGGAGCTCACATTGATTACACTGGAGCGTCTGGTGCAATTAAGCCTGCAGTCAGAACCATGCCTAGCAGAGTGCACCACCCAGCTGTTCAAGTTTGATCAATATCTAAACAAATTCAGTTTGCTGGCTGACAAACTGACGGCGAACGGCTGTCGCGAGCTGCACCAGTGCTGTGTGGAACACTTTGCTGGCCAGCTGTTATTGCATGCAGCTACGCTGCTGTTTAAACGCGAACTACAAAGCAAAAAGAATAGCACTTGGTCGAATACAATACGTACGGCATTACCGCTGTTGCTGCTGGGCTATCAGCAACAGCCCTTCAAAGAGAAAACTCCACATTGGCATCGTCACTGTAGCAACGTGCAGAAGAAGCTGCTGCAATTCTGGCGCTATCAAGCGGCGTTTCGCTGCGCGCAGCTGGCACGCACCTTGCAAGGCTGTCTGCGTCAAAATCAGGACGACGAGCTAGGTAAGCCAGCTCAAAAGCGCAGTCTTTGGGATAGCAGCGATGAGCTGCTGTCCAACATACGCCAGCAGTGTGCGGATAAAAAATGGCGTCAACAGCTATATCAGATGCTCTATACACATACGGATCAGAAGCTAAAGGAGCAGACCACATACATGGCACGTGACTCACGCCTCGAACATCCGCTGTATGAATGGCCTGCCGTGGCGGACATTGAGGAGCTAGAGCAGCGTGCATTGAAGCTAATGCCGGTGCCAACATTGATGCAACATGTCTATCTGGCGCTGAGTAGCGATAATCTAGCGGCAATGCAACGTGTGCACTTCTATGATCACATGCAACAGGATTGCAAACAAGGTGCATTGCATTTTCTTGGCTGCGATGCACTCAGCCGTCTGGACGTGGATATATTTCTATACGGCGTCGTGCTGCAAGCACAGCGCAAGTTGGAAACGATGCGCGAGAACTTCAGCTGCCAGGCGCAGCAGGCGCAGGGTCCCTATATGCTGCCCTATGCCAATATGGTGCTGAAACGCTTTGATCTTGTTACAGCAGACCAACTTAAGTGGTGGAAATTGATGTTGAGCATCTATAACCATGCCGAGCAGCTAAGCATGGAGCAGCGTGCGACGCTGCAGTGTGGACTGGAGGCAGTGCGTGGCTTGAATGGACCACATGCTGATATGATACTGGTCTTCCAGCTGGGAAATCTGCTGGAGAATCGTGCTGAGCGCGCTACGACTTCCGCTGGTTTGCATGCACGCATCGAGACAATCTACAAACATGGCTTTAATATGCTGCGACGTCATCGCCAGCAGCAACTGGAACCTTTTGCTAGATTCTTCAAATTTTCCAATGCTAATGCTAGCAGTGTTTGGCTGCAAACCCAACAGCTGGCGGAAAAGGCGATTAGCTATATGAGCGCGCGTCTATTTAAGCAGCGTCTCTACGAGGAATTTCTGGAAGAGATGCGTGGTCTGCAGCTGCCCATGGCCTGCTATATGCAGGCCGAAGCCTATCGCCAGCTGGCGCAGAGTCCACGATCGCCTCGTGTTGCTCGTCAATCCTATCGGGAGCGTCGTCAAGATTGCTTGCGGCAAACACAGCACTTGCTCCTTGAGCATGTGGATCATCCGCTTAGTACGCTGGTGGAGCGCGAAATGCGTAGCTACATAGAAGACGATATTGGGCAAACTAATGATCTGCACAATAATTCCAGCACCTATGAGGATGCCCAGGATGATTACTATGCAGAGGTAGCATCAAATCGTTCTCGACGCAGCAAGCCAGAGATGGTGGCAGCGCCTGTTAACCTCGAACTGGAGAATACAGTCAAGCAGATGAGCAAGCAGCTGTGTGGCTTGCAAGATGATGTGGCCAACAGCATGGATGCCATGCGTCAGGATATTAAATCGCTTACCGACAAGTTTGCTGAAAAGCTGACGCTGATCGAGGATATGCTGAAGCTAAAGATTAGACAAGAGACGCCAACCCGGGACTTGGATGCAGCTGCTGCTGCTGTCGCTGCCTCTAACTTTGGTCTGGAGGATTTACTGAATATAGAGGAATCATTGCAGTCGAACTGCGTGACGCCACAGAACGCTGCAGCAGCCGCCGTCGCAGGAATGGGACAAGATCGTTTCTTTTCACCCGGCAATGTCAATACCTATGGCAATCCCATGTATCCGAATCCAAATCAAATGTACAACTACTTTGCCAATCAGCAGGCGGCACAGTTTATGCGTGGTCCACAACCTCCGCAGTCTGGACCCAACTATTATGGCAAGTGCTTGCCATTTGCTGGCAATGCGCCGTTTATGGATGGACTCAATGGACTCAATTATGGAACGCCGCAAAGTCTGGTAGCCAGTATGCCTTCAACGCCAGGGACCGGCTTCTTTAATAATTCACCGCAAGCGTTGTCACAACAGATGCCACAACAGATGCCGCAACAAATGCAACAGCAGTTGATACAACAGATGCCACAACAGTTGCCACAGCAGTTAGCTCCACAGCTGCCGCCACAATTGGCTCCACAGCTGCCACCAGTTGTGCCCGCTTTGCAAACGCCAGCAGTTCTGCCTAAGCCCACTGCTCCATTGGTTGTCCCAGCACCGGCTCCAGCTTCTGTTCCGTCTACTGTAGTGCTCTTCAATCGCGCCCAAAACAATCAGCCTGTGGAAAAAGAACCGCCAGCAAATGTGGTCATCACCAGCTCAGATCCTTTGCCCAAGCCAGCCATGTCCAGTGCTCAGCCCACCTTGAGCGTCACCATTCCGGCGCAACACATTAAGCCCAGTCTGGTCTCGCAGACTACAGAGCCGACAGCCGCAGCAACCACCAGCAGCAGCAACATTTTCAGTCTAGACAAAGAGCAGAGCAGCAGCATGTTTGGTGACTTCTCAAATTTCTCGTTCAAGGCGCAAGTAGCGCAGGCGGCAGCAGAGAAGCAGCGCGAGCAAGCGGCGTCCGAGGCAGAGGCGGAATTAAATGAAAGTTCCAGTAGCCAGCAGCAAGCTGATAATAGTGCTGAGTTGGACTATGATCCGCGTCCAGATTTTCAAGGCATTATACCGCTGCCTGCAGAGGTGGAAGTGCGCACGGGCGAAGAGGATGAGCAGGTGAAATTCACTAATCGCGCCAAGCTCTATCGTTTTGCTGAAAAGGAATGGAAGGAGCGTGGCACGGGCAACATTAAGATCCTGCTTAATCCACAAGGAGTGTCACGCATACTCATGCGACGCGATCAAACACATAAAATATGCGCCAATCATCAAATTATGGCAAACATGTCGTTAACCACGCCACAGCTGGACGCAGAAGGCAAATCCTTTATCTGGGGTGCAAATGATTTTGCTGATGAGAAGTTGACAGTGGAGAAGTTCTTGGTGCGCTTCAAATTGCCCGAGACCGCCAAGGAATTTAAGGCGGCCTTCGATGATGCTGTTAAATCAGCCGGTGCCGGAGCCGGTAGCAACAAGCAACAAACAGCGGTGCCCACCAAGCCACAGACCATGTTTGCTGGCATGGCTAGCAATAGCTTTGTGACCAGCACTCCGTCACCAGCGACACCAACGCCAGCAGCAGCCAAGCCCAAGCAATTGGAGGCAGCCAAGCTGAATTCTGCAGCGCCAGCATCTGCGGTGCCGAAGTCGCTGTTTGGTGGTGCAACAACAGTTAAAACAACTGATGCTCCAGCTCCAGCAGCAGCTTCACCTTTTGCCAATTTTACCTTTGACAGCAAAAGCAGCACTGGAAATTATAGCTTCGCCAGCTTGGCAGCGCAGCAGCCTCAAAGCACAAGCACAAGCAGCAGCAGCAGCACCACCACCACCACCACCAGCACCACCTTCACCACTGTGCAAGACAAAACATGCGGTGGCAACAATAGCACCGCCTTTACCACAGCTTTTAATTTTGGCAGCCAAAGCAACAGCAGCGTCAGCAGCAGCAGCATGCTCCAGCAGCCCACATCCGGCACAGAGACCACCGATGCTGATGATGCGGAATATGTGCCCACAGCTCAGTTTACGCCAGTTATACCGCTGCCTGAGCTAATCAAAGTGGTTACCGGAGAGGAGGACGAGCTGGTGCTCTTTGAGCATCGTGCCAAACTATTGCGCTTCGATCGCGATGCCAGCGAGTGGAAGGAACGTGGCATCGGCAACATGAAACTGCTGCAGCAAAAGGCCAATCCCAGCCAGATACGTTTGCTCATGCGACGCGAACAAGTATTGAAGATCTGCTGCAATCAGCGTCTTTTACCCGAAACCAAGTTTAATTACGCGTCGAATACGCAAAACGCGCTCACCTGGGCGGGACAGGATTTTGCCGAACAGGAGGTGACCACAGAGCTGCTATGCGTGCGCTTCAAGAGCGCTGACACTTGCAAACAGTTCTATGATGCCGTGCTCAAGGCGCAGGCAAGCATGGACAACGAACAGTTGGCGTCGACAAAGCCGGAGAAGGCGGAGAAGGTCACACCACCGACTGCTGAAGCGTCCGCTACCAAAGCACCCGCGGCGAAGGGCTTTGGTGATGCCTTCAAGCCCAAGGCGGGCAGTTGGAGCTGTCAGGGTTGTTATACCACCAATGTGGCAGAGCAGCTTTATTGCTTAGCCTGCGAGACGCCTAAGGATGACACAGTGCCGCCCAAGCCAGCGGCGGGCGCCTTGAACCTTAGCAATAGCACTAGTGGTGGCAGCAGCAAATTTAGCTTTGGCATGCCAAGTGCTGGTGGCTTCAGTTTCGTTGCGAAGCCTGCAACTGACCTGAGCAGTACAACTGGTTTTAGTTTTAATACAAAGCCGACAGAGCAGCAAAAGGATGCAGTGGTGACAACAACAACAGCGTCGACGACGGGTTTTAGTTTTACAACAAAGCCAGCAGCTGCAGCTGCAGCTGAACCAGCGAAGCAAATGACAACAACTGTGAGCAGCAGCAGTAATAGTCTTGGAGCCGAAGCGCTCAAACCAAAGCCAGCAGCAGCCCCTGCTGTTAGCAGCACAACTAGCGGTTTTGGTGATGCCTTCAAGCCCAAGACAGGTAGCTGGAGCTGCCCGGGTTGTTATACCAGCAATGACTCAACGCAGCTTTATTGCTTGTGCTGTGAGGCACCCAAAGATGACACAGTGCCTAAGAAAGACAATCAATTGGGTGGAGGTCTTAATCTGACCACATCCACATCACAAAAGTTTAATTTTGGCTTTGGTCCCAAGACAACTGATGCCACAACAAAGGATTCAATAGCATCCATAGCTCCAAGTGTAAGCGAAAGCAGCAGCCAGATAGACGCAGCAAAGTCCACTGGCAGTGGCATCTTTGGTTCGGCTAGCTTTAGTTTTATGCCCAAATCAAGCAACAGCTTTAGCTTTGCCATGCCCACGGCCACATCTTCGTTAGCACAGCAACCCAAAAGCCCTGCTGCTGCTGCTGCTGACAACAATGATGATGACAGTCATGTGGAGGAGGAGGAAAATAATGCATATTTTGCGCCTGTTATTCCTTTGCCAGATAAGGTAATATTTTCAGCTTGAGTTCCTAATATATTAAACCAGCTATTGTCCATTTATATAGATTGATGTCAAAACTGGCGAAGAGGATGAAGAGCTGCTTTATGTACAGCGCTCCAAGCTGTATCGCTTAACCGAAGAAGGTGAATGGAAAGAGCGCGGCTTGGGCGATGTTAAAATCCTGCGCCACAAGCAAAGCAAAAGTCTGCGCTGCGTTATGCGACGTGAGCAAGTATTGAAGACTTGCCTTAATCATGTTCTCAATGCTGATGTGATTTATAAGCCCAAAGATGACAAAACATGGCTGTTCGTGGTGCACGACTACAGTGAGGGTGAAACTCAGCTGGAACGCTTTGCATTGCGCTTTAAGAATCAAGAAATAGCGCAAGCCTTCCATAATGCAGTACAGGAGGCACTCAGTGGCACAGCTGTGGCTATTAAGGATACAGAAGAGCAGCCAGCAGCTGTCGGCCAACAACAACCTGCTGCTGTATCCAAGGAGTTGCAAGAGTTGGCCAACAAAGTTCAACTCAATACTGAATTCTTTACAAGTGAGCACAAATGCGCTGGCTGCCGTGGCTGTGAGCCCGACAGCTTTGCCTATGGTCCGGTATCGACACCAACAGAGCAGGCTGCGTTGCCAATGATGCAGCCAGCCTTAAAGATGCCGCCAGCCAAACCAAAACAGCCAACAACTTCAGTTTCAACTCCAACAACGCCAGCAGCTGCTGTCTCGCCAGCTTCAGCCAATCGTCCACTGCTTAAGGCAAGCACATTAGTTTCAAATAACAACAATCATAATAGCTTTGGTGGCTTCAGTACCTCTGTTAGTGAATGTGTTAATCCTACATCTAATAGCCCCGCTAGTACGACTATCGCATCTACTGGCGGCTTTCTTTTTGGGACCACAGGTAAAACTCTTGTTGACATATTTTTTGCTTGAACACAAGTATAAACTGAATTACTTCTAGGCAAGCATGAGTTTGGTTCGAGCGCTTCAATTTTCGGCAACAAATTGGGCAATCAGCAGGACATACCACAGGCACAAAAATCCATATTTGGCACATCAATTTTTGGTAGCAACAATATGTTTGCTAGCAACAATAACAGTGGCAGCACGAACGACTATGTGTTTGGTGCCAAGCAAAATACTTTCTCATTTGGCGATTTGGCCGCCAATAAAACGGAATCACCTAAGAACAATAAGGATAATGTGGAAATTACGCTTAACAACAGCAAACCTATGGTTGGATTTGCGGAGCTGGCCGCCGCTAATTCTGGAGATGATTTTTCCAGTTTGGCAGCCAAGCCAATCGGCGTTCAAAAGTCCAGCACTGGCGGCTTCTTTGGTCTGACGCACCAGAACGATTTTAAGAATTTCCAATCACCAAAGTCTACAACACAAAATGAATCCTCTGACGAGACAAACGATGAGAACTATGATCCACACTATGAGCCCATTATTGCCCTGCCCGAAGAGATTGTGTTGAGCACTGGAGAGGAGAATGAAATTAAGCTTTTCGGTGAACGTGGTATGCTCTATCGCTATGACGCCACTACCAAAGAGTGGAAAGAACGCGGTAAGCTTATTTTAATTTGTTGTAATAACAACTATTTAATCCTTGCTTGTTTTTAAAGGTGTGGGCGAGGTAAAAATCTTAAAGCACAAGTCACAGAAATCGTATCGCATTGTCATGCGTCGTGAGCAGATTCATAAATTGGTGCTCAACGTGCCAGTGAGCAAGAATTTCAGCATTACTTATATGAACGATCAAAAGAAGAGTTTGATATGGGGATCTTTAAATTTTGCCGAAGACCCTAATGGAGTTGTGGAGAAATTAGCCTGCCGTTTTAAGAAGTCCGAGATGGCGGAAAGGTTCCTCACAATTATAAACTCAAGATCTGCAGAGGAAAATTCTGAAAATAACAATGTGCAGTCCGTCGCATCATGAATTGAAATTAAATATATATTAAATACTTTGCTTAAAACTATTCATTTCATTTGAAATATGAATATTAAATATATATGAATGTGAAATTTAGACTTTTAAGTTCTTCTTGTAGATTACTTTTAACTGTAATATCAGATGGAAATAAATTCTTGATCTGAAACATCTATTACAGAACATTAGTAAAATATCTACGCCTAATTATTCAATGCAGGCGACCTAAGACGACGCAGTGCCTGAGAATGACAATCAATTTTGGATTGGTGCTTAATCTAAGCTACATCCACATTACAAAAGCTTAATTTTGGTATCGCCTCACCGAAGAAAGTGAATGGACGGAGCGCGGCTTTGGCCGCGCACGATTGTGTACGATTACAGTGAGGGTGAAACGCAACTGGAACGCTTTGCATTGCGCTTTATGAATCAAGAAATAGCGCAATCCATCCATTATGCAGTACAGTAGGCAATCAGTGTCACAGCTGTGGCTATTAAGGATACAGAAGAGCATCCTTAAATGTTATGTAGTCTGTTACAGAACATTTTTAAAACTCCTGTTACTCAAATTAACATTACGCCTTTTTCGCTCGGCCTGCTCCCACAGTATTATAGATGACAGTCGGTTTTTTATTTGCATCCTGCTCACACTTATTACATGTCAGTTGGATAATATGTGTTAATTTCGCTATTCTTATTCGGACGCTCGCAGCCGAACGCAAGCATCGGTGCTGCCAACTTTCTTGAAACAAAAAATATGTTTTTAGCGGAAAATCCAACTGAGTCAAAAATTATGAACTAAATTCAGATGTGCTTATTTATACCAGAAAGTTTCTTATAAATATAATGTTTAGGCTTAATATAACAAACGCTTCGTGTTTTATAAAATAGCGAAAACAGCAAAATTTTAAAATAAATAAGGCCAGTATTCCCTCTGTTTTCAGTTTTTTCTCGCAATTGGACTTTGAAAATAGACAGACTTTGACGGGAAAAACTGAATTGTCAACACTGCCCAACACTAATGACGTGGTGAATGTGTGTGAAAAAAGAACAATAAATTGCCGCCGACAAAATTCGTAGTTTAATCTAATTAATATACAATAAATCAACAATTGTAAACAAAAATCCTGTCAAAGACAACTAAAACACATTGCACGCAGCAAGCATTGATATCTGAATACAAATTAGTAATAAATTTGCAAGAGCAAGAGAAGGGCAATGAAATACACAAGTTTCCATTTTGTGTTTGCTTCTTTTATTTAAATATATAAGCCACAGACGACGTGGTTACATCGTCAGCAATAGCATCCAATAGCGACGTGAGCAACAAATTGGGTTGCCTTGCTGTTGTCAACTGGAAGCGCAAAGCGTTTATTGTGTGAGTCAGGCGGGGACGGGTGCGCAAGCACGCTGCGGTAGCAATGATGAACGAGGACATCAGTAGTCCCTCAACGTCGTCTAGTGGCGGCAGTGGTGGCGTTAAGAAATTCTTTATACGTTTATCACAGGTAAGTGCAAAGCAATTAAGATAATAATTGTATTAGTGTGACTAATAAAGGTTTCTAATAATTGGCCTTACAGACCTACCAGTCGACATTGGATCGCTCCACTCCGCACACTCAAATGCGCTGGGTGTTTGCTGGATTCGTGTTGCTGCTGTTTGTTCTGCGCATTTTCCTGTATCAAGGCTGGTATATTATATGCTATGCGTTGGGCATTTATCACCTGAATTTGTTTATTGCATTCTTAACGCCCAAAATCGATCCGGAGTTTGATCCGTATGCGCAGGATGAAGAGGACGAAGGCCCCAATTTGCCAACGCGCAGCAATGAGGAGTTTCGACCGTTCATACGCCGACTACCCGAATTCAAGTTCTGGCTTTCGGTGACAAAGAGCACGGCAATTGGCCTGTTCTGCACGTTTTTTGACTTCTTCAATGTGCCCGTATTCTGGCCCATATTGGTCATGTACTTTATCACACTCTTCTGCATAACAATGAAGCGGCAAATCAAGCATATGATCAAATACAAGTATTTACCATTTACCCGGAACAAGCCGCGTTATCAGCGCGTCAATGAGTCTGCGGGTGCCGCCTCCCTTGGTGGCAATTCAAAGTGACAATTAGCCGCACAGACGCCGGATTCGCAAACGACAACAGCGGCCGCAGCAGCAGCAGCAACACCATCAGCAGCAACGTCTGCAGCGGCAGCAGCAACAACAACAACAACTTTAGGCAACTCAATGCCAACGGCAGCTAGTAGCTCGACGGGGGTGGGGACACCAACGTCCAGCGCTAAGCTACCACAAATTATAGCAATTGAGGACTACTAAGAAGTTCAATGGAAAACTGAGCAACAAACCCAAATAATTTTTTATCACAACATCAGCAACCACAACAACAACAATATTTGCATTCATTTTGAGTTCCTTCAATTTTTGGACAGAGCGGTTGATTTGGTTTTGATTTGCTTAATTTTTTTTTTGAGTTGTCGTGCGGCGTCTAGTGCAAAGCATTGTTTATTGTTTAAATAATTTTTGATTAATTATATATTTATTTACATGCAATTTATTTGTAATTCCCAAAAAAACAACAAAATAGTACAGTTCAACAATTTAGCCGGAAATTAAAATAATTTAAATTTATGTAATGTAAACATAATTTTACGTTTCTTTAATCCAAAAAGTAGAGTTACAGATTCTAACAAATATTTTTGATTACATAATTTGGCTAGATGCTAAATATATTTTGCATTATATATAAATAAACATATATTTTTGTTAGCGTTAACTATACATGTTAAAAAAAAGAAAAGGGAACTTTATAGTTCAAATTGGGTGCGTCGAATGAATAAAGTGAAAAAATAAATAATAAATAATGCTTTTGTAAATTTTAAAAATACAAAAAGTTAAGCTAAGTTAAATATTGCCGCCTAAGTTGCGCAACAGCGTTGCCACAATGTATAAGTTCACGCGCCATAGTCGAAATAATTCAGTAGCTCTCTTCGATGAGCGCTCAATGGAACTGCTTATTGAACAAGCAACACACTGTCATCCATGCGTTGATTAAGTTAAAAAAATCTCGGCTAAGAAGCGTGTGTTGGTGTTGTGGTAAATTATTTGGCACGTCAAGTTATTGCAAATTGCTATTTTGCAATAACGGCTTTCATCCCAAAACGCGTATCCAATGCAGCAATGTGCCTTAGCTTTGATGGGCGCTCCTGCTGCAGCTGTAACCAAAGTAAATTCGACAGCGCCGTTATTACGGTTTGCGTCGACGTCACAACAACCAATTAAGAGCTAAATATACATTCCACTACACATTACGGCTTAAAGAGGTCAACTATGGGCATGCAAAATGATTTGAAAGGCATTGCAAAGCTTTCCCGCCGGCGCATTCTCCTATACACCATGATCACTTCCATTGTGGCGGCCGTTGTAACGTCACCCACATCAGCAGCAGCATCATCAAATGTTGAAGCACCATTACTATCTGAATCTGATAAACAGGCTGCATTGCCAACTGTCACTCCACCGGCGATTCCTTATTGTGTGGAACAACAGGAACGACGCATTGGACGTAGGTAAGAAGAAGCACCAAAGCCTACTTTGTGATATGCAAAAGTTCTGGAAAGTTCTACTTAAAAGACAAGAGTGTAAAACGACTGCAGCTAAATAAACATAGGCCAGACTTATTCGTTTTTATAATATAAAAAGCTTAATACTTGTCTGCACATAATTTACAAGAATATATAGTGCAAAGTGTAAATAAAACTCTATTGTGAAATTCAAGAAAATAAGAAATTTTAATTTTCTTGTGAAAACTAGTGTAAAACTTAAGCTATGCTGAAAAGGCATAATTGTAAGTTGACGGTGTCTGAGTGCTTATCAAAAAGACGGTGAGTCATTTGCAAAAAAAAGTTAAACATCTACCTTTAACAAAATATTGATCTAGTGCAACAACAATCTAAAACAAGTCAGCTAGCTTGTTTTTAACAACTTGCCATGTGCACAATAATTATAAACAAACAAACAAAGCGAAAAATTCTACACACATACATAATATATATATGTATGTACATACAAGTATAGGCTAAGTTTAAACTTTCAGCTTACCTAAAATAATTTCGAATTTCACCATTCTTGGCATTTTTGCTTTGTACGCTGTTTCGCTTCTGGGTAGCGAGGCCAGCGACATCTCCCCATGTGTATGTGTGTGTGTGTGTGCGGACCAAACACTTGTTGACTGTTTGGCTGCGTTGGCGCGCTTTTGTTTATATGCGGGAAATCAGCTGACATTGCACACACCTCCGACGCTCCCCTTTTTTCTCCATCTAGATAGCACTGATGTGTGCTTCTGCAATTGGCAGACAGCTGAAAGTGTGACCCTACGCATAAAATGCACAATTGGAAAATTTAGATAAACAGTTGTATACATATATATATGTATGTATAAATAATACATTAGTTTTTAAAGTATACACACATACACGTATAACAGAGTAAACTGGAAGAGTCTGCTTACAAAATATATTATTCTCATATCTGCTTGTTGCAAACAATTTTTGAAATCGGTTTGCTTATATAATGCAAATTTATGTATGTGAATAAATCTTCAAATTTAATTGCATTTAATCAACGGTTTTCATGTGTTTGATTCCGATAAGCGCAATTACCTATGTATGTAAATACATATTTTGTTATTGATCATGGTCATGGTCACCTGGCGTCAATCTATATACTCTATGTACTTACGTTGTTTTCTCTCTTATATTCTCTCAGGTTATTGTATATAACAACACTCGATGGACGTCTCAGCGCCTTGGATATCGCCAAGTCCGGCAAAATGCGTTGGAGCATTGAAACGGGTCCCGGAGCGCTTATCTCATCCAGCATACATCGATTGGAGCTGACCAATAATGGTCAATTTGTACGCATGATACCATCGCTTAGCGGCGGGATTTACAAATTCGATGGTGACTCTATAGATCCTATACCTATAACAGCAGAGCATTTACTTAGTTCGAGTGCTAAGTTTAGCGATGATCTAGTTATATCTGGTGGCAAGGAGACACGTAACTATGGCATCTCTGTGCGCACAGGAAAACTACTCTATGAATGCTCCATAAATGGTTGTGTGAATGCGACAAACGATGATCGCACCATAAACGATGCCATTGAGGAAACTGAGCAGCACGAAGAGCAGCAGGATGGCGAACAGTTGCGTGATAAGGATGGCTATGTAGTGGAGCATGATGCATTGCTGGATGATGTGCTTGTGGTGCGGCGTCAGACGCAGACGGTTCGCGCTGTAGAATCACGCACGGGCCTTGAACGCTGGAATTTTAGCGTTGGACAGCACGAGCTGGACTTGATGCGAGCTGCCGATTGTCATGAGCAGCCGCGCAACGAACTGGAGCTGGCCGTGCTGGATGTGGATATACGTGTTGTTGTGCCTGAAGGCATAATTTGTGCATTCAGCAAGAGTGAGCCACAGCATATGCTTTGGAAACATCAGGTAAGCGTTAAGCCTGCGCTTTATTTATGCTTGTTTGTTGTTAAACTCATGATTTATTTTTTGTTTGCAGTTTAAGCATCCCATAGTTAGCGCCTGGCACACCAATGAGTCCGATGAGCTTCAATCCATAGATTTGTTCAGCTCTTCACAGTGGCTGTGGAATCAAGAACAGCAGGACGACGAAGAGGAAAAGCTTAAAGATAAACAACCCAATAAAGCACCTTCAATTTATCTGGGCATGTATGAGAAGCAGCTATACATACAGGAGTCCATTCGGCTGCGTCAAGAGATCATAGATCAAACAAAGCTTTATCAGCAGCTCTCAGGCGACACCAGTCTTATGCCTAAAATACCTTGGCGACCCATAGCGGCTAGCAGTAATGCTCTGGTCATATTCCAAGGCGGTAGTGAGCCAGCTGTCATTGGCGATAGCAATCAACATAATGAACTGGTGCCCTATGACGATCAGGACTTTTCGTTGGCCGCGCAATCTGTGCTAAATGCTTCCGAATTTGTAAATGGCAATGGGTTCTATTTTTATGCAGAGGCACTTTGGGAAAAACCGGGACAGGTGCTGGAATGCGCCTCAAATGAAACGCCCGATGGCCGTCCTGCTATCGAAGAGCCCAAGGAGAGCAATGTCACCGAGAATGGCGGTAATAATAGCATTAGTGATGATCTTGGCTTCAGTTTGGATGACATTGATGCGCCCGTCAAAGTGGTAATCCTATCGCTTTGGTTCTGGTGGAAGGAAATTGTGGTTATTGCTTTTACCTCAGCTGTATTGCTCAACATGTTCATGGGCCAACGTAATCAGCGTGTGGAGCGCGAATATTTAGTTATCGAACGACATGTGCCCGTGCAAACGGCCATTGAGGCCACAGAGGCATCTACCCAGGCGCTGCTGGGACCTGTAGTGCCACTGCTGTCTAACAATCATCAGCAGCGACTCAGTACGCAGCGCACCCTTTCCGAGTCGACAACACATTCGGGCGAACACTTCACATCGCGTTTTCAAACTGAATTTGAGCTTATGCAGTGCCTGGGCCGTGGCGGTTTTGGCGTTGTGTTTGAGGCCAAGAATAAGCTGGATGAGAATCATTATGCCATCAAGCGTATTACGTTGCCCAATAAGGAGACATCCAGGCAGCGAGTCATGCGTGAGGCGCGCACTTTGGCCAGCTGTGAACATCAGAATATTGTGCGCTATTTTCATGTAAGTTTATTGATTTACTTATTAAACTTGTAAACTAATTGCCTTAATTGCAGTCTTGGGTAGAAACGCCACCAATTGGCTGGCAAGAGGAGGAAGATCGCAAATTGCTGGCGCATGAAATGTCCACTTCCATACAAATTGAAACACCTGATGGCAGCACATTGCCTTCCATGGAGCATCATGCTTTGGATAAACGTCGTCAGCTAACATCGTGGGTCTCGGATGCAGCCAATAGCACTGCCTGCAGCAATCACATAAATCATTATGAAGAAGACGACGAGGAGGAGGATTCGCTTATAGAGTTTCGCAGTGAATCGCAGTCGGCTGCCTTGCGAGCCGAAATTGAGAGCGATGATGATGATGATGATGGTAAAGACAACGACGATGACGATGCTGCAAATGAAGAGAATGTAGCGAAAGTGCAACGTAGCTCCGTTTCCATAGACATACACTCGGCGTCCTTTGATTTAAAAAACATTAACTATTCCACTCAACATCAGCTGTCGACAAACTCATTTCAAATTGTATCTGTGCGCTCTAAAAACAATTCGAGCGATAGCGATGAAGCATCGCATCCTGCGCCGCGACGCAAGCCGCTAACCTTGGCGCTGGCCCACAATAACAATCGTCCCGTGCATTCACAGGCAACGCCACCAAGTGCCGGCATACAAAAGCCAAACAAAGTCTACCTCTATATACAAATGCAACTGTGTCGCAAAGAGAGCTTGCGCGATTGGCTGCGGGACAATCGGACTGAGGAGCGTGCTGCGCATATTGCGCACATCTTTCATCAAATTGTCGATGCAGTGGATTATGTTCACCTTAAGGGTCTCATTCATCGTGATCTGAAGCCAAGCAATATATTTTTCTCGCAAGATGGCCAAATTAAAATTGGTGACTTTGGTCTAGTCACCGATATGGGCGAAATACCCAATTTAGTGAACGACTGTGGTGATCACAGCGGACTTCCTTCGTGTGCACGGCACACCCAGCAAGTGGGTACACATCTGTATATGTCGCCGGAACAGCTGTTGGGCCAACACTATGATTACAAGGTGGACATTTATTCGCTGGGTCTCATCTTCTTTGAGTTGCATGTTTACTTCTCCACTGAAATGGAGCGTATTAAGACATTGCGTGCTCTGCGCGGTGGCCACTATCCCCATACATTTGGCAACCAGTATCCCGAGCAATATATGCTGCTGCAGCAGATGCTGTCTGCCCAGCCAACGCAGCGTCCGCAAACAAAGCAGCTGAAGCAACAGCTACACGATATTTTGCGTTTACCCGAACATCTGGTGGACGGACGTAGCGAGCAGGCAGCACTGGCGGAGGCCTCAAGGCGTCTCAGTCGCAGTCGCACCTTTAGCAGCAGCAGCGAGCAGCCACAGTGATAAGTTGTTAGACAGCCGGTGAGCGGCTGCCGAGGCGCCATTTAGTACTTAAGCTTTAAACAATCATAAGTCATCAGTCAGCATTTTGTTAGTAAGTTATTAATTTGTATGATTTAGTATGAGCCTAATCTATCATTTTATGCATATAAGTATAAGTTTATTCATAAGTTTAGTTAGCACGCTGCCGTTGTAACTAATATTAAGACTTATGAAAGTTGTACCTAGGTATACATTTCCTAGCTATTAATTTACCCAATATGCCCAAATTTTATGGTATAAATCATTTTTTTTCTATTAACGTTGGCTGCTAAAACCATAAAATGTTTGTTTCTAGGCTAAGCGCGTAAGTTACAAAATAAAAACATAAAATATATTAATTGTGTTGTGCTATTTTTAGTTGAACATTGATAACAATAATCAGCTGTTGATTCATTTAAAGTCGTGCGACCAGACGCCAAGATGTTGATAAGATACGTATACGTAATTTCATTCAGCTTATAAAGTATTACCTTTGCTTTTACTGCCGTTGCCCACCTGGTTTATTGAATCAGTCAAGAGCTTGCATTTTGTATCACTTTATTTGAAAGTTTTGTGTCGTGTTTCTTTTCTTTTTGTCAGTGTTATTAATGTTTGTTTGTTTTTCCAAAAACGTTTGCTACATTGCTACTTGATTAGTCGTTTACATATGTATGCATGTATGTGTGTGTATATGCTCACAATTCATACTTTTTGCACAATGTTCATACAAAGTAGTATATAATTATTATTTAGTTTTTATACTGAGGCTTTATTTTGCATTGCTTAGCATTTTTGGTTACACTTCCCACTGTGTAACATGATTTTATAGCAGCTCGATAAAAAAAACAGCGATCTTTGTTAGATCTTATAATAATAAGTACATATATGTGTATGTGTGTGTGTTTGTTTGTGTGGGTGTGTGTGTCTGTGTAATTCTTAAGCTTAGTTTTTGCTTTTCATTTTTATTTTGAACGCGCTGAACAAACAACAAGCGGCTGAAGCATATTGCATTTGATTTATTTATATTTAATTTTTAAATATTTATTGCTACAAATATTTTGTTGTATGCGTTGCAGGCAATGATTTGCTTAAATTTACAATTATTTTTTAACATTTCTTTTTAATTATTCACGTGTCGACATTAGCGTTTAGCTTTTATTTTTATTTTCAAAAATTAACAGCCATTTTGACGAATCCGTAAACTTTGAAAATCATAAGAGTATACCATAAATCAAATTCATTGTTTTTTGTTTTTCATTTCATTTACATATACTAACGTACTAACACTTAAGGGATAGCATACATATTTAAATCGGTTTTCAGCGAAAGTTCTACTTACTCGTTTTGCTCTTAATGGCTGAGCATAATTTTTTTTATAGCATAAATCAAGTGAGTTTTTATTTGTTGTGAAAAATCAATGAACACATTTTGACAAGTAAGCGAATATGGGTGTCGCTAAAATGTTTTCATATTTTTTATTATTATTTTTAATCAGTTAACGGTATGCGTGTATATATGGTATGTTTGTATGTATGCCAAGTATATGTATATATATATATATATATATATTTTATCAAAGCCACAATGCTACTAATTTAATTATAGTATATGCAACATTATTTGAAATATCCATTGATGTTATTGCCTAATATTTTACCCTTTAATTTAACTCAATTTTATTATTCGAGCTTTACCAATTACATAGCATACTCTCTATATAGATCTTAGCTGTGTGCTCTGTTGACTGACTTCTTAGATTTGTTTTAGTTGGTTTCGAGTTAAGTATAGTAGTTATAGCTAAAGTTCTTGAAATCTCTATGTACAAAGTCAGCCTTGATTGCTTTTCTTTCGCGTGTTGTTTGAGGTAAAGAAAGAGTACAGTATAGTGTTTACGTAGTAGTGTGGTGAGAGTCAGTTTTTGCATCAGCTTTTCAGTTTATTTGAGCAATTGGAAAACTAAACTGTTACCTAACTAATTGTTAACAACGCCTGAACCTGAACTATAACTTATTGTTTACACTAAACATTAGAGCACGTGTGTTTGTTGTTGTTGTTGTTTTTGTTGTGCGTTTTATCAAATATCTCACTTATGGTTTTGTAATATTTAACGTTTAATTGTATGTATTAATTATTTAAGGCTTTATAGCTGCTAGTAATTTTGTATTACATTTATACTTGACTACTTCTCAGATGGGAATTGTGTATTCGAATGCAGCGCTAAAATTCGAACTTGTTTGTTATAGAAATTGTTTAAAGCCAACAATACGTATGCTTATTATACAAATGTTTAACAAAATGCTATAAACTAACACTAGAAAATGTTCTCAAAGCGATTTAGGCAGTTTTCTTTTTCGATTGTATTGCTGTGCGCCAAACAATTTCTACAACAATAGAAAATTTCTTAAATATTCAATTTAATTTTTTATAACATACTTGGTTTTTATTTATTTGTCGAGCTAATCTTAAGTTTAGTTATGTTTCATACTTGACTTCAAACTGACTTTGGCGTCTTAATAACTAATTCTTGAAATGATCACAACGTTAAAGTATGCATGTATATATTTATATATCTATGTATGTGTATATACGGCTTATATAGCTAACATACTTATAAATATACCAATTAACACTGTCGGATTCTCAAAGATTCAATTTTCGTTTTCGTTTCATTTGGTTTTATAAAATGTATTGTAAATTATGGTGGGATTAATTGCCTATTTACGTACAAAAACAAAATTTTGTTAAAAGAAAAACAAATTGTAAGTGAAATATTTGTTTGCATCGACAGCTGGCACTACTACCGGCAGGCTTAAGCGGGCTTCGGGGCCTTGTGCTTTGTGTATGCTGCATAAATGTTGCATGCTGCAGCTGCACGTTGCTGTTGGGGCTATTAGCGTCATTTGCATGCGCAAGACCGTGAATGTCAAAAGCGTTTAAACAAAGCAGTCGCAGTCAGTGTTATGATTTAATAATGAACAACAAAAGATGCTTAAGCGTATGGCCGACAAGGGAAAGGCCATCTAGAAAGCAACTAAGAAGTTTAGCATATATATATTTGCATATATATGTAGCCTCAAATATGCAAGAGCCGGAGCAGGAGCAAGAGCAAGAGCTAGCGTTAGCGGTGGGGGCACGTGCAAAGTTCGTGCCATTGTTTTTATGTGTGTTTCTATGTGTATGTGTGTGTGTGTCTATGTGTGTTTTCATTATAATAGTTATATATGCTAAGAAGATTGCGCATACGCCCCAGCGTCCCAACACAACCCCCCCTGAAAATCATAATCATAATAATAAGAATAGCTCGCAGGGGTATAACGCGCTAGAGATCAAAATGTTTGTTGCTTAAAAAACTTATGCAGCATTTGCTACAGTATTGTACAGCGTCCTTTATTCCTAGTTGATTGTGAATACTCAGCGCCAACAAGAGCGCTGCCAGCGCCAGCGCCGCCAGTCACACCACTGCAGCCCATTAGCTCGCGAAAAACGTCGCCAATTTTGTAGTTGTATCTGCAGAGAAATAAAAAACGCACATAAAAAAAGTTTAGCAAGTGCTGCTGGACGCTAGAGGGCGCTACTTACTGCGCAGAGCACTCGACATAACCGCAGCGCCAATGTTTGCGCACCAGCGTCGAAATGTCCTTGAGCTCCTGTTAACCATGGCAAAACGAAATGAAATGAAATGAAATGACATAAAATAGTTAAGGCATAGCAGTAGCTTGCTTTGCTTACCTGCGAGTTGGCCTGCACATCAGTCACACTATCAAATTTATTGCCAACCACAATTATGCTAAAATCACGATGACTGAAACTATCCAAGATTTGATCTCTCATCGAGCGGCAGTACTGCGCGAAATTCGAATGGCCACCAATGGTCATTAGGCAATTTTCAATAGATTTCATTTTATGGCTCACCTGAAACGTTTCCAAATTGCCCATGTCATAGACCAGCACATAGGCGTGCACCGTACGCAGCCCCAGCGGATGTCCATTATTCCATTCAGCAAAGTTATCAGCCGGAAATCGCTTCTGGCAAGATATGGCGGCGACCCAATGCCAATTGGTTTAGTGTTTGTTTTTCATCAGCGCATATTGCCAGCGAGCAACATATGTACACATTATATACACATACACACATATATATGTATATATATATATAATATTGCGTACATGTGTGTCGTTATGTCAGTTGCGTCAGCAAACGTTGTCGTTTTGTTGTTGAGTTGCGTTTTATTTGTGGAAGCGTATGAAAAGCAAATACAATTGGAAAAATAAAAGCAGCATTTTATTTTACTGATTTTCATATTTTTGGCAGCATTTCAATTATTTTTTGTATTAACTTTAATTAGTATTAATGTTTTAAAAGGCTTTTGTTTTATCTTTTGCCACACGGCATGCGGTGGGCATAGTAATTGTTATTAATCTGACACTGCGGCTGCTGCTGGCAAACTTAATAGTAGTATATTTACAGTAATTTGTACAATTGTGGTTAATCGCTGCTTAATGTTGATTACAGGTGGCAATTAGTTTAAACACTGCATGATATTTAAAATTACAGCAACAACAATAATTGTTTTGTGTGCTTCCCATTCAAGCATCTTTTGCTTTAAGCACTAAGGCGTTATTTTCCGCTGCTCTCTCTCTCTCTCTCTCTCTTTCTCTGTCATTATTGCACTCGTAATCGTGTCCCACAAGACAAATCAGTGCCGAGTCACACAGGCACACGCATACAGCGCTAATGAGCAGGGCAAGAAAATGGCGCCCCAGGCCAGAGCGAGACAGCTTTATATATGAGAGCGTAAGTAAACGTTATAATTAAATTTACGCCGCAGCATTTAGGCGCAAACAAAAGTCAAAGGCCGACGAGACAGTGAAACAAGCGTGGGGCGAAGCAAAAGGCACAAGGTTAAGAATTAGAAATAGTAGAAGAGTCCGCCAGCCCGGCACGGCAGCAACCCGGCAGCACTTACAAATGACAGCGGACAGCTCTAGCTCAAGAGTCCGAGAGCTAGTACTTGGCGCCAGTCTGTCTGCCTTACCAAAAACGCTTTCATTCTTTCTTTCGTTCTTTCAGAGCTCCTTGCTGCTGTTTTACCCATTTGGTTACCGCCCTACTTGACGCTATTTTTGTTTGTTTGTTTATTTCATTCTGGCTGCCAGCCAGTAGACTCTTTTACTATCTTACTGCTTCCTCTTCTTCCGTTGCCTGCCTGCACTGTACAGTAAGTTAGCTAGATTTACGTTTTTGATTAAATTTCATTTAATTTGCGCTTTCTCCCCGCCCACAGTTGATGCTCTTATTATTGTAACTGTTTGTTGCTGATGTTTTTGTTGCTGCTGCTGCTGCTGTTTCTGTGCTTAATTAAGAGCTGTGCGTTCGTTTGAAATGTGAGCAGCTCGTTAAGGTTTGTACTGCTGCTTTAATTGTTGTTAGCATAGACTGAAAAATTGTTGCATTGCCGGCCTTGCTCTTCGAACTACAGGTTCAAGTTTAATAAGCCTATTTGTCAATTGTTAAGCCTAAAAGACACGCTTAATTGATTTATGCCGCATTTAAATATTAAAACCTGCGCGCTTTAGCATTTGTTGTGATTTAGTTTTATGCTAGCACTAAAGCAGGCTTAGTTCTAGGCCATTAAATTAAACAAAATGGCTGCACACACACAGTCGAACACACACAAACACATACGTAATACTTCTATGCTCTCTATAAATTGTCATTTCAACTTGTGCTGGCCACTTAAAATAAACAATGACCAACTAAATGGCCTCCAACACAAACACACACACACACACACACACATACAAACATATACGCTGCTGCCAGCAAAATCTGTTGGCGAGTCGAATGCTGTTTGTACAAGTGGCCACCATTAAGGTGGACTTTGAGTTATGACTGCTAGGCATTGCACTTGACGATGAAAAATTCACCACAATAAACAGCAATTCAGCTTCCAAAAAAAGAAACGCAAAAAAACGAATACAAAACATGGTTGAGGCCTACCCTCACCCACTTGTGTGCCAGACAATAAAGAGGCAGCTATTTGGTCAGCACAATGGCTGGCAACAACAACAGCAGCAGCAGCAGCAGCAACAACAACGACCAATTCTATATATATGTGTATGCATTAAAATATGTACTCGAAAACAAATTCACGCCAAAATGGACATGAATAAGTTGAAAGCCATTGAAAGCCTGACTACGGTGTTGTACTACAGGCAAGCATTGCAATTTGGGTCACTGGCACTGGTTTGCTCTTTCCTTTGGCTGGTGGTTAATATGACAATGGGGATTGGGCCTCACTGTCTCACCGTCTCGTCTGTCTAGCTGGCAACTGCTTTTTGTGCTGCTGCTTGTCAACTCTTTTAATGTGAAAAATTCTTCTGTTGCAGTTTGCTTGTTCATGTACACTTGTTGTAATTTTCTTTTTTGTGTTTTGTATTTTATGCTTTGTTCTTTTGTCATGCTGTGTTATTTATAGCCCTGGAAAAGGGTGTGTATAGGCATAGTTTTTCAGCAAGTGTAAAACCACGTAGCGCATAAAAGATTCGTCAAGTCCTTGCTCTGTTTTATTTTATTTCTCTTTTTGTAGCTGCAGCAAAGTCATCGCCGGATGCAGCTTGAGCGCAATGAATAAGGTCGAACTGCTGTCAGTTTCTGTGTGTGTGCTATAAATATTTTATGATTATTCAGCGCTGGCCAGGCAAAAATGCAAAACAAACTGAGCCAAGTCAAGCCACAGCTACAAGCCAAATGTCCCCTCCACCCGCACCCGCCAACCGTCTGTTGAGCCCCACATGGGCTAAACATTTTTGGTGTCAGTTTCTGATTTGCGGCTTTGTAAACTGCTGCTTAATTGCTGCTTGGACACAGCTCTGGCAACGCTGCAAGCCTTGTAGTTGTATTCACATGAGATGCTGTAGAATCAGCCATGTATAATAAACTGGCCACAACATAGTCATTCTCGCTCACACACATACACAGCGTCACAAATACATGCATATAAAGTATGGCACTCGGGCGCAAACTTTATAGCTGGCAATAATTGAGCTTTCATGCGCATAATAGCATCGTAAAAGGACTTGGGGAGAAAAAGTAGAAACCTACACGTGCAGCAATTTAAGGGCAATTAAAAATTTTTAAAGTTAAATCATGAAAACTAAAGATAATGGCCGAAAGCGTAAACATTTTGACAACTGATATTTGTACTGAGCATTATAGATGAGTATATCAGACATATTTAAGCAATAAATATAGATAAAGTAACAATGAAACGCTTCATTGTCTGAATAGCAACAATGTTGAACTGATAACTTCATAAATGTGTTTATTTGTACTATTTATTAATTAATTAATGATTAAACTTTTTTGAAGCAGAAAACGTAGGCATTGAAAAGATTGTTTAACATAAAAATCATTAAAATGGACAGCAAAAGTCTAATGGACTTGAATTTCGAATGCTATGTTGCCATATTTTCGCATTTGAGCCTATTGGATCAACTCAACTTGAAGAGAGCTTTTCCAGAAATACTACAGGAGGTATTCGTGTATATAGCCAACAACTGCTATGCCGAGATTCATCATTGCATGCTGCCAACATTTTGGGATTGGCGTGAATTCTTGAGTGCGGCTGGAGCAAACGTTAAGAAATGCAAATTGCTCGATATAAAGCAGTCTCAAGTTACAGTGCCCAAAAGCATTTTTTTGGTCTTACTTATTTTCTATTGCAAAAATATTGAAAAGCTTGAGGTTGTCTTTTCGGATGCAGCTATATGCCCTATTGATTTACTGGCAAAGTTACCAAAACTCAAGATACTGTCGCTGGCGAATGTTGATCAAGCTCATTGTAAGTCATAAAGAAATGCATCATATACACTGTTTGATAAATTATATGTCTAGTAAATGATCTAGGGCAGCTACAACAGGTGGAGCTCATAACCATTGCAGTAAACACGAATAACAAATATTTCTTAGATGTGAATTATTATCAAGCGATGCCTAATTTAAAATTTATATGTTTTACTGAGTTTAAATTATAGTTTATTTCATTGCAACTATGTTATTATATGATAAAGTTTTCTTCACTGTATAAATCTAAATTAATAGCTTGTAACTTGTAGATTTGGCAGGCGATAAAACCTTGTTAAGCTCGAGTAAAGCTTGCCCATAATTTTCTTTGTGGCTACCTGCTGCTTAAAGATAAACAACGCCCGTCGGGCTTTGATTAAAAATTTAAGCTGCAAGTGCAGCTGTTGCAAGTCAGAGTCTAGACATTACCAACAGCAGGCATTATCATCAACATCATCAACAAGAGCAACAACAAGCTTAAGTAAAGTAACATTAAACATGAAAACAAAAAATAACCAACCAAACTAAGTGAACTTGTGAATATTTATGCATCAACGCAAGCCTGGCAGCTGGGCCGCCTTCAGCTTGAACAAGCAGTCTGTGCGAATTTTTGCATAAATTCATTTAACTGATTTAATAAAATGTAACCGCAAGCAAGCAGGTATTGCTTCACAGTTTGAACAGGTGCGTGTCTGTGTCTGTGTGTGTGTTTGTCCATTTACTTAAGCCCTTGCCACAGCAACAGCTGCTGCTGCAGTAGCGGCCGCTGAAATGCAGTGGAAAATTGTGCAGTCGCATTGAAAAATACTATTAAATTTATGCAGCGTATAAAAATTAAAATGAAATCAAATTACAAGCCAAGTTGCCAGGCAGCTGCAGCATATTTTAAATACTTATTTCAGTTTTTTTTTTATTTTTTGTTTGGGTGGGATGCTCACCTGGGGCGGCACATCCAGTACTATCAGCTCGCGTATGCAATTGTCGCAGACCAAACAGTTTTTATAAATTTTACGACGCGTTGTTGTCTGATGAGTCTTGGGAAAGTCATGGTAGAAAAATTGCTGCAATTTAAGAGAAAAAATTAAATGTTGTAAATAACGATATCAATAAATTTTTACGCATCAATTCGAATACTTTTATTGAGCGAGCTCAGTTCTACAAAAGTTAATTCTTAGGCTACACATTAAATAAAATTTATTACATGTTGCTTTAAATGCGAAATACCTGGAATACTGCGCTTTCAATCAGTTCATTCTGAGTATTAAATCTTTGCGCGGATTTACATTTACACGCACACTCACACTCACACTCGCACGAGTTCACTGAATGTGTGCATGTGGTCTATTATTGTATGCGTATTTCTAGCTTATTAAAAATGTACATACCCGCAAAAGTGTGCTACGAATTTTGTGCTTCGTGCTCATGTATGCAGAAAAATGGCAGCACAGCATATGTAATATGTTATATGCTTGAATGTACCACAGCGCATACATTATACTAAATTATAAAAGTCCGGAAGCCATAGAATTTGCCATTTAAATTTATTTAACAGTGTAGTTAGACACACATGGCGCTTATTTTTTAGTGTAATTATTTGTAGCTCCAACTCAATTTGTCGTTAGCAAGCATTTGGCTTGGCATTTGGCGCATCATTAATCTAATCCTCAGCACGGTTTGTTTGCATCTTGATAATTCAACGATTTATAGCTGTGCATCAATTTGCTAAACGCGCTCGCTCTCCCTCCTTATCGCCTTCTAATATACAGTGCATTGGGTAAACTAGCAATAAATGGCGCTAATCAAATGAAATCCTCATCAAATGCAAGTAATGCATAATAAAAAATTACGCATACGCCATGCATAACCATTTGTATAATTTTACATAGCGCGCAGCGTAAAGTGCTCAAAAGTCTTTGGCCTCCTGGTTAGCTTATTTATGTGGCAGATAATGTAGCGCACTTTATGGGGCTACAGCAGACGCATAAAATGAGGCGCAAAGCCGTCCAGCTGTGCGGCAGGACCACGTTAAAGGAGTCACGCAAGGCCATCAATGTCATTCCTTATTCAATTACCAGTTCAATAAAAATAAAACGCAATGATATGCTACGGCACATAAAAGCGCTGCGACGGCGTATTCCCAACACTTATATACATACATCTTAGAGTAAGTGCTGCGTGTATTAGTGTATGTGTCTGTGTGTGTTATTTAAAATTACTTGGGTCTTCGGCAGGCATTGATGCTTTTAAGCAGCTGGCAGGGCAGCTGCCATTAGCTGGCCACTTTCGTTTGTCGCCCCGCTCGCTACTCTCTGATGTAATTGAATCGTAGCGAGCATAAATTGCAGTTGAATTTGCTGCGTTGTCGACAATGGCTCCACTGATTGACTGACAGTCGGCATTTGCATGTAAATTAGATTAGCGCTGGCGAAATGGCCAAATGATTGCCTTACCAACTGCAAACATGGACAGCAAGTTTAGCAATGATACCAATTGCCAATTCCAGGCTTATCGCGCCCCACACACACAGACAGAGTAACATACTCAACAATTGGCAATCTGTGCCTTTCAATGTCGGCAGACTGTAACAATATGACTTACACTTTACTTTAAAACGCAATCAGGCGTTAAATATCCTTTGAGCCTGTCACTCATTTCAGTTTGCTACATTGTTGCACACTAACTCACACACACATACACACACAGTCATTTTTCATAATGGTTTTCAGGCACATTTTTTTTCTTTTTGGGGCAGCCTCTTTTTGTGTTCCTTTTCTCTTTTTTTTAGGCAAAAATTTATTTTATGCCTTTGCCAGCGTGTCCTTTATGTTTGGGGCATTTTGCCTTGACGGCGCTGCTTATATAACCTGTGCCTTAAAGCTAACGCTTGCGGGTTAATGGCATCGTTTCGACCACGTACCGTAACGTAAGTTTGCCTCGTGCTGGGGGCTTTAGTTGCTAATATTACGAACTGGGCTTTGAGTTATGCACGCCTGAGAGCTTTTGGATGTAGCTGAGACGATGCTGTTGCTACTGCTGCTGTTGCAACTACCACTAAGCAGCAACTTGTGGGAGTAGCTTATGCGCTGACTCAGCATTACGAATATTGAGAGATTTGTGTGGGCAGCTGGAGCGCAGTATACGTACGTATATGTTTAAATATATAGTTGCTATAGAAGCAGTCAATGCCAATCACCACTAAGTTAATGTAAGCTATTATTGACTTATTGCGTAGATCCTCTAAGCACACACAGACACACACCGACACACACAGACAGACACACACTTATATATATTGTTAAACTTTGTGCGCAGCTGTCGCTCTGTCTGACCACAAAAACAGCCATTAAACAGCACGTAATTGATTTTGCAGCGTTTAAAATACCGTAAAAATGCGCAAATCTCACATTACACACAATAAAAGAAGCAACGTGGTTGGGGTTTGCGTCTGAGTGGGCAGCTAAAAGCATAAACACGTTTTAACTTTAGCCAAATAAATAGCACACATCCTACACACAGCTGTGCAGTGGACCCTCATAGACATTAAGCGCAGCTGCGAAAATGCCAAAGGGACAGCAAATGGCATACAACAAACTGTAAATAGTAAATAGTCTAATACTTACTTGCAACTGCCGATTGTCAGCTGCCAACTGCAGTTGTTGCGTTGCAGTTAATTGAATTAGCTAAGCTAGAGCTGTAATTGGCGCAGCAGCGTCAGCTCTTTGAAATAGAATATGCTGCTAGCAAGTTTCGACTGAAATTGAAATCATTTTGCTAAGTAAATCGAAATTGAAATTCGACTCGAGTTTACTTTATATATTTCGCTTGCGCTGGCAGCTGCTGCGAAGAGGTTTATTATTTCAAGTGCATGTACTTAGACTGCTGAGTTTGCAAGCAAAACGATTTCGATTACAATAATCGATAAGCAAACTAAAAGTTGTAGCCAAATCCAATTAAATACTTTGAGTGCTGTCATATCCTAAGCATGCTCTAAGCAAAGAGTATACGCAGCTGCGCTCACACACACACACACACACACACACACACATAGAAACACATTTTGCAGCACTTTGTGCCAAAGCCATTGTTTAATTACAAAAGATAAACCACAATGGATGCGCAACGTAGCGTTGTGATGCGATGTGCCGCTTTTGTAAATCAAATTAACGATGCTCTCGCATACGCTTACGCTTACGCATACGCTCACGCACGCAAATGTAATTAGTGTAGAGTAATGAAGCAGTGTCAAGCAGGGCAGAGGGAGGAGTGAAAGTGCTGGGTAGCTGGGTGTCAGCTGCTTTGGGTGGCTTTGGCCTATTAAAAGTTTGCTGCTAACCTGCTTAACTTTTTGGCTGCCATTTGGGTTGTACTCTGGTGAGGCATTAATAATGCAGCCAGCAGCTAAGCTGGCAAGTTGTAGCCATAAAAAGTGCAATGGGCATTATGCAAAACGCACTCGCACTCGAACCCAACAGTGGGCGTAGCATTGGGCGTATAGCAATGCAAATTCTATTAATTGAGAGTGCTTAGAGAGCGAAATTTATTGTATAAATAGTTGCAAGTGGTTTTCATTTGTGGCTGCAATAATGAAAACTGCACAACTATTTAAATATTTTCTTTGGCAGCACTCTATATACATTTAAATGTTTAATGTTTGCTCTTACCTGTAATATGCTTGTTTTGCCGACGCCAGTAGCCCCCAAAAATGCGGCTTTAAGGGGGCCCTGCAGCCATGGCGGCTCCGCACCACCCTCCAGAGTGATACGCTATGCCGAAATGCACTTATTTTGTATATGAAGTTCCATTTCAATTGAGATTTTTGTTGTATTTGCTGTTGCTGTTGGCTTCGCTGTCTTTTGTTGCGTTTTAGTTGCTTTGGAAATTGCTGCTGCTGCTGCTGTGCCTGTTGCGGTTTTAGTGTTGCCTGTTGCTGCTGTTGCTGTTGCTGCTGCTGCTGTTGCACCGACATAATCAACGCTTCGTGTGCTTCCGATCAATAGTTTCTTAGAGTTTGTTGGCGATATAGTACTACTCCACATTATATTGTTATTATAATTGCTTATATTATTGTTATTACGCTTTAACGACGCCAGCTTGAATGATTTTAATGTATAACGTTGCGGCAGAAATCAATTGGAATTGGTGGCTTTGGTTAAAGCTGCGCTTATAATAGTTGTTGTTGTCGTTGTTGTTGTTGTTGCTGTTGTGGCTGCTGTTGCTGCATTGTACAAGCGGCTTGCTGTTGATGATGTTGTTGTTATTGTTGTTGCTGACCTGCAATACAAAAGAATGCGTGCAAATGTTAGGCATTTATTTTCAGACTAGACTAATTTAAACCGACACTCAATTGTCTATTGGTCAAGTGGTCATAGCAGGCAGCTTTTGTATTAGATTTATTGCGATGCCAGCGGATATTGCGCATTGATTTTATGATTTCATTTTAATAACATAAATATTTTGTTGGCGCTGCTGTTTACACTCAGCCACTCAACCCAGCCTCCTTGCTTATAGTATTACCTATAATAAATTTCAAATTTCACATTTCACTTCCGCTGCACAACGGAAGTTGATTTCTGCCGCCAAATGCGGCGCCGCGTAAACGAAAAACGACAACAGCAACAATTCGCTGAGGCGTAAAAAATGTATGCCAATTTTGATCAACATTTTTACATGGACTTGGAGTTGGACTGGGACTGGCAACCTTTGTGCCTTAGCAGACAGCTAGCTTATAATTAGAAAAGTTTTGACAACGTGCCAAAAGAAAAGTAAATAAATAAATAAGCGTAGCGCAGCGCAACAGACAGCGTAGACTTTAATTTAGGCAATGCTTAACATGTTGGGCAAAAGTTTCAATGCCTGTTTTAAATGACTAATGAATGCGCATTTAACAGCAATTGAAAAATGAGCGCTGAATTGCTAAAAGTTCTACCCCAGCTAAATAAGTTGGCCTATTAGCTGTGTAGAGGAGTTCACTTAATTAGTTTGCTTGGCTTACAAAATGCCAAAAATTTCTGCATCTATCATCATTACTGACAGTCTAACAGTCTCACGCTGCGTATACTTAATGAATTTAATAACCGCAAAATTTTGGCAACGCAAGCAGCAGCAGCGACTGACAGCTCCAAAATAGATAGGCAGACAGACAGACAGCTAGGTAACGCTATTTTTAGACAACGTACAACTACAAATTGTGTGGTAGCAACAGCTGAGGGCTGTTGATTTGATTTGATTTCATTTAAGACGATGCTTGGGCGTGACATTAAACGCCAACGCACGCACGCTCACGCACGCACGCTCACGCACACTGAAGTTGTTTGACATATCAACTCGAGTAAGAAAAGTGCTGGGGCGTTGCAAAGCTTATCCTTGAGCAACTTTATACCGTAAACTTAAAGTAATTGTAGGCTAAAATTTCAATGCAAACTGCTCGCCATGGCTTTTGTTTAGCCAAATTACGTATACGCACACGTAGCATAATTGATTGATACGAGCGCCGTAAGCAACAAAAATAAAAATAAAGCAGCTTGAGGTGTTTGAGCGTGTGTGTGTGGGTGTGAGTATGAGTGAGCATAAATCTGTCAACTGAAAACTTGCCACTTGTGCCACATGTGCTACCTGGCTGCTACCTTTGGCTGCTGGCTGGCTGGCGACTGGCTGGCATCTGTATCAACATTACACAATTGCAGCTTGTGCGTTATTGTCTCAGTTTCACTTTGCTGTTGGATCACTCATGCCACGCCGTTTGCGCTGATTGTTGTTTTAGCAAAAAACAAGACAAAATAAAATAAAAAAATAAATACAAGAATGTTTACGCTGTCAGACTCATGGAGTCCATGCATAAGCCCAAGCTACAGCCGCCAGGCTGCCAGCCAGCCTGCCATGCCGACCATTTTTATGTCCTGCCCAACTGTCTGCTCTCGGCTTGTTTTCTGCTACTCCCACTGCCTCTCTGCATGTATTTGTATCTGGCTGCTATTGTTTTATGCCTTTGCAGCTCACTTCCGGTTCTTCGTTTGCCTTGCCTTGTTGTTTGTGTTTGCGTTAAACTTTGTTACTCGCTTTCGCTCTCTGTCTCTTTCTCTTGCTGCTTCTTTGTGCTGCGTGCCACTCAAATTTTATTGGTTTATTTATTGTTTTTAGAGCAACTTGCCACAGTTGCTCTTACTGTTGTTGCTTTTGCTTTTGTGGTTGTTGTTACTTGTCTGTCTTTGCTTTATGCGTGGGCGAATGCTTCAACTTATTATGTAGTGCGTTAAGCGCTCCACAAACGCAAGACAATCAATTAAAAGTTTTACACTTTTTAATTACGAACGCCTCTGCACGTTTCACTGAGATCTTTGACAATGCCACTGTCTGGGGGTCCGCTTACCAAATTGCTTTTCACCCAACAGCTGACGACCGAAATTGCATTTTGATAAAGTTTTTTGCCTGCTTTTATTTTACAAATGTGCTTGTGCTTGTGTGTGTGTGTGGTGTGTGTTTGAGGCTTAGCTGGCTTTTTTGCATGCAAATCAAACAGCTGTCAAAGAAGCAGCCGCTCTTTGCGTGTGCTCTGCTGCCAAATTCTTCTGCCTGTGTGTGCACATTGCAAACTATTTTGGCTTGTAACTCTGCAAAAAAAACCAAAAAAATGGCAAACGGGCGCAGCAGCCGTAAAGGGAACGCCTGTTATGCAAATTTACGGCTGGGCTGCGTCAGCGACGTACGATAGACGACAGAACGGAAATGAAATGTGTGACATTTGCTGCCAGAAAATAAGCAGAAAAAAAGAATAAGGCAAAAGGATATTGATTTTTGCTACCAAATAAGAATTTCAACTAAAGCATTTTGTTTGGCACAAGTGAAAAGTGAAAGCAGACACAAGCTGACTGCTATGCGCTCCAGCTGTTTTATAAATTTGCCGCTTGAATCTATAAATATCGCACACTATTCGCTTTATGGTTGATAAAAATTTGTTGCTCGCCATTAGGGACCACCTGACGCGCTTAGTTGTTGATGCCGTCGCCCACGCTCATCTTTGCTGAACAAAGCACAAGATACAGACAAAATACTTAAGCACTGTCAATGTGTTTGGATTTCGTTGATTTCGCTTAAGCATACAATAGAAAGCAGCGGGCGCAACTGCAGGAGCACTTATGCCTGGGCAAGGAACACAAAACGTTTTACTCCCTTTTTTGCATACATTTGTCGTAATGTCAAGCACAGGAAGCAGCAAAGAGAGCGCCAGTGCCGTGATGCGTTAAGTGTGCGTTTTGAGTGCTCAGCAAATACGAAAACGTTTGCCGTGGCTTACCGCGATTCTTCGAGTTGGGAGCTGGGAGTGGGAGTCAGTTTCTCAACTTGAGCACGCGCCAAGGCATTCGATGATTTAACTTGACTGCAAGCAACTCTAGCTCATGAATTTTTTGCGTTAACTTTTTGCTGGCGCTAAACTTCGAAATTCGAGTTCAAGTCTTAAGCTGCAGTCAGCTCAGTTGAGCAGCGAGCGCAAGAAGAATCCACGCTTTATGTTTATTTAAGCGTACAGTACTTTGCGTTTTCCCCTTTAACTGAAAAACTTTTCCAATATTTCAAGAAATACAATATTTGTGGCAGCAGCAGCAGCAGCAGCGTCTGGCTGTTGCTGTTGCATCTTAATATAATTGAGTGGAAGGAAGCAGCTTTAACCGCACGACTTAACCAAGCCGGCGCTGTGGCTGCTTTCAGATTTAGAGGGCATACATATTTGTGGCATTGCTTTTTTTTTTTTTTTCCAATGCTGTGTTGCTGCATGAGTGGCTGCTAAGCCCTTTTAAGTAGGCTATGAATTTTGATATGTTTTTTGATGGCTACAAAAAATGCGAGCTATTTTTTTTTATAGTGGCTAAATTGTGTCAGGAGTAAAATAATAAACTATGACGCACATATTTTGCATAGCAGCACTCTCTGCTGTCGAGAGTCGAGCACTTTTAATATGATGACTTTGGGCTAATGCGCAAAGTTTCTTGGGGCAACAACAATTAACTGCATTACAATGAAACTACAATTTGAGCACAATTATTTTGCTACCTGACAGCGCAACGCAATGAACGCCAAGTCATAAAAGCCAAGCAGCCAAGCGGCAAATGGCCACAATGCAGTCATTAAGCGTTACAACGTGTGCTCCATTGCTCGGAGAGGATTATGTACGTGCCGGTGCCGGAGGCCAACATTGACTGGCCAAAAAATAAACAATACGACAGAGAGACATAACAGCTAGACAGAGAGACAGCCAGCCAGCCAGCCAGTCAGACAGGCAGACTGCCAGCAGCAGCAGCAGCAGCTGACATGGGGAGCTCGCACGCTTAATAAATGAGCACAAACCAACAGCAGATGTGTGTACAACAATTTGAGCATGGACACGCGCGTGGCTGTCAAGCCAGAAATCAATAGAATTACAGTTGGGTGTTGATGAGCTGGATTCATTTGACAGGCGTGTCTGGCGCTACGTGTGAAATGCTCGCCCGCCCTGAAGTGCGTGTCGACGACATCGAAGGTGCAAGAAAGGGCAAAAATCGAAATAGTTGAAGTTGACACGCACAAGTCAAGCCAATGAAGGACTTCGTTAGCAGTTGTCAGCGATGAGTCTGGGCATGTGTGTGTGTGTTTGTATCCTGTGCGGAAATTACGCATATCCTTTGTGCAATTACTGATAATGCTGCAAAAGAAGCCAAAAGTGCAAAAACTTGCAACAACAAATTGCAACTTGTGACAAACAATGACAAAAAGTTTTGCGCTTAGTTAATAGTTAGTTGGCATGCCTACCACATGCACACATATAGACCGAGACACACACACATAGACAGACATAAATGAGCGTATATTTTTTATTGAAAGTTGTGCAGGCAAACAAAAGCTCGCGCCTTTATCAGAAATTCAACGAGGCTTGGGCTAATGTCAACAAATGGAATGTCACTCAGCTGTGGCTGCCAGCTTTGTAGTAAGCACATAAACACACACACACACGCACACTAGCTCAACATTGTGATATATGTATATAAGCTTATGCAAAATTAAATCATTAAAATGCAAGACAGATGAGTTGCTTTTCCCTTTCTTATTTTTTACTTAAACTGTTATGCGCACGAGTTGAGATACAAACACACACACACACACACACACACACATACACACGCAGACATACATGATAACTGGCGTGCCTGTGCCTAAGTAGATATTTCAACGGATTCTCATGGCGACCAAGAGATAAAAATATGCTAAAGGAAATTTAAAACGTTTAAGCAGCGCATGAAGGCAGCAAGCAGCTTGGTTGACATAGCAGCGCCAAACGACTTGTAAAAACCAAGAGCCACCCCCACATAAAAGCAAACACACACACACACACGCAGCAAAACACCTATGTATGTGTAGCTGTGCTCAACATGTGACGCCCACAAATTAAAGACATTTAAATCAGTTTGACAGCCCACGTAAATTTAATGCGCTGAGCAATTAAATGATAAACATAAACTCTAAACATAGACTCTAATATTAGAACTTATGTTCTTCCTGCCATAACTTTGCACTAATATGGATGGATAAACAACTTGGGATGTCTGGCAAGTGCTTTTGTTTCGAATGCTATGGCAACTTGCGAGGCTTTGTTTACTCTTGTTCGCTTTTTAAAATGGCGCCGCTCCTTTGGGATATCCCCACTAGTACACACACACACGCGCACACTCACACAAGTGCAGTACGTGCTCTATGGGCAGGCAGCTGAAAAATTAAATTCTAGTTACGCCTATGGAATTTAAAAATAGACGCACACCCACAAACAAAAAGAAGAAGCAGTAGCAGTAGCAGTGGCAGTGGCAGTGGCAGCAAAGGCGTGTTGATAGAGCTCAAGACGTGGGCGTGGCAAAGGCCATTGAACGTGTGCAAATTGCCAAAACGCGTCAAAATTATGTTGAAGTTGTACGTGACTGGCTGCCGAGCTACAAATTGAATATGCATTTAAGCAATTGCTTTACAACAGCAACAGCAACAACAACAAGTAGCAGCAGCAACAAAAAATAAAAAAGAAGACGAACATGTTACTTTAAACTAAGTCCAAGCTTAAAGGCTGCTGCTTATAAATAGAAAGTCGTTATGTAGCAATTTCAGCTGATTGTTTTCAACAGATTGGAATTCAATTAAGAATATAATACGCCCAGTTGAATCTTTATATTTTGCCATTACTAAAGGTAACATCCTTGGCTGTCTCGCTCGCTCTATCGCTTACTCTGCTCATGTCGCTTTTAATGACTTTTTGTGCAAGCATATTTGCCTTGTGGGCAACTTTGGCTCCGGCAACAATGTCAGCTATTTTTTGGTTAATCAGCTCTGGCTCCACACCATGTAGTGACAGCGCGAAAGAGAGAGAGAGAGAGAGAGGGCTGCAGGGCATGGCCATAGCGCAGTGTCAGCATGATAATTATAAATTTCATTATGATTACATTGTTGAGCTACAAATTGGCAGCCACAGCACACTTGACTGACATTCAAGTCAAGCTGGTAGCAGCAGCAGCAGCACCAGCAGCATTTCAACTAATTTGCAACTCAAGGCGCGCCAAGAGTGCTCGTTAAAATGTTTGAGTGCTTGGCAAGAAACATAAACCCACCGAAAACCCACAAATCTGCACATGTCTGCATTTGCCAGATTGTCAGCGTTTGTGTATGGCTAAAAGCTATAAAATTATAGGCTACAGCTCCCAAGCAGAGAATTGAAATTTAAATGTTGTATAACTGTTAAAAACACCAACGCCTACGAAATGGACTTGTCCTGCCTGCGAGCAACAAAAGTTGTCTCAATAAATGGCAATGCAATTTATCACAACTCGAATGTAGTTATTCGGCACGTGAGCCCAGTGGCATAGCATACAACAAGCTATCAATGTATCTTTATCTGTGTTTTGCGGACGCTTCAATGTGTTAGTGACAGCATGTAAATGATGTGACTGGCCCCGAAAAAAGTTATCTCTGTGGCAAGCAACAACAAGAACAACAAAGTTGCATGCATAAATAAGCAAGTTGTGGCAGGGCAGTGAAAAATACACAACAACGAGTTTGAAATATGCGAAACATGTGCAAGCAATTTGCTCATAACCTTTGACACAATGTTGTGCGCTCTCTCATTCGCTTGAAACTTTTAGCTTCAACTTGAAACTTGAGTCATTGATGCTGCAAACGGAGACATAAACTGTCAACAAATCACTCAAACTGACAGCTATGTGGCCAGGCTGGCTCGTTGCCTCAACCCTTGTACAGCCGCCCGCCCGAGTATTCTTATAATAGTGTCCTTTTCAGTCGTGCCACTCAGCAGCAGCAGCAGGGCTCGTTATTAAGCGGCTTAAGTGCAGCTAGAGCATAAAGCATACGCCTAGTAATCCATGCTGCTAGTGGGTTGTTGTGGCAGCATTTTAATTAAAATTAATGCGCCATAAGCTCTAAATAAATGCCACATCCTTAGCAGCAGCGCTCATAAGCCCAGGCATTAATGTGCGTATGTGCACCTACACGCACACACACACACACATATATATGTGTCACATAAATAAGCAGATCCCTTTGTTTAGGGTTTAACGCTGTTGTTGCCGCCGCTCTATGCAAATCAGCCAAGCAAAAAGTATATTAAAATTGCCGAGTCGGCAGTTTATATAATTTTATTACAAGCTTTCCAGCAGCTTAATATGCAGATGAGTATTAATTGCAGTGCTTTTATTTGTTGGCGCAATAACTATAATCAAAACTGCCACTGTATAGTGAACGAAAAATGTTAAAACTCGGTTATGCCCAGAGCAAATTTAATAGTGCGTGTTTGTAAACAATTTGGGTCATAAATCTAATAAACTTAAAAGCGCCTATGCCCAACCGAAATGCCAACAACAACAACAGCAGCAGCAGCAGCAGCACAGAAAGATAACAGTCAGGCAGAAAGGCTCCCATGCTGGCAGACTGGCAGGCAGTCCTTTGCCCTTTACAGTGCAGTGCATAGTTATGTGCAGAGCAGTTGAACGAACATAAATAAATAAATAAGTTGGGCCACACGATATAAGCCACACATACCCAACGCAACGCTGGCAAAGCAATTTAATTGCAATTGCAACGTAAGTCTGGCAACGTTGCTGATATCTATCGTATGGCAGCCTTCGAGGGGTCAGAGAGCCAGGTTGCCTAATCAATTTACAAAATTAATCAATTTGCTGGCAGCGAGGCAGCGAGGGCGTATGAGTGATGCATTATGAACTGAGCTGAGGCTGCATTGCAGCATCGACAGGCTCCAACCGACTGCAGTTGATGGCAAATAAAAGGCAGAGCAGTGTAGAGCGTACAATTATTTTGCCATTAAGATGTCTGAGTGTGAAATTGAGTTACGTTTGCCAATACACAACAAAAGCAATTTGTTGTTTGATTGAACTTTGAGCTGTGGCAGTTGAAGTTGCAATGGCAGTGACTGTGTAACTCATGCTCAAATCGATTGGCAGATTTGTTGCCCAACTCAGCACTCGCTGCATATATATTGATATATGAGTTATATTTTCTATCCGGTGTGTAGTATAATTTATTGTTTGTGACAACAGATTTTCCACACAAGTCATGTGGAGCGTTTCCAAAATAGTTTTCAACTAAACATGGCTACGCGTGTAGCTAACGACAAGGGCAAGCAGCGGGCAGGGGTGACGACGCCGCCGCCGACGCCGCAGGCTGCGGCTGCGGCTGCTAAGCGTGGCAGATTGTGTGACATTATCATTGGCGGCAAGTATCGAATCTTGAGTCCCATTGGCAGCGGCTCGTTTGGGGAATTGTATTCAGCGGAAAATGTGGAGGATGGCGACGACAAGGTGGCCGTCAAGCTGGAGAGCAGCAGTGTCAAGTATCCGCAGCTGCCGCGCGAGGCAAAGATCTATAACATTTTGCGTGGTGGCTTGGGCTTTCCAAAGTTGCGTTACTTTGGCACCGAAGGCATCTACAATGTGCTTGTGGTGGATCTGCTGGGGCCCTCACTAGAGGATTTGCTGAACTTTTGTGCGCGCAACTTTAGTTTAAAGACCACATTAATGCTCGGCCTGCAGATACTGGCGCGCGTCGAGTATTTGCATATGAATTGCCTGCTGCATCGTGACATCAAGCCGGAGAACTTTCTGATGGGCCTGGGCGAGGAGCGTGCACGTGTGTTCATGATTGATTTCGGACTGGCCAAGCGCTATTATCGCCCACGCACTTGCACTCATATCACGTACAATGAGCGTCATGAGCTTGTCGGCACTGCACGTTACGCCTCGGTGCGTGCCCACTATGCGGAGCAGGGGCGGCGCGATGACCTCGAGTCTGTGGGCTACTTGTTGATGTACTTCCTGCGCGGTCGTCTGCCCTGGCAGGGCATAAGCGCAGACACGCGTCGCCAGAAGTACGAGAAGATAGCCGAAAGCAAATCCACGCTGCCGCTCAATGTCCTCTGCTCCGGCATACCCACAGAGTTCTACATGTACATGAAGTACTGTCGCAGCCTGCACTTCGAGGAGCAGCCGGACTATGCCTACTTGCGACAGCTGTTCCAGGTGCTCTTCAAAGCGCAGCGCTTTCTGCACGATTGTCTCTATGACTGGGTGGACATTAAGCAGGAGACGGCCGACGAGTTTCAGCAGCGGCTGATTGATGAAGAGGAGCAACAGCAGCGCAAAGCAAAGTATGAGCGTCGTTTGAGCAGGAGGCGACATATAGACGTGCCACGTTAATTAACTCGCTCAGTCACTAGCGCTGCAGCGTATACAGTTTTGTGTGTGTGTATGCGTGTGTGTGTGTGTGTGTGTGAGTGGGGCGTGTATAAGCTCTTTGTTCATCAAATCAATGGCTTTTCGCATAATTGGCTGTGTTGGCACGCACACACACACATACACACACGCACACCTACATACAAAAAGTTGGCAAACTTTTGCTGTTTATCATGGCTGAGAACTGAGACAGAGCGCTCTGCACTTGAAATACTCTACAAGTCAACCCAAATGCTTTTATTGATTATATTGCATATTGGCTTATTCATTTTTTTATTTCTTAGCCCATCCTAATAAACTGCTTTTATTTTGAATGCTGATCTAAGTTCTGGTGTAAGCTTAAGTAAGTGTATAAACTCTAGTCGGGGTTAAGCCAGCTGGCGTGTTAATAAAAGGGTTAATTAGAAGGCAAGTCAAGGCGTGTTGGAGACGCGACCAAGCGGCAGCTGCAAGCCAATCCCCCTTAGAAGACGTTGATTATAAGCACTAGCTATAAAGCAGGTTAGTCCTCACACACATACACACACACACATGGTGACTTTACTATTTGCTGCTGCCCTAAAGCGATTTCTTTGAGCTCTGCCTGCACATATGCGCTATATACTCATGTGTGTGTTTGTGTGTGTGCATAAATCTATAAATAACTTGGCTTGCCACACGTACACACACCCAACTAGCCACACCCACAGGCACCGCAGTCGGTATCGCTTTGTGTTTGCGCTTGGCTAAGCATGGGCTTGGGATTTGGGACCGAAATCTAGCCCAGGCACTAGCACAGTTGCCACGACTTTGGCGCCCAAAAGTAGCCGCATGCTGTTGCATGCCTAATGGCAAATGTTGCACGCACACACACACACTAATAAAGATTCAGTCAGTCGGTGCTGTGAAGCATAAAAATATTTTGGCAAAGCATTTTGAAATTAAGTTTCCTTTTTTTCTTTCTTTGTTGCTCCCCAAAGTCAGCTCAACAAAAATGGCAACAAATTTGTATTTTATTTATAAGCAATGCGCAGTGCTCAATGTCCAGTCATATGGCAGGCCGTACGAACTTGCTGACATTCAAATTGGTCACTTAACGCAAATCGCTGCGATTTGCAGGTCAATTGAGATTTGAGATTGCCAGATGACAAATGAACGCCTGCGGTATGAGGCAAAGTTAATGTTCTAAGCTGCCACAAATGTATAATGCATTAAGTGGGCAATGGCTTAAAATATTGTGGCTATATGGCGTATGCGTAATGTGTGTATGATTGATGTTGCCGGCAGCTGCTTCATTTAATCAATAATTTCCATTGATTTACGCAATTGCAGTTTGTTCGGCAAACAAGATTTTAATTAAGTGCGCCTAATTCGAGGCTTAACAATTAATTCAATTACGTACACGTTCATGTAAATTGCCAGCAAGCAATTATAAATAAGCCGCAATATACCAACGTGTGTGTGTTAATTAAAATTTGTTGGCAAGCGGTGAGCTGTTTGCAAAAAATTATGCAATGCCAAGAGAAAATTTGCTGCTGCCACAACGCGCTAAACGACTTGGGCAATGAATTACAAGCTTCACTTGGCTGTTAATTATACAACACATACACATGCACACATGTTTGTGCGTCAGTGTGCAGTTAAGAGTTGCGCTAACGTATCGTTAGCATTAATTTGCATATGCTTGCCAAGTAGCTGCGGTTGTTGCGCAAATTGGTTGCCAAAAATTCGAATTCTTGCTTTAATGTCAACAAATTTTTTGCATTCGGAGCTAAAGACAAAGCTAACGCAAAAATTTAAAGCAATTCAAATAGTATTTAGATGTTTCCAAAACATAACTTCTTTAAATTATTACAATTCTTCGTATATAATTTAGCATAAACCCACAACTTATTCGCTTTAGAGCCAATAATAAATTATATATAGTTTCAGCCAATAATAAAATATATCTAGTTTCAGGCAATAATAAATTATATCTAGTTTCAGCCAATAATAAATTATATCTTGTTTCATATTTATTTCTTAATAGCACAAGCATTAAAAACGATAAAGTGTTTATTAAATTCAAAATGAAATTTCTGTTAATTCTAATTGCTCTTAAGCCATTAAATTTGTATAGTTATATTTAATATTTCAAACGCTAACGCTGCGAACATAAGCTCATAAATTTTTGGCTGCAATACGAACCGCACACTCACACACACACATGCACACATGCAAATCTAGAAACTGCTGACTTTCATTGCATAACTTTGGGCGCATTTGTGGTTTTGCTATGCCGCTTGTGGCTTCGTGGCCAGCAGCTGTTGTTGTTGTTGTTGTTGTTGCTGCTGCTGCTGCTGCAGCTGCAAATCAGTCATCAGTGCTGTGGACGTATTTTGCTATTGGCTGCGCTGATAAGCGTCCGCAATTCTGTCATAACGTTACATGTGTCGTATGATTAATGTGTCCGCATTAAGCTTAATGCTTTTAAGTGCGCATTAATGTTGAACCATTGGCCCGCTTTTTGGCCTCTGGGCTATGCGGCACATTCTGCGACTGTTTGACAGCGTTAATGCAATTTGCGGCAGTTGTGGACTTAATGGCAAATTGCGTTCGAGCTTTAGCCTTCGGGCCGACTCATGCGGTTGGTCATGCATTTGCAATTTGCGAGCAATTGCCAATTGCTGTTGCCACTGAAATCGTTTGCTTCACTTTGATGCATTAATTGTATTTCAAATTAAATGATTTTAATAATTTTAGAATATTTTAAGCCTCATAAGTTAAAAGTCTACAGATTCTTTTAAGTTTTAATGTGTTAATTCTTGTAGCTGTAAAACTATTTAAAAGTTTTTGCACTTTGTTCAACTTTAAGTTATTAACTAAATTAATTATTTAGTATAAATGAGCTTAACTGCAAAGTCAAGCGAACTTAAAACAAGTGCCTAACTTTATTCATAGCGCAAGCTTTGCTTTGTCTATTTACAAAAGTCATTTGCTAATTAGTGGAATATTTGAAGAGTGGGGCCCACTTGAAGGACTCAGCACACAGCTTAAAGCTAGTGGGCGCTTGAATTGTGGCTTTGATTGATGCGCTAATTGAACGTTTAGTCAGATAGGCAGTGTAAATATTGATTTTATTGACACACTTTTACAAACTAACCACAACACAGCACGAAAATAAAAAAAAAAGTGCCGAGTGTCACAAAAGTTTATCTAAAATTGAAGTGTTGTTGTTGCTGTTGTTTATTAAATCTATTTTTTCAGTTAGTTTTTTTGTTGGTTTTTTGACATGCGCGCAACGTCAAAAAAATCACAAAAAATAGCTCTAAATACTCTGTATGTGTTCGGACTATCAAACCAATCTCTAGGCAAACAAACAAACAACAAGAACAATGAAAAAACACTTGACAGCTTTAGAGTTTACTTTTATCAGCTTTTTTTTTTTGACAGCCACGCCCACTGCGACCCTTTTTAATTGCCTTACACAGCTTTGCGTTGCACGCGCTTTTGTTTATCGCTTGGAGCTAAAATTAGCTGAGAAAAACCCATTTGCAGGACTATGTGTGCCTTTGTCAATTTAAATTGCTTTGATTGTCGCCGCTTGCTTAACAACTTGAACTAGAGCTATTCTATCTTTCAGCTAAAGCTCACGTGCATGCATGGATTTCAAAGTTAAATTCAAGGTCAAGGCAAGGCGAGTCACTACCTGTTTCTTGTTCTACCTGCTGTTGTTGTTGTTAATTTTTGTTATCTTGTTGGCAGGTTTACATATGCACAGCTGTTGTTAGTTCACAGAGAGAATTAATAATGCATACAACATTTGCTGCCTGCAATATGTATGTTCCTCTCGCTCTGACAGGCTAAATACACGCTGTTTGGACTCGGCCGTAGTGCTGACGTGTCTCTAATTAGAAATGAGGCCTTAATAGTATATGCGCTGTGAGCCCAACAAATGTTCAAGTTCAATTAAAAATGTCAATGCCTATCAATTGCGTTGCAGTTATTCAGTGCAAAGTAAGCCCAATGTGAATATTTATTTAATACTGCTAAGCCTTAGTTACGCTAGTTTTAAAGTGCCACAAAGTTTGCACAAATATTTGCTATCAATTTCCATATCCAACAAATTCTAATTACTTTGTGCTTACTTAGTACTTGCTACAGCATAATAAACTGAAAAGCTTTGCGTGTGCCGCACAGCGACGATAGCGGCAGCATAATTTCAAAAGCAAATACTTCAAACAAACAGTTGGACTGCCGTCTGATTTAAATTTTGCAAAGTACAGCAGCAGCATCAGCAGCACATAATGGGTAAACAATCAGACAAAGGCAACATGCAACAAGCTCTGCCAATTGCAATCTTTTTGCTGCTTTGATGATGCTTTGTTTGGAATTGCTGTTGCCTTTATTTGCATTGTTGTTGCAGTCAGCGTTTGTATTTGTTCGAATTGTTTATTAAAACTATTTTTGTTGTTATTGAGCTTACAGTGTGTGTGTGTGTGTGTGTATTTATTTTTTTAGTCGCATTGCGTTTAAATGCCTGCGTCTATGCGGCGTATGCGCAACTTTAGTTTAGCCTAAGTGCACACAATGCTCAACATGCACTCTCGCATAAAACTTTGACTCAGCAAACTTGCAACTAAACAAAGTTACCAATGCCTTGCTGCTCATGCTGGCAAAACTTGGTCATAACACAGAATTGCGAAATGCACACGAGCCAAGGCCCAAGTAGTTAGATCGCTTTGTGCTGACTACAACTATTGTCTGGCAATTGTCAGACATTGGAATTGTTGTCAATTATAAGATGAATCTGTGGCACGTGCCACATGGCAAGCAGCTACATATACATATACATATATATACATAATTCCATTTCATTTAATTGCCAGCTAGTCTGGCTCATTGCCGCATTACAAGCTTAATACGTCAGCACGTAGTAGGTGCGGAGCGAAGATTAATGTAGCCCACGCTGCCTGCGTGCGCTGCTTATACATTTTTAATAATTAATGCAGAAATAATGATTTATGCAAAGTCTGTGTTGGCGCTGGCGCTGGCGCTGGCGTCGGCGTCTGCGGTTCGGGTTGGCCAGCGACTAACCGCCAGCATGAATATATAGAAGACATAATGGCAGAGAAAGAGCAGCAGGCGAGTGAGAGAGCTAAAGAAATAAGGCAATAACGAGTGGCGGAAGCAGCAGAAGTAGGAAAAGATGAAATTTCATGGCAAGCGCAACTAACCTTTTGCGATTTCTGCTGCTGCTGCTGCTGCTGTTGCTGCTGTTCCTGACGCTGTTGATGATGTTGCTGCCACTTGCACTGATGTTGCCGCCACACGGCTGGCAGTTGTTGTTATTATTGTTGCTGCTGCTGCTGTTATTGTTGTTGTTGTAGTTCCGTTTCCGCTTATGCTTTGTTGCTTGTGTCGTCACTGTGTGCATTACACGCCCGCTCTACACACTTGCCACACTCACTCACTCACTCACTCACACACACACACCCACGCACACACACTTTGCAACAAAGCAGTTAATCCATCATCATTATGAATTTTTTTTTTATTTTTTTTCGGTTTTTTGTTCTTTTTTATGCTGCTGTTGCTACAATAATTTGGTGTTTTTTTTTCTTGAATTTGCTTTTTGGCTTTGCGTTGTTTTTGTCACATTTATGTTTGCTGCTTGTTGTTGCTGCGCGTTGCTGCAATGTTGCTGTTGTTGTTGTCGCTCTGGCCTGTTGGCAGCAGCATAATATCGTTTGGTTTTTGTGTATGTTTTTTGTTGTTTGTTTTGTTAATGTGGAATAAAAAACAAACAAAATGTGACAATGCTGCAGATGCTGTTTGCTGTTGCTGCTGCTGCTGCTGCCGCTTGGCCGATAGAAAGGGTTTCGGTGTGAGGTCAAAGGTTGCACGTCGTGTTATAGTAGCTATTACATGTGCTTATCTTTCTGCAGCATGAGGCGCCAACTTGTCTTGCATTGTTAGCTACAAAAATTACACAATTAGCTGGCTAAACAGCAGAAACAACAAAGATAACATATTGTTGTTGCTATTGCTGATGCTGTTGTCAGTGCACAACATGTTTTGCTTTGTTTTTAAGCTAATGCAAATTTAATTAAATTTTAATTGCGGTTTGCTTTTGTTGGCCATGTTTGTTGTTGTTTTCTCACGCCTCAACGCTTTCATAGCATACTCTGGGCGCTGTCTAACCACAGTCTCTTAATGCTGACAGCTGCTTGTGCTGGTTAAAATTCTACTTAATGTACTCTGCTTTGCATGTCCACGCCCACCACAAACAACAACAAACACACACACGCACACACACACACACATGGGTAAAACTTTTAAAACACAACTGTTTGTTTGTGTTTGTAGTTGCTGTTCACAGTTGGTTTTAGTTAGCTAATTAGCTACAGAAATTGCAAATTTGTTGGGCGTTGAGCTGCAGCAATAGCAGCTGAGCTCCTCCTCACTTCCTCACTTTCAATTTCAATACCCTAAGAGTATTTAGAGCTTATAACAAGCCAAGTCAATAGCATTGCAGCGATTACAGCAATGCAACAGTACTATTGTTGTTATTTTTGCTGCTATAGTTTATGCTAGGAAGCTGGTGTTGCTAATGCGATTTTCATTGTCGATTGCCTTATTGCTGGCTGCGCATAAAGTCAAAGTCATAGCATACTTAGACGCGCCAACAGGCGGCTCGCATGTTAACGATGCTGTGTGTCTATGTTGCTTCTGCTGTTGCTGCTGATGAGCATGTTGATAGCTTATGTAACTAACGCTGCATAAATCCGTGCACACACACATACACAGCAGCGCGTACACACAGATAGGCACACGCACAGCATAGGCAGCACTTCAAGTTTTTTTTTTTTCTACTTAGCTCTGGCCATTCAAATGGCATTTCTTTTGCTTTCGCTATTTGCTATTTTTTTTTTTAGGTTAGTGTGTATGCTCTGCTAAATTTTGTGTGTTGTTTGCTTTACGGATTTAGCACAAGTTCTCATTGGTATTTATATCCGCAACACTTTCTGTTTACGCTCACTAACAAGCAGCAGCAACAGCAGCCGCAGCAGCAGCAGCAGCAGAGCTCAAGAAGTATACGCTTATCGGCGACACCAATACATTGACACAGAGCCGAGACATCGACCCATTGATATGGGCAACGGGCCACTCACTTTGCTCTGCTCGACTCGCATACACTTTACATAGAAGCCATTTCAGTTAGCAGCGCAAAGAAACAGAGTTAGAGACACACAGGACACAGGACATAGAACACAGTCAGAGGCTGGGACTCACACGCACACGCACGTTTTGCGAGTTCGACTTACAGTGCTTGTTAAAAAGGCTGCGACGGCAAATGCGGCTGCGAATGCTGCTGGCTGTTCATAGCACGACGGTGGACCATTTTTGACTGACTTCAGATGAAGTTGTTCGCCAGCAGTTGGCCAAATGTTGTTGCTGCTGCTCAGCATCTGTGCACAAAACGCGAGAGCCAAAGAGCGTAGCTCAAGAGAGTAAGCGTGACCCGCTAGTTGTCAATGTATGCGAGTGCACGTGTAAAGCTGCCAGAGTTGCCAGATGGCGTAGAGATGTTGACAAACTTAAATACAGTTCATAAAGAAATTTCAAAAGCAGCTTTCAATGGCTTCAATACAAAAGTTTCTGCCTTTAGCTTAAATATTTTAGCCAATTAAAATTAATATATAATTAAGTTATATGTGACTTATTTGATGTGCTCAGCTTTAATATCTTCTTATGCTTGACTTACATAATTAATGCAACAACTGGCAACGCAGCAGCTATGCTACCCATATAATTTGTAGCGTATAAGAGATTCCTCTCACGCAGCAAACATGCGCAGATGGCAGCTAAACAACAAGCATACTATTGGCAACAGCAGCAGCAGCAACAACAACAGCTGAAGACAACTAACATATATAGCAGCATAATCTACTTATACTCATATAGGTAACCGCAGGACCAAAACCCGTTTAGTTGCCGCGCTGACAACATTTGTGGCAGCCAACAAACTTGAATGTCTGCACACACATAAACAAAGACACACAGACGCACACCCACAAAATTTGTGCACATACGTTGACAATATGCTGAAGAGCATGGGGCGTATGTGTAACGGCTAAACAGCGGCAACTTCTTTGTTAAAAAGTTGGCATAAACATTGACCTGTTTACGCGTCACACAGCAGCAGCAGCAGCAGCAGCAGCAGCGGTAGCAGCACAAGATTTATGCTGGGCAGTGTAACGACAACAATGGTGAAACAACAACCATAACAACTGCCATATAAATCTAATGTGAAACTTTTGACACTGTCTCGACGTGGAGCCATGAAGGCACTTCCCTACACTTCCGGTCTTGCCTTTGAAACTCTAACAACAAAAGGAGTGTGACACACACGCGCGCCGAATGGCAGCGCATACAGTCAGAATTTATGAGCTTTCATTATATTCGGTATTGTATTTTTAGAAATCTTTCTTACGCCAAGCGTCATGAAATAAATAATAATAAATTTTGGCGTTTTGGATGACATGGCTGCGATTTTGTTTTTGCTTTTTGGTACACACATATCTGCTTATGACAATGCGAACACACACACATACACACACACAGACAGTGAGACAGTCAGGCAGACTGACAGACAGTTGAATGTTTACATGTATTTTCAATCAGTTAGCTTGGCTTGTGGTGCGCATAGGCCATAAATTTGTTAGAGCCTTGAAGGCCACGTAACACTCAAGTATTTTGCAAATAATTTCTGATTTTATGTGGTCACACACATACTCAAGCACACACATACACACATGGGACACCATAAAGTGGCCTAAGCTGTTACGTATTTGTGTTTTGTCATTTACAAGATTTTTTTGCTATTGATTTGCAATCTTTTGCTTGTTTTGTTAATAAAAATTGTTTAAGTGCGTGTGTGTGTCACATTGATTTCGTAATTTACGAGCATTTTGATGAATTGCACAAATAATTTTTGTGCGCTGGATTTTTGAGTTTTTATTGTGCGGCCATTGTTGATGTTGCTGCTGTTCTTGTTGTTGCTCTTGCTTGTCATGTGCTTAAGATTAATGTTGTTATTGACTTTTGTTGACTTTTTGCTGCATTATGAAAATTGACTTGTTTTTTTATTTTACTGCAATATATGACTTAACACTAACGGAATGTTTTAAATTTATGGATGCCACGACGAGCTCTTAAAGTGTGAGCCCAACTTGACTTATGTAAGCATACACACATAAATAAATGAATAGCATACTTCGTGTCTGGTTATTAATATTAAAATGCGCCGCAAAATAGACAACATGCTATTGGAATTATTTAAAATAGCTTACAAGTTAATTGTAACAATTTAAATAATTGATAATACTGTCACATTGTTGATTTGCATAATTAATAGTCAAGCAAATGGCATAAGACAGGCAATGCTTAATTAGATTTGCAATTTAATTATGATTTTGGTCTGGACATGTCGTCCATGCTACATGGACATGTAAATATGTTTGTGTGTATGCCTTTATTTTGATTTACTCGACCGTATTTTAATTGAATGGCGAGCGCTTTTGTCGCACCAATTAAATATTGTATCAATATTATTTAATCTGTAGTGGCAGCACACACTCAGACACGTACACCCGCATACACATACAAATTAGTTTAGCTACACAAATAGGCTTGTGTACGCTTATGGCAGCCGAACTGCAAATGGCAAACATAACACAGCTGCGAGCAAGCAATTTTCAATTAAAAAACAAACAAATAAATACGCGTCTGTATGCGTAGAGGCTGTGATAGCCTCAATTGCGTTTGTATTTGCTTTCGAGCTCTAACGCTGGGACTCGCCAGGTGAGCTCGTATGGATTTACCACTCATGCATGTAGTGCTAATGTGGTTACCAAACTAATAGCTGTCATTATATTTGTTGGCCTAAAACTTGTCATAGCACATTAACAACAGCGGCTATTTATAAAAGTTTCTCAAAATTATCTATAATTTATAGGTCAATTGGCCAATTTAAAGTGGGAATTAAATGGTTTTGGTAGGTTGGGGTGTGGTGTGTTAAATCCAAGCACACAAGCAGACATTTTGAAATAATCGATGCTTTTAAAATTTGCATAAGTTTGAATACCACAGATGCCACACGCACCAAATAGACCACAAGCGACTTTGCCACTGTGCCACACTAACACTAACTCGCAGGCACACACATACACATACACACTTGTCATGCTTTACACAAGTATACGACGAGCTTAAGTTCGTGGGTGTCTGATTTAATTGTGAGAATTCAGCAGCCGGCGCCGCTTTAGCAGCAACTTCTTTACAGCGCTTCCAAAGTCAGCTCTATAAGTTAACAAAGTATATAGTGCGCTGCCGCCATGGATTTTCATTAACATGCAACGCGCGGTCAATGTGGCAGAGACAGCCCCCCACCTTAGGCCGGCAAGGATTGAGCAGCCGAGTTCATTTGAACTATATAGTGTCCTTGTGTTATGTACTTGGCCCTTAATACTACACGAGGGCGCTTCACCGAGGGGCGTGGCGTGGGAATTTGGTCTTCAAAGCACGCTTTAGTCTAGGTCTAGGTTGCATGTGTGCTGCTTCCTTGTGGGCACATACATATGTACTCAGACTTCAAAGGATAAACTGTTGGTAAGCTCGAAATGCTGCTTTCATTAACGTTACAGCTCTGCAAGCGACAAGTTAGCTCAAGAATTAACGGCTTTTCGAATTAAGATAAGCCTCGAGTGTCTAGTAAAAGTGAAAATGTTGCAAGTGTAAACATTGCTTAATTGATTATAAATAAATATTGCAAGTGCATAAAATAGCAAAGGTAAACTTAAATGCAATTTCAATTGGGAATTTAAGCAGAGATAAATCAAATTAAATCTGCATGAAATTTTATCTCAGCTAATCGAAATTGTTTTTGCTTCTCCTTTGTGTTGAATAAAACATATTTGCGGCAGCTTTGGTGTGGCACTTTGTCAATTTGTAGCACTTAAGCCACTTTCGATGATTGCCTAATTAAATTTTGGGATGAAAAAATAGCACTGAACACACGCACAGAGCGAGAGAGAAAGACGGCAAATTAATTAATTTTACTGATTTTGTGTGTCTGCACAGATGTCAACCTCAATGCAGCCGAGCAAATACACGGGCCTGGTGGCCGACCTCATGCCCAATATACGCGCCATGAAGTACTCCGGCCTGTTCATGCATAACTTCACCGGCGGCAGCTCGCTGACAAAGAAGATCTATTCGTCAATACATTTGGTGGTCATTGTGATGCAGTTGGGCTTTATACTGGTCAACATGGCCTTAAATGCCGAGGAGGTCAATGAGCTGTCCGGCAATACAATTACCACATTATTCTTTACCCATTGCATCATCAAGTTCGTTTATCTGGCCATCAATCAGAAAAACTTTTACAGGTAAAACACACAGCACAAGCAAAATTAAGTTACAGTTTTATTTTAACACATGTGCGTTCGTAGAACGCTTAATATATGGAATCAGGCCAATTCACATCCCTTGTTTGCCGAATCGGATGCGCGTTATCATGCCATAGCCTTGGCCAAAATGCGCAAACTCTTCTTCTTGGTCATGCTTACTACATTTGCATCGGCCACCGCCTGGACGACCATTACCTTCTTTGGCGAGAGCGTCAAGTTTGCCATTGATCATGATACGAACGCCACCATAACCGTCGAGATACCCAGGCTGCCCATCAAGGCATTCTATCCCTGGGACGCCGGCAAGGGCTTGTTCTATATAATAAGCTTTGCGCTGCAGGTCTATTATGTGCTCTTCTCCATGGTGCACTCGAATCTGTGCGATGTCATGTTCTGCTCTTGGCTCATCTTTGCCTGCGAGCAGCTGCAGCATCTGAAGGGCATTATGAAGCCGCTTATGGAACTCTCCGCCTCGCTGGATACGTATCGACCCAACTCTGCTGCCTTGTTTAGATCGCTGTCGGCCAACTCCAAGTCTGAGCTGATACATAATGAGGGTAAGCAGACAGCTACACACAGCATGATTAATTGCTTGCTGAGCTCAATTTAATTGTAATTGTACAGAGAAGGATCCTGGCACTGACATGGACATCACTGGCATATACAGCACTAAGGCCGATTGGGGCGCACAGTTTCGTGCGCCGACTACGCTGCAGTCGTTCAATTCGAATGGCAATGGCAATGCCATGGGTAATCCCAATGGACTAACTAAAAAACAGGAGATGATGGTGCGCAGTGCCATCAAGTATTGGGTCGAGCGTCACAAGCATGTTGTGCGGTAAGTTGATTAAAGCGCTCGATGCTAAGCAAAAATATATAACTCACAAGAGCTTAGCTCACAATACTTTTCTTTAGCGCATTTGCCAGAGTGCGCTCAGACATGAAAACCAATTTCACTTTTAGCCAATTGTTATTGTGTTATTGCTTTTGTGGCTTTTTGATTGCATAGTCTGGCTATTGCCATTGCGCTTATTGGGGATTGTGCTTGTCCAGCAATTGACTGACAGCTTATTGACATACAATACTCTTCTATATAAATATATATGTATCTCTGCAGCTTGGTCGCTGGTATTGGCGATACTTATGGCGCTGCATTGCTGTTGCATATGTTGGTCTCAACCATTATGCTGACCCTGCTGGCCTACCAGGCAACCAAAATCAATGGCGTCAATGTTTATGCATTCACGGTGGTTGGCTATTTGGGCTATGCTCTGGCGCAGGTGTTTCACTTTTGCATCTTTGGCAATCGCCTGATTGAGGAGGTAAGTGCAGGCAAAACAAACTATATATATATATATATATATATATGCATATATTTATTTACTTTGTTTGACTGCTGCTGCACACAGAGCTCATCTGTCATGGAGGCGGCATACTCGTGCCATTGGTACGATGGCTCTGAGGAGGCGAAAACTTTTGTACAGATCGTTTGCCAGCAGTGCCAAAAGGCTATGAGCATATCGGGTGCGAAGTTCTTTACCGTTTCACTGGATTTGTTTGCATCGGTAAGTTGTGTTTCATTTCTATGTGCTTGCTTACAATTTATAACTGGCAAACTTTTACAGGTGCTCGGAGCTGTTGTCACCTACTTCATGGTGTTGGTGCAGCTCAAGTGAGCAACAACAACTAGCGCCAGCAACTTGACTTTGATAAATTATTGTGTGCATCAGCATCAGCAAATTGTGTCAAAGTTTTTACTTTTTATTAGCAGCATTTCCAGCAAGCTGACAAAACAGCCGCACTCTGGGCGTATACTTGATATAAGCAAGCGCCTGTTCTCTACACCCCCAATCAAGTCCACAAATAGTATTATGCAAAGCTCACAATTATAGCGTACGTGTGCTGCTATTAAACTAAACACACAATACACAAATGTTTATTAATTAATACAGCTTACAGTTTGTTGTCATGTGTAGAGCTATGAAGCGCTGAATGCAAAAATAAAACTTTATAAAAGCAATTAGAATTTAAGGCTTACGTTTCTTGCTGTCTGCAATTCATTTGAGCTCAACAGGCTTGGACCAATTAGTGCTCGTTATTTATTTATTATGCAGCCACCCGCTCAACAATCAACAATATTTAACTCTCTCGTATTGCACGCATCGTTGCATGTTAAAAATATTTTCGAATTTTATTTCTGTTTGAAAAGCTGCGCAAAAAGCGCGCTTAATTGAATGTAAATTATTAATGCCCATTTCCACTATATATAATATTTATTTTTTATAATAGTTTTTGCGCTGGAATTTTGTTTGCTATTTTTTTGGCAGTCGCATTAAAAAGCAACTGTTAGCCAAGTCAGTTGCGGCAACAACAATTGCAGCAAACAATTAAAGTGGCAAAAATGTAATTTAAAATTATACACACACACGCACACTCACACACACACGCATACAAAGTTATATATCAGCTTGTTGTAGTTTTGAAAGCGCGCTTTATGTTTATGGTTTTCCTAAATTGCCCAACCTCAACTCGAACTGCAACTGAACTGAGCTGAACTCAAAAGACCAAATGCGGCCAACTAGCTGCGGCCCGGCCTCAAGCTCAAGAGCTGTTGCTCTTGCTCTAGCTCTTGCAAGGGTTCGAGCTTGGAATTTTATTTCGTCTTGGCCGCTTTCATATGCTTGACACTAAAACTATGCGCCAGCAACTGCGAAATATTTTAATGCGCCAGCTTAGTTGTCTTTAGCAACAACAAGTTACCTTCTAGCCTCACTGTTGCCACTTGTTAATTTCTTTATGTAGCAGAGACTTTCGGCTGGCAATGAAAGTTTCTTGACTTGTGCGCTACACGAAAAAAGTTACAGTAACTACAACAGTAGCAGTTTTATTTATTAGTCTGCTGTTTAATTAGTTTTCGTTGTTGTTGCGCTTTAACAGCTTCTTGTACTTCTTTAATTTCTTATTTATGCGAATTTTTTAACTCAATTTGTCACTACTTAGTTTTTCAGCTCGACTTGTCGAATTTCTTTTTTTCTTTCTCTGCTTCTTCTTTTAAATGCCATTTTAACGAGCTGTTAACATAACCAAGCATGACATGGGATGGTTTTGTTAATCACGTATTGAAACATTAACTGCAAGTGTTTATTAAATTGCATAAGGTTAAGCTTTTAAAACAGTTTAATGGCGCATGACTCAGACATAATAAAATATGAACCTTTTAATGATGCACACACTTATTTTTAAGCAAATCATTTTAATAGAATACAGTAGCTTTGGAGCTGTAGAAGATAATTTATATATTTATAAGCTGAGAAAATTCAAGCAAAAATGTTGCAAGTAAGCTGCGTTGTCTTATGAGTATTTAATAAACAAAATGAATAAATAAATAAATAAAAATTATATTTATCTATGCAATTACAATTGATGCTGTCTCGTTTTATTTAAGACTATTAGCAAATTTTGAGTTTAATCGATGTGTTCGGTTGCCACATTAACATGAGCTGCTGCTTCAACAACAACAACTATTGCAACGCTCTTGAGTTAACCGCGATCCACTTGCCAGCTGTACCCTTTTCCTAATGCCAAGCCCAAACATAAACAGTACAGTAAAGTACCACAAAGCAGCAAAGTTATGGTCGCAATATGGAAAATTATCAGTGTGTGCTTTTCATGAAAATGAGGAAATGACGCTGGCGCTGGCGCTAAGCACAAGTTCAACGACTTGTGCTCGTTGTGCCTGAGTCAGTGCATAAAAATTGTAGACAGTAGCCGTAGAGGTATTACCATTACTATTACTATTACGGATTGCTGCACTAAATTGCTTAATTGAAAAAATGTCGAAAATAAAACAGAAACTGAAAACTAAAGGCAACAGACAAGAAAGAAATACAAGCAATTATAGCGTAAAAAATAAAACAAAATTAAAAAACCATACGGGATTTAAGCTGAAATACAATATGCACGTTAAGCCGTGTCGATTATAATTCAGCAATCGTTAATGATTTATTTTCACTATTGTTTCCCACCCTCCCTGCACTGCCAGACATTAGATTAACTCGTTAAAGAAAAGCAACAATTGAGCGAAAAAAAAGTAAAAAGTAAAAGAGGCAACGTGATGTTGCATGCAACTGTTTAAGTGTAACTGATAAGCGGGCGTTATGGCAAAGAGGCGTGGCAGCGGTAGCGCAGCCTTGCATAGAACGTCAAACGCAAGACTCAAGACACGAACTTGGCCGCTGTGTTCGCTTGTGGTTTGAAACTTGACTAAACAGCTGAGCCAGCAAACTGACCGTTACATTTGTATATCTTGCTGATTGCAGCAGCGTCGCTGACTAACGACGCTGGCAGTGGAGCGTGGCAGCCGTGTGCGCTCATTGAACTTCTCTTGCGCAAATGACAGAAACTTTAACGCTCTCTCTCTGTCTCTCTCGCTCCTATTGCCCAGTCGTCAACAAGTGCAGGCGCAGGCGCAGATAGTCGCGCCGCCGGTTCGTGCGGATTTTTCTCTTTGACCGATTTTCATGGCATGATCTGTTTTACGGCTTTCGGTTTTCTTTTGTTCAAGTTGCTGCTGTTGTAGTAGTTGTTGTTGTTGTTGTTGTTGCTGTTCTTGCAATCGTCAGCTGGCCCGAAGTCTTCGTCTTTAGTAGTTAGTTTGCTGATCGCTCGTAAGTATTTAAATGCGCCGAAACATGTTTCAAGACGTTCAGTTTTAGTTAACGTGTTCAGCGCTTCGGTTGTGTTTTGTGTGCGTGGAATAATCGCATTGCTCATACGCCGCGTTGCCCATTGGATAACCAAGCCAACAAAAAAAAAACCAATTCTAAGGATTACCAACTGACTAACCAACTAACTCTAGCAAGGTGAGCTGCGCCCTCAAAAGGCAAACAATTTACCACAGCACAGCATTGTTTACTTCACTGCTGCTGGCTTCTACTGCTGTATACACAAATATTTTGGCAATTTATGCAAAGGTTGAGGTAAAACAAACAATAAAGAAGCCGCACTTGCAGCATGGAATTTAAATGAGTGCGTAAACAATATACAATTGTGATAAAGTGTTGTACATTGTGTGTACCGATAAATTGTGCTGCAGGCTTCAATAAATTCCAATGGACAAAGACCAAGTTGAACTGCATGGAATTTAATAAAAGTTTTGCCAATCATAAATGTATTTGGCAAATATTTGCATATCAAATTCAAATAATCAAAATAACATAATGAAACTGCACTTTCAAAAAATAGCCAAGAACTGTAATTTAGCGCAGCTACAAACATTTCCCCATACAAATCGCTTGCAACATTAGAGTAATAACAATAACACACACACAAACACACTCGCTTACTGGAGAGCTGGTCATAAACCTGTTTTCTAGATTTTTGAAGAACTTTCGCAATATTTGTGGCAACATTTGCAATAGACGCAATGGCCATTAACAGCAGCAACAACAACAACATCACCACATGAGTGTGCACAGAGCAATTTGAGTGCGGTTGGGCCATGCCATGCCACAACCGCAACTGCAGTCAAAATTTTACAAAAAACAAAACGTACCAAACTGCAACCGGTAGTAATTGTAGCTGATGCAAGTTGCACGATTCTAACAGGTTGCAAGTGTTGTTGTTGTTGTTGTTGCTGTTGTTCCAAGCATATAGCACAGCCGTTTTCTGCCTGTTGACCTCAATGAGGCATGCTCACTGCTCTGATGTTGCGAATTGTAAAGCGTAAAGTTAATTGAATTTCGATTGCAATTGCAAGAGAAACTGATGGAAGCCCGAGCTGAGCCATAAGAGTATTTGCAAATATTTAAACAATTGTTGCCGCACTCAACAAGCGATGAGTTGTGTAAAAACGTCAGATTACAAACCTTAAAGCTGTTAAGCTAGACAAGTTCAAAGCAGCAACTAAATATTTGTGTACAGTATATGAATAATATTTAGTACAAACGCAAGCTAATGTGTGACCTGGCCAAGACCATAAAACACATTAGCAACCAAACATTTAAAGCAAGCCAACAATAATAACAACAACAATAGCACAGTCTAACTCTGAGCCTCACTGCTCGGTTACTTGATGTACTATTTGCGTTTTGTTGCCACTCTCTTTGTTTTATTTGGTAACGTATTTTGCGTTTACTTTTATGGGCGCAAGCGTTGTATTTGTTGCTCGTATTATTCGTCAACTAAAAGCGCTGAATAAACGCAAAACCATGAAGAGTTTCGTTGTTGTTATTTTGAGGTCGCAACGCGCTTGATTTGGGGCGGTAAATAGCAAACCTATTTTACGCAAGTGGGCGTGCTGGGCCAGGCCTAAGGGCAAGGAGACGGGGGCACACAACCAAATAGTCAGCTGCCAATCCAAGTGGGGCTGATGTTAATGAAACGACGCAGTCACGTGTGACTACAAGTCGAAATTTCTGAGCTACCGCAATTAAAATGTCAAAAAAACAAAAATGCAAGATCTGCTGCGATAGCAAGCATTAAAATATAAAATAATTATATAGCTTAGGCAATTCGTAAGACGTTGCCGCTGCATTTAGCAATAGGTAAACAACTCTTTTATTAATTGTAAATGCTTTGTTTACGTTTCGCTGCAGATGATGATGCTACACCCCACACCCGCACAGCGCGTGAGCATACGCGAGGAGCTGCGTGAGCCCGAGGATCCAGCTGACATTGAGCGTGATATTAAGCTGATACGCGAGTGGCTGGAGACGCAGCCCCATCTGCCCAAGGGCATGGACGATATGCGTCTGACAACGTTCTTGCGCGGCTGCAAGTTCAGCCTGGAGAAGGTCAAGAAGAAGCTGGACATGTACTATACCATGCGCAATGCTGTGCCCGAGTTCTTTGCCAATCGCGATATCAATCGCGAGGAGCTCAACATTGTGCTGGACTATGTGTAAGTTACTCAGCTGGCCGACACTCTGCTTTATATTAAACTTGCTTTTGGTCTAGCCACTGCCCCACACTGCCTGGCATTACGCCCAATGGACGCCGCATTACTTTTATACGCGGCATTGACTGCGATTTCCAGCCACATCACATTCTGGATGCCATGAAGGTGGCCCTGATGATTGGCGATGTGCGTCTCGCCGAAGAGTCTGTGGGCATTGCAGGCGATATATTCATTTTGGATGCCGCCGTGGCCAGCGCCTCACATTTTGCCAAATTCTCACCCACTGTGGTCAAGAAGTTTCTGATTGCAGTGCAGGAAGCATATCCCGTTAAAGTGAAGGAAGTGCATGTCATTAATATTTCACCGCTGGTGGACACTATCTTTAACTTTGTCAAGCCCTTCGTCAAGGAGAAGATACGCAGCCGCATTACCTTCCACAATGATGTGGAGAGTCTCTACAAAGTGGTGCCCCGTGAGCTGCTGCCCAACGAATATGGCGGCAAGGCCGGCAACATTGTGGAGCTGAACCAGTGGTGGAAGCAGAAGCTGGTGGACAACACCCAGTGGTTCAAGGATCAGGAGGACAAGAAGGCCAATGAGTCTCTGCGTCCGGGCGCACCAAAGACCAGCGATGATCTGTTCGGCATGGAGGGCACCTTCCGCCAGCTGAACATTGATTAAGCAGGAGATTAACAATCATCAAAATTTTCCATCTTATACTATATATTCCATTGTTTGTATTTGTATTTGTATTAACCAATCGTTTGTTTGGTCTATGCGCAATTATTTTTGTTCGCTTTTACGCTTCATTTTCAATCCACTATCTCATATTGCCTCACATCGCCGTATGTATTGCATTAATTACAATAACAAATAAAAGCCGCAGCATATTAAGGAATGAATAAATAAAAAACCAAAACACATCACTTTTATATATGTATAGTTCTATATACTATATGTTTTGCCATTAGCCGCTTTCCGCTTGGTAGCAGCATTAACTGTTGAGTGTCGTCCCGGCTGTGCACTTGATTGTTGATTGCTTCTGCCGCATTGCCGCACATTTTTCTTGCCATTCCATTGACTTGTCTCCATTTTGTGCAACATGCAGTGGCAACAAATGGCATTGAAGTGCCTGTGCAACGGAAACGGAAACATGTCGCATCTGTGGGCGGCTCTCTCTCCATCTCCCCACTGTACGCCTGAAATATCGAGTCCATTGTTATGTGCGCATTTCGGCGTACAAAATCAAGTGATGCTAACATATAGCAGTCATGACATCTACATGGTCAGCTGGACATTCGTACATATAAGACATTTGCTTTTTTCGTTGTTGCAAGCTTTATTTTGAATTAATCGCCCAGCTATGCTGCTGACAGTAGAAGCAGACGTATTGAGTTTGAGTTTCTGGCTAAGCACCGGCATGCGATGTTGCCACATTTCGTATGCATATAAATAACTATTCATGTCACAATGGTGTAACCAGCTAAGGGCAAGGGGCAGCTCGCCAAGATATGGCTAAAAAGCGTGCTAGTGACGAAATAGCAATATGCCTTAATATAAAAGAAACATGTTTATTTTTTATGAAAAAGTTTAATCTGTATTGGATAAATCAGTCGGATATATCAAAGTTATATATATCGATACACAAGGTAAAAAAGCTTTGTTTTTGGTTATTGATGTACAACACAATCGTTAGTTGTTGATGTACAAATTCACGTTGCAACACATCTGTGCAATGTAACCTTTGGTTGTTGATGTACTTTGAAACTTTGTAAGGCTGTAAGTAACAATAATTCCTGTGAAATATCCAACTTTGATAATCTATAACTATGGAAATTATGTCCGATTTCAGAGTTTTAAACCTTTTTACACTTATTGATGCAACTTATAACTTAGCATCATTACAAGCATAAAAAAGCAAATCATTCAAGAATCGGAAGTTTTTTGATCAAGCTATGACTAAAAATCTCATGGTTGCTGGAATTTGTCAACCATTTTTATTAGGTATTTATTTTTGTCTGTATTTAGCTACGCATTAAATACAATAATTCTTTACTTGCATTATTTATTTAAATTATATTAACTAAAGTGAGAAAGTTTACAAACTTAAGTGAAAGCTATAATTTATATGGAAGTTTGTTCAGACATGCATTTATTAATAGTCTACACAATATACAATTTAATAAGGCTATATAAGGGTGTCTCAGGCTGATAGAAGCTTAATCATGAGTGGCATAAAGCAGCCCGAAGTCGACTCAGCCGAGCAGTTTAGTCGTCGAGATCTCTTCAGCTTTGTGCGCAACGTCATGCGTGTGGCTGGGATGCATCCTTTGGGAGCGGAAACTGGCGGCACAAAGAGCTGCCTGCACTACTTACTAGGGCTCTGCGATGTTATCTACGAGCTGTTCAACTACTTTGTGTGTGTGCACATTGAGTGCTTATATATTTGCACAATATACATTTACTACAGCACAGGTGATTTGGAGTTTTTGGTCAATTGTTTGATACAAACGGTCATTTATCTGTGGACCTTTGCCATGAAGTTATACTTTCGACGCATACAACCAAAGCTGCTCAAGCAGCTAATTGAGTTTATTAACTTGAAATATTGCACACGCTCGGCACCGGGATTTACATATGTAACCATGAAGGGCGCCTTGCGTCAGTCAAATCTCTGGATCAAAACATATGTCTACTGCTGTTTTATAGGCACTATATTCTGGCTAGCACTGCCCTTGGCTTATGGCGATAGAAGCTTACCGCTGGCCTGCTGGTATCCTTTTGATTATACAGTAAGTTTAAACTATATTTAATAGTTTTACTTTAAGTTACATTTAATTTGCAGCAACCGTTTGTCTATGAGCTGGTGTTCTTTCTACAAGCCGTGGGACAGATACAAGTGGCGGCAGCCTTTTCAGCTTCAAGTGGCTTTCACATGGTTTTGGGCATTTTGTTAGCAGGACAGTATGATATTTTATTTTGCAGTCTCAAAAATGTGCTTGCCACCAGCTATTTGGAGATGGGCGCTAATATGGCAGAGCTGCGGTTAGTTTGATCTACTTTTTATTAAATAAACAATTTATAAACTTTTGGCTTGTTACAGCCAACTACAAGCTGCACAAGCAGTGGCTGATGCGGAGCTTAATCAATACAACTATTCACAGGAACAACAGACTACGCTAACAGAACTTGCAGCGCTCATAGGTCCAGGTGAAAATAGAAACTTCCAAATTGCATTTAAAAGCGCTTTTGGTCGCTGCTTGCATTTGCATCGTTATATTATCAAAGCGCTTTATAAAATGGAGCGCTTCTACAATCCCATTTGGTTGTTCAAGATTGGCGAGGTGACATTTCTGATGTGCCTGGTCGCTTTTACGTACACCAAAAGCACCAACGCCAACTCATTCATGCGCATGGTAGTCCTGGGACAGTATTTGCTGCTAGTGCTCTATGAGCTCTTCATTATCTGCTACTTTGCCGATGTGGTCTACCAGAACAGCGTGCGTTGCGGTGAGGCGCTGTGGCGCAGTCCTTGGCAGTTGCATATGCGCGAAATACGCAGCGATTACATGTTCTTCATGTTGAATGCACGCAGACAGTTTCGGCTGACTGCTGGCAAAATTTATAATTTGAATGTGGATCGCTTTAGGGGCGTAAGTCTGCTTACAGATATAACTAGTGCCAAGAATTATATTTGGTTCTTTTCCATTTCAGACAATTACCACCGCCTTTTCATTTTTAACCTTGCTGCAGAAAATGGACGCACGTGCCTAAGCATTTTATGTTATAACCAAAAGTCACTGCTTTTATTTGATTTCCATTTGTTCATTTACAATCATTATTAACTGAAGCATATGCAAAGGCAAAAGTAAATTTTTGCTATTAAAAATTAGGTTCTTGCTCAATGTAAAGCAGTGCAAGTTAACTAAACTGAATTTGAATCTTTTTATTAAAAAAATGTAATTTTAGACTAATCGATTTATAATTATATTAAATAAATAGGCATTTATCATTGCATTTGTGTTGGTTACGGCTCTAAAGCTACATACATAAGCAAAAAAATCAAATATGTACATTTTATAAGGTACTTGGGTTTACACTATGCAATCTAAACATTCTTTTTTTTCCTTCAACCACTGTTATAATGTTAGCTACCATTATAATGTTAACTACATTGAGCAAGAGAAATGTTTAACAATTTATTGTATGTAATTTTCTTGTTCTTCGCTTGTACTGAATCAAAAACAAAGCTTGTTCAGTTTTTGTTTTGTGCTTGGTTTCTTCTACTAAACGTTGTAATTTGTGCCGTTTCTTTTGTTGTTTGTTTGTTTCCTTTGCTTTACAATACGTACAAATGTTTTGCGATATTTGCTTATAATTAGTTAATAAAGAATCTATATGTATACTTCCTTTTGCTTGTTTGATTTTGACTTCATGACAAAATGTACATTCGGTTGATTCACTTTTCAGTTTCAAAATTTCGACTACTGTTTATACAAAGTTTTGTTTATAAGGACTGCTTAAATATTTTAACATGCATATGTATACATATATATATTATTATTATTATCAAAAAATTAAATATATTTCTTTTATTAGTATTTTCTCAATTCATTTCATTTTTCCTTTTAATTTTATTACGTTTGTTACGCTTGCTGAATTGTATATATTATTATTGTATATATTACAAAAACACGACAACAACAACGACAACAATTTGGGCATCGAGCAACAATAGTAGTAACAAAACAAGTTAATCAGCATTGTGCAAATGACAGCAACAATCTCAAAACGTTGCTTTTGATAAATGCAATACGTTGGCTGTTGCTCTTGTTGTTGATGTTGTTCTTGTGGCTCTTTGTGCTTTACATTAATGTGATTTGTGTTATTGCTGTATCTGTAGCCTGAGTATCTAACACTATAGTTTTGATTGCTCGTAAGCTGTTGTTGTTGCAGTTGTTGCTGTTGATGACATGGCTTGTAGCTGCAGCTGCTGTTGTAGTTCTTAATGTTGTTGTTGCAGTTGCTGTTATTACCTAGGCTGACTAGTCTAGAGTTGGTACATTGCTAGCTTGAAAGCGAAACGTTCACAATACTCGTGCTGTTGTCGTGATTATAATGTTCCGCGTTCACAATAACCTGCACCACATAGCCTTGGTGTATGCTGCATTCATCAATGGGTACTTTGTCGCCCAGCAACTTGCCACTGTAGAACCAACGCTGGCAGCATGAATCAACGCCCTCCGCGGCCTACAAAGCACATGGATGTTAGTTATAGCAACGATATTAAACAAGATAGATCTAAGAAAACATACCTGGAGTTTCTTTTTGCACTGTCCCACAGTATCCTTTGAGTATACCGGCAGTTTAACATCAGTCATGGTTGAAGATATGCGCAACTTGAGAAAGATTTCGGTGCCGCCATCAACCGGCTCTGAGTATTCGGCTGGCGAATCACGTCCATTCTCCTCCTTCACAATGTTTATGGGATATGACAGACAATAAATCGGCACCTTGTACTGCGTGCCCAGCTCATCGTAGCATTCTGTGAGGTAGCTGCAAAAATAAAAAGAATTCCCAATCTCAATAAATGTTTAGCACACATCTTATCAGCAACTAATTTTTTCAAACATATTGGCTAAAAGTTTGTGCGAACGCTGATAATTCAATGCCAAGTGCAAGCTGTCAGTGCCAGGGTGCAGATAACAGACGATAAATGCAAGGACAGCTGCTCCAATCATTTAGCTAATAATTATAACATGATAAAGGTCAGGGCAGCAGTTAAGCACGACGCGGCGTTAGTCAAAAATCGATTTCGCATAACTATATACAAGTATAGGAGCTGGACAAGCGTTATAAATGGCATTGTTTATAAATCATAAAGTCGTCTCAGTTTACATTACATTCCATTAAGTAACATATGATATGATCTATTAGCAGCAGTTTTCAGTTAAATATGTAATTAGATACACGCATACACACGCACATCGCCACACATTTAAGGAATAATTGTCTCGGCAAATCAGTATATGTTATTGATTATTTATGTGTGTGAGCCAACACTTTGTGGCAGGATAATTAAACTCACCCATTGGGGACAGACACATTAGCCCCATCCAATATGGCCTGGGCCATTTGAAAGTCTAGCCCTTCGGCTGCATTTGTTGCGGCACGCAGTGCATCCCAGATCTCCTTCCTGCCATCGAAGGCTGGTGCAGTGTCCCAAAACTCGTCACGCTTAGAGCGCAATTGTCCCTCGGTCAATGGCACATCTGAACGCCATTTGATGGTCTCATGGCACAGTGGACGATTCTTACGCAGCGCTCCACCGCCGCCACCAAGGGCAATACCTGACGCACAATATTCACAGTCAGTAATCATCAATCATAGTTAATCACTCACACTAACTAGGGTTGCCAATTTAGCCACTTTTCAACTTTGATATGTGGTGCTTGCAGAGAATTAAATGTTTTTGCTAACAATAGCAATCATTTATTAAACAATAGTCGGAATTCCCGCTGGTTGCTAAATTAAAATTCTTGCTGTTACTGGAAAACAGCTAAATTGGCAACACTCTTGCTAACTGAAGACAAATATAAAATTTATATATTTTCTTACCTGCGCTGCCCGGACGCTCGCTGGAAACGCTGATCGTCTCCTCATTGTTCATGCGACATACGCAGGCTCCCATGGCCACCGGTGGGTGTTTTGTGTTTAATTTTAACAATTTTTACAAAAAATACACGCACACTTTGTTTTATGTTAAGTTACAATCAGTACCAGTGCTGCCATTTTAGCGTAATTGTGGCTAGATTTAGTATTTTTTAAAACAGCCTGGCTAAAAATTCGATAAGCATTAGCTCGATAGGCAAAAGTGTGCATGTGTGACCAGACTATATATTTTAACTACAGCTTCCATAAAAAAACGCCAGAGGCTGTTATTTCAAAGTGTTCGGAGTTGGAATGATGAAAAGCCATTCGGAGTTGGTAGCCGCAATGATATGAACAAATTTGAATTTTAAACTAAAATTTAATCAATCTTAAATTAAAACAGCAGGGAAAGTGTTGCACAGCAAATTTTATTTTTGAACTAACCGTCAAATTTCACTGTAGCAGAAAAATAAAATATAGTTGCTTGCTAAATTTTATATACATATTATTGAGTTAAATACATATTAAACATATATATTTTACTATAGCTGCTGCGCATGCGCATTCCGTACCCCCAGCAGCTGGCTCTATCAGTTGCATTGCTAATTTATTTGCGAAATGGAATACAGGAGAAATGAGAAACAAGAAACCAGACGACCTCGAGCAAGTTGACTCAAAAAAAAAAAAAAACAATCGCTTGCAAATTTTAAATTGAGCTACGAAAATTGTTAATAAAGCAAAACTAATAGTTTCGGTAGATATACGAAATTTGTATGAAGTTTAAGTTATTGAAATCTCATTAAAGTTTTAACTCTCACTTAGAGAATGAAATGGCTGGCAAGACGTTAATCACGCTCCACTCAGCAATAAAGTAAGTACAAGCCGTAGTCTCAGCTAATAATAACAACAACAACAGTAACGAAATAAACAAATGAGAGCCCATAAAAATTTATTTCCAGTCAAGCGGTGGCGGTGCCAGGCCCGAACAAGAGCTCCACAGCTGCGACCACTTCCAATGAGCAAAAACGAAAGACTTCAATTCAGTTTGGCGAAGACAACGAACTCGAAAAGAGCTTGCCGCGGACAACGGAAAAGACCGAAAGCAACAGCGACAGACAACAAAATCACGTCTACGTCTGCGTCTCCGTCTCGAAAACGGTACGTGCGCGCATGCGTCTGTGCGTTAGTGTGTGTGTGAGTGTGCTGGTGTATGTGTGAGTGTGTGTATAACTGGCTGGCTAAAAGCTTAATGCAGCAGCAATAATAACAACAACAAGCAGCAGCAGCAACAGCAGTTACCAACACAACTCAGGCCATAAGTAAGCCAAAAATAAGCAAAAGAAATAAACAACAACAACAACAAAGCAACAAGTTAATGAAAGAAATCAAATGCTAAATAAAATTTGAAAATTTGTGAGCCACGCAGGCGACTCGAGACCAAATATATATGTATATGTAATTGTTAACGTATTTTTAAAGAAAAAGTGAAATGTCTTTCTCTCTTTCGTCGTCTCTTTTTCTTGCTGCTTTAACAAAATGCTATGCAAGTGAAAACAATCAAGTGTGCTTTAAATTCTTTAAACTACAAGCGAGAAGCTCTCACTAACAACATTCACTTTGCCAGCAGCAGCAGCAGCAGATGTTAACTCTTACTAGCTGTCGTTACTGCTGCTGTTGTTGCTGGGGCAACAAAATTTTTCTTGGCCTTTTTTTTCTTGAGCGTGTATCTTTTCTTTTTATGCCATTTCATCGTTGCCAGCCACCGCATCAAACGGTACAATTTTATATGTGAAAGTTATGCGCCAACACAAACACAGATTCAAATACAAATACAAATACAAAGCACTATGTTTCTATTTCTTTGCGTTGCAAGGTTTATTGTTAGCTAACGGGTTTTGTGTAAGACTTTGGCAACACTTTTGCTTTTAATATAAAGACACACAGACAGACAGACAGACCGACAGACACACTTAGCTCGACACAAGCAGTCAAAATATAACTCTGACTATTTAGCATTTTCGACTTGATATCATTTTGCGTTGTTAACTTAAACCCGTTCGCCAAAAATAAAACAACAATGTATACAAATGCAAAACACACCTCAAAAACAAGTTGTTCTAGAAATTGTTGTAATTAAATTAGCAAGCCATTTTCTTGGCATTTAACAGCATGCTGTTAACAATACAGTAATGTGCAGTGAAATTTTCGCTTTCAGCAAATGTCAATTAGTTAATAAATTTCAGCTGTTGTCAAAGTCGCAATCCCAGCTTCTTCAGCCGCTGGCTCATCTGCTTGGCATTTTGCTCGATCTTTAGCTCTCAGACACCTACACAAAAGCAAAGACAGCGCAACTGAAACCTTGTCGTACTCGTAGATCTCTGTACGCTCTTGCTCTCTCTGTCTATTTGTCTAGCTACTTGCTTGCTGTATTCATTAAAATTTCGCGCACAAACAAAATACTGCAAGCTAAAAACTTTATTTTCATGTTGTGTATATGGCACAAATAACGGTTTGCTGCTACATTCTTTTGCTGCCTAAACATAAATCTACAACATGACAATGGGCTTGTCCTTCAGCTGCCAAACAATTAAAGCCACAACCAGAAGACACATCATACTTCAAGATTCCCCCAGCTTAATCGAGAAGCGAAACAGTCAGAAAAAATAACCGAAATTAAATGATATGGCAGCTGAGATTACGTAAACAAAACCAAAGCGCTTAAGATTTCTGACTCATGCGTGGCATAATGAATATATATACTATAGCGGCTTATTGCCAGTAACTCTATGCTCAAGCACTTTAATTAACAAAATGTGTAAAAAATCGTTGATGAAATGCACAAACAGGCGTCAAGACCAACGAATGCGTCTCGTGAGTCACCAAAACAGACAAAACACTTTGCTTAAATTTCGTATTTATGCATGTATGTGCATGTGCATAACGGTTTTGGCAAATAAGAAAAAGAAACGCAGCAGCGAACTTGACTTAATGAGTTGACAGCGGGCAGTTTAACAAAAATACACCAAACTGTTTAGGTTTATTGAACTGCCAGTCAGATAATAATTATGATAAAAGTGCATATCTTTAGCGCGTTCTACAAAGCTTCAGCTGCTAACGGTAATAAATTCAACATGGCCTATACGCGTTGAGACCACTGAGGCTGGCTGAGGCATAAATCAATGCCATATATGGCTAGTCAGAGTAACCGCTGACCAAATGCGCATTGAACCCACACCCATTTTAGCTTTTAGTTCACTCTATGTCCAGCATGTTCCGGCAACATTTATTGCTCTTATTATCTGGCTGTTGTGTACTCGTATGTGTGCGCATATTTCTTAACTTGAACGCTTTTCCTGTACGCCAAAAAAACTGGTTAGCTGCTTGGCAAAGCATTCAATACAAGCTGGAATTGCTGCTTGGTTGCTGAGTGACCGCTTGGCTTGGCTTGTCTTGTCTTGGTGTGGCCGGTTGGTTCGGTTCGATTGGTTCCCGTTTTGACTATAGCTTAAGTGTAGCAATCAATTTATGCGCCAGCAGCAGCAATAACAACAACAACAACAGCAGTTGCGATTTGCAGCTACAATTACAAGTTGCTGACAGCAGCGCGCACTTAGATTTGTCAGTGTCTGTGTCTTGTTCATAGATTGTTTTATACACACACACACACACAGTCAAGCACACACATACACACATATTTATGGTTGTAATAGCATTTGTTAGACTTTCACTTTTTGTTGTTGCTTTGGGCTGCGCGCTTTAATTGTTTTTGAATTTTTTGCCTGCCTTCTTGGGCCAAAAAATCAGCTGCATAACCTAATTTTATGCACACAAAGAAACAAATAAATTAAGCTACATTTTAAACATATTTGGTGCTTATTATGCTGATACCATTCACTTGGCCAACGCCTGCTTAAGTCGAAAAAACTAAAAGATTCATGGCGAAGCTTAAATGCTCTAGCAGCTTTTCTAGCAACCCACACCCAACAAATTTGCTGTTACACATTACACGCTATAATTAAAATACGCCCAAGTCAAGCAGATACCGAAAAAAAATTGTTATTAAATTGCTTGCTGCCAAAACGCCCGCAGCTGTGGCATTGTTAACGCAGACCAGTTCTCTTTTATTGTTGCCCCCAAGGCCCATTGCCCCAACCGGTTGCTTATCATTGATCTATATGTATTTTGTAGCATTTGTGGTTTATAATCCTTTGCTTGCTGCACATAGACAAACACACGACTCTTGTTTGCTGTGCTGCTTGGAATTTACAATTAGTGTTGGGCATTTGTCGGCTCTGTAATTTCTTTGGTCAGTTCAGCATTGGCATGTCAAGCACGTCTTCTATTATTGTGTGGGAAGTACTAGTTGCAACAGTTGCAACAGCAGCAGTTGCAAGAAGTTGCTGCGTATGCTTCAAATATTGTTATCAAAAAACATGTTTGCATTCAATGTTAAGTTTCCATTAACAACTCAATAAACAAGTCTTGGACTAAAGTCAAAGCATTTGACATTTAAGCGCTTCAATATAATTGCCAAACGAACTAAAGCGCAATGGCAAATCACAAATAAAATATGGGAAAATAACAACAATAACAAACAGCAGCATTAGTTAATATTTAGTTGACCAAACAAGTTTTTAAATCTGTTGTTAGCTGCACACAATAAACATAAACAATGCGCCATTTAAATATGCTACTGACATTGTTTCCAATTGATTTGAATGGGCTAATTAAAAAAAAACACTCACATTTATATTAAAAAATAAAAAAAAAGACTTTCAATTTCGACCGTGACAGGACTCGAACCTGCAATCTTCGGATTCGAAGTCCGACGCCTTATCCATTAGGCCACACGGTCCTGTTGTAAGGCAATGCTTGTTACGGCTCTATAAGCTACCGAAACAGTCGCGCGGCAAGGATAACTAATGCACGTCGAGCATCCGCCAGACCTACCCACCCTTAGGCAATGCGTTTTTAGGGCACATGGCCTGAGACAGCAGCAGCTGCCAACCGCTTATATACTACAAATATACGTATATACTTTATATAATTGCGGGGTTGTAAGCATATGACGTTTGAGTTGGCCGATGACGCCAGCAGATATGTTACGTATGCTAGCGGACTACTGCGCAGACGCCTGATTAGGCAGACCAAACCACCAACCACCCACCCAGCATCCACTGAGATTTCAGCCTGAACAGCTGTTTGTAGCTAATGCAATTAGCTGGCTGGCTCTGTCTACTTAGCAAGCTGGTGCACTTTTGTCTAGCTGTCAATGTCTCAGAAAAATGTTGATTTAATTATTTTACTTTTACTTTTACAAACATTACTTAGCTAGCTACATTAAACGTGTCTAAAAGCTTTTGTTGTTCAAAGTATTTGTGCATATATAAATAATGTATTCTCTGAATCCCGGCTCAAAATTCTCAATTCAATAAATTCTTATACGCCAATCCTCTCACATTGCATTTCAACATGTTCAGACAAAAGAAGCCGCAGCTATCAGCGAATATCTATGATATAATGCAACTCAATGGCAGAGAACTAGCCTATGATAGTGGTGTGCAGCTGCCGCCGTTGACACTGAACAGCCGCATCAAGCCAGCGGACATAGCGCATGCTAGATTCCGTTTGATTAAGAATGGCGATGCGCCCAAAGTGCCGCCGCCGCCGCCCATAAAAGCCATAACCAAGGCTCAGATTATTAAGTATTTGGCTCAGCATAAGACCAACGAAGAATTGTTTCATTTTATGCGACAGCCGAAGCTCAAGTTTCAAGCAACTTCAAGCAAGCCCAGAGCCAACGCAACGTATACGCAACCAGAGCCGTACTGGCTGCAAGTTGAGCGCAACAAGCAGCTGCAGCAGCATGCCAGCAAGAAGCCCAACCCGCATCCTAGCCCCAACATATCCTATATACGTCCACCGCAACATTTGCATTTACCACAACCACCGCCTTCTTTGCTGACCATGTTGAGCAATGAGCCGCAACAGCAAGACACAAGCGAACTGTCGGAGCAATTGGAGTCGGAACACAGTTCGGCTGACAATTTATCCAACATAAGCTTACGTGCTGCCAATTCCATCAGTTTTTACGATCTTCCCAGTGATGATTCTTATGATGCATACTTTGATGCGCTGAGCGGTTCAGAGGACAAAGAGGTGTAGCAAAAATAAAATCATTGTTGTCCAAAAATATTTTAAGCTGCGTTTGCAACGCTTTAGAAATAAAAGTAGCTGTCAATATAATTTAATTTTCTTATTCAAGTAAAATTCAAGCAACCTACAAGAGAGCGCATCTTTCAATCAAACGCCGTTAAAGGCAACTAGTTTCTTAGCCAGCATGCTGCCGCATGTGGCACAAGGTCTAGCTGCATTGTTCTCAAACCATATGCCAAATTCATAGATGTAATTACCATAAGAGCAGCCTAGAGCTGCAGTCTCAGTTCCGTGCCAAATGTGTAACAACTGAGGCGTGTCCAATAGACTCAGACTCCGATTGTTGCGCATGCTTGTTGAGATGCCATTGTGGCACATGCAACTGCTACTGCTGCTATTGCTGTTGTTGTGGCAGTGAAAGGGAAAGGAAAGTGTAATCAACAAGTCGCCTGCTGCATGCAACCTTCAGCTGCAGTTGCGACTGCGCGATGACTCATTAATTATAGGCTTCAGCAGCGACTGCCCTAACCGGTCTTGCTGCAGTTCAAAGGACACGTGTCCTTGAATTAACACAAGCTTGTTGCTGGCTTACAACTTTTGCTTGGCTTGGCTTACAATTTATGACTTTGCTGGCTTATCGCGCGTCTACAATTAATTTCCACTTCTACCAACTCTTATTGCAGCAAGCTTAGCATATTGAAGATTTCTGGCCATAGCAGCAGCGACCGTGGGAGATGTCTGCGGTGCGGCATCGCCCGATGGCACCGCCAGCCGCTGGCGGGGAGCAGGGCGACAGCGATGACAATAACTTCACCGACGATGAGAGCTCACCGCTGACACACGATATTTATGGCGGCAGGTAAGCAAAGATATCATGGAAAATTTATGCAAATTGCTATATAGTTGAGCTCCTATCAAAGTTAGATGCGTTAGTTGTGAAAAATTTGTCTTCCTTCATTGCTTACTTTTTAGTTCATAGCTTGATATTAAATACATAATGTTAGCTTATAACAGATAATACTCAATTTAATTTAATTTTCTTTTGCCCATCGCTTGATAAGCCAGAGAGCTTGAATTTTCTGACATTCAGATACATTTGTCTTGCTACTTTCGTGGCTTTTGTACTGTGGCTGACAAACCGGAACTGCTCAAGTAGCCGTTCCCATAGTTAAACTAGTTGCAGTAATCACTTTCAGTGCTAAGGCGTGGCGACTTTGAAATGCCGGAAGTTGCGCACAGTAGTTTGACTCGAAATATTTAAAGCTGCACTAAAATGATTTAAAAATTTTTTTAAGCAATGTTATTTATTTGCTGTTTAATAATTTACGTGTTTATGATTTTTATATGTAACCAATTTCTTTGTCAATTCTTGCAGTCAACGCACCATACAGGAAACAAAAGGCTGGGATGTATTTCGTGATCCGCCCATTAAGATTGAGACGGGCTCAACGGCGAACCAGGAGTGTTTAGAATTAACCATCAAGATCTTAAAGATCTTTGCCTATATTATAACGTTTATTATAGTTTTAACGGGTGGCGTCGTAGCCAAAGGCACAGTGCTATTTATGACCTCGCAAGTGCGCAAGGATCGCAAAATCGAATATTGCAATAAGGATCTCGTAAGTTCACAGTCTAGAGATAATATATGCTTCATTAATTCAACAATTTATACTTAACTTAGGGTCGCGATAAAAGCTTTGTGGTGCGTCTGCCGGAGGAGGAGCGCATTGCTTGGATCTGGGCGCTGATCATAGCGTATTCTCTGCCCGAGATTGGCGCCTTAATTCGTTCGGTGCGCATTTGCTTCTTCAAGACATTCAAAGTGCCCAAGACGGGGCACTTTCTGTTTGTCTGGCTGATGGAGAGCATGAGCGCATTGGGCACGGCGCTGCTAATGTTTGTAGTGCTGCCGCAGATCGATGCCATTCAGGGCGCCATGTTGACGAACTGCCTCTGCGTCATACCCGGCATGTTTGGCCTGTTCTCGCGCACATCCAAGGAGGGCAAGCGCTTTGTCAAGGTCATCATTGATCTGGCGGCGATAGCGGCACAAGTGACAGGTCTGGTTATCTGGCCTCTGCTTGAGAATCGTCGCGAGCTCTGGGTTATACCCGTGGCCTGTGTGATGATCTCCTGCGGCTGGTGGGAGAACTATGTGTCGCCGCAGTCACCAGTGGGCATAGTGCGTGCGCTGGGACGCATCAAGGAGGAGATGCATCATACGCGCTACTTTTGCCACATGTTCCTGTCGATCTGGAAGATACTCTTGTTCTTCTGCGTCACCATGCTCATTTTCTGGGCCAACGGCAGTGAGCCCAGCGATCTGTTTAGCCTGTACGGCGATGCGTTTGGCCCACACAAAATTATTGTCTATGAGCTGCCAGCGGGATTGGGCGGCGTGCTGCCCGATACCTTGGAGGCGGCCAACATAGACACCGTTGATGTGGATGCCGCCTACAATACTGTGATATATGTGCTGCTGCTGCAGATCTTTGGCTCCTATTTGTGCTACATTTTTGGCAAGTTTGCCTGCAAGATTCTCATCCAAGGCTTCAGCTATGCCTTCCCCGTCAGTCTAACTGTGCCCATTGCGGTGTCCTTTTTGATTGCCGCTTGTGGCATACGCATCGATGATCCTTGCTTCTTCCATGACACCATACCGGACTATTTGTTCTTTACCAGTCCCTCCAACTTTAGATTCAATAATTTTGTCACTGAGCAAATGGCCTGGGCTTGGATACTCTGGCTGCTAAGTCAAACTTGGATAGCGTTGCACATCTGGACACCCAAGTGCGAGAGATTAGCGACGACTGAGAAGCTCTTTGTGCATCCCATGTACTCTGCTCTGCTGATTGACCAGTCCATGGCGCTAAACAGGCGACGTGATGATCAGGCGGATGTTAAAACTGAGGTAAGCTAAAGCTTCAGCTATAAACATAACTAAGCCTAACATATAATTGCGACTATTGCAGGATCTATCTGAGATTGAGAAAGAGAAAGGCGACGAATACTATGAGACCATTTCAGTGCATACGGATCGCTCATCAGCGCCAAACAGACCCTCAATTAAGAGTTCGGATAACATAACACGCATCTATACTTGCGCCACCATGTGGCATGAGACCAAGGATGAAATGATAGAGTTCTTGAAGAGCATTATGCGCATGGACGAGGATCAGTGTGCGCGTCGTGTGGCGCAGAAATATCTGCGTGTCCTAGATCCCGACTACTATGAATTTGAAAGTAAGCTACTGTGAGTTGCAAACTGAAGCTCAAGCTAACAAACTGATTTTTTTTAATAGCTCACATATTTTTCGATGATGCCTTTGAGATTTCTGACCACAGTGACGATGATATACAGTGCAATCGTTTCGTTAAGCTACTTATTGGCACCATGGACGAAGCTGCATCTGAGATACATCAGACAACGATACGGCTGCGTCCGCCCAAGAAATATCCCACACCCTATGGCGGCCGTCTGGTCTGGACGCTGCCTGGCAAGACGAAGTTTATAGCGCATTTGAAGGACAAGGATCGCATACGTCATCGCAAGCGTTGGTCACAGGTCATGTACATGTACTATCTGCTGGGCCATCGCCTCATGGAGCTGCCCATATCAGTGGATCGCAAGGATGCCATTGCCGAGAATACTTATTTACTCACACTGGATGGCGACATTGATTTCAAGCCTAATGCTGTCACCTTGCTGGTGGATTTGATGAAGAAGAATCGCAATCTGGGCGCTGCCTGCGGACGTATTCATCCTGTGGGCTCAGGGCCCATGGTGTGGTATCAGCTGTTCGAGTACGCCATTGGTCATTGGCTGCAAAAGGCCACCGAGCATATGATAGGCTGTGTGCTTTGTTCGCCCGGCTGCTTCTCGCTGTTCCGTGGCAAGGCTTTGATGGACGACAATGTGATGAAGAAGTACACAACGAAGCCCACAGAGGCACGCCACTATGTGCAGTATGATCAGGGCGAGGATCGTTGGCTTTGCACCTTGCTGCTGCAGCGTGGCTATCGTGTGGAGTACTCGGCTGCCTCAGATGCCTACACTCATTGTCCTGAGGGCTTCAATGAGTTTTACAATCAACGCCGTCGCTGGGTGCCTTCGACCATTGCCAATATTATGGATCTGCTCGGCGATGCCAAGCGCACAATCAAGATCAATGACAATATCTCCATGATGTACGTTTTCTATCAGATGATGTTAATGGGTGGCACTATACTGGGCCCCGGCACTATATTTCTTATGTTGGTGGGCGCCTTTGTCGCCGCTTTTCGTATTGACAACTGGACATCTTTCCACTACAACATTGTGCCCATTTTGGCGTTTATGATAATTTGCTTCACCTGCAAGTCGAATGTGCAACTGTTTGTGGCACAGGTATTATCTACGTGTTATGCCTTGATTATGATGGCTGTCATAGTGGGTACGGCGCTGCAGCTGGGCGAGGACGGCATAGGTTCGCCTTCGGCCATCTTCTTGATATCTATGGTGGGCTCATTCTTCATAGCCGCATGTTTGCATCCGCAGGAGTTCTGGTGCATAACATGCGGCTTGATCTATTTGCTGTCCATACCCTCTATGTACTTGCTGCTCATTCTGTACTCCATCATCAATCTGAACGTTGTCTCTTGGGGCACACGCGAGGTGGTGGCCAAGAAGACCAAAAAGGAGCTGGAGGCGGAGAAGAAGGCTACCGAGGAGGCCAAGAAGCGCGTCAAGCAGAAGAGCATGCTGAGTTTCTTGCAAAGCGGCATAGGTGACAATGATGATGAGGAAGGCTCTATTGAATTCTCGCTGGCTGGCCTCTTCCGTTGCGTATTCTGCACACATGGCAAGACGTCTGATGAGAAGCAGCAGCTGACAACCATTGCTGAGTCGCTGGATACAATTAAGAACCGCATGGACACTATTGAGAGCGCTGTGGATCCACATGGCCATCATGCACGACATGGACATCATAACAGGCGTCGCACAACTTCTGGAGGCTCCAAGGATCATCATTTGCTGTCATCGGTGGCTGAGAAGTCGGGCGATGAGTCTGATGAATCTGATTCGGATACGTCAGCGGAGCCCAAGCAGGAGCGCGACTTTTTGACCAACCCATACTGGATTGAGGATCCTGATGTGCGCAAGGGTGAGGTGGACTTCTTGTCTAGCTCGGAGATACAGTTTTGGAAGGACCTCATTGACCAGTACTTGTATCCCATTGACAACGATCCCGTGGAGCAGGTAAGACTCACTTTATACTTGATTTGTTTAGCTTTCAGCATTGAACAGTTGCTACCACAACGAACTGGAATAACATAATTTTAGGCTCGCATAGCTAAAGATCTCAAAGAGCTGCGCGATTCGTCGGTGTTTGCTTTCTTTATGATCAATGCGCTCTTCGTGCTGATCGTGTTCCTGCTGCAGTTGAACAAGGACAACATACACGTCAAGTGGCCCTTTGGCGTGCGCACTAATATCACCTACGATGAATCCACACAAGAGGTAATTGAAACCATTGCAAGCACTACTAACATACGTTTTGTTTTTTTCTCTCTCTCTGTCTGGCTCTATTGATTGTCGGCGCTTCAGGCACGCATTGCTGCTGATCTGATTGAGCTGCGAAATAAGTCGGTGTTTGCGTTTTTCATGGCCAACGCCTTATTCGTATTGATTGTCTTCTTGTTGCAACTGAACAAGGATAAATTGCATATTATTTGGCCATTGGGCGTCAAAACAAATATTACGTATATTGAAGAGACATCTGAGGTTTATACAATATCATATTTGTTCTACTACTACTACAATAAATATTATAACGATTACGTTATATGTGTGTGTGCGTGTGTCTGTCAGGGTGTCTTGCTCTAAACACCAACATATTCAATGGACCTTCTAACTTCCCCAAGTTCTCATGTCCTGCTCTCTATCTCACAACTTTCTCACACTTGTTCACAGTTACAGCTACTAAGTTAATGTTTCTAATGTTTATATGTTTCTTTATGTTTATAAGCGTTGCGTTACCTATGTTTTGTTAAAAAAAAAAAAGAAAATATATACCCATCCTAATGGTTCTGGTCTTGGCATATCACCAAAACAACAACAGCAACAACACATTGCCATCGATATCAGTTGCTAACAGTTAACCCCTAAACACGGTAAACTGTAAACTTTAAACTCAAAACCATATGTGCCATAAATGTTTACAAAACATATACATACATATACATACATATGTCATGTGTCCATAAGTATATAGAACGAAGCAAGCATGCATATATATACTATAACACTTATATAATCACATATAGACATAGCACCCATCACCGACAACTGGTCTATGTTTTGCCATTTATTCCCAAGCTCCAATGTTATGTGTAACTAACATTTTAGAAATTGCACATATTGCTTACTTACAATATTCTATATTTTATGTAGGTGCACATTTCCAAGGAGTATCTGCAACTGGAGCCCATAGGTCTGGTGTTTGTGTTCTTCTTTGCCTTGATTTTGGTCATACAGTTTACTGCCATGTTGTTCCATCGCTTTGGCACCATCTCCCATATACTGGCATCCACAGAGTTAAATTTCTGCAAGAAAAAGTCAGAGGATCTAACTCAAGATCAACTTATAGACAAGGTGCGTATCAGTTATCAGTCAGTTTTGAAGCCACATTGCTAAAGCTTTGCTACTCACACAGCATGCGGTGGAGATAGTCAAGAATCTGCAGCGCTTGCAAGGCATCGACGGTGACTATGACAATGACTCTGGCTCAGGACCTGATCGCATAGCCAGACGCAAGACTATACAAAACTTGGAGAAAGCGCGTCAGCCGCGACGTCAAATCGGCACACTGGATGTGGCGTTCAAGAAGCGTTTCCTCAAGCTCACGGCAGATGCTGAAAATAATCCAGCCACGCCCATTTTGACGCGTCGTCTAACGATGCGAGCAGAGACCATACGGGCGCTGGAGGTGCGCAAGAACTCGGTAATGGCAGAAAGACGCAAATCGGCAATGCAAACGTTGGGCGCCAAAAATGAATATGGCATTACGACAGCTCTGCCGGTAAGAGTTTAATGGAAATATATTACAAAAATTTAATTAACATTTATAAATTTACCATTTATAGATGATGAATAATAATGGCGCTGTGCCAAATCCGCGCAGCGGACGCATTTCCAATGCTGGCATTAGCATTAAAGACGTGTTCAATGTCAATGGCGGACCTGCTGAGGTGAGTATTGCTGGTTGCGACTGAAATAGTTTCTTATTTGTTTATGTTTTCAGCAAATTTATGGCTCTAATGGCGGCGGCACTATCAATCAGGGCTATGAGCATGTCATTGATGAGGACGGCGATGGCAACTCGCTGCGCCTGACCACACGCAATCCGCATCAAGTGTCCTGGAGCCAGAACACCAATGGCAACAACACGGGACGCTTGTAAACTATTAACGCAATTGTTAAGTTAGCAATTTTAAACAATTTTTTCCACGCCTCTTACACAAATACTATCGCCTCGAATTAGAGCTTATAGTCAAGATATTAATTTGTAATTTGTATATAGTTATAAATGAAAACGGTACGATGCACAACGAATATTATGATTAGCTAATCACACTGCCAGTGATCTGTATTCGAATGGTTATGTGTGTGTGTTTGTAATAACGCTCATACGAGTATACTATAACAATAGTTAGGTTAGGTTTTGTAAGAAATTGTGATGCTGTTGACCATGGCCCACAATACCAGTGTATGCTGACACATAATACTCACTGTAAAGCTGATTTTGAAAGTACAGCAGCTAATTGCCCTATTTATATAGTAATTTTTGTAAAACTGATTTGTTAAGTGTACAACTTTTGATACTTTTAAATATATACAATATGTGAAATGATGACAATATTGATTTGTTTCGGCTTTGAGCCCTCGTTTTATTATGGATTATATTATTTATGTATGTGGGTACTACTTGGAAGCGTCATCTACGCATATCGCATTAGCGCGGGAGGGCAACATCTATGATAAGTATTAATAGACACAGAGAATCGTTTATAATTTATGCTCTTGCTAAAACTGTCAAGATTATTTGATAACGAGCGCGGTTACATGTATGTAGTTGAGTATGTTATCTAATGGAAAAGCATGTTGCCCTTTTTGGCAGCGATTGGCAGACGGTCACCTGGGCCGACTTGCAGGAAAGGATTTGGCAAAACATCCACGTTAAGCTGCCCAGCGTCGCGTGCAGCCTTCTTGGCCACAGCATTGGCTCTATCCACACCGTTGCCCTTGCCGAACTGATCCATTAAAAACTTTTGAATATCTCGGATTTCAGCGCTCTCACCGTCAGGGCCAGCGTTCTCCTGGTCAGCACAATCAAACATATGCTCGCTATCGCAAGTGCAGTCCTGGGCTGCCTGGAATTCACGACTATAGATGGCTGTATTATCAAAGTCAGCAATGCAATTGCCAGCCTGTTGTTCCATGTCATAGCCAGCAGGGCAAGGATTGGGTGGGTTGCAGTAGGCGGGCAAGCTGGCATCGGTCTTAACAATGTTGTAGCCATTGGGCATCTCACCCATGCCGCCGGACACATACTGATGTCCCCACAGGGAGCTGTGCTGCATAAATTCGTGGTCGCGCAGCGAAGGATTGCGACTTGATTGCAATAGGCAATCGGCATCTCCGTCACACAGTCTGCCATACTCTGAACGCGACACCAAATCTACATTATCCTTGGGTGGCGCAGCGGCCATTTCACCCTCATTATCGGCATCATAATAGCCAGCCTGCATGTCGTTGTCCATACGCATCAGCAAATCATTGAGCAAGGCATCAGAAAATATATTGTTCTTTTGCTCATAATGTATTTCAGCGTTGGCGCCCAACAATAATGTTATGTAGGCGATCAGAACGCTCACAGCTAAATTAATGCAGCAAATTAATAGCTTACACTTGTTGAATTTAATACATTTACAATGTTTACCTTTATATTCTTCCAACATATTGTCATTCATTGAACAGTTAATGCAACGTAAGCAATATTGTTAACTTATTGATTTTTCGGTTCTGTGTGTATCACTAGCTCTGTATCTATGTGTGACGTTCTCGACGAGTCGACGTAATGTGTTGACTACCAGTTGAATTCAAGGAGTATACACCACACACATATGTAACCCCTATTTACACAATTGATAAGCAGCCTCTGGCTTAAATGGCGCATGCGCAATTAATAATTGGCGCCTAATGCTCGCAATATTCAAATTAATATTTAAGTCAGCACAGTTTTAAAAGTAAACATTATAATTATTTATTTGTAGCATTTGCATTGCACCATTACCGTTTAATTACAGCGATACGAGCTCTGCTCCACTCAATCATACAATAATTCGTAATTGCTTTGCATGCGCTTGTGCAGTTTTGTGTTTAAATGTGTCTCTAGCAGTTTTCGAGTTTTAAAGTCCTTATCGCAAGGCTCGCATCTATAATTTACATATATTAATACATATACTTTGAATTAAGTCGCAGCATCAAGCTCTTACCTTAGTTTGCGCTCAGCGTGTATTTCAAAATGTGCACGCAGCTCTGTGACCTTTTGAAACATGTCACCGCACTCCAGACAAGGGTATGGACGCTCATTTACATGTGCTCTGAAAAAACAATAAAATAATGTTATTTGACTATATTTCAACCAGCTTATCTTTAACACCCACTTCTCATGACGCTGCTTGGCGCAGTACTCTAGAAATACTTCATCGCAGATGGTGCATTTAAACTGAGGGATGCTGTGTTCTTCCCGGCGATGCGTTTTCAGCAATGACCTTGATGGAAAGGTGGCTGTACATTTACCGCATGGGAAGAAGTCAACTGATTCCTTCAGCTCAATGTGACCTTCCAAATGCTTCGTATACTTGTCCTCAGTAATAAAAAACTGTCCACATTCTTCGCAAATAAAAAAATTGCGTGCACGCTTTGGGCGACTTTCTTTTAGCAGTACTAAATGTCGTTTAGCTCTACGACTTTGCTCCTGTGCTGCATAATCTATATTCTCTACTTGGTATGGTTTAGCATCTTGTGAGTTGTCATCGATGGATTCGCTGTATTCAAAGGAAGCATCCTCCTCCTCCTCATTGTCATTTAGTGTCTGATAATCGTCTTGCATGTACTCCAATTGATCCTCATCGATGAGGTCCTCTGAAAGTTCATCTGGTGCTTTTCCTGCAACTTTTTCGCAGTGCTCCCTGTCTATCATGTCTCTTAAATACTTTTGCGAAAATATGCAGCGCTCACGAAACTTCATGGCAAATTCCAACTCAGAGTTGCAGCGCTCACAAATGTAGCTGGGTAGGTATTCCTCAGGCGTTAACTGCAGTTACATGAATTACAAATTAAATACATATTGTTTAAGAGCTAATGTACATACATCTTCTTAGATTGCACTTACCTCCACGCCTGTAATCAACTTCAGGTTTTGATTTAGTTTGCCTCTCATATAGCTAAATATATGACGCTGACGCTTTTTATCCTTTATTTTATTTGCACAAACCCGACACACGTCTAGCAAATCCTGATCCATTATTATAAATAAGTAATTTTATTTTGTCTTTTGTTTATGTCGCTTTTAAGCAGTACTGCCAATTACGCTTTTTTCACGTCAAACTGCGGAACGCGAGAATGTATTTTTATAGCTATTTCTAGTTGAACACACTGTATTCCACGCCAAGGGTTGAAAAATACAAAAACAAAACAAAAGATTCGGTTTCGCGGCAAAAAAAATCTTTAGACATGTTTTATTTAATCTAAATGCTGCAGCCCATTTAAATTTATCTTATTTATTTTAACATTTGCATCATGTCAAGCGAAACAGGCTTAAACTCAAACTGGACGCGTCCCGATGATGTGAGTATGAAATGCCACCTAATCAAAAACCGTCTTAAGCAATTTTGCAATTTACAGTTTATTAAGCTGCAACGATTGAAACAGAAGAAGAAACAATTGGCAGCACGTGTAAGCAACAACAATAACAACAACAATAAACGTGTTGAATTAGATGAAAATGATAGAAGTAAGCTGCTGGAGGCCAAAATAGCTCAAAAGCGAAAGAATCCATTTGCCAAGTAAGTGTGTGATGGCCATCAGCTGTTTGACTACATTTATAAACAGTTTAATAGATCAACAGACTGTGCAAAAAAGCCGAAAACTGAAGAGATTCAAAATGCAGCTAAATCAACGCCTGACTCTTTTGTTCGCGATACACCGACGCGTCCGCCACCCGCCAATTTGGTGCTAAAAAAGTTCGATGCCCAGGCTTTTGCGAAGCTCCTGCAACAGGAGCATGCTAAGCAAGCAGACGAGGACGATGATGCTGCATTGGCCGCTCGACAGCTGCATACCTCACATTTGCCAATGGACTGGTGTCTTAAGACACGCGTGCGCTTCTTTTGTCCTACAGAGCTGCCCTCCACACAGCTAAAAACGTCTCAGTTGGCCAGTGGGATGACAAGTTTTGTGCGTTGCTTTGACACAAATCAGTCGGAAAGTACATTGGATATATCGGATGCCACGCGCTTTAATCAATGCACTTACTATTGGCAACATCCGCATCTGCCCTGGATGACGCTCTTCCCACGGAATTCAAAGGAGAACACCGGCATCACAATTGGCGAGCGTGAGCGTAAAGCTCTGGCTGAGGAGTGGGACTACAGCTTTCGCGGATTATTTCAGCTGCTACGTGCTCGTCAGTGTCCGTATTTTTATCTGTGCGCCAACTCCTTTACGGTGCTTTTTCGTGCTGCTGGCACTTGCGGACGTGCGGAAATGCATGCATTGGTCACACCATCGACACGTGGTATGCGTAACGCGCTGCGCGAAGAAGGCATAGAATACAGCTTGCCCTTGAAAGGCGAAATCACGACTGGTAGTGGGCAGAACAACAGCCTAACCGAGGACACTGAGACAAACCCCGAATCCGTTGATATAGCCAGCACTACAGATACAAATGCACAACTGAATGAAAAAGCAGTGCCTGCTGAGGATGGCGACGACGACGATGATGATGATGCCTGGCTGGAAAGCTTGGGTGTCGATGAACGTGAGTTACGACGCATACAAACCACACACGCCAGAAAGCTGCAGGCCGCTGAAATGAGCGTGGATTTTAGTGACAATTCGTTGCTCCTAATAGAGGGTGTTGAATGCCAAGGCTTCTTTAGCTATATACTTAATGCAAAGAGCACCATTACAAGTGTAGGTCGCTTGGCAGGCGTGCCACCAACTTTATTGTCACCCGTTGCATTTCCGAAGGCCACAATGCAGCACTTAGTGCCGCGCTCCAAGCAAGTGCGACTCGATGGCGTGGATTATCACAGCATAGATATCAAAGGTCTGTTGCTGCCAACATTCCTACCCAGCGTTGCGGCGCTACTTTGTGAGACGCGTCAAATGTTTAGTGCTACATTGGCCAGCAGCACTAACACATTATCCTTTAGCAAAGCCACGCAAAAGTTGTTGGATACTTCTCCATGCGAGGCAAAATCCGCTGGTGAACAAGACACTGGATCTCATCAGGTGTTTGGCGAACAAAATCTTTCCGAATGTGGTCTGTTGCCGGCTGTTGTGAGCTCTATTTGCAAAACAGGTCAACATGCAGTCGGCTTGCTGGAGCGCGTTTGCTATCAGCGTGGCGACGGATTCGCTTGGAGCTGATCACCTAGCACAGACTTACAAAATACATTGTTTCTGCAATTTCTAGGCAACTTGTTTTTAATTGTATGTATATTCGTTATAGTAATAAATCTCTAATAGCTATCCAGATGCAGGCTTCTGTCTTAATATCTATCCCCAGCTAGTTGTCCACCATAATGAGCTCGTCTATGCTCCAGTCCTCGTATGAGTGGTCGGGCAGATATCGGCGGATTATAATAGGAATTTTCTTTTGCTTGAGCTCCTTCATTGCTATCTGCAGTGGATCCGTTTCACCATCCAGCTCGACCATAATCGGCGCACACATAGCAATCTGCAGAGCACGTGTGCCCAGTACTCGCGCTCGCTCGTATTTTGTCATATACTTGGTTGTAATGCGCTTAGACTTGGGCACACCACCGCCTCCAGCGGTACCGGTGGCTATTATTTCAATGTTGTCTACTTCTTCTTCTTGTGCAATGTCATCATCCACATCCACGTCCTGGTCCACATCATCGAAATCATCAGCGCCCACACTGAAAACGAGCACTCATTAATAAAATGCTATTGCGCACCGTTTTATATTTACTTACTCATCGTTATCATAGTCGCCATCATCCATTTTTGGTTGTTTTTCTTTTAATATTTAATAAACAAAATTTCCGCAACGTACTTCTGCACGCTTCTCCGCTGCTTCTTCTTACTTTAATGTTATTGTGGCGGTCGGCCGATTAGCTGTCCTATCGTACACTGCTGCCCTACCGTTCCGAACGGTTGGTCAACTGTTGAGTTATCAACCGGCGCGACGGTGAGGACAGGGAGTGTATCTAACGGAATCAGATCTATCAGTTATTGAAGGGCGTCTTTTACAGTTTCTCTGCGTAGGCATAAATTGTGGATGCGGACACGGACACGGATTGGGCTGGTGTGGAAAGATATGTGGAGAGGGCGGTGGAGGATATGGATAAGGATAGGCAGATGGTGGTGGTGGTGGTGCTTGCGCTTGGTAAGTAGTCCCCGGATCATAGTCATAATCAACGCATGTGCGTATACTAACATTTCTTCGGCGCCCAGTAGTACCTCCAATTCCAGCGTGATCTCGATCAAATCTGTTTAAATCAAAATTGCCCATTGGATTGCCAATTTGTGGTTGCATAGTATGATTATAGTATGGATCGCTTGGAGCTTCAATACAATTATTAATAGACTGGATGGCTGGCTGGAAGGGGGCTACCTGACCAGGTGGAGGCTGAGGTGGATAGTAAGCGGGTGGCTGTGGACGTGCCATTACCTGGGATACTGGACCAGCATCATATGCAGCACAGGAACAACAGCTGGGAGGTTGCTCAATTCGAGGCTCTTTTGGACAGCAACAGCTTTTGCGTTCTAGACGGCGTCTTGGTGGGGGATCTGGCTCCCGCACAACCAAAGGATAACAGCATGTCTGTTCGGATTTGTTGGATGGGCTACAGGAACAGCCGCTGCTAGTGGCAGATGGTTTCCTGCGGCAGGTTCTCCGCGTAGAACTTCGCGAAGTAGGAGGTAAGCGCGGACAGTAGCATCCACCTTCTGTAGCACACCGACGAGCGCCTGGTCTTGGTGGCGGATTTGCATAGCAGGGAGTGCGATAGACAAAGCAATGCCGACTGCATTTTCGACGCATTTTGCACTGATTTATGTTGCAGGCGTTGGTGCAACGATTTCACGTTGTTTTGTATTATTGACCATGAGTAAGACTAAAAATTTTTCTGACTGTAAATTTTAACATTTTTCAAGCTGCCGAATCATATTATATCCAAGTTGAAGTAATTGTAACGCCTACTGAGATCGATATACTTTATGTATCATTGTATGCTGCATTTTTTTTGTTTTCTTCGCTGACAGCCATACTGCAGATTGGGGTTTCTTTTTGATTCTGTGCTATGTGCTGGTGCTCCACATTTTATACGTATGATCTGGGGCTGTACACTCGTGGGTGGTACAGGCACCGCACAATGGCATTTCGGATTGGGTGGCTTCGGCTGTGCCATACTTCAACAGTTACCATCAACAGAAGTAGCTGTAGCTATTCATACAACTATCTGAAAGCTTTAATTTTTTTTTTTTTTGATTGTGTTACTATATGCCGGCATTGAATTTATATGGAATTTTGTGTGTTGTACCTAAAATTTCAAAGGCGTACGCCAAGGCATACCTGGATGACAGCCAGCTGGGGAAAGCGGCTCAGCAGTTATTGTATAATGCAACACTTCTTCTTCTTCTTCTGCTGCTGACGACAATGCTTGCACATAGCTCTTTGCTCTGACCGAGAAGCCTTTCGTGGCTTGTCTTGTCTGCCGCATGTTCCCGAGTGAGGGCCGCAGGATGTAGGAACTGGAGCAGGCTGCGGTGGATTACAATAACATCCAGCCTCCGGAGGATGTGCAACTGGCGCCTGGCAATTAGGAGCTTGTGCCTGGCAATTGTTTTGCATGATAGAGCCGCTAATCCCCTTTGGTGTTAAATTTTGTTTTTTGATATTTTCTGTCGTCTCTAATAGTCAGACAATTTTGTTGAGTGTCACAATTTATAAGCATTGTGACTGTTAAGGCCTGCTGCGTTTCTAGTGTTACAGATAGCGCAGCGCTCATTGTATTACGCATTTTTTCTTCTTTTGTCTATCGCCAGCACAATGTCCACACTTCGATGGACCTTGATTCTGATATCGCGATTGGTTCTGGCCGCACGATCTAGCTTGGTTATGCTGGGTAGGCTGTTCCCCACAAGTTACATAGGCATGAGTTGGCTCCCTATATGGTTCTACCTGTTGCGGTGGTGGCAATGGTGGAGGCGCACATTCACAAATGGCTGGCGTCTCTTCTTGTTTGCAAGTGCAGATTTCCTGAGTTCGAACTTTCTCTTCTCGTCTTGGCCTGCTGCATGTGTAATTGTCAGCCAAGGGCGCCTGTTGTGTGCGCGTACGATTGTTGGCGCATAAGCATTCCACATTTGGTTTTTTATTTTGTTGTTGCTGAGGTGGTGGCCCTGCATTGCATTGGGCCAAATTGCATTGGTTTACTGGTATTGCGTTGTTGCATGACACCATTGCAGGCATTTGTGGTTGGAATTGGACATCCTGTTGGTATTGGGGTTGCTGTTGGTATTGTGGTTGCTGTTGGTATTGAGATTGCTGTTGATATTGGGATGGCTGTTGGGATTGAGTAGCCGACTGATATTGAGGCTGCTGCATAGATATGGAGTCCTGCTGTTGCGCTTCCCTTGGCGGCACTACTGATTCCCTTGGCTGCTGCGCCGAAGGTGCTATAGATTCTGTTTGCGGCGGTGGAGGCTGCGGAGAAGGAGTCGCCGATTGAGCTGTCCCGCGCCTCGATCCTGCACCACAAGGACACGTAGTACACTTACCACATGGTTTTGCTGCAGCAATGTGACAAAGTAAATGTATTATTGCATTATTAAGCGCAGTTACCATTACTTACACATATTCAAGCGGGCAAAAGTAAACAATCAAAAAATTTGTTATGTTTTAATTTATATTTTAAAAGCCCAGGCCTAATATTTAAAGTATGGTTTTGAATTTATAAGAAAAGCTACTATTAACAAAATGTATTTAGTAAATGCTTAAGTTGGCGTTAAATTCACGTTTAAATGCAGCGCCATATCATGGAAAGGCCAACGTGCATGACATGTATGATGGCATCATCAGCACACTGTCATCCCCCAAATGAACTTCGGTCACACTGAAAGTGAATCACATCTGCAAAATAACACAAAAAAAGTAGCAATTAATTGAACTTATAAAGCTAAAGCGTAAGTAGAAACGGTTTTAAACTGTGCATGCTGAAAATATGGATAAGGCTTTGTCCTAAGAGTGCATTTCGAAATTAGGAAACGTTATATTTTGCTGCTTTAAAAGTAAATGAAAATATAGGAAGTGCAGTTGAGAGTTCATAAAGGGCGCAGCAACAAACACAGAAAAACAAAAACAAAGCCATGTCTTCGCTTTCCGCATCAGCGGAAAATGTGTCCACAATGGGCATGGGACAGGATTCGAACTCGCATCATGGCTCTGATGGCGGCTCAAGCATGTGTCTGGAGTTGGCGCTGGAGGGTGAGCGTCTCTGCAAAGCTGGCGACTGTCGGGCGGGCGTGGCTTTCTTCCAGGCGGCCATACAAGCGGGTACAGATGATTTGCGAACGCTATCAGCCATTTACTCGCAACTAGGCAATGCTTACTTCTATTTGGGCGACTACACCAAGGCGATGCAGTATCACAAGCACGATTTAACGCTAGCCAAATCCATGAACGACAAGCTGGGTGAAGCCAAATCCTCTGGCAATCTAGGCAACACACTCAAGGTAATGGGACGCTTCGATGAGGCGGCTATTTGCTGCGATCGCCATCTGACGCTAGCACGCCAGCTAGGCGACAGACTCTCTGAGGGACGCGCACTTTACAACCTGGGAAATGTATACCATGCCAAGGGCAAGCACTTGGGTCAGCGTAATCCAGGCAAATTTGGTGATGATGTTAAGGAATCACTCAGCAAGGCAGTAGAGTTTTATCAGGAGAATCTACAGCTGATGTGCGAGATGGGAGATCGCAATGCGCAAGGACGCGCCTGTGGCAACCTAGGCAACACCTACTACCTGTTAGGTGACTTTCAGGTAATATACACACGATGTATACTTGTGATATGGTTTTAATAATGCTTCATCCATTGGACAGGCTGCTATTGAGCATCACCAGGAACGCTTGCGCATTGCGCGTGAATTTGGCGATCGTGCGGCAGAGCGTCGTGCCAACAGCAATCTGGGAAACTCGCATATCTTTTTGGGTCAGTTCGAGGATGCGGCCGACCATTACAAGCGTACACTGGCTCTAGCTGTAGAGTTGGGCGAGCGTGAGGTGGAGGCGCAGTCCTGTTATAGCCTGGGAAACACGTATACGCTGCTGCATGAGTTTGCCATGGCCATAGAGTACCATTCACGTCACTTGGCCATAGCCCAGGAGCTGGGGGACCGCATTGGCGAGGCGCGCGCATGTTGGTCGCTGGGTAATGCCAACTCCGCCATTGGCCAGAATGAGAAGGCGTTGCAGTTTGCCGAAATGCACTTGTCGCTGGCCAAGGAATTACATGACCAGGTTGGCGAGAGCACAGCACGCATTAATATTTCCGATTTGCGTAAGCTGATGGGCATGCCGGAAGCGGACCATACGCCGACACCAGAAGAAGAGCGCTCCAGCGCTTCGGATCATTCAGCCAGCGGGCATCAGTCGGACGGCTCGGAGAACTCACAGGGACGCATGGTAAGTGGCCAAGTAAACAACGCACATTATTTACTAACCAAGTTTCTATGCTTAGGTGCGCGTGCGTCGCCAGAGCATGGAGCAACTGGATTTAATCAAAATCACACCGGATGGCAAACGCGCGCAGGAGGAGAAAAACAAGGCGGGCGCCAGCGTCAACACCAAAGCCAAAGAGGATGACTTTTTCGAGCTACTCTCACGTACGCAGTCTAAGCGCATGGATGATCAGCGCTGCTCCATTAAGATCAATAGTGGTGCAGCCACTGGCGCCACACGCAAGCCGCTGGTGCAGCAGAACTCGCTGTTTGTGGATCCCACCAATCTGCCGGGCCTAAAGTCACCCTCAGCCGCTGGACCAGCAAGCATAGCCCATGGACATTCACATGCACCGCTGCAAAGGAGCGCCACGACTACACAACAGCCGGATGACGCTTTTCTGGACATGTTGATGCGTTGCCAGGGCTCGCGTCTGGAGGAACAGCGTTCCGAGTTGCCACGTGCGCATGTCACCATGGATGCAGAGGCGCCACAACCGGTGCCAGCTGCACCAGCTCGTGGTCGAGGCACCACTGTTCCAGATGAAGATTTCTTTTCATTAATAATGAAAGTGCAAAGTGGACGCATGGAGGATCAGCGTGCCTCGATAACCTTTAATGCGCAGCGTAATGCGCGCGGCCCCAACAACAATAGCAATAGCAACAACAACAGTAACAACAACAATGCTGCTGCCAAGTAAACAACGTCCCATATAAAGTCCAGCTCCAGCAGCGATTTGCATCATTTGTTATACGTACAAGCGATTTATATAGATTTTATTTTAAGATACAAAACACACACACACAAACACACAGCTGAAGAGAGTTTCCATTTAATTAGCGACTAACCAAAAATATACACATAAACATTAAACATACTCACTGGCAACAGTTTGATATTTGAAGAGTTCAATTTGCATGTCAGCTTGTTAAAAACTTTTAAAAGATATTAATGTTTCAATTGCATGCACTTTATGTATTTAACAAAAACATTTATTAATAGTTTAAGCTCGAAATAGTCCAATGAGAATGTTAGATGTTTTTTCTTTCAAACAAACACTGCACTTATATACACTTGGAAGCTATGGGCGCCCACTAAATAATAAGTTATAAACAAATACATACACATACATATATACGTTAGTTATCTAAGCAATTGCATTTTTGCGCTACGAAACTTTCCAAAATTGTAACTACAAGTATTTGCATCTGCATTTTCTTTTTCTATACTCTTAACACTCTAAACATACACTAAGCTACAAAATATACTTTTATTTTTAAACTTTTTAAACAAAGATATTATTAATGAACTCTAAACTCGAAAATTCAAAAGTTGTGGCATAAGTTTACACTAAAAAACGAAACGAAATTGTGTTTATTATATTAAAACTATTGAACTGAAATTGCAAAACATTGAAACTGAAACATGCATGTGCATAAATTTTGCTTGAAAATTGAAAATGAAGCCAAAATTTATTAAGAGTTAAAAATAGTATTGAATGTATTAACAGCAGCTCAGCTCGAACAGCGTTATTCTTGTATTATTAAATAGAATATTCAAAATCAAAAGCAACTGTTTGAAATTAAAACTTGATATCAAACTATAAAGGTTTAATTATGTATTAAATGCTGAATTTAATTGTAATTTACTGTTCATTTCTCTCTCAAATGGGACGGACAGCTGCAATCAAGGCACACCACAGATTATTTATAAAGCTTTATTTATAAATTAAACAACTTAATAATTATATAGTATATAGTAGACTATAGAGCATAATTTATAGCGAGCAGCGACGCTAGCATATTTACAAAGAAATTCTGTACTATGTGTAATGTTCTACGCCTTGGCCTTAATACTCTCTGGTTGTGTGTCGTCCAGCACAAAGATGGGCAGCGAGTAATCCACGGGCTTTTCGCTTTTGGTTGGCGTCTCATACTCATAGATCTTTTGATTGAAGCCTTTGTGCCAGCCACGCTTCAACATGACATAGACGACAAACACGCTGACCAGAAAAGCGGAGCAGCTGGCGAGCACAAACATGGCCAGCTGCACGGATTCATCCTCGGCATGCACTGCCTGCGCCTGCGGCGTCGCCGCAGTGCGATGTATGAAGTGTGAACGCGTTAGATCCGCTTGATAGAGTCCGTTGACCAGCTGGAATTCACCAGCTGAAATGGCGCTCTCAATAGCAAAAGCAAGATCCACCTTGGCCGCATGATGCAGCTCAAAGCGCACGATAACGGAGCCGTCGAAGTTCTCCTGCACGCGCAGATTCTCCAGCACATCGCCCAGCAGCTGCAGCAGCTCACGCTTGATGGCATCATAGACATTACGCACACTGCGTCCGCTGCTGTTGCTCATATGCAGCTCAATGGCCACTGCCTCAATGGGCACCACCTCGCAGTGCCTGTCGCCTTGGCCAAAGATGTGTGTGGACTGCAGCTGATTGCCAGCGGCATCCACGCACCAGCAGCTGCGTCCATTGCACTGCAGCGGCTTGAAGGCGCCCGCATCGTCACAGCTTACGGGAAAGCTTGCGGTCTTGGCCAAAGCCTGGCAACGTGTGCTCTTCACCTGCAGCGGCTGCAACGTGCTGGACTCCACGCTTAGCTGCGAGTCCAACAGCGAATTGGCCAACTCCAACTCCAAGTTGCGTCCGCTGATCATCTCGGGCGCGGCTGTGCTCTGTGGCAGCAGCAGCTGCTGCTCCAGCTCATCAAAGTCCATCTCCTGGTTCACATCGTTCAGCAGCGTTAGTTGACCTATCAGCTGCTCCATCAGCGGATCTCCCGCATCAGACAAGTGCTGGCGATTACGCGCCTGCCGACTATTGCAGCTGGGCTCCTGGTCACGTGTCAACGAGCCCTTGAGCGGCGCACCCTTGCGATCTGCACACCAGCAAACGCCATAGGGCGTCGCCTGCTCCTGTGAGCTGGCAAAGGCGCGACTGATTACTTCTGTGGGGCGTGGCAGACTAGAGAGTGCAGGCTGCTTGCCCAGACACTGCACTGGACTCCAGTGACCAGTAACGGGATCACAGCGTGGCTGGAACCAAACCGAAGAGTGTCCAGTGCGTTGGGCTGCCAAACTGTTCTTGACTTTCAAGCGTTCGCATTGGGTAAGCACTACAAAAAGACAGAGTTAAGTTGGAGCGCTATAAGCTAGCGGAATCAATGCTCACCTGGACACACAGAGTTGCAGGCGAGTTCGTTGTGGAATAGATTCTTGGTCTGGCAGCTGGCGGCGTCCAAGTCAATGTTGACAGCCAGACACTTGTTGGCCTTGGGACTGAAGCGATAGCGTGTGCTGTTGTGGGTGGAACTGGCGCTGGCGAGGCACAGCTTGTCCTGCGATTCGAAGCAGACATCGCGCGTTTTGGCGCAGCAGACGCCACGATTGCTGACTGGATTAAGCTGACAGCTGTGGGTGCTGGGACAAGCCTCCTGCTCATTGTGGGGACCACAGCTGACATCTAGACCGCCTTGTTGGAGCGGCTTACCTTCAGCGCAGACGGATTCACGACGTGGCACACATATGGGCAGCTTGGGACAAGGCGCATCCACGCACTCGACGCTGATGAGCTGGCACTCCTCATCGACGGCGCAGCTGAGTTCATCGCAGTAGTTGCGACAGGCGCAAGTGGGACAGCCATGCTCATCCGACTGGTAGCCGCTCTCGCAGCTCAGACTGCAGTTCGACTGTGGGCAGGCAAAGCTGGAGTTCGCCTTACAGACAGGCTTAGACGGCGCCTCTACTTTGGTGCCCGCCAGCTGCTGGCCTTGAGCATCCACGCACCAGCACTGACCCGCAGGCGAGCACTGCACCTGCTCCCAGGCACCGGTTTGGGCATCACACTGGGCTATATGCATTTGACGCGCGGGTATGCCCAGCTCGGAGCTCTGATGCAGCTGCACAGATTGCAGATGCTGGCAGGCGGTCTTCAGCTGCGGCTCCACGCACTGCGTGCCACAGCCATTGGAGCAGCAGCGTCTGGAGCCGGCGCAATGCGCATCCGTGCGGCATTCATAGGCACAGCTATCCGTAGGGCCAGGTGGCACCAGATACGGACACTGACCGGGCTTGCGCGGCAGACAGGCCGGCACTGGTGGACAATACTCGCCCTCGCAGCTGACATCCACTATGCGGCATTCCTTGCCCTCGCCGCAGTTGGTCACGCCCTCGCAAGGATCACGACACTGACAGGCTGGACAACGTGTCTCCGCATCCAAAGCAAAGCCGTACTCACAGCCCATGCGACAGGTTAGATCCAGGCAATCCAATTGCTCACGCAGCTGCTGACAGCTCTCCAGGCTTACATTGAAGCCACGTGACTGGGGAATTTCTGTGCCAAAGCTATCCACGCACCAGCACTGTTCCACCTCCAGCTCCACAAGTTCCTCATCCGCTGCTGCTACGTTCGGGCGCTTGGACGCCGGCAGCACCTTCTTCAAATCAGTTTCAAACAATTGCTGCTGGCCCAGATGCTGACCCATGTCTATGACCTTGGCGCTGCGCGCCATCACCGGCGCTGCCACCTGCACCTTGAGCAGACTGTCATCCACGCGATACAGCTTCAGTCGCTCTGCCTCGCGTCTGCTGCGCTTGGGCGCTCCAGCGCTGGCGCTGCTCAGCAGCATGCGCATACGTCTTATGGTGTTCTCCTCCAGAATCTTGCGCTGCTCCGCGCGTGTCACGCGTATCTTGCGCAGCTCACACTGCCTGGGCTGATAGTCACCCTCCTCATTGCACATGGGCGCCGCAATGGCCAGCTGCATGCCTTCCTCCGTGCCCTCCATGCGCTCCGAAAAGTCGCGCAGATATTCACACACTGCAAACAAAATAAAGAGAATTCTTCAATAAAGTTACAATAAGTGGATTTCACGTTCATGTATTAAGTTACTCTAAATAAATGTACATAATAAATATGAAAATTAATATAAAATGGATTTACTTACTCGTTTGCTGGCGTGTCGTTGACTCCTCCGTTGGACTGCTCTGTTCTGCTTCGGGCTCGGGCAATGGGCAGCAGACGCTTTCAGTGTCGCGATGCAGCTTGGTGCACTTGTAGTCCGCTGGGCACATGATGCGATTGCTCATGGCGCGTCCTTGCTTGGCCTGCGACTCTGGCTCGGGCTCAAAGAAAGCTCTGGGCTGGAAGCTGCGTGCCTGACGCTCTTGCTCTTCAAAGCAGTACATGAGCTCAGCGCTGGCGGCGTCTGTGAGCGGTGTGCCCACAGTGCAGGGATTGGAGTAAGCCAAATCGGGTTTACAAATGGGCCAAGAGGCGCAGAGTGCGCTGGAGCCGGAGCTGGATTCGCAAGCAGGATCGGTGGCCACCTCGCAATGTGAGCCAATGGCGCACTTGAAGCCCTCGCAGGGCTCCGCGCACTCGCAGCTGGGACAGCCATTGTGATCGTTCTAAAGTGAATATGGGAGTAAGTGAGGAATTAAATGGACGGACTGTGCTGGGACTTACCTTGAAGCCATATTCACAGATGGCGGCGCAGATGTTTGTATCGCATTGTTGCATTTGGAAACTGCGCGCGTAGCTGCGGCTTATCATGTTCTCCCAGCCATCGCAGTTGACTGTCTGGGCAGCGCCCATGGACTCCTTGATCTTGTGGCCTGTGCGCGGATCTACGCACCAGCAGACGAGGCCATTGCGTGAGCACTGCCTAGGCGCATACTGTCCGCCGGGTCCGTTGCAGTCCGGCACATAGCCGCGTCCCTCGCGCTCACTGATGGCCAGCACATTGGCCAAAGCTCGTGCTTGATGGCAGCCGGTGACATTGTTGGGCTGCTGGCAATTGAACTGGCAGCCCTTGCTGAAGCAACACTTGTCCATATTACGGCACTCCAGATCGTGCGTACAAGGCGCGCCACACATGTAGCCAGTGCGCTCACTATGCGGCGTCTGCTCGGGTGCGGGACATACGCCCGGCTTCTGGAAGTTCAGTGCGCTGGGACAGCAGACGCCATAATCGTTGCCAGACTCCACCAGGCACTGATACAGCGGCGGGCACTGTGGCTTGCCGGCATCCAGGCCACATAGGAAGGGTCTAACGCTATCGTCGATGGCCAGCGGCAATCCGGCGGGGCAGTAGTTGGCCAGCGAGCGCGCTTTCTTGCACGTGGGCAACGGCGGACACGGCTCCGACTTGCATTGCACTTCCTGCAGCTGACAGGACTGTCCATTGGGGCAATCGATGCTGTCGCAGGGATCACGGCAACGGCAGACAGAGCAACCTGTGGCTGGATCTCGCGCAAAGCCCGAGGGACAAAACATGCGGCAGGCGGAGGCGGCACAGTGCGCCGGCTCCTCACAGCGCACATGGACGCGACTCTCGTTGCGTGTGCCGGGCAACTCCACACCATACTCGTCTATGCACCAGCAATCCTCGCCAGCGCGTTCGTTGGCACATTGTATGGACTCGAACTCACCGCTCTTGCGGCAGCGTGGTATTCTCACCTTGGCGGCGCCTCCATTGGGCTGCAGCGCCTTGGCGCGTCTGGATTCGGCGCGTCGCAGATGCTGGCAGGCACTTAGGTTGGCATTGCCTGCAAATATAGTTTGACATACTTGCGTGTTATTCAACTGCAGCGGCAATAAATAAACAAAAAAAACAAAAAACCCAGCGCCAACTTTAGTTTCACTTTTGAGCGAACGAACGTGACGCGTTCAATTTTCAAGCGAAAACAACAAAAAAACAAAACTATTTGAACAAATGGCTTTGCCGACGGCAATGCGCGCTGGCTGTTGTTGTTTGCTATTTGGCATTTTGGCCCTCAGCTCAGGGCCAGGCTACAAAGCGCGCGCTTTGTATGGCCCACGCGGCGTATGCGCAATTTGTAAATTTACCATTTGCTCTAATCAAGCGCCCACCCACTGTTTTAGTCAAGTTAAGTCATTGTCTAGTGCTCCTTTGACCATTTAATGCTTATGTAATTGCTTAAAGCTGAACGATATTGCTCATACGCAACGTTACCCGCTCTTTTGCATTTCGCAATTGGGCGATGCGCCTCAGTTGACTGCACGGCAAAGCTTGTGTTATGCACGCCTGTGCATGTGTGTGTGTGTGTGTAAGCTGACTATCAATGAACCTGGCCAACACTTGCAGCTAAAAGTTCAACAACACTCGATTATTTATTTATAGGCCCATTAGTATTAATCGGCTCAACTTGAGTTAATTTTCATACTAAACATTTTTAAGCAAATTTAATTTTTAGCTGTCTCCAATAATTTTTTAATCTTATCTTATAATTTCTTTACTCTTTGAGCTTGTCTCTAAATTCGAGCTAGGCCGATTAATTCTATGATTGTCTTATAATTTAGAATTTATTATAATTATGCGAATTGCTAGATTGAAATTACAAACATGTGCGTGGAAGTTTTACTTTCATTATAATGATTTATTTTTTGCTAGAAATTTCTCGCATTTATTAAATGAAAGTTTTTATTTATTTACTTGGCATATGTGCATGAATGAAAACAAAGACAGGCGGCCAATTTAAGGCAGCAGCAACAACAGCAGCAAGAGAGTGGCATTCTAGCTGTGGCGAAATCAAGTTTGTCGCCTAAGTCTTTCGTTTGCTGTCAGGCCCCAAGCGTAACGAAAACGAAAACAAATGCGCGCATAGACAAAGGAGAGGGGGCAAAAGGGTTGCAGCTGCTTGTAGATTGACCGACTGACACACACACACACACACACACACACAAAGTGTGTGACAGAGGCTCCACTGTAGTTAAAGTCTTAACGGTTTCTGCACGTTTCAAGTTCGTGCCGCGCAAGTCTTTTGGCCTAAGCGCTTTTTAATGATTGCCGTGCTATATTTAGCACCTAGAGTTCTACACGAATTGCCACACACCGCACGCTAATTGCCGCATGCATGTGGCAACAACTGCAACTGCAACAATTGCAATTGGTTTTTGTTTTGTTTACTTTTAACGAGCGAACGGCTGCACGTCCATCTAAGTTGCTCCACATTTTTTAAGCCAAAAAGTTCATTGACTTGCCAAAAAAGAAGTTAAACATAACGAAAATCAGCGCAAAGAGTCATTGACCAAAGCGTCTTATGTACTTACCCGTGTTGCGTTTTGCCTCTGTCTCTGCCACTTGCCACTGCAACAGCAGGCAGAGCAGCAGGCTGCCTGTAAATAATTTGAGCCAACGCTGATCACAATGCTGCGCCATATTCAGAGTTGCAACGCATGCAGAAACAACAACAAAAGTTGCCCAAAATATAAAATTTCCTGTTTGCTGCAAATAAAAGAGAAAAAGCAATGAAAAATATGTATGTATGTGTGGGTGTGTGTGTGTGTGTCACGTTTGACGTCACACATGGTAGGGCGAGCTTATGAGACCGCAACTGCGCATGAGAAATTTAAATATTCAAATGCAAACAATATAATACTTTCACTAGACAATTTATGTTGTTGCTGTTGTTGTTGTTGCTTTTGTGGCATACATTTGCATGCGCTGTTAACTAAAGAATGCAACAAACTGAAACTAAAACAAAACATAGCATAATTTATATTGCGCAATAGACAAACAGGCGGAAGCGTTGCCTAGACCAAAGTTCAGAGTGCACTTCGCTTTGAAGTCTTTTTGTCAGCTGCTGTGCCTTCAACTTCAACTTCAACTTCATCACACTCAACGCCAAGTTGAACAGCTTGTGTGTATGGCGTGTGATTAATCTTTGGCGCTCGCTTTCACTTTGGCAAGCAATCGCAGTAGCAATAACAACAACAACAGCAGCAGCAGCAACTAGCTGTGCATGCTTCATGCCACTTATTTTTGCCAGCACTGTATAAAAAAAAATTCACTTTTTTTTACTTGCTTAAATTTCATGCGTTTTCCGGTCCATTGAAATTGGTTGTTGTTGGAGTTATTGTCGTTGGAATTTTCTCTAATTATAGCTTTGGTCAATCCCAAACAGCTGATCACTCTACTAATGACAAATATAACGAGCTCGTAAAAAAAAGGTTTGTTGCTTAAGTCTTTTGTTTGCTTTGGGGTGAAAACAGTTTTTGGCAGCAAGTACGCGCATTTCTCCTACAACAACAACAACAACAAGAGACAACACGGAACTACAGCTAAACCCAAAAAATAAAACAACAAAAACCTTGCGGCAGTTTTTGAAATTTTATGTTGTATTTTTTTTTTTCATTGCAAGGTTCTGCAAAACGAGGCCAACTAGCTAGCGTTAGTGGTAATTGCTGGTGCTACCACCTGCAACATTTTCACAAAAATAAAATAACAGTTGCTAGCCACGTTTTAAATGAAAGCAGCTGCAAAAAAAAGGCACTTTATGCTGAACTTGTGTAGATTTCACCAAAAAAAAAAAAGCGGCAGCAACCAAAGCCTGTCTGCGGCAACTCATTTAAGCCAGTTTAAGCGCAGTTTTGACCCTGCCACATTAGCTGCCACCAAACTCACAGTGTGTGACAGTTAGTAGAGTGTAAAGTTTAACGCTTTGACGCCGTATTGAGGTCACATGTCAAGCGTAAGTACATTATGCTCTTAAAGGGCCTCGCGTGGGCTGCTCAAGCATTTTAAGGTGTTTCCTCGCCGCCGCCTAAGCCGCTTTTGTGGCAACTACTCAATGTGTAGCAAGTTTGGCCCAAATTTGTGCTGTGCTGAGTCATGTTTTTGGTTTTCGGCTTATTATTGCGTGTGCACTCATTTGCGAAATGTTCCAACATTAACTACAAACTATAACTAAAGCTCTGCCTAACGGTGCTTGCGCTTGGACTAATGTTCAGCTGAAAGTTTTATTATTGGATGAACTGATTTTGTGACTATTAGATAATTATTTACAAGTGTTTAAGACTTACGCAACAAATTTTTGTTGTGTCTGCTTCATAATTGCAGCAAACAATTATTTGTATTGTTAAGTTAGTAATAAACTTAATGAATGCTATTCAACTGGCTATTTTTAAATAGTGTAACAAAAATAAATTGATATAAATTTATATGAAATTTGATAATGTAATTTGTGTCAAGCTGAATTAAGTTTATGAAAAAATTAGTGAAACACAAATTTAATCGACAATTTAAAATAGTAAAGTTGACAAAACTACTTTAGATTTAGGTTATATGACTAAACAATACTAATGTTTAATAAATTTAATTTTAAGCAGTATGCTTTAGTCATTGTTGATGATACCCACGCCATAACGTAAATATTTATTATATTCACAACTGCGCAAATATTTATTGTTAATACATATATTCTAAATGTCGCGAGTTGACTTTGAGTATTTGTCAATTGACATATTTACGATTGGCACATTAAAGTTCCAGGTTTCGATTTCAATTTACAAGATAAAACGTCAATGGGGCATTGCTCAACAAACCTGTTAACTGATTTTGTGTTGTTGTTGGTGTAGCTGCTAATCCAATCCAATATATAAAAAGTGAAATTATGGGCTCGTTGTGTTTTATTTTTTTGGTTAGTGCTTTAATCCAAGTGCACGGGCTGGCTTTAAATTGCAATTTTCACAATTTCACTAAAAATACTCACACTTATACACTTGAAGACCAAACACTAGTCGTAGTGCTGGCTTTAAATTATAATTTTTTGTTGGTTTTCACTTTGCACACACACAGTTGAAAAACTCTCTCGTATATATGTGTATATATATTTTTATAACTTATTTTTGTTTAAGTTGCGCGCGCGCGTTTCGATTCAAAAAATTCGCGTGTGACTTCAACGACGTACACTGTGCATCTGAGCTTGAGTTTTGCTGTTGCCATGGCTCTTAGCCCCAGCCGCTCTCTGGTTCGATGCGAACATGTCGCACTGCATAGCCGAAAACCTTGTGTTGGGAAATTTTGTATATTTTTGGAAACGCTTTGCAATTGCGCGTCACACTTAGTGCGATGGGTTCTCAAGCTTTTTTGATTCATAAAGTTCAGTTAATGTCACTTGAGTCCGCAGTGCGTGTTAGCCTTCGGTTTAGTGCCTTGGCTGAAATGGGGTAAAACCGTTTGAGTCAACTCAAGTGCGTCAATTGCTATAGCAAGATCTGGTTTTGGCAGCAAGGGCGCTAGTTTTGATTTTTAATGATTGATTATGTCTATATAGCTCGCATATTATGACAACATTTTATGCGCTTTTGTTTGCTCTTGCTGCTTCCGCTTCGCTTAAACATTTCGCACGGTGCTGGCTTTCTTCTTAAAATTCATTATTGTCATCTTCATCTGCTGCTCGTTTGCATTAATGTATGTTGGCGCGGCTATTATTAATTTAAATGCAGCGCTTCGAGTTCCGCCTTGAAAAAAGAAAGAAAGGGCGTTGGAAATAATGATAGTGTACCCAATTTTTCTTTAGACTGCGCTTACATCAATTTTGTATGTCAATTACAACTACTTAGAGTAAAATATAAAATTGAAAGCAAGTTTAAATTGGCTTGTAGCAGAATTTGTTTTTAAAATTGTTATATTGAAAAACGTTAGCTGAAAAGAAATATTACATGTGCTCAATAAAGTGTTTAAAAAATTACTGCAAGTATATATTTTTTAAATAAACTCAATTTCAATTTAAGTTGTGTTAATTGCTCTTCCAAGACCTCACACAATCTGAAATCGCGCGCAACTTTTTAGCCGGACATGAAGCTGACTCATGGCCCCGGCTTCCAACTTGTCTTAGTTCGCATCGGTGGTCGATTATATGGTGAAAGTGAAAGTTCTGTGCGCACGCATTTCGTGGTAAGAAGAAGAAGCAGCAGCAGCAGCCTCAATATTCAACAGCTGCTAACAAGTTTAAACAATTTAAATAAAAGCGTTGTGCATATTACATAATTGGCGTGAAGTTTTCTTGTTGTCATTTTGTTTTATTGATTTACAATAAACTAATTTATATATATAAATATAAATATATATATACACATTCATATGTGTATGCATATTATGTGTATATTTATAAATGACTTTTGAACTAAACGTTTTTTTTTTTATATATATGTATATATATTTTGAAATAATACTATAACTCTAGGAGAACAAACAAGTCTTTATTTTTGAGTTATGTGTTAAACAGTTTCGTTTTGTTTTTTATGTTTTTAGTGTTTGTTTAAAAGGAAGAAAAGAGGAGGGTATATACTGTGGCTGGCAATTAATTACGTTACGTTAAATAACAAAAATATTAAAGAGAGAGCGATTTTACAATTTGAAATTGAATTTCAAAACGTAAAGTTAGTTAGCAACAATCAGTGTTTTTTGTTTGTTAAGTTTCTTAGGTGCTTTTTGATTCTGTTTAGTTGAATTGTTTACAAAGGTGCCAAGTTAGTGTTGTTGTTGTTGTTTTTGTATTTGTTGTTTGTCATCTAGTTCAAATGTGTGTGTGTGTGTGTGTGTTATCCAAGTGGAAACCTTAAGTTGTAACTTTAAATTTGATTAAAGAATTTTAAAAGAATTGTTACAATTTGCATAAACTAATTTGTCTGTGATTTGTTTGCAGCATTTGTTGTTGTTGTTGTTTCTTCTAGCTTGATGTATATTTTTTAAATATAATTTTATATATTCTACCATTAGCTGTATAAATTTACGTATTTTCTTATTTACAGGCGTTTTTTGTTCGCTTTTTTATATAAACAAAATACTCGTACTTTATGTTTGTTTGTTTTTATCTCTGAACACAGTATTGCATTATTCCACATTTGTTTTGTTTTAGATCAATTAAAAATGTCTTTTCTTTTACATGTTTGTTTTTATCGCTTGTTTGCCATTTGTTGTTGTTCCTAGTTTTGCACAAAAACAAAATTTGCAATTTGTTTAAAAATAAATTCTAACAACATGCTTAAGCTATCAATGTATGTTTGTATACAAAAAAATATATGTATATACTATTTAGACACATACGTAGCGTAGCTGTTGCTGCAGAAAAATAATTTGTTTTGTTTTGTCAATAAAAATAAATAAAAAAAACATTTATAACTATTGCAACGCTACACGGACCTATCAACTATATCAAATTTGTTTGTTTGTTGTATATATAATAACTTGTTTGCTTTTGCTTTGTATATAAATATGTCCTTTTGCTAAAAATTATTTTTAATAATATATGTATATATAAATTTAAATTATTATTTGCATAGTTAGAGCATTTAGCATTAGACGTATTCATTATGCATTAGACTAATTGCATTAGATTAGTAATAACTGCGGATTATCAACTTGCTAGCTGGCCATTTGTTGTATATATAAATATACTATATATATATATATGGTATAGAAGAAAGTCGGAGCAAATATGCTAAGGGTCTACTAACTAAGTATACACAATATGTATATTATAATTAATATCATTTATGCATGTTCTCTGTGTATGTTTTTGCTTTTACTCTTTTGATAGCTGTTCTCTCTATTTCTTATTATTATGTACAACTGTCTGGGTGCTGGCTCTGTTTGCGTTTGGCCTTGGGCTCCTTTGGATGCTGATCGATTGACGGCCGTCGCGGATTGCCGAGCGTGACTAAAGCGCTCGCCACGGCCAGTCCGGCTGATTGGCCAGCAGGTGCTTGGGATAGACCGCCTATATAAATAAAATACACAATTAGTTGATAGAAATACAAATATAGATAAAGCAAAATTTCATTCAATAAAAACTTGTTCGCCTTGGCTTTAATTAAATACAAATTATTTACAATAAGTGAGTGCCAGAAATTGAAAACTTGATTGTTTAAATAAAGCAAAAACTTACCCGTGGGCAGTCGGACTAGTAGCGAAAGCACTGCCGCTCGATTGCCGTTGCAAGGCTCCAAGGCAATGGGACTGGGACACTCCTGCTAACAAGTAGAGTGAACTTTTAGTATAATATGCGCTATTAAATATTATAGTTAGCCGAACCTTTTTGCGTTTCTTTGACATGTGACTGATGCCATCAAGCGTCAAGCTCAAATCAATGTTCTCACGATTCTCAATGTCCACCAGAACCTGCGCAGCAATAATAAAAAGTATTACTAAATGTTATTAACGAATTAGAGTGGGCAAGTGTGTACCTGGGAGAAGGGTCTGCTGGCCATCTGCTCCATTTCGACAAACAAGCGCTGGCGACGCCGAAACATGTCATACTTTTGTTTAATCTTCCACAGCACAGCGGCCATGAGCAGCAGCAGCAAGAAGCATGAGGAGAATGTGATGAAGAACTGTTGCAGATTGAGCTTGGGATACTGCGAGAACGCAATCTGTATCCAGATGGGCGGCTGAAAGTCATGCACAAAGACGTAGAACGTGGTCAGCGAACTATTGTCACCGGGCAGGGTGGCGGGCCCGAATTGATATTCGGTTTTGAGGAAACGATGCCGAAAGGCCGAACAGTTGACGCCCACCAAAATGAGCTTCTCTGGCGAGCCGGCACGCTTCACCGAGATGTCCATTTTGGCCGGCACACTGCACGTAATGGTAAAGTCCGCATCAATTTCAGGCTTGGCGGGCGAATTGCGAAAGTTGATTTGTGTGAAATGGCGATCCTCCTTCTTGGACAGATTGAATGTGAACTGATAGTCGATGGTGAGCTCGTAGTAGCAACTACCACGCAACGGATCGCCGATGTAATGATTCTGTGTGTCGCACTTTTCGCAATGATCGCCCACAATGCCTTTGGTGTTGCAGAAGCATTTGCCCGTATCCGCATGACAATAGTCGCCCTGATTGTTGCACTCGCAACGCTGGCATTGGCCACCATTGATGGCATTGCCCCAGTAGCCAGTGCGGCACTTTTCGCAGTGAGCGCCACTCGTCAGATTGTTGCACGGCTGCTCGCAGTGCTGCTGATCGTTGCAGTAGGAGTGACCGTTGCAATTGCAGCGTGGACACGATGTGAAGAACCAATGCTTCAAGGCGCATTCCGTCTTGTCGTAGGGCGACAAGGCGCCGCCAACGACACACTTGCCGAGGCCCGTATTGGAGCCATTGTCACACCAGCCACATGCAGGATCATCCAAGCACTGCTGGCAGCTATTGTAATAGCCGCACTGGGCACTGGACAAGGCCGTTGTGCTGCCCACGGTGCCAGCGCTCAGGGCAGCCAGAGGCGTTGATCTGCACTTGGAGTTGAAGGTAGTCCACTCGCGGCACTGGCCGTACGGAAAGCTAGCGGTGTAGGCATTGCGATCCACGCAGCGCTGCTCGTTCTGACACCAAATGCACTCATCCTCCGTGCAGTTGTGGCAACTGGTGTGGGCAGCGCAGTTGACGCGACAGAGCAGCTGCTCCTCGTGTGAACTGCGATTGCCATGACTGTAGCTGCGACAACGGTTGGACTCTGGCTCCCACTTGCAGGCCATGTTGGCCATGCAGACGCGGCAATTGTGCAGCTGCTCGCAGATTGACTGCAGCAGACGCTCCTCCTGGGCGGGACAGTTGTCCAGCCGCTTGGCGTTCAGCGGCGGCGCTGCTGTTGGCGCTGGCTGTGGCGCCGCCAGTGCACCATCTGCATAGAAAATGGACGTCACCGAGGTGGTCTCGCGGCAGCGATCCTTGCTGCAGACGCCATTGCCGCAGTACGTGCAACCAAACGCAGTTGACACGCAGCTGCGGCAATTGGGCAGCTCATTGCAGCGCTGCACATGATCCAGATGATCCGTGGTCATGGTCTGGCGACTCTTCAGCGGACACACGACATAGTCGTACTCCTCGCCTCGCTGCAAGGCCAAGCGCTGCACGCTCATAATGTTGATGCAGCGCTTCGACTGCACATCCCAGATGCACTTGATGCCCGCTCGTGCGCTGGTGCACTTCTCCTGCTTGGTATGATAGCTGCAGTGTCCGGGCTCGTAGCGCAGCATATCGTTCAGCAGCTGGCCATTGAAGCCGCCGTAGATATACAGCGCGTCCTCGAACACCACGGAGCTGTGGCCGAAGCGCGCCAGATCCGCCTGCAGGTGCGCGGGAATCTGTTGCATGTGCCAGGAGTTGCAGTAGACATCGTAGATGAGCACATCCTGGCTATAGCACTTCGCGCCATAGCTCTGTGAGGTATCGTTGTGTGTATTGCCGCCAAAGACTATCATCAGTCCGGGATTAACAAAGTTTGCCGTATGCAGCAGTCGCGCGCTGGGTGCGGCCGATAACAACGTCCACAGCCGCGTGGAGGGCTCGTAGGCAAACAGCCTGGAGCTAAGCACCTGGCTGGCATCGCTCTCCGACACAATGCCGCCATAGACATAGACCTTCTCCGTTAGAAAGTCGTACGCAGCGCTGTGGCCGTAGCCGCCCTTGACCACATAGCCGGACGTCTGCAGCAGCTTCCATTCGCGCGTGGCAAAGTTGAACTCCTGCACCGTATTGAGGTAGCCGTACTGCGGCGAGTGTCCAAAGATGACCACCATATACTGATAGTTGTTCTTGTCGCCAAATCCCGGCACCAGCGTCGCCGTATGCCCCGCCACATGCAACGGTCCGCACATGCTGCTCTCGCTGCTGTTGCAGCCCTGCGCCTTGACTGTGATGTTCTCCCAGCTCTTGGCGCTGACATCAAACGCCCAGAGCTCATTGCTGATGCCTTGGCCCTTCACCACGCCGCCATACATGTAAATCTTATCGCCATACATAACTATGGAGGCGCCATAGCGCTGCGCGGGCGTGGCTCGCCCATCCTCCGGATGCATAGACTCCCAGACATTGCCATTGAAGTCGTAGGTGCTCATTAGCTCGCCACGCCCATATGTCTCGCCGCCAATAATGTGCAACGTGTCGCGCCACACAGCCGCACCATGCGATGCGCTCCCAGCTGGCGCCTGTGAATGCTTTGGATGGACTGTGCTCCAGACGCCATGCGCACGCAGCTGCCCGCAATCATCGCCGCCATAACCTTCAGCGCATTCGCAGCTACAAAGACACAAAGCACAGAGTTTATAATTGGTTCATCATAAGCAATTTATGCTTAGTTACCGCTCCTGCTCCAGCTTGCAGATGCCATGCCCACGCGCCTCCGTGCAGTTGTTGGGACAGGCGGCCACCTCGCAAGCCTCGCCTCGATACATGGGATCGCAGAGACAGTCGCCGTCACTGCAAGTGCCATGACCCGAGCACTCCACATCTGCAAAGAGAAAAAGTTTAGTTTAATTCGACTACAGCATAGACTTGGGCACAAACCATCGCTATCTGTGGGACAACCATTCATTTTGTACGTCAGATTAAAGCCCGACATATTGTAGGCATCATCGCTGAAGAAGTGCAGCAACGCTGTGCCCGATCTGGCAATCACCTGCGGCACGCGTCTTATGGAAAAGTTGCCGCGATACATGAGACCACTGCAAGTTGCAAAAAGAAATTGATTAGTCTATAAGCATTGAATGGAAAGCTATGCAGCACTCACCTAAACACCGCTAACAGCGGTGAGTCCACACTATCACCATCGAATATATACAAATGATCCCAGCCGCATTCAGTGGCAAATTCACGCAGATGTATGCGTATATTTGTTTTGCGTCCCGCTGCCGTGCTGCTGTGTCGATGTATCCAGTGCGGATGATGTGCATCAATCAGCCAGCTGCACTTGACGCTCACCGAATAATTGCCCCAGCCATCGTGTATCGTGCCCATGGGGTGGTACATGCTATGGAAGAAGAGAAACAGAATTACTCGAGATAACTTTTTGTGTTGTCAACTTTACAGTTCCGACTTTAGTTGGCTTGCCCCAGCAATTATGCATGTAAATTGTTTCCATATGCTACAGCGTGTGGCAAGATAATTGAATTTAGTCAGCTTCAATTGATGCACACACACACACACACACACACACAGACACACGCGCGCTTTGCGAACTGTAAGCTGAAGCTTTGCAACTGCTGCAATTTCAATTAACTGCAAATAAAATTTCGCCTATTGCCACAAAAGCATATGTGGGGCTTTGCTATGATTGTTGCTATATGAATATATGTACATATATAGTATATCGATTTGTTAAATTGTTTATTGCATTACAGGCCACTCAACGCTTTAAGTTGTGCAATTTAAATTTATTTAAGCTTTAATTCAATTTGTTAGCTCAGCGTATTTGCTCGTCGTGCAGACTTCTGATTCTTATTATTACTTTGAGCAAGTGCAGCTGAGTTGCCTATTATGCGTTTTCCTGTTGCTATTTATTTTTCAACTTGAAACTCTTAACCAACGTTGGACCCAGAGTAAAGTGCATAAAGATAACTGCATTGCTCTTAGCCTGGGGACTCAATCAGGCGCACAAGCACATTTCTGAACTTAAGGTAAACATGCATGTCTCCATTAGTATGCCACACATATAAGCATATTCCAAATGTGTAGGTGTCTGTGTCTGCATATTTAGTTGCAGCACAAGCTGTAAAATCAATTTCTTAGTCGGAATCTAAGTTGGCAAACTGATATGCCCTATAATTTGTACATATGTTTGTCTGTCTGCTGGCGCTTGTGTGTTTATTCAGTCTAATATGAGTGCAAGCACACATATCGTATTAAGTAAACACTCTAGCAAAAGTGCAAGAATTGCTCTCATTGCTATTAATAGTTAAGGCAAGCTTGCTGCAGAATTTTCATTTAATTAGTATAAGCATACGAATATACGCTCAATCAGACACAGAATTTAAAGCATTTAACTAATTTAATTGTTAAATAATTGCACAAAAGGAAAGTGTGTAGCGCATTTTTTCAATGAGCTGCGAAAAAATTGACGTTTTTCGTTTAGTTAAAGATAGCTTAATAATATTTAACATACTAAACACATGTCTCTTGTAGTATGATCTAAAAACGTCACAGTATGTGACGATAAAATAAACTAGACGATAAAATAAACGTTGTGCGCTGATAATTCTTATCTTAGCTTAGTGTGCCAAAGTCAAGACAGGCATAAAATATTATTACAAAAAGCGCTTGCGATCTTGCAACCTGTTATGTGGTCAGCTTGAGAAGAAGAAGCGCTGCGACAGGTTGATGGGGGAAAACCAGTTCTTGACATCGTTTCACCATTTAAATGAGGGAATACTTCTATATGTGTGTGTGTGACAGGTAGCTGACAAACAGATAGAGAGACAAACAGGTGCAGTTAACTGGGTTAGAAGCGAAAGAGCGGCGGGCACTAGAGCTTGATAAGCGAGGCACATTTTTGTTTTTGCTTGCCTGATAAGCTGTAAGGTCTGCTATCAGCTAAAACATCAACGAAATCAGCAAGGTATAAAGCCTGTGTATGAATATAACATTTATTTATTACTCGTCGTATTGCCACAAATGTGGTCAAGTGACCCACAGTGCAATGCCAATTAGTTGCGAGACCGTGAGCGGGCGAGAAAGGCTTTAAAACTTAGAACAAGCGTCTGCCAACTTTGAATATTTGCTTTTGCCTGTTCGCAAGTTGTTTATGGGAAGAATGACGCTTATCGCGCAAATACCCGTTATTAAGAAACATAAACAATGGTGTGTGTGCATGTTTTATAAGCTTTTTATGACGCGCCTGCAAAATTGTTAGATTAGACTAAACACAGCAATGAGAAAATGTTTACAAGTTGGACTTGCAGCTTGCTGTGTTGGAGGCAAGTTCAAAGTCAGTCGCCACAGGTAATTAAATTTGATTGAGAGTGCGTCAATTGGAAAGGTGGTGAGCACACACAGCACAGCACAGCACAGCACACGGCACACACAGCAGACAAAGCAAAGAGAAAAGAATTGAAACTGGAACCCGTCCAACGAGAATGGGCAATAGAGACTAAAAACCGTTGCTTGACACAAATAGGCCACAAAAAGCAACAAATACTTACACACAGACGGACACACACACACACACACACACACACACACACACTGATTGAATAATATATATTAGTGCTAGGTGTCATTGCTATGAATCAGCAGCTGCTCTGTTCCCCCACCCATGCCCAAAAGATAACTGTTCTGTTACTGCTACTTACCGCACTTTGCCACCGCAAAACTGACAGGCAGGCCCTTGCCAGCCGTCCGCGCAGATGCACTGCCCCTCGACGCACTGGCCCTCATTCTGGCAAGGATTTGTTGTGCAATTGTAGGCACTGGCGCTATGTAGTCCACTGAAGCAGCCATGGAAGAGCAGCAGCGACAGCAACAGCAAACATTTTCGCCTATATTTCGTGTTGAATGTGGGCGTGATGTGCTCTTCTTGTTGTTGTTGTTCCTGCAGCTGTTCTTCTTGTTGTTGTTGTGTGTTTATAACAACGACGCTCGTGTTGTTGTTGCAGCAGCTATAGGCGTCGCTGTTTCTTTGATGCTGGAGCTGCTGCTGTGGCAAGGATGTGGAGGAGTACGTCTGCCTATTGCCAACATGCTCCACCAAGCACATTTTTCACTTTATTGCAGTCGCTGCTATTTTGTATTGAATTTTCACACACACGCAGGCGATTTTTTTGATTTTCGCAGCGCTCGCATTGTGAAAACTACGTATTGCACAATTCTATAACGCGCACTCACACACACACACACGAACGAACAGCAACAATGACAAACTGCAGCCTTAAATGCGAAAAGGAACACACTAATTGCACAACCTGATAGCGTCAATGAAAAAAGGAAAACACTTGTATTACCAACAATGAGCAAAAACAAAGTTGCGAGTTTCGACAGTGTGACCGGACTGATGATACAAGTGTAGAGTGTAACCAGTTATCTACAAAAATACTAAAAGTCACAATGTGACCAGCGCACCATTAGTATACTAAGTAACATATCAGTTTTAGGGCTGCCTAAACAATTTATTTTAAATATCGTAACGATAGTTTTACGCTCTATATAAATTATTCTTTCGAAAAATATCGATTTCAACGACATTCTCCGTCGTTTTTATACGAATAAAATATAAGTTGCATTATTTACGATACGTGATACGTTTTACAATACACGGCCACCTTAAAAAAAATGTTGTGGCACCACTGGTCTCGAGGTGCGAGTTAACGGCGGATTAATTAATCAAAGGGGCGTAATTAGCTGGAACTGCTGACTGAAAGTAGTGTTTTTATACAAACTTTAGTGTAGTGCTCAATCAATTTATAGAAATTAAATGCATTTAGTTACAAAAACCCGCCGAATGCAAATACAAAAAAATCAATACGTTACAAATAAACAACAGTTAGCAACCGCTGTATGTAGTTTTTACATACATACACACATACACGTATAGGAAAGCGCGTAAATTCCGTCAGTTTGGCAGTTACAGTTACAGTTACATTGATAAGAAATGGCGCATGCGTGCACAAGTCTGGACAGGATTGCTATAGAGCCCCAAAGAGCCCCACAAGACAGCAGTCGTTGCTCGAACTTTGCTGTGCGCGGTGCGTGCTTCTGCTTCTAGCCGGGCCCAACGGTGTATATTATGTGTTTTGCATTTGTGCCGCTGCATACGCGTGCATGTGTGAGTGAGAAAAAGAAACAAGAAGCGCGATTAGAAGAACATTAGCTTTAACAATTGCCCATAAATAGCAATAGCAATAGCGAAACGCAAACGCAGTTTGCAATAACACAGCGAGAGTAATAACCGCAGCAGCCGCAGTGCAGTCACAGTCGACGTCGCAGTCTCAGTCGTCAGGTAAGTTGTGGAATTTTTGTTACAATGCAGCGCTGGACTGTTTTTTTTTTCTCGTTTTGGGGGTGGTGAATTGGCTACCGCAGAGCGACAGACAAAAGTCTATACAGTTATGTTTGTATGTGTGTATGTGTGTGTGTCTGTTTGTGTTGTTGTGGCAACAGCAATGACGACGACGACGACGACGACACTTTGACTGCTGATTACACTTACACCACTTACACTAAAGCCTAAAGCCAAGTGTATTTGAAGTTGTTTTTTGTAAGGCACGTTCTTTAGATTAATCCGCCTGCACAAAAGAGTGACAGTGAAAATCGATTGGCATTGGCATTCTTTACAGCTCGTTTTCGTAATGCGCTAACAGGCAAACAGACAGCAAGTCAAACGGGGTGGAGCACATAATAAACACGGCGACTAAAAAAAAGCCAAGGCACGTTTTTTGATTAAAGCGAGAGGCTAAAAAACAATAAACGCGCTTAGCTCACACTCTAAATGTGCAACCTATGTGTGTGTGGCATGCATATGCGTCTATCTATGTTTGTAAAGCCGGACGGACGGCAATTTCTCACTTTGCATAATTTCAATGTCGCTGCTGACGGCGACGTTAACGTTAACGTTAACGTCAGCGGCAGCGTCTACGCCAACGCATGACCGCCATTTCTTGCTCTTGATATGCCTCATTCCCCTCTTGAACTGCCGCATTCTTAGTCTTCGTTGCTCTTTGGCAAATTATTTTTAAATTTTGTTGCTTAGTTGTTGTTGTTGCTGTTGTTGTTTTTGCGGCCGCTTGCTGCCAAGGTCGTTACATTTGTTTTATTTATTTTGTATGCTGCTTGCGTTTGCTTTTTTCCCACTGCGTTGTTGTTGTTGTTTTTTTTTATTATATAATTTGCGTTGCGCTGCGGAGGACACAACGCAACGACGTTTGGCGTTTTCTGTGGCAAGTTCAAGTGCAAGTGTGTGGGCAGCTGGCGCCCCCAGTCGGCCACCCCCACCACCACTTGTGGTTAGCAAATGTTTTGCCAATATTTTTGCCATTGGCAATAAATGACGCTTTTGTTGTTTTTGTTGAGCGACCGACCGACCGCCTTGTGCATAATAAACAGATAGTGACTAAGCGAAAACGTTGAGTGTGTGTAAATAAAACATAAACTAAAGTAAAGAGTGTTTGCAAAGGATTAGCTAATGTATTTATTTTGATAACAAGTCAAACAATAGATAAACAAAATTTGGCTGTAAAAATATTCAAGTCTATAAGGCTAATTATTGCTCATATTTTATAAAAATAAATTATTGTTAGCCTTACTGTTTACATGAAAGTTGATACTTGCAGCCTCGAGTGCATGCAATCTGTGGCAAGGATTTACTATATAAAAAAAACTTTCTTTGAACACGCACATAGCAAACACACACATACATACAAAGCTATTACCGCTGCAATAGTAAAAACAGAGCTGAGGCTTTACGAGCCTTTCTATGTGTGAGTGTGTTTGTGTTTATTTGCAGCGCCAGTGAGGCGCACCAAATTTCCAAGTTTGCCTGCCTAAGCGAAGGCCAGGGAGAGGTTAAAGTCGAAACAAATTATACGATACCAAAGCACTCCACTCCACTACACACTCTCTTAGTTACGCACTCTCACTCTCCCGCTCTCCAGCCCCCGCATAAAGTCAATAAACAAGCGTCAGTAACAACAACAGCAGCGGCAATAGCTAAACAGAGCGCCGTCAGCTTTTATATTTCCCAGCGAATACATTTAACCGACAACACAGCGCCCCCGCCCCGCTCCCGCTCTCCCCTTAGTACCCAGCACTGCTTTAGCCGCCCCAAAAAACTCATCTCAGTTGGCTTCCCCCCGCCCACGAGCCTGCTGAATTTCCTTTAGGGCTCATGTTCACTTTGTTATTGTCGTTGCTTTTGTTGTCATTGCTTTCGTCATTTATTCTTATGTAGATTTATAATATTTGCATTAGTATGTATGTGTGTGTGTGTATTGCTCGTGTTTTAGTTTTCGCTACTGCAATTAGCTGCATGCAACACAAAACTTGCAACACACACATGCTGCGGCAACTTTTTGAACAACTTGAACCACTTTGAACTTCTTTTGGCAGCAGCAGCAACAATAACAAAAGCTTAGATAATTATGCCAAGTTGTTGTAGCTACCTCGGCTACCATTTCTGCTGCTCGCTGCTCGCTTCTCGCTTTGGCGCGTGTTATGCTTGGCTGCATTTTCATTACGCAGCGCTGAGCTAGTTTAAAGCAGCCCAAGGACATGCCACACGCTTGACATGTTGACGCTGTCTCTCACGCTCTTGCTCTTTCTCTTAGCAACAGCAACAACAACAACAACAATATTAAAAAAAAATCACAAACATATTTTTGCGCAAATTAAAAAAGTCAGTGAGCGCAATGCCTTTGCTACATGCCCCAAAAGGCAAGCAATTAATAATGCACGGGTTATAAAAAAGGCAAATGATTTGCCAAGTGGATTAATTTGGGATTTGTTTTTATGTAAATTGCGCAGGGAGGCTTAAAATTGTTTGCATTTCTTAAAGATTTATTTGCGCGCAATAAATCAATGCGGACAGCCATTTCAGCTAATAGTTTATTAGTTGAGTAAATGATGCACACACATGAAGTAAAGTTTGCGCCACAAGCGGCAAGCTTAAGCGCCTTAGACGCGTGCTGTGCACAATGGTGCGTATGCTTAATCCTATGCTGCCAATTTAATTGTCATAGAGCAGCAAAAACAAAAGCAAAAGCACTGGCGGCGGCAGGGAAGGTGAACGTGGAAAAAAACTAATATGGAGCTTAAGTTGGCTTTAAGCTGGATTAAATGTGTGTGTGTGTGTGTGTGCGTGTGCGAAAGAGAGAGCGCGAGTGTTTTTCCACACAATTAACTTTTAATGGCAAGGCCACAAATCGTTTGCCGACTTTCAAGCGCAGAGCGAAAATACATAGCATACTTTACTGCAAAGTTGGCCAAGAGCGAGTACATTTAGGCCTGGCCTGTTTTCATTCGTTGTTATTGTTTTCCTTTTCGTTTATTTTTGTATTTTTTGGCAAGCACAAGGCTGACTTGCTACTGTTGCTGTTGCTGGTTACTGCTTGTTAAATGCACATTTCATGTTGCAACAGACACGGACACAGACAGAGACACAACACACACCTGCAGCAGTTGCACGTGACAAGTGGCAGCTCACACACGCAGACAAAGAGACTGCTTGACACTTCGACAGTTTTCAGACAGCGCTCATGAATTTCGCAAATTATAAGAGCCTCAAACCGCAAAACGAAAAAGGCAACAAGAGAGCGAGAGAGAGAGAGAGAGCGCAAGGCTGAATGCTACTGCAATTTTAAAGGCAAGCCACAATGTGTGTGTGTGTGCATTTTGTATACACAAGTGGCACAAGGAACACGTACCAGATATAGCTTGTGGCATATACTATATAGACACATATATATAGAAAGCTCTGAGTCTGCAAACCCGTTGATAGAAATTTGTATTGAGCGCAGGTAAGCAGAGATGTGGGAACGCAGTGCTCTACTTGTAATTGAAATTTAATTCAAAGCCAGACAGCAACAACAACAACAACAAAACGAGTGAAAGCTAAGTGCAATAACTAGTTTTTGCTTTTATCAATATTTAAGCAGGCCAAGCTTTCAACAAAAGTAATCAGCTAAAGTCTCAGTCTCGTACGATCTTGTCTCATCTGTCACAATTTGAAATGACATTAGTTTGTTGACTGATGGCATTGCCAATGAGTGAATGAGTGAGTGAGTGTGCGTGGGTAAGTGCACCCCAGGCGTATACGCAATCAAAAATTGTATATCATATGACAAATTCAATCAGACAAAAGAACACGACATAATTGAGTGTATATATATGTGTGTGTATAGCCCAGAGCAGTGCGTTGCCAAAGACAAATATTGATGTTGACTTGCTGCCTAGACACACACACACAGTCAATCACACATACATGCTTAACAAGGCTAAGAGCCAGACAACAGCAGTCAACAGCAATCAGCAGCATCATATCAATTATTTAAGCGCATTTTTGAAACATTGACAAACGCCAGCAAGAGAAGCAGAGCGCGCTGAGCGAGGATGAGCTGAAAGTCATTTAACAATTAACAAATGTGAATTTATTATTGTAAGGGTTGCTATGTTGAAAGCTTTAAATGTATGTGCAGTAAGTCAGCAAATAGTTTTCTTTATATAAAAACTTGTTGTATTCTTGGAATTTATTTCAATGCCAAATATAATATATGCAACTCTAATCTAAATGTAAATTTACTGCTGTGCTTGAATTGAAATTGTCAGTTGCTGTTAACAAATATGCTACTCATGAGAGGTAAAGCTAAAGCAGCCAATTTATTGAATTGAATTACATTGATTTGGAATTGTATGTTTGAATCAAATTAACTGTGACAGCTTATGGACTACACTGTCGATTACATCCCACTGTGCTTTCCGTTTTGCTGATTGTGATTTTTACATGCATTTTTCTTAGCTTAATTCATGAATTTCTCTTTTTGGTCTTTTAAGTAGACTGTAGTTCCGAGAATCATTAAAAAAGCTTTGCTGTCGTTTCATTTGTTTTTTTTTTTTTAATAAAAATTTGTTTCATATTGCATCAAGTCAACTTCTGTATTATGGCAATGTAATCTAATACTTATTAAAAATAATTATTTGAGAGATTTTTCATAGTCTTAATGTTGTTAAATTAATTGCTGCTGTGTTTTCTTCTGCTGCTACATCGACCATCTTCGAGTTAACGCTTTAGCCAAGCTGCTGTGTTATCTATTTAGTTAAGTTAACTTTCAAATTCGCTTTACTATTCTTATGTACACTGCTGTTGTGTCTTGTGTGTTGAGTAGTGTAGCAAAAGCATATAGAACATGAACATGAATATGCATATGCATATATGAGCTTTGGTTTGGCTGCTGCGGGCAAACATTGTGTCCACTTGCCACTAATATCCAATTAGCGTGTCGGTGTCGTTGCCGTTGCCGTTATCGTGGTTGCAAGCGCATGTTGCCACATTATGTTGCTGCTGCGTGCGCTGCAATTTGTCAACCCTTATAGATGGCAAGCATATGCCAACAGACACACGCAGCTTAAGTCGAGTGTGTGGCACACAGCTGATAAGGCATGCCACGTTGCGCTGCCTTGGGGCATTAGCTTTTATTGTAAATTAGTTATTGGCATGTTGTTCCCAACTAAGCGATGATAAAAACTTCCAACTAACAAGCGCAATCTCTCTCCCACTCTCTCTCTCTTTTATAGCTAATAAAATGTGCAGGACATAAATCAGCAAACTACAACAACCACCCCAAGCAGCAGAAGAAGAAGAAGAAGAAGTAGCACAACTACTACTCAGCTTTATTGTACTGTTGGCTAAGGCGGAAGGAAGCGCGTTAAGAGCGCGTTTTAGCCCACAAGTAAAATGCATTTACACTTTGAACGCAACATAAATACAAAATGCGACTGCACAATACTCTCGTTGTCCTGGATGGGAAAGGTGCCAGATGATATACCCGAGGTAAGTGTAGAAAGAGAGACGTTGCCAACGTTAATTCATTACTTTTAATATTAATGCAATAAAGTGCCGACAATGTCGATTAAACTATCGACAGCACTTTAAATTGCCGACAGCGCTCATTAGTTGTAGCTCAAGGCGAGCAGCTCGAGAGCTAATGGCAAATACTAAAAGTTATGTCTGCACTAAGCAAAATCGATATTGATAGCAAATTATAAACACTTAAAGCAGCGGCTAAGGTTAAGTGCTGCTCTAGAGTGGGAGTAGTTAGCTGGAATAAAAACTTGTGAATGCAGAACATTTAGCTGATAATGATATAGTTGGAACACAATTTATTGCCTCCATTTATTGAATGTACAATAAATAATTAATAAATTCACATGCAGCAGCAGTTGTTAACTGCAATTAAAATGAATTACAATCAACTTTATGCTTGCAAAGTGTATATTATAGTCTTGCTTGCTTCTTCTAGTCTCCAGTCTTAAACTGGTAGTTGAGTCAGCGCTGTTATTGTGATACTAAAAATGTTGGGGTATATCAATGACAGACACTGATATATTGACAAGCAGGTTATTGATCCATACACACACACACACACACCTACACATCCGGTTTGTGTACGCATGACTTGACTTTGAGTTTACTACTCATCATCTACTTGGAAAAAATGTTGTGCGTTGGCTCGTTCTTCCGACCGGAAGTGCAGACAATTTGAAACGCAATCTATGCAGCAGCCATAACTATTTTTTAACTGCTGACCAAGAGCATCCGCTTGAGCATCTCTGCAGTGCGTTGTTCAGTGGGGCTTAAAATTGATTTTCTATGCACGCTGCCTGGCCTAACTTTGCCAATTATTATAAAAAGTTTTCAATGCAAGCAGAGCGAGCGCACAAAAGGCACAAAATTCCGAGCACGCTATAATCCTTTTTATATTGCATACGATATAAAAAAAGAAAACCAATCAAACTGCGTTGATCCCGCACGCTGTCTTGCGTGGTTAAATTAAACTTGAGACGCTACCTGCAACTGTATGTGTGTGCTATCTGTGTGTGTGTGTGTTTATCATTCATTCATTCAGTTCAGTTTGTGCCCCCAACGGGCGCATTTGCTGCTTGCGATTTATTTAACAGTTTTCAATTTCATTTTCAACACTTGGACTCGGACCATTGTGTAAGTGTGTGCAAGAGTGTAAAATGTATTAGTGTGCGTGTGTATGCGGTTACGCGCACGTGTCTGTGTCTGTGTTGGCGCGTGTCGATTTTTATATTCGTGTTGCCATTTCCTCTTTTAAAATAATCTCGCTTCAGCTCAAACCCAAACCCAAAGCTGCTTGCGAATTACGGCTACGCATCAATTTATGCTCGATAAGCTTTTGTTATGTCTGATAACAGTTACAGCTTGTAATTAAAATTGTAATTTCAAGTTGTTTACAGAGTATCTTGATGTGCTATATGCCTGACTGTTAAGCAGTTGCTGCTGCTGCTGCTGACGATTTCAATTCCGTAAATGCGCAAATCCTGAGGGAACTGTTACTTTTTTTTTTGCATATAAATCAACTCAACGTTTTGTGGGTTTTCTTTAAATATTCCCTTTGCGCTAACATTACATCAAAGCAGAGCTGCCAAGACATAAATATTATTTAGCGGAAGTGCTATTTTATTGATTTAAATTCATCATAAAAATGAGTGTGCTAAGGCTTTAAAAGAAAGAATTTTAATGAAATTTATAAGATTTTTCCACTCCACTTTAGTCGCTCATAATCTGTTTATCTCACATCTTGTTAACTTTTTAGCCCTTTGACACAAACTTGTGCTTGCCAACTATCATCAAAGTCAGCAGCAATCATTGAATGCTAGTGCTCAAAATCCTATGTTGGCATTTTTCTTTTTTGACAAGGCAGACAATTGACAATGCCTTGTAGTGCAAAAGCTGCCAAAGTCAGGGCAAGCAAGTCAAGTGCCACAGACACACCCCAAGCCAAGCCAAGCCAAGCCAACAAACTCACCCTGGCTAGTCTTTTGGGCTGTCGCGAGACACACACATGGGCACATAAATTGACAGCTACATTACTGACAGGCAGCCAAATCATAAAAAAGTAATTCGATAGCATTGAGAGGCTGCTTGCAACATTTGCATTGCATAATGTTATTATCATTTTTGCATTTATGCAAATGTGTGCGTAGGGGAATTTTACAATTTGAATGCGCTTGTGATTTACACAAATTTTGCGCCCTTTACATTCCAATTCATCAATTTGTGTAATGAGTGCGCCGCTTGCTTTGCATATTTTTATGACGCGCACAAAAGTATGCTAACATTATTGTATGCAAAGTGAACTTTTCATTAGAAGCTAAATGAATTTTGCTCGAGCAGGCAAATTCCAACGTGCGCGGTCTAATTAACTCTTGGCAACTGTTCGTAGCTCTTAAAGCATTAACGCCAGACTTGACTGAAGCATCATTAGCCAAAAGCGCTGGACAGCGCGCTAAGCATCATTAATAAGTTGCTAACGCTGCGACGCTGCGACGCTGCGACGCTCGCTCTTTTACTCTGGTTGTCTTATCTGTTTGGTCTGTTTTAATTACGCACCGTAAAAAATAATTGAGTTCTTAGTAGCTGTGCATTGAATCTGCGTTTGAGCAGTTAAACGGGCTGCTGGGGCTGGTCAGTGACCGACCGACCGATGAAGCAGCCGCAGGGCAATTCCTGCTGCTCTGGCTGTGGCTGTGGCTGCCACTGCTCCTGCTAATTATGTGCACTAGACTGTGCCGTTATTTTCTGGCGGCATTTCATTTCATTTCGCTTGAAGCTATATAAACTGTAGCCGTAGCATAAGCATAGTTGCCTACGTTATTTACAGGCAGTTGAATTGCGTTTTGGTGTGTAGCACTCGTGGGGGTTTCCACTGGCTGTGCAGCGTTATTTATGTTTGTTTCATTGCGCGTGTTTTTATTTAATTTTGCCAGCAACATAAAAATGCCAAGCCGTAGACGCCGTTGCCGCTGCCGCCGCTGCTGCTGCTGTTGTTACCTTTATTTGCTGTTGTTTTCATTGCGTTTATATTATATACATAATGAGCTGCTGCTGGCTGATATAAAATGACAAGCAAATGAGGCAGGCTTATTGCTGTTAAAGACAAAATAAAAACAAAATTAAATTTGGGTACGAGATTTTGACAATGATAATTATTAAGCGAAATTGTAAAATAAAACTTCACTATGATTTATGACTTATAATGATAACAGTGCTGTGTATATTTAGCTAATGCTCTAACTAATTATAAAGTTGCTTATTGCAGTGTATTTGACAGTTGGTCAGCTGAAATTTTAACTAAGTTTACGCTTATGCTTGTTTTAAATCAAAAGTTGCTTTAACAAACAACCCTGAAATTCGTTGCAAGCTCTCACACACACACACACACACGCACATAGGGTAACTCACGCGTACTAAATGTGTTACGTGAGCGTAGCCAGAGCATGTTACGCCTGCCTGGTGAACCACTTCCCACTCTTGCTCGACTCATCAGCCGCTTGCCACGCTTACGGCTTAAGCTGATTTAAACACAACGCAACTTGCGTGTGTATGAGTGTGTGCGGTTTGTTGAACAGGTGCCGTTTACAAGTGGCAATTGAGTAGCTGGCGCAGTTAATTGAAAACTTTTTAATTGCTCTTGGCCTAAAACTTAGTTCATGGCTTAGCAGGCTTTGATTTATGGTCGAATCATGCGCTCAATATTCTGTTGTTGACAGTTTCAATTAAGTGACGACACGCGCTGCAGGGCATAGGACTTCAATCGAGGGGTGTACATAATAAGGGGCAGTTCGACGAGCTCGACGAGTTGCAAATGCAATCGAACGTTAAACGTTTTGCCAGCCATGCAATACAATTGCACCTTTTTTTGTGCTGTTTGTGGCAGTTTTTCTCTAGAACACACACACACACACAGCTACACACATACAGCTGCAGACAAACAAATCTCTTGGTTGACGCTGTGGCTTACAGTTTGCGTCATTGATTGGTTTACCTCAGCTTTTGTTTGTTAGCATTGGCTTTAGTTCTGTTTTCTACTTTGTTCTTGTTGTTGCGGCTGTCGTCGTGTGTGTGTGCCTGCCACACGTTAGACATTTCAATTGTTGCGCGCGCCCGCCCAATCAATCAATTGTGCAACGAAGCGAAGAGAGAGCTTAACTATTGCATAAATCCTGCTCAATTGCTAAATGAGTTTTTCTCACTATCGAATTTAAATTAAATGCGATTTTTTCTGCATGAATTTTGTTAGTTTTTATAGCATACGCTCCTTAGTTAAGCTGCTTAGTTGTTATAGTTTTATGCATTGTCTGGCTGCCTTTTGAATTTATGCATATTACGCATACAACATGTGCGCCCAAAAGTTTTGCTTCTTTATGCTATTTTTTGCGTTACTTTGACAGCACAAAGAGATTTGTTGTACAATGGGCAGCTATATATAACATATATATATGCATATGTCAAATGACATAACTCTCACTCTCTCTCTCCGGCTCTCATGCAACATTTGTCAACGCTGCAAGATGATATATGCCTCATGCCACTCACACTCACACTGTCTGCTTGTAACAAAAGCCTGAGCTGCACTTGTGCATGCTAAAATGCGTTATTAAGTGCATAAATATGCATTGCGACCACGCCCCCAGCTTACCCCTTGCCCTCAGCTCCTTTGACTGATGCTAACAATAGCGCTCAGGTGAACAGACAAGAGCTTTTGAAATTTAATAAAATTCAAATGCAAGGCAGACATGTGCAACACACGCACACACACACACGCACGCATACACATACAGTGTAAAAAGGGTTCTCTGCCACGCTAATGAGTTTGGGGGCACGTCGTCTCGTCTCGTTTCGCACAAGAGGCGACAATGAGCATCATGTATGAATTATGCAGCGAAAAGCGAGTGCACATTGCATTGAATACCAAAAGTTTGTGGTAATGTGCGCTAAAATACATTTTAATTATTTTAAATTGCAAATGTGCAAATAAAACAAGCGGCGCCGCCACCGCCAAAGCCCCAAACGCGGCCCAGCAACAGCAGCAAAAGAGAAAAGCAAGAAAAAATCAATAGCGAAGCAAAAAAAAGGATCAAATGCTGAGCTGAGCACACGTGCTAGCTGCCAGGCATTCAGTTACATGTGTGTATAAGTATAAATATATATATAAATGTATAAGGTAAGTCAGCAAAGCCATTAAAGTTTAGCAGGCGAACGAGCAGGGGAAAGAGAAAGCGAGAGAGAGAGAGTAGTCAGCCCACTTACATGTTGTGTTTTATACAAAAATTATTTAATTTGTTAAGCAAAAAGTTGCCAAGCATATTATCATATATTGAATAATCCAATGCTCAACCCTTAGTACTTAGCACTTGGCCTCTCTGAGTAGAACTCAAGCTCGAGCTGTCAGCTGTCGTTTTGTCGTTAGCTGCACCCAGTGCCAACCCCAGCCACAGCCCCTGCCCCACACCCAAGCCAAGCCTTTTTTTTTCACACTCGTCGCACGCTTGTGTTTGTGGGGCACAAGTGGCAAAATGTTGTTACGTGAGCATTAAACCATATTTTAAGTTATTAAGTTATTGACAAAAGCACACGTCAGCCCTTTGCTGTTCATATGATGTGGAAAGGGTGTGGGGGCTGTTAGCCTGGCCATGTGGCTTGTTATTGAGGCCTCCATGACTGGCAGCCGTTGCCAACTGAATGACACTTGTGTGTGTGTGTGTGTGTCTGCTGCTTATCCTTCTGCTTGTTTACAATGCCAATGCCACGCCCTAAACACACACACACACACATACAACAATATATATATATATATATAATACATGTGCTCGTATAATGCCTGAATTATATGTCTGCGCATAAAAGTTGTAACTGTAAGCGGCACGCATAAAAAGAAATTTTCAATTTCGTACAAGCTGCTGCCTGCCAGCGGCATCTCTCACTCATCCTGCCAGCTGCTGATCCTGGCAGTTGATATGTTATTTCCTTTGGGAGCTGTGGCTCTGGCTCTGGCTCTGGCTCTGGCTCTGACTCTGGCTGTGTGAATTTTTAGCAAATTTTCTCTTGTAAATTAAACATACTCGTAAATACTCGTACTTGCTGCCGCTGCTGCACCCAAAGCACAAAGGCACACACAGTCACCAATCTCACATGTCCAATGTCCATGTCCGTGTCCCTGTTCCATGTCCATGTCGTGTGCTTTAAACTGTCTTATGGTTTTGACATTTTTATGCTGCAATTCCAACTGACACGTCGCTGTGTGTGTGTGTGTGTGTGTGGAGACTTCACTGTCATATTAAATATTAACTAGCATATATATATTTCAAATGCTTGGCGCTTGCAATAATAAACAATTTTATAAATTTAGACAGCGTACACATGGCGTATGCTTTATATTTTCATTTTGGCTGTGGCCACTTTCAACTTTGCAGTCTTGAACATTTTCCATGGCTTGAAGTTAATTTTATGTCCACCGGCTAAATCACTTTTTATTTTCCGTCTCATGCAATTTGGCAACAGTGCACACAAAGCTTTCTCAAACTTCTCTCTGTGTGTGTGTGTGTGTAACAGACATGAATAGCCAATGGTCGAGCGTAGTCGGGTTTTCCTTCTTTTTTCTTTTTGGGGTGCGTCTTTATGTGTGCGCAAATAAAAGAGAAACTCATTCGAGTTGAACACGCAGCCAAAGCCAAAGAAAGGAAAAGCTCACAGCTGTACTTAAGTTGCAACAACATAACTGGCGAAAACGCTAGCTACTAGTAGTCAATTTGGTAGTTATTGCTAAAATTTAATTGCTAACTAAACTTTGATAACACATTGAGTAACTTTAATGTCTTAAGTTGAATTTACGCTTCTTTTATAGCATTATTTTTCTCAGTGTACTGCATGTTTACTTTACGAAAAACATGTGCGTCAGCAGCAGCAAAAGTTTTTTCTTTTCTTTTTTTGTTGTATTTTGCTTTTGTTTTTTTTTTGCTCGCAAATCAAGCAACGACTTGGATAATTTGCCAGGATGCCCGCAAGGGCCGCGTCAAGCCAAACCAATGCCATGACCTACTTAAGTCACAACTTTTTCAATTTGTTTGCTATGCGTGGGCGTGGGCGTGAGCGTGTTAGACTGAAAACTGCAATGCAGCCATTTATTTCATTTAATTTAATAATACAATACGCAGAATGTTCAAACTAACGCATAAAGCTTTCATAACTGATATACACTATACACTTTGCTATATAACCAACACCTGAAGCTCAAACTGTGCAGCTGTTGCCTTAGACCACGGCAAACAGCATGAGACCCAACATGGCATAAAGATGTTGATCCGTTGCCGCCACTGCAGCATTGGGCCTAGCCGCCGGCTTCATATCGTCGGGGTTTATGCCATCAGCACTGCCATCGTCATCGTCATCATCCGCGGCTGTTGCTCCACTGCTTGCTGTAGTCCTTTTGCCACTGAGCAGCAGCAGCTGTAAGCGTTGCATTGGCGTCAGCTCGGGCGTCTGCGCGGGCGTCTTAACTTCTGGACCCATAAACGCCTTGTAGCCCGCCGGCTGTTGGCGCGTACGATAGCCATAGACAAACATTACCACAAACAGCGTCTTGGTGTTATAAGCCGTGATGGTGGCCTTAAGGGTTTGGGGCGTATAATGCGAGTACTCGACCACAGGCGCCTCGTCGTTTATGCCATGGCTTTCATACCACTGTAAAATGGCAAATTATTAACAATTATTCATATTGGATTAGCAAACTGCAGCTTACACCAACGAAAATGAATTTAACGTAGGTAATGTACACGCTGTCCACAAAGTAAAAGACAAGCGTTTGGTTCTGCTCTGTGCCAATGTCGGTTTGATAAGTTTCATAAATCATTTCGTCGCCTGCCCAAAATTGAAAATCAATTAAATGCAATTGTAAGTGAGTAAATAAAAAATGAACGCACCAGCTTGACGTTCGCCTTTGTCGATTATCTTATCCTTTAGACTATCAAAGTCGGTTTTGTTGTTGGGTATGGGTGCATCGGTGCCTTGCTCCGACACCAGCAACAGCTCCGTGCCGTTTTCGACTCTATCGAATACATCATAGTCAATGTCATCCATCTCTGCATCCGCATTGGACCTGAGTCTACCCTCAATGTACGGATCAGTATTAAGCAGCTGTGCAGGATTCGCAATCAACCTGCTGTCATTGAAGCCATAGATGCTAATGGTAACCTTAAAGGCGCTTGGAACAGGCTCGCTTGCATTTTCGATCACTAGGCTAATGCGGCCGACAATAAGATGATCGGTATAGCTGAATTTGACTTCAGCTGAAATGTTCTGAAATTGAAATAAATAAATAATTAACTTGAGCATAAGCAGATAAATTCCATAATGTATTCAATCGTGCGTATATATAGCATATAGCATATCGCTTATGCTTGACTGACTTTGCTCGGCCCATATTCATTCATAAGCATCAATGCCTTCGAGTGAATTGCTTGCCAAAAATATACAAATTTTCTTTAGAAATCTCAAGTCATTAGCTGGCACTTTGAAATAATATTTACAAATTTTATAATCGACATTGGAAGTCAGTTCGTCCCCCTTCATGTTGCGCTTTGAATATTTGCCAAAATATTGTGCAAAATATTTGCAGCCAATTGCACGTGTAGAATATAATTTATTTTTCATTAACTATAGCATTGTTGCAATTTGAGCAACAGTTGCTGTTTTTACGGCCACTATAAAAACAAAAACAGCAGCAAACATTTCTTTTCTTGATTTTCAATTAGCCCTAAGCATTTGACTTGCAAATAATTTGTTGGCTAATTTTTGCCGACGCGCCAGCTAAAGTCAGCGCGCACTAAAAATATATAAATAAATATGCCTATATATACATATACATATATATGCACAAATGTATATTTGTTGTTAGACGGTGGACACTTTTTCATTTTTAGCAACAACCAGAACGAAATGTTTGCGGCTATTTCGAGCAGGCAGTTTGCACTTACTTCTTCCGATACGATTTCAATAAAGGTGATTGGCTCCACTAGATTGTAGCTGAAGCTAATGCTGGCCGACTCATTGAGAGTGGCAGGACGCGAATGTTGCACATCCCGCATGAGCAGCTGATCATTATCAGCGCGATTGCCCACAGCAAAGTAACGCTCATAATTCAGTTCAGCACTGCTGCTGCCCAACACAGCAAACATTAGCAGCCCAAACATATATAAGGCACACATATTTTTAAAAAAGTCGTTGCGGTTGCTTATTGCAGCACTTGACACATGTTCTGTTCTTTACGAAGGCGCGCGTACTTTTGGGAACGCGTCGCAGCAAGCAAACGTTAGCAACTGAGGCGAGTGCTCTGACAGCTTGGGCGCTAGTAAAGTGCCGAGTGATCTCTAGACGTATTTCAGCTCAGAGCGCTAGGCGAATCGCTAGAGAGAGAGCGACAGCGCGTGCTCTCAGTTCACTGCATAGGGCGTAATATCTAAATAAAAATATTGTAGTAAACTCTTTATGCTCAACTGCTGTTTGTACTTGACCCCAAATGCTGCCCACCCCATCAGCTTGTTGAGCAACTGACAAGCGGCCACCTCCAGCTTCAGCTGCACTGATTTATTAGCAACTGAACTCGACCAGAAATAGGCGCCAGCGTTTAAATTTGTCACTCGAGTGTGCAAAAATAGGTAAATGCCTATAAACAAAATAGACGTGCAGTTTATTTATGGACGCTTGACTATTAAAGCAACAACACATAAATTTCTGTGGAAAACGTTTCGCAGACTTTATAGCAAATTAAAATGCGATTTGTGCATTGCGTATACGTCATGTTTGCATTTATCTGGGCTATTGATTTATAAAAATAACATGCGCCTTATGCTTTGCATAACAATTTACTATAATTCCATGCTATGTACTCATGAATTTATTGCAGGCCAAGTTAGCACGGGATTTTATGGTTGCACGCAATTACAAGCTCGTGTTGCATGTTGTGTCCTAAAAACCACAAATTGTGCAACAAACTGCGTACGCAATTTATGCCTGCAACATGCCGCAATAGCACCCAAAAAATTCCAAAACAGAAACAAGCACTGGCACTGCAACAAAAAGAGAGACAAGAACATTCAAACTGCAGCAGTGCTGGCTGCATATCTAAAATCTAATTGCTGAGCTTGGGCTGGGCGTTAAGTTGAGCATTGCTGCTGCTGCTGCAATAATCGAGGCAATTTCCGCATGCTGCAGCCAAGTGACAGTTGAGCGAAGCTTTAACGTGGCAACTGTTAACAAGTTGCAAGTGGCAACTTGGCTATGCGACAAGCTGTCAGCAACAGACTCTGGGCTGACAGTTGACGGCAAGTTTGCTTATGAAATGAGAAATTAAAGCATTTAAGATAATTGCATCAAGTAGTCAATAAAGCACGTCGCAACGCGCAGCATGTTGCACTTGGCTGGAATTAAGGCTAATGCAAGCAGAATTTAATTTTAAAGACAAACAAACTTTTAATTGCATTTAGTTTGGCACAAAGATTCTCATCGAATAACAATTCCGTGCATTTCTCCACATCAATTTGTGTTTTATTTAACGCATCAATTGTGCATTTTATTGTTTAAAAGCAAATTTATAGCATTTGTTGCTTGCATTTTATTCATGCGTATTAAAATGTGCTTGACTATACGGTCTAATGACCCTGAATATATGCATACTATATGTCCGATTCGAGTGTTGATCAAGCTCAAGTGGAATATTATAAACGCATGTTGATGGCTATTCAAGTGGCCCAATGAAAGGTTAACAACACTTTACAAAAGAAATGCGCTTTTCGTTATTGCCATATTAAATATGCAGACAGCATTTGAGCCCCATCCGCCAGCCCACCATCCAAATTGGCCAATTTGTGCGTTTTGGAATTTGTGAAATTTTTGTGCAATTGCCAATTAACGTTGATCCGCTGCACATGTAATGCGGGCGTGTGTGTGTGTGTGTGTGTGTGTGCATACTATATTGCGTAATTGCATTTGGCCAGGCTATGTATATGGCTAGTAAAGCAATTAGGGCGTGTAGGCGTGGCTTTACTGAAATCAATAAAAACGTTTGACCAAGCGGAAATTATAAATATTTCTGTTGCCTTGCTGCTGCTGCTGTTGTGTAGCGACGGCGCGGCAACAATTTTCATGCATGCCACGCAAATTGGATTTAACGTTAAAAATAATACATAGTACCATATTGCGCATTTTGGCTTAGCGCAGCTTAGCCCCAGCCATTTTAAAAGCTTTACGCGCTAAAATGTAGGCTACACTTTGCTCTTTGTACATGGGTGTATGTGTGTGTGTGAAGCTTATGTTTTATGGCAAGCTGAGTGCTTGTTAATTACACTCAACAAAAATAGCAGCTTTTGTTTATAACTAACATTGACTTTAGACAGTTTTAATAAACTGCAAACGAAAAAGCTACTGCTGAAAGTTGAAAGCAAATAATAAATATTTATTAAAAAGCAAACTCTTTTGCCATTTAGACATTCAAAATTAAAATAAATGGCTTTCAACGCTAAGCAATTATTTAAAACTGCAGGGCTGCAACAACAGAGTGCTTACTATTGGCCCACCCCCACATGTGTCGATAACAATAACTAATCGATCTTCGCTTCAATAAAAGTTCGTAAAGTGCGCACAAGAAATAACTTAACTTACTCTTGTTATATTTACTGCCACACTACTATTATTGATCTCAAGCCAGTTAAACATTTTTATCTTAAAACTATCTTGAGTGCATTTTACGTTTGAATGAAATTATGCTTCATTTAAAGTCACTTTATGCGGCAAGCTGTTTGCTTATGCAGCTGCCGCTGCTGTTGAGTCGAAGCTGTTTGCTCTAGATGCCAAGCACATGCCCAATTGAGTGTCTATGGGCGAGAATTGTGCGCACAGCTTGGCCAAGTAATCCATTTTACGAGCTTTACTCTCAAGCTGCTGCTGACTGGCAATTGTCGCCTGCTTAGGCGCACGTCCAATTCCAAGTCCAAGTTGTTTGCCAGCTGCGTTTGTGGCAAGCATATTGATTTGCTTTTATCTTGTCGTATATACTATATGGTAAGGCTATTTGCATTTGTGTACTTGCAGGATGAGGGCTGGAAGCTGAATCGCACGAATTACTATCAGGAGGGCTGGCTGGCCACGGGCAATATACGCGGCATTGTGGGCGTGACCTTTACCACCTCGCACTGCCGCAAGAACATGGACTACCCGCTGCGCACCAACTACAATCTGCGTGGCCATCGCTCCGATGTTATACTGGTCAAGTGGAATGAGCCCTATCAGAAGCTGGCCAGCTGCGACAGCTCGGGTATTATCTTTGTGTGGATTAAATATGAAGGGCGCTGGTCCATAGAGCTGATCAATGATCGCAATACGCCAGTGACGCACTTTTCCTGGTCGCATGATGGGCGCATGGCGTTGATATGCTACCAGGATGGCTTTGTGCTCGTCGGCTCTGTGGCTGGACAGCGCTATTGGTCGTCCATGCTGAACCTGGAGTCGACGATAACCTGCGGCATTTGGACACCCGATGACCAGCAGGTTTACTTTGGCACCACGCAGGGTCAGGTGATTGTTATGGATGTGCATGGTGCGATGGTGTCGCAGGTGCAGCTGTCCAACGATGTGCCCATCACCTCCATGGCCTGGTCCTGCGAGAAATTCAAAATGGAGGAGGGCGAGGAAGCCGAGCCCGGCGTCACCAATGCCGCCAAGCGTTCCTTTGTGCTGGCGGTCAGCTTCCAAAACGGTTATATCTACCTGCTAAAGTCGTTTGACGACGTCTCACCCGCACATATCAATACCTGCCTTAATGGCGCACTCGGCATGGTCATGGAATGGAGCAACTCGCGCGAGCTGCTCGCCGTTGCCGGCACGCTGCGCAGCTCCAGCTCCGGGGCCACCAACGATGAATTGCCCACTGCGCCCAGCGCCGCCAACTGCTACAATAATATGGTCAAGTTCTATACCGAGTCGGGAACTTGCCTCTACCAGGCGCACATACCCTGCAGCAGTCACACAGTCTCGGCCATCACTTGGGGACACAACGACAAGCGTCTGTTTATTGCCACGGGCACGCAGGTGCACATTGCTTGGGTCTCGCGCCGCGTGGCCTCGCTGCAGCTGCTCTGCCGCCTGCAGATACAAGCGAGCGTCGGCTCCGAGACGCTCTTGCCGCTGTTGCCATTGCCTTCTAGGATTAAGTCGCTCATCGGCAATCTCTTTGCTCAAACCATTAGAGTAAGTCTTCAATTCAAACAAAGCTCCTGCTCATACTAAAGTTTTATCTTCTGCAGTGCTGTGTACCTGATCTCAAGTCGCTGCGTGACTTTGTGTCGCGTCCGCCGCTCTGCTCGACGCGTTTGCATTGCACAATGATACGCCATGATGATGACTCCAATTTGAGCTCGGGCACCTGCTATACGTTATATCTGGAATATCTGGGCGGCTTGGTGCCGCTGCTCAAGGGCAAACGCACCTCGAAAATAAGACCAGAGTTTGTCATCTTTGATCCACAAGTGAATGGCGAGTGCTCCATTGAATCCTTATCGCTCTTGTGCTTACTTTTTTTTGCTTTTACAGAGAACTCGCTGTACTTTCAGTACACCACCGAGGCCAAGAGCAGCTCGGGCTCCAGTCAGTCCACAACGACGGGCAACAGCGGACGCACCGACTCCTCGGACAGCGACTTTGATGAGCGTTATCGCTATGGCTCACCACGCACGCCGCGCAAGCGTCGAGTGCGCCCCAAGCGACGCAATCAGACGGGCGCTGGAGCTGCAGCTGGTGGCGCTGCCAATGATGCCGACAGCCTGGATGAGCTCGCCTATGTGGACACGCTGCCCGAGGTAAGTGATGCTTGAACTTAGCTTCAGCTTTTGCTTAATCTCTTAACTCTGCTCTACTAAGCAGGAAGTCAAGCTGGTGGAGGTGACCTCGAACATTTGGGGCACGAAATTCAAAATCCATGGACTTGCCAAAACCGTCCCAGGCAATTTAGGCCAAGTAACCTATAAGACGTCCCTACTGCATTTGCAGCCGCGTCAAATGACGCTGGTCATAACGGAGCTGCGCGATGACTTTCCGCCCGGACCAGATCCCAGCTTTAATCCCAATCTGTTCTCCGAGGACGAAGAGGAACATCATCATCATCAACAGCAGCAGCAGCAACAACAGCAGCAGCAGCAGCTGCAGCAGGATGCAGTGCCGCAAGTGAGCATCACCGAAGCTGCTAAGCCGCCCATGATGCCAACGCGCCGTCTAACCGAAGCAAATGCGCCACCCATAGCACCCATGTCGCCACGCCCAAATCGCATATTGGCGCGTCATAAAAACTCACACGGGCTAACGGTAAATGGTGGCGGCGGCTCGGGCAGCGGCAACAACAGCTTGGGCTTGAGTCCGCTCGCCCGCGCTGAAAGCTACGATGATGACTCCTCCGAATCGCAGGAGACAACGGCGGGCAGCAGTTGCACCACCGTGCTGCTGCATCAGGCGCCTGCCACCAGCAGTGGCGCCACGCCCGGTCCCAGCTGCAGCAAGAATATCACGCGTCCCAAGACAATTAGCAGCTTTAAGAACAACTACAGTCGCTCCAGTTCCAACTCCAGCTGCCAGTCGCGTCATGCCATCTCGCCGCTCTACTGCGATGGCTCCGTGCCCACGCTGCAGTCGCCCAAGAACGCTGTCGCTCCCTCAGACATCATCTTCGAACGTCCCGCTGTCCCCGGACCAGCCCAGACCACGCTCATGTCGTACTCAAGCAATGCGGATTATGCACAGAATGTGGTGCAGGTGAAGAATGCGCTCATGTCGGAGCCTGTGCGCTCCGCCAACAGTCATGTGAATCCTGTGCCGCTGAATCTCAATTTAAATCTGGAGCGCATGGATGCCAGAGCGGTCAAATGCATGCCATCCAGCTCCAAGCGACGTGAAATGCTTTACATAGACGAGGAGACGCAGTCACCCGCCGCCTGCTCCAGTGCCACAGCCATGAAGCGCACGCCCACTGTGGTGTCCATTGCACCCGCCTTGCCGGACTCCATTACGCGCAGCTGCAGCGTAGGCTACCTGGACTCGGTAGCCATAACACCTTCGGATGAAGCTCTGTCTGCCTTGCGCAAGGATGCGCCCAACAAGCGACTTATACTCGTGGACAAGCGACGTCAGCGTCAGCGCAAGCGTCAGCAGCAGCAGCAACAATCTGCGAACGCTGGACGCCATAAACTGCAGCAGACTGGCAAATCCAAAAGCTTGGACTCCTGCGATCTGCTTTCGCTGCAAACTAAGCTGAGCAGCAAGGAAACTGAGCAGGTGGTGAAAAAGTTGCAGGAAATCTCCGACAGCAGCGCCTGCAGCAGCGCTGCCAATACGCTCTGCTTCAAGTGTCGCAACAATATGAATCCCAGCAATGCCTGCAAGCGCTGTCAGCCCAATCTGGATGAGATTACAGCGGCGGTCAGCGTAGAGCCGCCTAAAGAGGCGCTGCCAGCAGCTGCAGCGCCCAAACCTGCGCCCAAGAAACGCTTTGATGTCATCACTAGCTTTACAGACAGTCCGCTCTTTACGCGCAAGCATCGCTTTGGCTATGGCAAGAAGGAAAGCAGCACGGAGCAGTCGACGCCGCTGCTGGCGCGCAAGCAGGAGCATGGCTTTAGTTTCGTCAAGCAACTGTCCGAAGTGCGCTGGCGTCGCAAGGAGCCAGCTCAGGCACAGACTCAGGCGCAAAATCAAGCTAACCAGCTGGAGCGACAGCAATCCGAGGGCGGCAATCTCAGCTGCGGCACGGTGGAGGCCACGCCCGTAGAAGCCAAGACATCCGTCTCACTGCACACGCAGGTAAAACTTAACAGTTAACAAAAGTTAAGCTTGGTATTAACATTATTTTTTATCTTAGGCCTTGACTACCTTGGAGAACATTATCAGTCGCCTGCGTGATCTGGACGAAGGGCGCTTGACACCGCCTTCAACGCCGCAGCGCTTGCCGCGCAGCTCTCCCGCCTCGCCAGCGGCCAGCAAAAAGAACAAACGCCAGCAAAGCAATTCACCCATACGCCATATACTCAATTCCCCATTGCTGAATCGTCGGCAGCGCAAGAAACCGAGCATTATAGAAAGCTCCGATGATGAGGGCAACCAAACTCATGGCTCGGCTGAGGAGCTTGGCAATTCGGGCAGTGGCAGCGGCAATGGCAAACAGTATCGTGATCTGGAGACATTCCAAAAGGCGCAGCTGCGTCAAAAAGTATGTGTTAATATTAAAATAATAAGCTTGGATTTATTTACTTTATTAGTTGCAGCTTAAACGCGGTAAGATTGAACCCAATGGTAGTGCCAGCTGCGCTAATCCTGCGCCTGTGCGACGTGAGTTTGTCATGCACAACAAGGCGCCCATGTGGAATGAGATGAGTCAAGTCTATCAGCTGGACTTTGGCGGGCGCGTCACACAGGAGTCGGCCAAGAATTTCCAAATCGAGTTTCGTGGCAAGCAGGTGAGAGCAGATTGTTGTTATGCAGCTAAAGCAACTAAAACTCATGCATATTCTATTGCAGGTCATGCAATTTGGGCGCATCGATGGCAATGCCTACACCTTGGACTTTCAGTATCCCTTCTCGGCGCTGCAGGCATTTGCAGTGGCCTTGGCCAACGTTACACAGCGTCTAAAGTAAATCTATTTAACATATTGTACTATATATATATTATATAGATGTTGCTCTTCACACGCCAGCCTAATAGCAGCAGCAGCTAACGCTTAATACGCATGAATATTTTTTGATACACATAAGGCGCCTTTGCTTCTTCATTTGTAAATACTAATGTATGTCTGTATGTATTGTGGTCTTAGGTTTCTGTATAATGAAATGATATACTCGTATATATGAACAAATACCACCATTTGATTGAAGGTAATGCCAAAATTTGCAATTATGCAATTTTGATATGGAAGTGTGCAATCTCAAAAGTCCGATCCATTTTTTGTGCAATATTTGTATGACAAACTTTTTTCGGATTAAGTAAAACCGCATTGTATGTAACTGTAAATGTTTAAGAAAACGTATTTTAATGACAACACGATTTTTTCAGTCGAACTTTTTAAAAATCTAGTTTGTACTTAGCTTTTGTTTTCTACATAAACTTAATTTCGTTATGACTTTTTAGCTTAAGAGCAAATTAATTGTATTATCAAAAGAATTCGCTTAAAAGAAAACAAAACAAAAAGCTAAACGCTTGGCTTAATATATATATAAACAATTGTCTGTGTGAAACGAGTACTTAATGCTAGCATAATTAATTTTTTATATGTAAAATCAACAAATTGTGAATGCTAGTTAATATTCAAAACACAAAACACATCCTTCAAGCCCACAGTCTACAAAATATAAGACATTTTGTGCTTTTCCTCTTAAAACTCTTTTTGTAGCTAGGCTTAATTTCAATGAAAATTCGTTATTGTAATTGTTGTGAATATTGAAATAAACTCAAATTGAATTGTAAACGACCCAAGGCGTGCTTACCAATTCAATAAAATAAATATTGTATGTGAATAAATGGGGAATATTGGAAAAGTACCTGCACGCTTGTGTAGGTGCATCGAAAACAAGTTCGTTGTCCAAGTCACTTTTGTTTATTTATGGAATCTAAAAAGTATGCAACAGATTTTTATATGCTTAGAGTGCAATAAAAGTGGCCAAAATCATCAAAATTGTCCTTTCACCTAAACTTCAAGGGCAATCAAGATGTCCTTTGGTCATTTAATGCCCGGAAGGTCAAAAAAGCATGTCCCGACTATTAAAACTTAATAAATGGCTTTTACTTTACACATTATAGGCCTTAAATACTAAACTTTAAACAAACATTTTCCCTAAATATACATATTGGATTGTTAATTGCACTTCATCCGGAAACTATATAAAAGATTCATGTCTTTTTGTTCAGCTGCTCAATATCAATTTCAGCTTTCTCCCAATCTGGAATGGACTTTTCCTTGACGTGCCATGAGTCAGTTTTGGCTCCTTTCATTTCAGCTATAAAAAGAAGATAACAATTATTAAGTTAATTAAAATTTTTATCAACTATTTGCTTACAGGTTTTAAAACGTTTGACGCCCTCTTGCATATCTGATATCATAGGCGCGGTCACGTTCATTATCTCGTTGTTAACAGCCGCATAGAAACCGGGCCTGTTATAGGCGTTAGCGTTATCTAACACAGCATTGCGGTCATGCTGCAGTGAAGCCATGGGAAATTTTGCTATGCTAAATGCCAAATTGACAGCCTGACCCAAAGCTGTGCCTGTGGCTACAACTCGATTTACGAGACCAATGCGTAAAGCCTCCTGGGCATACACGCGTCGCCCGGTCTCTATTATGTCCACAGCGTTGGAATAACCAACCGCTCCAGCCAGACGCACGCTACCAGCATCACTAAGCGGCACTCCAAATCTTCGATTAAAAAATCCTACTACAGCAGTGTCTTCCATCACACGCAGATCACAGAGCAGTGCCAGTTCCAAACCACTAGCCACACAAAATCCGCTAATGCCACATATTATGGGCTTACGTAAGTGTCTTCTTGTCGGACCAACGGAACCCTCGCGACGTAACAGAAAATTCAAGCTGCCGCGTTGCGCTTCCGCCTCCAGTTCTTTCAGATCATAACCAGCTGAAAATGAGCCGCCAACACCATACAGCACGCCAACCGGTGAAGTGTCATCCTCCTCGAACTGACTAATGGCTTCGCTTAACTTTTCAGCGGTAGCGCCATCAATTGAATTTCGCTGCTGTTCTCTGTTGATGCCAATCAGTGTTATGTGAGAGTCTTTCTCCACCAATATTAAGGGACGGGCTGCTTCGCTCTTATCATTGCTCTCAGCATTTTTCCTCGCACTTTGTGATATTCCTTGTGTCTTAAAATAGCTTGTAAGCAGTGTGCGGTGTAATAATTTGTTACAGCTAAAACTTGTTGATGTAAACAATCTGTTCATTTTAATGTTTTCTTTTTTAGTGATGAGCACGTGAGGCAGTTGCCAGGCACGACGCCCCGATATGTTATTTTCCGCATTTCTAATGTACTACTTAATTAAAAGTACACATAAGCCACTCTATTAACTTTCTTATATTCTTAATTAACTTTGCGATTTTTTTAATTGGTAATTCCATTTATATTATTGATTCAAGCCGGATCGTTCATTACTGCTAAGTGTTGGTTAATGCTGATAGCATAATTTATCGCAGCTCGATAGGCAGAATGATTATTTGGCCGCGCTTACCTGGCAACACTTGTAAAGTAAAGGCGCTACCAGACTGCGCTCGTGTAAAAAGAAAAGTGCCGATGAAACGAAAATACAGATTAACGCTGCCAATTGAATTTTAATTTATTTATAAAAATAACAAAAGAATAGTGTAAAAAGTAGATTAAATTGTGGCGCATGTGTCGATGCACCAACAGTGATATAAGCAAAGTACAAAATACATTCTCTTTTCCATTTCGCTTGCGGATATTTATTCAACCGCAGACAAAGGATAGTTAACAACGGTATTAATTTGTATATTTAATACGATTGTTTATTAAACAGTCAGCGCAGCGGGCAATTGCTTTTGAACTGCTGTGCTGCTGCGGGCAAAACAACAACAGCAATAGTAGAGCCTGAGTGAAAATGTCCAATTCGGCAGCATTCGACCATAACAATAGTGTAGTGTGAAAGAAAGAGAGGGTGTGAGAGGAGGAGGCTGCCCTGCCCAGACGAGCCGGGCGTTGCATGTGGCCGCGGAATCATGCAATAATATGTCGATAGCATTGCTCACTTGAAATATAATTGAATTGGCATACAAATTATGGCTTAGCTTCCAATATTGTTGTTGATGGGGTCGAACCGCCAGTCAGCCGCCTGCATTATTAGAACTTAATTGTGTCTATTTATAACATTTGGGCGCGTTTGTGTTTGTCTGTTGCCTACGACTCCGCCCCATGCATTTTAGTCGCAGTCTGTGCTCCATTGGCGCCCCCGAGGTCGGCGCTTTTGTCGCCGGCAATATTGCCATTTTGTATATGTGAACATGTGCGCGTATGTGTGTATGTAAATAAAAAAAGGGCGTATTAATTTAGCAGATAATTACAAAAAATTAAAGTAGCAACTATTTAAGAGTATGATTTCACAATAAGTAAGAGTATTTAAACTTCGCCTTTCCGCAGTGCTCTTCGTATGCGTGTTATTATTTACTATGTATGCCACAGTCTGTATGCGCATCATGATCTATTTTAGTATATTTTATTTTGCAAAAAAGAAAAACTGTCTCAAAGCACAAATAAATAAAACATTCGTTTTATGGCTCGCATGCTGTTTGCTGCCAGGCGACACACCTTTTGCTGACAGACAAACAGCCTTTGATCGTGTAAATGTTCGCATTTTGGAGAGTTAGTCATGGGTCTAAAAACAATTAAAGCGTCTGTATGTATGTATGATGTGATGTGTGCTTATGGTCAGATAAGATGTACAGAGTTTATTGCCTTAAGTAGAGCTTAATTAATTGAATTAAACGCACATACGCACGCATTCAATGCTAAAGACATGCTCTCACAAACATCAACAACAATAATTTTTTCGCTCATTCAGCAAGCACACAGTCACGACTCGACGATGTCAACCGGAAGGCCCATAAAATGTGTCGTCGTTGGTGACGGCACTGTTGGAAAGACTTGCATGCTAATCTCCTATACAACAGACAGTTTTCCCGGTGAATATGTGCCTACAGTGTAAGTTTTCCAATGTACTTTCCGCACTTGCAACTTTCGCTAATCATTTATTTTATTTATAGTTTTGATAATTACTCCGCACCCATGCAAGTGGACACGATACAAGTATCGCTGGGCTTGTGGGATACAGCTGGACAGGAGGACTATGATCGCCTGCGACCGCTTTCCTACCCACAGACAGATGTTTTCCTGATATGCTACAGCGTGGCGAGCCCCTCGTCGTTTGAAAATGTCACAAGCAAATGGTATCCGGAGATAAAACATCACTGCCCCGACGCGCCCATTATATTAGTTGGTAAGCTGCCAGCTCAGCATGAGAGTTTTTTTTGTGTTTATTAAGTTTTGGTTTATTTTATAACTATAGGAACAAAAATCGATTTGCGTGACGATCGCGAGACATTGAGCGGTCTGGCCGAACAGGGCCTGACGCCGCTTAAGCGCGAGCAAGGTCAGAAGCTGGCAAACAAAATACGAGCTGTGAAATACATGGAGTGCTCCGCCTTGACGCAGCGTGGCCTAAAGCAAGTAAGTGCGCAACTAGCGGCACACCTAACAAGACTACTAATGCATTTTATGCTATTTAGGTGTTTGAGGAAGCGGTACGCGCAGTGTTGAGGCCAGAGCCATTAAAGCGACGCCAGCGAAAGTGCTTAGTTATGTGAAGAAGACGTGGCTTACTTGCAGAGAATACTCGACACACCACACAGACACCAATGGAGAACGCCCTCAACTACCTAAGCGTAAACAAATCAACTGGAAATTGTTTGATTCATTGAGCAACATTAATTTATATCTGTTTAAGTTGAAAACAACTCGAATATGTTTAATTTTCATGTAGGCCGCATGGCACAAACACTACGACTCCCTCCCGTTAGAGCTAAACAAACAAGAACAACAACAGAAATCTTTATAATTCGAAAAAACAGCTACTCATGTATGGAAATCTAGTCAATTGAATCGAATGTATTGTACTAACTATAAACAGTAACAAGAGAGAGTAACAGTAACAGGGCAAAGACAGCTTCGTAAAAGAAAAATATAAACATTGGTTTCGCATATCAGTGCTAAAATGTATGAATATTTAAGCATTTTCCTAATTTCTTCATTAAATGTATTATAATTATGTAGCCAAGACGTTTCCTAATTTAAACAATAACCAAACCACTTGACGCTGAGTTCTTTAAAGCATATATAAATCATTTTCATGCTAAAATCATCTTATTTTTTTCGAAAATTTTAAAAACTGTTGATTATTATTTGTATATTAACTTATTTATTGTCCTAACTATATGAATGCAAAGTTTATACATTTATGTTTTAAGTAGCGCAAAAAAGAAAGCAGAAAGGGAAAGGCAAACTGCATTTAAATGTGACTTGACTCGAATCAAAACAAAACAACAAAACAACATATAAATATAGTAATAAAAACCAAGCACAGCATTTTCTAAACACAACGGTTAGAGCAGAATTAAGACCAGAACAAAAGAACAAACAGTTTTTTTATATAATAAATATTTATACATCTTTATATATACATATATAGAAAAGTGAAGAAAAACTAACGAACAAAAACTCATGTAAATGCAATGCAATGTAAACGAAATGCGTTAAGTTTGAGCGATCGAGCAGCGCGCTATAAAAACTGATAATACTTACGAGAAATATATACATATTGTAATTTATTGAAATTAAAAACTGTTCGATTTTTTGTGCTCAACATTGCTTGTAATTAAATTTTTTATTCTTTATTTATTTAAATGCCACGTTTTTGGTTTGTTTGTAAATCAATTTAACATGATTGTTGTTTGGTGCGTGCCGCGAATTCAACGTTTGATAACAATTTTATATAATTTGGAAAACTAGCTTGTGTTGCAGTTGTCGGTGTGGAAGTGCAAGGTGGCGACGAGGGCACGCCCGCTTCAATACAAACGGAATGGCTTTGGATGCAAAGCCTGTCCAGGCCTCTTCTTGGCACCTGCGCTCTTGGGCCGCTTGGGCTCCGAGTTCAGCGATGGCATCGACACCGACAGCACCAGACATTCTGCTGGCAAGGATATGGATGAGGTCAACGTAGTGGCACGCTGTATACGCGGCGCTTTCCAATACTGCGGAGCAATAAAAACTTGAGGTTATACAACATATATTTCCATGTGATACTTTGATTTTATAGATCAAATATGAAATTTGATTGAGACTTAAGCTACAAACTTACAACATTCTTGCTTTAATTTCAATTTCAACCAATGCAACTCCAATGTGGCAATTGTGTGCGCTTTTGTGTATACGCTTGCCTCTTGCAACATGGCGCGTGAGCTAGAGCGTGGGCGTGGCATATCCAAATTACTGTCAAATTTCTAATTGAATTGAGCAAAACTAAGTGCTGATTGTTTAAATGAAAAAGAGTTGCTGTTTTTTTATTATGTTCTTGATTTAATGTTTGTTTGCTTAATTTGCCATTGTTCTTACATAATTGTATAACATTTTGAGAGGGGTCAGGGGCAGGTGTAAATAAATTGTGAGCATGTTGCATATATATTCTGTTTTACTATTGTTTATAAATTAAAAACTATTTTCTTTATATAGACAAAAGTATCTAAATTGTAGTACAAATGGCAATCAATAGAGCTAAATTTTGTATTGAATAAATATGTCAACATTAATACGATTACGTTTTCAAGTTTAACACACGTAAAGCATTAACATTTATATGCGATTAACATCTATATGTTGCCGTTTTTTCTTTTTTTTGTTGTAATATATTTTTGTTTATTTAGATACTTTTTTGTTTTTGATTTTGCTTTATGTGGATATATAAGATATAATAGCATTGTCTTGGTATTTTTGTATGATAAATAGTGCATTGATCAACTAGAATTATACGGTTTTTTCTCATATATGTATATATGGTGGTTGTAATTGCAAACTGCATCGGCTTGAGTGTATGTGTATGTGTGTGTGTGCTTATCAATTTAAGATTACAATTGTGTGTGTTAAATTATTGCATACTTTTCGCATTTGTGTAACTTGCTTAAATGTATAAATTTCAATTTGTTTAAATTTCTTGTTTGTTTTTTGCAAATTGTCTCAAATAATATATTGAATTTTCTTTTTGGACAATTGTTGAATTTAACATTGTTGATTTAGATTTTCATCAGCGCCGCTTATTGAAGCCGTCATGGATGGTAGTGGACTCTGCGTTCAAGATAAAGATAAATAAAATGTAATAAAATGCCATTCAAACAAAGCCATAAAAGTGAAATATAATAAATAAAGGTTGGAAATTAAAAGGATAAGCAGTTAAAACGAAAAGTCTAAAGGACTAACGAGCACAGCAAGCAATGTTGTATTCAAATATATGTTTCAATGAAACCGTCAACAAATTTATCTTTTGAAAGGTTCGGAGTCGGTGCTAACGGTACGGTTAGTCTATCACAGCACGGTTAAAGGATACGCAACGCACACAGTTTACAACTCGTGCGAGTCAGGACTTACAGCACTTCCTTATACGACAATTGTTCGGTTGGTTGAGTACTCGTACTAAGTATATATAGTTTTGTTTTATATAAAATCGCAATGTTTCAAGTTTAAAGAGTATTTTTGGACGTAAAATGTATGTGTGTGTGTATTTAATTCGTATGTTTGTATGTATGAATTAAATTTTAATGCACTTAGTTTGCGTTTGTGTCTAAACTAGTAATATGTATATATATATTCCTATAATAAATCAAAGAAAGAATAAAATTATTTAGCACAAACAAACAAAATGAAATACATTTGAGTTAATTAATTGCTTGATTATGAGTTTAAAGCCAACCCATAGTTACAAATTGATGTTTGCATGGGTGAGAGCAAAGCATTATTTTGTTTACGTTTATTTTATTTGATTTTGAGTTTTGTTTAAATGCTCAACAGACTTTTAATAGTATTATTTGTATATATAAATTTATGTATAAATATTGAGCATTGTTGGGTTTGTTACGGTTTTAATACTGCATTTAAAATTTGTACTATACTACCATAGTATAAAACGACCATAAATAATACCCAATTGGTTTATGCTTTAAAAAATTATTATCTAAACACTTAATGCTTAAACAGATCTTTGGCCAACAAACAGTTCTTCACGTTTCGGATTTTATACGCATACCCAAAACATAATACTTGGGAATGAGTATAAAATAATTTCAGCTAGCCGAAATTAAAAATCTTTGCTTAATTTAAAATAGAAACTCTTGCAAACTCATTTGAGATTTGAACAATGCTATCTATGTTATATCCTGATTTTAAATTTAGGTACAGTTAATTAGTATTAGCTGTTTATGTAATTGATTATTGCTTTTTTTCTTGCGCTTTTCCAGATCATTTTTGTTTAAAAAGCGATTCAAATATATCGTTACACACACAGTCAGAGTTACATAGACCGAATTCTAGATGAATGGTGGCGATCAAGCGTCCTTGAGACGCGCACTACGCATTTCAATGGGCAAGCGAGGGAAAGAGAGAAAGAAAGAGAAAGAGATTTGTGTGTAAAATGATTAACACGCTCAGGAGTTTAGTTAGTACTTAGGTATGAATATGACAAACATTTGGAATTTTGCAGCGATATTTCGTTAGATTCAATAGCCAAATTTGATCTCAGTTTTGAGTTTGAAAGAAATTCATTTTTAAATGTAACGTTCAAAGAAAAAGCCAAACAAATCAAAAGGATAAAAGTAAATCAAAACTAAAATTAAACACCCGCTTGTTAGTGCCGACCTTGGAACAGACTTTGCTGTGTAGCTGTGTATAAGTTAGGATACTTTTGTTTTATTTAAGGTTAACTTGCTCTCAAAGCGGACAGTGCGACTTTGGAGTTTAAAGCTTCCGTGTGGGGATTCTTTGGGTGTGGTGCTTATTGCTTTGATTATATGCTTAGTTAGTGACATAGAACTTAAGTAGTTTGAAATAAAATAAAGTAGTTACAGTAAACATTACATAAAAATGAATTTCTTGAAGTAAACACAAAATGGGATATATATGGTATATGTATATATGTAGCTGTTAAATGTATGTTTGGATGTATATGTCTGTAGTATGAAAACAAATGCGTACAAAATTCAATAAATTAGATATTTAAGTAACTACAACTACAGTAAGAGAGGGGAGCTGGGGGTTGTTATTGGGGGGATATTACGTTGTTTACCTGTGTTGGTGGTGTTGTCAGTGCAACAGAGTGTTCAACATTTTTCAAATAATCCTTATCATCGAATATCTTCTTTTCACCGCCACCGGGCTTGTGCTTTACATTATCCAAAGAGCCAACTTTGCTTTGTGCCTTAATTTCTATTTTTTGCGATTGTATCTGAAAAGTAGGCAGCACCGGCAACGTACAAACAAATTTTCATTAGCAGAAATTCATATACAAATTGATGGGAGGTACATCTCTCTTCAATGTGGGATTAACAACAAATGCAGGCCAATCCTTGTTTTTAAATATATGTCATTATAGTTATGAATAATTTGGAATTTCTTATGCAATGCAGACAAAACACAATAGTTGGAATATACTACAGAGCTATAGAACTACAGTGAAAGTTGGACATACGTGTTCTTAGAAATGCAAAAAACAAATAACAAACATTACAAAAGCATAGACACAAATATAAAGTTAGAGTTAGTTAGAAAGAGAACTACTTACATCCTTGGCGTTGTTATCCTTTGTTTTGTGTGTAACATTTTGTTAAATTCAAACATTTGATTGTTAAAAACAAAATATATATAAAAAATTTAATAAAAATTTATTACAAATGCAAGCCAATCAGCTTAAGAGCCCAATATATGATTAGCCTAACTGCAGCTAGAGTTACCATTAGACAGAGAGTTTTAGCCACATTGCCCAATGTTCAGTACATACCCAACTACCAAACAAACAACGTACTAATCATCTTCATTATACAAATTGTCATGCATGCAATCGCTGACAATTTTGGAGCCTTCGCCATAGACTATGTTGGTCTTTTGACCAGCATGTGGCGCATGGGTCTGTAAATTGTCATTCAAACGAGAATAAAAATAAAAAAACTTTCAAGCATGCCAGTTAAAATGAAAAAAATCACATGCACTTGAGTCCCTAAAGCTGCCTTGGTACTAAAACAAAATGACACCAAAGGCAACACATGCCCATGCCAGCTTAAAGTTAATGTCATAAAAAATATATATAAAAAAAAATGAAAGGAAAGAAATTCAAGTAAAACTCAAGTTGTTGCATTATTTACCTTAATATCGCCGCCACCGGGCTGATGCTTAACATTGTCCTTGGAGCCCACCTTGGGCTTGGCCTTGTTGCCAAAGTCCATTTTGAGCGTTTCAATCTTCTTGTCGCCGCCGCCCGGCTTGTGGGCCGCATTATCCAATGAGCCAATCTTTGATTTGGCATTCCACTGCAACTTTGTTGAAACTATCTACAAATTGTTTGTTTGATTGGTGATTGGATTGGTTGTTTGTTGTTGGTGTTGTTTTGGTGAATTTGCAAATAGATATATAGATAAGATATATAGTTATAGTGTGCTTCAAATTATTCATAATTATAGTAGTTCAATGTCAGCGACGCGCCCACAAAAGTTATGCTACTAAGTGCTGTATATGAATGCCTAACCTACGTCTAGTTTACAGATCAAAGATATAGATACTGCTACCATATTGCCAGAACGAACGTAAATCGACCGTGAAATTGCATTGCTAGCAATATACATGTTAAGTATGTACTATATACAAACGTTTTCATTTTTTTTCACTCAATTTAAAAAGAATATGAAATTATTTGAAAACTCTTTGCTTTGCTTTGGTTCTTACCCATAGCCCCTAGTACGTACCTTCTTCTCGCCGCCCTTGGGAGCATACTTGTCGTTTTTGGCCTCTATGCGTGGCGCAGCCTTGATATCAATCTTCTTGGACTCGATTTTTACATTGCCGCCGCCTGGCTTGTAGGTGGCGTTGTCCAGCGAGCCAATCTTTGAGCGCACCGCCTTCAGATTGGGCGAAGGCGCATGTCCCACTTGTATCTTGTTCATTGGTACTAAGCAGAGTCAAAAGCATTAGTTGTTAGCTGCATACTTTGGGCTAGCGCTTGGGGGTAGTTACCTTTCTTGGCTGGCTCTGGCTCGGGCGTCTTCAGCAGCAAGCGATTCTTCGAGGCGCTGCGCGATTTGGAGGCTGATTTATTTGAAGGCGTGGCGCTTGGCGGGCGCGATATGCCCGACTTGTCTGGCTTCGATGAGGTCGATGTGGGCGTCTTAACCGGTGAGCTAGGCGAATGCGGTCCGTTGCGATCCTGATGTACAAAATGACAAGCATAAGTGTTTCAGTCGAATTTTAACAAACTTAAAGCTGCGCGTTACAATTAAATAACTGCTGTTGGACATTATAACCAAATGCATGTTTGGGCTGCTTATTTTATGAATTTTATTGCGTATGGCTAATTTATGAGCGCTAGACAGACGACACTGCTGCTGCGGCTGTCAACGTTATGGCATTTATGACTAAAGCACTGCCTGGTGCCAGGTGCGTTGCCAGTTAGAGCCAGAGAATCTGCCAACAAAGTTGTAGTTGTCATTGTCGTTTGTCGACACGAAGGATACACCATGCATTGTTTTATCGATTGTCGTTTCACATATATATATGCTACACAACTATATATATATATATATATATACAGGTATATATGAGTGCCGAAATCTGTGCCAACATCGCAGCGTAGTTTCGTGTTTGGCACGGCACTTATCTAAAAGCCATGTAAATCGCATTACTTTTGGCAATTTGTCTACACGCACATACACATAGAACACACACACACAACATACCCATGTGTGTGTGTGTGTTTACTTGCCACAAAAGTTCACTCAGAGTCGACTAACCTACGCCAAGCCACAACTTTGTCTGTTGCTTGCTGCAGACTTGTAGACGCAGCTGTGGCTGCTGCCCAATGGAGCGTGGCAGACGTTCCGACATTTCTGTCTGCCATTTACAGATATATTTATGATTTGTGCTCTAGCGCTTGACGGTCAACGAAATTCAATTAATTTTGCCATCAACTTAATTTCCTCTCAATTAAGCGCAAACTCGTTTAACCCACATTCGCTTACCTTCTCTTGAGTGGACTCATCCACGCCGCTGTCATTGTCACCTTCTGCAATCAAACAACAACAACAAATGCAAATTAATTGGTTATCAAATGTGAGAGTCAAACAACAACAGTTAAATGGCTTCAGTCACTTTGGCACAAACACAATCTAATTCTTACTATAAACGTTTGTCTTAGTTAAAACATCTGTTGCTGTATCAAACGGCGGCTCCGTCTCCTCCAGCAGCGGTGAGCCCATGGGGTCATTGCGCATGCTGTAACTCTTGAGCGGCGTAACAGCTGTGCCCATTATGACATCATCATCATCTTCATTGTGCACACTGGCGGCAGATTGTGGGCGTAATTGTGGTTGCTGCTGCTGCTGTTGTAGTAGTTGCGGCTGCTGCTGCTGCTGCATCTGTTGCATGGGCAACTGTTGCTGCTGCAGCTGTTGTTGCGGCAGTTGTTGCTGATTGTAGAGTGGCGGTCTATAGGGCGCCTGCAGCGGCTGTCCGGGCATGGGACGCGCAAAAGTTGGCGGCGCTGCTTGCGGCGCTCGTTGCATGTTTTGTGGTGGGCGTGGCGGCCAAGGAAAGCCGCCCTGCGGACGCGGCGGGCCCTGTCCAGTCGGACTCATGGGTCCACCAGCATTGGGTGGGCGTGGCGGCATGCCTGGACGCATGCCTGGTGGTGGCGGGCCCATGAGCAAGTTGCTCTTGCTGTCTGTTGGACGCAGCGGTGGCGGCATTGCACCACGCACAGCCATATTGGGCGGCATAGGTGGGCGTGGGCCTACGCCGACCATTGGACGTGCGCCTGGAAAAGGTGGGCGTGGCTGTGGCGGCGGTCCAGCGCCAGGACGCATCTGTGGTGGCAAAACAAAGTTGGAGTTGGAGTTGGGATTGGCAATGGCGCGCTCTTTAAACACATAGTTGCTATTGTTGTTGCTGTTGCTGTTGGTGGTGCTAATGGTGTTGCTATTGGTGTTGTAGGTGATAGGCAATTGCTGCTGCTGCTGCTCTATGCTGGAGCGTCGCTTCATCATATACTCAGCCAGAGTTGCTGCTCGCTGTGGCTGCGCTGGACGCTCCGTCTCCTGGTAGCTGGCGGGCAGCTGCTCCAGATTAGTCTTGGTACGCTGCAGATAGTCCACATTGGGCTGCTGGCTGATCTGTTGATTCAGCGGCTGACTGATCTGCTGAGTGGACTGCTGAGTGAGCTGCTGACTGAGCTGCTCCCGTGGCACATAGTTTTCACTTAGATTGGCATTGACATTGGCACTAGCCAGCTGCTCCTTGTTCCCTGAGCTGTACATTCTGCTGTTGCTGCCACGGAGCGTCCCGAACTTAACGCCTGCGGTGTCGTTGCAGCAATGTGCAAGTGTCGGGTAACCCAATACCTGGCAGGCTCAAGGCTCTCGCCAGCTCCAAAGGCCTCAAAGCTCATATCATTTGCATACGTGCATGCATGTGCTAAGCATGTGTGTGTGTGAGTGTGCACATGTGTGTGTGTGAATGTGTCTGCATATATCAATCGCGACATGACGATTTATTTGACTATTGAGTACGTAGTGAAGCTTTCAAATTTGATGGCTTCTTTTTCTGCATTTGTTTACAGTTTATTGTTTTGCCTTTATTTTGGTTTTGTATTACCGTTAGGGAATTTTGTCATGAAATCCGTTTGCCTTGCTTGGAATGTGACCCAAATTGTTTGTGTTGTGTTCTGTCGCTTATTGATTCAACAAAAGTTCGACAGTTCTAAGACCAAATCCAAAATACGAACCAAATACAAAAATTAAGTTAAACTTGTCACAAAAACGAGGCTCAAATACTCTAAAAGCTGTAACTGAACTGTAGACAAATGTATTGAGAAGCTATTAAAAGGTAACTTTAACCATATTGTATTATTTACGTGTTTTTAAATATATTGGCAACTACTTTCAAAGGTAAATTTATGGCAATGCCTTTCAAATTTGCTTAATTTCATTTTTAAGCCACTGAATCAAAAACTAAAAAACTAAATAAAAATTTCATTTCTTAGTCTGCTAGTTATGTTGCCCTGCAATCGTTACATGTCCCACTAACATATGTTTATACCCTATCCCAAAGACAACAAATGAAAAACAATCAACATAAACTAAAACTGAACTGCGGCATTGGCCAAATTGCTGTTTGATTTTGTTTTTCCAAAGGGTTTTCCAATGCTCGGTTGCTAACCACAACAACAAATCTGTTTTCTTTTTTTTTGAACATGTTTGTCTGTTAGCGAGTGTGGCATGCTACCAGTCAAGGTCAGCAATACGAAAATAGTGCTTGCTATAAATACAAAGCTTATGCTAATTGTGTCTGCATGGTGCATAGAATCATATTTGCATTTAGTACTGATTTATGCGCACTCACCGCATCGGCATCACTCATTACTAGATTTATATAGCTTGGCTATTAGTTTGCGTTGTCTGGTTCAAGGCACTACCCGGCAATTAATTTGCTACGAGAAAAGACTCTATAAACTTTAAGGCTTAAGGCTTTCTTTTTGGCAGTTAATCAATAAAATTGCTTGGGCACGTTCTTAAAAAAAAATATTGTAAAAATGTTGCTGCTGTTGCTGCCACATGCAAAGTTGCAACTGAGCGCGTGGCACAACTCTCAACGTTGCCACTTGCCACAAAAGCAAGTTGCAAACAAATCATGTCAACTGCTTGTAGCAACAACTTTTGCCTGTCTGTCATTTGTGGCCAAATTAGACACTGCACTGTCTCTGTCTGTGTGTGTGCAGACAAATTGATTATCAACTGCGGGGCATACTTGGCGTATACGCGATGTCGAAGACTGCGCATTTGGCTGCTCTAAAACTAAAGCTAAGCAAACGCTGCCGCTGCCGCTTGCCATTCAATTAGCATATGCTCATTGTCTTTGCCACAAATGCAAAATGCAGCGATAAAAATTGTTAACAAACTTTGCTGCAATTGATTTAGTTGGCAAAAAGTTTGCGCTTCCAATGCAGTTGTGATTGTTATCAATGACACAAACACACACACACACACGGACAAAGGACCAACACACCACACACACACATGAGCATGTGTCTATTAACAATTGTTGCAGTTGCAGTTGGCCATAAAGCGAGCAACAACAACAACAACGCCAAGCTCTACAATTTTATTGATTTTCCTAGCCAGAGGGCAATAACTTGGTCGCGCACAGGATAATGCACTTTGCACTTTGCCGCAGCCATATACATATGTAAAACTATATACTTATAGTAGTTTTCTGTTAACGCACTTTATATAATTTGCAGCAATTGTTTTATAACAAACACTGGCTATTGCACTTGTTTGATTATTGTTAACACAATTTATTTATTATTTTCCTTTTGATTTATTTAAAAAAAGCGTTGCAAGCGCTGCGTTCTGTTTGGCGCGAGTGTTAAAACTCGACTGGTTTTTATTTGCTTTGAAAACTTTCGAATTACAATACTCTTGCCATACTTAGAATATTGTTTTGTTGTTGTTGTGGACCACCCGAAATAAAATGAAAGAAAAAGGAAATAATATGTCCTTGCGCAGTTCGAGGCTCGCTCGCGGTCTCAACTCCGTGCAGAGTTCGTGGGTCAAAGCGACTCGTCAGCGATGTCTTGGCCTGGCCTGGCCTGTTCTATTGCCACACAAATTTATTAGTGGGGCGCCTCGAGGCAAATGCAAATTCAACACGCCACGACATTGTGGCAAGTGACTGCGACTCGACGAGCATTTGATTTCTTTCTTTAGCTTTGCTTCGTTAGCTTTATTTTTATGCAGATTTCCATTCGAGTTGATTAATTTTATGAGCACGGTGGGCGCCTCTGTGCAGTTCCTGCCCCATTAATGGCATTATAATGCTTTGGATATCAAAATTATGCTCAGTAGCGAGGGTTGCGCAATGAGTTTGCAGTTTATGGGCCATACTGCGAGGGCAGTTTGTAACATAGGTTTCAGTTAAGCATTAAATTATTAAAGCAAAAGCCTAACTTGACAGTCAACCCTCGCTAATGTGCCGACATATGCTTATAAATCAGTTTGTATAAACGGCACCGCTTGCCACGCACATTGGAATATATACTATATCCCAAGCATTTTTATCCATTATTCAGGTGTTGTTGTCATAGGTTCCCATGATTTGTAACTAATTGTTGTATATTTAGAGGCCTAGAACACGCAACGCACAGACCAAAGACAAGCTAACAGTAATTGTTAACTAGGGGTGTCTATTGCATGTTGCGTTTACGCTTTATGGGACTAGTTATCGCTTAGACTATTGTCAAGGTTATTATGTCTGCTGTTACTGTCTCCTCATTGTTGTTCTTGTTGTGGTTGCTGTTGTAGCTTACAAATTGCTGACAGTAGCAGCATATTACGAAATTAATGTTATAAAATAATGCTTGCTTTGGATTAATTGAATTTTCTGCTTTTAAATCCGTTTACGTACCAAAGCCCAATGAAGCCATTTAAAAGTTAAGTTTACAATTTATTTTACCTGCAAATAAATGAGAACATTTAAGCGATTAATAAACAAAACTTAATAAAAATTAAAATTAAAAGAAATTATGTTCATTTGAATATAAAAGTTAAATTTGAATTGGATAAATCAAACTGATATGCACAAAATAAGTAAGCTAAGTATTTTTTTATTGGTTTTGGTTATTGATGTACAGCACAAGCTTTTATTGCTGATGTACAATACAAACTTTGTTTGTAGTTGCTGTTGACAGAGTTGGCAGCGCCGCCGAGGCAGTCGTCGATGTAGTCGCAATCTTAGTTTTAGCTGCGCAATACTACGGCTTTTATACTCAATATTATTTTGTAATGCAAACGAAGTGATTTCTGTGTGTAGTTTGTTTTTGATTTTAGATTTATTAATGGGCACGGCATAGCTGCCGCCGCTTTAGCTGCCACGGTTGCAGTCTTAATTTTAGCTGCACACAGTGGCGACCACAGCAACGGAATCTTGCTATTATATTTATTCTTATTGAGGTGTATTTTTTTTTTCATTAAGCAATGAAGTGACGCTAAAGTTCAGTTTGAAATACTAAATCAATACGATCAAAAGTATGCAACAGATCTTAGAATAGTTATAAGATCGCTTATTACATTACATATGTTTACAATTTTATTTTTGTGTTAAGGTTGTGTTTATATAGAGATCCTAGCAAGAAGAAAAACAAATTTTTTCAAGCTAGTGTAGTAAACAATACCGATGTACATACGTTCTTTTAGATATTTACGTATATGTAATTTGAAATATTTGTAAAAACAAATTGTTTTGCCATTAACTGTTCATTGTTGCCACTAAATAAAAAAAAATTATAAATGAACAAAATTAAATGCATATTAAGCTTACAACTAAATACATTTTATAAAAAAAAACTTGCAGTGGCGCCACGTTGTGTTTAAATCGCGTACTCTGCCGCAGCTGGTGCAAGTCCAAAGGCAAAGCTTTTGCTGTTGCTCGAAAGCTCAACAGTTGTACTAAAAGCACTGCTTACCACAACTAAAGGGGAAATGCTTAGTACTTAGCACAAAGGGGGTGGCTTTGGCGCTGCCTTGCTTCACCCTTGCTGCCCCCTTCCGCTCTGCGCAGTTTGCCTGCGCTCTGTGAGCATTTGTTTTGCTTTTTTTGGGGTGGCAGAGGCGTTGCTTGGGTGGTATCTATCGGCATGTACTTTTTGTTGGCTTCCCTTTGTATGGATGTGAAATTATGTATATACATACGTGTATATATGTATGTGTGTATGTATTAATATCTGGCTTTCACTATATACGGCAAACTGTCATTGATTATTTTATAGCAGAATATTCTACATTTTCAGTTGATGCAGTTCATCAAGTGCCACTTGAGGCATCCCTTTAGCTTTGTGCCACATGCAACAACGCAAAAGATGATTCATCGTCAGCATGTGCCTCTCTTTAAATCCTACGGCTTAAAGCTGTTGCTATTATTGGCTGACAGTTAACTTTAACATTTAATGTTTGTTTGACGTACATTGGGCTTATTGATTGCCACAAGATGTGGCAATTGCGGCACGCACGCAGCACGCACACCAAAAAAGGGGCGCAGCCAATAGCACAAACATGGGCACGCCACAACCAGAACTACAAATTATGTGGCAGCAACCAAAACCGGCAGCATTGGGTAACCAGCTACAAACTCCCAGCGCAGCGCAGCAACAACAATTGGCAGCTAGCGAAAGTGCAAGGCTTGCAACCTGTGACCATAAAAATCGAAATGAAATCAAAGCAATTCCAAGCCAAGGTTTAATGAACTGCCAATGAATATTCAATGGGTCGTCCATGGCATATTCCAGCTGCAAAAAGGGGTTGACATTTGCGTGCCAAGCGACACTTTGTTGTGGCAGAAAAAAAAAAAAACAATTAAGCCAACACTTTGCAAACTACCCTTCGCTTACGCTTGCCACATACAAGCTGCAAGTACTTGTGTCTCAGCTTATTAATCTTGAGGCCATACATTTTATTGATCAAACTTTAAAATTCAAACGAACATTCGAAAGATTTAATTAATTAATAAAGCCAAAGTGTGCAACAATCCCCCAGCTTAGCATGCAAGCCAACGCACATGGAGCAACAAGCTTAATTAATGTACATTGTATGCCTGGCACATATTAACTGATTGTGTTGCACCTTGCCACAAGCCCCTCTATGTAAATGGACAGATACCAAATGAATTAGAGCTGCGATTGTTTGTAGCTGGCATGCAAATTGTTTGGAATTTATGTGGGCTTATCGTACGGAGAATTTGTCAAAGTTCTCTTTAATATTCATGCCACAAGCGTTTGTAAGCTGCTACATAAAGTAATTTAAAATATTAAACAAAAATCACAAGCGTATTTTAGCTCAAATGGACCAAAGCCAACAAAGCTTTGTTTTCGAAATAAAATCAATCGCATAGTTTGATTTTTCAATTCACTTTTTATAAATCTTTATCATACAACGCTCATAAACTGAATGTTACGTGCACGTAAGCCAACTAATTAGTCGTAAACACCAAATAGGTCTGCAACGTTGTAGAATTTTCTTTGCTTCATTTACTTGCAACAAGGCGTGGCAGCTGCCGGCTCAAATATGGCAGAAAATATTTGGTAATTTATAGCGGAAATCAAAGCAACAATTAGCAGCAATGTTTTAACTGATGAACCCCAAAACAAATTTGTTATTTTCGTGAGCGCTTTTGTGAGCTTTCAGACAAAATGAGGTAAGTGGCACGCCCCCAATTGGACAGCGCAAGAAAATAGAAGCAAAGCAAAAGCAAATTGTCGCTCAGCGTGCAATAATGCATTGAGTTAATTAAAAGAATAACATGTAGACCAAAGTGGTCTATTTATAAAGCAAATGATCTTGCTCACTTTCTCGAGAGAGCGCCTTTGAGCAAATGCAATTAATTGTGTGTGTAATTTAGTCACAGCTGGAGGTGAGTACAGTCTTACGTCACGCAGAGAGAAGTAGAGAAAGATATGATTAAGCAACTAGCCGCTTATCTATAGCAATCAACCTGCTGAGAACTTACACCTGTTGTCAGCAGCAGCAACAAAACAATAAGGTCAACGAGACTTGAACCAAAATATGGATATGGATATGACAGTTGATAACTCGCCAGGTAAGTAAGGTAAGTATGCGTTGAGCCGCTACTGGCTATAAGTTTGTCAAAGTTGGCTTAGTGTATTGCCAAGTCGACTTTAGTTCTTTTTGTATTTCCGTCGCTGTTTGTTATTATTTTTAGTTATTTTTGCACTAACGCTAAAGCGCACAAAACAATAACAGAGCCAAAGCTTATTTTATGTTTATTATTACTCTTATTGTCGTTGTTGTTGTGATTATTTAACAGAGCCGGTTTGCACTTGAGCTAAACGTATGATTTAATCAGCGGCAGGGGTGTATATAGTATAGCAGTTGTCTATGTGTAGATCACTATCTATGTGTGTATGTGTGTCAACTAGTGAAGAGCACAAGAAATTATGATGATGATGTTATATTTGTGTCACAACGCAACTGAAATACGCTCACCAAAAGACGATTTAATTGCAAATGTCAGCTGCCTGTTTAATCAGCTTTAACTTGACCAGATAAGCCGGACTAATGATGTCAACAAAAAAGCCAACAATAACTTCTTTATCTTTGATCACTTTTGTTTAGTGTATTTATTAACAAACTGTATAACAAAATGTAGCTAAATTATTGCAAACGAGGTCAGCGGCAGGGCAACCACAGTCGAGCTCTTGAATGTCTGATAGCTGCTGTTGGCTTTATCTGATGCTGTGCAAGCTGTCAGATGCTGTCAGACACTGCAATTGCAACTGAGCTAAGGTGGAAAGGGGTGGAGTTACACTTATTAAAACTGCTTGCAGTTCATTGTACTGGCGAGCAACAATAGAGAGACAGAGCGTGAGGTTAGACTGTGTGCCTCAGACGCGCCTGATAGCCATAAGTCTGATGTCAACAGTTGCACAAACAGTTGCAAATAGCAGTTAATCTATTTGCATAGTCTTTCTCTCACTCTTTCTCTCTCTAGCCTAAGCTCCCAAAAAGCGTGACGTGAGTTTGATGGCGAGTGCATGTTGAGCTAACATAACCATCAATGTGGCCTAGGGGTGCCGCCGGTGTCACACTTTATCTAATTGAATGATATATATATGATACCACAACAACTTGAGCTTTGTAGTTTGGTAAGAAAAAAAATTGATTTTTTATGTGAGACGCGGCGTATGCGTAATGTTGCTGCTTACCTTTTGGCTCCTGTCTAGCGTTTACCGCTTGCGCCGGTTCAGCTTTCTGTTGTTGTTGCAGTTGCGGCTGTTGTTGCTGCTGTTGTTGCTGCTGTTGTTGTTGCTGAAGTTGTTGTTGTTGTTGCATTGGCTGCAACAGCGGTTGCGTTGGCTGGGAAAGCGGCTCGCTCAAAGCTGCAGCTTCCAGCACAGAGCTTTTCTCCATTACATCCGCCATATTGAAACTGTATATGTGTGTGTATGTGTGCTGCACTCCGCACAGGACTTTTGCGTATTAAGTTTTGCTCGCTACACGGCTTTTTTCTGTGTGTGTATATATAGTTTATATATTTTGCTTAGTTATTCTTTTTATTGCCTTTTGAACGCTTTCACTTCGCACTTATTCTCTTTAACAGTACTTTTGGTTTCTATTGGAATGATTTTTGCAGCGTACTGTTAATTAAACAAAAAAATACTCAGTATAGTTTAAACAAAAACTTTTGCTTTCATGCACTTTGCACTTTGCTGATTTGTGTTAAATCTTTTATTTTATTTTATTTGATTTTAAATTTGGTTAGCTAATGCAATTGTTAAACCTTAGCGCAGCGTTTTGTATCTTTTGGGTTTGTTATCTCGTTTTCAACTGATTTCAATGCGCTGAAATTCCTAATTAACGAGGCGCAAGCTGCGTAAAAGCTTTTAGTACAGCCCCCAAAGCTGGGGAAATGAGTGTTGCAAAGCTTGCGCAGCGCCATCTATTGGACGCCAAGTGAAACGAATTTGTTGAAGAAAGCAGACTAAGCTTGCTAAATTAAACAGATTTTCAAATGTTAATAATACTTATTTTAATAGACAAGCTATACAAAAATAATTTTATTCTTGCAATTAATCTTCATGTTTGTTAAGCCCACACACACTCTTAACTCAAGAGCTGATTAATTATAGACATCAACTAATAAAAATAAAAATACTTTGGTTTCAGTTTTTTTTTGTTTTGTTGTTTTATAATTTAAATTTTTTTTTATTTTTTTAAAAAATAATATTATCTTGAAGTTCAATTTTTGCAGTTGTAGTAGCAGAAGTAAAATTTAATTAAAATAATATACGAGAGAGAGATAGAGAGAGTTAGCGATGAATATAAACATCTATGGAGAATGGCTGTTTTGCTATAAATTGTTTGGTGTTGTTGTTGTTGTTCGATTGCTGTTGTTGTTGCTCGTAACTATTTATAGCGCATCTGGTCTGTCACACATTCTTGCGAGGAATGCTATAAGTTAACAACAAAAAGAAAGAAAAAACAATGTTAACATTTGCACGTATTTTTTTTATCAAACATTTATTTAGCTGTACACAAAGATTTCGAGAGACTGACTTGGGAATCAAGACGACAACTTACTGTTTAGTCGAAGACAATGGGGTCGCTCATCAGGCGCTGGATGAACTCTACAGAGTGCACGGTGAGCGGTGAACATTGAGACATTGACATAGTGCGTTGGTTGTGAACATTGACACATTGAGGAGGAGTGTGTGCAAAGTGTGGATTGTTTGTTTGGGATTTGTAGGTGCGTAGACACATTCGTGTGCATGTAAAGAATACAAATAACATTAAGATTTGTTCGACATACATATAAATACATAAAGTTGATATTTAGGCCTCAGCAATTGAAGCGATACTTACGGGAGTAGGGGATCATGCCCTCATCATCCTCGGGATCCATGCAGTCGGCGAACAGATTTTCCACTTGTTCATCATCCAGGCACTCACCTATAGAGAACATGTTTTAAAAATCTGCTTGCATTTTGACTTAACGTCTTAGACTTACCAAGAGCCAACAGAGCGTGCTGCAATTCAGCGAGCAACATGCTGCCGTTCTCCTCCTTGTCGTAGAGCTTCAAGCACTCAATGAAATCCTCATAGCAGCCCTGCTCCTTCTCCTTCTTGACCTGTGAGTAGATGGGCAAGAATTCGTCCATCTTGATCTTCTTCTCGTTGCGCTTCTTGGTGCCGCCCATTTTCTCAATCAGAGCCAGGGTGGGGTTCAAGTTCAAAGCGCGCAGAGCATCGCCAAGATCGAAGGCATCGATGCCCTCACCGGGAGAGCCCATAACTTCGAAAACGAATTCGACATCTGTAAAAATAAACAGAAATGAATTGAGTTAATTTATTTGTTTATCAATAACTATGTTGATTTATTATTTATTTATTTGATTAGTTTAATTATTTCTTTTTTAAATGAGGCCAATTCTCTAACCCTGAAATTTGGGCTACGCACATTTTTGGTCAACAGCAGCAACGTTATATATTTACACGTTTATATATGTGAGTGTGTGTGTTTGTTTGTATGCGTGGGAGCATTGCCAGCATTAAAGATTATTTGTATATGTATACGCTACGTATACGTAATACGACACCCGAACAAACGCCTGCGTCTATACTATACGCACACACACATACACACACAGTTGGTTCTCTTTGGTAATGCGTTATAACGAAAATAAATCGCAAGAAATATCTCGACCAAAATTAGATCGTGCGCTCGCGATACATAACTACATATGTATGTATTATATGTATGTATAACATATGTATGTATGTGTTTGGACGCAAATTTTCCGTTTAGATATTGCGTAGCTGGGGCGTTGAGTCAATCATCGTACATTTCGATACATATATACTATAGTATATATATACATATATATGCTCGTCTTTTATGCTGTGTATTCCAATTCATTACGAAATATGTTTTTTACGCATTCTTATTTTCAGAAATGCTGTACCCACGCATTTTGTACTACAAATAATTCAATATATATGCTGTATATATATAAATTTGGTTAACACTCGCGCACACATTATGCAATCACTTTAAAAATCGTTTCACTCAATTTTTTGGCTGTTATCCACTTTGTTGTTGTTGTTAGGCGCAGATTTATTTGAATTTTTTTTAAAATAAAACTTTGTGCGGCGCATTTAAGTTTGCATTTGACGCAGTTTGTGGATTTAGTTTGAGTTTTGAGGTTAGAGATAATCCTATGTTTATGCTTTGCGCTGCGCTTCAACTTACTTTCAACTTCACGCTTTGGAACATCAGCCTGTCAATTTACGGTAAACGGAACGGTTTGTACATAGAAATATATAAAAATTAAGATGCTTTAGATTTTAAAGTTGGCTATTGTACACATTGCAAGTGATGTGTGATTGTGGTTGGATGGTACGGTCTCCTAGATATTCCAAAATGTGCAGCCAGCACTCACCATTTTGTCTATTGAATGCGAAAAGCAACTGTATCGCGGATGAGCTCGGTCTCGACTGAACGCTAACCGTCAGTGGCAGCATGGCAAGGTAATTCTGAGGTGATAGCCAGCGGCGATCGCAGCGCACACACACATACAGCCGAGGCAGACGATTTTCCTACGCAAGGCTGCATATATGTACATACATGTTATATGGCAATAGCTATATGTATATAGCAACATATGCTGGCCAAGAATTTACTTTCATCTGGGCAGCCCTCGCTCTCTCTCTCTCTCTCTCTCTCTCTCTCTCTCTCTCTCTCTCGAGCGTGCTCTCTTTTTGGTGCTGCTGCTACGGCCAACTATGCGCCTATGTTAGACTCTCCTTTGGAAGTGTTCTCTGGTCTCTGGTCTCTAGGCGTTCTATTTATAAGTGTTTCTTCTATTTTGTTAACACTGCATGCAAAATAATAATCACTTGTGGCATCATCTCGCTCGCTCTCTCTCCCTCTCTCTCATTGCCATAGTGTTGAATATCATTTGATGTTTTTCTCAAATATTCCTGGCCTATGCCCTACCGCTGCTTTTAGCCACAACAACAGAAACAGCAAACGCATGTCTCGTATATTCAACGACCCTGATTGTCTTTTTGGCAATGCAAACGCATTTTTTTATTGAATTTCGGCATTATTCAAAATATTTTGGCTGTCGGCTGTTATAGCCAAGCACCACGATATGTGTGGAACACCTGAAAATAATTCACAACTCTGTGTGCTATTCCTGTTTAGCTGTCTCGCTCTATTGACGCATGCCCGCTCTCGCTCTAGCGCGCAGTCATTGTGGCATCTACATAGAAGGCGTATTACTAGCGCCCAATTGTGTTTGTGTCTACAACAACATTTTATGGCCGCGTGCTATTTATAAAAACTATGACACAGATACACGAAATGTATTCAGAGCAAAAATCTACAAATACTATGTAACTATATATACATACATCCGCACATCTAATCAGTTATATAGCGCATTTAAATGCCAAGTATTTAAACAGCATGCAATTGTCTTTCAACAGCAAAAACAACACAAACAACAAGCGGCAAACTTTTAACTGCAGTCCTTGTCCTTGACATCCTTGGGCATCACTTTGACCCAGTTTACAGCTCTCAGCTGTTTGCTACGTTTTTGGGGGCTTAACGAGTTTATGAACTCTCTGGCTTTTATGCGCAGCCTCAATGTTTGGCAGCTTTCGCCGGATGCAACAACCTGTGGCAAAGACAATACTTCGGCTTGAAACAACAGCTGTTAAACTGGTCCAGCGTTTGCGCAACTAAAGCTGCGCCGCTCATTGATAAAAACTCAAGAGCATAAAGTAAATAAACAAAACGCTTAACAGCTGCAGCTAAGCTTGCCCAGCTATTGTTTCTCTAAAGACTCTAAAAGACTTCTATACAATTTATGTAGCAAAATACACCCTTAAGTTTTTAAGGCGAGTGTTTCGCTTTAATAAAGATAAGCAGGCATTGTGTCACATTGAAGTGGCACAGCAAAGTGGAAAACACATGACGTATACGCAATTTTTTCAACCCTCGCAAAAGCGAGCGGCATTTGTTATCATTGATAAGTGCGCCACAAAAACAGGGTGTGCCTGCTCTGAAGCACTTGTCAGCTGGCTGCAACTATAGACAAAGCACGCTGTATATCCTTTTTTTGGGGTGGCTGTGCGTATACTTAATAGCATGTATATACGTGTGTGTGTGTGCTTGTGTGTGTATCGCAATGGCGCAGAGCGCGACAAGGATAACAAACGCTGCGAGAAAAGCTCGTCGTCAGTTAACGAGAAGCTTGCCCCAGTTGCATCCGAGCCTTACAGCAGTCAACGTTATCGCAAAACTGGCCACGCGCAAATCAAGGCAAAAGTAAAAGCAATTTTTAACACAAAAGAAAAGAATATAAAAGCAATTGAATTATGTGTGACAATGCAGCTAATTGCGCTTAAGCAAAGACAAGCAAAGTGAATGTGTAAACAGCGTGCAATTAGCCAAGTTAACTGAGCACGCAATTAAAGCAGACAGGCAAACCCTTTTTTTTCTTTGCACCACAGACCTGGCCAAGTTTGTTAAAGGTGTGGCTTTTGGGCCATAATCAAATGCCAATAACGCTTTGTATTCAGTGCGTGTTAAATGTTGCACGCATAAAACAAATTGCTAACAATTCATATGTTAAATTTCAATTTAATTGTTGGCTGATTATATAAGTGAAAATTTTTGGTGGTGCGAAGCATTTGCATGTATACCAGCAAAATGTATCTCTGTATCCATAACTTAGACGCGAAGCTGCGGAGTCTGCGTTCTGGCTCTGCCCGCGCCAACAGCTGTCGCCAGCTGAGATTTCTTTGCCAAGTTTGAGACTGCGCACGCAATAAACTGTTGCATGCACCTTGCCTTGATGTGCAACATGTTGTGACTCTCATTTGTCTCTCACAATTTTGCTTGCAGCCCTTGGTCAGCAACATGGCCGCCACCAACAACAATAATCTGCAGGCGAACAACAACAGTCAGACGCCAAACAACAATAACGATGACTTTGACATTGAACAGGACGATGGCCTGCAGGACCTTGGACTGCCCGTATCCGTGCAAACGTTTCTTTGGCGCCAAATTGCGCCATTCATTAGACCACGTCTAGGCAAGCTGCATGAAGCCAGCTGCATGGTAAGTGCACCCAACTGGCCCCCACCCCTTGCTAGATTATAATTTGTCCCAAAGGCCACGCCCAACTGCTCACCAAAGTGGCACCCAGCGGCATAAACTGATTGCGCTGTATATACGCTATGCGTGTTTTTGTTGTAAGGACTCGTCACATAATCCATTGGCACACAAATCGGACTATATATCGTAACCAATTACTAAGTGTGATTTATTCAAAAGCAAAATACAAAATTCGTAACAAAAACTTGATGTTTGATGTTTACTCTTTTTTATTTAACACCAAACATATATACTAATGCTTATAAACATACAAATTAACAAACAACAGCAACAACCAAACTGTACAAATTAACATTGTAAAATCTTTTGCAATTTTTATGTTTTTAACATCTGAATGTAGTTTTGTCAACATGCACCTGGACACCATGTAAGTTATAAATGTTCTTATGTACATAATACTATTTAGAAAATACATATATATACTATGCATATTTGTTGTTATTTATTGCTGTTTATATGAGTGCTTTAGTTAGTTATTTATCAAGCTAAAATTCAACAAATTAAACAATCTATAAATATTCAATTTAATAATTGCTGCCTCGTATAGGAATCGAAGGAAGCTTGCAAGGTATGCACTTAACATATGCTAAACAAACTTTACTAATGTAGTATCCCTTAGTCCTTTGAGAAAGTGCTGGTGCAGAACATACAGTTTGGGCTGTCGCCACCGCTTACCAAGGCTTTGATTTCCATACCCCGCTGGCGCTTGCTGCAAGGAGCGCTGCCGCATGTCATGCATGCTTGCGCTTCGCTTTTATACTGTGAGCTCTACAACGAAGCATTGAAAGTAAAAGTATATTGAGTTTAAGTGTTTATGTCATAGGTCGCGTCAAGGACATGCAGGCTATAGGTCCTGTGGAGACCAAGTTGCTCTATACCATGCAGTGGATTCTGCTTTATGCAGCTGAAGAGTGCGCCGATGAGGAGAGCGCTGATATTTTGGGTCTGCCCGATGCAGGCGAATCCAAATGCAAGCCCATTGATCAGTATTTGTTCTCCGTGCCTACAATAACTGTAAGTTAATTAGTTAAGATTAATATTAAATATGCAACTTACACTTGCTTTACCTTGCAGCTGTTTATCTACTTGTTTGCGCCCATTATACATCATCTAAAGGAGTCGGACTTTCAAAACTTTCGCCTAGAAAATGGCATCAAGCTGTGGCAAGGCATGTGGGATAATCGCGCGCCAGGTGCGCCTTGCTTCACAGCGCCAGTCAAGCCCAAGGCGCGCAATTTGCTGTGTGCGCCCACGCCCAAAGGTTCCACAGATGTGTTCCGCAAGCATTCGCTGGGACCTGATGCGCTGTCGCCCAAGGCGGATTCACCACAGAGCGGACTTACTGACTTTGGCCCGCAAGATGAGGATGTAAGCCTGCGTATTGCCTGTAAATTATTGTTAACTAATTAGTTTGCTTATGCTCAGGGCTCCTGGGTGTCTTCACCGAAGGAATTCTTTCCCGAGACCATACCTGAGGAGGCCTCCAGCGTGGAGGATGAACGCGTAGTCATCTTTAGGCTGCCCTCGGCGCCTCAATTGATGGACAACTCGTTCTTCACAGCCGATGCCAGCTTGTTGCAACAACAGCAGCAGCTGCAACAAGCGCAGAGTCGCCGTGGCAGTCATCAGTCCATGAACTCGCGTGACAAGGAGAAGGCGCCCTCAACCAAGTTTGAGTTCGATCAGCAGGAACTAACGCGTGGTGCGTCCATGAAAGAGCGACGCAGCGCGTCCATAGATAAAGAAACGGATTCAGATAAATCCGACAGCGTTAAGGCCGATGTGTCGGCTGCCACATTTCTGGACGTGGCGGTAATGCGCTGTCTGTTCATCTCGCACTGGCAGGAGGAGGGCATCTTCTGGAGTCTGCAGTATCTGTACAACAGGCTCAGCGAAATTGGCGAGGAAGCAGCCATTACTTTGAATCAGCCACGCAAGCGTTCCAACTCCTTGCCAATACCACAAATTGAAATCTCGTTGTACCAAGGACCTGGCAGCAATAGTCGCGATAGTCCTGGCAGCTCTGTAGTCAAGGACTACATCGAAATACCCGAAGTGGCGCCAACTGTGGCTGCTGTGCCAGGCAAGCTGCAAATAAAAGAACAATTAATTTTTTATATTAATTATTTTTATTTCACTTGATAGAGGAAAGCAGCAGCGTTGGCAGCAATGCGGATCGTCGTGGCAGCGAGAAGAAGAAGCGTGTCAAAATGGCGGATCTGCGCGCCTTTGTGGAGACGAAAATGTTCTCGAAGTCGGAAAAGAATTTGGAAAAAGTAGGGCTCGATACTAACTCAGCCAATGGCAAGATCACACTGCAACATGCAGTAAGACGACAACTATCAGTAACTTCAATGCTCACGTTATATACGTTGCGTTATGCGTTTGCAATAGAACCCTATCCTGCGCTTAGTTGCCGCTTAGAATCTTAGCAAAGCTCGTTAATGCATTGTTCCAGTTTATTTGTTAAATTCTGAAAGCTTATCAAATGCCAATTACTAATTACAATTACTCTGTTTAAACGCAGGAATATCATCGCAGTTTGGATACTGGTGAGAAAAAATTGTCACGCTCGGCTTCAATGATAACACGCGAACCTGCTAGCAATCTCATTAAAGGCAAATCGATGCCCAGCTTAAGGTAATTATGATTGTCAAAGCATCGTTTTTTAATTTAATTATGCAGGTTTATAAATTGGAGTACATCTATATGTATCTTTAAGCACAAAATTATACATATAAGCATAGCTACTCTTACTCTAAACTCAAACTCTATGCCATCTAGGCCTTAATTAATGTGCAAACTTTAGTCTATACTCATATCTATACTAACTGTCTTTTATGAACTGAATAACCAGCTGTCTGCTCGATAGCGGGTGAGTTTTGGTCTACAGCTAATCTGCATTATCTCTATAAGCACACTGAGCAGACAATATAAACAAAAAGCAATCTAAACTATATATTTAATTACATACCGAAACTACTCAACACCGTCTATCTATCGTACAAGTTTAAATTACTATAAATTTAGCTAAAACTGTTTATATGTTGAGTTTCCCCTATCCCTTTGTTACATTCACTTTTTAAAGACTACACACAATTTTTCTAAGTGTATTTGGCATATGCTATGTTATCCTTATCCCTCTACCTGTACTATGTTTGGCCTGTACTGCTTGTAATCTCTCCAATCTCCAGTATATCCTTTGAACTTTCGCTAGCTTGCAGCTTTTACTATCCACAGTTTGTTGCACGCCTTCTTGACTAATGCCACATGCACTTGCATGTTTCTCGCGCATCTTTTACAATATGCCAGATTTTACAGATATGCGGAGCCAGCCAAGGCGGCAGCCAAGCCGCCACCAGCGGCACCAGCAAGCGTACAGTGCCCACGCACTACAGCCTTTTATCCACGCAATCCCATTATAACGGTAACAGAGCATACGCCAACTCCATCGCCGGACTATATGAAGCGTCAGGTGAGTCCTTGCGCCAGTCTATGCAAGCTATAACTAATGTAAATTGCTTTTGAAAAGGGCTCTGTGGACTCACAGCTGGATGCACTGAGCAATGGCGGCAGCATTGGCGGCATGCCTGGCAACGGCAGCGGCGGCGGCGGCAGCACCACCATTCGCTATCGTGGACCCATGTTGCGCTCCCATACAGATTCGCATATTGATTACACAGGCGTGGATGAGTCGGAAGCGCCAGGCTCGTCGTTTTACATAACACGCGATGGCGGCATTGATTACGAGATTGTTTTGCTGGCCGTAAGCTGTGTGTTCAAGCGTGATCCTTCGCAGGTTTGCTCGTTGCGCGTGCTTGAGGCTGGGCTCAACATCTGCGAGCTGCTGATTGAAATGGGCGTCTTGAAGCTGGGCGAGCATGCACACGAGATCTGCATGGGCATTACAAAGCGTGCCTTACAAGTGCTGGGCTGTCCGCATGGCTGCAATGAAGGTGAGAAGCTTATATCTGGCCGGCCGTTCGTAATCCAACTCACTGTGTCTGTTTTGCAGGTGTGCGTGGTCCGCCCGCAGATTTTCTGCGTAATCAGTGCCAGAAGATATTGTCGCGCATGCTGCGTCAAGCTGGACAACGCACCAAGCGTTTTCTTCAGGAGATGGTTAAAAGTTCGCCGCTGCCGGAGCTCATTGATTACTTTCATGCTTTTCTGGCTTTCTGTGTGGATCCCAGCTCACTGCTGTCGCCCTTGAGTAAGTTATTCTTGCAATTAGACAGAAAGAAAGGGAGAAAGTTAATTATGAAAATTCTTTGGCTTGGCTTTTGATTCATTTAAATTAACTGCACCAATCCCAATTGCAATAGTTTTGAGTTTACGTTTGAAAATTACATTAAATCCTTTTGGCATTTTTATAAGTTGCCTGTAATGAAGTGGATTTGTTAATACCAATTATATCATAGTTACAAAATTATTTAGATTTAATTTAAAGCTGAGAAATTTATAGTTAATTTATGATTTTTAAAAATATATACCATATTTAAATATTGCTGCCAAATTGCTTAGAGGAATTAATTCATTGCCAAGCTTCTAATTGTACTCTGAGTGTTTTTGACTTTTTGCATGCTTGATGCTAATGCTTTTGAGTTGTACCCTCCTTACCTCCCCCCCACCTAACACCACCTTGGTACGTTGTATATACGTTGTCTGTGTATGTATATATAATGCGGATTAAATAGCGCATAAACGTCAGTGTGGATTTAGTAAAAATGCTAACAGCGATATTGGCGTTGCAACTGCAACCGCAAACGCAACTGTACCTCTAACTGTATCAGGTCAGGGCGGCTACTCAACAAATTTTAGCGGAGGCATGAGCGGTGGCGCGGAGAGTCAAGTGGTTGGCGCCGTCTTCACCCAACTGGTCAGTAGATTTGTTGAAGCGCAAAAGGAACTCAAGTCGCCAGAGTACTTGGCACTCTACTCTGATATACGACAGCTGGTGAACTATGTGAAGGGCGCACACGGTGGTCCATTCCGTTTAGTGGCACTCAGCGGCATCCTGGCGGTTACACCACGTCCACACAAGAAGGGTCCCACAGCGCAAACTACAAGAGTGATACGGTTAGTTTAAATAGCTAAAAACTGAGTTTAATATTTATTTGAATCTCTCTTTGCTTTGGCAGTCACATACCCCAAGGTGATATTGTCCAAGCTGTGCAGAATGAAGACAACCGCTCCCAGCGTCGACTGCTGCTTAAGAAACGCAGCACATCCTCTGCCTGCGCCGTAGTGAGTTCTGCATGCAAGTGTCGACAGTGTTGCTAATTTTGTTAATCCCTTTGCAGAGCCTGCTGGAAACAGAGCCCATTGAGGAGCACTACAAGAGCAGCCAGTCACCGTTGAGCAATTTCCGGCGACGCACGACAGGAGTGCGGCCCACGCTGACGCCACGGCATAGTGAGCGTGCGCTGCTCTCCGATTCGACGTCGAGCTCGGAACGCAATTCGCTGGGACGGCTCAGCGGCTTGGTGCGCTGGTTTCGCGGTGCGCCCAAAGAAGCATCATCCATCGATCTGGAAATTGGTTCGCTGAATCCGGAGATAAGCTCCACATTCATGCGGCATGCCTCGCTGAAAATTCAGCGTGGACGATCTAGCGATGGCATTGGGCGTTCCATACAGCGCGCCAAGAGACGCGTTGAGCGGCGACTGAACCGTTTCGGCGGCATTGTGAAGGGCAAGAAGAAGGTGGGCGGCATTGAGGAGACAGCAGACTACAGTCGACGCAGCTCCTCGGATATGTGCGACGGACCACGCGAGTCCGAGGTAGTTATACTCAAGGAGCGCAAGCTGGTGCCCACTGAGCCTGTGCGCATTGGCATGCTGAGGCTTTCCTTTCTGCTGGACACCTGCGCACCTGGCTCGTTTCCAGATCCCCAGCTGGTGGCAGCAGTGCTAGACTTGGTAAGTTGCATTTTCATTCCATTTTTAATCAAGCTAAATGTTTTCTTTACAGCCCCAAGCTCCTTTGGTTGCACGTGCTACATTTCTTTTGGAGTGCGCACACTTTGTGCATCTTTGCAACAAGGGTTGGCCCAGCTGGATGAAGCAGAGTGTTAGCGGCGGCTATCGCGCCTCGGGCGCCAACATTAATCCCTCACAGATGAAGCAGCAGACCAGTCAGACGAGCGCACGACGCACACACATTTTGCTGCGCAATGCGGGCAAGATGTTCCACCAATGGGCTGAGATGCTGGGCGCAAGGCTGGAGGAGATTCTCTTCACAGAGCGTTTGCAATACGAAGCACTCAATGCTAGTCTCACGGATCCGGAGAAGCAACGCGAACTGCTGCAGCAGGATGAGGAGGAGGACTTTCTGGACGAGGCCTCTGTCAATCCACATGGCAATGATTGTCCACATGCCTTAAAACTTATTGCCTGCGTATTGCTCTTTGAGATCACCGCCTTTTTGCGTGACACCTACATCACGCTGCCCAAGGCCTCCAAGATGATGCATCGCGACAGGCCCGCGCCTTGGGAGAAAGTATATCGCGAAGCCAAAGCCAACCGCCGCTGGTCCATGGCGCTTAGCTCCATGGGTCACTCGTCGGCACAGAGTCTGCAGTCCATAGCCGCAGGCAACGATGGCGGCGTGCAAGCGGAGCGCAAGATTTCCTTTGTGCTGCACGAGCCGGATAACGAGTCGGAGAACAGCAGCAACACCACCTTAACCAAGGAGGGCGAAGAGGGTAAACTGCAATTGCAAAATATTTTATTTTATTTTCTGTCATGCATCTAGCCATTCCCTAATCCTATTATGCATGTTACCCTTGAACAGCACGACGTCCCACTGCCTCCGCGGTGCGTCCATTTTTGTTGCGACGCGGCACAGCGACCACCACAGGTGGTTCCTTTAAGCGGCGATCGCTAAAGTTACGTCGTAATACCAAGGACAGCAAGGAGATTGAAACAGATTGTATGTAAACACCTCTTTTCTTGCTCTCTTTATGTATCACTCTCTGCTTTGCACTGTAGTCAACATGCAATCCAGACGCAAGGTCTCTTCGCTCTCGGATCGCAGCGATACCTCGGAGCAAGGCATCATCAGTGGCGGCGAAGAGTCGCCGGGTATACTCAGCGATGACCAGCAGCCGGAGTCGCCCACAGACTCTAACGAGAACGACGAGACGGCCAAGAACATGCCCTGGCTCAAGGCGGTCATAGATCTGCTTACCAGCTACAATTACTACTGCAGCCACAAAGGCTATTGCCATCCGTTCTGCTACAAACGCCACATGCGCTCCTGCACGCGCCTCATCAAGGCCACACGCAAGGTTTACGGTGAGGAGTTTGGATTTAGCTTTGACGCGGATCATCCGACAGTAGAGCCAACCGTCATAAGCTCAGCCAAGTCCACAGCACGTCCCCGTTCCACACGCAAGGTGTCCGAGCAGAGCTCCACACAAACGTCTCCCTCGAAGCGCAAGGACAGCCTGTGCCGCAAGGATCGGTAAGAGTTTTATTTTGAAGCTATTAAAGCTACAATTCAATTCTCTTACACCAGCATTAGTGACGATCCCGACTTGGAAATGGCAGAGAAGTTAGCGAAAGCCTTTCGCCAGGAAAAGGAAAAGAAGCTGCAGGAAGAGCCACCCATACTAAAGTTTATACGCATACACATACGAAATCTCTTCCACTTTCCATTGGCCACCATGTTGAAAGGCGCTGTGGTGCTGTCAGAGGAGCTGGTCATAGAGGCCATGCCAGCGGCTTGGGAGCTGCTGCTAGACACCAATCATGACACAGCCACCTCAAGTGCCGCCGTCTTTCTCATGGGTTCAGTGAAAGCACAAAATTTCGCATTTGATATAATGCAGCGTGCGCTGAAGCACAAGAATCCGGATATACGCATAGGTGCTATTCAACGCTATCTGGTGCTGTGGAAATGCCGCTTCCATGTGTGGCCACGCATGGAGGATAATGCGCATGACGCCACATTCAAAGTGCCTCCAGGTGGTATTGAGTTTACGCTGCCATCACCCAAAATTGGAATTGAAAGTCTGCCCGTGGTGGATCCACCGTGGATGCCAGTGCAACAAACCAAGGACATGGATATGACGCTCAATCAGGATCGACACGTAAGCTCGTATTAAAATTATTTAATTAAAAAGGCACCAATTTATTGTTGAGCTTTGAAAATGCATCCCTATTAATTGATCGATATATTAAGAGACGCGGCAAAACATTCAATTTATCGATAGCTCGATCATTTGCCAAGCTGTTCGCTAGGCGACTGAATAGAAAACTTGTAACGTACTTTACACAATGTCTTATCTTCACAGCGCTCTTTGGTTACGGCTACAAAAAGCCGTAAGATGCAGCAAACGGAGGCAATCCGAAATGCGCTGCGGCAACAGCGGGACAAGCAGCGTGCAGAGCGGCATAGTTTCCTCATCACCATGATACCAATTAGTCAGCAAGCCTCTCACGAACCGGGCATGGAGCATGAAGATCATGAAATTGAAGAGGATCTGGACGGCACACGCGCCGCTTCCTCGCACTTGCATCATGCTCACTCACTGTTTCCATCAGTACTGTGCTCGTCAGTTATGCAGATTGTGGGATGCCTGGATGATGCGGCTATTGGTTCGGATGGCAATGCAGTGTATGAAGTGGCCTACCAAGTGATTTGGGTGTGCCTAGTGGAGGAGTCTGCACTGTTTCTGCGCTATGTGTTTGAGCGTTTGACGCGCGATCGCCAAGATCAGATGTTTAAACTGTTGCGACATTTGATACGCTTTGTGCCACGCCTGCCGCAGCAGGCAGCATTTGCCTTATACAACTCCATAATTGGTTATATTATGTTTTATGTGCGCTCATCCAACGAGTTGAAGCAGGAGGTGAGTAGCGAGCACAAAATAATGAGATCAGATTTCAACTTCTGGTTACTTTCAGCTTGTGGGCTCTGCCTTGTCCGTGCTCTGGATGGTTGTGCACTCGGTGCATGGCATTATGTTCAAAGATCTAAAGCAAATTTTGCGCAAAGAGCAGTGTGATGCGTCCATATTGCTTACAGCCAATGTGCCTGCCGCCAAAAAGATTGTTGTTCATGGTCCAGCAGATGATGACTACAATATACCTTCACAGTTTCCAGTGCAGGAGGATACGCTGTTCTGCCAGCTTCTAAAAGAAGCGCTTGACTATTATCCCATAGATGAGAAGAGCATAAGCCATTACTGCCTGGTGGATTACAAGAGCAGTAAGTGCTGATCAGCAGTGCGTAAAAAATGCTTGCTAACACAATTTGATCCGTAGGTAAAATACTCAATCCCAACTGGTATATACGAGACTTGTACTTCTTCAAACGCTCACAATATCCAGAGGTGCGGCTTATGCTTATGCGCCCAGAGGATTCATTTCTGGCGCTGCAAAAACAAGAGCTGACCAAGAAGTTTGTCGAAATTGGCAAAGTGCATCTAACCTGGGCTATTCTCAAGAATGTGGACATGGTAGTGCAACGTGTTGTCTTTCTGCATGAGGAGTTGATGAAACTGCCTTCGTTTCCGCGCAAAGCTTTGGAAGTGGACTTGGATCTGCATCATGGCGGCGAGTATGGCAAGGTTCTGCTCGGCTTGGACGTACTTCACAAATTTATGTGGGTACGGCTTATTGCGCGCATGTTTGAGGCTATGGCTGGCAACTTTGCCTACTCTGCGGACATACAACTGTTCCTTAATGTGCTTTCCGGCGCTGCCATGCTGCACGCCGAGGATTCCTGCATAATGCGCTATGTGATGGCCACGTATATCAATGCTGCCTTTAACTTTAAAAATATATTTTCCACCAATGGCTACTTCATGATCATGCCCACCTTGCTGCAGGTGTACTCGCTGCACCAGACCAACAAGCTGATCACCACCACCATTGAGTACGCTGTAAAGCAGTTCTACCTGCTCAACAGAAAGCCCTTTATATTGCAAATGTTTGGCTCCGTTTCGGCCATACTGGACACCGATGAGGATGGCACCTATGGCGAGGCACACAAAGTGCAGTCCAGCTGTCTGTTCAATCTGCTGCTCAGTCTTGAGGATCCCTCGCCAGATCCGCTGAACATTGCTGAGCTCGTAAAGGAGCAGAAGCCACTCAAGGCCATAGACTTTTGTTACCACGACGAGGACGATGATGTCACTGTACTGGACTGCATCACACTTTGTGTCATGGTCGTCTCCTACTCTGCGGAGAGCACTCGTGGCTATCAAATGCTGGCAAGTATCGCTGATTCTCTAAGCTGACTTCAAATTCATGTTTTATCTTTGCACACAGATCATACTGGAGGCTATCTTGCCCTGCTATCTGCAACAGATCCAATCGCCCAGCTATATACCGCTGCAGGGAAAATCAGAGCGAGATATAATACTTCAGCTGGCTGTGGCCATACGCACAATGGTGCACAACTGCGAAGGTCTGGCCAAAAGCTACAATGGGCCCTACAGAAACAGCCCGGAGCACAAAGGCTCTTCGCAGCGCAACTGCAGTCGCGGTCCTCCCTGCTCGCCTGGCATGGACTTCGAAGAGGAGTCGCATACTAAATACGCTACAGATCCGCGCACCAAAAATATGATGGACTCTGCTGAGGATTCTGAAATGATACGCACCGAGTACCGACGACCACGTGATGTCCTGCTCTCCGTAGTAGCCGACTTTCTTACCAAGTCCACAGCACGCCTTGCGGAGCTGTCGAAGAAGCTGCCCAGTAGCGAAAGCAAGACAACCGATGTGCTGGACGCCAAGGTGCACATACGTCTGGCTGACATAGCGCACTCGCTGCTGAAGGTGTCGCCCTACGATCCGGAATCCATGGCCTGCCGCGGCATTCAACTTTACATGCAGTCAGTATTTCCACGCGCGGAATGGTCTAACGATGCTCTAAGGAATGCGCTGGTCACCGTGCTGCGTCGCATTGACAAGGTCTTCCTCAAAATATCTAAGAAGCCCTCCATACGCCGCAACACAGACTGGGAGGCAGCGGCTGGGCTGCTCAAGGGCATACACGAGACTATAGTAAAGCATCCATATGTGCTTCATTGGCAGCAGATGAAGACGCTCATAAGTACGGTGCAAAATCTAATTGTTAATGAGCCGGGTTCGGGCAGCGGCATGGAGGGCGTCTCCAGCGCAGGTGCAGCACTCATGTCTCAGAATCCGCCGGCCTTTTTCTGCTCAGCCGTGGTGCGTCTGGTGGCACTGCAGGTGGTCAGTCCCGTGGACTGCTTCTCGCTAGTACAAATCTGCGGCGGCAGTGCCGAGTTTGCCACGCAGGAAAAGGCCGAAGGTTTTCTAATGCATCTGATCATGCCACTGTGCTTGAAGGTCTGCTCCGGTCGCGGCGTTTCCGATGTAGGTGAGCTTAAAATGACCGATGTGACATTTCTGCTCACCGCCGTGCTCAATGCCATGAGTCCGCCCGCTGGCCGCACTGGCCAAGCTGTGTCTCAAATCAATCGCGTCACTGGCGATCTGCGCGCCGGCTCCCTGACCTTTACCGGCAGCCGGGATGCCAAGCGACCAGCACGCATCTCTGGCTCCCTTTACCAGGCTGCCTTTCTGGCGCTGCGCATCGTCTGTATCTGCTTCGAGGGTCGCCTCTCCAGCGAGTGGCCGCGGATAGTGCGCGTTATGCGTGACCTCGGCAGACGCAATGAAGCTGCGCCCGATCTCTGGAGCTTTATGGAATTTGTCGTTACACATCGCACGCCTTTATATATAGTCCTGCTGCCCTTCATTCTGCACAAGGTAAGCTGTTAGCCGCTTTAGAGACTTTATTTAAATGGGTTTGCTTTGCAGGTGTCGCAGCCACCAATTGGCGATCACGAGCGCCACATGCAGTTCATCATCAGAGAGCGCCTGCGTGGCACACCGCCGCAAGGTGGACTCAAATCCAAGGGTGCGCTGCTGCTGGAGCTGGCCAGAGAGCTGCGTGACTTGCGCGATGAGCTGGAGGATAAACGATACGGTAAAAGCATGTTCGTGGCCTCTGATCTTAACTCAACTCACAACTTTCGCGTAGTATCCACAGATCGCGAGAGCTCTGAGCAAAAGAAGAGCGACACGCCTGCTGCCACGAGTGCTGCCGATGTGCACAAATCCCAACAACGTCCTTCCCTAATTTCCATCTTTACAGGCACCACCACGGGCCAGGCAACGCACTCGCATGTATCCGCCGTGCCCATTGACTCACGCAGCGGTTCTGGCGGCATTTGCACTCCGAGCGATACGCTTTCACAACAGACGCTCCATCCACCTCGTGAATCCTTATCCAGCAGCTCCACTGGCCGTGATCATCACACCACCACTAGTGAGAGTCATAGCGGTGATGGCGCTGCAGGCTCTGCGCCTACGCTGGTGGGACAAGCTTCTGGCAGCGGCGCCAGTGGTTCAGGTGTCATTACCGCATCTGCCTTGCCGCCGGGTGTGGTATCTCAGCTCTCACACTCGCAGTCGCTGCAGCAGGCGCCATTTAAGGCGCAGCCTCCCAAGCTGCGTTTTGTGTCCTCCGTAGAGTTTCGCCACTCATCCGGTGAAACCTCGACTACACCACTATCGCCCGAGAGCCCCGCTGAGGACAGCTCGGGGGATCATACGCGTTCGCGCCTGCAGCGTTCCAAGGCAGCCAGCCGAAAGACATTTCGTCTAAAGCGTCGCGGTCTGGCGCCACTAGAGCCACCTAGCATTGTAAGCTCTGCTTGAGACTTTAAAAAGACTTCGATAAACGCTTTTTGTTGCAGGTCACATCGCAGACACAGGAGCAGGAGCAACAGAGCAAAGCTATAGGCGAAATCTCCTGGGACTCTGTGTCACAGACGTCCTCCACCTCGGGCTATCGCGACAACAACAGTCTACAAACGGGCCTGCTATCACCAGACGGTTCATTGGGCGGTCTAACGCTAGGACGCTCACCCTCGCAGCATTCGCTTTTAATGGTCTTCGAGGGGCAGGACGAGGACACGCTTATTTAACAATCACAGATCGGCGACCGGGCCTATGAGCTTTAGGACAGCCATAACTTAATCAAATGCCATAGCCATTAGTTAGTTTAAACAATTAACAATTATTTACAACTATACGTAGCCAATGTTAAGTTTTTATACGCAAAAACAATCTTGTTGTTTTTCACATTATGTGCCCAGTTTTATATGTAGACAATTAATAAATTAACTTGGTAGTTGTTCGAAATTGTTATACCCGCCCAACGAGGCTCTACTGTACTAAATAATTATATACATGCTTTGCTTTATCAAAGCTTTTGCTTGTCATACTTTAACATAAATGAGGCCATTCGATTTGTAAGCAAGCTAAGCATTAAGCTAATTTATTAGAGTTAATAAACCTTTAGTTTCTTGCGAAGTGTCTAAAAAAATTAACACTTATATGCTAATGAGTAGCAAATGTAAGAGTATCAAGCTATTCGTTATAGTTTAGCAAAAAACTTGTTGCTTGCTATGCGAGCTTTTAGCATGGCGTCAGTATCTTGTTGAGCTTTGATACGCAGATTACATTTAATAAACGATGTCAAGTGAGTAGATCAGTGGAAAATTTTGGTAAAAGTGTTAATATATAGGATTCACAGCTGGATCATCAGGCGTTAGCCTTAACAGCAAGGTGTTGCTGGGCGTGGGCGTTGGCTTGGTTGCCATAGGTGGTGCTGGTTACCTATTGTGTCGCCACTTGCGGCGTCCAGAGCCGATGCCAGAGAAATGGCGACGTGTGGGCACCGTGCAGCGCATCAATCTGTTTCCCATCAAGTCTTGTGGTGTGCTGGTTAACCCAGGCGCTGAAGAGTACGACTGCGACTGGTTGGGCTTGGGCATAGGTGAACTGCGCGATCGCAAGCTCATGCTACTCACAGAAAAGAACGAGATGGTTACGGGCCGCACATATCCAACTTTGTTGCTGATACAAAGCAAGATGCTAGCCCATGGATTGGTGTTCAGTGCACCGAGCATGCCTGATCTGCAGCTGGACTACAAGGATCTGCAAACAACAGGCAAGCTGGTGCCCACTGATATCTTTGGTGCCAAGCTCAAAGCCATGTTGATTGATGAGCGCTTTGACAAATGGTTCTCACAGTTTATACTCAAAACGGATAAAGGCTTAAGGCTAGCATATTACTCACATGCCAAGCCAGTGCGCAACACTCCTGCCAACTTGAAGCACTTGCCTCATCTAACCGATGCGGATTCCGTAAGTACAACGTCTAACAATAAGTTGAGAATAGCCAGTTATCTAATTCTAATTGCTTGTGTTTAGGGCAGCTTTGGTGATGCTACCAGTTATATGCTTATGAACTTATCCTCGGTAGCGGATTTAAACAAGCGTTTGGAGCAGCCAGTGGATTCATTGCGCTTCCGCGGTAACTTTGAGCTCAAAATGGACGTTGACCAGCCCTACGCTGAGGATCACTGGCAATGGATACGCATTGGTGATGATGCTGTCTTTCGCATTGTTGCTCCTTGCACGCGCTGCATTATGCCCAACATTCATCATAATAGTGGTGAACGCGATGCTGACTTTGAGCCGCTCAAAACGTTGCGCAGGTTGGTCCATAAATTGGTAGATAAAGATAATGTTTTGAACGAAATATGCTTGTTTGCAGCTATCGAGTTATTACCAGCGATTCTTCGCCAGTCATGGGCGTTCACATGGGACTGCGTCAACCGGGCAGTGTCAAGCTTAATGACGTTGTTTACGTGGCAGATGTTTAAAAATCATATAATTAATACACTCCTTATATATATAGAACAAACAAAGGAAATCTTACTTTCTAGAAAACTATAGCTGAACTTAGGGTCTAATTTAATTTCAATTCTCAATGCTCTTACTGGCTGCAGCCACCTTCAGTCGATTCTCCTTGACTAGCTTGCGCCACTCCATCCACTTCGCAAGCTCAGGTTGATCGTTTTGAGCGCCTTGCTGTTCCAGCTGCATATAATAAGCCTCGCGCAGTATTTTAAACGCCTGAATGCTATAGTAAGGCTGCTGTGTAACAGGATCAAAGTAGCGAGCTGGCAATCTGGTTATAGGGCAAATGCCGCTTGAGTTTTTTGGTACACGTTTCGGGCGGAAAATGCTGTTGAACACTTTGTCATCGAAATCGTTTTCAATTGTTACAAATGTGCGCTCGCATTTAGACTCCGGATCGTTGGGATCGTGTGGCAGCGTTGTGGTACGTGTGGGTTTGCGTATAACAGGCATGGTCATCGAATGATAGCGTATAGTTGGACCCGTAAAGACTCTTTTAGTCGGACGCGTCTTCTTTTTCTCAAGCTCCATCTTCTGGAACTTCTCTACAAACGCAGGACATCATTAATAATTTATGTTTGTGCTATGCCAAGCATAACTTACCCAATGATTTAATATTTTCCTCTTCGGTAATTTTTGCCTCTTCTAGCAGCTCCTCCTGTGTGGGCATGTAATCCTCCACACGCACCTTTTTCTTCTTACGCTTACGTGCGTCGTCTAGTTCCTTGAGTCGTATTTTTGTGGCTTGGGTTTTTATAGCGGTAGATGTACGTATTGACTTGCGTCCGGAGTCCAGCACTGTAAAACGGGGTCGTACTCTTCGTTTAACAACGCCACCTGCTCGCTTCTTGTGCAATGCTGGAGCAGCTTTAGTTTCCTTCTTAGCAATTGGCTTTGCTGGCTCCTGTTTTAAATGAATATTTACAACACTGCAATTAACTATATATATTAACTTGCCTTGTAAGCCTTAGTGTTGACGCCACCACGCTTTCGCTTCTTATCTGTCGCCTCTTCTTGGTCTGATATGGGTTCATCTTGCTCATCTATGCTGAAATCCGAGTCAACCACATCCTCCTCTTCGTCTTTTTGTCTGCAAGCGCAATAATAAATACATTCAATTGTTGAATTGAACTTAGTCCTGTATATGCTAGAACTTACTCATATTCCTTGTCCTCCGCTTCCTCATTGAAGCCACCATATGAAGTTTTATAAAACTCATCTTCTTCTTCATCATCTAGCAGCGTGGCTATTTTGTTACCAGCATTATTACGCCGTGAACGCGAGGCAGCCATTTAAATTTATTATTTGTGAGAGTAACAATATATTTTATTTTTAAGCGCGTTTTATAAATGTAAACAATATTTGCAACTCTTTCTGCTTCTTGAAGTGCAGAATAACATTCACAACGGGTCAACATTCCAGGGCTGCATAATGCAAATATTGCTCATTTTGAGTGAATGGCAAATTCTGATTTGCTTTCGTTTCGATTAAAATAAGGAACTATGTAAATTATTTTTATTAATTTACAGAAAAATATGTTTACTTGGCATGTTAATTGGTAAGCAGCTTATCAACTTGTTTAATAAACTTTTTAAATTATAAGGCAGTGCATATAATATTCGGTTAAAGCCAGCACTCTTCTTCTGTCCACTCTCTCGTCGCTATAAACTGTGTTGTTGTTTTGCCGATCTCACTGCACTTTGGACTTTCTTATTTAAACACTCTTTGGTCTGCGATTAAAACGGTGTCAATTGAGCATCCTAAACTTTGTACTTTAATACAAAATGATTAACTCTGGAAAACTAGCTGGGCGCACGCTCTTCATCACCGGTGCCTCCAGGGGAATTGGCAAAGCTATAGCTTTGAAGGCAGCTCGCGATGGTGCCAACATAATCATCGCTGCTAAGACTGCCCAGGCTCATCCTAAATTGCCAGGCACCATCTACTCAGCGGCCGAGGAAGTTGAGAAAGCCGGTGGCAAAGCCCATCCGTGTATTGTCGATGTCCGCGATGAGCAACAAGTGCGTACTGCTGTTCAGGAAGCAGTAGCCAAATTTGGAGGCATTGATATTGTTGTGAACAATGCCAGCGCTATTTCACTGACCGGCACGGCCGACACCGACATGAAGCGTTATGATTTGATGCACAGCATCAACACACGCGGCACGTTCCTTGTCTCTAAGGAATGCCTGCCCTACTTGCAAAAAAGCAACCATGCCCACATTTTGAACATATCGCCGCCCCTCAGCATGAAGACCAAATGGTTTGCTCCACATGTGGCTTACACTATGGCCAAGTATGGCATGTCTATGTGTGTGTTGGGCATGGCAGGAGAGCTACGCGATCGCGGCATTGCAGTAAATGCCCTTTGGCCTCGCACTGCCATACACACTGCTGCAATTGAGATGCTTACCGGACCGGACAGCGCCAGTTGGTCGCGTAAGCCAGAGATTATGGCTGATGCCGCCTATACTATACTCTGCCGCGAGCCCAAACAGTACACAGGCCAGTTCTTCATCGACGACGAGGTGCTTGAATCTGCGGGTGTCAAGGATTTCACGGACTATGCCTGTGTGCGTGAAAATGCCGACAAACTCATGGAAGACTTTTTCCTTGAGCCCAGGAATTCACCAGTCGAAGAAGCTCAGCCTGTATCTACAACTGCTGCTTCTGGAGATGCCAAGATACCACAACTGTTTAAAAAAATTGAGTCTTTACTGTCCACAGAGATTGTTTCGAAAACCCAGGCGGTCTATCAGTTCAACATTAGCGGAGATGAGCAGGGCACTTGGTTTTTGGATCTGAAGAACGGCACTGGCGCTTGCGGCACAGGTGCACCGCCCGCTGCTGCTGATGCCACACTCACCATGAAGTCTGATCACTTCTTTGACATGTTCTCTGGCAAACTGAAGGCTGCACCAGCCTACATGTCCGGCAAGTTGAAGATTAGCGGCGATTTCCAAAAGGCGCTCAAACTGGAGAAGCTTATGAAAGCACTGAAATCAAAGCTGTAGATAATACTAGATTTTAAGATACTTGTAAACAAAACAATTTTTATAAATAAACCGAAACACTCTACAAATTAGTTTCCCTCAGCTGTGATTTGTATTCAATTGGCTTGACCGATTAGTCATACTGCGTAAGACTATATATACATAATTATCTTTAGTTATAATTACTGTTTTAGTTAGAACTCTTATATATATGTATTTATATTAAAAAGTACTGCTTACCTTAATCGATTCTTATTACACGGACAATTAATTGAAATAATGACAATCTTTTACTGATTATGCATGGTAATTTTGATTTCGCTTATGAAATGACTCACTTCTCCTTTAAACTTATTCTCCTTTTTAGATAAAATTAGATAGACTAAACGCACTTGTAGTTCAACTAGTTCAATCATTCGTTTTGCTACTTTCTATTCAATTATAAGCCGATTTATTTATTTAAGTTGCATTATATATTTTTTATATATACCACTCTAATTAGACTTAGCGAAAACGACGAGTCTGACCTATACATTAGGATTGTTGAAGTGTCTCGCGCTCAGTTGTGTCTACCATATAAGATTTTGCTATTTCAATTGGGCTTAAAGAATTCGAATCTGTAGATGTCATGAGTTGAGATGGAATTCATTGTTGAACAATCAGGTTGTGGAGACTGTTTAAGGGTTTTAGTGGGCAGACATCTTCTTGGGACGATTTTATAACAATAACCTAATCTTTATTATATAATCCGACTGGTACTTATCCCTTTTACGCGACAATTTTATAGAATCTGGTGGGGGCAAATTATATTTTAGTGATTTGTATTCAATTGGCTTGACCGATTAGTCATACTGCGTAAGACTATATATACATAATTATCTTACCCATACATACATGAATGTATCTTTTAATATTATCGAGCAAAACTCTCTTTAGTTTGCTGAGAAGCTTCAACGTGATAAGAAGTAGTGTAATATTGCTTAACGCAACTTTAAAGGTAGGTTAAAATTCTATTTCTAAAGCTTATTAAATCTACTGATTACCTATCGTAAAGTTCAAATAATGTTATATAAAGCAACATCTAACTAAGCATCTTTAATATTTAAAAAGCAAAAAAAAAACATGTATGCAAAAGTTAGATACTCAAAACCAAAATGTATATCAAAAATATATACCAAACTACCCCTTCTAAATTATCTGTTTATTAAACCAAAGAAATTTGAAGTTAAAGCCACTTCCGGCATGCGTATAGATAGACCTTTAATTTTTGTCTAGTTAGAGATATACTGCTTTCAGTGAGTAACAAATTACCAACGAAAACAGTTCTTGTAGAACAGTCAAGTTGTTTTGAAATAAAAGAGGTAAATAAATAATTAGATTTGTAAAGCAACAATTGTAGTATTATGATAAAATATTCTGACACTAACATAGACTTTTTTAAACTTTATTTAAATAGTCATCGTTTTTCTGACCATGTTAAAAAAGGACCAGCCAATATGTACGAATACACCAACGGCTAAGAAAGTCTTTGAAAATACAGATGCGTACGAAAAATTAAAAACGTATGCATTTCAGCATGGTTTGGGAGGGCCTCATCCGATCACTAGGGCTATAAGACTAAAAGATGCGCATAAAGAAATCAGTGATACCCTATTTAATACAATAGATGGGAATGCGCAATTTAAAAATTTCCTAAATAATAAATAAATAAAAGGGCCCCTAATATTAAATAATAACCGAATTTTGGATGTATTCATACGGGAATTGTATCAGCGGGAATCTGTAACTGGCAATATTTAAACAATAATAAAAATGTTCTAAAAAAATATACTAGTTTTATTTTAAAGCAAACATAAGTGACTCGTTACTAGTCGTTACTTGTGATAAGTAACTGCTTAAACAGCTGTGCTTATGTTAATTATTTACTTCCCTTGTTTACAAAACGCAAAAGCCGCAATCACCAATATTTAAGTCAAAAGAAATTACTTAAGCACAAAACTCAAAATGGCTGCTTCATCCTACAAGGTATACAACCTAAATGTACAAATCTAATAATAATATATTTTAATTTGCATTTGTCGTCGACTTAGGGCAAGGTTGCTCACTTAATCAAATGTTTTTGTGGATGTACTGACATGACCGTGGATGAAGTGCAGCGTATCTATACGCTCACAAATAGCGTGCTACAAACGCTGTTGGACAGTGCGGCAAGAAGGTTGCTGCAACGCTTTCTAGAGACTGAACGAGCCGGTGACAAAAAGGGAGCTGAAATATATTTGGAAATATACATCAAGTGCGCTGAGTATCTAAAAGATACATGTACTTTCACTCAGGATGAAATAGACGAGCTCGATGATTTGGGCTTGCCCTACCATCTGACACAAGAACTTACCAGACGCACTCTGAACGCAGATCGCACGAAAATAAATCTATGCCTTAATAACATTCAGAACATATGCAGCAAAGAGATTGAAGCGAGCAGCGAATTCAGACGCTTCCGAGACGCTATACTCGCCAAGATGAACCGCATTCCCAAAAAATAATAATAGTTTATATGCGTAAGAGGCCTTTTGTGTTCAAAATATGATTAAGCACAGCGACGCCGTACACAACCTCAACATCACAACTAAGATTGACAGCTTTAGTCACTGGTGCAACGAAGCCGGCCAACGGTTAGTTACTTATTAATAAGTATACCTTAAATCCACCCAAAGTTACCGAAAAGAGAAAGCGTTTTTAATATTAAAATATATATTTGTTATATATGCATCTTTACTAAGCATGTGACCACCTTTATAGCTATATTTCCAGTGCTTTAATAAATGTTTGCTTAAGATTAGATAAGTTTACTTTCTTACCTAGTTAGGTATTTAGGATCGATCGGACAAACGCAAAATATGTTTTGACTGTAAGCTTATTCATGAATGCCCTGATCGGTGGGCTAAAGCTATATAAATCATAGCAACAGCGGCAATATGTATATTTCTCACAAAAATAAGCCAGAAATAAGGCGTCAAAAGTAAATCAATAACTGCCGAGTCGTCTAAAACTATATATATATATATATTTATACACATACATATATTTATATAATATATGCATATACCATGTGAAGAACGTCTTGAGAAAATGTTGCGATTATATTTCCGCTGTAGAAATAAATGTTTGCTTCAAACTTAAATTTTAGGTTTTCTTCCAGGAGTAATACATTTCCATGGGCTTATTAACCTGAAAACAAATTGAGCATATAGTACCATATGTTATACAGTGTGCAATCTTTCAAGCATACCTTCCAGAACTTGTCGTTGACCTGGTGTAAAGTCTGGTTGCCATTTAAAATAACCAACTGCTGGGGCTGCGGTGCAACGTAGATGCAAAAGTTAAGCAAACGACACGCCTCCGGCAGATCAGCACCCAAGTCTAGAGTCAGACGCATGGCTAGATACTTGCTTAGATGATCTACAGTTGCATTTGCTGTTGTCTTAATGTAACGCACGCAGTTATCCTTGAGTGCCCTGATTAGTTGGTTATCCGCAGACATTTCCGTGGGATGCGGTTTGAATACGAGCTCGATTTCATCATTAATGCCAAGTTCCCCATTGCCCTCGCCTTCAGTGTCTATATTTGAGTCACCCTCGGTGCGGCAATCCATTTGTGAGTCTGACTCTGATTCCTCGGATCGCTCGGAGGTCATTACTGACATGGCGCGCTTGGGCTTAGTGCTGCTAGAATTTGACGGTACCGGCGATGGTGTGCTGCGTATAGACGGTGGATTAGAGGCATCATCAACTTGCATACGACTCGATGAGGTACTGGCACCAGAAGTGCCTGCCGACGCAGGAGGCTGCGCTGGGGCATTGCAGGAGGGTACATTTGGTGCTCCTGCAGCTGACCCAGTGCTAGTGCCATCCCTACTCTCACGGTCTGTGCCGTTAGTATTGCTATTACTATCATTTGAGGCTGTATCATGCGCTTGTACATTGGAGCGTGTACTACTGCCGCCGCCTCCACCACCACTACCGCCGCCGCCGCCGCCTCCTCCTCCCTTGTTAGTGCGAAAACGCTGTGGCCTATTCTGTGATTGCAGTTTGATGCCTTCATTGATTGAGTTCACAAGCGCCTGTTGCGATTGCGTTTGATTGAATTTGGCCATAACTTTCTCTTGTATTGCCTCGTACTCCTCGCGGCTGGGGTAGATTTTCGATATAAGTAAATCAAAATTTGGATCAGCGCGCAGCGAACGCTTCGAGACAAGTTTCTTGCGGCACGTCGGACATTCTTTGTTGCCCGAGCGCAGTGCCGTCACAATGCAATCCGAGCAGAAGCGATGCAAACACTCTTTGGTTGTCATCGTTTTCTTAAGCATGTCCAAGCAAATGGGACACATTAATTCACTATGCAAACTACGCGGAGATACTGCAATTTCTGTACTGTCTGTGATTATTTCCTGCGGCTTGCGCTGAAGCTCGTACAGCGAAAGATCCCATGTCTTATTTTGAGTTGGTTCCAGTGAAGCCATGGCTTATTTACGTTTGTCTTTCAATTCTATTATTATTTTATTTATTTTTTCTCTCGCTCAATTTTCACCAGAGTTGTTGATAATATACCGATATATCGATAATAATTAATAGTCGATACATCCAAAAATGATTGTTACTGGTATTTTTGAGTAACGAGTTGTTACCGCTGCCCGACTTTAATCGTTTTTGTTTTTGTTTTGGGGCGCGCAGTGAGTTTAAATTATCTGCGGTTATTTATGGCAAGAGTACTCTAAAAAGAAAAGCAACATGCTCTTTTTTCTTACATTTATTTAATTGCAGCACTTTTGTTAGTCAATTAAATGCATGAGTGGCACACGTCAATCAAACTGAATTGTTCTTAAAACATTTGACAGCGCCCGCCAAGTTTGGCTTAAATATAGTGTTAAAGCCGTTAACTAAATTGCAGATGCCAGGAATGCGAGCTATTTGTGCCACCTTGTGTGTGCATTTCATGTTAAGCTATAGACTCAATAAAAAGCGAGACATGTTAGCTAAATTCAGACATAATACAAATACATATAGAACTTTTAAAGTTTACACGAAATTCACGTGCTGCAAGCTAAAGACAGTCTAGCTGTCTGTTCAACTGACAATTTGCAATTTATTGAGATACTTAAGTTGATCAGGCTTGACACCAATTGAACTCCCACACAAAGTGCCGTGTCGACGCTTGAGGATCATTGTGCTGGATGATGTTGCAGTTGTGCTGTCCTCAATCTAGCCTGGAGTTCGCGACCTAAATGCCGGACCAAACAATTTCTACTTTCATGCTGAGTATCTTTTCTGCCGCCGAGCTTGTGCTTTATTGACATTAATCATTTGCAGTCTCTTGTTAAAATTTACAACTAAATGACGCGAACTCGAACTTGGATGCAAAGCCTTGTGGCAAGTAAACAATGTTGTTGTTGCAAATACTCTATGACATAGCAAACATGAAACATGCCTATGCATAACTCTTGGCCAACCAAGCAAAGAACTTTTTTGCACAGTTGCCTTTTGTTCGGCTGTCAACTCAATCATTCAGCGCAAAGACCGGAAGGAAGCATCCGCCATTTTTTCGCCCATCTCTGTGCTTTGTTAATTTTATTTTGGGGTGTCTGGAAAATTCTTTTGTGTGCCAGAGTGAAAGTTTAATAAAAAGAACAGAAATTATGCATAACTAGCTTAAATTGATCCTGGGCTTGGTTCTCTCTCTTTGTAACTGGAAAGTGGTAAATGCTGCACAAGCACTTTGATTGCTGTGGCAAATTGCAGGCAACACAGTGGGCAACATGCCACTTAAACTTACAACAGGCGCTGTTCGTAATACAATTTGAATGCAAAGTGTATAAGTGTGTGAGTGTGTGCAACAGACAGTTGTTGCTATGTTGCACCCACAGCAGCAACAGCAATCTGTTAACATGTCCACAGCTCCAACAGCTCCAGCTCCGAACTCCAACTCCAACGTAGCCAACAATTTGACAATAACAAGCAGGCAAACGGTCCGCCCAATATTCAAACCAAACTCCAACCGTTGTTTAAGCTTTGTGTTGTTAGAGTGCCAGTGAACAGCAGCAGCAACAACAGCAACAGCAACCACAACAACAGGCAGATTTTTCAATTGGCTGCTGTCCAAATATTGTTAGGTCCAGGGCTTATTATGGTGAAGCACTCGTAGTCTTTTGTCTCTCTGGTCAGCGCATAAATAAATCTCAATTAAAGTGCAACCCTTGCGCTGGCCACAGATGGGTGTGGCATAACAATCAATCAGCATGCCACAGGACCTAGATCTGGCTGCACTTAAAGCGTTGTTTTGCTTTTCAATGTTGTCTCGCGTTCACACCATGCCACAGCAAGAGACACACACACATACACATATATGTGTGAGTTTTCGGCAAGCAATGCTTTATGCTTTTGTCGTGCAACTGTCTGCAGCAAGTTCTTTGCCACACACTCTTTATTTTGGCTTGGTCTGCTGCTTTGTTGGCCAAGTCGCCGTCGTTAAGCGTGACTTTCTTATTGTTGCCTTTTTTGCATAGACAGACCGAGCGACAGCCTCAACGAGTCGGCCACGAAGTTCACAACTTGCAACCGAGCAACAAGCCACAAAATGCCCAAGCGTAGTCTGCAGTCAGCTTTAGTCTTTGGCAAGATTTTATCGCGTGCGGACGTGTTTTAAATTTTGGTTGCTATACAAAGCAGAACGTAAGCTTGCGGCGCCACCAAATGTTGCATTGAGAGCATAAGTTCAAGTGCACAAAAAACAAAATAATTTCATATTAAACATAAATATGCGTGCAACAATAACAAAAACAATAACATGTGGCAACTGGAGCTGGCTTGGGTGAGTTTTGCTGTTTTTTGTTATTTTTTTTGGGAACTTTGACTGTTGCGTCGCCACCACTGCGTCGCTGCCTTATCGCGTTCGGTTTGTGTGGCAATGCAGGATAGCTCTAGCTCTGTTTGTGTGCTCTGACAGCTGTAGCAGCAACTGTGGTCAAAGTGACAACATTAGTTAAACATTAGCAATAGTCTAGGCACCTACTTGGGGGTTTGGGTTGCAGATTCCAGCCGCGATGGACGAACGCGACTGCGATGCAAGTTGCGGCAACGACAATGCTTGCCACGCTGCTTGCCTCGCTGTGCGGTGCGTCGTCGCAGCAACAGCTTGCGCTTCCGCTGCAGCTCGCTGCAGACTTCACTGGCAGGAGGCGACTTGATTGTCGCTCTGGCCAGCGCATCTACGGCACACAAACGCTCCAAACGCTGCTTCTTCAAGCCCAGCTGCTTGAGCTCCACCAGCTGCCGCACCGAATCCACAGCGCCCGCCAGCAGCTCACTCTGTCCCTGTATGGAGTTGAGCATCAACTTAAACAAGGACTCATATGGACTCATCACCACCAGCTCCTGCACCGCTCTGTCCTCCATCTCATCTGTTTGTGTGGCGCTATTTTCCAGCGTAAGCAATAGCTCTGTTTGTGTGCTGCTTGCATGACTGCAACAACCTTTTGTCTGTGTGAACTTGCACTTGGCCATCACGAGCTCCATTTGCGTGGCGCTTGTGCACAGCTTGCAGCTTTTTGTTTGACTGCACTCGCTCTGATATTCCCGCGAGCTGGTCTGCTGATACCGCGAGATCATCATTGTCAAATCTTGCGTGTCCACACGCACGCTGTGCTCCATGCGCGCCGTCTGGCTGGACACATCAGCGCGGCTGGTCAAGAAGTCGGCTGCAGACACCATTGTGCCACAATTGGCGCTGGTTTGATTGCCAGCATCTCGCATTGCCATGTGCTGCGTACTCAGCGCTTGATGCTGTAATGTGCGACGATACCGACGCAGGCGTCTGCCACGCCCACACTTGTTACTGGGCAAGCGCTTGGCATTACGCACCTTTAGCTGGCCATCATAGAGTTCATAGTAGACTAGGATGCTAGGTGGGTTCAAGCTTAAGTGCAATTTGTTGCTGGTCCAGCTCTTACCTCAAATTGCCGCTCACAACAAAAAGCTTGCGTCGCTGCAGCACCACATTTGTCGACTTGGACATTAGCAGCAGACTCTTCAGATCTATGGAAAACATGGCTAATGCCAATTTAGTAAGCTTAAATCAATAATAAATCGAAATTAATTAAACAGAAGTTAAGTCGAGTGACTCGAGGCACAGTTATACAAAAAACTGTGCGCTTAAATGTAAATTAATAATTTTTTTTAACGTTTTGTTGTTGAAATTTCAAAAGCCAATCTGTTGAGTTTAGTTTTTGTTGTCTGTTCAATTTCGACACGCAGCGCCCTTTTTGCTTGCCACAGACACGCAAGCTGCCACACACTCGTGTTGTTGTTTGTGTTGGCTGCCGCGGGCTCCTTTGTGCTGCATTCATTAACAATTCAAAAATGCCACATATGCTGTCTGCCGCCAGGACAACAAGCCACAAAAAAGCGACTTTGTTCGCCCCGTCGCCTCCATTGCAAATCGCATTCAAAGTGCAGGCAAATGCTCTTCACTAAATACGTGTCGATTGACTTGATTTTCTGATGTGCCATTGGATTCATGTGGCCTAACTATAAAATGAGCAGCGCCTTCAACTTGATTCCAGCGCGCACACACACACACTCGCAATTTGAGTTGACTCCACCATACACACATTAGCATTGGCGGTCTCTAATCCCGCCTGGGGGGCACATTGATTTTTTACTCTTTTTAGTTTTTTTTTTTTGTCTTGGTTCGTAATTTATGCCAGCTTCCATCAAAAGCATTTCAATACACTATACTTGGAGAATTTCTACATAAATGCATAGCTTGCGACAAAACCTAGAAAGTTCTAAACTTTAATAAAATTACTTTGTTCGTATTTTTTTTTAATTTTAAAATCTAGACATCCTTAACTTTTATATTTAGCTTGTTATTATTTTCTTGTCAATTGAAAATTGATCAATAAGAGTATTTGAGATAACCCTATACCGCATATATGAAGCATTGCATGCATTATAAGCTGAGCTTCACATGGAAGAACCCCGACTTGGACGTGGACTTGGGGCGCACTATGAAATGCCAAGCACGTCGTTATGTTGCGGTCGCCTTCGGTTACATTTGATGCATAAAACTTCGTCAAAATAGTATGTAATGCATACACATACATATGGTATATCTATTTATATGCTCAGTCGGTCAATAACTTTTGCAATATCGGCTGATTTTATGTAGCTATGCGTTGGGCCGTTACAATAGGAGCAATGGAGCAGACCGCCCACCCCTGCTCCAACTGTGCCCAGTAGTTGGAAAATGCCTGTGTTTTAATTCTCAGTGGTTTCCACTGAAGCGCAGCGCATGTGACTTTTGTTTATGAGCATTTCCCTAAGTTTTCTCTAGCGGTCATTACATTGTAATATATTTGTAAGTAGCTATGCATGAACGTGCTCATTTGCATTTTTCGCTGCTATGCTTTGCGCTTGTTTGCTTATTATGAGCAAGAACTTTCAAAGAAGGAGTAGACTAAAGGGTAGAAGAGTGAGAGAGAGAGAGAGTGGGGGCCAGTGGCCGGTTTACGATTTCAAAGACAGTGCGCTGGGCTGTCACAGTCTGCCGCTTGATTGACCCTGAACCTGTGGGTCTGGCTTTAGTCCTGTTGTTAATCCCTTATAGAATTTCGCACATAAAAATAATAGTGGCATATAAAAAACAGGGAGAGCGAGAACCATAAAAGTAATTTTTATTTTACTTTTGCAGCCTCGCCTGTTGCTTCGTTTGTCTGGCTGCAGTTGCTCAGGCAGCAGACACCAGCAGCAGCAGCAGCTCAACAGCGACAACGACACGAGCGATGCCCAAGGATGCCACGCACTTGTATAAAATCAAAAGACAGGACAAATACCAACAGCAACAGTTGCATTTGCAGCTGCAACAGTTGCAGGGCCAGGCAGCGTTGCCGGTTAAGAAACAGAAACAAAAACAACTGACAAGAGGTGCACATGGCTCCAACAAGAAGCTGCTGAGGTGAGTGGTAACAAGTGGCAGTGTGGCAAGACTGGAGCGGCTACGCCTCTTATTTTGGGCTTAATTAATGCAGTTGCTGTCTAGTGCCAAAGCAGCAAGAACAACGCTTGTCTGGCCATAAATTATATTATGAAATATTCATGATAAACGTTTAGTACTTACCCTCTCTCTCTCTTTCTCTCTTTCTTTGTCACTCTCTTGTCTTTTTGTTGCAGCAAAATGGGATTCATGAAGGTAAAGGCGCCCAACAGTCATAACCGCAAACGCTTGGCGGTTGAGTCACGACGTCACGCATCACGGGATGATTCACACATGTTCATTATCAAGCTGCCTCCTAATATGCACTACTATGCCAATCCCAATACCAGGAATGCACTGGAAATGCCAGCAACAACAAAGTTGCAGAGTCAAAGTTACAAAGACAACGACAACGCACAAAAATTGTTTCCCGCAGCAGCAGCCGCAGCAGCAGCAGAGACTGAGGCGTCGGCGTTGAAAGCTAACGGGAAAAAGGTAAACGGGATTCCATTAGGTTACAGCAAAGAGCAACCAAGAGACCCAACAGCAAGAACTGGCTCTAATATCGCCTGGTTGCCTGTTAGCCTGCCTGTTTGCTTTGGGCTGTTGCTGTTGCTCTTGTGCTGACGATAAAAATCGCGCGCACATGCGCACAAAACAAATTGCAAAAACAAATACACACACACACACTGACAGACAGACTTAAATATATGTATGCAGAAGACAAACAGCGTAAAATGGATTACCCATTTGGGCCAATGCAACAAGCGTTGACTGCTGCTGTTGCTGCTGTTGGTGCTGGCAACAGCAGCAATAAATAGCTAGAACGCACATGCCTGGGCAACTGGGCAACTGGCGACCGACTTACCAACTTTGGGCACAGCTTCCAGACACAGTTGCTGTTGCACACATCTATTTATATACAGCTGCCATTGTTGTTGCTGTTGCAGGGGCTATGGCTCTTGGCTGTTGCTGCTACTGCTGATGTTGCTGTTGTGTCAATGTCAATGTTTTCAGCGTATGCGTCGGGCATGAAAATTATAAAGAAAAATGCAATTTGTTAGTCTCGCTTGTTTTCTAATTTACGACTGCTAGATATAAGAGAGAAGCGCCACACATTAATGTTAAAGCCCGAGTCTAATCAATATACATGACACATTGCAGGTATCGTTTCCGTTCAGCTCCAATGGTCGGCCCGGTCGCATTTATCATTGGAATTTGCCCGTTTTGAAGCAGGCCATGCAGAAGAAGCCGCACTTTGCCCATGTCTCTGCGGAGGATCGCAATCGTCTGCTGGACATTGAGAATATACCCACATGGCGCAAGCCCTGGGAGAATGAGACCATTGAGAAGTCCTTTGCACCAGGCGCAGGCGACGCTGGTGGCAAGTCCAAATATAGAAAATCTCTGAAGCAAAAATCTCCCACATATTATGCGCCGGCGCAGGCGGTCAATAAGCAAAGCTTCCACAAATACTTTGCCGGCAATGGCAAGCCCAAGGGCTTCTATGTCATCAAGGAGCACCAGGCCAAGCCGCAGTTCTATCAAAATATCATATCATAAATCTAACTGTAAGCTATTCATAAGCTTAATACTCGTATAAGACTGTGGTGTGGGCGAATTTTTTAATTTCTTTCGTATTGCTGCGAGCAGTGCCTAGAGTTCCAGTCTTGTAGAGACTGCTTTCCGTCCGAGTTTTATATTTTTATACGAAATTCTTTAAGAAAAATAAACTGCTCGTTTTTATAACTAAGTTGCCTACAACTAAAAATAAACTTTAACGTAATATTTTATATTGTTTTGAATAAATAAAGACCATGACTGATTTAATAAGTCAACGACTATATTTTATGCTTTATTCTTTGGGGATTTGCGCATTGAAGTGTCAGCTTAAAGATATGAGAGTGAAAACTTTTTTCTCTTTTTTGGCAAGCACTGTTCAAGCAGCGTATCATTGTTGAGAATTCTGTTTTTTGCTAATTATACGCGTAGGCGTTGTTATATGTCTGGGGATTTGGGAATTAAGACGCACTCGCCTGGAAACGGAAACGGGCGCGCGCATGCGCAATATCTTATTTCGCAGATAAAAAAAAAGCTACAGACAAAGCTCATAAGTAAGTACGCATGGTAAAGTAATAATCATAATAATAATGAGAGACAATAACAATACCAGCAAGAAATGAAAAAAACAAGCAGAAGGCAGGCAGGCAGGCACACCTCCAAAGTGGCGCATAAATAATGCTGATTGTCTACGTTATGTTTATTTTTTGTCCACTTTACCGCATAATTGTTTTCTTGAATTGGCATATTTCTTTATATACAGATTTTTTGTTGTTCATTTTCCTTTTGGCAGGCCCACTGCTGCTGATTCACGTACATTGAACTTTTCACCCGTGCCTGCCTGACTGCTTAGGCTTTAGTACCATACCATGTGTCAGTGTCTGGGGCGTTCTTAAGTAGATTTAATGACTTGTGGTTTCCACGGGCAAGCAGCCAGCGTATGTAACATAAATCACATTTATGACAAATGCCATCAGCTGTTGAGCTTACCAAAAGCCGCACCAAGTTTTTAGTTCCAGCTTCTCATTCTGATTCTCATTGAATTTTTATTACCAACTGTCCATTTGCCTGGTCCCGGGGGACAACAGTAATGCCATGACAATCAGATGCCGCATTGCAGTCAGATAACATTCATTTGGTTTAACTGTGGCATGACATTAGCTAAAATCAAACTACAAACTGCACCTAAAAGCGTGTTGTGCTATCAACATAAACCGCTGCCAGAAGTTGCAACTTGTTAACGCCATTCCATTTCCGCTTGTCATATCAAAATAATTATCTCAAAGTGTGGCTTAGAACCCAAGTCCTAAGACTGCGATATGCGACAACAACAACAACAAGAACAACGCCAAACAGAAACGGGCGGTCTGAGCTTTGCGTGCGACTTTAACTCGATCTATGGAACTCGTTTTTCACGCAATCTTGATTGCAATTATGTAATTCCGAAATGCGCACTAATTAAAATAACATTTCACTTAATTGTAATTACATAGTTACTAGAAAGACGTAAACATTGTTTGAAAACTTATGCAGGTGTTAATTAATACAATAGCATGATAAAGATGCTTAAATAAAGCATATTATTTACAATACATGAATAAAGATAAACAGCATATATTTAAATGTGTTTAGCACACATAAAGTTTTATTTAGCTGCGTTTAAACTAATTTTTGCAAACTACCAAAACACGTCTGATATGTGAGGCAGCTAGTTTGAAAAGAAAATTGCGCGCCAATAAATTATACTGGATGACAGTATGCGGCAGACGAATAATAAGCAACGACAAGTTACTGGATGGCAGTTCGCGACGGTCGATAAATGAGCAACGAAATTCATCCGTACGATAAATGAGCAACTCGATTACGGAGCTAACCGATAAGTTTACGCTCGACAAGTTATTTTTGTTAAAAACTGAGCTCCCGCAAAAAACATAAATAAACATTAACAACAGCACAAATATTCGATACATATTGCAAAAATAAAACAATACTGAGCGAAAATGCGTGACGAAATATTAGATCCGAGCAATTTAGTGAAAAACCGGGAAATATTGTACCGGCTTATGATAAGGTAAACAATGAAAACTGCTATAAACACATGCACATACTAATTCTTTCATATTCAGTCAGTTAATGTACGATGGCCTAGAAAAGTTTGCCATGGAGCTCTCAATGCTGGTCAAGGCGGATCAGTGTGCGCCTAGCGAACGCCTGTTGCATGTGATGATATCAGGCATGCAGATATCCGCGGAGAAGGACAAGAGCAATACGGACGATGTGCTGCCCGGCATTGATCTGGAGTTTGAGCCGGAGGCATCTGCACTGGCGCCAGAGCCGCATTCTTATGAAACAGCTTATGTGACGTCACACAAGCAGGCTTGCCGCGCTGGTGCATTTAGCTTTGATGGTTCGTTGGTAGCAACTGGCAGTGTTGATGCGAGCATCAAAATTCTAGATGTAGAGCGTATGTTGGCCAAGTCGGCGCCAGAAGACATTGAGCCTGGCCGTGAGCAGCAAGGTCATCCTGTTATACGTACGTTGTACGATCATACGGATGAAGTTTCATACCTTGAGTTCCATCCCAAGGAGCACATCTTAGCGTCGGCTTCGAGAGACGGCACTGTAAAGCTGTTCGATATTGCCAAACCCTCGGTTAAAAAGGCCCACAAAGTGCTAACCGATTGCGAGCCAGTGCTGTGTGTATCCTTTCATCCAACTGGCGACTACATAGCCATTGGCACAGAACACAATGTGCTGCGTGTGTACGATATTAATACCACGCAATGTTTCGTTAGTGCAATTCCCTCGCAGCAGCATAAGGCGGGCGTAACTTGTGTTAAGTACTCTCCAACAGCCAAGCTATATGCCACAGGTAGCTTTGATGGCGACATTAAGATCTGGGATGGCATAAGTGGACGATGTGTCAACACCATAGCAGAGGCACACAGTGGTGCAGCCATTTGCTCATTGCAGTTCACGCGTAATGGCAAGGTAAGAATAAAGTCGTTTGCTTTAAACTTTTTATAACGACAATTGTATTTGTAGTATTTGCTATCATCCGGCATGGATTCAATTGTTTATCTGTGGGAATTGTGTACCAGCCGACCTATACAGACATACACAGGTGCTGGTACCACAGGCAAACAGGAGCATCAAGCGGAAGCGGTTTTCAACCACACCGAGGACTATGTGCTGTTTCCAGATGAGGCTACCACTTCCCTTTGCTCTTGGAACTCACGCAATGGTTGTCGTTTGACCTTAAACTCTTTGGGACACAATGGACCAGTACGCTACATAACACACTCGCCCAATGCACCCGCTTTTCTAACCTGCTCCGATGACTTTCGCGCACGCTTCTGGTATCGTCGTGCCAATAATCAATAAGCTCACTTTTAGTTTGTATGAATAAAATTATAAAACTATATAATTCAGGGAAAGTCTTAATTGTTTTTGTTAAAAGCATGTAAGTATCTTGCATTAAAACTATTTATTGAGCGCATTGTTAAGTCGTAATGATTGCCATAAGTAATAATATTGAAATTAATTATATCATAATACAAATGCTGAGTACTTTTGTGTGTGTATGCGTGTGTACAGTTGTGCGCACTATTTGTGCTTTGTTAAGGATTGTTGATTGTTTTTTTTCTCATATTGCTTAAGACAGAATATCAGTTAATTCTCACTGGAAGTCCTTTTGGCTTAATAACTATACTATAGACTATTGAATTAAAACTATAAGTTTTGCTATGTAGCATAATTAAGTAAATGATAATTAAGTTTACAACATTTGTCGATGGGCAACGCATCTGCCCCCGCTTTGGGGAGCGTGCTGTAGGCGCCTCGAAGTTAATTTTTGATAATTGCACAAATAGCCAATTTGTTGGGGGTTTGCTTGTAAAACAAAGCAATTAAACTACGCACTTTGAGTATTGTATAATAATAATATATACAACAAATAAAAAAAAAATAAAACGAAATACAAGTTTAACAAAATCACAAAAAAATTATAAGAAATGTTTAAAATTAAACGTACAAAATGTAGCGAGTTCAGTTGCATGGACATTTGCCTACTCGTTGGGGTGGCACTAACGATTAGCGAGTGCTTGAACTCGCTTTTACTAGTATATGCAGCTACTTAAACTATTCAATTTGTTGTTTAAACAGCAGACAGTAAGTTGCGGTATTCTAAGATTTGCACTAGTTAGCTACTAGTTACTCGTTTTTAAACTAAGGCTAATTGCATAAATAATTACTACAAATGTTTTACACATACATACGTATATGTCTAGTGAGTAAAACGTAAGGCTTTCATGGACGGAATCTTGTAAAAGTTATTGCTTAATTAAACTAGCGTTAGAGTCTGTGTTATTAACTAATTATTAACTATATAATTGTTGCTTGAGTGTTTCATGTTGCTGCAGAGTTATTGCATTGCTTGTGCTCGAACTAATTGTAAAGTCTTTACGTTGCTGTTTGTGCGGCCGTAGTTAGCGGCAGGCTCTTGCCTTTGCCCACGGCACAGATGCTGGGTGGCGATGGCGAAGGCGACGGCGATGGCGAGATTTGTATCTCATTCTTAATGATGACATCATGATGCAAGCTTAGCATGGCAGCTGCTGCAGCTGTGCCCAGCTCGCTCTCCTGCTCCTGTTTAACTTCCGGCAGCAGCAGCGTATTGTCTGAGCAATCAAAAGCTGATTGCTGTTGTTGTTGTTGCAGCTGCTGATCCTCCAGTTGACGCTGATACTGCTCCTGCTGCTGTTGTTGCTGCTGCTGCTGCTGTTGATAGAGCGAGGCCTGCAACTCGTTGCTGGCTGCTGTGGAGATTAAGTACTTCAGCGGACTAAAGGAGCCCATGTCCTTGCCTGGCGTAAAGCTCTCATGCGTCATTTTCAAATGATTCTTCATCTTGTCGGGACGCGAGAACTCCTTGGAGCACACAGGACAGGGGAACACCTTGCGATGCTTGCCCTCGTGATAGAGAAACGCATGACGCTGGAAACTGTACTTGTTCTTAAAGGTCTTTTGCATATTCTCCTTGGCGCACTCGGTGCAGCGATAGACGCCCTCGACGACGCTGGCATAACGAAACAGATCCAAGCCACGCACAGACATCTCGGTCAAGTGCTCCGCCTGATCATCCGACGTAGACTGCGCCTTGCGTCGCACGCGACGTCGCTGCACTGGTCGTTTGGGCGTGGAGCTAGCAGCTGCTGGCGAATTGCCGCCAGTTGGCTCTGCCTGCGTCTCTGCTGTCTGATCGACCAGCGATATAAACTCTTGGTCTTGCTCATCGCACTTGTCCATGCACAACAGCTCCATGTCGTCATCCACATAAGGCGTTTCGCCTGTGGGCGACTGTTGCTGCTGCTGCTGCTGTTGCTGGTAATAGTCGCCGGCATTGGCAGCCATGTGCAACATCAATTGCTGATGCAAGTTGTTGCTGCTGTTGTTGTTGTTATTGTTGTTGGGTGTCTGCTGCGCTTGACGCTCAGCTGCATTGGCAAGCGACTGTAGATTCAGACAGCTGCTCTCACTGGACTCCATGGCACTCTCTGGCGTGTTGACTGGCATTAGACTAAGACTGCAATTGGCTTCAGGATCCTTGGCGCCCACACGCAGCTGCTGCTTCAGCAACATGTTGCTGTTGGGCTTCGCTTGCGATGTTGCTGTTGCTGGCGTGTTTGCACTTTTGTTGGGATTAATCGCGCGTATCCTGAGTCCCAGTATAGTGGGCAAATGCAAGGAGTTCAAGGCTTCAGCGTCTTCCAGCTCAGGCTGCTCACCAAACAGACGCTGCGACAATTCCGGCGTAGCTTGTGTTGTTGTTGTTGCTGCAAATAAAATTAAAACAAAATATTTAAATAATGTCACATTTTTTTTACATTAAATTAGCTTAGTTTTAAAATAAATTTCACTTTTTGCTTTGCATGTGGTGTGTATTTATTGTTCTGCTTTCAGTTTTTAAGTTAATCAATATAATAATAATATATTTTTTAAACGTAATATTAAATACACATAACAAATTAGTTATTTAAATATATGCATAATATTGCGTGATTTGCTAATAATAGTAAATGTTTTTTTTTTGTTTTTTATTTTTACAAAAATTGTTATTGTATTTTTCGACTTTTACAGTTATGGAAGATTTTTCATAATTCATTAATTCAAACTGTGTGCACAAGAATTTCTTAATGTTTTCGGTTTTTCTTTTGTTTTTTATATATATTTTCTTTGGGCATCAAAAGCATGACTGTTTAATATATATATATTATGTTGGTATATAAGTTTAAATAAAGGTTTCGAGCTGCAGTTGTGAAGAATTCTGTTAACTTGTTGCTGTTTCGTTTAGTAGAATGTACAATATATAAAATATATTTTAGCTCTATATTTAAAACTTTAACATACAATATATAAATATATGTATATGCATAGATATGTGTATGTGTGTGTGTGTGTTGTGTTTATAGTTTTTGTTTTATTAGAGTTTGTTAGGTTGGGGCTTTTGCTGGAAAGTTACAAGGCTTACTTAACTAAATTGCACTAGCTACCACTAAATAATGAATTAATAAAAAACAATTATTATTTAATAAATTAGCGTACACGCAGTTAGCTCTTTTATTATTATTTATTACAATTATTATTGTTTTTTGCTTTGCTATTTGTGTTTTGTTTAATGCTTTTGTAATTTATGCAAATGAAATCGCTTTTATTTTCAACTTTTGCAAGTTCAAGTGTGTTCTAGAGATCGTATTTTATTTTAATTGTTTTACATATTTTTCTTGCTGTTTTGCTGCGCTGTTGTTGTTTTTATTTTATTTTTGATTGTTGCATTTTGCTTTAATAATTATTGTTTTTTTGTTTTGTTTTTGTTTTGCTTCATTTCTTTGGCGATAATTTAAGCCTCCGATATACATAAAATAAATTTTAATCATAATATTTATATATATATAGTTTAAAGTGTTAAATTAATTGCATAATTGCATTTAGACTACGCGTGTGTGTGTGTGTGTATGTGTGTGTTAAACATAAACATAATTATTACAAAAATTATATATTATTGATGCATTTATATTTAAATGTTAGCACACAATTCTACACGAAACATTTGCAATCTTTCGCATAAACTGTGCGCTCGTTTATTTTCTTGATCTTGGGGGTTTGTGGGTTAAGTTGGGCTGGTGTTTGATCTTAAGTGGGTTGACAATTGACAACCCAGCAAAAGTGTTCATTCAATTTTTGTAACTAGCTTCATTTGAAGGCAACAAGGTTGGATCTGCGTCTCTGCCCCACGCACGATTCACACAAATTACAATATTATTAACATATGTATATATATATATATATATAGCTTTAAAATAAAATAATAAACATAATTGTTTAGTATAGTTTATATATTAATCAATAGAGCCTAGAGCTACGCATACCAAAATGTAGACATAATATATTCATTAACTAAACTTGCATTAGTTTTGAGTTTTTTTTTTATATATGTATATAGCATATATATAGATTTATTTATATAATTTTTATTGTAACTATGCCCAGTCACAATTTTTACTTTCTAAGGCCGCTGCGGTGTGCAAATTAATATTGTTAAAATGCCTGCCATTTGTTTAACGTAATTTAATGTTTGTTTTTGCTTAGTGTCTGTGTTTAACTAAATCAAAATCGTAATGAATTGCACATCAACTGACGTTCGTTTGTAAAAAAAAAACAATAATATGTAAGTTATTTAAATAAAAAAAGCGTGCGAAATCAAAAAAGGGTTCAACAATGTTTCTTCCTCTTTCATGCTTTATAAACAAAAGTCCGGTGTAAATAACTAAAAAACAAAATTAACAAAATTTTCTTTATATGCGTTAGTTGCTCTGCGGCAATAACTTTAACCCCACAACCCCTAATACCAAACCCCATCCCAACTAAGCTTGTCACCCACTATTCTTTCCTCTTCTCCTCCCTTTCTAAATTTGGAATATGCGCGGCTAGAGTTTATTGTCTTTGTTGCCACAGTGTGAGCGAGAGCCAGAGAGAGAGAGCGCGCGCGCTTTAGAGATTACTGAGCCGCAGCCGTTGCTGGCGCCGTTGCCAGCGGCCCCAGCGAACCGCTCGACGACGACGTGGACGAGGATGATGAGGTGGAGAGCGCATTGCTATTCGCGGGCAGCGATTGATTCGAAGTCTGCGCATTCAAATCAGGCGGGTTGGGTGTGCTGCTCGCCGAAGGCTCCAGCGATTGATTCGCCAGCGATGCGGCCGCCACATTGGCCAGCGCCGTTGAGGGATTCTCAATCTTGTGTATGATCTTCACGTGCGCCGTCATATTGTCCTTGCGCGTAAACTCCTTGAAGCAGAACGGACAAGGATAAACCTTCACATTGCGCTTATGCGAGGTAACATAATGCCGGCAGAAATTGCTGATGTGCGTATAGACGCGCGAACAGACCTTGCAGCGGTACGTGTGCTCCCCCTCTTTGGTACAATAATCGCGCACCGAGCCCTCCGACTCGCCCTCGCCAATGTTGCTGCTCAGATTGAGCTTGGTCTTCACCGCCGGCGTGACGCCCACAGCGCTCAGATTCGGCGTGCTGCCGCCAGCGCCGAGCAGCTCCGACTTGAGCTTCATGCTATCGTTGCTGTTGTACAAATCGAGGTAGTCCTGCTGATTATAGCCGTACTTGGCATCGCCATTCTGCTTGACCTTGGGTCGCTTCGGCGTGCGCGGTTTGCCAATGGGCGTTAACTTTGGAATGCTGACCATGGACTTGTTGGTGCCACCGCCACCGGCAGCACTGCTGCCTGCAATGCCAATTATGTTCAGCTTCAAGCCACCGCCAGCTGTGGCTGTCAACGTGGCCGAGTCCGCTTGATGTTTGCGCTGCGCTGCCAAAATTAAAGCTTGTTGCTGCTGCTGGTGGCTGCTGCTGTGATCTGTGCTGCCGGCGGGTGAGCTGTTGTCTGTGAGAGGATTGTATTTGAATTCCATGGGTTCGTCGTATTCGTCGAGCATTAGCTGTGGCTCCATATACGAAGTATCCATGCCGTCGCCATCGCTATCGTTGCCATCTAAAAGGATTAAATAAAGTTAATAAACAATGCCAAGTGTGCAAATGTATGTGTGTGTGTCTGTATGTGTGTGGGGTATGCAAAAAGAGAGGCAAAAACACAAATGAACTGAATGCAACAAGTTTTCAAATCGGATCGGAAAAGCTATAGGGATTTCAAGCCATCGCGTAGTAGTTTACGTAGTTTCGAAAGTAAAGTTTGAACTTTGGTTTGGTAGGCGAAATTGCTCAAGTTTTTTAAGTTTTTTTTGGCATTTTTGGCGTGATTTCCTGTTTCGTTAACACTGCTTCTTTTTTTTTTTTTTTTTGCTTAAGTTTTGCGCGTAAATTTTGGATATATTTGAATTTGAATTTATAACTAGCAAGCGTCGGCCATAAATCCCTGTGAGCTCAACCCGATTATCAACTTGACAATTTATTCTCAGTCTGTGCAGCATTTGTGGATTTTGCATTTCTTTTGGCATCGCTTGTTGTTGTTGTTGGGCACACTCACCTGGCCAAAAGTAACGCAGCCAATGCACGATCAACGATTTATGTAGTTCCACCAACACTAAATTCTCACTTTTTTAATTGTCACACAAATAATGAAACCGACGCGTTTATTTAGTTTCGATACGATTTGAACTTTCTCTCTGACTCTTACTCTGGCTACATTTTATGAAATGCGTAAATCCCTTTTAGCTTTTCCGATATCACAGATTCGAAATGTTTGCAGATGAGATTTTCTTTCGCTCGTTGTAATATTTGTTTACTGTTTTTTTGTAAAACTGAACTGTTTGTTTTATGCTTAATAATTCATGAAGTGCTTTTACTATACAAAATAAATAAACTTGCAATGCATGAAGTGTGTGTTTTAATTAACGAGCAATGATTAAACTGATGTAAGGCATGATGTACTTAAGGGATGGACTTACCGGAAGTGCTGTTGTCATCTTGTTGTGCCATGCGCTGATCTTTCCCGCTCTTTGATCTCTTTGAGGGCAGCGAGTCGCGACTTTCCTGCAAAGCAAATATAACAATTATTAACTATAGCTAAAGAGAGAGGCTGAGAGAGCAAACTTACATTCAAATCATCATTGTTGCCAGATTCGTGTTGATTGTCATCGGAGCCATCATCATTGCCCGAATATGATTCATTGCCCAGTTTGCCATTGCCCATATCCGAATCCTATACATAGATAGAGTGTCGTGTTGGTTAATTAAAGTTCAATTTGCAATTAACAATTGCCGCTTACATTCATTGGATTATCACGCTCGTAGTCATCGTAGTCATTGCCTGTGCCATTGGAGCTGCCCGACAGTTTGCGTGGTCTGCCGCGCTTGCGTTTGGGCATCAGCGCTGAGCTGAGCAGCGAGGGTTGCGTCGCTGCCTGCAGCGCTGCTGTGGGCAAGACATTGGCTTGCTTGCGCTGTTGCGGCACCAGATAGGGTTGGATGCGTTGCAGTTGTGGTGGTGCGGGTGCGCTTGGTGGCGCCGGCTTGTCATCATTGACTTCGGTGAGTCCTTTGATGCGCAGACTTTCGGCCACGCGCAGAAATGCTGTCAGACGCTCCTGATCCACAGAGACCTCGCCGCGATACATAAAGTCAAGCAGCGACTTCATGTCCGAATAGGGCACATCCTTCAATATAACTATCGGATGCTTTTCCGGATGATTTACAAACAGCGCATTGAAATATGGACTGCAGGCTGATAGCACCATCTAATATAGAATACACTTTAGTTATATCAAGTGTCATAGTATTATTTTATAAATTAATTACCTTGTGTGCCTTTAGGTATTGCCCTTCGACGGCCAGCGTCACATCTGTAAAGGTTTCGGCATGCAGCAGCTGATCAAACACAGATAATAAATTGCTCTGATGATTGTTCCAGCGCAGACAAAATCGTTGAGATGCCATCTTCATTTGGAAGCCGTTTTGTTTATATTTTTAGTCAGATGCACTTTAAAAAGCGTCACACGTGTGTGCGTGTCAAAAAGTTGAAATTTATAATAAATACGAATATCCTTGAAGTCCTAGCTCAATGCTTGAACATTTTGACGTTAATAACAATGTATGCTGCAATAGAAAAATAAAAAGAGAATTTTGTTAGAGAATTGTCACATAGGCTGATTGCTCATACTCTCTCTCTCTCTCTGTCTCTCCCTCTCGCTCATAAATAAATGAAATGCAAACAAAATCTAATTTAAGAGGCGACCTCTTAGGTCAACAAAGCAAACAAGCAAAGGTCCACAGCGCTAGGCAGGAAAATAGAAACAGTTGAAATACAATAATAATGAGGAAATACAACTCTCCTCAACTGCAAATGGAAATTTCAAATGAGTAAATTACAATGCTGATCGAGTTGCGTATGTGTGCGTGTGTTGTCTGTGTGGCAAACCCAGTTGCACTTAAAGGCACTTGTAGTTAAATTTAATTTTTCCTCTTCATTTTAATTACACATTTGGTAAATTAACAAGCACTGCTGATTTTCTTACTTATTAGCTCGCTGAAAAGACACGCACTATTTTAAATAGGAATTCGTCTAACTGGGTTGTGTGTCTGTCTGCACTGCTTGCTCGTTTTTCTATGTATGTGTGTGTGCGCACGAAGTTGACTTGAAAACTTGCCAAAGGGTGTGGAGAAGCTTACAGAGCAGCGTAAAAAGTAAAACACAACAATAAAAAAAAGCAACAGGCACAAACTGTGTGTAAAGGAGAATGAGCAAAAGTCTACAACACATACAGAGCGCTAGCAAAAATCTTGGCAAAGCTACAACAAATATTCCAGTTCGTGGCAATTTGTATGTTTGTATGTGTGTTCATTTATAAACATAGCACTTATCACACATTATTATTTCCTTTCTTTACAAACTCCTTACATACACACACACACCAACACACAGAGAAATCTTTTGTACATTGGTCGGTCTCTCTCTCCTTTGCACTTGCTAATACATATTTGCCAACGTTCAGAGCGACTGCGCTGCTTGCTTATCTTATCGCCAAGTCGCGCGGCGCTGCTTTTGTACACTTAATTGAAAATCTTTCATTTTACAATTTCACTCGCTGTCAAAAATTGTTACACACATGTTTTACGTGTGCTTTTTGTTTATGCTTCCGATCTCTCTCTCGCTCTCTCAGTCACTTTTCAGTTTCGCTGTTGTGTTTTGCAGTTTCTGTTGTAGTAATTGTTATTGTTTTTGTAATGCACTTGTTCAAATTAATTGAATGAGCCGCCCATCATTCAAACGAATGAGAGAGCGAAAAAGCAAAACGAGAGCGAGAGACACTTGCCGCATAAATTCTACGAACACACACACACAGTCTCATAAAAAATGCTCATTCACGAACACAAACACTAGAGCGCAGAGCTTTGAAAGCTTTTTGCTTTGCGGCAGTTAAAATAAAATAATATTCGTTAGCCGATCTAATGTAGCAGCATTGTTCATTAACAGTTATAGTTTATATATTCAACAAACTCACAATATTAACAAGCAAATATTTCTTACTTTGTGCACAGTTCTATTTAAAAATTGCTTTGCTTAAAATTATTTTATTTTTTTAGCGCTGACACGTCCTCACCGGCTGAGGCTAGCGAACGAAGTGAACAAGTCAAAGTCCTCCCACAGGAAGCCAACTGCGCAGCTCGACACGCACGCACGCACGCACGCACACACAGCAGACACACACACACAAATACAAATGCAATGGAAGGCAGACAAGGCAAGGCGCATGATAAGCAGTCGACGTCGCGCTTAGGGGAGGACAGGGGCGAGTGGAGATTACTTTACATTCGCTTATTTTTACACCCCCTTTTCAAGGCACATTCACACACACAGAAACACATACACATGCATGCATATGTAATTGCATTTGTATTTATGAAATTTTCTCAGTCACACTTGGGCATGCGCATACTGAGAGTGAAGGCAACAGGCGACGTCGTCGACTTTTGAATTAGTTCAGTTGAATTTCACACTTGTAGAACGATTTTAACACGATTTGCATTTCATTTTTTTATACAATAAGCACACATACACACACCTTTCTTAGCGTATTCCGATTGACAGTTGAAATTCCTTTTACTTTGTATTTTTGCACGTTTCTTGATTTTAATTTTAACTTGGTTGCCCAATTTCCAAATGGAAATTTTCACAATTCGCTTGCGAGAGAGTAGGAGATAGAGAAAAAATTAAAGGGGGGGAGGCGACTGAACGAACAAGCGTACGCAGTGGAAGTTGGATTCTCTTTGCCGCCAAATTCGTCCGTCTCGTTTAACACCAATACATCGACTGAGCAGCCGCTCCTCTGCTCCTAAACGCCCCAGCCATGGGGTCTCTGCTGCTGTTGCCGCGACTGCGGCTGCTTCTTCTTCTTGCTATACAAACTCGCACACATTGACGGCAATCCTACATCCGTCGGTCGTCGTCGCTGCCAGCAGCGCAGTCAGCGTCGCGCTCTCTCACAAAAGGAACGAGCAGCACACAAATTGTTGATCACTAAAAACTCTACAAGTGTTAGCAGCTCTCCAACTCTACAAACACTGTATGAGTGTGTGTGTGTGCTCTCTCGCTCGCGCTGTTGGACGATTTCGACGTCGTTTCGCTGCTTGCGCCTTTGACTTTTTGAATTTTTAATTTCCCTTGCACGCGGATGGGGCCTGGCGGGGCATAGGGGCGCGCGAGCGGACGTGCCAACAACGTTGACGAAACGGGGTTAAAAAGAAAAACATGATGGAAAAAAAGAAAAAGCTAGAAACACAACTTTGGGTGCGCGCACCGCAGCAGCCGCCGCTGATTGTTGTCTGCTGCTGCTGTTGTTGTTGTTGCTATTATTATTGTTGTAATTGTAAGGGCAATAGGCGGCGACGCCAGCAGCAGCGCAAGCAGCAGCAACAACAGTTGGGTTGGGTTTGACGGGGTTGGGCTCGCTGCCTTTGGTTTTTCCATCAATGTGTGAATGTGTGTGTGTGCGGCAATTGGAAAAACATGTGGAAACTTGAGCCCAGCCAGCCAGCAACGCAGGCCTCATAACAAAAGCTTAAATTGTCTCTCGCTTGTTGCTTGGGCTTACATGACATACATACATAGATACATGCATATGGATGTGTGCTTGTGTGTGTGTGCGCAGGAGCGTTTGTGTGTAGGCGCTTGTTGTTGCTGCTTGTGCGCGCAAGTGTTGGAGGGATTACGTAAGCAACTGTAAATTCTACAGGCGAATGACGAATTCTGTTTTTTTCATTTTTCAATTGGAATCCTATTGGCGCTGCGCAATTGAATTAAAGCTTGAAAAAGCTTTGTGGGCTACTGCTATCCTATAACCAATCGTTATTTTTGTCGCTGGCTATAGTACACATTAGGCGTAACGGTCCCCGGTCAACTAAGCCCCTACCCCTACCACTACCCAGCTCTAACTTGCTTACAACGGAAGCGAATGGTTTCGCCTAATAGGCTCTCGCACACACACACACACATAGAAACATACACGGACACACCTAGACGAAGATCCATACACATACAAGCACCCAGGTGGAATAGCAACAACAAATGACTAGCAGCATTAGCAGCACACACACACACACACACACATACATGCAAGGTAGCCACTGAATCGTAAATTCCTGTTGGCTCAGCTCAGCTTGCTGCTGCTGCTGGCGTCGCTGCTAACGTCGCTGCTGCTGGCGCTGTTGTTGTTTGCCTTGCCCTATTGCGTGTTGTCGGTTAGTTTTTTTTTTATTATTATTTTTTTTTTGCAGTCTGTTTAATTTTTCTACTTTTGAGTTTGGATGTTGTTGCTTTTATAACGAAGCTTTTGCCACGAACGATCCATTGTTACTAATTTTTTTTAGTCGTTGTTGCTGTTGTTCTACTTAGTCGCTGCTTTATTATGTGTGTGTGTTGGTGTGTGTGTCTAACTTCCTCTCTAATGGCAGGCTTGGGTCAGGCACTGCCCTATAGACCTGTTCTAGCAACTTTTATATCAAAGCTTCAATCAAGTTCCTTTGTCTTACATAAAGCTTATGTTATTTATAGTTTGTTTAATAGCAAAAGATACTTTTGGTTAGGGTCCAAGACTTTGTTTAAGCCTACGCCAATTGTTTCTCAATATCTTAAGCCCAAAAGTAGGTTGATGTTATTCTCTTGTTCGTTTCTCTCTCTCTGTTTGTCGCAGTTACATGTGGATGTGGGTGCGGGTGTCTGTCTGTCTGTCTTTATGGCCCACACAGCGCCCCCACAAGTTAAAAGCGGATCGGCGGAGTTGCCTGTGATTGTCGCAGAGCTTGCGTGTGCGTGTGTGTGCGCAAGAGCGAGAGAGGGGAAGAGCGAGAGAGCGCGTTGCTGCTCTCAGGGTCTGTTAGATTTCCTCTAGCGCTATTCGCTGTGTAAACAACTAAATGTGAGAGCATGAGTTGGCTGCCAACATGTCCATATCCATATATACATACAAGCATATATTTACTTTTGTGTGCGTGCGTATGTGTGTGGCAGCCAACTGCCAACTGTTGGATGATGCGGCAATAGCAACGGCAAACGGCAACTGACTAACTGCCAGGGTTCTGCTGCTGTCGCTGCCAACGTCGACGTCGACGTCAGCGTCTGCGTCAACGTCACGCGGAACAGGTATCGCAGGTTGGCACCAAACACATGTGCCGTCGCCCCCCCCATACAACCCCTCCCCCTGCCAAACATAGTAGTAGCTCCAGCTGCAGAGATCGACTGACTGAGCGATCGTCTTGTCTCTAACGCGGTCTCGGCCTCGGCTGTCGACGTAACGCGCTAACCGCCAACTGTTCCTAAGATTTTCTAATGCTTCCACCGCCCAGCGCTCCTCCAATTTATTGTTGACTATGTATACATACACTTTTATGTACCCAGCTATGCACAATATACATATATATTTTTTCGTCTTCGTTTTCTAACTAACGTTCGTCATAAAGTACCGTTGTTGTTGTTGTTATTATTAGTTGCTGCTTTTCTAGCTCTTTCGCTTTTGTGCGCCAAGTGTAAAAAATTCCTTTGCACGTAGGCAATACATAAATAAAAAAAAAAAGCTCGCAAGCCAGTACCAATGTAAATATGTAAAGCAGCTACATACACACACACACATACATATATAGAGGCCCTGCTTTGTCCCTAAGCTCAGCTCGAAAGCTTTACAATTATAGAGGAATGTAGTCACAGTTTTGAATGTGTGTGCGTGGGCTTATGTATGTACATATATAAGAGAGGATATGTGTGCGTGCCGTTAAGCATGTCATATACATATCGATGCATAGAGAAATTTAATAATAGACACAAACAAACACCCACTGCTGAGACCATGACGATCACATGTCGCCGCACAGTGGTGCAAAGGCGCACAAAACTAGAGCTGCAACTAAAGTAAATATAAAGCAAACTTCAACTAAGTTTATAGCACTTTCTGTGCAATATTTAAATATTGCTTTTATTTTAGTTTAATTTAGCTTGAGGAACTGAAACCTTGTCTAGGTGTTGGCCAAGAGTCGGGAAGGGGCATACGAGAATTTGTTAGACTCTCTGTTGTAAAAAGCAAAACTCGTTAGCTCTACGACTATCGCTTCAGTGAGCTCACTTAGCGAGCTGGCAACTGGATCGGCAACTGAAGCTGCTGACTGAAGCTGAAGCTGCTGACTGAATGATGTGTCTATGTGTGTTTGGTTGGTCCGTTGGGGATACTTGTTTGCTTGTTGATTACAAAATAGTTTTTGCTGACATTTGGTCAACCATAAAATTGTTTTAGACACACACACACACACACACATATATACAATAGTTACACATGTTTGTTGTTTTCGGGGCGTTGAAGAAGGGCGCTTCTTTCATTTGGCATTTGGCTCAAGTACGCCCACCCACAGACGTCGTTGCCCCGTTGCCAGTCGCTCCATTGAGCGCCATGTGGTCGCCTGTCAGCAATATTGATCTATGCATGTTTTTCCATACTTGCTTCACGCCTCGGCCCACACATCCGCAACGGAACGCAAACGCAACTCACACCCAACTTAGGCACTTTGCCCCCACATAGTTGAGCTTTTATTTCTTTTATTTTTTATGACGGTGTCCTTAATTTAGACATGGAAATGCGGGTCATGCTGTTGCGCGACCAAATGGGAAAGTCAAGCTAACGCTTATGAGCAGCAGTAGGGGGGAGCAGGAGGAGCAGACACAGTTCAGTGCACAAAGTATGTAGCAAAGAAAGATCAGCAAGAGCTACATAATTATATAGTATAATGTTTCTAATAAATGGTAAAAGTGGCAGACAAAATTATATAAATAAATAATAGTAGAACAAATTTAGTCTTATCTACTGTTAACAGCTTCAAATGTTTTTGACTAAACTACAGACTACAGCCTTGCTTATAGAAATCTATTAACTTTTCATTACAAATCTAAAAAATTCCATTGAATAATTAACTTGTGGTTTTCCTTAACAACTTTGCTGATAAGTAAATGTTTAAAGGAAGTATATAAGATTGTTTTATAGTATGTGTGTGTGGCAGATAGATAAACCAAACACTGCAAGTCATCAAAGAAGAATTTTGTAGCTTCGTCCAGTGGTTGCCTTTTAATATTCGAGCTAGGAGCACAATCACAAAAGCTCGATTATAAAGCAAACTTTGATAACAAAATTGTGTAGCAGCAAAGAGCGTAAAGCAAATTGCAGAGAGCGTAAGCAAATTGTTTTTGGGGATTGCCAATGACGCACACAGACGCAAGCAATATACATATGTATAGCTAGCTAGCTGTTTATATATCCAACTTCCTTGCATAGCGACGACTGCGACTGCGACGCGGCTGCTAAATTAGAAATGCACAAAATGTGTATTTTTAAAAATCTGACCTAAATTTAACGTCCAGCTAGTGAAAATCCTCTGGAAACAGTAAGAGCAACCCCCACACCCCAAAATAAATTTATATACAGCACAGCAAAGCGAACGCTAACGAGGATCGCAAAGAGCGCATAAAAAAAAAAACAAGAGCGAGAGTGCGCGCTGCTTTCTCTTCATGCGTGTGGTTGTTGTTGCTTTTTTTGGGGGCCGCTGCTTAAGGCGATTTTTGCTGCCAGCGCGTCGCTGGCGTTGACGTCGCTAAGCAGCGACATGCGTGTGTGCGTGCATGTGTGTGTGTTGTTCTCCTGGCTGCTCTCCTGGCATGCCCGTAACTTTGTATGTGTGTGTGTGTGTGTGTTTGCTTGCTGTATGTATTTTTTTTGGCCCCTTGATAAAATTGTGTGTGTGCCTGTTGGTCTCTCTCTCTCTGCTCCCACCTCCACCTTCAGTCGCGTACTCAATTAAGCATTAAGCTTATCGCGCACTGCTGTTGAGTTGAGTGCGTGGCTGTCTCAACATGTGTGTGTGTGTGTGTGTGTGGGTTGGTGCTGTATTGGGATATTTGCGCTATGCGCTTTTAGAGGTGACTTTACGCTGCTCTGCGCGCTCCTTGACGACGTTAAATATACATACACATATGTACATACATATGTATATGTATTATTGAGTTTGTCTGCCTGCCAGCCAGCTTTTGTCTGTCTATCTGTCTGTTGGTGTCGTGTGCAAACGCTTGCGTTAAAAATCCTCTTTGAGAGGATTAAATATACAAACATGCTATACATACAAGCAAACGACGCCTCTTGCTTATTGCCCATGTGCTCATTTTGCAGTGCGTGCTGCGCTGCGCTGCGCTGCTGCTGCACAGTGTAACAAAAGCATCCTAATTGTGTTTCCTTTGCATTTGCCAAGCATTTCTGCAGCTTGCTGACCACGGTGCAGCGCCTACCGCTGTCTCCCTCTCCCTCTGAGCACTCGCGCTTCCATAAACGGACAATGTCCCCTACGCCAGAGCTTAAGGGTAGGCAGCAGCTACGTCAGCGTCTGCGTCTGCGTTAACAGCGACGCTTTCAATTACATTTCATTTGCATTTCGTAGCTGCTTATTTTTCATTTCAGTTTCAGTTGTGTGTGCATGTCTTTATTTTGCTGATATTGCCTTTTTTTTTTTTGTTCAGACAGACAAACAAATATACATACGTCCTCACTCTTTGCTATATACGCTAAACTTTTGGCATTTCCTTTTTGCGATTTGTGTTTCTGTTGTTGTTGCTATGCATTGACCAATAGGCTGGCGCATTTAAAATAGGAAACGATTTTGTTGTAGCCTGGGCCGCGTATACTGAGCGTATACTTGACGCGGACATTGAGCGACGCTGGCAGCGCAGCCGGCGTCAACGCCAACGCAAACGCGCACGCTGTTAATTGAATTAAACGCTTAGCACAACAGACACATATATTTTTCCCCACTCTCTCTTGCGGTCTCTCTCTCTCGCTGACAGTTCAACTGCCCCGATTAACATAAACATAAAAAATCCTTTAAAAGTCAAGTCAGTCTTAACTTGATTTTTGGCACAATTCCTTTTTAATCAAAAAGCAGCAGCAGCAGCGAAAAGCTGCAAAAGCAAAATTTCGAAAACTTTTGCTTGCCATTTTTTCGTTGTTGTGTTTTTTTTTTTTTGCTTCTTTTGCCGCAATTACAAAACATATTTTGGTCAGTGACCTTTTGCTTGCTTTTGGCTTTTTTGTGTGCCAGTTTTTGAGCTACTGCAAAAACTACAGTGAGATCATTAGGATATTGCGCTGGAATGCAGCGAAATTATGTTGCTCTTGAGCTGATGTGCGAGTTGCAGATAAAAAGCAACGCATGTCAAGTGATAAAAATCAGAACAGCAACAATAAAGCGTGCAGCTAAAGAATTTCAGCCAAAAGGCAACCAAAAATTTTTACATTGTCAACAGATTTCAGTTGTACGGCTTAAACTTTGAGTGTGTGTGTGTGTTGAGTAAAAATTAAGCAGCGCATTGTATTTTATTTTATGAATAGATGCAGGAAATTGTTGCTGAATAAACAACACACGTTGCTGCTCACACGCACACAGAACAATGCAATTTCGCAGGCCCATGCTGCGTATACTTAATGCAAGTTTGACTTGGGGGTTTATTTGCAAGCACGTTGCTCATTAGAAAAGTTTTTTGTTTTTTGAGAAAGAAAAAAACAATGTTAGTCATATTGTTGCTCTCTATATATTTATTTAATTGCTTGACGATCGCCGGCTGTACAACAGTTATAAAGCTCGCGCTCACTGCCACTCTCTCTTATTCGCTCTCGCTCTCTCTCTGTTGTTAAACTTTTTGCTCTGCTTGTTGTTTCATTAACAAAACAGCAAAAATAAAATTTATGTGCGATTAGTTAGTTGTTGCTGTTTTGTTTGCTTCCTTTGCTCATTGTAATAAATATAATAATTCATTGTCTCACATGTGTGCGTGTGTGTGTGTGTGTGTGTGAAGTGGGTTAAGCAATTTAAAAGATTTGAGATTTGTATTATGATTTTTTAATGTGATTTGCATAAATTGTGGTTGACTGTTGTTGGGCACAGGTGTTAAGCCGATCGCGCACGCCAGGGTTGCCATGACGCCGCAGCGGAAGTGACGACGGCTGGGAACTTGTGCAAAATGTGCAATAGGAGCAGCGCTAGCAATGCCATGAACAGAGATAGATACCTAGCGATATATACATATATATGTATATAGTTTTCATAGTTAGGCATGCTTGCATGATCATGCGCGCTCTCTCGCTCGCACACTAAAGTAATTGCTCTTTGTTGTTGCAGACTCACGGACTATCACACAGGCATTGCATGTGCAGCAGCATTGGGGATCTAGGCATTGCATGCAACAGCAGCAGCAGCCACAGCAGCAGCACCCCAACCCCCAGCCGCGCTCTCTTACCTGCTGCCCCCCGGTTTGAAGAGCACGTAATGCATAAAGGGGTGCAGCCGCCAACTGACTGACTGACGACTGTCGATCGACTGCTGAGATCCGCCTGCCTGCCACACACACACACACATACACTCGCTGCCTGTGTGTGTGTGCACAAATCAAAAGGAAATGAGAGACTGCAAATGCTGTGGCGTTCACTGAAGCAGAAACCAAATACAAATGCAACAACAACAACAAAACCAATTTGTAGCTATGTATGGCTTTATAGCTCAGATACAGATACAGCTACAGATCGGTTTCAATTACAACTCAAGGCGTATTGTAAGCTACATAAAGTAGGACTCTAGCAACAAAATTAAAAAGAAAACTCTGCCAAGACTTGCTCTTAATTAATTTACTTACTTGCGTTTGCTTTTAGTTTAGTAATCCGTTTTGTATTGTTTATTGTTGTTTTTGTAGTGAAAAGTTTTACACAAAATTCTAAACAAGGCACTGTTTTCAGTTTTTAGGTTTTTTTTGAGTTGTTCGTTTTGTCAACTCCAGCAAATAGACACTGCACTGTATATAAGGTATTTGGTAAATATGCATTAAGTTCCGCACACGAAATTAATATATTCTGTTTTTTTTTGTTGTTGTTAAATATTTGCTTTTGTACTTTTTGTTGTTTTTATTTTTTAATTTTCAAGCAAGCCAAAAACGCCGCGTGCAAGCAACGGCGGCGCACGAACCTCCAATCAGAACTGAAACGTAGGGATGTCGACGCAGACGCTGTGCGCCGTGTTTTGTCCCTGAATGGTTGTTGCTACTGCTGTCGCGGTCGCAGTCGCAGTCGAAGTCGCTGCTGCTGCTGCTGTTGCTGTTGGCTGCGTACAAAACGAACGTTGAGGCGGACGAGAACGAGAGCACGATCACGAACTAAAGAGCGCCAGAGCGGGGGGAGCTGTTGGGCGGTGGAGTTTGCTTCAAGCCGAATGTAGCTTCGTATATATGTATGTGTGTGAGTGTATTTTGTGTGTGTGTGTTGGGGCTGCCACGACGACTACGAACACGCGCGCCTGTTTTACGATGTTGTGTTGTTGTTTGCTGGTGTTGGTATCGATGTCGTCGCCGCTGGGTGGATAATAATATCGTTTGCTGCTCTGCTCCCGTTTCGTGTTTTATAATGGCGAGTTTCAAATGCGATAAACATGTGTGTGTGTCTCTGTGTGCTTGTGTGTGTGTGTGTGTAAGTCGAAGGCTTCGTGCTCTCATATGAGAAATAATAAAAAAAAATATATTAAGTGTATGTTGCCGGACGCGGACGAGCGGATGAAATGGAATGGCATGAGTAAAACTTAAGCAAAGTGCTGGAAGCGTCGCTGCCGTGGCCCACTGAAGTCACAGAGAGCGAGAGAGCGAGAGCAAGAGCCAGCAAAGCGAACGCGTGAGAGCGCAGCCAACAACTTGACATTTTGACTTGGTGAGCCCCACAGTCACACACACACATACAGACGCGCGCTTGACTCTCCACTCTCCAACTCTCTGCGTCTGATAAGCGCATGTCGAAATCAACTGAGAGACCTAACCGCAGTCGCAGTCGCAGTTGCCGCAATAGCCAAAGCATACTACGTGCGCTCTCTCGCTCTCTCATTTGGCTTCCTTTGCTTGCGCTTGCTGTGTGACCTGCCATGCCAGCCAGCACCCGCTCACTTGGGCTGCCCCCCTCGCTCTCTCTCAGGCCATACCCATAGCATGTACGCTGCCTCAGCGTATTACGAAATATGACAACAATGCACTTTTGTGGCAGCAGCAGCAGCTCGTCCTCGTTTCGCTCTGCCGCGGCGCAGTCAACGTCTGCTGCTTCTTTAATAGTTGTTGCACGCTCAGCATAAATAGGCACGCTCTCTCGCTCGCGCTCTCTTTGGCTGCGCGCTTTGCTCTCTTTTTGTTTTTGCGAGTGGGTGGCTGGCCAGCTGCTGTTGCTGCTGCTGTCTCTGTTTGTTTATTTCCAATCGCATCACTTGCAAATTGATTGCATTTTGATGAAGTTTGGCTAAAAATAGTAACTGGGAAATTTCTAACGCTCTTGCATACCAAATATGCACACACATAGATACAAAGATACATTCATAGGTATTTTATAAATGCCATGCCATTAAAAACGGGTTTGATATCTCAGGCAGCGTGTGCCGCAAGCGCGCCATCTAACTGAAACCGAAATGATTTAACTTTTCCCGCTGCACACTTAAGCTCTAATGTATGTGCATACAAATGCAAATGCAGATATAAATGCACAAGCAATAGATACTTACGGTTGATCTGTTGTTGTTGTTGTGGGGGGAACCCTAGCTGGTCACTTGGCTCGTCTAGTGTTTATCATATTTCATCGACTAGGCTGGGTTATTGATGGGCGTTGCCCGAGGCCGACAGCAGGATCGTTAAATGTGCATCAGTCCATCAATTTGTATAGCACCAGATATGGAAATGAAATATCTTTTAGATACTATTAAGCAAATTACACTTGAAATGCTTTTATTTTGTAAGTTCTATTCTGATATTATTGAATGGAAACATAATAAATTAATTTGATGCATAAATTTGTTACAACTTAGATACAACAACGAATGCCATAGATAATTTTTTCATTTAAAAATTAGTATATTAGTATATTATATTAGTATATATGTATAATAGGATTGTGAACAAAATTCAGCATATATTAGAATTTATAGAAGCTGCAAGTTGCAACGCTTCAAAGTTCTCTGAGATTCTTACAAGCAAATATTATAAATGCTATTCAAAGGTTTCCATAGTCCAACTATAATGACATCTAGATATCAGCATATGCAATAGTTACTTCATACTTTGCTCACACTGCAGCTGATTCATCTCTCATGATTAATCAGCAATTGCAGTATGAGGGCGCTTGGCTGCAAGACACCCCGCAAAATCGTGAGCCAGCGAATTAACAATTGTTGTTTGTCTAGCTTGGGATACTGTGTAAAAAAATCCCTTGGGCAGCGCCCAAGCTACATACATATGCATTAGCTGTAGGCTTTGGGGTTGTTCTAACTACGCTTGGAACCCTTGATCAACAGGTTTTTACTTTGTTTGAAGCTTTTGCCTGTTTTTTTCCCGCTATTCAAAGCGTTACTGATATAAATTAATTGCTTAATTGTTGTAGCAGTTGCTGTTGTTGTTGTTGCTATTGTTGGCTGCCTTTAGCGGCATCATTTGATACAAAATTTGCTTTTAATTAAAAAAAAAAGACGACAGTCGTGCAACGCGAGAGTAACGAGGGCGTCAGTCGTCTATACATATGCATATATGTATGTGTGTGTGTGAGTGTGTGTGCGTTGTGTGTGTGTATAGATCAACCTTCGCTAGTTGCCTGTGCGTAGGGGTTTTTCGTTTTCCTCTCAATCTATTGGTCCCCGCATTGACGCACGCGTCCCGCCCCATAGCCAAGCACACACATACATACAATTGATAGATCGTTTGTATGTATGTGTGTGTGTCTATTTATTAGACCAAAGTCGTGCACTTCGTTAGCGTTAAACGTATACGAATCCCATATACATGCTGCGTGGGATTCTCTAGGGTCTAAGTACTACCAAAAATACACTACACTATCATCAATCAATAGCTTATAGTCTTATAGACATGCTCAACTTTAGCTTAATTTGAAGTTAGTGCATCGCTTAGTCGTTGTTGACTTGCCTGTTCACTTGTTTGTTATTTGTTATATTGATTGTTGTTGACTAAAACTGGTTTGCGATTTAGTCAACAGTTTTGCCCATCAAGGAGTCACATAAAACGAAATCGAATGGGATCGCAGTGTATTTAAAACGCATAAAGTTCGAGCGCTTGGTTTAACCAGTTCCCAATCCCAAATCCCGCTTATTGTTTAGATTTAGTTTGTGGCACATATGCAAATCCACAATTTGGCTTTTACTTGTCCACAAAGTAGACAAAACATTCCCTAATGCTGAACGCATTAAAATGCTTGACCTGAATTCCAAGCCCAAGCGCAACACACACAGACACAGACAGACGAAGATGTTGCTGGAAAAGCATTTGTGGGGGGAGGGGCTATGAAAAAGCGTTGCAAAGGCTGCGACTTACAATTTCCAAAAAGCATTCGAGGGCTTTTCATTTGCTTGCTTATGTGTGAGCAAGACAGCGCTATATATATGTGTGTATGTATTTTCCTGTTGCTGCTGATCGTTCAGTCCTAAAGCTTGTCCAGTTGCTGCGCTGGCGGCCATTTTTACTTTCTGCTTTGTTGTTGTTTTTCTGCTGCTGCTTTTTTTGTTGTTGCTTCCATAATGAGCGCGCCCTTTTTTTCTTCTCCACTCTAATGCTAACGGTAACCAAGCGCTGGAAATTGCCTTTGTACAAGTTTTCTCACACCGAACAGACCGGAGACGGAGTCTGGAAGCTTCTTCAGCTTCAGCGCATAGAAAAAAGAGCTGACGCAAATTTTTTTTTTTTTTGTGTCTCTCTTGCTTGTGATGAAAACGAAGTAGACAGCGCAGAGGCCACAAGTTTGTCTATTGCTTTTGACTATAACCCCTCACTTGGCCCAAATGGGCTGCCCCCTGCCATCAGCCATGGCTGTGATTTGTTTTCTGTGTGTGTGTTTCTATTTCTTCATTTCTACTTTGTGGTGCTATGCCAGTTGAAAATAACGGTACAACAGACTGTTGACTGCCAGCTTTTACTCCTTGACTTGATTTGAAATACAAGAGCATAACTTATTCGACTTTGGTTTATGCATGTGAAGATCAAAGCGCAGATATTAAAGAACCAACCAACGTTGCGCATAGACAAAGCCAATGTAATAATCATAATTACAAGTTAACCTTAAGAGTGACACAAATCCAGCCACGGCAGCAGCAACAGCAGCGACTTCGGCAACTTTATTCGTTCCCAGCAATTAACTTCAAATGACACAAATGCCAGCAAGGCACGCCATTGACAACAACAACAACAACTAAAATCCCACCTCGCCGCAGCCTCAAACGCCCACACTGCAAGTGAACGGCAGCAGCCGCCGCAGTTTGCTTTGATGATGACGCCTACTACGACAAAAGCAGTGCAGCGACTGCGCGCGCAGCACAGTTGTTGGCTGCGGTTCATTTGAGCAGAGCTTTTTTTTTTCATTTTCGTTTTGTCTCCCAGCTGTGTGATCGGCTGGCTGTGTGTAGGACTTGGGGCTGCTGAGCTGCTGAGAGCGCAAATGACAACGAGAGAGAGCGAGAGCGGCAAAGAGAGCGCGCAAACGCAGTCTTATAAAAATTGTTTTTTGTGTAATTTGCCAAACACACGTTTGGAGCGGCATCTTTATATTGAGCTATGTATGCATGTGTGTGTGTGTAAAGTGCAACTGTGCAGCTTTTGTCTAAGCAGCGCAGCAGCAGCAGCGTCAACTTCATTGAAAAACTGTGTGAAATTATTTGTGTATAAGTCCAACTGCTGAGGATACTTATACTTACATATACATATGTAAATATATGCATATGTGTGTGTCGAGTGTAATTTTATAACTCCATCTAACTGTTACAAGTGTGTGCAGCTTTTGTTTGTGGCGTTGTCGTTGACGCTCGGCACATTCAATTCAAATCACTCGTGATTTCGTAAGCCTGTTTCGGCTGTCGCTTGCCACCTACCGCTATAAACTTAATTTGTAGCTACCTGGCGGCAGCAGAGCGAACGAGTGGAAGAGAGGCAGTGAAGGGGGGCTGGGCGACTTGTATGCTGGGAGCTGCAGCTGATTCGAGGCCATTTTAGACAAGCGACGGCTGTTGGCGTCGTCGTCGACAGCAAGTGCGATTTGGTTTTTTTGTTTTTTGCTTAGTTTGTGTCTTTGCCGCTGCAGTTAGCTGCACACACACAAACACACAGACACACACACACATGCTGGCAAAGCTCTATTGCCTGTTAGTTGTTATTGTTTGTTTGTGTGCTATTGCAAGCGTGATGACCTTGAGCCGCTCATTTTAACCAACTAGCTTTGCATGTCTTTGTATGTCTTTGTATGTGTGTGTGGCGCTATTACCCAGTCCCAGTTACTTTTGGCATCTTGGTTTATCAGCTCGCCCAGACATTCAACACGTTTGGCAAAACTATTTAGCTTTTCTCTTTTTTATTTTGTTTCTCTTTTTCATGTTGTGTCTTTTGTGTGTGTTGTTTGTTTATTTGGCCTTTGTTGTTAAGCTTTTGCTACAGTCGCTTTTCTATACAATTTGATTTGTTTTGTGCCCTCTCTTTTGCACATTCATTCATTGATTTTGTTGACAGCTCAATGCGCTGTTGACCAATTGTTTTTATAAATAATATTTGACAGCAAAGTTTATGCAGGCATTATATATATATATATATATATAGATTGAAGCTAACTGCAACGTTTATTCATTCATAAAAGTGAACCCATGCATGCAAAGTGACGTCACAGGTGGCGTATGAGTAATAAAGCAGCAAGCAGCTTGTTAGCTAATATGCCATGTAATAATCATTTAGGCAAAAACTAATGCAGCTCTGCTTTAACCTTAGTGTTGTTATTTTTTGGTTAACAGTTCAGAACGCATACGTGCCTTGGCTTAAAGCAAAAAATTAATGTGCCAAAGAAATTGCTGCAGTCAACAATGTGCCAAGGCGAATGAAGCAGCGTTGATCGCATTGCTGCCACTGAAGTAATGTTTGTCGTTTATGCAGAATTTGTAACCTCGCCCATGGCTGTGGACGAGCGAGGAGAGTGTGGGGTGTGACTTAAGCGGGCCAAAGGTATGCTCAGCAGTTTTTTTCTGGCTAACTGCAGCATATTTAGCTACCGCAACGTTTCATGAAATTGTCACAAGCGTTGACCCAAATCTGCGCTTCGAGCGCCTGCAAAGGGCAGTGGGCAGTGGGGTGGGGTGGGGGCTAGCTGCTGCCACCTTAAGCTGCTGATTTTACTTTTTTGCATCAAGTGTGTTGCAACTGCAGTAGAAATATTCGTGGCATAAATTGGAGCAGCGATCCAGCGATCAACGCTTCACGTTCTCAATTTTAAACGCTTGACAAGGTAAACGCTGCTGACGTCGCTGTCGCTGCCAAGGTAAGCGTTGGTGTATACTTTCCGATGGCCATATGCTTGACCTCACACGCATGAACAGCAACCAAAAAATGTTTAACCAAAATCAATAGTCGAATTATATAGGCAGCGCTTATCAGTAACAGTTTGAGTTTCAGCCTAAGGGCGAGTCCTGTTTGCTGATAAAGGCAAATCAGCAATAAATACGCTGATAAGCCAAAACCACAGTGCAGGGCGTCCTTATATAGAAAAAGAGGTAGGCAAACAAAAACAAATACACACACACATTTAAATATATGTTTAGTGCTTATCGCATATTCAATGAATTTTAACTCCTGCGCTTTATTTTGTTGAATTTATTTTGTGTTCCTCGTTTTGCTGCCAATCCCAGCAGGATTTTTGGGTAAATACTACCCTGGGAATAATTAGTTTTCAAAGCGATAACAAAATATGGAATTTGAAGTATTAAAACCAATAAGCAAAATCAATTTTTGATTTACATTTAAAGTTGTGAAAAATGCTTTATTAATTTGCCTTGGAAATAATATTAGAAATTAATTTGAATACAAATATTTCAATTTGACTTATTAAAACAAATAAAAAAATAGTTCTTGAATACAACTTATATAATTTTTGCATTGAGCTCTCTATAAATTTGTTAAAAAAAAAGTTCTGTTAAATAAAAAAATTAAATTTGTGCAGATTATTTTGAGTTTTGAAAGTTCATATGGGCTTTATATAGAATTTTAGTATATACTTTTGCGGTTGAGTGTATGTTTCTTATTAACACACACATATATGTATGTTTGTATGTGTATGGGGAACCACAAACGTGTTTATTATGCTCAGATCCTGAAGTCCCTTGTGTGAAGCGCAAACAAACCCCAAGCTATGGGCGATAAGCTCAACTTTTATTGTTGCTACGCCAAATGAATCACACACATTTATATATTTATAACTAAAGCAAGTTGAGTGTGTGGCGGCGATCTATAGAATCCTACGGCTTGGTTTGCCATATCAACTTTGGTGTCGAGGGCGTTGACCAAAAGGCGCAGAGCAAACAAAGCACGTTGCTCTTATCAGTGTGCAAAGGAAAAGAGAAAACTGGGAATGACTTTAAAATCCTACATGGACGGAAGACCCGCAGTGGCTTATCAGAGTGACAAAGCAGAACGTAAATAAGTAAAGCAACAGCAGAAGGAAATGCGCTGAGAAAAGTGAGTTGAGTTTTCCAGCAGAGCTGAGAAAAAACAAAAAGTGCATTCGCCCCAAAATGTGGCCACAAATGCCAGGAGGAGCCAATGAATGATAATGCCAGCGGCATAGAGAGTCCATTAGCAGCACATGGGCGTAGTGTAGAGGGGTGTGCAGTAGGGGTAGGGGCAAAGATGTGAGATGAGAATGGAAAATGCAACGGCAACGGGACAATGCCCCAGACAAGGCGAACGAGGCGAGCGAGCGGCAGCAGCAGCAGCAAAAAGCGAATGAAAATTTATATGCAACATGGCTGCATGTGGAGCCAAGTGTCGCTCTCTCTCTCTCTTTCTTTCTCTCTCTATGAGTGTGTGTGTGTGTAAAGGGTTCAATGCACGATTTCTTTTGCCTTTGCATTGCATTTTCCCAGACGTCGTTGTCGTTGTAGTTGTTGCCATGGGAAAATCGAATTGCTTTAATAAATGTTAACAATTGAATTGGCAAGCAGAATGTGCCACTGTGCCACTGTGTGGCAGGATCAATTGCCAGCAATTAAAATTTATAAGCGTGCGCAACGCTCGATTCAAATTTCGTTACATCTGCGGGCTAAGGATCGCTTTTACTTTTGATTGGCTTTAATTGAAATGAACTTTAATTGTCGAACACGCGTCGTTATGCAGGATCGCAGCAGCATTTGGCTGTCCAACGGTAGCAGCGGCAACACTCCCTGCTTGAGATATAAATAAATATATATGTGAAATTATGTGGGTAGCTGGGAACTCAAACTAGAAATCCTGGCAGGGGTTGCAGTCTAAATTTAACAAAAAGTTATTAACTAAAAGGTTATAAAAGGATACAAGCAAAGATTGCTCGCGTGCACGGCAGCAACAAGCCAAGAGATGAGCGTGCTGCGATACGCGTGTGTTCCAGGAATAGCACAAAGAGCCTGAGAGCGAGAGAGAGATTAAGGGATACGCCTACGTAATTTGAGCCCGCAGGATCAGCTCAAGAAATTGTTGTGTGTTGAGTAATTTGTGTTGTTGCCTGCTACAAAATCTGTTAAGCGGTTAAGCAAAACATAAACAAAAAACGCCTCGAAAAACAACCCCTAAGTACAAAAGGGAGTGTGAGAGCGGCAGAGAGAGAGCGGCTGATCACATGCTGGTCTTAAGGTCTTTATGTGGGTTTTGTGTTCAAAGTCAAAATGCATATTTGAAGGGCTTGTCAATCTTCATTAGCAGTTATCGAATATAAAGCACAAGTACCCGCAGTGTTGAGGATAACTAAGGATAAGGCTATTCAAATTTGAAGTTCTCACCAAACTTTGATAAATTATTGTTGCTGACCCTTGAGCACTGCAATTGAAGCTGCAGCTGCAATCCTTTGTATCATTTGCTGCTGCTGCTCAATTAATTTTCAATTGGCAGCGCTCACAGATTGCTGCTGCATAAAAATAGAACAATTGCAACCAAAAAAATATCTAAAAGCTATTTATATGCAAATTAAGTGAAAGAGAGAGAGAGAGAGAGCGAGCAAGCTAAAGCTATTAGCGGCAGCTAAAGTAAAATTCCTGTTTCCTTTTGTCTATGCACAAATTGCCGACAAGTTGGCGGCCAACAAAGCCCAAAGTGAGCGCAAAGGCATCCCAAAAGAAAAAGATACGCGCAGCTAAATTGCATTTTTATCTATTTTTACTTGCAACAGCCGCAGCAGCGGCAGCAGCAGCAGCAGCAGCAACATTCTGGCAGCTGAGCAGGCGTAGGATTATAAAGCAAATAGTGCAGGCAAGAGCGCCGCCAGATCGGCAGGGGGAGTAGGAAGTGAGGCTAGCTAGGAGCCAACGCAATTTCCTTGCTGCTGTTATAATAAAAACAAAACTCGCCCAATCCCTGTTGCTGCTGTTGCTGTTGCTTTATGATCATGTTGCTGTAGGATGCTACAAGAAAAGCAGGAAAAACTCCTTGCCTGGGCGGTCACACACACACACACACACACAGGCACACACACACACACACACACACTGACAGTCAATAGTCTAGCCCCAGCTGCGCGAGTCTTGAGTTGCAATTGCAACTGCGGCACGTTGTCCTCCACATAGATCGCTCTTGTGGCTCGCATTGCCTGTTGCCTGTTGCTGGTTCAATGAACTGGCGTCACCTCTTGCTGCTGCGCAGCCAGCAGCGACGCTAACAGCGCAGCAGCAGCAGCTAGCAATCCTTTTTCTTTCAGATTTTCTTCTTCGCACACCCTTCACTTGATCTTTTTGTGACTCTTGTGGCGGCGGCTGCTGCTGCTGCTGCTGCTGCAGTTGATGCTGTTGCTGCCCTGCAGGAGTTGTTGCTGCTGCTTCAAGGGTTTCTTTAGTTTATTTCGAGGCAACTACAGCAACAACACGAAGAGCAGCAACAACATTAAGGCAAACGTTGACTGGGGGCTTTAGATTTCACTTGGCGGCTTCGCGTGGGGAAATGTAAACATTTCAACGTTGTCATCATAATCACCACGGCTCGTTTTGTTTGCCTGTGTGTGTGTGTGTTTGTGTGTGTGTGTGTGTGACGGCACTGGGGCCGCATTTGCTGACGCTGCTTGTGCCTTGTATCCCTTTTTTTTCGCTGGAATGCGTTGATTGTTTACTCAAATGAGTATTTGATCGCGCTCTCCCCCTCGCGCGCTCTCTTTCTCTCTCTCACACACACACACATTCATTTTTTAAATGTATCTCCTCTCAGTTTTTGTCATTGCTGTTGATCTTTGCGTTGATCGTCAGTTTCAGTTCAGCTCTAAGGATTTTTTCAAGGAATTGTCAATGCTGCGTATTTTTTTTCTAAAACATATTTGGGAGCATATTTATTGGAATTACAAATTATAGCTTGTGCTGGAGGAATGAAGATCTAAGCAGGATATAGGACTCAACATAGGATAAAAATAAAAATTGTTTCGGATACAATTTCTTAATATGTTAAGCAGTTTTTAACAAATATTGCACAAATTTATTTAATTCATGGAATCAGAATTCTAGGATATATTTGATTATATATTTCTTCAGCTTTATAAAATGAATTAACTATCCTTTCTACTACAGATCAACAATCGGTAAATCTACAATCTACAAAAATCATTAACGACTATGAAGTGGAAGAAATTAGATTCTCAAATACATATATCCTAAATTTCTGATTCCATGAATTAAATAAAGTAGAAAATAGTCTGTTAAATATTATACTGAAAGCCACCCTTCTATAAGCCTCAACAGTTTTTATAATCGACTTAAGCTATTGCCTTCATTTATATACTGAACCTATAGCTACATATATATCTGTATCTAAAGTACTAGCCCCACCTAAAGTACAGTCTCAGTCTCAAAACGAAGCAGCAAGTTAAAAAGGATCGTGGCAAGCAACAAGTTCATAAACAAACAACAAAACAAGCAAACCAAATGGAGGCAAACACACACACAAAGAGAAATCAACAATGCCCCAAACACCAAAGAGTGGGGGTTTCAAAAAAGAAGAAACCTTGACTCAACGCTGGCCTCAAGTGGCTGCATATCCTCCACGCATATATCCTCCGCCTCCTACTCCTCCGACTTCAGCTGGCAGCGTCTTGGGCGATTATTCATGACTTTATGGACTTTGGGTAGCAGGACATTAAAAATGTTTTTACGCCAACTCATGACGGCTCAGAGGATCAAACTGGTTCTGCTCTGTTGCGTATGCCAGTCACATAGCCAGTAAGAGACCCCAGTTCCACTCCCAGTTAAGCCGAAAGTCAGTGCGCAACGCTCCTTGCCACTTGGAATCTGGCGAAACCAGTTTGTGGACTCTCAGCTCTACCTGTTCACGTTGCCTGTTGCATCAGCGGCTCCCACGAAAAAAGGGATACGTGGTAGGCAAACACACACACATAGAGACACATGTGTGTGTATACAAAGCCTTGTTTAGACAATTTCATTGCGTGTTTGCCTTTGCGCAATCCTTTCGTCCTCGTTTAGTTTGCCTTTTTGATTTTTGTTACCTTGTCTGTCTTTTTATCTGTTTGGGGTACAGTCTTTAAAAGGGTTACAATGTGCTTAAGATAAATAACAAAAGTGCAGACTGAAAATCCTTTTAATTTTTATTTGAAAATTATTTAAAAATATTTAAAGCAAACTAAAAGAGCTGAAAGTGAAATAAATTATACAAAAATCTAACAATATTATAGCTTCTCATTTAGCATTGCCAACTATCCCAGTTCCAACTCCAGTTCCTCTACTTTGAACTGGAGAAAGGCACTTGAGCTGCTAGCTATGTTTTTATTATTCTTTTTATTGTTGTTATGGAAAATAGTGCGCAAACGCAAATGGCAGAGAAAATCCACACACACACACTTAGCAATAATAACAGCAGCAACAATAAGCAAACGCGTTCAGCAGCAGCAGCAGCAGGAAAAGATCACAAAAGGGCGCTGGCAAGAGTTTGTGTGAAAGTTGAATGCCCTGCTTATGTCTCTCTAGCTCTCTAGTCTACGCTAAGCGACAAAGTTTCTTTTTATTTTCTTTTACTTTTTTTTTTTTGTTTTTTTTTTTGGCAGGCAGGCAACTGAGTTCTCAGGATGCCAGGCCACAATTGTTGACTGGGGCTGGGAAAGCACTTAAATGGGTTTTTTCTTTATACTTTTCCATGGCCTTTGCTTAGCTTTCCCAAGGAAATTGTGTCTTGGCTTGCGGTTTCTATCTTGCGCTTTGCTTGTTGCTATCTTTTGGTTGTTGCCCCAGGAAGCTGTTGCAACCACACAAATGCTGTTGCCAACTGTTGTTGCTGCTGCAGCAATCCAGTCCCGTCCAGTCCAGTCCCGTATACGTAATTTCAGCCTGACGAAGAAGGAATCGCGACCACAGCTTAGCTAATGCTGCCTAACCCCATTTGTGACATTGGCATCTGCTGCTAAATCTGCAGCTGAAAATTGCTGAAGGAAACGCACGAGTGATGTGAAAACTAGCGCAGCGCATAGAAAGAGCAAGAGCGAGAGCAAGAGAGAGAGAAAGAGAGCGCAAGCTAGAGTGCCCTAGTCTGCTGGTTCATTCAACTTCAGACTGTGGCACTTGCAATGTGTTGCACTTGAAGAAATTTGCTTTGGCTAAATAAAATAATATTAATGCTTATTACTGCTTGCATTTCTTGCAGTGTAGCTAGAGCTAGAGCCTAGCTGGATAGTTGCTTGCATGGATAGTTAGTTGAATGGATGGATGGTTGGCTTTGGCGCTAGCTGCTTCGCTGACTGCAGCTGGCGTCGCAGTCGCTGCATCTAATGCTGGCAAACTGGGAGGTATGGGCCACACCACGAGACACGAGACGAGACGAGACATTGACGTTGACGTCAAGCAACAGAAGGATTGCAAAGCAAGAGAGAGAGAGAGAGAGAGAGAGAGCGGGGCGCGGAGCCATGTCGATTGCAAGCGAGACATTGGCCCGGTTTGGTTTGGCCGCAAACTGAAATTGCAACAGCAGCAACAGCCGCAACGCGCAGAAGTGAAGCAGCATGTTTTACAAATGGATTTGATGTTGTTGCGAGTGCGTTATGTTTCTTGGAAAGGATTGCTTCGCTTGCTTGTCATGGCCATGTCTGGAGCTTAAAAATTAAGACTTGCCACTGGTAAACACGAAACACATTCAAATGCACAAATTAGGCGTGTGCAGGAAATTGCTGTTGACAAAAAAACAGGCCAGGCGAGCTTATATGGCTATAAAGATTGCCTTGCGCACTGATCCTGCTGCAACTGGGTGGCCCTTGGCCCAAGGGTTGCGGCAAGTTCAATTGGTCAAACTCATAAAAAATGCCTGGCTACTGAGTTGATTCCTTAATTTCTGCCTCAGCCCAATGCAATCAACATGTTTTTATTACTTTTCCCACAAAAACACAAGCAACATGTTTTATGTGCTGAGCGCAGGGTTAATGAGTAAAGTCAACGTTGCGGCCCTGTGCCTGGATCTCTGAGAAAATTTCAAAGGAAAATGTTGAGATACGCAGCGACGATAAAGCAAAAAAAGCAGGCAAAGATTTCAGATTTCAGGCTGCAAACTAAAACAGAATTTAAATTTATATAAATACAAAACCAAAAAAAATAAATTAAAGCAAAGAAAGCAATAAAAAGATATTCAAATAATTCTTTTAGTGCTGCGCTGCGCGCAGGCCTCATATAAATTAAAGCGAATTGCAATAAAAAATGCAAGCGTTGCCCGTTGCAAGGATTGATCGCCTGCTCAAATGACATATACTGCTGCAAATTGAATACAGCCGGGAGAGGGGGGAGGGGAGCAGCAGTTCGCACGTTACAATTACCGCGAGTGCAAAGCTGCCTCTGCCTCTCAACCCCTGCCTGGCAAGGGAGCTGGCTTTTTGGGTTGGGCACACAAATACAACGACAGCGACACTTTGGAATGCAAATCAATGTAGAGAGGAGCAGCAGCAGCAGCAGCAGCAGCGATAAAAGAGGATACGCTGGCATGAAAATAAATAACTTCTGTTGGCCCCCGCTCCGCTGCGATCTCTCGCTGTTGGATACACTCGGCTGACTCTCGCAGCTGAGGCACGCCAAAGCAGCAGCAGCAGCAGCAGCCTTCGCCTCGGTCTGGCTGCACCCTGTGGCGGCGAGCCCAATTGTTTGTGGCACGTCCTCGCTTCGCTAGTTGTATGTCTGTATATATATATACAGTCTTATATATATGTACTTGTGTTTGCTGCTGATCGTTGTGTAGTGCTTGAGATTTCTTTCTGGCTGCCTGGCAAGTCAAGCTCTCTCCCTCCCCACTGAAGAGTGCGGTTGCCTGTTGAGTGGCTTAAAGTGGCGCAAAAGATAATGAAAGTCAATGTCTGTGCCTGTGTGTGTGTGCCTCGCAAGGGGCATATCCTGCTGCATATTCTGCTTTATTTTTTGCTGCTGCTGCTGTCAGACAAAGCCAACTCTTTGTTGCCCCACACACACACACACACGCCTCAAAACGAGTCTGGGAACTTCTTTGGGGCGATTCTTTTTTGAAATTATTGTGCAGCAGCTCAGCGATTCACATTATATATATCTGACTAAAGACTGTCCTTGCACCCCGTTAAGCTGCGCAGACTGCAGTTGCCCCAAGCGCTGTAATTACCGCAATGCGTTTATCAATTTTGGACGGCAAACTTGTTATGCGCGCTTGTACTCCAAATAGTTTCAACTGCATCCTTAAGGATGCTCATAAATTTCAAACTGCAGCACTGACAATTCTCCCACGTTGCATGCAGCTGTTGCTGCTGACGCTGATTGACAGCCAAAGAGTTGAGTCCTTATACAAATCTCATTTGGCTGGAAACTCAATTTAGAGCTACTTGATTTGCTTTTAGTGCATTTGTTATATTTATTGCTCTCTTATTTTGGGGGTAAAAGTAGCTACATAAGCGTGACGGCGTGCACAGGTACAATTTTCACAGGATCAAGGATCAAGCCGAGGGTTGTTCGATTGCGCCGTGACCAAATGCGCGTGAAAATTCTTTAGCATGGGAAGCAGCGCACCAAGGCAACCAAGTTGATACAATTTTATGCTAATTTAATGGCCAACAAAGTCCTTAAGTCGTTGAGGCTACTGGTCAACGAATTCAGTTCACACGCCTAGTGCGCCAAGTACAGTCTGTCTTGGCCAGGCTAAGAGTGCTACGTCATATCCGCGCGCTCACTTCCGGATTTAAAGCCCAAAAAACAGACAAGAAAATAAAACTAGCAAAGAGCATTAGACATTAGAAGCATTCGGTAGAGATTGTTGTTTGGCAGTTCCCAGCAGTTGACAATTATGACGCAACAATTTTTTGTGTTGATAGCAGGTGCAGCAATCTCTAATAAAAAAAAGTGGTAAGAGCGCTAGCAACATAGCTGCTAATTAAAAAGGAATTTCTTGGCTGTCTACAAAACACACGTTGGCAATTAGAAAATTGTGAGTGAGAGCAAACTCCTGAGTGCTAATTTAGCAATCACAAGCTACAGCAGCAGCTTGGAGCACGTTGCTCCTAGCTGGGCGTGGCAGCATAGCTAACGGTGCACTAGGTGTGAAATAGTTTTGTCTAGCAGCTGTTGTAACAGTTGCTGTTCCAAGATAGATCCTCCCTCTGTCATACGCTGACAGTCGATAATTTAGAAATCTCTTTTAACAATTTTTATCTTTTATAGCTGCTTTCAAAAGCTAACAAAACCCTTTGTGTGATTCTCATGTTTGTATCTCTGGGATACTTGTATTTATCATTACGTTGTTCTTCTCTTTTTCTTCTGACTGTTTGTCTGTCTGTCTGTCTGTCTCTCTGATTCAGCTGTGTGTGAAAAGTCATTTTTTATCATGTTGCTTTAGCTGTTTTTATCCCACAGTGCTGTGGCTGTGGTTAGGGGCATCATAGAAAGGAATGTAGCCAAGCCAAGCTCAAAGCAAAGCACTTAAATGCTTTGCCAAAAGTTAATTTTCAATAGAATTTTAGCATCCTTAACATTTGTATCACAACTGTTGTTGCTTACAAATTGTTAACGCTTAACATTTAAAGTAAACAAAACATTTATATTCCTCTATATGGGTCCTCTACTAATTTACAACACGTGTAATCAACTGGAGGTCGCTGACCGTGCTCTCTGCTTCGCCTTAGGGGCACACACACACATCTGTGGAAACCTAGATTGACAATCGAGATTCAAAAGCAAATCATAAAGAAGCAGGGAAAGCAGCAGAGCATAAAGGTAAGGAGTCAAAAAGAGAGTAAGAAAATGTGAGAGAGAGAGACAGGAGCCGCCCTTAAGGCAACTCATATGTAATTGTAAATAGTAAATGGACAATAAATAAGAAGAAGCAGTCGAACAACAGTCGTCGTATCAACAACAGCCTAGAAGTCATAAATAATATTGTTTACACAAATGGTTCACGTAGGCGTCTTGAAAAAAGCAACTGAGGATGCAGAGAGGGAGAGCGCGGAGTAGGGTTAAGCTACTCCTGTTGTTTGCCCAAAACGTAGCTAGCTTAATTGTTTTTTTAGGTTTCTTTCTTTTTTTTTTTTTTTGGGTCAATGGCTGTAGATCCTACGCACGCAGCTAAAAATAACGATGAGCTCAAAGCTTTGTTGTTTTCAAGCAAAAGAGTTATAAAGTTTCACAACATCAGCAGCCAACGCTTGTGCGTGCCCAAAAGCCTATGCCCATGCCCATTCCCATTCCCATTGCCCCCATATGTGTAACAGGCGAGGAGCAACAGTGTAAAAGGGGAGCAACAGGCTTTAAGCCACGCAGTCACATAAAACGTTGGCCAACAGCTACAACAACAACAACAACAACAATAGCCAAACAACAACAGGTAGAAATCAAATAGAAAATGGAATAGACAAAAGGCAGCAACAACTATAACTGCCGTAAAGGCAAATGGAGGAAGTGGCAGAGCCAACGGCAGCGTCGGCAGCAGCAGCAGCAGCAGCATAAACATCCAAACAACGGACACCACCAGCACCAAACCACCGGCACGTAGCTACGCACAAACACACACATACACACGCATACTTACACACAAACGCAACTAAGTTTGTCTATCTGCAAAGGCATTTCGAGTTTCATTTTATGTTTTGACCCCTTTTAAGTTCAAGAACCCTTTTCCTCACACAAGCAACCACACACGCATACATACTTGCAAACATACACACAGACAGAGTCAGGGCAGCGCCAACATACGGCTCTTGAGCAGCGACTGAGCGCGCGCGAGCGACTCGTTAGAGATTTATAATGCAGCTACGTATGTACGTACGCCAACAGCCAAGCCCCATGGCGTCGACGCCGACGTCGCGCGCTCAGTTTTTACCCACACAACTTACAGTTTGCTGCGCAGTCGCTGCATTAGGCAGAGCGTACTAGAGAGAGCGAGCGAGAGAGTTGGTCTCCAAAACGCGCAAAGCTTAGCTCAGTTTTTATTTTAGTGTAGAGTTGGAGCACTGCCAATGGCTTGTTATTGTTTTGGAGCTCGCTCTCACTGCTGCTGCTGCTGCTCTTGTTGTTGCTGTTGTTTGTTTTTGGGGTGCCGTAGAATGCCAAGTCATATTTATTTCAGCTTCGTTTTCAATATTGGGCGCAACAAGTGTATTTCGTTTTTTGATTTATGCATGCGCGCCTCGCTCTGCCACTGCGCCTGGATACTTTTGCAGCAGCGCAGAGCAGAGAGCAGCGCGGCTCTGCTTGGAATTATTAATTGATTGATGAAAACTAATTATGTTAATTGGATAATGAAATGAAATGTGTCAAGACAGAGAGCTGGCTGCTGCTTAAATGCTTTTGTTCTACTTTTTGTTGTGGCAGGCGTTAGACAAGCGCGTTGAAAGCTTTGCTTAAAACTTTGCTGGCACAGGTACATTAACAAATACACACACACAGATACTCATGCACATGTTTGTGACTCACTTGCAGTTGGCAGGAAAAAAAGCTTTGCAGCAACTGATTACGCAAGTAACTTGATAGCTACAAACATACATATGTACTTATGTGTGTATGTATGTGTGTGTGTGTGTGCTTGTAAAGTTGCTGTGAAGCTTTGTACAGTTAAAAGAGAATCCATTTGCTGCTGCTGATATCATCAAGAGCTTTATGTTAAGGCCCCAGACCCATGCTCATATCTAGTTTCCAATAAACAGTTACATCCTCCGCAGCAACAATTTATATTCAAACATAAAGCGAACAAGCAACAACAACATCACTATCTATGCTTAAAGCCCGCTTCATGGTCATTGTGCCATAAAAGGCAAACGAAACGAAACGAAATTGAAATTAAGCAAATGAGTGGGAATGTTGGCGACGACGCGACAAAGGAAAAGCAAAATCAACCAACAGCATCAACAGTCACCAAACTTGAAAACAAGTCATCATCAAAGCTCTCAAAGTCTGTGTCTAGCATTGAAGGCGGATGCGCACCTAGAAACCAAATGAGGAAGAGGAGCAGCCGCAATAGCGGATGCTGTTCTATGCCAAAGCTTTGGGCGCGCAACTGGGCCAAAAACAAAACCAAATAGAGAGTGATAGAGAGAGGGGGAGAGAGAGAGAGCGACTGCGCAACTCGCTGAGCTGAGCTGAGTCGCTTTAGCAGGTTCTCGAAGGCCTTGTGCTGTATTTATGGCTGGCTTTGGTTCGTGACTGCAACTGCTGCAACTGTTGCTGCAAACTGGAACTGAGGACTGGGCCACATGTCCCACGCGTTAATTTACATATCAAAATCCAAGCAGCTAACGGTTCATTTTACGCAATCCCAGCTAAAGAATGCCACAAAAGCGACAACGACAACACTTTAAAGGTAAAGAAAGAGAGAGAGAGAGAGAGAAAGGGTTTAATTTCTTGCTTTCAGCTCGAACGTATCATAAAATAAAAAACGCGCGACGCTTTCAACATAAAAATATATATTTGTATAAAAAACACCCGAGAGACAAATGCAAAGTACAACGACAACGGCAACAACTACAAAAAGCTGAATGAATCCGACAGACCGACGACGTGGTCAAGAGTGTACGTTAGCTTGTATGCAAATTGGCGGCGGCCCATGTTAAGTTACTTTCCACTTTTGGCTTGGACAGCAAAGCGACGCGACGCGACGAGACGAGACGTCAAGTCAGGTGGGCCAAACGGACAACGCACAGTGGGAGCAGTGTTGATCATAATTTTTTTTATTGTTAGTTAAATGTATTTGTTAAAGGCAAAGCTCTTTCGTAGTATCTTTAAGATATGCCAAAGGTAAATAGAATGCCCAACTTACAGCAAAGATCATAGATAATATTCTATTTGCTTTATGAGCTTTTAAAAGCAGCTCTCATTAATAAAACAAATGCAAAATTGTATATCAATTTATAGAATATGCATCTGGGACTTTTGCTGGGGCTAATCCAATTTCCCAATGTTTTAATATAAATATAAATAATTAAACTGCCTATAAGCGAATAAATATTTATATCTATCCATAGACTAATGTGTTGGCTCTGCTCTTTTAAGGAGACAACCAAGCGCACTCATGACTCATTTTTATTTGGGACTTGTGTTCCATTTACAACATTGCTCCATAAAGTGCCAGACAGACAGACATTAACATTAACGCAATGTAAGGCGGAGTCCTAAGCTGGACTGGTGATTTCACATGAAATGGAAACGCATTGTCTGCTGGCGGCTTTAACTTTTACACAGGTACAGGTTGCAACGCATTATTTTACGCGTCTCTTCTTTTTTTTACTGTTACGAGACTCAAAAGCAAAGATCTCTCTCTTTCTTTTGGTTAGTTCAATGACCGAACGACGGACAGCCAGTCCCTCTTTGTTGTTGTCGCTTCTTTCGCGGTTCTTCCTGACTGCCTGCTTCGTCTAGTGCTAGCTTTCTATTGTTTGATGATTTCCAAAAAAAAAAGTGAAGAAAGAGTAAGAAATAAGCAAGAAGAAACGCTTGTGGGTTTTAACCCTACAAAGCGACGCGGGCTCTAAGCACGCAGCATGGAATGGGAAGCTAGCACTGCCCACATGTGTGTGTGTGTGTGTGTCTATGTGTGTTTTGGTTTTGGTTTCTTGAGCTCTGCTTGAGGATTAATAATGCGAGTGGGCATTGATGTATTGACGAGCTGTTGCCGAAAAAGTCCAGAACGGTCATTGACTCTCTCTCTCTCTAATTGTAAACCAGGGACTTGACTGCGACACCATAGGGTTCTATGATTAATGGCTTGCTGGCTGAGACAGCTAGAAATTAAATATTTTTTATATAAGCTAGCAATAATTTTTGATTTGATAATCTATCATTGCTAACAGGACTCTAAGTTAAGCTTGGGAAAAACTACAGTAAACTCTTTAGCATGTAAGCCACGTCGAGCAATTAGCCTGCCCTAATAAAATGAGTTAACAACAACGCTCAACAGGTTCAAGTTAGGTGCGGCGGCGGCGTCATGGGAAAGCGGCTTACCACCCTCACTATTTCAACATTAACAGGTTACAAAAGCAAATAAAAATCCCAGTTACAATCAAAAAGCGTAACGAACGCATTATGAATTTAAAATGCAATGAGAAAATCAGTAAAGGGGTTGACAAAGCTTCGCATAAATAAACAAATTTACAATTTATTAGTTAGGCAACAGGCCTGTGCTTTTGTTTATAAATAAAAATACGCTAAGGTTAATATGAGTTCTAGGGCGCGGCATCAATGTAATTATTCACCCCGTACCGTTTTGAGTGTGGGCATTTCCGTTACAGTTTCCGTGTTTGGAACAGCCCGCAACGCCGTTGTCCAGTTGCGCGTCCAGGCACCCTCGACGGCGCAGTCTAACAATGCGCCCAAGTGTCCGGAAATGAGATGCAAATATTATGTGGGATTCATGACCATGTCCTTGTGAAGCTCGCACACATAGTCATAGATATGGACACACCCCTGTGCAACAATTAAGAACTATGCATGCGCCGCTGACTTTTCAACTGCGCGCCGAGGGTTGCATCGCTTTATTGAAATTTATAAATGTGCTCATCAATTTAACATATGCATAAGCTAAAGAAAATTGTCTTGCACGTGCATTTTCTTGTGCAAAGGAAAAATGAAAATTGCTTTGCTTGGCTGCGTTCATAGCACATAATTTGGTCAGCGTACATGATAAGATCGAAGCTAAGTACGCTTATAACTATTTGGAAAAGTAGCTGCTTGAGAAAAACATTACAACAAAGTCCTGAGTTTAAGTTTGTTTAATTGCAAACACATTTGCCAAAGTGCAAACAGCTGCGGCTTAAGCAATCTGATTAACAGATTTTTAATTGTGAGAGCGAGAGAGCGCTCAATCCTCATAGCAAGCAACAGGAGAAATCAGAATCTAACCCCCGTTTTTGGTTTTCTAGAGCACACAGCGCTCTCCACTCTCTTTCTCTCTCTCTCATACTCTGCCTAGAATCTAGGCGCAAATCATCAGCCGCGAAGTTCAACGAACTGCAGCCACACACATGTCTAGCTAGCGATCTCTTCTGCGCGCTCCCTCTCTCTCTCTCTCTAGCGTTCGTATTCTAGGCCTGGGCTAGGCATCTATGGACGAAGCGAAAGCACAAAGCGTTACAATGCTAATGGACATGGGATATACCCCAACAGCGAAGCGGAGCACTCTGCCCAAAGGCAAGGCAAACTAACAAACACACACACATTCCTCGGGCTCAGGCACAGGCCCATGCCCAGGCCAGAGGAGTGAAAATTCTCAGAAAGCTTCCACTGCGCGTGCCTGCAGCCATAGCCAAGAGGTTCATTAAACGATTTCAAACTTAAAGCCAGAGCTCTTAGGTTACTGCCAACTATCATTAAAGATAAAGTCAGCAGCATGCTCTGTTATTATATACGAAAATTTTATATAATTTGAATAATCAACTTGAGGGGGAGTGAGAGTTTAAATGACATTAGAGTGTGCTTAAATAATGATGATGGACTATTTATTATATATTGCTTAATTTTAGAGCTTAATAATTCATTCAGAAATATTAGATCAATCTATACTTAATAATTCATTCAGAAATATTAGATTAATCTATATCATTATATATATTAATATTTTACTGACTGACATGATATTACTGATATTATTTTACTGACTACAAACATTTTTTTAAATCTAGAAATAATTACACACTTATATTTGTATTTCATTTAGTTTAGAACTAATTAGCATAACTTTTGTATTAAAAAGTGTTATTTATGTAATATATATAATATATAGCTGCACTTTATCAACATCAACAAACTGATTTAGTCATCACATAGCTGCAGAACGAATCCTTAAGCACTGAAATGTGAATTGATTGCCTCACTTAGTCTTTCCATTATGCTTCAACTTTAATTGCCTGGCATCTATCAAGTGGGTAATTTCTTATTTTTCTTAATATATGAGAGACTGTATATATATATATCAATTGTCAGTTTCCTTACTGCATGCGTTTTATGCATGCCACTCCATTGCATTCAGCATATTGGATGCGACTCCTGATTGTTGTTGCTGTTGCTGTTGCTGCTGCTGCTGTTGAAGTTGAAGCTGTGGCAAGGCGCGGCGGCAATCGTTGTGGCAGTTTCCTTTATGCTTTCTCTTCTGCTCCCATTTTTGTAAAATATAATTTCACCATCCGGCAATGAGTTCGTAATTGCCACACGCCGCTACCCTCTGGAAAGGGAGTGGGGTACTGTTGCCTGGTCCTGTCTTTTGCGGGCTCTGTCAAGTGTTTGTTTCCTTTCTTTGCTTTGCTTTTGCCTTTTGCGCATTTCAAGAGGATAAATTGAAGCGAAAGGGCAGGAAATATTGAATTAATAATTATGCAGTTACACACACACACACACACACACACATGCACATATAAAATTACAAAGTAACCGTTGTATTCTTACTAATTTAGACGACTGCTCTTTAGGGTCGCAATCTGCTGAAGCGCAGCGATAGAGAAACTTCTTACCCTCAAACATTTAAATATTCAAACGATCACTTCGCACCGAGATTCCACCACCATCAACAGCAACAGCAACAAAGCGTCAAGAGTCCTACCTGTTCCATCAGCTGGAGGGTTGCTAGACTCTCTAATTAACATTTTGTAACGTTCGTTTCAGGTGTTGAAGTCATCTTCAGGTGTCTTTTGCGTCTACAGGTTTTCGTGTCTACAGTCAAGGATTTCAAGCGTCGCACGACTGCTCGCCAAACAAATGCCCTTTGTTTGCCTTTTGCCCAAACCCCAGTTTCCCCTACGCCAGAACTCTCCCTAGCTCGTCCTGACGCTCAGCGGTAATTATTTCAAAATGCGTTAATGTTTCTTTGACTCTTCTTTTGACTTTGTTATTCTTTTGCTTTTTTTACATTTTCTTTTTTTATGCGCGCTTGCTGATGATCCTCAGTGAGGACGCTCCCCTAAATTGTTGCTGCTTTATCACTGCATTTGGCTTTGCCTTTGTTCTCGGCTCCTGCAGCTCGCATTCCCTATTGTTGTTTGCTCCGGGCTTTTAGCCTTTGTTCAGTTAGCATACCCTGTAAGCAGCTGGTACTTGAGGTATATGTGCTTAACCTAAAATAGAATAGTAAAGTTTACGACTTCACTTATACATTAAAGCAGATTTATATAGCTTAATATCTAGCAAATGTTTAGTTATGTGCAGGGTATATTTAAGTCGCAGCTTGGTCACATTTTCATTCAACTTAATTGGCATAGGGCAATCAGAGTGCTCCGTGTTCTGACTCCGAAGCCCTCGCCGCTTATTTTCGAGTGTTTTGGCATTAATTTACTGAGCATCCTGTTGCTTGCTCTTGCATGAAACAGGATGCCAACAAGCGTGTAATGCACCAATGTTTCTCCCTTCCTCCCTGCCCCTTTCTCTATCTTTAATTGTTATTGCATTTGGTTGCTGCTGCTGTTTTTACCCCTATTGTAGTTGTAGCCTCAACTGTTGCTGTTGCTCGAATCAATTTATATTTTTTTTCTAATTTGATTGTTTGTTGGTAACTTTTTTATATGCACAGCTAAAGTTTTTATGGTCGAAATTCTGCTGCGCGTTTTAATTTCCGTTTTGCGGCTTTTGCTGCATAAAGGATGCACAATAAATATTTTAAAGGCAATAAAAACAGCACACAAATCAAAAACAATTTGTCAAGCGGCACCTGTGAGCGGCTCTGGCCACAAATCCAGTCGAACCGAACAAACGGCAATCAGCAAAATCAAAACAAAACCCGCTAAAATAACAGAAAAAGTCGCTAAAGTGGCGCGCGCATGCGCAAACGAGTTTTGCCCAAGAACAAGCGCAGGCAGTGGTTTAAAGGGGGCAAGTGGCAAGTGTATTGAATTCGGCAGCTTTTGTTGCTGCTGCTGCTGCTGCTGCTGGCAGACGCGTGGCATTGTTCAGTGTGTGGCACATAGGGCATCGAAATCTATACAAATGACTCACGACGCCGATGACGACGACGTTCGTTCAATTGAAATGGACGGCACACAGTTGAACGGGACACAGGATCCGCTATGCGCAGCGCTTTAAATGGGGCAACAACTTCATTTGTGGCCAACGGGCAATCACTTGCTGCATGCCATGTTGCCACGCAAATCGAGGCTAAGTAACGCCGTCAAATGCGTGAAAAATGGCCAAGAGCAGACACAAACAACAAACACACAGCAATGTAGCAGCAATTTGTTTAAAAGAAACGAGCACAAGCGCGTGCGATCATGCGCACAAAAAGCCGCAAAGCCAAGTCCGTGGCGTGGAGCAGGCGGCAGGAGGTGCACATAGGATTCGGCAACAATAATGTTGTCAACTGTTGCTCTGACACACGCTTTTGCATAAATTCCTGCAATTTTGGCTGCCTGCTTATTTTTTGGGGTCAAACCAGTTGCTGTGGCTTTAGCAAAAGTGACGCACGTCTGTCAAACACTCAAGTGTATGTGTGTGTGTGTGTGTGTGTGTGTGTTTGTGGTAATTAATTTCAGCGTCTAGGCAACAGCCAGACAGACACCTGTGCACAGGCCACTAACTGGTTGCGCTTCCCGCTTGGCCCGCCCCTTAGCAAGCAATTGCTCGTTTGCTCTTTAGCGCTGCTGCTGCAAAAAATTCTAATCCGCTGGAATTTCAGCCATGCTTAAGTGGCACACAGACATAGATACAGGTTGAGCACATAGCACAGTTGTTACTGCAACTGCAACCAAAGCAGCGCCTGTCTTTGACTTTAACTTCAGTTGTGTCTCTTTGCCTGTTTGTCTGGCAAAATGTCAAAAGTCTGTCTGGAAAATGGGCACGTTAGCATAAATATAAATGTAGCAGCTATTTGGACTCCAAAACGGGAGAGCTGTAGTCGACTTAGCTGTAGCAACAGCTGTTGATTGATTTAGAATTACACAGCACAACTTGTAGGATTTAAGTCCTGACTGGCAATTGAGCTTTCAATTTCAAAAGCAAAATTTAATTGCTGAGCAGCAAAGTAATTAATTAACAGTATTTAGAGCAAGTATAATTAAACATTTCTTATAAACCAGCAGTTACATGTGTCCTTACGTATGAGTAATTATAATAGAGACATCTTAGAATAAACTAAACTCACTTAAAGAACAAAATAATGATATACGTCTCTTTACAACATCAATCGCTGACCTATAACTCTGAGAATTAAAGAAAATAGCTGCCACTGCGCAGTTATTTGCAAGAGAGAACTAAAGTGTCAAAATCACGCATACGTAGCGTTGTAGCAATGTTTCTAAGATGCATTCCCACAAACGATTGCGTGCTGAGAGACATACAGGGCCTCCCGGGCTAGCACACACGCTACGTGTTTATGACGGGGTTATAATAAATAATAACAGTACAAGCGCTGCCGCCTGCCTTAAATATCAGATATTACACAACCTCGAAAAGTGAATAATAGTTTTTGTGTACGGAAAAACTTGAATTTTCACGCAACTTGTTGTTCGGGACTGCAAGTGAAATGAGCGAGCGAGCGAGCGTCTCTGGCAATTTTCCTCAAAACAGTTAACGACGCTGCCGATCGTATCCCGAACTCAGCAGCAGCAACAACAACAATAGTAGTAGAAATTGATATGCCGAATTTGCAAGCAGCAGCAACCAGTTTCACTTACGAAAGCAAACAGCTTCCATTTCAATTTCATTCGAGTGTCGCGCGCGGTTAACGGAAAACGCGCTTAGTAGCTGCAGCAGTTAAACAGATTAACTTGCATAAAAAATAAAAGTAATTTTTTAATTTAAAACTATGAAGGAAGCAGAGCTGGCCAAACAATATGCAAACTTTCCTGATATACAACGCGCTGAGGTAAAGAAATTGCTGGACTGGATACACGCTCAGCCGCACATCTCCGCTGAGTTCTCGGAGGCGGAGGCGTTGCACTTTTTCTATGCCTGCAAGTACAGCATGGAGGTGTCCAAGCAAGTGCTGGACACTAATCTCACAGCACGCACGCATATTGAGGATTTCTTTGTAAATCTGGATGCGGAAAGCGCTGAGATTAAACGCGCTATGAAAACGGCGTAAGTAACAAACAAGTTGTCGAAGGATCAGCATTTATGTAAAGGATTTTTCAGCGCTGTGTTGCCGCTGCCAGGTGCTACGCCCGAGGGCTATCGTGTTATCATAGGCAAGCTGGATGATCTGAATGCATCCAATTTCAACTACGCTGACTGCATGAAACTGTAAGTGGCTGTTACTTTCACTTTCACCCAGAGATTGTTATTATAATCTAACTAAGCTGTTTCAAAAGGATGAAATGAAATTGCTGCTTTGAGCAATTCAAAATTCAACTTGTCGCTTTTGAACTGCTCAATGATAATTATAATTATGACAAGTTAAATGCAGTAAGTAATACGACTTAAACTCAAGATCAAAGTGCTTAGGTTGTCAGACTTACAGCTGCACAGAGATTACAAAACTGACACACATTTGTACATAGTAAGTTGTTTTTGAGTTAATTAGCATTTTAGCTGTAAAAATAATAATTACAACAATTATATAATCAAACTTGTGCAAACATATTCAACTACATATATATTTGTTTATATGCTTGCAGCTATTGCATGATATTCGATTATTGGATGTATGAGGATGGCATTCAACCAGGACATGTTATTGTTATAGATCTCAAGGGTGTAACGCTGGGGCATGTGGCACGTATTGGCTTGCTGCAAATGAAAAAGTTTCTGTTCTACTTGCAGGTAAGTTTAACAGCTATAAACTCTGCATATATGTAAATCATTATTTTGTTTATAGGAAGCTGCTGCCATACGTCTGATTGGTTTTCATTTCATCAATATTGTGCCGTTTATGGACAAAATACTGGCACTAATGAATCCTTTTATGAAAAAGGAACTTACTAGCATTTTATATTTGCACAACGATCTGCAGGACTTTTACAAATTCGTGCCGCAGCAAATGTTGCCCAAGGACTATGGCGGTCCACTGGAAGCAACGAGCACAGCCAAGCGTAAAGTTTACAATTATTTAATTATTCAGTTTATTTTAAAGCATATTTAATTTACAGTGCTTTATTACAACAAACTAACGACTGATCGCAAGCAAATGCTGCAGTTTGAAAAACGACATCAGGTTAACGAAAAGCTGCGTCCGGGCAAACCAAAGAATGCCTCCGATCTGTTTGGCATTGAGGGTAATTTCAAAAAGTTGGACATTGATTAATGAACTTTCAAAGTTATTTTGGTTTATGTGTGGTATTGGTTTTTGGCTAATAAAGTTTTAGCTTTGTTTTATTTTGTTCAACCTATCGTTGTTTTAAATTCATTTGCATGTCTGTCTTACATAAAATTGATGCGTTGTAGTTAAAGTTAAACTTGCCTTACAAACTAAAATGCTATTAAATTAGCTGCTCATTCTACGAGCATAGTATATATAAGTAGTTAAACCATCAGATGGATACTTAATTAAGTTACAGAGAGTGAGCAAATTATCACTGTTTCCAAAAGTTTAAAAAATACATACAGCAAGGCTGATTTTCTTTTTTGCTTAAAAGTAAATATAGTTGGTAAGTAGTTATATGCTTATAGTTAAATAATTATTGTTACAGTGTTGCTTAAAAACTGTTTACAGTTAAAGTCCATTTACAGTGAGCTGTAAATTGAAACAATTCTACGAGCTATTGGTAGCTCCTCACTGCTGATACATTTGATTCACTTGATTCGCACGCATAGACTGCGAATTGTTGTTGTTGTTGCCGTTGCTGGTATTATGCACATTGCGAGCTCGATTGCCGTACGTGCGTGTCAGCTTGGCTGGTTGTTGTTGATGCTGCTGCTGCTGCTGTTGATGTTGCTGCTGCTGCTGTTGTTGATGCTGCTGCTGCTGCTCTGTTGTTAGCTGTCCAAAGCTGCCGCCATTGTTGGTTATCGTAATGGGTAACTATAAGGAAAGCATGCAAATTAGTTATAAAACTTAAGCCTTAGCATAACTATTACTCACAGGTATATTGAAACGTGTTGGCTGCGTCTGTGGTTTGTTGCTAAAGGTTATATTGTTGCCGTGTTGTGTTGCCACTAGCTGGCTGGCCAAATGCGTGGAGGTTGTGGGCGCCATCAGAGTGTGCGCCGAAACATTGTTGCTGGTGTTGGTGGAGGGCACGGAGCTAACGGGACGCAAGAAAGTGTTGCTGGGCAGTTTGAGCAATTCAGCATTGGGTGGTGGCGGCGCTGGTGGTGCTGGGCCTATGATTAATGATTGCGGCATCCACTTTTTGCCCATCATAGCACTGACAGCTGGTGGTCTGGTCATCGCTTGCATTGTACTGGCGCTGGCACCATTACTATTGTTGTTGCTATTCTTTAATCTGAAACGCGGACTCTCGGCCGCTGGCAGCAGCTGGTGTGGTGAGCTGAGTGTGGCAGTTGTTAGATCTGGTGGGGATGTAGTTTTCTTTTGACCGCACTTGTCGGAATGACTTGTCCAGTGCATCTGCTGGCAAGGATAGTCGCAGTAGGAGGTGTTCCAGCAGCAGAAGAGTGTTGCCTCACGCAGGCAATTGGCACACCATTGCTTCTTCTTGGTCTCCTCGATGGCACGCATGCGCTCCATGGTGCTTTGTTGACGCAAATCGCTTAGCAAGCGCTTGTTCTCCGTCTCAATACTCTTTCGCATCTCGGCGAGCATCAGATCTGCGGCGCGTTTCACATCGCTTAGCTGGCGTTCATAGTGCTGCTTCATGCGTTCGTTCTCCAGCGTGAGGCCAGCAATGCGCGCCTCCATTACTTTGGGATCACCGCTTGCCAAATCGCTCATCGTATCCTCTATGACAGAGATGAAGTAGTCTGCAATCTGTAAGGATATCAAAAGTTTAGCAAGTGGAATAACAAATTGAATGCTAATTTAACTCACTTTGTGTGCATTGTCGCGCAAGCGTATGGAGAGTGGTCCTGACTGCAAAGGATAAATGCCAGTGCCATCGGATTGCAGCGGTCCAGCGGGTCGTGGTGTAAGCTTTGGAAGTCCGCTGAGCGTTATGAGCTGACTAAATGCTGTGGCCAGCTTAGACTCTGCTGCAGGAGCAGGAGCTGGAGCAGCAGCAGGTTTCTCCTGCAACGGTTCATCCGGCTGTCGACCATTGAGCGCATTGGCCAGCAGATTACTCGTCTCTGTTACTGGCGTTGCTCTAGTTACTGTTGCTGTAGCTGGCGGCGGCAGCGAGAATTGAGTTAAGGCGGGCACAGGCATGAGCACCGGCAAGGACATTGATGCGCTGGATGCGGGTGCCTGTAAGGTGCTCTTGGATACAGCCCGCAGCGGTGGCACTGGCACAGTCATGAGATTGGAGTTGTTGTTGCTGCTGCTGCTGCTGCTATTGCTACTGCTGCTGTTGCTAGAGCTGTCTGGAATGCACTGCATCAGGGGTATAACTACCATGTTGGATCCAAGCAGATGGGAATCAGTTGCGGGATGCGCTTGCAGCTGTGGCAGCTGTGAGTTTGAAGTCTGGCAGGGCAAGCCTCTGACACGTTGTTGGGTCGCATTGCTGCTTAGCTGGGGTGATGTGCGATTGCTGCGATTGTGGTTGGAGCTGTTAGCCATGGCATTGGCTGAAGTTGAGGGTGCTGGTGGGGGTGAGTGCGGCGGCGAGAGTGGCGCCGACATGTCGGGCAACTGCGCTGCTGCTGGCAATGGACCATGTGGCACGCCTCTTAACGAGCTGCGCTTGGGTGGCGGCGCAGCCTCTGGCACTTTATGGATTGTTTTTGTCTGCAGTCGTTGTATGGTAGTGTCGCCCAGAGCAAAACGCACATAGGGATCACTGCTTGGAGGAGCAAGTGTTATGCGCGTTATTGTTGTGGGTGCTGCAGGCGTTGTGGCAGTCGATGGGAGTTGCAGCTCGGCTCGATGAGGCACCAAAGGTGGCAACATGCTGCTGGATGCCACGGGCTTGCTAATAGTTTCAGTTTCAGTTTGCTCTTCCTCATCACTGAGCACTTCTTCTTTTATTTGCATATCCGCCTCAGGTGTTTCAGTTGTAACTGTTGTTGATTTAGAAGTTGAAGGACTAGGCTCTGACTCTTTGCTCGGCGTTGGTTTTATTGTTGTAAACTCTTCTTCCTCTTCATCTGACATCACTTCCTTTTTAATCTCCATAAATGGCACCACCTTACTAATCAGTTGCTGTTGCTGTCGCTCCATAGCCAACTTGGCTAATGTCTCAACGATTGCTGCCGGCGTAACTGACTCCGCGACCATCGGCTCAGTTGGCTTTGCATTAAGCAGCTCCTGTTGCTCTTCTTCCTGCTGTTGTTCTTTTTGTTGCTGCTGTAGTTTTTGTTGCTGCTGCTCTCGTTCTTTCTGCAGTTGCTGCTCTCGTTCTTCCTGCAGTAGCTGCTCTCGTTCCTTTTGCACCTGCTGCTCTCGCTCTTCCTGCTGCTGCCTCTGTAGTTGTTGTTGCTGCTGCCGCTGTTGCTCTTCCTGCTGCTGCTTCTGTAGTTGTTGTTGCTGCTGTTGCTGCTGCTGTTGCTCCTGCTGCCTTTTTTGTAGTTGTTGTTGCTGCTGCTTTTGTTGTAGTTTCTGCTGCTGCTGTCTTTGTTTCTGCTGCTGCTGTCTTTGTTTCTGCTGCTGCTGCAGTTTCAGTTGCTGCTGTTGTTGTTTTTGTTGTTGCTGCGGCTGCTGTTGTTGTTGCTTTTGCTGTTGTGGTTGTTGCTGCTGCTGCTGTTGTGGCTGTTGCTGCTGTTGTTGCGATTGTTGCTGCTGCTGTTGTTGCGATTGTTGTTGCTGCTGCGGCGGCTGCTGTTGTTGCTCCCTTGGTAACTTAGTTATGGTAACTCCATGCCGTCTTTTAACCAGCTCCACTACAGACACTACCGCTGAGTTTGTTTCTACTGCAGCTTCCTGTTTCATTGGTTGCTGTTGCTTTTGGGGACTTTGGGCCGCCTCCTCAACTGGGTTTGCTTGTTCATGCGCTTGTTTCTTGGCGCTCTTGGAACGTCGTTTGTGCTCCGGATCTGTCTTCTGGCTTTGCTCATTATGTTGGCTCGCTTCGCTTCGTCGCTTGTGCGTCGCCTCTGTCTTCTGGCTTTGCTCATTATGTTTGTGTTTGTGCTCTGGCTCTGACTTCTGGCTTTGCTCATTCTGTTGGCTCCCTTCGCTGCTGCCGTCGCTCTCCGAACGATTGCGCTTGCTGCAGCTCGCTGCCTCTGGCACTGGATCTATGTGCTTGCGTTTTAGCACCACGGTGCAAATGCGTGATTCTCGCAAACCATCGCCTGGTCTTGCTATAACTTCATAGTTGTTGCTATTCTTGGGCTTGGCGTGCTCACTGGTGGTGGTCTCTGTATCGCTGGGCGCCTTTTTCACAGGACTCAATGAGTGATCGGATTCGTTGCCCGTTTCTGTGCTCTTGGTCTTGTTCACAATAGCCAGCTTATCGTCGGCGGTTCTGCGTATGAGAATCTGCAGCGGTGTCTTATTGGTCGGCTCCGGCTTCGCTTCGGGCCTGTTGAGTCCGTTCAGCACGCCAGGCATCATCAATTCCAGCTGTTGATCTTCCTCGAGCGGATCGTAGAGTGTACGATAGGGCGCGTAATTAAAATTGCCTATTTTCCGCTTGATATTCTCTATATGCACTTCCACCTCGCCTATGCATTCAATTAAGTCGCGTGCCGAGCGTCGGCTAGTCTGCGTATTTGGATCCTTGGAAGAGTACAGAAAACAGTCCTTAACTGGCACATTAGCGCGATCGTGTTTGCCAAAGAAGCGCACATTAACCACAGCATTGGGACCAGCGCTCATTGCCTTGGCAGGCCAGTAGGGAAATCCTTTAAGCTTGGCCCATACCAATAGATGAGGTTGTGTGCACACCCTGACGAACCAGTCATCGCATGAATTGGCATTCATATAGCATTCAGGGCAGGTTTCAATCTCGTTGACCTCTTGGCGGCATACCTTCACTATAGCCTTGGCGGTTTGTTCGGCTTTTATTGTATCTGCAAATTAGATTCATCAATTACAATTTATAAAGTGAAATTTACATTTTACCACTTTGCAAGAGCTGCGCATTGTGCTGCATCCACTTTACTTCGCCCAGAAACTCATCCGTACTATGAAATGCGCGTGATTTGATGCGCTCCGTTAGACTTTCAAAACTCACCGGGTTGACAAAATACTTGCCATAAGTCTCTGGCAAAATATCCTGAGGAGCACGCAGCTTGTAAACCTAGAAACAAAATGAAGAGAGCACACGTTTAGACTAACGAGAGCTGTTGTTGTTGTTTTTGCAGCTGGGTACGCAAATTCGCCGCAAAAGAGCGCGCACTCGCTTGTGCGTTGAGCTCAATTGTAAACAAACAAGTTTCCAAGAGCGCTCGCAACGAAGAGAGAGATAAATGGCAACACCACCAAATGTGCTCGTTCTATACATATGCATGTACATATATATGTATGTATGTATGTATGTAGCGTAGCTAACCTCAAATTAGAGAGAGAGACCGAAGCTGAGCAACAGCGCCAGGCACCAAATATATAAATTGCGCCATTGACGTGGACTGCTTTTACTTAATGTTATTTTTTTTTTGTATTCATCTCCTTACGCTTAACCAACATGCATATGTATGTCCAGTTGAATGAGCGTTAATGCTTGTGTGAGCATGCATAATGTAAATTAAATTAAATAAATACGTATGTATGTATTGTATGTGCAAAACGTATAAATGTACAAATAAATTACATTACATTGTAGCCAAGTTAGTAGCTGAACTGCTGCGGTTTGGACTTTGTAATTGTTTTTAACTTTCATCGCTAGCTAACGGCATGACGGCCACATTACATAAATTAATTAATTAATACTCTGCAACATTTTAAGCACACTTAACGCTAACGCAAGGGCAGTGGGCAAAACGCCGCATTAATTTGCTACTTTATGAGCTTTAAGAGCTTCTTAAGCTGACGACGTGGTCGGTCTCTGTTTTTCCTTTGAAGCGAAGCTCTTTGCATTATGTTTAACTAGAGTCCAAAGCACACACAAATTTTATGGCAAGTATTTTACTTAACTTGCAATTAAATGTTCAGAAATTATGCAGACCCCAAGAGATTAAGCAGACTAAAATTAATAATGCTCTTAAGCATATGTATTTGTATATAAAATATAATTTTGTGCTCCTTATGTGCATGAATAGTGGCAGCAAGCTCACAAAAAAATAAATTGTTTCTAGGCAAAAAAAAAAAATTCGTCATCGAGTTGCTAAAAAGAGAATGCGACACCGCACTACTAAATAGATGTACAAACATATAGAAATGTATAGACACTAGTATTTTTAAATGAAAAAGAGCACCAGACTAAAGGTAGACATACATACATACATCACTTACAAAAATATGCACGTATGTATGTATAAAAACCTGCATGTTTCGTTGATTTTTTTAATGATAGATAGACAAGCGAATGCGCAGATAATGGAAACTAACGATGGGTTACGATAGCCTTAGGTGTGTGTGTGTGTGTTAGGTACACATCAATAGCTATGAGCTGTGTGTGTATTTGTGTTACTCACCCCGCGCACAAGTTTCATGCGATCGAGCGCAAAGGCGAGCAATGGACGCAGCATATCCACGGATACCTCATTGCGACGCGGACTGTAAAGAGCAGCGCATAAATTTTCAATTGAACTAGCATTCATACCAGGTACTCACCGCTTGGGCGAATTCTCGATTAGCTGACATTCGGGACACTTCCAGGCTTCAAACTTAATGTTGGCTGGACGCACGCAGAACGAATGATAGGAGCGCACGCATTTGGAGCAAGGCATCAGCTCGCCACCATAGCAGCATTTCCAGCAAAAAGGATCCCAGCCAGCCTGCAGTCAATAAAATAATATAAGCTGACATATACGTATAAGACAGAGTTAAGGCTTACCTTAGGCGGCGCTTGCCAGATCGTGCTTAAGTGCTGCTCTAGTTCATCCTCAGCTGTTGCAGTGCTGGAGGTATTCCTGGGCTCGCTGGCATCGGAAATCATGGACATGCTGGTATCTATATCCAACGTTGTGCTGGTGCGCCAATCTGCACCGTCATTCTCGGAGCGCAAGCTGCGTCGTGGCACACTCTTGCTACGTGAACGAGAGCGTTCATGCAATTCTGGACTCGCCTTCCTTTCGGTATCCGTTGCGTTGAATTTAGTGTCGAAATCCATTAAGCTCGCTGTATCATCACACTCTGAACGATTGCGTCTTCTCAAACACTTGCCTATGCCTTCAGTACTTTCTGTCTCCGACTGCCAGTCCTTATTCGAATCCCAAGGAGATGCTGCAATGCTCTTACTACGCTTCAATTTCATCTTGTTACTATTGGCTGTTTTGGAGCTCGAGGGTAATGTGGTGGAGAGTCCACCAGTCACCGACTGTTTGATAAGCTGCACAGCTGCAACACGTGATTTGCGCCGCTTTAGCCTGAAGGCATCACTGACATAGGCTTGAAGCACTTTGGACTCAATATGCGAGCGCTGCAGTGCTAGTATCTCCTTGGGCACGCGCATTTTCTGGTTGTCGGGTTTTTTGACAGGCTTGGCTTCGCTGGTCTGTGTTTGTGGCACCTTCGTTAGTTTCATGGTCAGCGGCGAGGCTGAGGAAGATGATGTTGCTGGCCAGGATGATGATGAGTTGGAGATGCTGGAGTTGCTGCCAGTGGCAGAACTTGGTGGCGAGCTGACCACATATTTCAAGTGCTTGTTTGACAATGGTTCTTTCTCATCAGGGCCTAACTCATGCTGCACTGGACGCGGGCTGTCTATGGCGCCTGTGGCTTCATAAATCGGACGCGGTATGGAATTGCCGCTATCGTCGTCGTCGCTGCTGTCCATTTTTAAGCTGCAATCGCAAATTCTTAATGAAAAATGTGCTAATTAACCACCAAAAAGCAGAAGGCAGACTCTCGCCGGATTTTTTTTCGCAACGAGTAGCTACACGCTGCTGTTTGCTTGCTCTCACTCTCTCTCTAGCTTACCTGGTTTATAATTCCAATTGCTGCTGCTGCATATGAAGTTTTTTATTTTAAAAGAAAATTATCTTGGTATCTGCTTTTGTTTCCGCTTTGCGTTCGCACTGCTGCTGCTCTCAACAGATCAAATAATAATGTACACTTTGATTTCTCTCACTCTCTAGCGTTTCGCCATGCATGCGCCTTAGCGCATCACTGCTGCTGTTGTTGTTGTTATTGTTGTTGCCGTGTGGTTGCCACTTTATTGTGCTACGTGCAACTGCAAATAAAATGTAGAGAAGATGAAAACGATTGAACAGCGTACACAGCAGGCGTGGAGTATGTAAATACAGCAATGTTTAATTACATACGCACATACATAGTCATTTCTGTATGCCTGTATGTATGTGTATGCACATGAGCAGGCCTGATGGATTATCAGTCGAGACTTACCAATTCCATTTCGCGCTGCTTTCACACACAGCTGTGCACGTCTGCGTCGTGTTCACGCAATTCAGGTTGCTAATAGTGTTTACAGTGTTGTTTTTATATTATTATTATAATTGTTACTTATTTTCCTGTTAATCTTCAGACGCAGCAACGAAAAACCAATCTCAATGCGTCGGCAAAATACTGAAAATGAATTCGCTTCAATTCAAATTCGCTCAAGCAACCCAGCAGCGCAAATGTACATTACAAAACTGATTACTAGGGAAGCAGTTGAGAGCCAGTATGTCAAAGATACAACTGTGCTTACTTTTTTAAAATTATAATGAAATTTGGTTTGTAATTCATTGCACAACGATGTACAAAGTTAACTTATTATATATTCGCAAAAGGAGTGCCACTAGTCGCCGGTTCACATTCAACAGTGCGCTACTGGGTTCATTGGTTGTCAGATGTTTGGCTCTCTCTGCAGTTCAATTGGAAAGTACTTGTGGCTCTCTTTGCTGCTAACACATGCTGGTAAGTGATGTACATACATAGTTGTATTATTGATGTATATTAAAAAGTATTTATTAAAATGCGTCCAAGGTTTAATGAAGCATAAAAAATAATTGATATATTTTTCTTTTCTCTGGTTGTATACAAAATTTTCATAAACAACAAAACGCTTTTGCATATATTGATGTACATATGTATATACATACATACATATATAGTTTCTAAGAAATGTACTAGCAGTAGTTGGTTTCATTTGAACTTTTAATTTTCAGAAAATATTTATGAATATCTTTATTTTGTACATAGTTTTTAAGTTTTAATTAAGTTTTTAAGTTTATATTATAATAAAAATAACGTAAATTTTACTTGATCCGAACTTTTTAAAAAATTATTTATTAAATATTTTTGAAAACAGAACGTGCTCAATACATTTCAAATGTCAATGCTAATTATAAAACAATTTTGATTTCAATAATAAATTAAATATTTAAATTATTTGTATGCGCACGAGTGCGTATACGTACTTAATGTATATAAACATGATTTATTTATATATAAACGTAAGTAATTATGTTGAGCATACTAGCTATAGTATAATCGATCATAATTAGTGTCACATATGAATATGAATATTCCTTTTAATGGATTTACCATGTAATATTTCGTCTTTGGGTATCTGTATCTGTATCTATTTTAAGAAGTTTTTCACAACTTAATTTAACTTTGTGTCGCACAATTTATATTGCAACTTCACGAACAGACACAGACACAGACACACATGTGGTATATACATATAGACATGTAAATACATATATTCATGGCAAATTATAAGCTGCTTGTTGGGCAAACTGTTTGCCAAAAACAAAAGTTGCCTACTCATGCATAAAGGTCGCAGTTTAGCAGTTAGCTGTTCTCGAAGGGCGAGAGGCTGTCTCCAGCCTACAGCCATCATAAATATATTGGTATATATAATGTATGTACACGTGTGTGAGTGCTTGGCTGTTTGGTGGCAACATGTCAATAAATGGAGATTACTAACATAATTTGTATTCCAAAATCCAAAACTGTTAAAAAAGTTGCTTGACCCCTTTTTTTTGTTTTGTTTCTGCTGCTGTGGCACGGCAAAAGTTTTTTGTTCTGTGTGTGTGTGTTGGTTGTAGTGTTCCTCGGGGAGCAATTGGGTTAATATTTGAAACATAAATTTGCAAAAGAAGCACTTTAATCAATGCTCAGTTGGGGTCCTGGCTGCTGGGCGCGCTGCAGTGCAATGTACCTTGGAGCAAGGGCATATTGATTTCGATTTGGCAGCGAGCATGCAAACACATGAAGAAAAAAAAAAAAACTCGTGGCAGTTGATGCCTGGAGGAAGAGCAAGGAGCGTGGAGCGGCGGCTTTAGCTGTAGTAGTAGTAACAGGCATAAATTGCTGTGCACTTGCCTAGCCATGGGGGGTAAGGGAGAGCTTTAGGCGCAATTGTTTGTGTAAACCGTTTGAGAGTAAGAGAAAGAGAGAGAGAGAGTGAGGCCATTTAGATTCGTAACGTATTGAATTTCATTTTGTTGATCTCGCCGCAGGCAGTCTAAAGCATCTATAGCAGGAACTGTAGCTGGGAGCAGCTTAGGCTAACTTGCATAATCGCTGTTATAGAATTTATAGAAAGCTTTGCGCCACCTGAGTCATAAGCAGACTCGTCTGTGTGTGTGTGGTCAGCTTTGTAATTATTGAGCGCATGCCAAAATCCTAGAGGTGTCCTTTGCTGGCGGTGGGCGTACGCCAACTAACAAGAGCAATAACTGTTTGGCCAACAGATTTATATATCTAAGCCCACAAGCATTGTTGGGGCTGCTGCTGCCTGTGCGCACACATATTGGTTTACTTCAATTTTTCAGGGCCATTGCATGTCCTGCACACACACACAGACAGACACCCACACACATATATGTGATGCCTCTATATACATTACTTCAATCTGCTTTTGGCTGTGCTGCAACCGCAATGGCGGCCTGGCCTGGCCCAGGCGCAGTGCATCATTTTTGCATTAGAAAAGTGCTCGCTGTGCCTGCAAAACTGTAAATAACCGTTGTTGCCGTCTCAATTCCATTGCCATTGCCCAGGTCCCTTTGGCGCTGGGGTTTCAGCTTCAGTTGCAGACCGCAAATTATGCTTGTCAAAAATGAATGTTACATTCGTAACGTAAAGGAAAAACTGCACAAGGAGCTGCAGCCAGAGTACACAGAGCAGAGCAGAGCAGAGCGTGGGTGTTGCTGCTTGTGGTTTGCCAATGCTCTACGTGCTCAATGCGCTGCAATCTCCACCACGTGTGTCTGTGTCTCTGTGTGTGAGTTTGTATGCATGTGTGCTTTAGCAAATGAAGCCAAACATTGACGGCAATGGCTAAAGCCGCCCATTTACTGCTGCTGCTGTTGCTCCCACTCTTCCACTTCGCTTTCTTTCTGTCTAACTGACTGACTGTCTGACTTAGTTGGTGGTTTGGCTTTGGCGCAGCTTCGCAGCAACGGATGCTGCTGTCGTATGGAGGCAGCTGGTAGCAACTTTGACTAAATGTGTTTTGAGTGCATTAAAATGAAAATGTTATTACGCTTTTGCACTCTCTCTCACTCTTTCACTCTCTTTCTACATCTCTCTCTCTGCTGCAGTCATTATTGCAGCATTTGCTGAGGTGACATTGCCACATGCCACCAGCGGAGATTAAGCGCGGAAATGCTGCTGCAGTGGCAAGAACAACAAAAACAACAGCAACTTGCAATGCAAACGGAAATTTGCTCTTAGACGCTGATAAAAGCACTTGATAAAAACTTTTGATCAACAAGTGATAGCCAAAGTCAAAAGGCATATCCGCTTGGCAAGAGCTTGCCAAATTATGTAGATTAGCAGCTGCTCTGAGGCAGCAGCAGCAGCATATGAAGGAAGTTGCAATTGAAATTTTGTGACACAATTTTCGGGGCCAGCAATCAAATTTTATGAGAGTGCAAAGCTCTTAAGGCTATTAACTGATTTGTTTTAATTTAGAATATAATCAAATATAAGCCTAAAAATACATTGTTTATGGCCTGCATATTAATATAATATGTGTGTGTGTGTGTGTTTGTGTGTGCTTGTGTGGTAAATATATTACGCATACGCAATGTTGAGCACACAGACAGCCACACACAGAGAAATCGAATTGTAAATTATAATAAATTATGGCAGGCTCTATAGTTGATGTGGTTTACTTACACTGAACAACAAAGCAAATGTTGACTTTGGAGTGCCTTTTGATATGAAAAACAAGTTTTGGCATTTTTGGTTTTTATGCAATTTTATTAATATTACTCTTTTTTTATGTTGGTTTTCGTTCATTTTCATCTATGTTTATAATATAGTGTATGTAATAAAGCTTGACAATCTATACCAAAGAATAATTTAAATGCTATGTACGAGTATGTTTCATGTTTAGTTGCTATGCTTTTAAATCGTTGTGTATGTGTGTGTGTGTTTGATTTTGATTTTGGCTTATTTTGAATTTTATACAAATTTTGAAGTTAGCCACAGTCATAGAACTAATTGGCGCATATTTTGGTATCAAGTGCATAAAGCGAGGATTTAACAAAAATATAAATACATGCACATAGTAGCTGCAGCATTAGGGTGAACAAGTTTTAACAAGCAACAGCTTTGAGTTTTAAAAAATTCGTTGGAAGTGACAAAGTGAAATAAATATAATTTTAGTTGGAAAAGCAAAATTTGCGTAGGCGCTCATGCAAATATCTTTCAGCACACTGTGCATAGGCCATGCATGTTTGTCTCTCTATATTTACAGTAATAAATAAAATATGTTTACACAGTTATTTCGTAAGCACTTGATGCTTATATTGCAAATCATAAGAAGAGAAAAAAAAACATAAACATATATGCACATACATATACATATGTGAATAGATTTGCTATCTGTCATATTTGAATGCATTCATATGTAGTATATTTATTTATTTGCTGCATTATGTCATATACAAATAAATGTTGCTGTTGTTGCTGCTGTTGCTGCTGCCTTGCATTTGTTTACGTAATTGCTGGCAATGCTTTGCTGTGGATTCATTGGTTTTCAATGTGCATTGTAGTATGAGCTGATTGCAGAGCTCTCTCTAACATTTGAGCGCACATACTAAGCAAAAGGTAATTAAAATTATATTTTACATTTTTCCAAGCAGCAATGCCAATGTCTATGTGTGTGTGTGTGTGCGTGTGTATAATTGAATGCATAGTTTGAATGTTCTCGTTTCAGCGTATTTTATTTTATTTTATTTTCACTTCTGGCGGTTTTTATCAGTGTTTTAATTAGTTAAAATGATTTCAACTCAATTATATGTGTGAGCGGCAGAACTTTTTATTACATTTCATTTATATAATAAATTGTTGTTGCTCTGCACTTGCAACAAATCATAGTTCGAAACAAAGTATCAATCAATTTGAACTAAAGCCGTATTAATTATGGGCTGAATCTACTGTACAGTGATTACTATTTTCCTAGAATTCAAATAGCGTATTTTTTCTTATAAACATGGCGCGCACTATTTGTTTGAAAGATTAAAAAAGGGAAATGCAATATTTGCTAACAATTTACATTGATTTGTTTTTGATTTCGTTTCGTTTCATATGCTTTATTTATTTCTATTGTTTACAGTTTGTTGTTTCGTTTTTTTTCATATAGTTATGTATGTATATTTGTTGTTGTTGTTGCTGTTGTTTAATGTGCAATTTAAATACGAATACTTATGCATTATGCGTATATTGGCAAATGTTGCTGCTGCTGCTGCTGTTGATTTCTCATGTCAAAAAACAAAATACCTTTGAGCATTCGCCGTTAAAACACACACACACACAAACTCACACATGCACAATTTACAAAAAGCATGTGCATGTGTGTGTGTGTGGCGGACATGTGTAAATATTTACGCATACATGCACGCATATATTTAAGTTTTAAATATTTGATGCGCTTTTGCTTGCTTTACTTTTATTAATTTATTAATTTATATACTTGAAGAAATAAATTAAAACAGCAAATATATGCATATATGCATGCATGTGTGTGTGTGTGTGTGTGTGTGTGTTTGTGGCCTTAGTTTATTAAATCTTTACATATATATTTATTTATATGTATTTACTGTAAGTACATTATCAAGCTCGAGTTGTAAACATTCTACACAAAAATTATTATGCGGGACTTGCAGGCTTAAGTTTAAACATAGATTACATGCATATATAGTTAGGCTATATAGACATATACTATACATGCTTTCCACTACTTATACAAGAGAGCTTTTTATATATATATATATAATTTACTATGTTTGCTGCTGCAGCAGCTCGAACTGCTTGTTAACAATTTATATGTTTTTCATTTTTGTTTTTATAAATTTCTTGTTGTTTATTTGGCTTTGGTCTAGTTAAAAACTAAAAATGCTTTGTTTACAAATTATTATTAAAAACAACAAACTAATTGACAGCTAAAGTATGTATGTATGTGTGTGTGTGTTTGTTTTTAATTAAAAAACTTAACAGGACTTTTTAGAAGAGGTACTCAAATTGAAGAATCGCAGTTGTCTAGCTTATATATTTAATTTAAAACGTAAGCATTTTAAAATAGTTTAGTAGTTGGCACAACAAGTAGTTCATTCGATATTGAGCTGGGCTGTTTAAAAACTGATTTTGATTTTTAAAATGTTGTATGCTACATACGCTAGAATATACACACATATTTACACAGTTACAGTTATAAGTTTATTATTAAAAGAGCGCGAGAGCACAGCAGACTCTGTTCTAAAATGTTTCGTTGCTAAAACTAAAAGTTGCGCTACTATATTCATATAGTACTATATATATATATTTATATACGAATTGAAAATAGTTAATCTTTATGCGCTAATGCTACATATACATATGTATATATCGTATATATATCCACGAAGCTACCAAATTGGAGGTTTCAAAATCAAATATTCCTAGTCTAGTCTTCACTTTGTACAGTTTAGAGAAGGAGCGTGGAGAAGGTTTTTGGTCTAGTATTTGTTGCAGAGAGCGCTATAAGCATTGCCTAATATATATATATATATATCTATATCTGAATCCAAACTAAAAGTCATGCTCATAATCTCGTTTTTTGATTTTGCCACAATTGCTTTGACGATCGCTTTACAAACCCATAAAGAGTCAATAGAGCTGATATGACATTAAATAGTAGCTATTGACCCCATGGTGCTATTTACACTTGCGTACCATAGTACTAGAGCGAAACAAACTCACTGCCGCCCTTGTCCACAGTGCTGCTAGTTGGCTCCGACGCCTCCGCTTGTCGCTCTGTTGTCTTCGCTTCGCTCTCAGCGCCGCTTGTCTGCTCCTCGGCCTCGTTGAAGAGCGTTTCAGTTTCAGTGCTGAGGCCGCCGCTGGCGGTAATGCGTCTGCCCATGTTGTCGTACTTGGGATAGGCGCCGCTGTCCGCCTTGCAAAGTGGACGCAGCGGTGTCGCTTCCATGTTGGGCGGCGTGCTGCAGCTGGCGGCAGCAGCTTGCGCTGCATTGATGCAGCTCACACAATTGGCCGCCGAAACGGGCACGGGATGATGACACTGCGCCACAGCATTGACGGCTGGTGGTGGTGGCGGCGGTGGCAGCTCCATGCCGCACTGATAGGCGCCCGTTTCCAGATTGTAGGTGACAATCTCGTCATGCGCATAGAGATTGGCTGCAGCGGCGGCGGTCTGCTGCAGCGAAGGATCTTTCTTGAGTATGCCACGGCGTGTGGTGTGGCGTGGCAACGTGGCGAACTGCGCTACCGCTTGGCTGTCGCTGCTGGCGGCGCCTCCAGCAGCATCGGGCACATCCTGCAGTCGCTTGGGTATGTTGAGCAGATCGGGATACATGTTAATGTCGGCACCATCGAGCATATCCTGCGTGACCGAGACGCGTATGAAAATGTTGCCAAATGTGGGATTGGGCACCATGTTGGAGCAGAATTCAGGTGGCGGTGGAAACACGCCCACATTCAATGGAAACTCCTCGGGCAGCTGATGCTGATGCTGATGCGAGTGCGCATGGACATGCTGATAGCCAGCCATGGAGGTGGGCACACTGATGAGCTGTTGACGCAAATGTTGCTGCTGTTGCTGCTGCTGCTGAAGTTGCTGCTGCTGCTGCTGTTGCTGCTGTTGTTGCTGCTGCTGCTGCTGGCGATGCTGCTCGACTGCGTGTATTTCAATTTGATTGAAGCCCAAAGTGGAATCGGTTTTGTTGATAACGTTGCTGGGATTGTTGTCAATGCCGTAGCTATCGCCACGATCGTTGGTGGTGGTGGTGACACTCGAGTCCAGCAGCTTCTTCTCCTGATCATTAAAGCTGACGCTCGACTTGACGCCCGCCTTGTTGGCATGTCGATGCTGGCGCGTGGTGCGTTTGCATAGACAAACGACAAAGCTAATGGCAATGAGCAGAAAAACGGTGCCAAAGATGCCCATGATGAGGCCAAAGTACCAGAACGTCTCCGGCGTCTTCACCAGCACATGCTGCACTATTTCGCTCAGATAGATGCTGATGTTCTGGGTCATGGAGCCAATCACATTGCTGGCAGTGCAGGCATAAGTGCCAGCATCCAAGCTGGTGACATTGAACACTGTGAGATTGCTCCAGAGCTTGTCCGAGGCAATGTTCTCATTGTCGAACAGCACATTGTCGTTGTCCAGCACTTTGCCATTGAGTTCCCAGCTTACCTCGGGCAGCGGATCGCCATAGACTAAGCAACTGAATGTTGTATTGCTGCCTATGTCGATGTTGCTGACCTCCTCGTTGTTAAAGATTTCAGCGCGCGGCGGACAGGCAAAGAGCTCATCATCCACGCTGTCCCAGCTGCGATCCTTTTGCGCTGGCGGTCCTTTGCACACCAGCGCCACGGAGCTCAGTCGACTGCTTACATACCAGCTGCGAAATTTGCGCAGCTTGCAGTTGCATTGCCAGGGATTCTCCTCCAGCGACAGTGTCTTCAGATTGGCCATATGCTGAAACACATACTCGCTTAGACTCTCCAGCAGATTGTTCTTCAGATTGAGAAACTCCAGCAGATTCAGATTGGCCAGCGACATGGGATCTATATACGATATTAGGCAATCGTGCATGTCCAGCGTGCGCAAGTGCGGCAATATGGGAAACTGATACGCCGTCAAACGCTTCAGCGGATTGCCATTCAGATAAAGTATGCGCAAGCGATCGTTGCCCATGAATGTGTCCTTGTCCAGCATTTCCAGCTTATTATCGGACAAATCGATTTCCACCAATATCTTCAGATTGCGAAAACTCTCTTTGTGTATATACTGCAGCTCCGATTTCTTCAGATATATGCGCTGCAGATTGAGCAGTCCCAGCGCCGAGAACTCCTCACGATTCAGATATGGTATGTGGTTGTCATTCAACACCAGCACCTGCAGCTCCGTGCTCAACGTATTCGGTATGCTTGTCAATTGCAGCGAACTGCAAATGGCTGACTTTTTGCCATTGGTCCACTTGCAGGTGCAGTTGGAAGCGCAGCTCAGTGACCAATCATCGGCCCACGCCCAGCTCAGCAGGCAGAGCGTCCAGAGCAGCGCAAGCAGCAAACGTTGTGTGCCTGATAAGAAAGAGAGAAAGAAACAGAGAGAGCAGAGCAGTGTCAGATATAAGTGAAAAAGCACAGAAAGAAATCAATTTTTTTTAAAATATTAAATTAAAAACTTAAAGTGCTTAAAATATAAGTGAAATTAATTATATATGAGCTGCAGTTGCAGTTGGCATTTGATATTACTCATACGTTATGTTGACCTAACAAAGTTGTCCAAAAGTTCGTTATAAATAAAGATAAAATTAAGTAACTTAAAAAGAAAATAATTCTTATACAGTTGCATTCTTGTTTGTATATAATATAAATAATTACGTATACGCTATGTATAACTTTTGAATTAGACTTTAAACAGTAAACCCTCAAAATAAAAGAAAGCAAAAAGTTTTGCTCAGCTTAAAGTGTAAATTGTAACTTTTGAGTTGCATTTTTAGTTGGCTGGATTACAAAAAATTACTTATACGTTACGTTAACACTGTCATTTATCTGTGATTATTCTAATTATTATTGAGCACCAGTAGTATATATTTATAACATTATTTTTATGTTATATGGCACGTTACTTTTTTGCAGTGTACTGCATCTAAAAATAGTAAAAAGCAAAGCCAATGATTGATGACCTTTTGACCCAAGCTATTGTTTTATATTTCTCATGCATACCTGGCAAGCAGCGACTGCTGCTGCTGCTTCTGCTGTTCCTGCTGCTCTTGTTGTTGGCCGCCATGCTGTGCATTGGTCCCGCTGCGCGCTGTGTGTGAGTGTATGTGTGTGTGTGTGTGTGTAACTCGTTGGCCCCGCCAATTGATGACTCTAAATGGGTTTGGCTGATTCGATTGCCATGTTTCACATCATGTTGCCGTCGCTGGCAAAAAGGCTCTCTCCATTACACATTACGCGGCACTTTGGCTACCAAAGGCAAAAAATTGTTCGTTGCACTCTCGCAAGCTGCTGCTGCGACAGCTGCTTATTGATTGCGCAGTCTCTTTTTCACACTCACTCTCTCTCTCTCTCTCTCTCTCTTTGTCTAAATTCAAGTGTAGATTTTGCTGCAATGTAAGAAATGCAAAGTAAAGAATTAAATTATTTGTTTTATTATATTTTCTTAAAATCTAAAGCTGCCCTAAGCAGCTTTGGCGCTTGCATTTAGTCAAGTTGTGGCAATAAAAGTTTTAGCTTTGCTTACTAACAAGCCTTAAATATTTAAATCTCTTGACCAATGCCAAAGTGCAGAAATTGGCAGCACAAAAGCAACAGCAAAAGCAAATGCTTGCCTCTTCTACTTTATCAGCCTCAATTGCTGCTGCCCTTTGTTGCTGTTGTTGTAGTCGCTGTCTGTAATTGTAGTTGCCTCATTGGTAATCTCTATTTACCGAGTTTCAGTCGTGCCATTGAATGGCCTCGACAAACAATGGGCCTCATACTTGAGGGTCTCAGACCCACTGCATTGGCTTTAAAATCGCCATTCAACTGGTATTTTGTAATTTGTTGTTCGACTTGACTTGCATGCAAGCCAGACAGCCAGCCCAGCAAGCTGTGGGGCAGCAAGCAGCATAACAATGCGGCGCCCATTAGCCAACAAACCCAAAACCCCAAGCCTGACCCACACCCACACCCACCTACTCATCCACCTACAAACCGCTCAGGCAAAAGCAAAGGCAAAGGCATCTTTACAAAATCAGCATCAAAAGCCTGTCGAATGGTTTTGTATTCTGCACTCGCCTCATCTTCACTCACTCTACAGATTTTTTTCTATTTTCTTTTTTGCTTTTTTTTGTTGTTTATGCTACAAAGTGTATATGGGGAGTTGGAGCAAAAAAAAAAAGAAGCAAAGCGAAATTTGCGGCAGCAAAAGCTGCCCAGCGTTGAATTAACTTACCTACACACAGACAGCAACAGACACACACACACACCATTACAGTAGTTAGAGCTAGAGAGAGAATGCGGGAGTCGCAGCACAATGAAAACGTAAAATGCTCTGAAGGTTCATTTGTCAATTTGCCATTTGAATTTGTATTTGAAATTCACTTGGCCGCTTTTTGCGCTTTGGTATCTCTGCCCCACACTCCACCCCTCATCGCTCTTTCTATTTGATTTGCGCTCTGTCTTCTGTCTTTCACGCTTGCTTGCTCGCTCTTGCTAACTTGGCTGCTGCTGCACAGGAAATATTATCCGCATTGCCCAAGCACCAGGACCAGCAGCAGCAGCAGCAGTTGCATTGCCTGCGCCTTCAGTCACGTTGGCTGGCAATTCAACTGATTTTTCTAACCCCCCAACTCACACACACTCTAACTTACAAACGTCGACAGTTTTATTTGTGCTGCTTTATGAACATATATAGATATATATATTTGAAAAGGCTGCGCAGCAAGACAGACGCCAACGTTGATATATTCATAAATGTGGCACAGTGGGCCACAAAGCGCACAAAGCCAAAAAGCTAATTTGATGGCCAATTGCCAAAATGTTGCATGCAGCAGTCAGTGCCACACACACACACTCGAACAGACAGAGAGAGCATATTAAAAAAATATTATGACTAGACCACAAGCACATAATAGTTGCATAGAAAATACTGCATGCCGCATATCGTAAACCAAATCAATTAACTTGATGTTCCACATTGATTGCAAGCCTATGATATTTTCAATTGCCAATTGCAGTTGCTACCACTGAAACTGCAACTGCAACTGTTTGGCAACCTTTGCAACGTCATTGATAAGCATTATTGCCATAATTGGATTTTATTGTATGTCTGTGTGTATTTGTATTTGTGTGTGTGTGTGTGTGTGTGTGTGCTGCTTGTCATTGTTGAGATTTAATTAAGTTGAACTCGAATCAACTTGGACTTAAAAACAAACAAGCAAATTGTTAATTTGTTTATAAGCTTAAACTAAAACCAACAATTGTTTAAGACTAATACCTGCTTTGCTTTATGCTCTTGTTAATTTTAATACCGTGAAAGTCAAAAGCAGCATATAAAAAGTTTGATGAATGTTTTCGTTTTATACATTTCTCGCTAAAATGATTGTTGATTCAAAAAAGCAGCAAAGTAGAAAATACTGGGAAAAAATTGAATGTCAGTTAATTTAAAGCCTTTAACCTTTTGCAAGCTTCTTTCTGTGCATTAAATTATATTTCTCGCTAAAATTATGATTGATTCAAATTAAAAAAGATTCAAAAAAGTCAATAGTCAAGCGAATTAAACTTAAAGTCTTTATTGCAAGCTTTATGCTGTGAATTAATTTATTTCAGTTGATTGGCAGCTACGCCTTCGCTATTTACAAACTGTGCACAAAACAAGTTCAACAATAAGTTAAAAAAAATGAACAACTAACATTGCTGAAGCAGCAACAATTAGAAGCATTACTAAATTAAATAAACATAGCATGCAAAAAATAAGTGAACAACAAACTTTTATGTCCCATGTAAAGCGTAAAGTTTGAGCTTTGCTTGTTTTTGTTTCTTGTTTTTTTTCTGCTTTCTCTGCTGCTACTGCTACTGCTGCTTTTTTTTTGTACCACTGTGCGTATGCAAATTGTATTGCTTTTGCCAGTTGGCTGCGCCCATCTTCAGTTATTGTTGCGAATGTGCGTGCAAAATGCAAATGGCGTTAGAAAACTTTTAAATTGAGCAAACATTAACGAAAACAAAGCGCACGAAAAAGTAAACTGAGTGGGCAAAAAGCAGCTTCGCTCTTATCGTTGTTTGCCTATTTGTTGAGCTTGTTAGGGGCATTGGCAAATGTTTCAAGGACGCCCCTCCCTGTCCCAAGTGTAAACTGCAGTCGTCAACAATGTATACACTGTACAGTGAAGCAGACAGCAGCAGCAGCAGCACGACAGGCAAAATCCGTGTATAATCGGAAAATGTCAGAGTGAAAGAAAATTAATGATACTTGAAGCGCCTTGAAGCGCAGATTAGTGAGAGAAGCGTGTACGAAGTTTTATTGCTCAACGGAAATGGAAATGGTTTTCATAAATACATACAGACACACACATAGAAAGAGACATATGTATGTGTATAGTGCAATGCAATTATCTTGAGGCAAAGTGCGCTACGTGAGCCATGGCAACAGGACATTCGCCTTTGGAGGCTAGGCGACAACAGCAGCATCCCATATATACATAGCAGACGTTTAAGCCATTGTTGTTACTTTTGTAGTTGTGGTTGTTGTTGTTGCTGCTGTCAGAGTTTACAATTGTTTGCCATCGTCGTGGCCTGCTGCAATTCCGTTTACCAAGCTGACGCCAGTTGCTGCTGCTGCTGCCGCTGCCGCTGCCGCGTTGCATTTGGCAGCCATACAAACTGAAAAACCATTTGAGTTGACGGCCAAGCTCAGCGCCTTACTCAGAGCCTCAGTCTCCGCTTCGTTGTTGCAGTTCAACGGCGTCAACAGCGACGCCAGCGACATGGACATGACCCCAGCGACAAGCTACAATTTCGGCTTGAGTGTGTGTGTGTTTGTGTTTGTGTGTGTGTGTATAGCACTGGCTGGCAGGCATCAGTATATTTGTGTGCAACCGCAAAAATACACAACAGCCAACCCAACAGCAAGCCTGACGAACGACAATAAACACAACGCTCTATGTATATGAGTGTATCTGTGTGTGTATGTGTTTGTGTGTGTGTGTAGCTCAAGCACACAGTTATGTATGCATGGCGACTGTTTGAGAGGCAGAGGCGAGCGACACACAGACAATTACAATACAAATACAAATACAAACAAACGTGCAACAGAATGTGAATGTGGCGCAACAAACACAGGAAGTGGCAGCGGTAGATGCAACAGCAGCCAAAACTATAAGAAGCTCCACAGCATAAAGAGCCCCAAGAAGAAGAAACAGCCAGCTAACATTGTCTGCCTTGCCTTGTGCCTGTGCGACAGATAAGCGACAAGAGTGAGAGGCTGCTGGCCATAAGGAAGCGGCTGGCGATCTATTACGACACTGTGCACACACACATACACAGAGAGATACGCACACATGCACTTAAAAGCATTTGCATAAGTCTGCGTGAGTGGGTTAAGCTTAAGTTTGCTTTCGCTGCGAAAACGTCTAAAAATTTAAATAATGTTTGCTTAGGCTAAACACAGCTGCATTCGTAATTAAAATTTGCTTTACTTTAACGCTAATTGCAATCTATAAATATGACATAAATGTAAATTAATATTAATTGTAAAATGGAAAGTGAAGTCAGCCAAAAGTTAAATGCAAACAACTTTCATATACAATTTGTTAGAAAATTCTGATTAGCTTTTTATTTAAGTACGCTCAGCATCAATTAAAGTTACTTGATTTATATTAAATATTTTATCCTCTCTATCTATCTATCTATCTATCTAGACAGGTAGACAGGCTGATCCTTGCTGATCTTATAGCCTTACTTTCCACTCATTGTTATATATGCTCGCTTAACTTTAAGACACCCTGTTTGGTTATATTTTTTAAACGCTCAAGCGTATGAAAATAAAACTAACGTGCAAATGGAATTGAGAACAAGGCTGTGTTGTATGTGCGTTTATAAATTTATGTATGGCCAAAACTTGAGGGAATAACTGCAAATTGGCTTTGCCATTGGCTTTTTGCCTTGTTGCCTTTTGCCTGGTTGGAGTTGAAGGTTTTATGGAACAGCCTGCTTTGTGCTAACGTATACTTCATTCATGCAAGTGTATGTGTGTGTGTGTGTGTATGTGTGTAGCGGCCATTGAGTGAAGTGGAAGTATGTTAAGCAAACAAGAGCAGCAGCAACAACAATAGCAGCAGCAGCAGCAGCAGCTGCAGCAACAGCAACAACAACAATAATAATAATGCAGACTGCGTTTGCTGTTAACCGAAAAGGATGTTGACTTGGTTTTGAGGAACTGCAGTTATTCCAATGGCATGCTCATATATTCATTTACTTGACGTGACCGAGCCCACAGGATATACAGGCTCCACTCCCGTCTCGTCTCTCACACCAGCGTAGACAACAATTTGCAACAGCAATGGCAGCTGCTGTTTGCAGCATTTTGCATGCAGCCGCATCCAAAATTAGTTGCACTTCCTTAAGACCCACAAGATTTCACACAGCAAGTGCCCGCAGGGGGTTGCTTGGCAATAGCGGTGGTGGGGTGGGGGGCGTGGCTTAGGCCGTGCACATGAATACATTTTAGGCTCATAACGCAAACCGCAGACGCTGAATGCGGCCAAAGCAATGCGGAAGAATATAAAGCGCTTTTTAAGTGCTTGCAACACAGAGAGAGACTGAGCGAAAGAGCGAGCGAGCAAGCGATAGCGCTTGTGGCATAATTTGTAAATTAACTAAAAACAAGCTGCACAAAAGGCGACTTGCAACAATTGAGCATTGGTCAGTGGCAAGTTAACAATTGTCAGCCAAGTTTTTGTATTTTAAAGCAAGCAAAACAAAAAGTTTTTTATTTGTTGCTAAAGCTTTTATTGCTCATTAGCCATAGAAAGAGCGAGAGAGAGAGAGAGAGAGACAGAGCATGCAAGCGCGCATCCTTTTTTATTTTTATGCTTTGTTTGCTGCTACCTTTTTGGGCAGCAAAATCAAAGGCAGGTGGGGTAGATTTTATGGGTGCGGCATTAAATCAGAGTGCGGATGGTTTTATGTTGCAAATAATTAAAAAGCGACGCAGTGCCCAATGAGCTTTGTACAGCTCGATTTACAGTTAATTAAATGTGTAATTAAAATGCAGACAGCAAACGAACGAACGATAGAGAGAGAGAAACCGACAGACAGTTGGTATATTACGCATACGACGTGTTGCGCTAAATATAGTTTTACTTAACATAACTCAAACATGAACTGCAACTGTAGCTACTTATTAATAGAGACATTGGCCATTGAGCAGCGCCTTCTACTTCAGCGAATCCAATTTAACTTGTGCGGCAAGCACTTAATTGCCACAGCAAGTGGCAAGCATTGCAATGGCCAATAGCTGCTGACCCAATTAGCTGCCAAACTAGCAGCAGGCGCATGATAAGCAGCAACAACATTTGTACTCACAATTGCCATTGCAATTGCAATTGCAGCTGGCAAGCAAGCAAGCAAGCATTCATTGAAGATGCGCTTTATGCTGCTGCCAAGAGAGAGAGAGAGAGAGAGAGAGCGAGCAAGCAAAACAAAAGACGAGCAAGGCTTTGCAGGCTTAGGACACAACACTGTGTGTGTGGCATTTAGTTTGTCAATTACAAAGAGAGACAGTTTTGTGAGCCACAAGCAAACACAATTAAAGACAGCTTCAATGCGCAGCTGAAATGTTGCAGCAGCAGCAATAGCAACCAGAACTTTTCTCAGAACTTTTGTAATTTGCTACGCGTGCATACATACTTATATTTTGGTGACTTCCAATTGGCTTATAAATACGCAATCTGTCGTTTGAGGAGGAAGCGTTGGCTCAATAGTAAATATGATGAACTGCTGCTGCTGCTGACTGCTGCAGTCTGCTTGTTGGCCATGTCCAGAGCTCTTTGGTTGAGCGACAAACTTGTAAAGTTTACAGCTTGCCAGCGGCAAGTATTTTCAACAGCTGAAAAGCTAAAAACTGTTGCCACCACCAGGCACTTGGCCTCCATTCCAGCAGCAGCTCCAGCAGCAGCAGCCGTTGCTCAGCCTTAGTTTAGTTTGATTCAGTTAGTAGTTTAAGAGTTAAGTAGTTTTCTAAAGTTTTATGAATTATTAAGAGGATTTTCGAGTTTTCCGCTAGCCTTTCAGTTTCCTGACAGCAGAGCCGGCTCCAACCCCATCCCCCACCCCAGCCACTAATGCTTCCTCTCTCTCTGAGCTCTTGTGTCCATTTTTTTGTGCGCTCGTCAGCAGTTTCCGCTTGCCCGAGATCAACGTCAACGCCTTTCAAATGCTGTCGAAATATGCAGTTGGCCAGTTTTCGCTCTTCGCTCTTCGCTGCTGCTGCTGCTTTGACTTCTTGACTGGGGTTTGGACTAAAAATGTTGTGGACCAAAAAATTAAATACTTTTTATTGTCAATAAAATTATAAATGCAAATTATGATGTTGCCGTTGATGTTGCTGTGGCCGTTGGCCAATTAGCCGCACTTGCCACATTGCCAGCACGTCTGTGACTGCTGTCGGTGCGCGATAATGTGTCCAGTTGCTATCTCTTTCTAGCTGTACACAAGCCACACTCCCGTCCACACCCACACACTTCATTGGGCAATGTTGGCGCTGGCGCTGGCGCTGACGTCAATGGCCCTGGCAATGGTGACAATTTGTTGCTGCTGCTCTGGTTTGTTGTTTTTAACGGAATTCAAAGTTAAACATGTAGCCGACTGTTGTCCATTTTGGTCTTTGGTGTAGGATTGGATGGGCGGGTGGTTGGTTGGCTGGCTGGCTACTTCGCTTCGTTTGCATGTTAATTCACTTTGCAAATTGTTGCGCAGCTTTTCGTTTTGTGGCTTTGGCTTATGCTGGCATGCTAATCATGTCTAGGTGTACATGCCAACAACAGCAACCGCAACAGAGCGACAACAACAACAGCAATTGAAACAACAACAACAACTTTTGTTGATTTGCTAAGTGAAAGTTCGATTAAGCGCCACGCCAACGACCACTGGCAAAGCAACTAAATTTTTCGTTTAGCGTTCAAGCCGGATTTTCTGGTATTTGCCCGCCTCCCACCCCCAACACCAACCCCTTTCCATACACATTTCTTGCCGCTTGCCGCTTGCCTTGCCATCCACTTGGTGAGCGCTGTAAAGCGAACTTTTGGGCGCATAAACTTTGCCCCACGTAAAATTTGTTATGCTCTATTTCTTTGCAAAGCAATTACTAACGCACACACACACACACACAAAACAGCACATAAGTGTGCAATGGCCGTGTATGTGTGACAGGCCTACAAACAAAAAAAAATAAAGTATACGCAATGGACGCTTGCGAATTATAAGTTTGCAAATTAGAATTGACATTTTGCATAAACTTATTGCACGTGTTGGAGCATGAATCATGTTTATTGAGCTTTTGTATTTGGGGGCACAGCTTAACTTTGAGTGAAACAATCAATTTGCTAGGCCTCAAATGGGGCTCATCAGCAAATTGTTATTAAATAATTCAAATCATTTGTTATAACCAATGCTGTTTAGACTATTTAGCATAGAATTTATTGTTATCTGTCGCCGCATGCGGCACGTGGCAACTATTTCATTTTATGTTGCTCTCGCTGCATTTTTAAGCAAACTAATCGATAGCCACAATAGCTACATTGTGGGTGGTGATGGGTGGTGTGGTGGTTGGTTGCCAGTCAAGCGAACGCGTAAATTTGGTGAGCAGCAAAATTTATAAGCGCATTAAAGGCGCTCGCTCGTGTTTTCATATAGTTTTTTTTATTTGTTAGCGAACGAGGGGGGACTGGGAGTGCTAGCAAGTGGGGTTAGGTCAGGCTCAAAGTGCTTGCTTGGGCGCTGGGTGATTAATCAGTTTTGGCAGACGCTTGGGGGCGCATGCATGGCATGCAGCTTGCCACGCTGCTAAGTGCAACGCTGAAGTCCTTGAGGCAACGCCTGTAAGCAGCTGCAACAACTAAGAGAGCGAGAGCGACAGCGAGCAACTGAGTGTGTGAGTGAGTGAGTGAGCGAGTGAGTGAGTGAGAGTCAAACGTCGTTTTGGTGGCTAATTAAGTCAATTATGCACTTAAGGACTCAAGTGGCGTGCGGCGGCAACAGCAGCAGCATATGCAGCATGAAGGCTGCTTGCATATGCAACAGCAACAGCAGCAGCAGCAGGCCAACGCCCAAATGTTGCAAGCACAATACACACATCAAAAGCTAGTCACGAGTCGAGCGACGGCAGCAACGTTCGCTAGCGTCTTTGGTTTTACGCTTTTCTCTTTCATTTTTTAATAATAAAATGGCCTGGGTCGCAAAAAATAACTCATACGCGCCGTATGCCAGCACATACGCCCATACATCAGCGACAGCCGTCGACGCGACTACAATATTGTTGTTGTTGTTGTTGTTGCCGCCTTTTGTGCCTTTTTTGTGCTGTTGGCTGGCATAAGAACGTGTTACTTACTTACAACAGTCTTACATAGCAAGCATATATATATATATAGAGCCTGCCATTGTGGTTGTGCTACATTAATACTTGCTTATATTAAATGTATATATATACAATATATAGGCGTGTGGCAGACATGAGTAACGATTTATCTCAATTTACATACTAAATGACAGCCTGAGCGGGCTCATGCAATGCTTTTCGTCTTCTTGTGAAAAGTATTTGTTGCTCTCGCCTCCTCCTTTTGCCTGCTCAATGAGCACAATGGGCAATGGCATTGCTTAAATAAAGCGCAAGTATGGATTTCATGTGTATGTGTGTGTGTGTGTGAATGCATAATGCATTGATAGCATTTATCGCGTTGAAAACAAGTGCGAGAAAATCGGTTAATTACAATTTTATGGCTTAATTGATTTAAGTGCGCTGACGCATTTCACATTCTCGTTTGCATTCTTCTTCTTACACTTCCACTTCCTCATTTTGTGTAAAGTGATAAACACACTTATTATGTGCAGCGCACAAACTGTTAATAACTTGCATTGTTTGCACGCCCTTGACAACTGCATAAATTAAAATGTTGCGTATACGCTAGTGTGGCTAAGAATTCAAGGCAAGCGTATTGAACTGTTCAAATTTTGCTGTATTCTTTTTTAATTTTCTATACATTTTCTACCTTTAACTTTATGACTGTAACTACGTTGCGCATTTTTATTTATTTTTGTATAAACTGTAAGCTTAACTTGAATATTTTCCACCTTTTGACTTTGTCACTGCTATTTTGTACCACTGTGCGCGCGCCCACGCTGCCAGCGCTCGTCACTTGTCAGTGTTTTGCATGTAATAAAGGCATTCGATGTAATAAATGCAAAATTTGAGCAACGCAGAGTAAAAAAATGAAATTACAAGCCGTCAGTTTAGCAGCTTAGAATAGACAGCGCACGAGCGTAGAGCAAGCGAGAGAGGGAGCGATAGAGAGCGGTTCAGTTGACAACATTGACAGGCTTCAAACGCAGCTCAATATTTGCTTAAAGCGAACCCCTTAAACATGCACAAAGCATAAAGAGTGCGAGAGAGGTGAGAGCAAAATATACTAAGAGTAAGAGTAACAGAATGAGAGTGAGAGCTTAGCTGACGCCTTAGGGGACACTTGGCTTTTAATAAATATTAAAGAGGCTGTCGCTGTCGAGAAATTAGTCAATCTGTGTCGAGACGCCAAAGCCACTGGGGCTGATGACACGATTGACACACACCCACACAAACAAACAAACACACACGCATACAAAATGTATAACAAATTGCAAACACACACACACACACACAAGTCTATATTGAGGAAAATTTTGAGCGATTGTTTTTTGTGTGTCGCGGTCTCTTAAGGTTGCTCACTTGTGTTGTTTAGTTGCCGCATTTTGACAAATGTGCCACAAACATTTATTGTTTTTGCCACGCCCCCCCATACCACGCCGCACAGACCTACACACGTGTCCTTGCGGGCGTAAACAGCAGTCGCCTGTCCACACTGTGCTGCTGAGAATAATTTAATGGTCGATTCACTATGAAATTTTCGTGCTCGCCGTCTTTTGTTTACCTCCGTTGCCGTTGCTGTTGCCAGAGCTGTTTTGGGATTTTGTAAGTTATTTCTTTTTACAAAATAGGCGCAAAGTTGCGTAAATTATTGTTAACGCAGGCGTGTATACGCAATGTGGGGTCGCTCGTCTTTATTTTTTTTTGTACTTTTTTTTTATTTTTTGTGGTTGTTGTATTTGAACTTGGCAGTGCGTTAAATTGTAAAAGCTCAGCAAGGACCAGCAAACATTTACACACACTCACGCACACACATGTGAGCGCATGTGTGTGTGTGTGTGTTAGCAACAGCTAATCCCAGGAAGTAGTTGCAGCTTTGGTACAGCTTAGCAGGCAAAGGCGTATCGAAGCTGCGGCACGTGCCACAAGCGTACTGCGTACTGTGTACTGTGTTTATCGCTTGGCACAAGAAAAAAAGGGCAGCTAAAAGTACATGCGATTAAAGATTTCATTGTGATTAGGCACGTGTGCTTCGTCGTCAGACTTTCTGGCCAACTGTTGCTAAACAAAAGCCAGGCCCATAGCCAGGGCCAGGCCAAGTTGTCTTGAATATGCATGAGACAGGCAGACAATGCCAATGTCAACCTTCAAATGCAAACAAATCAACTAAGATATACAGCTATTGTACAGCTACAACAACAACAGCATACCAAACATACAAAACAATTGTTTTTCCTATTGATATGTGTGTATGCGCTTAAGCAGCGAAATTATCTACAAAAATAACTTGGCGTATACGCATAAGATATTTATGTGTCTGTTGTTGTTTCTGAGAAGCAGCGTCTTAAGACAAAACACGTTTGGCCAAAAACACACACACACACACATAGACACACACACACAATGTGCGGCTTAAGCAAAGCGTCTTTGCTGCTGCTTTTTTCATTTATTTTTTATTGCATACTTTTCAGCGCATTTAAGATGAAGCGCCTTAGCTCAGCTTGCTAAACGGCAAAGCTTTAATCTTAAATACTGCTGCTATATTTTAAATAATTACGCTTGTTTTAATTGCTAGTGTTGTTTGCTTAGACTAATCAATATGTAGTTTGAAATTTGTTCAACTTATACGACTTGTATGACATAAAGTTTATGAGCAGCTCTTTGTTTTTTCCTAGAATTGCTTGTTTACCAAAAGTTTGCCTTTAATTAAATTTATTTGAGCAATCTATTTTACATTATGCAGCAGACAGTTTGAAAGCAACTGGCAGACGCGCTGCAAAATGTAATAATAAAAAATTTATTAAACGACTTAAAATTAACGAGAAATTGTTCAACTTAATTGATTGTCAATTTTTCACAGAAATTTTAATTGATTCGCTGTGGCAGCCACACACACGCTCAAAGAGAGCGCAAAACTTTTGCTGTGTTTTATTTGATGTGAAGTGGAAACTATTTTTGCTCGTTGCATGTAACTTGAACTATTTTCTTGGAGAAGGCAAGGACGGCAGCCAGGCAGCCGGCGGCAGTAGTCGGGCGGCAAGCGTCGGGCGTCAAGCGAGCGTTTGTAAACTATAAAGGACTAAATTAAAACGGCAACCACAACATTACGCTTTGATTGCTTTGACGTTAATGACCGACAATAAAAGCCCGTGCTCAAGTGCCAGGCAACGCGCGCAAGTAGCAGCCAGCGAGGCATTGAAGCAGCCGCGGTGGCAGCAATGAAGCTGCTCGAGGGCTGCTGGTCCGAGCAATTAATGTCAAAGTCAATATGCCTTATCGCGCCGTTAAATGTAAAGGGTATTATAATAAAATAAATAACGCAAAAATCAGCAAGCGCTAAAATTAAATCGAACATCAACAATCTGTGCAGACAACGTTCAGTTCAGTTCAGCGTGCAGTTGAGAGGGGCGCGCTGTATGTTAACAAGGACGCCAACGGGGGCCAAGGCATCAAATGAAATCAACGAGCCATCGCCAGGCCAGGCAGCTTGGTTGGTTATTCATCCCATTGCCTGTGCAACATTATCGTTGTCTGAGCGCTTCAAGCAAACTCTTCTCGTTTACGTTGTCGTTGTCGCTGGCGCTGCTGTTGTTGCTGCTGTTGTATTTTGGTAAACTTTTTGTTTTTGCTTTATTTTGGAGTGCAGCTCGTTAGGCACGAACGAGCAGACAGCCAGGCAAGGACACCAAGAGCGAAAGCGAGAGTGAGAGCGAGGCGTTGTGTTGTCGCTGGTGTCAACATTCGCGCAAGTTTGAGTGGCAAGTCGATAGCACAGCTCAGCTCTCAGCTCTGAACGGCGGCTCCTTCGCCCAACGTCAATTTCAAGCGCTGCATTTGTTCCCCAAAGCCAAAGCCAAGCTGCCGCTGGCTGTCCAGGCGGCCCCAAGAGTCAATCTGTGTGGCACATTGTTTATCGCGTTTGCCTTGCACGTTGTCGCGTCGACAACGACGCTGCTGCTGCTGTCGACCCCAATTTACAGGCTACGTCTGGCAACGTTTTGGGGCAGGGCTTAATGCAAACAAGCTGACAAGACAGCAGCAGGTACCGCACTCGCACTCATACCCACCCACACCCACACAGTTCACAGCTAATACGAGTACGCGCCACATAATTCAACGCAGCTCACGTAAATTTTTAAGTTTCATCATTAAGATTATGGCGAAAGCTGTGTGGACCTGCATAGAATTTTTTACAGCCATTTGTTTATGCAAAAAAGGCCAACAAGAAGCCAACTATATAAACAATAGAAAAAGTTTAAAGTACGGCCAGCATTTTTTAATAAATGCATATTTGAAATTAACTTTATTGATGAAGACAAACTGCCTGCAAGCCAAAAAGAAAGGAAAGGCAAGCAATCCAAGGACGCTTTGAGCGCTCATTTTGCTTTCTGCTCTTTTCTTTTTACTCGGTCTCGACGTCAGCACGTGCCGCCAACCTTTTTACAGTTGCCATACCCGACTCAGCAGTCGCTGCTTACTTTATTTCTTTCTTATATTTTCTTTTATTTGCTTACAGCAATGGCAGCGATGGCTGCTGCTTGTTGCTGCTGCTGCTGCTGTTGCTTGTGTAAGCAAATTGCCCAATTTTTTGTACTCTCACTTTGGTGGCAAGAACTGACTATCAACGTATTATCTCGTCAAAGGAGTTGCAACGTCTGCGGGGGGCAACAATAGCCAAAGCGAAACCTAAAGTGGCATGTGTGTGAATATGTATAAAAGTAAGTCAGTAAAGTGTCCGTCTGCCTGTGTGTCTGTGTGTGTGCAATGAGTATGCGAAAAAAGAAAAAGTCTGTATAGAGTTGCTAGTTGCTTCGCCTTTCGCCGAATGTTCGAAAGCAATAATCTAACATTTCAGCACATTTTACAGTTCACTGAATTAAATAAAGAAACTTTGAGTGAGCACACACACACACACACACACACACACGCGTACAGACTGTAATGTGTAATGGTATGCGTGTGCGTTCGCTCAAATGTATCCGCAAAACTCAAACAGGACAGTTAACAGAAGACAGCGCCAGCGCCTCAACTTAATCTTTATGCCACCCAACCCCCAACCCAACCTCCACCCACTTGCAGCACAAGCCGCTTTGCCGCGTTCACTTTCCCTCCGCGCAAGCAAGCAAAGCAATTTTTATGGAAAATGCTACTACGAGAAAAATGCCACGTTATGGGACCCAGCGCTGCGCAGCTCTAAGTTGACTGCTGGCTGGCTGGTTGGCTGACTGGCTGGCCCTGCGCTGAACCTCTTTTGGGCCACAAGCACAAGGGCACAACGCGTGCCTGTACAGCAGAAGAAAAAAATATAACAAAAATGCTGAGCTAACGATGTGTGATTTTTCTGTATGGGTTGGTTTTTCCTCCACACCTTCTCTACTGCTGCCTTTTCTTTCGTTTCGTTTCGTTTCCTTTTTTTTTTTTTGTTAGGGGGCAACAATTGGGCGCTGCTGTTGCTGCGCGCTTGCCGAGCGTAAAAAATAATAATAAATGAAAGTGTTGGCGCTACGTTGACGTTATGGCTGTGCGAATACTGCTAGCAGCTACTGTTACTCTAACGTGTAATAACATTCAAGTACGCCAAGTTTAATCTCTCAGCAAAATTTCTGTGTGTGTGTGTGTGTGTGTAAGCGCTAAAAAAGGGACAGCGTGGGTAATTTACGTTTAAAGCCTGCAAAATTATTCAAATTAAAATTGTAAGTATACCAATGTGTTGGCAACAACAACAACAGCAATGCCAGCAACGCCAGTGGCAGCTGAGACCGCCGCTTGCAACACTTTGGTTGCGGTTGGCAGCGCTGCCAGCAGCCAGCAGCAGCAACAGCAATGAGGAGCTTAAGCCTAGTTGCCCATGCTAAATTAGCTGGGACACTTAATTTCTGTTGACGCGCACATTTTTCTATGGAAATTAACGCTAAATAATAATTTTTGGAATCATACGCAAATGCCCCTAGGGGCAGCAGCAGCAACAGCAGAGTCAGTAAATGGGGTGGCCTGGCTAAGGGCGTGAGCGTTTTTAATGCTGATGATGCTATGAGGCGGCAATTAGGCCCGGGGTGTTTGAATTAGTTTCGTGTTTTAATGAGTTTCCATAACTTTTTTCGGTTCCGTTGTAAATTGTAAAAGCACACACACACGCATACAAACAAACAAACAATGCGAACGCGTAAAATTTGCCAGTTGTCGCTGCTTAAACATACAAATATATATAAGCTTATATATATATATATATGCACAGTTGACAACAGCACAAACACACTTATGTATTTTTATTTGTGTGTGTGTGGTGTATATATATAGATGATTTATGTGTTTAGAAGTCAGCCGTAGCAAGGAGTCGAGTCTCAGTTGCGAGACGTGCATGTTAATGATATTTTAAAAGTGTCTCTGGCGGTTTTGTTTCTTTTTCTGTGCATGTGTTGATTGGAATCAAATTTATGGCCACGAGCCACGTTACAACTCGAGCAGCAGCAGCAGCAGCAGCGCAGCAGAAAATAAAACACTTAGCATAGCATACTTTATAGCGCACGCGATAAGATCTAAACGCATAATTAGGTAATGTGTCAAATTTATGTGTTTTTATTTCTTTAACTCGCCATTGAAGATTTACGTGCTCTTGAGCTCTGCGCATAAATGATGTCCGACCATCTGTTAAAGCAACCTTTTTTTCAAAATTAAATTTGCAAGATTGATAATAATTATTTTATAGAGTGCACATCCTTTGATTTGGCTTGACCTTTTAAGCATGAAATGAAATCAATTTTGTCTTTTTAACTTTGCTTTAAGAATTTCAAACACTTAGGCGCTAAGTTGATAAAGCATAACAAGCTGGTTACAAACGACTGTGTAAGACGCTGTTCAAATTTATATTTGCAGCAGCATGGACAATCACATTCATTTAAACTAAAAGCACGCTTTGCTTTCTTTTTGCTGCAGCGTCTAAAAAGCAGTGAAAAAATATTGTTTTCAATTGATAAATGGTCAACGCTAAAAGTTTTGCTTGCAAATTTGTAACGATAGCATATTGGGGCCATTGCTTTTGCCTCTTCGTGCTCTCGCTCCATCGATGCGCTATCTATTTTTATTTCGGTTTTCTTTTGAGCCACAATTCAACTGTAATTACTTACCGAATCCGTTAGCTACACAGGCAGGCAGGCGGGCCGGCTTTATGTTTTTTTTTTTGGTAACAGCAATGAGCCATAAGCTACTTTTCGGCAAAACAAAAAAGAAAATGTAGAACTTGGTATTTTCTTTTAATTTTTCATTGTTAAATTGCCATTTATATGGCATTTGCCTATAGCGTAGCAGTGGGAGGAAGCAGATATAATGCAAGAGGCAGTTTTTTTTTGATAAAATTAAGCCAAGCTTTGCACGCGCTCACTCCTACGCTCTATCTCTCTCTCTTTTTGTTTATAAGCAGTTCTGTATATTTGACTTTCCGCTACAAAGTATGGTAAAGTGCAAACAAATAATCGCAGCGTAGCCAGCCAGCAACTCTATTTGTTTAACAGCAGCTACAAAATACATGCATGCGTCTCTGTTCGTGTGTGTGTGTGTGTGTGGGTTTGCAGCATAGCAGAAAGATACAAGATACACACGTCAGCAACGTTATGTATCTAAGCATTTTGTGGTTGTATCGGGGCGCTGGGCACGCCTCTTTGAGCGCTTTGCAAAAAGTACAAAAATCAATATGTTGATTTCAACTTTTTTCTGTTGCAGCAAAAACTTTGTGCTCGCTTGCCTTTCTGCTCTTCTTCATTTTTTTTTTATTTTTTTTTGGTTGTATGTTGTTTGGCCAACAACTTCAGACAAATAAGCCGAGACTTGCGAAAGCAAAAAGACAGCGCCAAAGCTGAAGAGGGCGGGGCGGGAGTGTGGCGGGTAGTGCCATTATCTGCTTACATATTCATTCACATTCACATTTAGGTTATAAGCAGAGCAGCAGACAAGCGCAAATACACTTATTTATCATATATACATAATATATGCAGACATACATATACATATATAGTTACTTTGCTGGGGCGTTTATATTTTTTGACACTTTAAAAATTGGAAACGCTGTACGCTGTAATTTTTCATCGAGCGCTCAAAGCTTTTGCCAATCTTGGCAGCAGGCAAATCTCAAACGCACCAGCAGCCAGAGCACCAGAGCAGCAGTTGCTGCTGAGTTGAGCCTGTTGTATATGTCATGTATATGCAAGGATGGGGATGCGACACCCCTAAGACAGGCACGCCAGTCTGGTTTATCAGTTTGTGTTTTGCTTGTTGTCTTCACAGCAGTTGTTTCGGCGTTTTTATTATTTGCCAAATATCGATAAGAGTGCGGCGAGTAAGTAAAGTGAGTTCTAAAGACATGTATATCACACACACACACACACAGGCACACATATATAAATTTATGTGCTGAAACGACATTTGAGCGCAAGCAAAAACAATTTCGGGGAACAGCAGCAGCAGCAGCAGCGGCAGCAGTTGGGGCTTGAGGTTATGTTTGTAAACGCTTATTTACATATATCGAATATAGCATGTAACCTCATATGTGTGTATGTTGTTTTAAATGTATTGCTTTACATGCTAAAGGTATGCTTAATGGCAGTTTATAAATGTTAACAATTTGTTGAGCTAAATACATGGCGTATACGCAATAGCAACATGTTTAAATTTAGCTTTGATTTCTATTTGTGCAAATATGCGTACATCAAAATGCGCTCACACACGCAGATACGCACACACACGCATACATATGTACGAAGTATGGACTTTTATAGCTGCGACAGACACGCATTGCGTATTCGCCATGCATGCATAGTTGTTGTCCAAAAGTTGACGATGTCATTTGGCTTTATGCGCAGCTCTATTGCGTGTGTGTGTGTGTGTGTGGGTGCGTCTGTCTCTGTGTCTGTGTGAGTGCTCATTAGAGTTTTGTGCTACAAAATCTGTAGCATGCAATGGCAATGGAACTTGAGTGCTTAGCTCGCTTTCGCTTTGGCTTTGGCTTGGCTTGACTTTCTTTGCTGGCCTGATTGTTAGATATTATCGCAAAAGTTATTGGGGAGAAACTGTAACTGCTACTGCGACTGTGTAGCGACTGCTGCTAAGCATAAAATTTATTAATGCCCAACGAGCAGTGAGCAGCGAGCAACGAGCTAGGAGCGCTGCCTGGCTGTGGCAATATAAACTATGCTGTTTGGTTGGTCAGCGACTGCGCCACGTAGCAGTTAGTTACGTGACTCGTGGGAATAAAGCTTAGAGCTGCAAACAAAAGCTGTAACAGCAAATTGAACTTTACCTTGGCAACAAAAGCGCGTGAGTGATAAATACAAGACTAAAAAGAAGAACGAACCAACGAACGAGTGAGGCGCTCGCCTAACAACTTGAGCATAACTTAATATATATGCCTTAACTATATGTAGTTATGGCTTTGGCTGTGTTTGTGTGTGTTTGGACAGTAGTAGTGCTAGCAAGGCCATGTGAAGTGGACATAGTTATGCAAATTGCGCCACGAATTACATAAATTGCGTATACGCAATGTCGCATACACATTCGCTATAAATTCATATACAAATGTTATGGCTTCTCCTCCATCCACCCAGCCACGCATTTGCACAACATTTGCTTGCCTACCATACTATATACTATATACATATATATCTATCTGTTTGTTAGCATGCACAAAGGGCCTGCAAATAACGGAAAATGTTAAACGCTTGCCTCCTTTGGCAGCGGAGGTGCGCAAATTGATATTTTTCTACAACATGCAAATAACAAGAGTAATGTGAACCGACCTTGCCTGAAATACACACACACACACACACATACACACCCCCTTAGACCCCCGCCACAACCCTACCCTAGTGCCATTTAACATTTCTGCACTCAGCACTTAGAGCCCAGCCCTTCCTCTCTCTATGTCTCTCTGCTCGCTCTGCTCTAAATGATCTGATAAGACAACAACAAACGTAAAAATTTATGCATGGCAACTAAAACACACAGACATGCACACGCATGTGTTTGTGTGTGTTTGGCAGGGCACGTGTCGGATGCTGTGGAAAAATGAAATAAAGTTAAACAGGATATTTCAACATTCAACAACAACAAAAAGTCGCTCTGCAAATGAACGCAGCGACAAATGAAAGTAAAAAGGCAAGGCGCTATGCTATGCTCTGGCCTGGCCTGGCCTAGCAAGGACGTTGTTTGGGACACATTCCGATTCGGTGTGTTAAAACGTAATAGCAACGTTAATGAACACGAACGCAGCCTCCATCGCAGCGGCAGCGGCATATAAAAAAGAAATATATATACACACATATATATGAAGTAATGCCCAGTTGCCGTTGTCATCTTCACCCCCACGCATTCATGTAAGGCAGGTCCACAAGTTGCGGTTGTAAAACAAACACAGACACACACCAACGAACACACACACACACATGCATAGACATGCCGCACATTAGAAGTCGCTGCAAGCGAGCGCCGCGCACAAACAAATCTCGGCGTTCTTAAAGCGCCCCAGCATATCAGAGACCCCAAAAAGCAATTGCGCCGAGGCCAACGTGTAAGCTCAACTCCAGTCTACAGACAACAGGCGGCCCGTGGGTACACTGAGCGAAAATTGCACTGCTGCAGCAAGAAGCTAGCATTAGTACTTAATTAAACAGCGATAGTCCAACAAAATTGCGTATACTTAATTTTAAACAAATTTATTGTAAACTGAGTCACTCAAATACAAATACATTATAGATTTAGTAGTTTGTAGTAGTTAGTAGATAGTAGATATAGTAGTTCATCTATAGTAGATATTTTTTTTATTCAGAGCTAAGTCAGAATTCAATCAGATTTTGACTTCAAATTGAATTTTATTTACTTAAGTATTTAATGTCGACTATGAACAGTTGACGGTAAAAGAAAATGATTCCCTTAAAGTATAAAGAATTATAATTGATAAATATATGAAATTAAATATTCTTTATTTAAAATGAATATCAAACATTTGTTGCAAGGACTGGAGCTGGATTAGTGTTAGCTTGAACAATTTGTACGATTTAAGCCTTTAAGCCACTAATTTCGCTGAGTGTATCTTTGTGTGTGTGTAGGGACTGAGGCGTGTGTTGCAAGCATTTGAGGTAAGTAGTGCTTTGCGACAACAGCAGCGTCATTCAATGAGGCATTTTACAGCATTTGATGAGGCAGCCGTTGTCAGCGTTCGCGTTCTCCAACTAATGATGTGTCTCCTCTCCTCTCCTACCACCCTCCAGCCCAGCCCAGCCCCACTCCCTAATGCTCTTTGTTTCTCTCTCATTGAACCTCTATACACACTCTAATTGGACGCGTGGCGCAACTTGTTGTCGTCGTGCTGCTGCTTTAGTTTATTTTTATGTCAACCATGGTGGCGTTTATCAATATTTTGATTTTTCCCAGCTTCATTTGCATGCCCCAATGCCTAAATCACTTGGGTTACTCATGTAAATTGAGCCTGGCCAAACACACACAGACACACACACGTGCTCTTGGGCTAAACAGGCTAAGCCGCACTAAGAAAATATTGTTGCTTCTGCTGTTGCGTTGTTTTTTTTTTTATAAATATTTTATGAGCTACATATTTGATAAGCAATGTAGAAGCCGAGTCCTGTAGCCTGTAGCCAGGTGGCAAAGCAAGCTAAACACCATGATGACAGGCAATATTGACAGTTATGCACATGTGTGTGTATGTGTATGTGTATGTGTGTGTCTCGTATTACGCATCAATTTATGAATACCCTAATTCAGTTTATAGTCTAAATGTTAACATGCCGGGCAAAATGAAATGAAACAACAACAACAACAAGAGCAGTAGCAACGCTTTAAGCGTGTAATATAAATGACAGACAGTAAACAGAGAGAGAGAAAGAGGGAGAGACAGAGAGAGCGAGAGCCATCAATTATTAAATGGAATACCTTTGTAATTAAAGTGAAATGAATTTAAGTACGCAAATTGAACGTGGAGCAAGTCAGCCATGCTCAAGTGCCACAAGAGCGAGCAAGAACTAAAGTGTGTGAGAGGGACAGCGACATGTCCTGGGGTTTGGCAAGCTGTGTAGACGTGACTGTTGAGCTTCAGTTCTTACATTTGCTTGCATGTGTGCGAGACCTGTACCAACATATGCATAACACACACACACACACACAGACAGACAATTGTGGCCACTGTGGTCGGTTCGTGCTCATCTCCACTGGCTTTGACTTTCAAGTGCCAGTTTTTTTTTCCTTACTGCTACTGCTGCTGCTGCAGATTTTTTAGTTTTAATTAAAAGCGATTTATGTTATTTACTTGAGACACTCAAATTTAAACAAATCCTCCCCAAAAAACTTCAAACCAATTAGTGTCAAGCTTTTGCTCAAGTGTGCTTCGTTCTTCTGAACCGCAATAGCTAACGAATACGCTTTGCATATATCTTTATCAATTTTTTGTAGTTTTTAGCTCTGCCCAAAAGACTATTGGGGCATAAATATTATAATTTTAAATCATACAGACAAGCACGGCTCAGTAAGCAATCAAACGCTTGATTGATTTCCGTTGTACTTAAGAAAATACAACACAGACGCTTCAGCATGGAAACAAGAATATATATAAATAGTTATATATATCCATATACATATACCCACAGCTTTGCCTAAGATAACAAAAACTTAATCATCAACAACTTGACAAGCGCACATTCAACACATTGGCAACACACTGATACACGAACTCTGTGTGTCTGTGTGTGTGAGCAAGCTTATCGCCTGCATTGGCAAATTGTCGCCATCATTTTGGGCAACAAGCTCTGCTCTAGTATGAAAAACAGTTACAAACGCTTTTACCGTGGCCACAAAACGATTTGCAGCCTATTAAATTTGCGTAGAGCAAGAAAAAAAGAAAACAACAAGCAAACACGAAATGTACAACAACTTAATCGTTCAAATGGGTTTTGGGCCTAAGTAAATATTTTGACTGCCTGTTTGAACGACTTGGCATCAGTGTGTCGGCTACTTGAGCAACGATTTTCGTCAGCATCATGCCTAAACCCAATTCAACTGCGGTTTCATTAGCTGCGGTCGCTACTACTCTTACTCCTGCTCCACTGCTTTCTATGCCTTATTCTTGTTGCTTTTGCTGCTTGTGGTTATATCAATGTGAGCCCTGCCCTACTACGCCTTCATTACGTTAAGTTTTTGTTGGCCACAGCAACGGGCCATTGAAATTTCTTTTTCGCATTTAATGCTCTCCATAACCATAACAACTTGAATCCAGCAGCAGCAGCAGCAGCAGACCAAAAGGCAAGCATATATATATACATATATACATATATAGGTTCCACATTCAACGATTACAAGAAGAACTCTGGCGCTCGTTTTTGGCAAATGCAATTAACAAAACACGCTTCTAGCATAAAGTCATTAGTTATTCCATTTCATGAATACGAGTAGGAGGACTCCCTACCATCCTATCCCTACCCTGCCGACCACCAACCAACAGCTAACAATTCGAACGCTTCACTGAATGCGCAAGTGAGTGTGCGTACGAGTGTCAGTGTGTGTGTGACTATGAGTGTTGTTTGAGTGCTAGAAGCATATGCGGGCACACACATGTATGTCCATTGGTGTGTGTGTGTGTGTGCGTTGATATTATTTGGCGGATTTACAACAGCACGCCTGTAGGCGACAACCCTATGGAAGCGCAGTAGCCTCCAAACTTTGCTTACACGCTAAATTGGCAACCAATGTAGCCGCCGCCGCCGCCGCGCTGGTCAGCACTCACACACACACACATACACATCTATACAGTACAATCTCGATAAGCGCAACACAATGGCAGCCACAATGTCCTAAATATTGTATCAGATTTGGTATTTTAATGTTTGGCCTTTGTGTTTGGCAAATGAATGGCTGCAATAGTTATCTGATGGGTTAATTAATAGATTGAAAGCAGCAGAAGTTTTTAATGTTAACTTTTAACATTAGCTTTTAAAACTAAATAAAACAGATTAACGTAATTGTGAAAATTAATTAGCATGGGGGGCTATAGAGTTTAGTTTGGATTATTGACCGTCTACTGTAATGTCCATGAGCTGTACGATATGCGGCGCCACGTTATTTGCTTTCACCTCTAGCAAAAGTTTGCCTGTGCTAAAAGTTTTTGTACTTACACACACATACACAGATATATGCAAAAATGGTATTCAATACTTAAAGATTTATGAGTCTATGAATCTTACATACTATCTGCCCATATATAGTATGTATGTGTGTGTTTGTGTGCGTATGAAATACTGATACGCCAAGTAGCAGTGCTAACTGCTTTAAAGAGTCCAACGCAACTGACTGGGCCCCCGGTGTATGTCTCAAAGTGTAGCTGCGGCACATGTAGGGCTTTAGCTGAAGCTTTGCATAAGCCAACAGCAGCAGCAGCAGTGGCAGCAGCAACATGGTAGCTGGTCCGCTCCGACCAAAAGCAAACACCACAAATTAGTCGGCGCAAAGTATACGCAAAGCCCTCAGATTCAAAACTTCATATTGCAGCTAACAAATACTCTGCAAAGCGTCTAACAGACTTGATTAGACAAGCAGCCTTAACTGCTTCTCTCCGCTCGCTTTCTCTTAAAGCATAGGGTATTAATATTAGGCAAATACTTGCTGTGTGTATGTGTGTTTGTTGGGGGCAAAAGTTAGGCCTTTGCTTGGCAGCAGCTGCCAAGACACATGAATCAGCACAAAGACCTCTCCAAAAACTTTCTCAATGATTTAATTAGAATTCTTTAAGGTAAAAAGTATCTGTTGCCCAGGCAGCAAACTCACCGAGTTTAATTATGAAATTTTCAAGGTGACACGCATACATACATACGCACACACACACATACTTATAGAAGTATAGCAGCCAATGTTGTCAGTGCCGTGTCAAATTGCCCCACAAAGTTAAACGCTATGCAAGATTTTGTGGCAGATTAGCAAACACACCTACCCTTCGGCAGCCCCCACCACCCCGTTCAGTTCAATGTGTTGTTAACACAAACTGTCTTAATTGTGGCTGACGTAATTGGCATTTTTCTTTGGTTTTTGGTAAAAATTTTCAGCTGTGCTGGCTTGCTGCCAACATTAATAGCTTTGCTTTATGATAATCAACATATTTGCTTTGCCCTTGGGCCACTCATAAATAACTATTAATTGTTAATTCGTTGAATTTATAGCTAGCCTTAGAACTTTGACTAGCAGCAATTGTTATTCAAAATATCTTTTTTGGCCGTTATTAAATTTCAATCTCTTATCGGGAGCGCCAAGGTGGCAGCTACAAATACGCAAATGGCGTCGGATCAAGACAAAATCACGTCAAGATTAATGTTTATTGATTTTCAAGGCGCTGATAATGCGCTGCCCTGGCCCGACCACAGCTCAACAATTTCAAAGGGGACAAACGATAAACAACGAAAAATCAGCAAAGTCTTTGCCTGGCTTAAGTCTGCTATTTCTCTTGGTTTTTTGGTTCTTCTCGTATTTTTGTTAAAGGCCGCGCTAAGAGCTTGATAAGCTCATTTTAAATTTTGTGAGAAAGGCTTTTGCTTACGCTTCGTGTTTTTATTTGCATTCGCATTTTGGCCAAAAGCTACACAAAGTATTTGCTTTTATTTACTTTTGTTTATGTTTTGGCTACGCCTTGGATACAGCTACAGTTAGGGGGGGATAAGCAGCAGATACAGCAGCGGATTCAATTTCAATTACTTATTTATTGCTGTCGATTTTTCGGAAACTAATTTGATATCACTCAGTAATGCAATTCTGATTAAATACTTATCAACAAACTGCTGCTAAACGATGGAATAAAGTTGCAAACAGTTACACGAATTTCGCTGCTAATTAGTCTACAATCATTTCGGAATAATGCTCTTAGCCACAGCCGCTGCTACGCAAGTTAATTGTATTCTCGCTCCGCTTCTTGCCGTCGACATTCTCGGAACATGTCCTTATTTCCAATAGATAGATCAAAAGGCTTTAAGAGTGGAAATTCGACTGCAAATAAACATTCTAAGGGTGTCGACGCCGCAATGTCCGTGTTGCATATTGTTATTCTTTCATTAGCTGAAATTAACTGGAAACGAAATCGAAACCAAGCTTGCCACACCACACAACAAAAATACAACAGCACACACATACAAAATAATACTACAGCGTACAGCGTATGGCACAGAGCAATGGAAATGGAAATTGAAATTGCGCGAATTGGCAACAAAAGCAAAGCCCCAACTCAAACCAAAACTCAAACTCAACCTAGATTCGGTCGACGCGACGCAACAGACGCGGCGACAACAACGTCGATGAATGCAAAGCGCAATACATTTGATATTCAGCTGAAATAAGGTGCCGAGCAGGGGAAGGCGGGGCGCCCCTTGGCGGATTATTGAATTTTCCAACATTTTGACTGACACTTGGCGCCTGATGCGCCTCACTTACCTTGTGGCATTTGCTGCTGCTCCAGCTCCAGCTTCAGCTTCGGTTGCCAAATTTTATCTTCTGACTTTGCGTTGATAAAATTCCAATAGATTTTTACATAATTTACATAGATTTTTAAGTGCCGCTACACAGTAAGTTCACTACGCGTATCTGTGTGTCAGTGCGCGTGTGTGTGAGTGTGATGCACAATTGCTTTGTAGCAGCGGCAGTAATAGTTACAACGGCGACGCAATGTAATACACGTTAACAAATTTTCATTTTTCGCAAGCGAGACCCAATTTTCGTTGAGCTGAACCAGAAATTTATTTATAATGCGGTTGTAAATTTCACAACGATAAAGTCTAAATAATGTGCGCACTCACGGCGAAGTCAATGCTATGGGTTTGTTATTTGGCACCTGATGCGATTTCATGTGCATGTGTGTGAGTGTGTGTGTTGGGGTATGATGTGAAGGGTGATTTAATTAAATCGGAGTTGGCGGCACAGACGGTCAGCTGCCAGCTTATTGAGTACTCGGCACCCACAGTCACAATCGCAAGCACGTACGCTACGTTTTTCACATCCACGCTGCGCAACAACAAAATTAAGACTAAATCATGTATCTCGTTGCTGCTCTTTTAACGAACGGACAGCCTCTCGCTCCCAAATGTAGGCAATGCAAATTAACAGTGCAACATGGCACTAAACAGTGCAACATGACAACATGACAGCCCTAATGCAAATAATTGCTCTGCTACAATTAAATTTTTTTTCTTTAAAGTTACATTTTGTGCAATTGTTTAGTTCACAAATTTTTATGATTCAAATATTATCCGCTTAACGCTTATGAGCGCTGTTAACTAACAGCCAACAGATGTTAAAATGTATGCTGCGCTCTCTCTCACTCACTCACTCACGCTCGCTGCGCATCGAGCAGTGCTGCCCAGCGCGGCGAATTCACTTGCGCGTAGCATGAGTGTATGTGTGTGTGTCTGCGTCTGTGTGTGTTTATGTCCGAGGAATGCTATAAAAAACGAAGTGTTAGAATGAAATGAAAATGTAGCATAATTTATGACTGCATTGCCTTTTAAATAATTGCACGCACACATACACACTCCCGCATACAAACGCACGCAAATTGTTATATTTTAAATGCGTATGAATTTACAACAACATGCCCACATACTTACCTGCGTTCTAGACCGTCATTCTTAACTTTTAGGGAGAGTCTTTACCTTTCAATGCAAACATTATTTTCAAAAATAAACGTTTTTTTTGCATTATTAATTTATGGCGAAGACAGTGGACGCTCGCAAATAGCAAATAAGAAACTTGAATTCTTACCATCATAGTATTAACGTATTAGATTCTGCTAAATAATTTATCTATGAGCTTTTGATCTGTAGAATGTTGAAGCTTATTAATCTGAAAAGCAAAGACTAGTTGTGGAAGCGCTTAAAAAAATAAATTAAAACAATTTAAGCGTGCATTTTATAGCATTTATAGCATGCATTTTTATTTTTGTAAAAATTTTTTGGCCAATAACAATATTGATAGTAATCACACAGTTTGCATAATTAAGTAAGGCTGAGAGAGAGCCGCGTTTTTTGTCATATTATGAAAAATCACATGCGGTAAAATAGTTCATGTTATCAGGCCATTGGACGACTCGATGTTCACGACAATACGACTGCTATAATTCTACATTGTTTAAATTGGAGCCGGACGAAGTGGGCAAGTCAACATCGCTTGGTGGTACAAAAGTTCCTTTGGTTTGTACACTCTCATGCTTAGCGCTGAGCTTAAGCATCTCCATCTTCAACTTTTCCAGTATGGCATAATTGGGCTGATTAACAGCGGCTTTGCTCTGCAGCACTGTAATCTCTTGCTCCTCGAGTTTCTTCTCCTTAAAGGTTTTAATCGAATTGTTGCCATACAGACGCAACAGCGAGCCCCAAGTTTGTATATGCGGATGTAAAATCTGCAAAGCAAAACATAAATTCTTAAGCTAAACGCAGTTACAATTTATCGAACATACCTGTAGTATAGCTTGCGATGCTAGCTGCTTGCCTTCGCGCTTGTTCTTGCATATCACCTTGGCTGTATGCTTGCCCACTGTCATAGTAAACTCATTTTTGTTGTTAGACGTGCGATTGATCTCTTGGGTTATCTGCACATCGGCGCCATAATTGCGCTGCAAGCAAGTCAGCAATATGGCATTGGGCGAGGGCTCCGTTGTCTTGTTGCAGAACTCTGTAACACGTGGATCCTCAATACGTATGTCGTCAAACACCTAGAGAGAGAGAGAAGTATTTGATTGTTGTCAACGAACTTTATAATAAATATTCAAGACTTACAGATAAATCATTTTGCGACTTTTTGGCAATGCCGCTTTTTTGGTCTTTATTGTTGCCAGTTATTTTGTCCTTCACATCGGGTATGAGTATCTCCAATGTTTCGCGAGCCGCCTCCGACTTGGCCTGTTTTTTGCTGGTGCCATAGCCCGTGCCATATTTCAAATTGTTCACTGAGACTGTTGCTGAGTAGGGTGTGGCTGCATTTTGCAGCTCCTTAAACTCATAGGTGGGTTGTGTCTTTAGCGCATGCTGCACGTACTCATGCAATATGCAAACAAAGCTTTTGCCATTGGGATTCATAATCCATTCTTTGCGACCACGAGGATTTGATGAACCATCTGGACCGGGAGGTGCCAGTATAGGAAACTTAATTAATTTGGTGCCATCTGGTAAAGTCGGACGTTGAATATTCTTGATGTGCTTGCGGTTCTTGGTGAACTTGCGACGTGCGTTCCAGCTGCGAAAACGCAGCACGCGAATCGTTTTGAATTTGAAGAGCTTGCGGCAGTAAGAATTTAATTGATCGGGTGTTAGCGATTCCAACTGGGTGTTCTCCTTGACAGTTACAATTTTAGCTGCGGGTATGACTGTCTTCGAAACTTCTGGCTTTGGTTCAGTTGGTGTGGCTGCCTCGCCGCCAGTCACATCCAGGTTATTAGAAGCGTTATGCACAATAGGGCAAACGCCTGCGGGCGCAGAAACTGTTTTCTCCTGCTCCTGATCTGTTGCTGCTTGGTTTGCCTGTCCTAACTCAGACTCTTCTTCGAGCGCACGACGATAATTTAAGCAGGGTATGCCACTCATCGGCACCGCATGCTTGCGCGCACTGCCTGTGCCCAAGAAATACGGACGAGATGCGCAGCAAACACGAGTCTTGCGATGGAGAAACAGCGGCATGCCACTATTGTGGGTTACCTGTACCCAGCCCTCAGGCAGCACTTCGAAGTGATTGTGACGCTTTTCTGTAAGGGGCAAAAGATAAGAGCTTAGTAGAGATATTTTCACGGGTAAATGCACTTACCTTCGAGCACAGTCTTAAAGCGTTGCTCATATTTGGGACGCTTGGATTCGCGTAGATTCTCGGGCAGCCCTTCATCCAAAAGATTCTCAATTTCCTCATCATCAAAGTCAGATGAATCAGAGTCACCGCCCTCGCCATCACCATCTTCATCATCGTCAGCAGAATTCTCACCATTTGCATCTGTAGCATTTTTATTTATAGAAATTAGATATGCCTATGTGCTTTTTATTTATTATAAACAATATCGAGGTAATCCGATGCTTTAACCTGCTTTAAACTCCAGACGAACAATCGGTATCATGCGCATCGCTGCTGCAGCTCTTCAGAAAGATCAAGTAACACACGTATCAAGGGAAATGCATGGAAAATGTGAGCTAAACTGATACTTGGATATATGTGTGTATGCAAGTGTAGATAGATACACACGCGCAATGAATCTGGTTGCTTAGCTCTAATGTTATTTTTTATCAGGGCGCCCCCGACGCTGTTGGCAATTGTTTGCTCTATGATAAACTTTAGCGAGATATTCAGATAAGACTCTTGTAGAAGCTATACAGCTTCAATACACCCTGCCAGTCGACAAGAAATTTTAACTATCTACATACACATATACAATTACATGTATGTTTGCAGCTGCTTATCACTCACCTGATTCATCTTCTTCACTAGCAGTGCCCACTTCGTCAAGCACCTGGAATTGGCGCAGCTGTTGATTCCTGGGCTCAGACAGTAGCTCTGCATCGCGTGTGTGACGCATTTCTTCAATGGCGCTCAAGGAAAACCCTGCACCCCGCAACTCTTGTTCCTCGGCTTCGTCATTGCGCAGACGCTTGCGACTGTTGGGTGTTGCAGTTGCATTCGTAGAAGGCAATGCAGTAACGCTGCGTGCCTCGGCCATGCTTCGAGTTTATTGTAGTATGTATATGTGTACTTAAGCCTATGTTAGATGTTTTTTATTTTGTTTGTTTGGTTTTTTATAGCTGGCTCTGGGTTCTTCTTGCCAATAACCAATATTGAGAATATCCAACGATTGCAAATTGATTTTTCATTGGAGATGCCACATTGGTTAAGCTAGAATTCCCTTTTTATATGAAAGAGCTAGCGCTAAACTCTTTGGCAAATTGTATGCACTTCACAAAATTAATTGGAGCATGCATCAGCATAACACGTTTTATTTTCGTTGTTGTTGATGATGCTATTGCAGCCGGCTAGGGCTTAGGAAGCTGCTTTTGCAATGGATCTTGTGTAGTTAAAAAACACCAAGGCAAAAGTTGCTACACCTGCTGCAATATGCTTAACTTACAATACTTATACGTACAATGGTTGAAAAGATTTACAACCTTAGAAGTTAAACTCCAAACTTTTTGCAAAAGTAGTCGCGGACAGCTGATTGAATAAATTTGCCAATCACAGCGAGATGTAGTTTCGTTAGGTATACATAAATGCAACTTAACGTGTGTTTAAACTGAGCTAATGTACGCCTGAAACCAAAATGTATACTTATTATTTTCAACATGGACTACATAAATTCGCTAAATTTTCAATTGCTATAAGAATAAGTGTATCATATAAATTATAATCGCTTAAGTAGCTAATTTAAATGGCTCTCAACTTAACGAAACATTCGAGTGTGATTTGCTACTCATCACATTGTGCGCAACACACTGTCATCAATGGCGTGATTAAAAGAAAATAAGAACATTGTAGTCGTCGAAATCAGCTGCTGCCATTGGCTAAAAAATTTGCAGTTCTATTTTTTATTATTAATTATATTGAACTAGACTTGAACGAAATGCAAATATACTGTTATCATTGAAAACCACGCGTACTGTCGCAGGCATAGCAACAACTGTGGGCTGCTTGGACACAGACAACGACATCATCAAAACGAAAACGACAGCTACAACGTTCTTGGAGTGGTGCGGCCACAGCCAGAGCGCCTGCAGCTGGTTAGGAGTAAGGGCAAGGCAGATGTTGCAGGTGCAGTAAGTAGAAGAGAAGTGCGTGCAGAAAAATCAATCAACTAAACACAAGCGTTAAACGGATAAGCAATATGGAGTTTGACAAGATTATCAATGATCTAGAGTCGAATCAGACGCACGAAAACGAGGAGGCCAAAAAGAAACTTGTGGAGCTGTTTACGCAAAGTATGCATATACAATAAAAATAGGACCTAAGGTGTCTTATTGACGTTTGTCAATTTCAATTTCAGCCAAGGAACAATGGCCTGTGCGCTATATGCTGGACTATTATATCAAAACGGGGTCCATGCGCATAATGGAAGTGTTGGTCAAGGCGCAACCGCCACATGATGGACATATATTTGACCGTCTGGATGATTGGCTAAAACAGCCACAATATCGCGTGCAGGCCTTAAATGTGTTTTGTTTTGTTGTGCGAAGACATCCCACCTGGTTGCATAAAATCGAGAAGCATAGGCTTATCAAAAGCGTGTTTAGATTGCTAATGGTAAGTGCTTTTAAATCATATTTTGTTTTTATGCTAAATTTATCAATTTGCAGCATGAGAAGGACATTGTGCCGCTGATGAGCGCATTGTTGTGCATCATAACACTGCTCCCTATAATACCTAACTCGGTGCCGAATTTTCTCAACGATTTGTTTGAGGTATTTGGACACTTGGCCTCCTGGAAGCTGCAGAATCGTTTGCCCGACGAGAAGTTAGTGCATCTACAGTTGGGACTTCAAATGTTGTTTCATCGTTTGTATGGCATGTTTCCCTGCAATTTTATAAGCTATCTATCGGAGTTCATTAAGAAGGACAAAGGCGGCGGTGGCATCTTTCAGCATACAATCAAACCGCTGTTGGAGACCGTGCGTGTGCATCCCATGCTGCTGACAGCCAACAGCGAGACAGAGATGAGTAATTTGCGCTGGAAGGATATGGAGCCACATGATGTGGTCATGGAGTGTGCGCATTTATCGCTGCCTGTCCTGCATCCCGACTCTAGCCATGATGACATCACCTCTGCGTATCCGGGCACGCCCAACTACAGTCGCATGACCTCCGCCACCTCCAACAGCGAGTACAGCAACTTGGCCTGCTATCAGCTGCGCCAAATGCAAAGCTCCTCCATAGCGCGCTTCGATGCCAGCGCTGCCGAGAGCAGCAACACACCCATCTGGAGTCCACACAATGAAATTGCCTCGGCCAGCAGCAGCAGTGTTATACCCTTGACGCCCACGGCTCCTTACACCTTGCCACTGCAGCCAGCAAATACCAATGTGCAGCTGTTGGGCGTCACTGGCTCTTCGCCGCCGGAGGCAGCGGTGGAGGCTACCCCAGAAACAACGCCGCTAAAGGACTTGCGCGATTTCAAGCCACACCAGCAACCTACATCGCATGCCGTGCGCGCCATCTTTGTGGGCAGTCAGCCCTCATCACCCATGCGAAAGGATCAACAGCAAACCCAATTCCATTTTCCGGACACGGCCGCAGAGGAGCTCATGGAGATTCCACGCCTGAGCAACTATGATCGCCGCTTGCAGCAGGTTATGCTGGACAGACGCAATGCACATAACGAGATTACAGAGCTGCATACTGAAGCTATGTTAACGGCCACATTGTGCACCACAGGACCTAATGCAGTGGCAACCACGCTGTTGACCATGGAAACCAAGGAACTACGCGCCACCGTCTGCGATGAGTGCAATGAAACAGAACGCAGGCCATGCAGCGATGGTGGTTTGCACATGGTCAACAGTCGCTCCATGCAGCAGCTAGCCAAGGGTGTGAAGCGACGCAATCGCATGGCCAGCTATTGCTGCAATGAGATCAGCAGTGGCTGGTCTGCAGCCAAGAAGGCAACGCTAAGCAGTACGCAGCTTGTTAACCAAATGCGACGCACCAAATCCTGCTCAGCGCTGCCCACGCAGCAGGATGACGATGAGGCCGATTGCCCTAGTCAGCATCAGGAGAATGGCAACGGCAATGGTGTGCATCATCAAACCCAAAAGACTGTGCCGACTATAGGCAGGCTACAGCGTAGCGGACGCATCATGGCCATGGCACCACCCAAAGGCAGCTGTGGATTTGCTCATGCGGGCACGCAGACACTAGAGATGCTGCCATCGCACTATGAGAGCGACCTGTTTGAGCTGCTCTTTGAGTGCAAGGAGCAGCGCAACCAGTACGAACGCAATCAGCTTTATCCACAGGATTTGCTGGATCAGTACATTATGCGCTCCATACACGCCAAGGAAAGCTTTGAGCCCTCCAACTTGCAGGAGCAGTGTCAGCTCATGTGCCTGCAGCTGCAGTATGAATGCTATAGGCGTGGCATACACGCCGAGCGTAATCGTCGGCTCATGGGACGCAGTCGCGACAAGCGTAGTTTGGAAATGGAGTGTGAGCGCTTGCGTGAGCAGCTCAAGAACTTTGATGCCAAGAATCGTGATCTCGCACAGAAATATGACAATGTCATACGCTTGTCCAACGAGCGTCAGAACAATTATAGCGATGAGGTTACTGAGCTCAAGTCTAAATATCAATATGAGCTGGAGCAGAACAAGTGTCTGCGGCAGGCCAATGATGATCTGCAGGCTCGTCTCAGCGAGGAGCTAGCACAGCGCAAGGAAATCAACTACGAGCTAGAGTCACTGCGTGGACAAATCTTTAACATGCGCACAGAGCTGCAGCATGTACAGCAGCAGGCAGACCTTGGACAGCAGTACAAGCAAGAACTCTCACGTCTCGAGGTGGAGTTTATTATCATGGGTGAAGTGCAAGTACGCTGTCGCGATCGTCTGGCTGAAATTGACAATTATCGTGCACGCGATGAAGAGCTTCAAATGCTGCAAGAGAGCTACAATGCAGAGCTAAAGGGTAAGCAAGCAACATACATACATGCCAATAAGACAGCTTAAATATATAAATAATATATGTATGTTTATTTCTAGACCTGAAGCATGCGCTGGATGAGAAGACATCGCTGCTCGAGAGCACCAGGCATAAGATAAGCGAGGTACAGGGACAGCTGGTACACAGTGAAAAGGCCATCACAGAGCAAAAACGTTTACTGCGCACCGTTAAAGATGGATACGAGGAAAAGATCATAGTAAGACAATAAGATAAATATTATAGTATATTGAATTTATTTAAATTTGTACTTTACAGTCATTGAACAAAAAATATGAAACGCAAAAAAAGATCATTGTGCAAATGGAGGAGAAGCTTATGATGTCGCTTCAACAGCCACAGCAAAGCATGTTAGGTCATGCAACCTGCTCGCCAGATACGGATCGCACTGGTGCGCATTGCATTTGCATTTTGCATAATTTGTATATTTAAGTTGACAACTTTTACTTGTTTACAGACATTGCCTCATCGATGGAACGTAATTCACCGCTTTCCACTTCACTGGCCTCGAGTGAGAGCCTCTCGGCTAGTCTACGCTCCACAGAGCTGAAAAATCTGCAACAATTGCTAGAGACGCCTGCCATGCCGGAAGTAGCAAGCAGCGCAGCTGGCTCAGGCACCATACCATCATTATACGACGAGAATGCACGCTTGCCAGCCATTGATTTGGCTTCATCGGCGGGCACTGCTAGTGCTCTAAACATCATGCAGACATCACTACCGCCCGATACGGACTTACCCACAACATCAAATCACAGTCAGACCCACGCCCACCCACATTTACATCTACGCCAGCCGGAGCAGCAGCCAACGCTGAGTCTGGAGCAAAAGCCACAGCAAAATATGCGTTTGTAATATATATTTACTCAAGGCTGTCAATTACATATAAACATGATCGTTATATACACGCAAGCATCAGCTAGGAATTTATATTTAAATCTATCGACAATTGCTACAAATTTATATATTATTTTTTTTTTTTGCCTACAACCAAAAAACTAAAAGAAAAAACAAATTTTATTCATTGTTAAAACAAAAATTGTTCAGGTTTTTTCATATTCAGTTAATTATTGCAAGTAAAGTTTAATAAAACGCAGACTCGAAAAAAATTAAAAGATAGATAACTATTGTAAAATTTTAACTTGTTGGCACATTTGCAATGTGTTTTTGTCGTATAACAATTGTACAAAAGAATAAAAACTTTTTTGATATGATGCAAAGTGTAAATGAAAACAATTTGAACTCATATTGATTTTATAATAAACAATTAAACATGCAACGTATACAATAATTCTTCTTTCTTACTATTTGCAGCTATCAGTTCTTTGTGTTATGTAAGTGGCAAATAACGAATGGCGCTAAATTCAAATATGCGCAACAGTTGTGCCGCATTGCCAGCCCAAAAAGGTCAAACAGCTGTTGCAGCTGTTCGTGTGAATGACAATTAGGCAGAAGAAGCAGAGAACCGCAAACAGAAAACGCCTATTAGTAAAAACTAAATTATATATTTGCAATGTTGTCACAATATATGGAGGAATTTGAACAGGTGTGTATAAACAATAATATATATGTATTAATACTAATATGTAAATAACTAGGAGCCCTTTGAAGTGGGCGAGTTTATTGAGCGTCTGACCTGGCGCACCAACAATGAGTTGCAAAATAGCGAAGATTTCAATCCAGTGGCGCTGCATGACACATTCATACAAACAATCAAGGATCTGAAGATACTGCAGGAGAAACAACAGAGCAAGTGCGAGCGTCTAGAGGAATCGCTGCGACAGGAGAAGGAGTCCCATGCTAAGAAAATTGATAAGCTGCAAGAGCGCCACCAGGTGGCCATCGACTGCTTTAGCCAGTTGGATGAGAAAATCAATTCGGTAGCGGGAAAAATAATGCATCTTGGCGAGCAACTAGAAAATGTCAACACGCCACGTAGTCGCTCCGTAGAGGCGCAGAAATTACTTAGCTACATGGCAGAGTTTCTAATGGCCGGACCCGTTATTGTTAATGACATATTTTCAGACGCACAGCGTCTTCATGAAGCTGCTGATGTTATACAAAAATTGTATGCTATTTCGCAAGACTTGCCACCGGGAAAATTTGCCGAGTCCAAGCGCAAAATTGAAAAGAAATACGATGAGGTGGAGCGTCGTCTTATAGAAGAGTTCGCTACTGCACAAAAGAGCGAGGATATTGAGCGCATGAAGACTTTGGCACAAATACTATCACAATTCAAGGGTTATGCACAGTGTGTAGATGCTTATATAGAGCAGAGTCAAATGCAGCCGTACAGCGGCAAGGATATTTTTAATGGCATTGTACCCATGTGCAAGCATCATTATGAAATTATAAAAAAGGTGTTTGCGAATCCACAGCAGGTAATGTCCAAGTTTATACTGAACATCTATCAGCTTAAGCTGCATCAGTATGCTATGACTAAGCTGGATGACAAAAAAGATGAGGAAAAGTATCTGCGGACGCTCTATGAGCTTTATTCTCGGTAAGCATTAAGCCTGAATAGAAGTCTTAGTACTTATAACTCTTTCCGCGTTTAGCACCTTGAAGCTGTCTAGCGATCTTCAAGTTTACATGTCCACCATTGATGATGATCTGCTGCAGAAGCTCACACAACAGATTTTTATGAAAAATCTAAGCGGCTATTCTGACATGGAGATAAGATGTCTTACTGCCAAGTGCTCAACGGAGCTGGAGAAATTTTATTCTAGCAAAAAGCATCAGAAGACACAAACTACTAAAGGATTTCGACGTAATATGGAAGTGCTCATTGCTACCAGAGCCAATATTAATATAGCCGCAATAGAGGATTATGGCGGAGAGACCTTTCTGTCCGAAGAGCTGGCCATCAATATGTTGCAAGAGGCAAAAGCTTCGCTCAAGCGCTGCAGATTGCTGTCCACAGAGGCTGAGCTGCCAGGCAATGCCATTAAACTAAATGATATTTTGCTGCGTTTTCTAATGCATGAGCATGTTGACTATGCTTTGGAGCTGGGACTGCAGGCAGTGCCGATAGCCGAAGGCAAAGTCTTTCCGCAACTATATTTCTTTGACGTAGTGCAAAAAACAAACATTATTGTACATTTGTTGGACAAGTTGTGCAATACTTCGGTCATACCATGTGTTAGGTGAGTAATTTACATTCCAAACTTTAGTTATAAATATATTCTATTATATTTGCAGTAATACACCCAAATACTCGGATTATGTGTTTAAGAAGCGCATCTTAATGGAACAAATTGAAACCAAACTTGATCAGGGTCTGGATCGTTCAATAAGCGCTGTAATTAGCTGGGTTAAGGTCTATCTACAATATGAGCAGAAGAAAACCGACTACAAGCCCGAAACGGATGTGGATACCATTGCGTCAGCTGTAAGCTTATGAAATGTATATTTACCATTCATATACCTAAACAAATCTCTAATTGTGCAGGCTTGTTTACAAGTGGTGCAAAATCTACAGCCCGTCATAGTGCAGATTAAGAAGTGCGTGGATGGCGAGAATTTGCAAAATGTGCTGACTGAGTTTGGAACACGACTCCATCGTGTTATTTACGATCATTTGCAAACGATGCAATTTAATACAGCGGGCGCCATGTGCGCCATATGCGATGTGAACGAGTATCGCAAATGCATAAGAGAATTGGAATGTCCGCTGGTGACTCAGCTTTTTGATATACTCCATGCTCTATGCAATTTACTGCTGGTGAAACCACAAAATTTGCAAGAAGTATGCACAGGTGACACGCTGGTAAGTGGAGCTTAGTACATGCCTAGCCTTATGTCTATAAATCTCGTCTTCTCACTTAGAACTATCTGGACAAGTCGGTGGTGCGACAATTTATACAGCTGCGCACAGATTTTCGTATTATCAAAAGCACCAACTATCTAAAAGGGATCATCGAGTAGTATTGCTGAGTCACATTCCCATTAAAACTTTCCCACTCGCTTGGTGTCTATAAATCACAGCGTAAACATTATCAAATAACGTTAAACATAGTATTTAATTAGATGGCATTGTGTGTGATTCGATTTTCAATTAAACTCAAGTGGTTTACTTTTATCTATACATCAGTCAAAAAAACAAAAACAACGATTATGGATCTATATGTGTCACATCACAAATCACGGGGCAGACGTCACACTATTCAAAAATTCTTTGTATTGGTCGATCGAGTTTTATCAGCGAACAGCAATATACCAACGAAGCGCGTGTCTCCCTCCGCCACTGGTGTTCCGTTCTCAGTTAATAAATCAATGTTTATTGCTAGAATGTACACAAATTATTAGTGTATCCCCCCAGTGCTTAAGACTTTAATGCCGTCAAGAGTTTCTTGCTCGCAACTCTGCTTAGTATAGCAACGCGGTTCTGGCCAGTACTGATTGCTACTAGTTATACGGTAGCGGTTAGTTACCTGCCAGCCGTGAAACAAGTCGTATCGGGACTGAGTACAAGCCTCAAGTGGTCAGTGTTTATACATAAATAAAAATTAAAAACGAAAAGCAAACATTATCATTTGCCTTTGTTATTGTTTTAATCAGCAATTGCAAGTCAAAACATTGTGCTAATTTTACCAAGATCCAGCAGCATTGATTAGACCATGCGCAGCTTTTTTGTTTACTACCTGAAAATACTATGGCTAATTGCTTTAGCCCAACAATTGACCGGTAGTGCCATCAAAACTACCAGCGAGAAGGCTTATAAAAAGCTAATGTCATTGCGCTCTCTAGCATTTGAAGACTGCGGTAAGTGCTTAACTTGGTGCATTTCTATTATCAGCAAGGTATTAATTTCCCATTAAAATCAATGAATGTTAAGCTGCAAAGTCTCTTATATTAGATGGAAATATTTATTGTTTAAGCAAAGGCATTTCATTTATAATAATAGCTAAGCCCTGCAGGAATGCATAAGCTTAAGCTCCAAGAAATTTCTATCTTTGATATCATGTTTATTATATTAATTGTTTACAGTTAATTTCTTTAAGATTTGCTATCAATTCATATATTTAACACAAATCTTGGAAATCTTAATCCTTATCTTAAGGCGCTTGCTTTGGCTAACCTATTTCAATATCAATATCAATTTTTATAAGCATTATCTTTAGAGCTGCTTATAAAATTAATCAATGCCAATTATTATATATAATAAATCTGTTTCATTCGCAGAATGTCATATGCCATTGATAATAATATTTATAAATTTCAAAATGAACGAAAGCTATGATATCATCATGATATTTTAGTTGGAAATCACACATGTATACGAAAATTATATTGAAATAAATTGCAAAATGGTGGTTTTCAATAATTGCAGTCCCGTTTTCCAAAAACCACACGTACAGTTCTCTTAAAATTTCAATATTATATCAAAATATTCGTATTAGAAATGCATTTGATTTTGTTTATAGCTGTATATACTATATATAATTCATTTCTTGGGATTTTTAGGTTCTTTGTATAAAGTGAACTACCTGAACATTGACGGCTGCTCTAAAACGCCTTGTCCTATGGCTCGCAATTCGTCTGTTAAGGTTACGGTGCTCTTCGATGATAACGGTAAGTAAAAAGCGCTGATAAGGTTCTATGCATGCAAATTCTCTTGCAAATTTGTTTTCTTATTTTTTACTATGCCTGCAAAGCAGAAATCTGAGACTCACACATGCACACATACTATTCACATTTATTAGTTGTAGTACAAATATTGAGGAGGATCGTGTGAACCGCAAGATCTTTTGCGACAACAGCAATAAATGTTTAGTACAACAAGTAATAAAAATAATTGGTCAATGCAGGGTGTAAATCAAAATAATACCTGCAATTCCAAATTATACGACAACAATGATGATAAGGCCGTAGTACAAGTAAATAATCATAAAATTTCTCTATATATAGCTCTAATATACCGATATGCAGATTATTGAACTACTGATCGCTAAGCAATGCAGTTTAGATTAGCAGCTGTTGTTGCCAAAGCGATTGTCAAAGTTATCTTGCTAATTTTCCTATGTACAGTGGACAGTCGAAAGAGCGAATTGTTTTAATCTTATAAATCTGCAAAATTGGAATTTGTTTGTTGCTCAAAATATTACGCATACGTTTGTAAAATGCTCATACGTTCGTTAAATAGATAAGGGTCTATTAATTGAGAAGTTATGATCAAAGTCATGTAAGTTCTAAAATAAGTATTACCTATCGATCACTGTAGACCAAAATAAGACTCAACAATACTCAGCAACAATTTTAGAACGTAAACAGTGCTGCATCTAAACAACTTGGCCAATCATATGTTTACACATTTGAATGAATTTTAAGTAGACTCATTTATGATTTGATTAATTTGTTGAACTGCAGGCAATGGCGTTAGCTTTCTGAAGCACGAAGTGAGCTGGTTGTTTACCTATTCTACAAAGGCGGCGGTTATCACGCCCGATCCATGTGACGGGGATCATCATTGCCTTGTGAGCTTAGCCGAGGGCAAGAGCTATTGGGCCAACATATTTGTGACTCCCACACTGCCTATTGTAAGTTAAAAGACTAAAATGACTTAAAATAAATATTAAATTCGTTGCCTTTTTAGCAGATGAGAGGCAACATGAAATGGGAGGGGCTAAGCGAAACCAAGCAAACTTTGATATGCTTTGAGGTGCCTGTTGTTATCACACTTTAAACTCGCTTACTATATACAATAGTATCTGCTCTCTTTATCTCTTTCTCTATGCTTATTTATCATATGTAAAAATAAAGTAATTGGTGCATGCAAAAACAAAAGCAAACAACAATAAATGCCAAATCATTAGTGGGCCAACTGATTGCATATGTGTGCGTCCTTAACAAATACAGGAGGGCGACGTCAGCCAAGGAGCGCACACACACACACGCTCGACATACACTTGGGAGCATATGCATAAATAATGCGATCGCATTTTGAGAGTAAGCAGGAGAAACGTAACAAGTGGAGCACGAGCATCGCTTTGCTTTGTGGGGAAGCCGAATGGGCGGCTGAACGCGAGAGAGCGTTCGGTTCTTTCAGCATCCAGATGCAATTGGCTGTTCGTTTCGTTCGGCCGACGGGCGCTGGCACCGATTTTCAATATCATAAAAATAAAACTTGAAAACGTAAAGCAGTCAGTCTGTCTGAGTCGGTGCAACGTGACGGGTCGCATGAACAGCAGAGCAGCAGCCAGAGCTAAGCATAGCGTAGCGTTGACCGGCGTCTAAATTAAATAATATTCCGCGCGCCGCAAAGATCGTTTGTGAATAGTGGTCCAGTGTTAGTTCCTAGTTCCGTTCAGGGTGGTGCAGCTGCCCCCAGCAACAGTGCCCTTTAACGCCGCTGCCTTTTGCCTCAAAGTGTAAGTAAAAAAAAAAGCAAAACTAAAACTAAAACGAAATTCAACGGCAAAGAAAATAAAATATAAAATGTTTGACTCTCGGGCTCGGTTCGTTTGCTTGGCATTTGCGCAATTTGGTCGGCGTAAAATGAGACTGCCTTCGTGCTAATTGCGGCAAGCATGTGGGCCGGCGAGCTGGGGATGCGTTGGTGACATGCAACGAACAGCCAACAACAATAACAACAACAACAACAACAACACTTATAAAGCGGTACGGCTCTGTGTCCGTTGTTGTGTTCAGTTGCGTTGTGCGTTGACTTTGTGCCCAGAGGCAGAGTCGTCATCAGCATACCCTTTGCATTGGGAGTAATATGGCACCATTATTTTGTATTCAAAGCGCCGAGCATAAACCTTGCTAGTGACATCAACATTCAAAGTTTAGAATTCGAAACCCTCTCGCTCACTCTCTCTCGCTCTCTTATTTTTGCTGCTGTCAGTCAACTCAGCTGACCAGCCATTTCAACTACAAATGAACAATAGATAATTATACTTTTCAACAAGTTTCACATTTCTCAAGACATTGTTTTGGGAACATTTACAAAAGCTAAACAGAAGCTACCTGGTAGCGAAATAGTTCAAATTTTTATAATGTAAATGCTTTGCTTATTGATATTTTCTTTTGTAAGCTGAAAGTTTTCCTGCTTTCTCATGGGCGATCCTGGAATTGGAATATTCTTCATTCAAATAATGCCCAGACTAAGTGTTTGCATATAATTATATTTATTCAAAATTCAAATAGTTGCTTCTAAAAATCTCCATCTCCATAGAGCATCAGCGATTCGCATCATTAAAGGGTCTCGTGTGATTTGCCATCACCTCCCCATTTGGTAGTTTGGCTTTGCTCCTCTTTTGCGTTTACTTAAACGTAAACACTTTTTATGAACTACTACTGCCTACTGCCACTGCACTTGAGAAGCAGCAACAATGCGATGACGTTGCTGTTGCTGCTGCTGTTGTTGCTGTTGTTGCTGTTGTTGTTGTTGCTGCGGCTGTTGGTCAAAGTGTTAAACGATTTGCATCGTATTACACACACAGTTGTTGATGCTTCGCTGCCTGGCCATTGTCGCCAGAAGCTCGGTCCGCAGTCGCTGTCTCAGCTGCAGTCGCAGTTGGCGTCGCAGTCGAAGCTATTGTGCTAAGCCTTAAAGGGAGCATAAGAAGCTACAGCAGAGCAACTACCACCAACGATTTATCATAGCAGCAACAGCCGCAGCAGCAGCAGCAGCAACAGCAGCGTTGACGTTGACTTCAGCGTCACGAAATCGATCCGGATCTCTTAGCTTTGTGTATGTATGTGTGTGTGTGTGCTCTGCTTTGTGTGCGCAGCATAAAAAGTAATTTTGAATTTTTGAATCGTTAAAAGCAATTAATTGCCACTACGCAGCGGCAGCCAGCATGGCAGACAGTCAGTCCACTCCACTGCACTTCACTCCACTCCGGTTCCAGTTCAGTCCTGGCTCTCGCTATGCCTGGGAACAACGACTGCGCTGCCAGCTTTAGTGCCCAATTTTGTTGCAAATTTGTGCGTTCCGCGGAACTTGATGCATTTCATCTTGTTGTCATCAGAGTTTTCTCGTTCTTGCCGCCGATCGTCGCACATTCATTTGTCGCGTTAATGTGCCTCAGTTAGGCTGCGAGCGCGCACCCGACGTTGTCTTCACCTCCTGTTCACTCTGCCCCCAGAGTGTCTGTATCTGTATCTTCTTGGCATGTGCGGCATCTGCTGCTGCCGTCGCTGCTGCTGCTGATGTTGCAGCTGCATGTGGTGACATCCACACAAACACACACACAGGCGCACACGCACTCAACATACAACTTGAGTTTTGTTGTTGCTGCTGCTGCAGCGCCTATAGCTATAAAACATTAGAGCTTCCCATTTGCGTGCGGAGCTAGAAATTGTGACTGAACTTCAGCTTCAAGGGCAGCTAATATGCTTTGGCATATAGTGTATACACATATGTGTGCTGTGCTGAGTGTGGCAAGCAGTTTGTCTAGCTGTGGCATGCAGCATGATGCGCGCTTTGAAGTCCTGTCAAGCATTCATGTGTTTTTTTGAATTTTCATTGCTGCGTCGCTGTGGCAAATGCAAAGAATGATTAGTTAGTTGGTCAAAAGCGAAATGGCTAAAAACCGGTTCGCCGCAATCCTTCAACATAATCAGCATACAGAGACATACATATGTTGTTAATTATAAATGCTTAAGAGAGAGACAGCAGCAGCAGCAGCAGCTTAAGTCGCTAGATAAACATATTCATTGCAGATTCCTAAGCCTCAACGTTGAGCATGTTGTCGCTGGCGTTGACGCTGCTGCTCGCCTCGCTGGCAGCAGCAACCCTTACAATGCGTCAGCGCGACAGCAGCGATATTAAGGATAAAATCTTGGAGCTTCAATGCCTGGCACGCTGTGAATCCGCGGCGCATTGGCAACGTTGCCTCGATCAGTGTCAACTCGAACTGCTGCGTGCTCCACGCGCCGGCAGCTGTCCAAGCAGCGCTGCTAGCGCGCGCCAGACAGCGCATCTTTCTTGCCTGGACAACTGTGCTTACGATCATGACTGCAGCGAGGTGTACAAGTGCTGCGCATCCAGCTGCGGACCCGTATGCCTGGAACCCGTGGGCTTGCGCAACAACAGCCTGTTGCCCACCATACCAAAGATCTTGGCCTACAAGCTGCCGCGCAGCCACAAGGTGGAGTTGACTATTGAGTCCTCGCTGCTGCCGTATTATTTTCATGTCGAGGTGCGCTCACACATTGGACGTTTGTTTTCGGCACGCAAGCTGGGCATGTGGCAGCCACAGCGCGTGGAGAAGATTCTGGAGACGACCAGCAGTCGCAGCAAATTGTAGGTACTTCCACTGCATAAGCTAAAACAAACAGCGCGCATCTCATAGTCCATAACCATTCCACAGCATGGATATATTCTTCAACATACGTCCAGGTCGCTGGTACCAGGTGCGAGTGGCAGCTGTTAATGCTTATGGCTTTCGTGGCTACTCGCAGCCCTCACGTCCATTCACTTTAGCTACCAGTAAGTTAACTTTATATGCACAACAAACTATTAACTATTAAACGTTTCTATAGATCCCAAGCCACCTAAAGCGCCCAACGATCTGAAAGTCATTGCCAAGCATTATGATGGACGTCGCTATATGAGCGTGCGCTTGGTCTGGTGTCCATCCAAATCGAATTTACCCGTGGAGAAATACAAAATCATTTGGTCGCTCTACATAGGCAATAAGGAGCCCTTGAGCAAGGAAGCTACCATCTTTACAGAGAAGGCATATGTTAAGGACGTAAGCCACTTTATTTAGTTATTAATTTATAATTTAGTATATTTTCTTTTATGTTTTTATAGACGCATCAATTCGAGATTAATAAACTGCTGGCCAACTCTTCCTACTACATTCAAGTGCAGGCCATGTCAATAAGCGGAGCACGTCGTCTAAAGTCGGACAAGAAGGCGCTGCTATTCAATACAACGCTGCAACCTATGGAGCCGCAAGCGCCACTCGAGTGTGGCACGCATAGCTACAGGCATAGACACCATCAACATGCCAGCAGCAGCATCAGCCTGGAGTTGAGTTCCACGCCAACAATAAACACCAATGAACTGGCGGGCAGCGTGGAGTTGGCAGTTGGCAGCAGAGCGAACTATGAAGTACGTTTCCGTTTAAACCGGAAATTTGGCATGATTGTGCAAATTTTGGGATTTCAGCCACACAAGGAGAAGTAAGTGATATACCCTGCCCGCCACCCAACCAAATCGTTTCTAATAAACAAGTGTTATGCATGTCTAAACAAATTGCTCAATCACACAAAAAAAAAAAACATATTAAGCAAGCAATTATTTAATAATTATTGCAGAGTGTACGAACTGTGCCCCCAAGAAACGAATTGTGAGCAGCGCGAATTCAGCGCCATTCGTGTGAAAGTGAGTACAAAAACAACAATAATAATAACAATCAAACCATTAATAACAACAAATGTTTGCCACGAGCTCAAATCGTGCCGGTCAACTAATTAAAAATCTTTTTCATTTCTTACTCATTTATTTATTTTGCTTTTGTTTTTGCCCCGATTTGAGTTTCGGATTCTCAATGGCAAACCATTTGATTGCCCGCATTTGACACGAGAAACACGTTTACCAACTTACTTCAACTGCTGCGCAAATAAAATGGTTTTCCTACTAACTTATAGCTTGGCGACTAATTTATTGCTATAAAAATATGTTCCACAGAACTATAGTTTAAAGTTCTATAATTTTAAATCAAACTCTTAATTTCTTTGCAGAAGGATTCATTAGAGTTTAGCAAATTAAAATATAATACAACTTACATGCTGAAGGCGTTGCATCCGGAGCACAATTCCGTGCTGGCTGACAATGACCAGGACAACAATAAGCCATTTGTATTTACCACGCCCAAGTGCGAAAGCTTTCGCAAGCGTTTTCCCAAAATGCAAATCAAGTGCAGCGATTGATGCACTGCACTTGTAACTCACAGAACTTGAGATTATAACTTACTAGCTTGTAAATAATTGTATTTACCAACTTGATTTTTTACATATTGTTAACTTTAAGCATAACAACATTAAATGTTGCGCTTGTCACGCATTTTATTTAAACAAATCCTTAAACTCTTGTATATCCTGCGCCAGTTGGCTTTGACTAGATTGCGGCGCCTGTGGCAAGCCCAATAATTTGCATTTGTCCAGCGGCACATTATGTTCGATTAAGGCTGCAATAAGTCGAGTAGTATATAGTACAGGTCCGCCTACCAAGTGCAGAAAGTCGTAATGCTTATCGCGTCTGGCGCTGAAGAGAATACGCTTGGATACAAAGTCGCTATAGTTGCTAATGCGTCCCACGCAGACATAACGCTGGAGTGAAGGCGCATAGACCTCGATGCTGGCACGTAAGCTTTCAGCAGGCGTAAGACTGTGCGCAGGCGCGTAAACAATGCGGAAGGGCACATCCAATGCTTTGTAGAAGTCTGTGGCTAAATGTAGGATCAGCTGCAGTTCTTCATCCGCTTCCTCAGGCTTAAGTGTGGCCACAAAACTCTGCACTGCATTCGTTTGTGTGGCTGTGTAGAGACTGGGAGTGGGTCCGTTGAGCTCAGCTTCCGCACGATTGTAGCTGCGACCGCAACAGACGTAGCGTAGCGGCAGCACGGAAGGATAAACGCATAGCTTGGTCATGGCGCCCAGATAACTTTCAAAGGCAGCGCCGCCTGTGAGATACGCAGTATTTAGTTTATTCTGCAGCTGCTCCTCGCATACTAGCTGATAGTGATCCATGGGTGTGGCATTAGCTTCCAGCAGCACACAACGCACAAAGTCCGGATTGGAGGTCTGCACAAAGTCACCCTGGTTAACAAAATAAGCTGCCAGCGCTTGCATAGCTTGTATATCAAAGTGCGCTGCTTGCTTCATCATGTAGTACCGATTGTTGTCCATAAATTGCACCATCTCAGTACACTCCAAGTGCGAAGACGCCTCTTTCTCAGCGTTGGGCAATGTACGGCGATAGATAAGCTGTTCCTGCTGCCCAACAGGACAGTCTGCATGCAAGGCATTTGGCAAATGCAAAAAGTCATGTATAAAGTCATCCTCAATCGGGTAGAGCTTCTGCTTGAGTGTCTTCACATCATTGCGCAACGCTTTACCGCGCTCTTTTAGCGCTTCCAGCTCTGTTGCAGCTGCGCCGGATTTTGTCAATGATTTCAGTTGCTTGGTAAGCGCATCACGCTCCTGGTCGAGCCGCTGTAGTTGCTCGTGATGTGTCTGATAAAGTTGAAACTTGCGAAGCAATGTTTCCAAATTAATATTCAATCCTCTACTCTGTATACTCTGCTCCAAAGCCGGCTGGTCACGAAACGTCCCGGCAAAGTCCAGATATGGCTGCAGAGTCACATAGTTTTCATTTGCCTTATCTCCCGTAATATATAATGCCGATATATGTCGCCTTAGAGAGCGGCTTTTATTTAAAACATGCCGAAGCTTCAACATTTTAAGGTTTGTTGTTTTCGCCAACATCAACTACCAGCTGTTAACCAGGGCTGTTGAAATTCCAAAGCTATATATCGTACGCAGGTTAAGAGGTATCGAATAATTATCGATCATAAGACCATAAAACCGCGTATTTCAAAGTAACTAATTGTATACTATTTTCGAAACGAACTATTTCATTATCTAGCAGATCTTAATTTTTAACTTATATGTTATTTAAATTTGTGCTTTCACAAAAAAATTAATTGCTAATCATTAAAACATTTTGTTACAACAACATAAAACTGTGTTGTATCTTAGACTGACTATATATTTAATTTACTGTCAATAAAAAGAATGAAACTGAAAGTTCAATGTGTTTTTAATAACAGCATAAAAGTAAAACATGTACAGCCCCAATAATAATAATAATAGATTAAGGGGCAAACGGATAGAGTCAAATTAAAATTATTTACAATTCTTAATTAATTCCTTCCAAAACTTGAGCAAAACTCGGTGGGGCATTAAAGTTAATGACTGCCTTATAAATGAGCTCTTTCCACTGCTCCAAGGTTAAATTCATGTCTTCAAAGCTTTGATCATATAAAGGCGACGTACGTTCATCGCTAGGATCTGCATACTTTTGCAAATACGGATGGGCTAAGGCCTGCTCGGCTGTTATGCGCTTGTCAGCGTCGAGTTCCAGCATCTTTTCCAGCAGATCTATAGCCAATGGATTCGCGTTTGCAAAGACATCCTTAAAGCTACGACCCTGCGAAGGAGGCAATGATTGTAAGTAGTTGCGTGCATTTTCCGAAGTTATTTTGCTTAAAAATTCAGCTGATGGAGAGCCCAGCATTTCCATAATTAGGTTCAGCTGATGTATGTGATCCGTGCCTGGAAAAAGTGTCTTAAGTGTCATCAGCTCAGCCATGATACAGCCCACAGACCAAATATCGACAGTCTGTGTGTAATGCATCCAATTGAGCATTATTTCAGGTGCACGATACCAACGAGTGGCCACATAGCCCGTCATCTCATTTTCCGTGGGGCGTGCCAAGCCGAAGTCCAGAATGCGCAGTTCACAGTCCTCGTTGACGGCAATGTTGCAGGGCTTAAGATCCCGGTGGATAACGCCAGCGCTGTGAATATACTTCAAGCCACGTAGTATTTGATAGACCAAAAACTGTACATGATCATCGGACAAGGATTGCATTTTAATAATATTGTTGAGGTCCGCATCCATCAAGTGTGTCACCAGATAGACATGCTCAAAGTTCTCAAGCGTTGTCTGCTCTGGGTTTGGGTGGAACACATCCAGCAAACCTATTACATTTTCATGATCCATGTGCTTAAGCAGCAATAGCTCCCGATAAGTGCGTTTCGCATGTACAGTTGATTGAAAAGGGCGTGATAGCTTTTTAATTGCTACAAATTTGTTTGTGCCACGAACTCTGGCCTTGCACACTTGACCGTATGCGCCAGAGCCAACTGCTTGCAGCTTTTCGTAGATCTCTGGCACCTCCCATTCCGTACGATTGATCTCCAATTTATAATACTTCTGCTTATGACGCGCCGTCATGATTAACTGTTGAAAGTAACAAAGTAAACACTCCCCAATACCAACAGAAAGCTAGCTGATTAAGTATATCTTTATCTTGGAATTCCAGTCAACGCAAAATCGACAGCAACGGCCAAACACTGAAAGCATTATTTTTATGTATTGTGTTTATATTTATAACTATTACATACTTGGCCGAATTGCTGATGCGCTACAATTTCTAGTTGATGCATAAGCTGAAGTTTCCAAAGAATAAGTGGCAGAATATAATTAGATTAATTATATTAAATTCGTTTATTCCTTTTTATTATCTGAAGATCATTAGTTTACCCCTATTTTAAGATCAGCGTAAAGAAACTTTTGTGTTATTGTTTTGAACGTTACTGTGCTGGATGACATCGTGTTGGAAGGCGTTGCCAATTTGAAATGTGAAAACAGCTGATATAATGTAAACATGAAACTATTGCTGTTACAACAAATATATCGTAGCTCGCTCAGTTATAGTCGCGCTCTCAAGCACAAAATTCGCAAATTGCACTAAAATACTGAACTAAACCGTATCACTAACGCGCTTGCGCGCTCTACGCAGTGCTTATCAACTAATTTAATCTAATCGCGCCAGTGTTAAAACAGTCCACCGGGATCTATAATTTTGCGCCCCCAATCAAGAACAGTTGTTTGTAAACGCCTTACGCGAACAGTGTGTGGTCAAAAGTTCTGCTGTATTCTTGTATGGTATAAATAATAAGTAAGTTGATAAAATCAAAGAACTTTTACCTTTGAAACGTGGAGATAAGTAACGTAAAGTGGCTTGGCAAGCATAAATAATAATAATCAAACCAATTAAGATTTGCGGTCATGTCATCTGTGAGACGAAATGTTGCCGAAACTGACCTTTGGAATGAATCGCAATTTTTAAATATTTATTTATGCATATTTGCTTTCCACAGTTAGCAACGTTTCTACTTCGATTTGCCTAAACCAACAGTAATACATGCTCCTCGATAAGATTAGCCGGAGGTTCAAAGAGTATTTTAGGCAATAACTTCAAGTGGTGTGTTGCTAAAGGTTGAGGGTAGCTTACAATAAAAAACCACCCTCTGCTTGTACTTGCAGCTTACAATGACATCAACATTGCTACCCGGTAACATTGTTTACGGCGGTCCCATCACCGCGCATGAGGCCCAGGACTACCGTTCATTGGGTCAATATGTTTTGGACAAGTACAAGAGCTTTGGTGACCAAGTCGTTATGATTGATGCAGTCACGGGTGTGGAATACACTGCAAAGTATTTGTACGAGTCTACTGTAAGAATGGCGCACATACTTCAGAAGCTTGGTGTCAAGCACAACGATGTGGTGGGTCTGTCCAGCGAGAATAATATTAGCTTTGCTATAGCAATGTTTGCTGGCTTTGCTGTGGGTGCTACTGTTGCACCTTTGAATGTAACTTACTCTGACCGCGAGGTGGACCATGCTATAAACCTATCACATCCTAAAATCATATTCGCCTCAAAGATGACAGTGGACCTGGTAGCTAAGGTAGCGAAAAGGAATAAGTTTGTCAAGGGCATTATTGCGCTTAGTGGGTCATCCAAAAACCATCCCAATGTGTATTCCTTTACGGAGTTGATGAGCAATGACAAATTTAAGACACCAGCTGACTTTACATCGCCATTAGCTAACAAAATTGAGGATGTGGCCTTGATTGTTTGCTCCTCTGGTACTACTGGTCTTCCGAAAGGCGTTCAACTGACGCAGTTCAATCTACTGGCCACACTCGACTCGCAAATGTAAGGTTTCTATAAGTTATTTTTGTTGAATGTTGGTTTACTATATTTTGCTTTATAGTCAACCCACAATGATGCCGTTGAACGAGATTACTCTGCTGACAGTTATACCATGGTTCCATGCGTTTGGCTGCTTGACGCTCATCACATGTGCCTGCATGGGCACACGTTTGGTTTACTTGCCCAAGTTCGAGGAAAACCTGTTTCTGGGAGCCATTGAGGTAAGTGCAAATACAATAAATTTAATAGTTCCTTACCCAACATCTATTGCTTTTAGAAATACCGCGTGATGATGGCATTCATGGTGCCACCACTTATGGTGTTCCTAGCCAAGCATCCCATTGTGGACAAGTACGATTTGTCATCACTGATGGTTTTGCTTTGTGGTGCAGCGCCACTTAGTCGTGAAACTGAAGATCAGATCAAGGAACGCATTGGTGTGCCATTCATACGCCAGGGCTATGGATTAAGCGAGTCTACTTTGAGTGTGCTGGTGCAGAATGACGAGTTCTGCAAGCCAGGCAGCGTCGGCGTTCTGAAAGTTGGCATCTCTTGCAAGGTTGTTGATCCGGATACGGGCAAGATATTGGGCAAGAATGAGCGAGGTGAACTTTGTTTCAAGGGCGATGGCATAATGAAAGGCTATATTGGCGATACACAGTCTACACAGACTGCTATTAAGGATGGCTGGCTGCACACTGGGGACATTGGATATTTTGATGACGACTTCGAGTTCTTTATTGTGGATCGCATCAAGGAGCTCATTAAATACAAGGGCTTCCAAGTGCCACCCGCAGAGATTGAGGCACTCTTGTTAACACATGACGACATAAAGGATGTGGCCGTTATAGGCAGGCCGGATGAAGAGGCGGGTGAATTGCCAATGGCGTTTGTGGTTAAGCAGGCCAAGGTGCAGTTAACAGAAGAGGATGTCATCAAGTTTGTTCACGAGCGTGCTTCTCCAGCCAAGCGTCTTCGTGGTGGCGTCATTTTCGTAGACGAAATACCCAAGAATCCAAGTGGCAAAATCTTACGTCGCATTTTACGCGACATGCTAAAGAAACCCAAGTCCAAATTGTAATTGCATTCCGCATTAACAATTCAGTTAATTATTTTGTATACTTAAATACCAAACCTCGTGCCACGCATAGAGACAGGCAGAGTCTAAGAAAATGCAATTGTACAAAAATATGTTTATACATACGCTTTATTATTGCAAAACTTTGTTCTTATCATTTCATTGTTTTATAAACTACCAACTGGTTGAATTGTGTTTTAGATATACGCCTAAGTGGTTTTATTTCTATTCAAAGTATTTCCTTGTTTTTAAGTCTAAATAAAAGCTATATCCATACAGCTGTTGCTTACCGTTTGGTTTGTATGACATTATGCAGGCTATAGCTAATGTCTGGATCTTATATGTTAGTTAGAATTGCCGTCTGTCTGAACTAACAATAACAAGTTACTTATATAAACAACTACATACTTGTACAATATATAAGTAAGTACAATCTCAACTGTTACGAGTATAACAAACATTCGTATAATTTTCTTATGCTTTGGCTTCATATTGTTTCAGTTTCGCTTGCTTTCACGTCTATATAAAAGTATGTAATATGAATATATATTTTTTTTAAATATTTAACTACATGCTTGTGTTTTGTAAATAACATTTGGAAAAAGGTTTAGGTTTACTATCTCTCTCACACTGGTTTTGTTTTTCTTATTGGAGGCGCTGAAACTGCATATATGTATGTATATTGTAATTTTTGGTAAATATAGTTTTATGTATATATATATTTGTATATACTATATAGATTTGTTGTATGCTTTGTATTAATGTCTGTCTGAGCTCTCTAGCATTAGTTCACTAATTATTGTGTATGAAACCTTAAATGTAAGAGAAATGCTTTTGGTTTCTATTTTGGAAATATCGTAAGTAAATAGTTTGTGTAAAATGTCTAGGGCCGAGCAAAGCCCCTAGTTGATGCATTACTAATCGACTTGGTGCTTCTTCACTTATAATTAAAACTAGTACAAGAGAAATTAGATTTAATTTAGTGGCTCATTTTCGTTAGTTTACGTTAAAATTAAACAAATAGTGCATATGAAAGACATTTTTGATCCATACTTGTTTTTTTTTTTTTTTTTAGTTTTTGGCACAATTTTGACAACACATTTCTAGTTTGACTGATTGTCTGTTGTGAGCAAACTATATTATTTCAATTGGTGTGTGTTATGTGTGTATATGTGAATAAGAATATTGTTAAAAAATTATGTTAAAGTCCCCAGGACCAAGTCAATAGACAAAAAATAGTGCTTGCGATTTGACAAAAAGCAAATAAATTTTGCAATTATCTTTGGCATTGTTTGTTGTTCCAAGTAGTAGATCGCGATCGATTGCGGCGGATCATACAATAATTTCCATGCGATTTGCCTTGCGCGTTACTTTTGGCGGCCCTTGCGCCAATTCCGACATGCCGCCGTATTTAAATGAAAAGATTACTGTCTGCTGCCCAAAATTAGCTTCAAATCTAAAAAATAAATCATTAGTGATGTGTACTGTATGTTACTGAATAGTTAAGGGTACTTACTCTGTACTTATGTGTATCTCCGGTGGTTTGCCTGTAGCGTTTTGTATAACGAGAAACATTTTGGTAACAATTTCAATAACATGGCCAGTTTGAAATACAAAATCTCCCTTCTTACGACCAAGTTCCGACTGTAAAACCAGATAGCATAGATTTGTAGTCAATGATTAAGATAAAACTTTTATTATTTACCGCTTTTACATGAAACACTGCAATATCGTCGAGATAAGGACTCAATGACATGCGATAAATCTCTGAGGCAGGCACACGATATTTTATTTGCAATGTGCGCTGATCCAGCAAAAGTAACGATGATGTAGATAACACCAGCAATATGGGCACAAACTGAAAATAGGCAAAAGCATAATTATATTTATATATTTAAAAGAGTTAAGTAGAAACCGTACCTTGCCACTGGAGCGTGCTATTTTGTTGATTATATCAGCAAATACCACATACTGGTCATTGGTCTCGGCGCAAATCTTTTTCCATTGTTGATTATGACGCAAACGCACATAATCGCCCACAAAAGGATGGCCAACGCTATAAAGCATAAAGTAAGCTTATTAGGGGAATTTTGTAAATAGACTCTTGGTTTTTGCAAACCTTTGCGCATAGGAGGCTTTGCGATCCTTGAATATAATGCTGGCTGTAACTTTTTCCCGCATTCTATTGCGTGCTGTTTGATCGAATGAGTTGCGATATATATAACACTTCCAGCGATGATAGATAGAGCGCAATAATCGCGATGCATCTGCCAAGAATCCAGGTGCTGCTGGCCACTCGCCGGACAGCGGGCTGAGTGTGTTGGGCGGCAGGCGTAGAGGAATAGTGAGTAAGTACTGGCGTATTTTCCATTGATGATAGTAACGTGCAATGACTTCCACGGCCCACTTGACCTGGCGCTTGTACTTTAATGTACGGTACTCTTCACGTGCCTGCAAGCATAAGTTTAGTTAGTAAGCAACAAGTATACGCAATGTAAACTTCACATGCGCTAGCTTTAAGCTACAAATAAGCAAAAGAATAACATGCAGTGCTTACAACACGATATAAACTCCATAAATGCCTACGGCCCGTAAAGGGAATGCCAAAGCGGCACTCCTACAAGTAATAGAAATGTAAGAAAGAGAAAACATTCAACTGAGCATGCAAATGCTGCATTGCAGTTTTAACTTACTCGCCACGTGCGCCACGCACTCGAGATGACCATTTGACTGTGTCGCATGCGATTAAAACGCTTGCGCGCATGATACATGCGAAACATCTTTTGGATAAGCACGGCCAGCTCGGCGATACGCAGTCGTCGAAACTGCTCCAGTTCATAGACAGTGCGCGGACTACGCACGAACACATTCTTGGTGCCAATTGTAAACTCTGCCGAGGGCAATGGTAAATTGCGTATGATCAATGCGATGCCCTCCACTTGGCTGCCGCCGTGAAAATGCGGCCAGGTTAAGCTATTAAGCAGCTTATAGCGTTGAAAGAACTTGACATGCGACAAGTGATAGCAGTGTCCAGTACGACAAAGATGCACCAGTGGCATTAGCGACATGTAGCGCACCTGATGCTGCACCAGCGCCAAATCAAACTGATGCGACTGCTTGCACTCGTTGGGCTTAATGCAGAATACATAATGCGCGCGACGATGCTTGACAATGGCCAACAGCGTTTGCAGCTGCGTGCGTATATTCGAGCTGAGTGTTGTGGGTTTTTTGCTCGCCTGGCGACGTGGGTTGCCCTCGGGGAAGAGACTCTGCACCAGCGCTAGCTTGCTCTGATAAAACCCAGCGCTTATGTACTTGGGCAACGTATCAGAGTTCTTTTCTAGAAAGCGATGAATCGAGTAGTTAACAACATTGGCAAAATGGCGTATTCTAAAAATAACAGCATAGATTAGTTTAAAGTTATTTGACTTAGATATGTGACTTACTGAAATGACATGGAATTGCTGCCGCTGGTCATGAAGTTGGGATGTCCGGCGCAGCATTGCTGCACGCGCAACAACAACGCCTCATTGCTGCTTAGGTGCGGCTCATTAATTAGACTCAATATGCCATAACTGGGCTTATCAATCAGCTCGCAGATGGACTCGTTGTCAAAGTAGTCAATGCGTGACCATTCCAAACCCTCGCGCAAATAAAGCTCCTGCTCTGAGCGCAGCACATTGAAGACAAAGTTCTGCAAAAACATTGTTACTTAAATTAAGCCATAACTTAAAAAAAAGTCTTGTATTAACCTGATGTATTTTTTCCGCGCTGTAGTTAATGGCAAATTGCTCAAACGAATTATGATCTGACACCTCAAAGCCATAAAAGTCCAACAAAGCAAGATTCTTCTCGCGCTGCGTAGACTTTAAAGACTCATTGATTTTATTTACTAGCCAGGTAAAGAGTCTGCTGTATAGCGTGCGACAGAGCGTATTACGATTACTGGAAGCTTGCCTCGCATCCATTTCGCAGCCCACATCCTCTTGAGTGCTGTTCGTGCTATTCGCTCTGGTCAGGCAATTAATTAAAATTTGAGCTTCCAAGTTGAGTAACTGCGCTGTCTCTTGCACTTCTGCAAGTTAAATTCAGTTAAATAAGTTAATAGGATTTTAAAACTTGCTTACGCACCATAAACATTTGAAACCTGACAGCCTTCGGTGCCATCAATGTTAGTCACAGGCACAAATATAAAATTGCCCAGCTTCAAGACTACGGCAATAACGCGAAAAATAGAGTTGATCTCATCACAACTTAAGCCAAGCACGTCCAGTGAGCGCTGCAAAAGCAATTAACATTTTAATTTGACTATAAAGCATTGAAGGTAAGCTTTGTAACCTTTGTATAATGAAAATTGGTGCGGTCTTCCTCCATGCCAGTTGTATTGCGCAGCAGCTCGTACTTTTCCACATTGCGAAATAGCTTAAGCGATTCTGAAAGACAACAAATTGTAATATATATTGAAAGCATCAACCGCAGGCTGTGCCTACTCACTCAACAATTGCAGATCAGCACCCAGCAGCAATTGGTAGAATATATGAAAGTTGCGTTCTCCTATGATGGTGTCTGTGATGCGAGTCTGTGAAGAATAAAGTATTTAATGCAATTACAGAAATTTAACTACTGAATGTAAAATTTGTGCGGCAATTCAAACCTTTTCCAGCATATCTTATAAAGCACAGGCATGTAAGTAATTGTATAAAGTTTAACAATGATTAACACAGCGCTTTTTAGTTAACTTACAATGTGTTATGTGCACGCCCATGGGATCCCCTTTAAAGTCAATCTCAATGTCAAACAGTTTGCCCTAAAAGCCGGAGATTATATATATTAAATCTAATAAATTATTATTTCATCCGCCTCTTACATATCTGCTGGAGTTGGTGTTCTTAAGCGTGCAAGCATTGCCCATGGCTTCCAGAAAAACGTCAGCACAGGTGACGCATTCGCGCAGGCGTTGATTCGGTGACTTGTGGCGCCGATGCAGTGAAGAGCTGACTGAGGGCGTTGGCGACACTGAGGTGCTGCCAAACACTTTGCTTAGCTTGTGTGCATCGTACAGCGATATGCGCTGCTGGGAGCCCATGTTCAACTGTCGCTCTGGCTGGCTTTCTGTGGAAAGCTGACGCACAAGATTTGAGCAGCTGCCGCGTTGCGGCTGCGTTTGATGGTGGGCAGTGGATAGGCGACTGTTGCTGCTATGCATCAACAGCAGCGCTGCATCGCGTTCCTCCTTTTCCAAGCTTTGAGCGCGTGTGCATTTGCTGTGACCACACTGGCGACAGCCATGCGGCATATATTTGGGCGAGGCGCTGCAGGCTGTGGCCTTTGGCGTTGGCACGTAGGCATTGGCAGTGCAGTTGCTTACTTGTGTTTGTTGATGCTTAAAGCAAGATTTTGTTGGATGCGTGTGTGCATACGCCCCGCCTACTGTTTCCAGCAGCGTGCTTATGTTCTCCGTGCTCTTGTGATGCGTGAAATCGAATTCCACAATCTTTTCACGCATATTGCGCCTGGCCTGGCGCTCGATGCTTTCGGTGCGCGTGCGTGCGCGCTGTGAGGGACCTGGACCTGGTGAAGGTGACTGGCGTCGTGAGCTGGACGCTGCTGCTCCACTGGCTTTACAAATTACATAGTTGCCCGTGGCGGAGCAACTGCTTGAGGCGCGCCTATGGGTTTGCATTGCGGCAACGCCAGTTGCTGAGCTAGTGGAGGACTGTTTGCGCAAGACGTTTGGTGTGCCGCTGCTGCTGCTGCAGAGTGCACGATCCTGTATGTGTGTGAGAAAATTGACAATCATTTTGAAAGTCTCCGTTTTGCCAGCGCCACCCTCGCCAGTAAGCAACACGCATTGATCCTCGCTGTGATCCTTAAGAGACTGATAGGCCAAATTTGTAAGCCCATAACTAAACAAGGTTAAATATATGTTAATATTTAAATGTTGGTTTATGTTGAGTCTTGTAACATACATGTGTGGTGGTAACTGAAAAATGCCTTTATTGCCATAGTTCCGTATGTTGTCCAGCGAATGCTCGGATATGTGATGATATGGATTCAGCGCCACAACAGAAGTTCCAATATACGTCTAGAGCATATACTCTTAATATTTGAAACACTTTGAATTATTCATTTACTCACATATATATGATCGCGTTTATAACGCTGGTGTATGTTGCTTATGAAGCTATCCTCAGATAGGTTTTCCAGTAGAACTGAATCCCAGGTGCCAATCTCCTGTTCCATTTTGTCTGGCGGGGACAACGGCAGTAGCAACAACAAACACGACGACGACAACAAATGCAAATGCAGCGCATAACATTTGAATTTATCAACTGCAATGACATGGACAAAAGAAATGTGTCAATTGTGTATATAATTGCATAATTTAGCGTCAAGTGTCGCGCTTGTATTTGGTCAAATCCGTGTTTTGATTTTCTGATTGAATTATTGATTTTAATTTTCAATAGCAACAGTGTCATGTTCATAGGAATTTGTATATCCGAAACACTTGCTGCGCTTGGTCATGCCTGCATTTAAGTTTCTCATTTCATTTATAGCACTTAGACTCGTTTTCATTTTATTTTATATTTAAAAAACACTTTTGTCTACCTTTTTAAACGGTTTTTGTTCATTTTGTAGCAAAACACAATGCACTATGGGCTATGGTGGATGATACTCGTATGTTTGAAAGTGTGCTAGTCGAGCTACACGCTGTCATCCATTCTGTGATAGAAGCAAGTAAAACATAAACAAACCACAGTTAAAATTAATAAAAGACTAATATTAAAAATATGACCACTGACGAGCGTAACTTTCGATCAAGTTATTATGAAAAAGTCGGGTGCTACAGCGTTGAAGAGAAAAAATCGCTCAACAAGTTGCTGCAAGATGATGTACGCAACTTGTCCAAGCTGAAGCATTTTGTTTATAGTTACACAGTTCCAGCCCAGCAGCGTTGTCTCCTTTGGTGTCTTATCATGGGCGTCATTCCCCTACATAAAAGTAATACTGAGTTTATAAGAGATCAACGGCGCCAAACCTACGAGGATTTGCTGCGTGCTGTAACTGTGATGAGATGTGTAGACTCCACCAAGTCCAAGGATTTGGTGATGCTTAAAATGTGGCTACTAGAAAACAATCGCTTGCTCCACAATTACCAAGCAGCCCAAACAGATGACAATCAATTTGTAGAAATCGTGCGTACGCTGCTTCATATATTTGAAGACGATGTAGAAATCTATTGGATCGCTAAGGAGTTTTATCAATATACACGTGAACTAAAAAAGGAATGTGGAAAGCTGAAAGACTTGACACAAGTTGTACTCAAGCGCGAGGATAATAAACTATTTTTGTAAGTGCACATTAAGTACTTTTCTTCAGATTGTTTCACATCTCACTTGCAGATACCTAGAAAAACTTGGATTGTTCGATGCCAATTCGAAACTACTGGACAACTGGTACACCACTTGCTTTGCTGGCGTTATCTGTGAGACTGTGCTGGTTAAGGTGTGGGATAAGGTTTGTGGTGGTGCCAGAAAGATAGTCATGTTTCTGTTTTTGGAATTGGTCAAGGATATAAGATCGTTAATATTTGATTTAAATTCGCTTGAAGAGCTCAAAGTACTCATTGAAACTGTGAAGGATCTGGATGGCGTCATAGTACACAAAGCCATAAAATCGTGGCATAGCAACAACAGTGAAGTTGAATACGTACACTGATTAACAAATATAGTTTTTAACAATTTTGTATTTAATAAAAGTAAATAATTTAAGCCACTAAATGTACTTAAATACCACGTCCTTTTTGTCAGCTACCGTTTGTAGTTCCAGCGTGACGGGGCACTGCATCCAATATGAAAGCAGCTCCTCCGTATATCCAATAAGGAAGTACATCTTGCGTGGGCTTATGGCCTGGCGAATGATGGAGGCAATTCGGATAGTATTATGTTGTCGCTTGATAATGATTTCGGAGACCACAAGTGCATGCCAGGTGCCAGTTATAAATTTGCGTATAAACACATCCTCAATTGCAGTTTGCGATGGACGCAAGGCATCCTTCATCGTGGCTATTTGCATACATTAAATATATCATTTTGAGAACTAATTCAAAATGTAGAGGACTTACATGTGTTCCAAGAGTTCCATGATTTGCGATGTCCAATAAAATGCGGGGGATTAGCCATTTCGTAGGTCAGTGGACGATCGCGCTTTGTGGTTATGCGGTAACGTCCAGACTGCACCCGACAACAAACGGCGCTAGTGTGTATGGAAGATTTGCTGCTCAAGCTGATTTGTGCCTCAGCCAATGGAACCACTTGCGTGGTCATCTGTAAAGACAGATTATCATGTGTTTGTACAACAATATATATTGTTTAATTTACCTTTTTCAAGAAATTCATTTCTATTTAGCTCTTTACAACACGGCGTTTGAAACAGCTGATTTTTTTGTGACGTAACGCTATAACGCATTGCTCGATAATTGCTAAATATGATAAACGCCTACGCGATATATTTTCATTTGAAGAATATCGATAGCTTGATATAATATAAACAACTCTAACTGTGACAAGTGATCGAAGCACCTAGGTAGCCCATAGGGATCGATAGGCGCTTGGTAAACCTTTCGCGGCATGCCTACCTGCGTGCTAACGGGCACCTTTTGAAATTTGCAGGTAATTTTTAGTTCCTGGAACGCATACAGGCACAAATCCAGGCTCGCGGGTGTTAAGGTTAGGCCTTGGCAAATTCTCAAAAGTCGCCATTCATTCGCAAACATGACGTTGAACGAGAGCGACGCGCACAAGCAACTGGAGCTGACGCGCAATTTTCTGGAACTCTCACGAAATGCAGACACCTGTGCGGCACTGCGCAGCTCTGACTGTATACAATTGTTGGTGCAAATTCTACACGCAAACGATGACAGTGGAGCAGCGGCCAAGAAGAACGCCAGTCTGGCGCTACACAACATAGTGCACAGTCACTTGGACTTGAAGGAGCGTCAGCGGGAGGTGAAAGTGCTGCGACTACTGGACCAGATACACGACTACAGCTGCAACTTTCTGCGCACGCAGCTACAAAGTGGTGGCGAGTCCATAGCTGATGACGAAGAGCGTCATCCCTTGGCTGCGGTGAAGTTGCTAATGAAAGCCAGCTTTGACTCAGAACATCGTCAAACGATGTGCGAGCTGGGCGCACTTAAGGCCATACCAAATCTCATACAACTGGATCATGCTGTACACGGACCGGCCACAGGACGCGAGCAATGCAATCTGCTGAGACGCTATGCGTTGATGACACTCACGAATCTCACGTGTGGCGAGGAGAACAACAAATCACTGCTCTGTGGCCAAAAACAGTTTATGGAGGCGCTAGTGGCACAGCTTGACTGCAATGCTACAGACCTGGATGATCTACTGCAGGCAACTGCCAGTGTGCTGCGTAATCTCTCCTGGCGCGCGGATAAACACTTAAAGACCATATTTAATGAGCTGGGCACGGTGACCGCCTTGGCAGTGGCTGCCATGAGCAACAAAAGTGAAAATACTTTGATGGCCATACTCTCAGCGCTCTGGAATCTCTCAGCACATTGCAGCACCAACAAAGCAGAGTTCTGTGCCGTAGATGGTGCTTTAGCGTTTTTGGTTAAGATGTTGAGCTACGAAGGACCAAGCAAGACGCTGAAAATAGTGGAAAATGCTGGCGGCATATTGCGCAATGTGTCCAGTCATATTGCAGTGTGTGAACCTTATCGCCAGGTCTTGAGGCAACACAACTGCTTGTCCATATTGCTGCAGCAGCTCAAGTCAGAGAATCAAACAGTGGTCAGCAACTCTTGTGGTACGCTCTGGAATCTATCAGCCAGGTAAAGTGCATACATACATATCTACATAATATTAAAGTCCATACTAAAGTATAAGCTTTGCAGATGTCCCGAGGATCAGCAATTTCTCATAGACCACAACGCTATTCCTTTGCTGCGCGCGCTTATAAATTCCAGAAATGCGTTGATTGCTGAAGGCAGCGCGTCAGCTTTAAAGAACCTGGTCAACTATCGCGCGGCACTGCAGCTAGCCCAGCAAACGCCTGTAAAGGAGCTCAGCAATGGACATGCTGAGACGCTGCCACGTCGCTACAGTTCGCTTCGGCTGAGCAACAATCCCACAGGCTCGCTTAAGAAGCTGCGTGCCACAGCAAGCAGCACCAGTTCAAACAACACATTGCCACGTAAATGTGAAAGTCGCGAGTCGCTTTACTCTGCTAAATCTGATACAGATTCAACAAAATACTCAACCAAGTCCGACAGTGCCTTTGAGCAACGCAAACTAAGCGTTGCCACACCCCAGACTACACACTATCGAACATCGACGGAGGAGCAGCCCATAGATTACTCCATGAAGTACAGCTGCAACGACACGAAACCTAACTATGATATAGCTATAGATATGGATCAACCTACAGACTTTAGCGTGCGCTATAAAGAACCCAAGCCAACAGCAAGCAATGCTGCTAAACAGGACAGCAATGAGATATTACTTATACTGGATGAATCTGGAGCTAGTTGTGCCACTGTTAAGCAGCCGCTGGCCAAGTCCGCCTCAGCTTGTGATTTAAGCAGTGATCAGGTGGCACGCCCAAGTACGTTAAGCTTGCGCAGCAATGCACTGGAAAATCTAACCACAGTGCAGCCTGTGGAAGCCGAGCATGGCGAGCGACCCATCAACTATTGCGAGGAAGGCACGCCTGGCTGCTTTAGTCGCTTCGACTCGCTCAACAGTCTAACGGATGCAGGCAAGCTGGAGAAACAGTCTGCACTTCTTAAGGAGCAAACGCCCAGTACGCCAGCGGCAGCAGTCGAATCCACGCCAGCGATGCACAATGAGAGCGCCACCAGTCAGACATTAAACTCAGCCTTGGAAACACCCTTAATGTTTTCGCGACGTAGCTCTATGGATTCGCTGGTTAATGATGAGACCATTACTTGCGATGACATTGGGTCTGTTATCAGCGAATATAGTCGCATGCAAAGTGGCGTTATTTCACCCTCGGAGCTGCCGGATTCACCCACACAAAGCATGCCGCAGTCGCCGCAACGTGAACGCCGCAAGGAACACAACAAGGAGAACAACAATCCTCAAACTCATGAACTTAATGGCAACGATGAGCGACGCAGTTATTTTACTGAGGATACACCTGCGCTGCTGTCCAAGGCAGGCAGCAATAGTAATCTCTCCATGCTCTCCATTGCATCCACAGCTAACGATGTGAATGCAAATGGACCACAGTCGCTGCCATTGCCAGTGCGTGAGGATGCCATCACAAAGATGCGTTGCGGCGGCAGCGCCTTGCCCAATTATTTACCTGTTACAGATGAGATGAACAAGTATTATGTGGAGGACAGTCCCTGCAACTTTTCTGTCATCTCTGGACTGTCCAATTTGACTGTTGGCTCTGCCCAAGTGGGACCAGTACGTGTGCCTTTGCGACCACCTCAGTTGTTGCCCAGAAATGCAGATCCAGCGCCCAAGTTGCCGCCTCGGAGAAGCGCCGCCCATGCTGAAGTAGAGCCACGTCTGCCTCCTAAACGCAGCGACTCACTCAGCTCACTCTCCATGGACTCTGACGATGACTGTAATCTACTCAGCCAGGTAGCTAAAGCTCTTGTCGAATCAAAAGTCAGTTTACTTATATGCATTTTTTCTTAGGCCATTGCTGCAGGCAGTTGCAGACCACAGCCGAGTGGTGCTAGCACCAGCACCAACTCCAGCCATACAAACACAAACACACTGCCCAAGCCCAATGGACACAGACGACAGACTATTGCTGGCACCAAGACTGATTACAGTTCCGACGAATCCTTAGACGAGAGTCAGTCCAAGTCACTGTTTGAGCAATGCATCTTGAGTGGCATGCACAAGTCGAGTGATGCACTAGAGAGCGATCGCGGCGAAACTTCAGCCCAGTCCAGCGATCGCGAACGCTTTGTTAGCAATCAGGTGCGTCAAATTGAGTCCTTACTGGCCACAGCCCGCCCAGCATCGGCACCTACACTGCAACAACAGCAACCGCGTTCCGTGTCCAACAGTCGCCAGCGTCAGCAGCAGCAGCATTGGGTTTAAGGTCTTTGATTATAAGTATATCAAAATATTGATATGGATATAATGAAAAATATTTTTATAAAAAATATTATTTTTTGATAATATTTTTATAGAGCTTTCAAATTATTTTTAAAAATTAAATAAAAATGACTTGGTAATAAAATAAAACATTAAATACACGAATAGCGAATAATTAGCCAGTCAGCAGCATCGATTGGCATTGCGTTTGTCCTGATGCCCAAGTGTTAAAAAATACATCTCCCATTGGTCGCTTTTTAAATTTCTTTTCTAATGTAATTACACATTTCAATAATACGGACTTAATTTACCTATATAGTTCAGTTAATAAATTTCCACTTATATTTAACAATTGCCCGTTTGACTTGTGTTTTCGTCCTGTGTGAGTGTCTAACCAGAGTTAAAAATACTTCAAAGGGAAGCAGGGGTTAACTAACGCAATGGGGATCAAGTAGTCGGAACTCCTTCTCAGCAGCAGCGCGTAACATGATGTGTTCTTGTTGTTGATGATAAAATAAACCTAAGTTTGGTTATTTTGAGGTTTTTGCTCAGTAGAAACGCTTCCTCGCATTGCGATCCTTGAAATATGATATTGCAAATATAGCTACAGCTGCGGCGGCCACCACAACAAAGAGGAGAATAAAGAAGATCTTGGCATTGGACATGCCAGGTTTGGGATCCTCTTTATGCTCCCGCGGTGCCTCAAAAGTTTTGGCATTTGGTATAATATTGCTGCGACGCAAGACTTCATCGTGCTGCAATAAACATAACAAAATCGTTATTATAAACAACCAATTGTATACTTTATTCATACTTACATTGTAGTCTGTATCTATATCGAAGAACTTAAAGCTGTGTATGTCATGGTTATCGGACAAATCGCCGGTTGTAGCAGACAAGCCGAAATAATAGCCTGTGGGCAGCTCTACATTGTTGACCACAAAACAGTTTTTCCATTCATTGCGATTTTCCAAATCCGTCGAGACAGAGAGCACATCGTTTTCATAGCGTATGCTTACATAGGTTTCATAGTCCACATTGCGGAAACGTACTTCGCAGCCCGACAGCTGTGTGTGGGTGCCATCCCGATCATGATCATAACTCCAGGTGCCATTGTTGACCATAGCGCTTAGATATGGATGTTGGTGCTAAAACAATGGGAAGTATACGTTATTAGCCATCCATAGATTTACCAAAATCATTTACATTATGTGGTCCATTGTGATTGCTATATGTGTCCAGTATTATTGCCAGTCCAGAGAAATGATCTTTGCTGCCAAACACTGCACCTGTTTGCATGCGATCTTTGGTATACCAGATGGCAAATCCATCGCCAAACAGTTCATTGCCTTTGCCATGTACTTTGAACCCCACATGCACCTCCCAATTGCGACTCATAACGGGCTGTAAACAAATATTGTTTGTTTATAATTATAAACCTAAAATATTGTTGCTCTTACTGAGTAATTCCACAGTGCGCCGCTCTTGGATTGCAAGTCCGGCGTCAGTCTTATATAGTTGCTAGTTACCATTGTATTGCCCAAAAAGTCCCAGTGCGGCAGTATGACACCAACCCCTATAAAACATTATATTTTATTCACTGCAGTTTACAACATTTACAAGATACCCACCTTGAAAGGGACGCACCAAGCTGTGTTCCCGCTTCATATAATCAGCTTCACTAGTACTCGTCACTGCTTCCCATTCTAAAGCCAGTAAAATAACAACAATTGCTAAAAGCCAATTGTTTTTTGTATGCGTCATTCTCTCTCGTCTTGCGTCTGTTAAAATATATTAAAAACAAATTGTCACAAATGTGCCTTCAATATCGATTACGTTTTTAAATAATTACTTTACAATGTTTAAATAAATTATTGTTTTCTAATCTACAACTGCTTTACAAATTTAGCACTATTATTAGTTTCTATTTTTTTTTGCTTTAATCACCGGTAGAGCTGTTTCGATAGGCACAGAGATAAGCGCATCGATATGTGCAAAAGAGTATCGAGTAGGATAACAACGATATACATTCGATCAATGGTGACAAAGTTAATACTTAAGCCGCCAGATGGCGTGAGCACGGTGAGGCACAACGGCGATTGAGCGGCAAATTTAAATTAATAAAATATTCTTTTTAGCATTTGTGTAATTTTAAAAAATTTATCGTGCCATATATATAGATATCTAAAAAAATATACAAAAACAAAAAATACTAAAGCTCATAAAATCAAATTACAATTAAATTTGAATTTCGTACGTAGTGATGTAAATGTACACATTATTGATTTGCTTGTGAACTCTACCAAAGAACTGTCAAGAACGTGACATATCATTATAACTTACAGCATTCGCAAAAAAAGACAAGGAAAGGAAGAAAAAAATATGAATAGCATTAAGCTGGCTAACAGAAAGTTATGGGCGACTGCCTAAGACGTTGTAATTAGCTGTAACTCTAATTATACACAGCTGATAGACGATGCTGACTTCTGTCAAGAAATGGTTTTAATACAGCTTTAGTTACAACGACTCTGGGTTAATTAATTGTACACTTGACATTGTTAGAGCAATCGCTGTCTCCACCCCACAATAACTCTCCCCTTTTGCTGCGCCCAAGTTCAGCTAATTGCTATGATTGACAGAAAACACTTGAAAGGTTGACATAATAAATCTTCATAGTGGCACTAATTGGTCAAGTGGCCAAAGCGAAGTTGGACAATTAAAGCGCAATCGTACTTGAAGCGTAAGCCTCTTATTTCTATAAATGAACTTTATGCCTAATACCTTGTGAATATTAAATTGTTTAATTCAATATATGTATAAGAATATAAAAAACGGGCTGATAAGGCTGATAATTTGAATAACAATGCGATAATGTATATGAAAATGTATTGCACTGAGAATGCAAGTCTATAAATTCGCAAGTTGCTTCAAGAAAGTCATCACTTGGCAACTGGCTGGTGGAGCATGCCAATCAGCGAGGAACAACAACATTAATCCCGAGCACAAAATGAGCAACAGTAAGCGCGAGCAGGAGCGGGAGCGGGTATATAATCCGACGTAGCCTTAATTAACCCCTTTTGGCATTTTTCCAGAGCTTACACTGGCAATCCTTCAGCTGCCCGTGGGCACTGACGTGGCAGCGAATGTCCAGCATGCTGTGGACAGCATCACCGAGTTGAAGCGAACAAATCCGCAACTGCAGCTGGCCATACTGCCGGAGAGCTTTAATGCACCCTACGCTGTGGAGCTATTTGCCAAGCATGCCGAGCTAGTGCCAAGTGGGGCCACTTGCCAGGCGCTGTCGCAGTTGGCGCTCAAGCTTAATATCTACATTATTGGTGGCAGCATAATTGAGAGGGATGCGAACAATAAGCTCTATAATACCTGCACTGTGTGGGCGCCCAATGGCAAGCTAATTGGCAGACATCGCAAGGTAAAAAGATTTCAAATAATTAAGTAGCTCACTGATGGACACATCGTCCCATACCAATCTCAGATACATCTCTTCACCATGAGCATTAACATGGCCAACGGGGGCGGCGTGCAGTTCGACGAGGCGGCAGCACTAACACCGGGCAACGAGGTGACTGTGGTGCAAATTGGTTCGCACAAGGTCGGCATTGGCATCTGTCACGACAAGCGGTTCGAGGAGCTGGCGCGTGTGTATCGCCAAATGGGTGAGTGAACAATGGAGCCCCCCCTTCATTCCGCTTATTGCTCCATTCTCTACGGCGCTTTAATTTGATTTTTAGGCTGCAGTATGCTGGTGTATCCATCCGCATTTTGCATTTGCCAGGGCCCCATGCACTGGGAGCTGCTGCAGCGTGCTCGTGCCACCGACAATCAGCTCTATGTGATTACCTGCTCACCGGCGCGCGACAACATGTCCGGCTACGTGGCCTACGGACACTCGATGATTGTCGATCCTTGGGCGCGTGTGCAGCGCGAGGCGGGCGAGGGACGCGAGCTCATCGTTCAGCAAATAGGTTAGCACACACGCCTAAATTGACTACGAGCCGATTACTTAATTTTGTTATTGACAGATTTGGACATGGTTGATGAAGTGCGTCGTCAAATACCCATTTACCAGCAGCGACGCTGCAAAGTCTATGAGCAAGCCAAGGCGGGCATTTAGAAATTACAATTGTTTATAATCAAAAGCAGCGGGAGCGTAATAACTGATAGTACACAACAGCAAACAAAATATGCGCAAGGGCGTAGCCCAGACCCCCCTTAGCATACAATATTCAAAGCAAATAAAACTTTTAAGCGACATTTGTCTTTAGCTTTCATATAAATAAATTCTTAGCCTACGCCACTGTCCATGCTTATCTCTTTAAGCTTCTCATTGCTCAACTTGAGCGATAGAGCTATAGCTAAGCTACGCGCTGATCTTTAGTATGCTGCAGTGTGTAGTGAGGCAACGTTGTAAAGCTTTAAACTCAAGTTCGGCTGTGTGGCAAGCATGTGGCACGGTCTGTTGTTGATAGCTCTCTTTTGGGGCTGCGGCTGCCTGGCCCAGATGCCGTCGCATCCCGTTGCGTATACGCGTCATTTATCCGAGTTGCGCATCAAGGAACTGCATGAGCTGGCCAAGCGCATGGAGCTCTCTATAAACTCGGAGAAGTATGCCTGCGATAGCTTCTATGATTATGTCTGCAGTCGCAATCGTCCGCTCTTCTCGATTATGGGTAAGTGTGGCTGCAATTTAAAGTCACTATTTGTATTGTTTATCATTCAATGTAGGCCACATACCACAGGGCAACGATCTGATACAACTGTTTACCAAGCTGCAGAACGACAAGGAGCAGTTTGAGGCAAAGCAAAAGATGATTGACTTTTTCATATCCTGCAACTCGCACAAGTCGCTGCACGATTGCTATCGCGAGACATTTGAGTACTTTAAGCCACTATTTGGCTACATTATAACCAAGGATGTGGTGCTGGCCAGCTCGCATGATCTGCAGGACTTTCAGGCCGTACTGGACGGCTTTGTCAACGTGGCCAAGACTGTCTTTAATTTACACTCGCATACACATCCGCTGCTGGATAAGCTGAAGAGCTACAAGGAAAAGTTTCGCACGCCCAACGTTTATTTCTATGCCGGTGAATTGAATCGTGAATATGGCGCTCTGCGCATCTATCGCGAGAGCTACGAACATAATCTACGCAATTTGGATTTACATCGTCGCCGCAACTCCAGCTATGAGCTGGGCGTGCAGCGCACGATGCTCGATTGGAGCTTGTATCTGTATCAAAGTCGCAACAAGCCCATGTCGTATTATTTTCCCACCTTCACTGTTCATCTCTACATGAGCATGTTCAACCAGACGGAGCGTCAGCGCGACTTTCGACGCTTCCCCGAGGAGACCGAGTGCCTCAAGCTGCCGCCCTACGTTAATGTGCTGGGCGAGGCACGCATGCTAGCCGTCATCTATCTGAAGAGCTTCCGTCAAGCCTGGCAGGACTACAGCAGCTGGATCTTGAGCTCAGACAAAAATCGCGAGATCTACGATGATGAGAATGAAATTCTCAAAGCCTATCAGCTGAACAACAAACGGCTCTTCTTCACACTTTACGCCCAAAACTTTTGCGAGTTCGGCAAGGAGCTGGCTGAGCACTTCTTCTACTTGGGCCTGCAGCAGAATACCGACTTTTTCAATATTTATTCCTGTGGCTATCAAACGGAATATTCCAAAAATTGCATATAAAACATTTTGTTTATTACTGTACGTTTATTTTGTTGTTAAAATAATACAATCATAGCTCACAACATATAATCCTAAATCATATTATAGCTGTTAATCTGAAATTAGCATTATAAATCAAATAAATTGTGTATGATATAAATATTAATTGAAATGATTTAACAGGCATTTCATATTGCTTGACAGTTTTTTATTAGTCAAGTCGATCGCCAACATTGCTGTTTAACTTAGTATGTAAAGAAAAATTAGTTCTTTCTTAGTTAATGTGAAATTGAGCCTGCAATGATCTCTCACTCTCAATTCTCACGCTCAGCAGCGATGCTTAAGCGAAGAGGCAGCGACCAATTCGGCTGGCATCGTTGTGTGTTAGGAGTAAGCTTCGGCCTCAGGTAGGCGACAGCCTAGTCTCAATGGGTTTAGTTGACAATCAGAGCTGAAGCTGTGAGGATCACTGAATGGCAGCTGCAGCTCTATGAAAGTTAATAGCAAGTGCGAGGTGCTTTGTTGTTTGTTTTCCAATAATCTCAAACTTATTATTTTTAAATATTTTCCTAAAAAGCAATAACTTAAACTTGTGATGAGTAATTAGTGCAAGCTTGTGTACATACATCAAAAAGTTTTCTCATTAGCTGCTTTTTTTTTATAATAATTGGAACTAATTTTGATTACATGTAAGCGTAATAAATTAGTAGCTATGCAAAGCTGAACATAACATGAGTTTAATCAATTTGATCAGCTTTTAAATAAAAGTAAGCCAATTGGCAATGATTATGATTACTCATTAGTATTTAATTAATATTTACTTACTTTAGTATGTTACTAAACTTAAATGGTCTGTCAGTTGCTCACATATAACTTTAGCTTGTTCATTAGCTGAACAGCAAGTTGATGCCTCAACTATCATCTGTGCACTTAATCCTTTGCGTCTGCTTGCTGTGGTTGTGGCAGCAGTGCCTGTTGTTGCCGAAACTTGTGCACCTTGTCCAAATAATCCTGAGCCTGAGCGCGGCGATAGAGTTTCGCCAAATCGCTGCAGCTCTTGCCGACGCCATCCAGGGCCAACAAATCGGCGCCATGGGTAACCAGCAGCTTGATAAGCTCCAAGCTTGCGTTCATGACCACTGCAAAGGGCACAAAACCAAAGTTTCGAAATGAATATGAGGGAAGGGAGATCATTCGCTTGCCTGCTCGCATTAGCAGCGTCCAGCCGCAGGCATCTGTGGCCTCCACATTGGCACCAGCCTCGAGGGCAAACTTTAACATTTCTAGCTGATTGGCATCCACGGCAAAGTGCGCAGGTGTCATCCCATTGCAGTCCGTTGCCTCCAGCTTCGCTTTTTTATTCAACAAAATACGCGCCGAGGGCAGATGACCGTAATAAAATGCCAGCTACATAAAGGACAACAAATTTGGCCAAAATACATTTTACAACTTTAGTCTGGGCGCGCTTACGTGCAGCGGCGTGCGCCCATTTTGAGGATTGCCCAGGTGCACGCTGGCGCCAGCTGAGAGCAGCACATCGATAATGCACATTTCCTGCTGCACAATGGCATTGGCCAAGGGCAGAAAGCCATTGGATGCCGGATGATCAATCAGACTGGGACGACGACGCAGCATGCGCTTCACCAGAAATTGCTGGGACTTGCGTATAGCGCGATACAAACAATTAGTGGAGGGCAGCGCAGCCTCCGTGCAGGCCTAATGGGTAAGTTTATAAGCTAGCATAGCATAATCTTAACTTGGCTTACTATAACATCTGGCGATATGGCCAACGTCTCATAGTGCGTGCCGTCTGCGGACTGGCGCAATGCCTTGATGCGCAGTCTGTAGCCAAAGTTCTCCTCCAGGCGTGTTATGCAGGCTTCCGTATTGACTATCCAGTCCACCTGTTGCCAGCCCTGGCGTCTATGATATTTTTCAATGCTGTAGACCTGTGCAAGTTCAAAAGCTGTCCAACTAAGGCAGACACTGTTGACTGTTTGCTTTGGGATCTGCGCCTCGAAGTTGGGCCAGGCAAGGGATTCGCAGGGCTGCTGTTGTTGCTCCTGCTGCTGCTGATTGTTGTTTATATGCTCGTGCATGCTGCTGGCCGTATATACACATTTGGCCAATTTGCCAGCTTTATTGGTTTTGGCCACATGCCGACTAAGGGCTCTAGCCTAAGCTCTGATTCCCATTTCCAATAGCAATAGCAATATATGTACATGGCATGTCCATGGCAATGGCTGGGTTTGGTTTGGTCGATCTGCTGCTTTTCGTTTTTGTTTTTTATTAAATCAATAAATTGTTGCAACTTTGCTTTTCGCTGCTGATTGCGTGTCGCTTCCACAACCGCTCTGGCTGTCCCATCAAGTTGGGCTGTCTGTTGCAGCAAGTGTTCTGTTGATATGGTGGCGTATACGTACTATTTGATGTACTGTAACTGAAACTTTTGCTCTGTATTATAGCTATCAGTATGTGTGTGTATGTGAGAGTGACACACTCTATGCAGCATTGGCTGTGAGTGTGGGCGGTTTATCTGACTCCCGCAGCGAGTGTGAGAGCGAGCGAGAGAGAGGGCAATCGAGCGTGGGCAAGAGGACACTGTGAGATATCGTACTTGTAGCCTGGATGACATGCCAAACACAAAAGCTATCTCACATTGCCTGACAAACACACACACACACACGCCTACAAGCGCAGGCAGAAAAAAAATTATCATTTGTCAAAATCACAACATGAAACCGTTTTAAATTAAGCCACTCTGCCTCTAGTACATCCACTGGCCCACTACCCCATCCCCTCCCTCTCTCTCTCTCTGTCTTCGCTTGTGCTTTTGTGGGGGCCTTTAAAATGACATTGTCTGCGGGTGAAGTGAAGTTTAGTTGTCATCTTTTGCGGCAACTGCTGTTGAATTCTCATTGATTGACGACGACGACAACGGCAAACTAAGCGTAGACCACAAGTGCCTGTCCCAGGGGAGCGAGCGTTTTCATGCTTCCCATAGTATATACTATAGTATATTGTTATAACAAGCCTGACAGTTGATAGCATTATGCCTGGATGCGGGGTAAATTAACTTTAACACGAGCCAGCCAGCCAGCCAGCCAGCCAGCAATCTCAGTTTGCCAAAGCCAAAGAGAACTATAATAAATTAAAACTCATTTTGCAAGTCAGCCATGATGATGCAGCAGAAGCAGAATCATTCGAGCGGAACTGCTATTGTGTTTGCTGTTTGTAAATTAATCCAACAGCACTCTTTACAATCAAACGAAAGAGTCTATAGTTGAAGCGCCAGCAGCGGCAGGCAACATAAAAAAGAACCTTGAAACGTTAATATGCTTCAATAAATTTGTTTGCCAAGCCAGCTGACATTTGTAAGCGATGTTTAAGCCTACTGCAAATGACATTAAAAGCGACGAAACCCACGAAATCTTCAGCCAAACCACTAATGTGCCACTGTAGCTATTCGCATGCAATTATACATAATGTTGCTTTGCTTAAGAGTAACTAAGCTGCGGTTCCTCAAGACAGCTGCTTAATCCCTGTCACAATGCGGCCAGCGTCTGGGGAATAGGCGCTATTGTGTGGTTGCAACACACACACACAACCAAAGGGATGTGGGGTATGCGGGATGGCAACAGCAGTCGTCGTCCCAGCAGTCATTAAGGCGTCCAACAAAGCTGAAAACTGTTGGCACGCGCCAAATGTGGCCAATTTGCTTGACGGCAAGCTAGCGACGTAGGCAGAAGGCAATGCCAAAAACAATCATAACAAAAAGAAATATAAAAACCAAGCGAATTCCTTCCTTTTTTCCTTTTTTTTGGGCAAAGGCGCTGAAGGAAAGCCACAAGACAGGTGGCATAAAACGTAATGGGTTTGATTTTAATCTAAATAATGGGCTCAGCACCGCTTGCTGACGTACATGGCTTAATTAAATAATTTATATAAATTACCTATACGCCTCTTACACGCACACATACAGCTACAACAAATTGCGTATACGTGTGTGTGTGAGTGTGTGTGTGTGTGTGTAGAGGAGCCCCAAAGAGCGCGCGCGCGTGCTCGCAAATCTTTTGAGTGTGTAGACAGGTGAGCGGCGGCAATGTTAAATGTTACATTAGCGTAACAACGTAGGTAAACAAGATTGTTGGTTGGTGCCTTAGTCTGTTCTGTTTTTTTTGGCAGCGCGCAGCATCTTCCGGTTTGGTGCGTATCAAATTTTAGCAGCGGAAGAGTTCTATAAAAACAAAATCAACTCAAATAAAAATACAAGCGGCGGCGTAACAAAATTAGTCAAAGCCTATTGCCGGTTCCTGCATCCTGCATAATTGGTTCTTGCCATTGCCACACACACACACATATCAGTTTATGTCTAAGCCTGCTGCCTGCCAGCTGCCATTAACTGTAATTTCATTTTAAAAACTAATCGTGCTACTAAAAGTCACAAACTGTAAGCTTTACGCATTTTGTTTTTTCTTTTTTTGCGGTCAGCCTAAAAGCAAAAGCTTTGGTGGGTCACTGTCAAAACTGATACACGCTCTCGCTTGCTCGCTCGCTCGCTCTTTGGCAGGCTCTCTTTCGCACGCTCCCTCTCTCTCGCTGCCTGTAAGCTGTAACCGCTCTCTCTCTCTCTCTCTCGCTTAGCATATTTTTGGTCGACATTTTACACAGGTTAACATTTTTGGCATTTTCGTTGTAGTTTTGCAGCGTCTAGTCAACATTTTTTGGTTCGGTATGTATCACAAGCGAAGGCAGTGACAGTGGCAACATAGCAGTTGTTGTTGTTGTGCTTGTTATTGTGCCGCGCGCATTGCTGAAAGTGAAGTAAAAAATAAAACAAAATACAATTGAGCAGCATTTCTTTGTTTGTCTGCCCTTAACGCACGCTTCTAGGTAAGCTCTTTGCCCCCACCCCCACCCACGCTCTAGCGGGTAGCAGTGAAAAATTTCCAGTTAAAAGCATAGTGCAAGAAAAACAATGTAACAAATTGCGTGCCCAGCGGACAAACAATTCACCAGTGACCAGTACGTGACATTCATCTCAAGTGAAGCGCGCTCAGGTGGGCAGAGCCCAAGCCCAAGCAGTCGCAAGTGGGGCGGGGTAGAGGCTGCAGTGGAGTAATAAGCAATTTGTGCGTAGCAAATATAATTGATTGGCATTAAAAGCAGCAGCACAAAGACTTTGCTAGTGCAAAACAATAAAGTCTTTGGGCATTTGTTGGATTTATATAGCACACTAATTAGAATTCTTGGCAGCTGGCTTTAGCTTGCGAGACGAGCTCGCTGCTGCTACTACTGTGTGGATCCCCTTGAGGCAATTGATGCAGTTGTCATGAGCTAAATGACCTGACCACAGGCCAAGGGAGCGTAAGACTAACGGACGTGGCAAGAACTTTGCAATTTCCTACTTTCAAGCTGTGTGCTTCCGATGCGCCACTAAAACTTTTGCACTCTGTCGCTTTGTCTAGCAGACACACACACACACATAGACACAGAGGCGAACATACGAATACATTTGCATTTATGTAGGCATTGTGTGCTAATGACAGGCACAAAGCCTCGTCTATATAACTCGTTAGCAGATTTTTGCCATATGGCAGAACAACTTATCAGCAGTCATTTGGCATTTGGCTTTCCTTTTCTTTTTTCCTCTTTCATGCCATGCTAGGCTAAAATCACAACAACAAATCAATAAAGCATATGTATGTGTGAAGGAGTATTGTTGTTTCTGCTGCTACTGCTGCTGCTGTTGTCGCTGTTGTTGTCTATGGCAACTCTCTTGAGGCGTCGCAGTCGTCATGCGCAGCAATGTAGGCAACGCAGCGTTTTGTCTACATTTCAAAGTCAAAAAGTCAAGCGCGAGCAGCGGGCGCCGCATAAAAGTATTATGTAATAGAAAATAGAAGTAGCAGCCGCAGCAGCAGTAGATGAAAAGCGACGGCAAATAAATATATTATTAGTTAAAAAAGCCAACAGCTAGAGTATTATGTACAGAGCCAGCCCAGCGGCTGTTAACATTTTGCGCCTTGAGTGCAATTCGCAGGCAACGTAAGCTGCTCACATGCGTTAGAGCAGTGCAGCTAGTGTGCATGCGCACTCGCAGCTGCGCTCGCATTTGCACTCAAATCAACTCAACTCAATGAGTGAGTGAGAGTGTGGGTGAGGGGGAGAAAGCTTTGAGCATTGAGCGCAAGTGTTGGCGCTTACGTATTGCGTTTGCTTTTTGCGTTTGCTTTTGCGCTTACGTTATTGTTGTAATTGTAGGCGCCGCATTGGCTGCGACGCCAGCGCCTACGCTAGCGTAGCCCACAGCTGTGCAGCAGCGATAGCAGCGGCGACGTTCTTTCTGTCGGCCCCCGTTAGAGCCGACTGTGAGTTTTCCATGTTAGGGTACTCGGCAGTGCGACACAGAAGAGTGCGAACATAGCAAGAAGTAAGAAGCGCCGTATAAAATATAGCTAAGCGTAAAGTGGCAAATACACAAAAAAGTATTTAATAAAACACACACACACACATGCATAGAGGCACGCAGCTGTTGGCCGAGTATATAAACAGTTATGTACTTGGCACTGCTGGCTATGTGCTTAAAGTTGAAATAGTTTTGATTTTAGATTTGCAAGTGCGGTTTTTGCTTTATGTAATCGCTGCCAAAGAACGTAATTTTTGCGGCGGACAAGTGTCTCGAGTGTCTGCGACAAATGCAAGAAATGCTTTTGTTTAAATCAATTTAGCATAAGTCGTGTGTGTGTGTGTGTGCGTGTGTTTGTGTGTTACGTAAAGAAGAAAATGTTGTTGCCCAAAAGGGCAGGGGTTGCCTACGCTGCCGTGGCCTACGGGCCTCCTATCAGCGCTGTACGCCGTAATGGGCACTTACGTGCACGCTCGCATAAAAGAAGAAACCCTAATAAAGAAATATCGATAAAAACAACAAAACACAACAAAAGAATAAAAAGAAAACAAACACACTTGCACGCAGCGCCAAACAAACAAGCAAACTCACACACACACACACACACACATAAAAAGCTGCTGTTTATATAGATACATGTGTGTGTGTGTGCTGTGTGTCTCTTGCGCTGTTTAAATTAGTTGCAATGTCAATAGGTTGTTATTGAGGGTCAATGGTTATTGTAGCTGCTTGGTTAGCTACATATGCAAACTCATCAAATTTTATTTATCAGCTATGCGCTCTGATGCTCTCTTTCTTGCTGTTTACTTTATTAACTTGATTATTATTTCATTTTACAGCAGCTCTCTCTATGTCTGATGCTCGTTCTTCTTAGTGGATTTCTTTAAAAGCAACAACCAATACTTCAACCAAGCACTTTCAACAAAAACTTTGCTTCAACAACGCACCAAAAAAACAGCCGCAACTTTCAACGAATTCATTTACTGAGAAAACAGGTAAGTTCTCACACGCTCTCTCTCTCTCTCTCTCTCTCTCTGTCTCTCTCTCTCTCTCTCTTTCTGCCTCTTGCTGTCTGCCGCTTACTCAGCAAAGTATTTAAAGTATTTGAAAGCATTTTTGTTAGCTAAAAGTTTAAAGTATGCGCCCAGCTTTGACAAAAGTCAACAATTTATGTAAAATGTTTGCAAAAAGTTTCTACTCACACGCACACACACGCAGGCATAGTTAAGGTACAGGACAGGACTTTGATTTAGATTTGCATTGATTTGCCGCAAGAGCACTTCGAACTAGACACAAGTGCTAGCCAAACAAAAAAAAAAAAGGAAAAAGAGCAAAGCAGAGCCAAAGAAAAAGGTTCAAGTAGCGCATTAGCTGAGTGTTACTATTGCCTTTTGTTCTTAGTCGCCTTTAGTACGAAAAAAAAACATACGTATACTTGATATTTTCTGTAGCTGCCATAGAAACTTAGCCAAACACACAGAGCTTGGCTTATTTGCGTGTTTATTGGCTTTAGCTTTGCCATATCAGCCGTCGAAATAGAACTTCAAACGTATACGTAATTGGATAAGAGATGGTCAAAGGCCAGCCAGGCGCTTGAAAGAAAGAAGGAAAGTATATGAAATGACTTTGTTTCTTTTTGTTACTGTTGCTACCGCTCAAGGTGTGCCACAGCAACAAATTCTAAGCACGAAAGCCATAAATTTACGCTTTTATTTACATATATTAAGAACGTGAAGCTATTAAACCCTTCAACCTTAACTGCGTTCTGCCTGAATTTACTCTACGAAAATATTTTACGTTTTTTTTTCGTGTATTTTATTTACTTTTTGTTGCTCCTGCTGCTGCGCTGTTGGCGCTAATAAACAATTTGGTGTGTGTGTGTGTACCACGGGGCGTATGAAAAAAGGGGGCAACGTCAGCTTAATTCATTAGCTCAGCACAGGAAACAGCTTTGGACTGGACACAAGCAGCAGTCTGACAAGCTTTATCCTGTCGAACTGACAGTCTGTCTTCCTGCACTGTTCGCCGTTCACTGTTCACACTGTCTGTCAGTCTTTCAGTCTCTCTGACTGTTAGTCGGTTGGACGGTTGGTCTGCCTGCCTGCCTGCCTGCCAGGCGTATGCTTTTTTATGTCAAACTAATTTCGTTGCTCGTTTGGCTGGGTGTTGTTTTAATTTGTTGCCAGCTTGCCAGCAAAAGCTGCTTCCCCTCTGGGCCTGGGCTTAAGTTCGTTAGCCCAATTTGCACAAATATTAATACGTGGTTGTAAGCTCAACTGGCAATGGGCATGAGAAATAAGCTGAGTCTCTGTGTCTAAAGCGCACTGCGCGCTGCCAAATTGAAAATTTTGTTATTTTGCAATTTAATTTTTTTTTTTTTGGCTGCGTCGCTTTTTCATTTTTTTTTTTTTGCTTTTTGGGGAGGGAGGCGACACCAACACGCCCACATTCATTAGAGCATTATTGTGCCTTGGCTAATATTAGATTATATATATTGCGAGGCAGCGAGCGTTCGCGGCGTATACGCAATTTCAAGCATACGCTCAAGTGAAGTGTGCGCCAACTGTAAGGAAAGCAAAAAAAAAAAAAACTGTAAGCAAGTTTCCAAGCAGTGGTGGCATTTAAGCTAATCGGCTTACAGCATCAGCGACATCAGCAGAAGCGCTGGCACGCAGGTGACAAGGGCAGCAGCCACATCATCAGCAGCAGCAGCAGCGGCAGCGGCAGCGGCTTTTCGGGTTCGCCTCCTGGGCATTGTCCTGCTCTGTTTTGGAGCACAATTTAATTTGCGGCCTTTGCTGCTTATGTCCTCTACTTAACTTTATCTGTTTCTTCTGCTTCTTGTGCTTACAGCAACCGCAAGTGCATTAAACGACTACAGGCCACGCCCTACGCCTCTCTCTAACACACACACTTCAATCGACGCCCATAAAAGCGCAACAAAATGGCGGCGTTCATAGCGAAACAAATGGTTGGAAACCAATTAAGTGCCGTTAAAGGTAAGTCAAAGTCAAAGCCACTTATATAATTATGCTTGCCTACACACACACACACGCACACATATACATATATATATATTTTTGGCCTGCGCGATCGATACACATACATAATTCATTTTCAACTTGCTGCACAGCTTGCAAAAATAAAAAAAAAAAGTAGAGAAAGCAGCAGCGTATAAGCAGAGCAGAGCATAAATTGCCACAGACACACACATACAGTGGGGCAGCGGTCAAAGATTTCGGTCGAAAGATAAAAAAGAAATGTGGAACATATGCTTTAGGGTATTATAGTTGGTAAGCCGATCAAATTCACTTAAAGCTTAAAAATATGCAAGAATAATTTTCAGGCAGCTTTATTCAATTTCCAGTCCACAGTGCAGCTGCTGGGGCCCAAACGCTTTTAGCTACTGCTGCCAGCTACTATTAGTAGTGGTAGTTGTTGTTGTTGTTATTGTTTAATCGCTGCGCTGGTGCAATCGCTTGGAAAATCATTGAATGCTTTCAAAAAAGAGAGAAAACGTGGCGCGAACAAGGATATTTTACTTAAAATGCTTATCAAGTGCCGCAGCCGGCGAGGCCCAAGCCCACACCCAAACCAAAAGCAGCCCCCAAGTCAAAGCTATTTACATGCAGACAACTGAACGTGTGTGTGTGCCTTCGTATCTATAAGTTAGACAAGTAGCAACGGCGCTTGCTCGCTTCAATTTGCAAGCGTCTGCGGCCATTTTGCTTTATACATATATATGGTGGAATATATATATATACTTGGTCTATATATATGTATGTACGTCTGCCTTGCCTTGTTGCTTATCAAGCGCTGCAAAATTCTGCACGAATGCGTCGCCAAGTGGTTTTCAAACAAATTGATATACTTAATTGCATGATTGATGCTAAATTTGCAACACTTCAATGCCAATGTACAATTTGAGCATTAGAGTGGCAGTAGCCTAATGCGTTTATATAAACAGTAGCAGCAGCAGCAGCGGCAGCAGCTAGCGGCAACAATTCAATCACTAACCAGGCCTACGAGCTGCGACTGCTGCGACTGTGACAGGCGCTAACATGAAAATGCTATTAGCATTTTGGCTATAAAAATCAAGTATACGTATCAATATATGGCGCTATATAATATAATACGCATGTCAATTACACAGATATAAAACTCAAACCAGCGAGCCTATAATAGTGTATAAGGTAGAGTGAGGGAGAGCATAGAAGAATAGAAATACTCAAGGACAACAACTATGCGACAACTTTGTGCGCCAGACATTGTTTTGGAATTTGAACTTTTCCAATTGCAAATCGCTTCACACTCACTCTTTAGCCACTCTTCGTTGCTAACCAAAAGGCAATAAAACAAGCGACAAACAGAGTAGAGAGCTTGCAATCTCGGTTCAAATGCAATTTGCTAGCTATTTGTATACATGAACAATCGGCAGCTCGAATTGGGTTTTATTTTGCCATAAAAGGAATTTTAAATTCGCAAACTTGAAAACTGGCACAAGCACATAAAAATACACACACACATGCTTTATATATAGACATCTATGGCTTGAAGCAAGTTCGTGACAAATTCATAATACCCGCAGCCTAGCCAAAGGATTTGTACAAATGTAATATGTGTAGGGATTGGCATTGGAGGTGGGGTGGGGGTGAGGGGTGAGGGGTTCTGGGCTTGGGAGCTTAGTAGCTCAGCTAATGCGTTTCCTTTGTCAACTGCTGTACGATTTATTTGCTGCTGCCGCTGTCCAGCTGGACTTTTATTACTATTGGCCATATCCTTCTTATGCTATATGCTATGCTATAATAAATGCTGCAGACGTGCAGACAGCGCATAGATCTCATGCTCAACTTAAATATGATTTATATAAATTATACAATACTAACATAACATACAATAAATAAAAATTACTTTTCTTCTTCTCTTTGATTGCAGGTAAGCGTTTTATTTGCCAAATGCTTAGCGTTTGAATTTGTTATCTACGCGCTGTAAGTTGCTAAGTACTAAACTAAACTAACAACTAACATAAATACATTTAACATTAACATTAAAGTTTAATGCGGCACATTGAATTTGATTTCTAGTTTTAGTTTTATGAATGACAAACAATAATAAGACAACAAATTATTAGAATTGGCCCCCAAGCATGTGAAACATTTGAAATTAAAATTTTCGTTTGAAATTTGCTAAATTTATTCAACAAAAACAAACTTAACTAAGCCTAGCGCACTCTTAGCATTCACATTAAAAACATATAGACACTATATATTATCAACAGCATTTTGAGTTTTGAACAAGCTTAGCGCAACTTCCCCCAGAAGCAACAAATACCTTGTTAATTGTTTTTCAATTGGAGAAGCAAAATTACGTATTTTGAAATCAATTGTAACTGTATGGTATTTAAGTGTAAGCGCACACTTGAAAACAAATTCATAAATTTAAATAAATAAACACGCCAAAATTATCATAAAATATTATATATAAAGTACATATTTGTACGCTCCTACTCCGTTTGCCTTCACAGCCGAACTTTACCTCATTGTAAAACACACATACTAAGCACACACATACATACACACGCATACACAGACACAGTGCAAACACCTTTAAACGCTAAACAAGTGCACAATATAAAACTGAAGAGCACACACAAAAAACAAACACAAACCAAACAAAATAACAACAACAACAGATACGCAACGCCCGCGGGCCACGCCCACACTCATGTTCAACAGCAAACAATGAACACAGCTGCCATTTGCCACGATAACACACAATTCAATTTCTTCTATTACAATATCTTCCTCTCAGTGCCACTCCCCCCACCGACCACAGAGTCCGCCTTCTCGCTAAAGTTCTTGCGTTGTATATATTTCTCTCTACTCTTCTCTTCGTTTCGTTTCGTTTCATTTTCTGCAATTCAATTCATTTTATTTTACATTATTTATTTTATACGTCTGCCTCACTAACATTAGTACGACAATGCCAGGCGTTAACTCAAGTCACGCCTAACTTGAGTTAACTGTCATAAACACACACACACACACACTCACTCTCATGTGTGTGTGTGTGTGAGTGTGACAGCGCAAGTTTTGTTTTTCGACATTTATGCAACTCTCTAGCGACAATCACAACAACTAACACACAACTTATTGCTCAACTTATTCACTTTCCATAACTACTATAATCTATAATCTTTATGCTAACTCCAACTTATTTACTCGCAACTTACTTAATAAGACATTTACTTAACAAGTTTAACAGCAAAACTAGCGCAGCGTATTAATACTAACTTTAACTTTACTTCTACTCCTCCTTCCCCCCTACGTTTCTCGGCGTCTATAAACGAAACACACTAACAAACAAACAAATAAACAAACATGATATGATATATACGCGTTATCTATGAACAGATGCTGCAGGCGGCGGTAATTTCTATAAACCTTTTACAATATATCTAAACCGTTACTTATTTTGCATACAATTTCATAAGAAATTCCAAATTTCAATTATAGAGCATTTGTACTTGATTGGGCCTTGATTGCCTTTTGAGTTCTTTTATATATTTCATATATATATATATGCATATCATATGTATTTACAAATTTCGCACATTTAAGATACATAACTTGGCACACTTAGTTGCTCTGCAAGCAAATCTACTAGCTATCGAATTATATATATTATGCGAATGCGAAAGTAAAACTCTTATATGAAGCTGCAGCAAACGTAATCGAAACTTTAACTACGGCATGCCACACACAAAATTTAAATAAGCTTCGCTGCAAAGTAAACAAATTTGTTGCTGTGCGCTTCACTTTGAATTTGAATTGTAATTAAAAACTGAGCTGGCGCGCCAGCAAGTATGCTATTGAAATTAATTACGTAACATGATGCTGGGCAAATAATAAGTTTACTTTGTGCAAGCGTAAAAAAAAACACACACACACACAAGCACACAAAAATTTTCATTTAATGCATTATTGAAAGATACTTTAGTTAATTAACACACTAGCCAAGGACATGACACATACACAGTTATATGAAAAGTTTCAAACACTAGTTAGTTGAACAAAAATAAAGAGAACTTTTTATAGCAATTATTAGCAACAAATAACAATAATTGATTTATTTGCATACGAGAATTTTGTTTATTGAACGTTACTTTTTGTTTATGTTGAATTTTGCTGCTTTTACAAAACTCTATTTCTATGCTATAACTACTATTTCTACTTCTACTACTTTTACTACTACTACTACTATAACAACAACTACTACTACTTCTACTACTACAACTTATACAAAAATATGGAAATCATACTAACTACAAACTACAACTTACATCTTCTACTATTCTATTCTACTAATTAAAACTACTCTAACTACTACAACTACAACTCTAACTACAATCTACAACTTATATACAACGTATTTACAATGAGGTAAAGTATATGTTAATTCTTATCGTCAATTATGTATATAACAACGAATAAAATATGCAGTGATTGTCACTCTTCAATATATAAACTAGTTCAACAGTCCAACCAGTTAGTCCTTTAAAAGTCAACAAATTCAATTAGCGAACATTTACTGTATGTACGTTATGTAATTGTGCACATGTATGTGTGCGTGTGTATGTAAATTGAAAACCCTTTTAAGCCCCCACACAAATACAAACTAAGCCTGTCAATAGCACAACGATAAAAATAAGAGAACAAAGTCCCACCCTCGCTTTCTATCTCGCTCCAGATAACTATTTTCCCATTTTGTGATGAGCAAACATTTTGACACATGCGACACTGCGGCATATGCTGGTGGCATGCAACAAACACTACATGACACAGACAGACAAGTGTTGTAGTGTAGTGCTTAGTTGTAGTATGTGTGTCAGCTGTAGCATTAAGTATATGCTTAGTTGGTAAATTTGCAATTTGCCACATGTGGCGCAGCGAATTACAAAATAATTTTGATTTGGCCAAGTACAAAGTTAAAGCGCAATATATAAACTAATTTATATAGCAATGTGTATTTATATGTGTGGCAGATGGAAAAAGAGTTTGAACCGAGCAGAGCCGAGCTGAGCTTTATGCAATAAGCCGCTGGTGCTGCTGGTGCATATGTACATATAGCTTACAGCCGATCAGGCAAGCGTTATGCATATATACCCTTGGCAAATCCCTGGGGGGTGACCAAGCTGGCATATGAAATATGAAAAGCGACGCATTAAATTCACACAGACAGCAATGTGGCATGCTGAATGACAGCAGGTTGCACACACACACAAACACATAAAAATAAAGCATATTAAAAATTCTTTAAATATTTTTGCTTGAACAGCAGCCAAAATATTTGCATACGCTTTAACACTGGCGTTGGTGGGGCAGCATATTTGTCAAATTTTCAGCAATTGCTGACATGAAGGCACATTCCTGACATTGACATGACGAGGGGCGCAAAGGCTTAGAACTAATTGCAACAGCAACAGCAACAAAACAAAAAGGCAGTAGTAAGCAAAAAAAAATGTAGTAGAAAAGGCAGCAGGCAGGCAGGCAGGCAGGCAGGCAAATGGCAATGAGATTTACTTGCGTCATTATGAAGAGCCATAAGCTAAAGCAGCAGCAGCAAGTGGAACGAGAGCTGTCTTAACACTTGTGCACACGCCCACTGCCGTTGACTTGTTAGTAGTGCTTACTTATGCACACGCACAAATACCGTTACGTGTGTGTCTGTGTGTGTGTGTGTGAGCCCATAAGTGAATATGGCGTTCTCTTTGAGGCTGTTAAAATGTAATTACGCTGGGAATATGGTAGTTGCTATTAGCGACTATGACAATGAAATCATTTGCACAGGATCAGCGCTAGCTTTGGATTTGGAGTTGGAGTCGGCAAGGGGGCAGCAGCTTAAGCCAGCTTCTACTTAGCGGCAAGTACAAGATATATAAAGAGCAACAGCTTGAAGCGCCACACACACACTCACACACACTTCCTGTCATTTGTAGCCTGACCCACATCCCCACAGGCTGCCGCTGCTGCTGCTGCTGCGTAAGATGTTGAGCGCTGAGCGCTGGGGTTGGGTTTGCTTTTAGGGGCGGTAACAAAGCTCAGCGGTCTTGAACCGGATTAAGTAAGAAAATAATTTGCCGTTCGTGCCTTTTCAGCAACTGCTTTGCTGCCAAGTAAAAAGCGCAAGAGCGGAAAAAAAGAACGCACAAATAATATAAAGCAAAAATTCATCTAAGTGTGAATCTACCACAAAATCCAACACACAGTTTCAGAGCAAGCATCGTGCGCTAGCCTCAGCTGATCATATAGATCGACATGGTGCACTGCTGACTATGTACTATTATTGCTTTTGAATGTGATGTGTATAGCATACTTCGACACCATTAATGGTATTGTCGCGTCGCCTGCTCTGCTTATTAACATTCTCTTAGTGTTTATAAGCCAAGTCTATGTTATACGCTACGGAATGGGAGCAGGCTACAATGATGCTGAGGTGCAATGAAACATGCCATATCAAACATGAAATGCGCACTTACTTCTAATCTTAACTGCGGTGATATTTCTCACAGAGCGCGTGTCGAGAGCCCTGTAAATATTAAAAGCAACGACCCCACTAAACTGTCACTCCAAAGAGCGAAGCCTATTCAAGGCGCTCAACATCCCGCATGTTTATCTGCAATGCCCCAGCACACTGACGCAGCACGAGACACAAGGGTCGAGCGGCAAGCCTTTGATGGCGCGACACCATCGAGCATGCCCTCAGGCTACAGAATGCCCAGCGACACAGCCCACGCTCGGTCAGGCCCCGCGACCAAAGGAACGGGTCTGACGTGGGTTGGTATTTGTGCGAACAACTAGCTATTCCAAGCTGTAGTGCTCCAAATTAATAATCGATCTGAGTCAGTTGACTTACATCTTTATGCCGCTTCAACGCACATATGGCCTTTTGGCTGTTATATAATCAGACTTATGATTTGGCCTTAGCACTTAGCTGGGCTCTCTTCTGAGACCTGGTCCTCTGCCACTGTTCGACCTATTTATTGACGGTTAGAGTATAGACGCTAGCGCACCCAACCTTCACAATATACTGACTACACGACTAAACGCGCAATGGACCTACGAACTCAGCATGTGCAAAATAGTAGCTATTTCTAACAGACAGCAAGAGAATAAATGAATCCAGAATGCACAATCGCATATAAATCCATGATATAGATACCAGTACGCCTAGGACCAGATGGCCTCCTTCACACTTAATTTGTAGCACCCATTAGCGCTACTATCTATTAAATATATGATACGCTATTTTTCTTCTGTATATTGCTTACAAGGGAGCGAGGAGCAGGCACTTAGTCGAGCCACCACTCAGCTACGCCCAACGTAAACAGTATGACACTGCGAGGCGAAATTGAATGGTCTTGCCTGCACTGTTTCGCACACTTGTAAATTATTGTAAAAGAAGGCCTCTCGAGAACACGATGTTCAAACGCCGTTCGAGGATGTCCATTGAAGGAGGATGGGATCAGTTGCAGCAAAAACACACCAAAGAAAGATAAGTTGAAAGCAGCAGCAGGCAGCTATAGACTGCTATCCAGAGGAAACTCGTTCGGGTTAGTCCCTTTGCATGAGGTCTGGCAGTGCGACAATGCCTAGAGTCTTAATTATAGTCGCTGTCAAATGATAAGTTCATATTCCTATCCAAATAGGAATCTTGTACGATTAGTCAAGTTTAATTGAAGAGTCTGTCCAGACACTCTGGCACATTGACATACTAGCTTCACACCCGACACCTGCTTGAACTGCACGCTGCCACACAGTCTTGTGCCCACCCTGACTTATAGCCGTTTTTATGTCTTATGCTCACACTAAGCGCACCATATCAAAAGGTCAATTGCAGCGCACACACTTAAAAATATAAAAATCTGACATGTAACATAGAAGAAAAAATAAAAATAAATTTCATCGTCTAGCTATGCAAGTATCTGGTAAGATCGTAGACACACGTTATGGAAAGGTAGACTGTTCATAAGGATTAAAGCAATGAGCACAAAGTCATAATAAGCTTGCTATTACCGAGAAGCTTAGTTGTCTCAAGTTGGCATCGGACTGCCCGTGGGGTCTTGTCGGCCGAGTGTGGTGCAGAGGGAAGCGAGGCGAGAGCGAGAGTAAGCTGCGTATAGATTGAGTTATGCGGAGCACCGAGTGGGGGGGACTCGCGGGACCCCTATGGCCCACGAAGACATTGGACATCTCAATTTAATGCAGCTGGAATATCAGATTTAAGATATTTAAAAAAATTCTTTGTGGACTGCCGCGTATTGTAAGAATGATACATAATACTAGCCGACGCACAAAATCAAGCAGAGCACGCAATCTTTATAATATACAATAAAAGTTGACATTTACATTCTATATATGCTTATCAGCATAGATTGATGTACTAATAGAATGTGCGATGTGACTCACTCTAGCATGTGCTGCGTTTGCCATTTAACACATGAGACCAAGTTGCACTCTGCCGCACTTAGTAAGCTATCTGACTGCAGCCAGCGTAACCTAGCTAGCTGAAGCAGCTGCTAAGAATCGCCGAGGTCTCAATGCTGTTCAGAGCTAACACATGTTGGTTCTCCCACTGACGCTAGTCGTACGCAGCACGCAGTCGCAGCGATAAGCGCTCCAGACGTCTATGGGGTCACCCACACGCACTGGAAGCGAGGATAGCGCTCCGAGAGTGTTATTTTATGTGCTTGTGAGCAGACCAAATGTTCTGTTTGTTCTTCTCTTCGTTCTTCTGTATTCGGCGCTGTAGACTGCGCTGACTATGCGCTATGAGTAGCCGAGACAAGTATATAGCAATTAGACCGGTCAGCAGAAAACGTAACTGCCGCGCGGTCGCTGCTCCTAGGCGTCGCTGTCATATACAGCTCTCAGGCCTTCGGCTGTTCTTATGCGAGCATCGGTCCAATGCAAAAAGTTAATTCACAAAGCTATTCAGCAAATTGATGACTATAAATTCAATTTAATGTGCGTTTGCCTTTAACACATAGACCAAGTTGCTCTGCTGCAGCAGCAGCAGCAGCTGCAGCGCAGTCGGCGCATGTTAAATGCGTTTAAGCAAAATGTGGTCACTGTCGCTCCGACGACGCAGCGCAGCGCAGCGAAAAGCGCTCAAAGAGCAGCAGCAGCAGCAGTGGAGCAGTTAGCGCATGGGAATTTTTTTGTGCGTTTGCGCCAAATTTCTGTTTGTTCTTCTTCATTTTTTGCGGATGCTGCGCTGCCAGCGCTGAGTGCGACAAGTATAATTAGAGCGAGTCGAAAACGTAACTGCCGCTGTCGCTGCCGGCGTCGCTGTTGCTGCTGCTGTTATCAGACTCAAAGCTTAAGCCTGCGCAGGCGCTGGACGCGCGGCTTACACTTGACACCCTCCACACACAGAGAACAGAGCGTTTGGGTCACTTTGTGCTCAAAAACAAATCACAGTGTGGTCCATGCTAGCCGGCGGCGTTGACAGCCGACTGCGACTGCGGCAGCGACAGTGGCAGCGACAGTGGCAGCGACAGCGACTGCACGCGTTTTTGGCATAAAAAGCGAAGCGACTGCTGTTAAAACTCCTACTCCAGCTTCGCACTTCTGTGACGGAAGTTCACTCTCACTCTGACTCTGACGTAACGCAAACGGCAGCAGCAGCAGCATCAGCAGCATTCGCCGCTTGCCAACGCCGTCAAGTCGGCAACAGTCAAGTTTCAAGTTTGCAGTTTCAGTTCGTGTGCACTCGTCTCGGTGTTCGGACACTGCGCGCGAGTTCAATCGATTGTTCGACATGACAGCCAAGCGATGCAGCAGCCGAAGCCGACAACGACTCAAACGAAGGCGACGACGAGAGAGAGAGAGAGAAAGAGAGCGCAGAGTCAGTGTGTCACAGTTACAATTGCACAATTGGTGTGCACGTGTGTTTTTCGTATGTGTGTGAACTCGAGAGCAGTGGACAGCAGTCCAGTTAGCCAGTGTTAGTAGCGTCGGCAGCGGCAACGGCAACGGCTGCAATTTGTTCGAAACGCATTGCGAGCAGCAAACAAAGGCGCAACTACGGAGAGATAGCGTTGGCCTAAAAGCGCCCAGAAATTATGAATTTCATTGGTATGGCAGAAAGCAAAGGAAAAGCTAAATGCAAACTAAAATGCTAAATTCGCACACATTACAAATTTCTCGCCTCTAAACTATCTCTCTCTCTATGTCTATTTAACTCTACACTACTCTACAACTACAACAACAACAACTACAACTACTACTACTACAACTCGTAACTGCTGTAAGTCACAAAACTAACACTAACAACATTCTAAGTGCCAGCATATGCTCAAGTGTAAACTAGAAGAAGCAGGCGAAAAAAAATCAATCACACTTTCTGCTTGCAACGTGCAGAAAGCAGAGCAAATTTTATTGATTTTTTTTGCTAAGCGCAGCTGGCAAAAGTTCAAGGTCTGTGCGCCCCCAAATGAAACACCTAAAGCCAAAACACACACAAGTCTCAAGTCTGTCCGTGCACATTTATTATGCAGTTAACAATTGCTGGCCAGATTAAGCGCCCAATTTGCAGCGCTGCTGCTGCGCGTAAAGCGCATCGCCGCTGCGACAGCTGAAGGCTTCGCTGAACTCGGGCGTGTTACGCAAGATGGCGTGCGTTAGCTGTCGCTTGCGCTCCTGCTGCACTGCACCCACCGCATCGCGACACTCCAGCAGCAGATTGCCGACAAAGTAATGACGCTGTGGCGTCAACTGCGGCCGGCCTGCAACCAAACGTGGCAAGTGTTGACTCAGCCAAGTCTTATAGCAGCTCCAGGCCAAGCGTTGCGACAGCATGCCCAGCAGCAACTCATTGGTGTTGAGCGTAGAATTGCTGCTGCTGCAGTTTTGCAAGGCGGCAAACTGACGTTCCGAGTCCATGCTGCGCCAGGCGCCAGGCGTGCGACTGCTGCTGCCCGCGGACAACAAGCTGCGTGCAAAGCGCTCGCTTAGCAGCATATAGTTGAGTGGAGCGCTCTGGCCAAGCTGCAGCATGGGCAGCAGTCCATTGATGGCCTCAAAGGCTTGCGAATATTGTCGCTGCTGTAGTGACTGCGTTGCTGCTGCTGGCGTCGACTGTCGCTTGTGCTGAAAGCTACGTAACTTCTCCAGATTGCGATAGAAGCTGCGTCGGCCCAGCTGCAGCGGCTGATATGCGGCATTTAAGTTCTCATCGCCGTTAAGCGTGGCATGCATAAGCTGGCTCAAGAAATGCTGCGAGGCTTGCGCTGAGATTTCGTCAATCCAAACGCTGCTCGTTAGCTGCTGCTTATAGGCCTGGCCTATGCTGGCATACAGCTGCGTTAACTGCACGCGATCGGAGCTAACACGCGGCAAAACATGCGCATATAGATCGCTGGCAAAAGTCTCCACCAGCTGCTGGCAGTCGCTCAAGGCAATGTCTGTAAATTTTATATAAATGACGTATGCGCAATCAAATACTAACGTTAAGTATACGCACCCATTAGATAGTCCGTCCACAGCCAATTGAGCAGTCGTTGCGTGCTCGTATTCTGCAGCAGCTGTATATAGTCCATCAGGCGTGGCATCTGCTTCACTATAATCTTATCCGTGGGCCGAAGCGTCTTGCCGTTCATCAGCTTCTTGAAGTAAGCATTCCAGTCGGCACGCACACTAAAGTTCGCATAGTTGTACTGCACCTGATCGTCAATCCACTCCGTTTTGACTATGTCGCGACGACTGCGCTCCAGGCTAAGCACCTCCAGCGCCGCAACATGCGCCCGACTCTGCTCGACGCCAAAGCGTTGCAGCACTTCGCCCACACGCTGCTCAAACTTGCGCATTGTGTGGCGCCTAGTGGTGTCTGGTTGCAGCACCACCACGCGCTGATTCGACTGTATGCTTATCTTGGTTTCAAAGAAGTAAAACGCGCCAATGGCATGGAATTCTGCCAGCACGCTTAGCCAATTGTTGGGCTGACTGGCATTCGACTGCAGCACGGGCCAACCGCCGCTGCTTCTGTACAGCGGCGAGCCTTTGAGCGCCTTCACGTCGCGACTGCTATCGCAGGACTTGTAAAAGTTCAGCAGCTGCTGCTCCGACTCCAGCAGCTGCTCGGACTTGGAAGCGCGCAGCAGTTGCTGAAAGCGTTGCTGCTCCTGCTGACGTCGCAGCGTCTGATTGTAATTGAAGCTGCGGCCACAAACGTAGCCATAAAAGTCTTGACAAGGCGACTTGGTTTTGTCCAGCAGTTGATCCAGCTCCTGACCGTAGCGCAGCACTTCAGTGTCCAAGCTGCTGGCAGCAGCAAAGCCTAAGAGCAACACGCACAACACTTGCAGCAACATTTTGACTCAACGAGCGCTGAGCTTGAACTGCATTTAGTTGGGCTTGACTATTTCACTGTCACTGTCGCTGTCCCTGGGCTGTTCACTGTATAAGGTCAGCAGGCGGAAGTCTGTGTGAACATAAGACCGACCGCTTCGGCTTAAATTGGCACTTGGACTGAAACGTTCTCAATGCTGCGCATTCTACGAATTCTGTTCCATTCTGTTCTACTACAAATTGTAAGACGATAAGCCCCCGCAGTAGCATAATCAGGCAATGTCAAAATGTCATGACATATTTCTAATCTAGCAATACCACAATACCAATGTGACTAATCTAAGAGCATAGCTAGACGACGAGCTCAACATGTACTATATAAATATAAATTGTAAATGCTTTTGTTGCGCAGCGTTTGACTCTTGGTTTGTTTATTATTTTCCATAGGCGCTGTAGGAGGTGATGGTGGCGATGATGGTGACGATAAGGAAAAGGCAGAGGAGGAGGAGAGAGAGCGCCAGGAGGCCATACGTGAGGCCGAAGAGCGGCGCAAGGAGAAGCATAGAAAAATGGAGGAGGAGCGCGAGAAAATGCGACAGGACATACGCGATAAGGTAAGCTTACATCCTTTCAACAAATAATATAATGTGAATTAATGTGTGCCTGTGCCCTAAACTTCCTGCCGAAGTTCAAATTGACTCTAGTAGGGAGTCCTTTTTATGAGCGACTCCCTAACGGAGTCAGATTGAATTACAAAGGAACAATACAACAACAACAGCAGGCGCAAATAACAATGTGTGCTATATCAAGTGTCAAGTGAACAACATGCCGTGTTTTAAATTTTATACTATACACACAATAACCAATTTGCATATGCCCATCCCCCCCTACCCCACTTTACACAACAGTATAACATCAAGAAGAAGGAGGAAATCGTTGAGGCCGCACCGCAAGAGGAGCCCAATCCGCTGATGCGAAAAAAGAAAACGCCCGAGGAGTTGGCCGCCGAGGCCGAGCAAGAGGAGCTCGATGATTTTACAAGTAAGTCAACCCATGGCTCTGATTTTGTATACATAACTATATGCTATAGCTAATACTCGTATGTACATGTGTCTAACTTTAATTCAAACTCTTCTAACTACTATTGCTAAGCTCTATATATGTATATTGTATATGTATGTGGCGCCATCTAACGGGCGTTGATCTGTCTAGTGCTATGTGTAACTGTCTTATGTGTTTATCATTTATTACACACACACACACACACTCTCTCAACTAAAGAAATTAACAAAATAATTAACAAAATAATTAACAACTTCAACTGAAGCATCGAAGTAGTACTAAATGTGTATGTGTGTGTTAAAAACATCTGTGTGCTATCGATAAGCGATAAACAGCGCCTGACACCAACTCTAAAGCTAACTAACTATCTATCTATCTCTATCTGCTGTACTAACTATCATAATTATATTTCCTAAACTCTAACTCTAAATCTAACTAACTAAAAAACGCAAACGAATGTCTCGCTATCTCTCTCTCGCTCTCGCTCTCTAACTCTCCCTATATATTTATAACAAGTGTGCACTTCATTAACTAATTTACTTTGGCTCATCTTTTAAATCAATGCATTTATTTCTTTGTTAGTTTTATTATCATTATATGTTGTATTCAAAAACTGGGTTAACAATCGGTGTTAGTAGCGTTATAGGTTTCGTGTGTCAGTCGAATTCGTATTACATTAATTAATTATCAAGTGCAAGGTAAGTGGTTTTTAAAACAAATTCAAATAAGAATTCTCGTATGTGTGGCAAATTGCGATAATTGCATTTTCTAATTAAAAAAAAAACTACACCAACAACAAAACCACAGACAGTAAACAATAAACAGTATTTTTCCCACTATTTCGCTGTCTCTCTTTTACTCTCTAACTACCAGTTGCTCGCTCGCCAACGAGTCGGAGCAAACTTTCTTTTGGGGTTTGCCTAAGTTAGGCCTTTTAGCAAAAAGTTCTGCTTATGTCGTTTACTTAATTTATGTTTTTACAAAATTAATTTAATGTTTTATGTTTTACAACATTGAAAACTCACCAACTGCACCAACTAATTAATTAAACTCTCTGTCTACATATATATAGTGCTAGAGTCAACAAAGTTTATAACAAAAACCAAAAACAACAACAACAACAGAAACTTTAGTTCAACAACTTTAGTATGGCTTGAGTGCTTTATTGCATTTTGCAACTAAACACGCATAAACCAAAATAAATTGCCAACAAACTAAAACTTTATACTGAGCATCTGTGTGTGTATAAAGAGACAAAAACAAAAAGAAAGCTAATAACTACAAATAATCAAAAACAATAAACTTTCTATGCTACTTACATACAAACAACTTTTCCCTCTGATAAACTTTCCTCTTTAAATAAAATCTTGTATGTATTGTATGTATTTTACATATATGTCCTCGCGTATGTAAAATATATATAGTGCATATATGCTGTGTATATGTATGTGTATTTTCCTCACACTAACTTTTCACCTTCAGCTCACCACTCGCTATTGCTCTCTACCTCTACCACTACCTCTACCTTTACCTATCGCTATACCTATATCTTTAAGCTTTACTTTTTATTAACTTTTGCCTAAAAATCTACAGACGTGCATACATGAGTACGAATCACTACACACTCACACACAGTGCAGACATTGATTACGTATACGTCATGTGAACTTTTTAATTTGGCTAGATGAGTTTTTATATGTTCTATGGCCCTAGAGAATCACGCCCACTCCGTACTCCGTACTCCGTACCGTTGTCCTTGCATACTCGAATACTCGAATAAAAGTACTTTTGATTTTCTTTTTACGTTGAACAATACGCATACGACTAGTTGCACTCGAAAGTTTGTTGCAATCACTATTAAAAGCGTTACAATTTTGAGCATCCGCATCCATTAAATACATATATACATACCAGTTAAAACATATAAACATAACATTTGTAGTCTACTCTACAAAATATGCTTATTTATTGCTGTTTCCATACTCAATTTCTTTTTACAGAACTGAAAAATCAAATAGAAACGCAAGTAAATGAGCTAAAAACTCAGATAGAGGGAAAATGTGTCATGCAGTGATATGTCAGTCATCAAAATAATATAATAACCTGTTTAACAATGAATACATAATAATTACTATAATAATACAAGCAAGCAAGCAAAATGACATAAATCTTCAATTTGTTGTTACTAGTTATGAAATATACACATATTGCGTTCATTCGGTATCATAAAAACGAAAACAAAACAAAAATCTCTAACAAAAATAATAATTCGTATAACATTTACAAATCGGCTGAGTTTACCACATATATAAACCTAATAAATATGACTCCGATTAAAATACCTAAATTGTAATAATAACAAAAAAAAAAATGATGAAAGGCTGCGGCATCAGAAGCAAGGCGGAATAACCCCTAAACAAAAGCAAATACATATATATATAATTCAATATATAAATCGATATATATATATGGGAAACAGGACGGTGAAATCCTATTGAATTTTAAAAGTAGTTAAAGCATAAACCGAATTATGTATAAACGAATTATAGTAAACGCCTTTAATAATATTCAAATCACACTTTTGCTTCGATGATAATGTAATATACTCAAATGCCCCAAAAGAAACATATATATAAATAATAAAACTACATTCTAAAAACTAATAACTAAATAATAATAATAAAAGCCGTTGTTTAGTTGATAGCATTATGAAAATTAAAACCCCAAAAAAAAAACCAAAAAAAACAAAAAAAATAATTCGATATAGAATTCGAAATTGCGAATAGTGCGACAGATACAGATACAGAGAAACACAAACCGAGAGATAATGGAGGTTGCTGAATCATGTCGAACCGTCGAAAAATACATAAGTTGCTGAAATCTTTTTGGACTTTATTAACATAACACTCATACAACATATTAGAGATTCTCGACACATGGAGCTGTTATTATACTATATAATGCAATGGATATAATTTGACATATGATATTGTTTTGTTGACATATTGTTAAATTCGATTTAAGTGTAAAATTTCGCTACATAAACAAACAAAAAATTGACTGCAGAACTCATCGCTGGTACTCCAAATGATTTCTAAATACATATATGCATACAAACTAAACAGTTATACAATGTATATATAATATATGGGTATTTATGAGCGTTTGTTTCCGCATAAATCAAAAACCTACAACTCAAGAGAACTATTCTTTAACAAGCTGTAATATTTCGTTTCTTTCCTAACATCAAAAAAAAATACAATACACACCACAATTGAGACATTCTAAGCTATTTGAGAAACTTACTGAACATACTGATTGATGCTTCTGAAATGTAAGTAAACCCACTAACTATACAAATATAAACCTACTACTACTACTACTACTATATAGCTACTAAATTAATATACTATACTTACTAACACATAACTTGAGTTTTCTTTTACATACCAACCAAAATACCAATATATACAAACTGAATCAAAAGTATTGTTCAATCAAAGTACTAGGCCATATATACATATATACAGTTAAATATACACCACTAGTTAGTAGTTATTTAGCGCAGGACAATAGTTATAAGCAAACGCTAGGCAGTTCGAGAGCATAATGCTGTGATAAATTTAGCATACACTTGATTTATTCTTTGTCCAGAAACAAACCGAAAGAGTCAAGCCAAGTCCACGACACTTTGAATAGAGTCGCATGCAATATCCAACAACAATACCATATAAATAAATATATAAACATAATACATAAACTAGAATGCCATTTTACTACAAGGATGTCAAGCTGAGTTTAATAGCAAAAGTAATTCCGTTGTCTGTTCTGACATGCAAGCACGTTTAACTAGGGCACTCTAATCACATATAAAAACTATATATATATACACTTCAGCTATATACGTACGTACTTATTGATCCTTAAATTGTATATATACAAATATGAACGATATGACACAACAATTAAAGTACTCTTTGTACAGAATGCAACACTGTGTATGTATGCATGTACTCTCGTATATAGGAGCCGTTGTTATCCCAACTACAAATCGTATATGAAATAGTATATATACAGACATAAAGTATATGGCTCTTTAATTGCGATTACGTGCGTAACGCTCTCGATGCTATTTACAAACATACAGACAAACAACCAACAAGCAAACAAACATGCCTATGTGCAACGGCTCGTGTATACTCGTAAATTGTTATAAATATTATTGTCACAATATATACATATCCTAACTGTACCATGGCATGCCCTTTCCAAATGCATTATATACATATATATAGTAGTTTGCCTTATAGAAATAACTAAATCAATTCATATCAATATCAATAAAAGAAAATATGACAATTTGGAAAGGGCATTTGCGCTTCGGCTTGTCGAAATAGGCAATTTAAATTTTTTTTTTTTAACAATACATATATACAAACTCTATATATAAATATAAATATACAATTAATGTTTTAATCACACTGCATTCTATATATATATATAAATATCTCTCTCTCTTTCTCTGGTGTCTCTCTTTCTCTCTCTCTCTCTCTTTCTCTCTTCTTTTGATTTGAAAACACTGTTTTTAAAACTTTAATCTGCGCCACTACTACTCTGCCTCAAAAATTATATCTGAATACCAACTACAACAACAACACGAAACATCTACAACAACAACAACAACAATTCTCCACAACTACGACTTGCTGGTCTCTTTCAGACATACGTAATCTCGGTGTTTTATATATCATCTACAAACGAACCCACAGCACAAGCAAAACTACAACAACAACAACCAGTACAACAATAACATCAACAACAAGTACAACATCCAACCTACATCTACAACAAAAGTTTATTAATACTTATGTACTATAGTAAAGCGAAAAAAATATACTTATATGAAAAAATTCTTTAAAAATATGCACACTGAATGAATAATTTCAGAACATTGTAAAGTTGAACATTTTGTTTTGCTTTTAAAACATAAACAAAAGTACATAAACATACATACAGATACATATGAGAAACTTTACATACGCTCAGACACATTCATATAGTCGAATGCATTTAAGTCTACCACATAGCCAATAATGTAAGTGTACAGCTCCAAAAAAACAACAAAAAAACACACACACACAAATATATAAATGTAAAAACATACAGGGGAATGGCAAATGTATTGATAAAAACCCAAGCATCTGTTGTGTGGAAAACAAATGATATAAAGCCAAAATGCCGAGCTTTCAGACCGTATGTCGTCCTTTGAATATTTTCAGCCAGTTCAATTGTTAGAATGTTGTGTATAACTGTTATTAACGGCAACAAAACAGTTTCTGGTTCAGACTTCTCACATGCTCTATTACTCTATATCTGTCAAACAATCTGTTAACTAAAAATCCTATAGTGCCCCTTTCGATGCATACAAAGTTATGAACGATTGTATTAATGCCTTAACGTGGCTCCTATTGAAAAGCGAATAGTTTCTAGCTTCAACCTCTTAAGCTCTTCTACTAACTACTCCTATATATCTGTACCTAGAGCTAGCCATATGTGCAGTACTATGCCCCCTCCCCCCAGTCAGATTTTACTAGTTTTTACCGAACCCAAGTCTTATGCTCTTTCCAATTCTTAGCTCTTAACTAAACGAAACCAATCCTTTATAGAAGCAGAAGTAAGCGCTTTCTACGTTTAGCGAATGTTTGATTAGATTCTATAAACTACTTACTTACTTATATACATATATCTCTATTGCGTTTTTCTCTGAAATATACGATATTGGAGTTCACTTGAATTGTTTAAATAAACGATATACATAAGTACAGCAAACTTATAAAACAACATATTATTCAATCATAAAGAAAGCAAGATTTTAAAGTAAACATAAATGTTAAAGAAAACAAAACAAAAAACAAAGCAAAAAACAAAAGTGTTAAATCGTTCAGATATTTTTTTGTTTTGATGTTTAATATTATATAGTTACGATGATATTGTATGTATATGTATATCAGAAAAGTTTATAGCAAAAAGCGATTATTGAATATTATTATTATTATTATGATTATTATATACATATATGTATATGTGTAATTAATAGGGAAATGAATTTAATAACATCCAAGCGAAATATAATAATGTTGAAACAAATACCATTCAAGTCATTATTAGATGTGAACAAAAAAACAAACAGTTCAATACACAACATTGAGAAAAATGGAGAACAAAATTATAAATAAATTTAAAGCAAGGAAAACGTTAATAGTTGATTAATTATATTGTTACTTTGAACATTTAAATTAAAAAAAAAAAAGAAACAAAACGAAAAAAACAAGACAAAATGAATAATAATAAACATTATATATATATATATATATGTATAAATATATATGAGAAAACACAAAACAATACAATGGGTTTTAATTCCTGGGCAATCTCATACTCAACAAGGCTCTCTAGCTATCTGTTCATCCAGACATGTATACACTGCGACTCTTATACCAATACCATAACCACTACCACCAATACCAATACCGAAACCTAAAACTCCAATACCCTAATACCTAATCACATTACCTTATAGCGAACATGATTTGGCATGAGTGTTAGTCTAAATGTTTTTTCCAATTTTCCGTATTTTCCTATTGTGCGTGTGCGTCTATCTCTCTCACTCACTCACTGTCTGTCTCTCTCTCTATCCAAAAAAAAAAAAAAAAGTATCTTACTCTTCCTCGCTCAAAAACAAAACACACTCTCTATCCTGTAACCACCATGTCTACTATTGAATGTCGCAGGTGTCTATATATCTACTATCTACTACTCTGCTCTAAAAAGTATGCTCTAAAAATTGTGTAATGGAATGTGCTGCGTTTTCTACTAAGTATTAAGCACATACTATACTCTATATTTACTGTCTGCCACTGCAACCACAGAGTATAAATTGCCACAGCTAAAGGTGAGTTACATATCTACATATATGTTTGGTGTCTGTGGCAGCCACTAGCGTTATTTGCAGTGTGCGCAACTTGTTCAGTGAGTACTCTATGTAGGTGTTCAACAATTTCTTTCGATATGCATCTTTTGTTGTACTTGTATTTCTAATAGACAACGCATAACTTGATTACCTGATCCGCAGGTAAGAGGTAAGGTAAGAGTGGCCATATCAATGTACTATGTATGTATATGTCGTGTCATCATACCACACACACACACACACACAGGCAGACGATAAAGTTACATAGCCATAACCACGGCAAATTGCAATTTGAAAAATTGAAATTGAAAATGTCCCTTAGGGAAAATTTCGTGAGGGTGCAAAAATACAAAACAAAAGCAATCAAAACTCTTACATTTTGTTTACTTGTTTTTTTTTGCTTATGCTTTTGTTTATTTTATACGTTTTGATTTGTTTTTTTCCTAGAATTTCTTTTTCATGTTTATCATGCCACTTATTTGTAGGTAAAAAGTTTTCTCAGTTCATTTAAACTGATTTCTACTTGTTTTATATTTGCAGCGAAATTAAAAAAACGACTTAGTGATGCTTTTAAGAATTGCCCATTGAGAAACTTGTTTTGAGAGCAATCGCACAAAGCAAAGCAACAGCAACAACAACTGCAGCAGCAGCAGCAATGTATGAGACGCAGTGGAGCAACTGCACCACATTGATAGTTTCGGTTTCACAAATACATTAGTAGTATATATATATATATATATATATATACATATTTAGGCATCGGCATACATATGTACGTCTCGTCTTTTGGGTTGCATATGCATGTAATGCATATAGTATCTGAACGCTCTAAACGCTACGACTAACTGGAAATTGAATTGGAATTAAAACTGAAGTTGAAGTTGTTGGCGCTTTTCAAAACTTCCATGTGCATTATCTGCCAGCAGACTTTCTATATGGTGACTATAACTGTTGTCTGAATTAGGTTTACTCACACGCAAACATGCACACACACATACACGAATGTGTTTATATACATATTTATGAAATTAGTACACAGCCCTACGATTGTGCCCTTGGAACGCATTAGCAGCTACATTTAAATATTTAATATATACCATGCGAGTATAGTATGAAGAAAATTTACCGTATTTATACTTATATATTTAGGGGTATTAAGTCACATATTGTTTTCCAATTTACAAGCATACATATGGTATATACATATATTTTACTTGCCTCAAATAGTCATAGTGCGCATTTAGTTAAACAATAGTGTATTGGATTCAAAGTTTTAATATATATATACATATACATATTTTATATAGATCAGGCCGTACTCAAGTAACTTTTGAAGCATACAACGATAATATATTATCTGTAGTTTACCACTGAATTAAACAACAACGATTAGTTTAAAGCAATTAAAGTATAGATCATGTCTTTCATACCAGCAAAACAAATTATCACATTAAAACTTTCTTTAGATATTCATGCATTCGATAATGTAAATTTTGTAGTCAGCGTTTAAAAAAAAAAAGAGTTTGCGTTACTTGCCAAAAAGAAGAAATATATATATAATTCATAAGATTTTCAAAGTACCTGAGATTCCAACATAAGCCCAGTGGAAGTCTACAATTAGGTTAAGGTTCTCAAAATAGCAGCTGCTCAACAATAGTTCTTCAAGTTCCCCTCACTTTTCGATTCCCGAGCTTACATACTCGTTATAAGGTTGATATAAAAAACAAAGCATAAGTGCTATACATGCTATACATACTATAAGAACATTTTTATGCGAACGAAACTTTCGTTTCAATGCGTAACTGTGAATGCAAGAATAAACAAGCAACAAATAAGAAAAAATAATGCAAGTAAATTGTATATCAATCATTTAAATAAAACAATCATATCTGATCCTAAATGATTTCGTGTCTTAATTTGAAAATGTTTTAAGCCTTTTTGTAAAAGGTTCAACTAAATATAATAAAAAGTATTAGTTTCGCAAATGCAAATGCAGAAAGTAGCTTAATCGAAAAACGAAGAAAAAGAAATCAGCAAAGTAATTTTAGTCTAAGTATATATAATTTACATACCAAAAAAAATGACCGACTGAAATTATTGTTAAAGCGTTTTATGAACAATACTTGCATATATATACACATACATATATTGATATGATCAAGTAAATGATGAAAGCATAACTACTATATATACAAAAAAGCAAAACTCATAAATAAAACTAAAGAGAAGAAAACGATATACATATACTATTAAAAGTTTCTAAATCCTAATCAATCATAAATTTTGCATACATACATACTTATACATATATACATACAATATACAAATTATAGATGATCGAATTGTAAACTCCACAAAATGAACAAGAAAAAAGTATTAGTTATATAGCGCCATTTACAAAATTAATGCTACAGCAACGAGCATAAATAAATTAAACAATAGTGTTATTTACTTTTATAAAAATAACAACAACAAAGAACCCAACATTGGCAATGACTAGTTGACTAATTGAATAAAATGTCGAAACAATTCTAAATACAATTGCAAATTTAAAGAAATAAATAAATAACAAATTAATATTTCTATCTTTAAAGCATACTATACATAAATATATTCAGGCATTTCAGCTGATGTCGATGATAATAATGACATCGTCTATGAATCACTTGTTCTATCCAATAAATACTTATAAATATGTACATGTGCTTTTACATACATGCACACATGTGTATCTTTGTGTGTGTGTGTGTGTGTATGTTTTGCTGGCACTGTTTTGCATTGCATTGGATTATATATATAGTATATATATATATTGTATGGTATTGTATTGTATTGCATTTTAATATGTTGTATTGTATTTACTGTTGGATTGTATTTTAATATAGAACGCGTTAATTTCAAATAAAGAGTTTTTAAATGCATTAAACTGTGTTCTGTGTTCTCTTCCAACGCTGCCAAAAGGGCAGGCCAGGCGTCCTGGGCACAACAAGGCATAAATATTCTCGTCGTTTATTGGAATTTGGTAAAACTCTTTCTTGGCATCTCTGTCATTATGCGAGGGCCGCATTGTTTTGAGATCAAATTCCAAAGTGTTTGGAATTTCAAGTGCTCTGAGGCCCTGAATGATGACGAGCTTTCTGCCGGTCTCGCTGTTGCTCTCGGTCTCGCTCTCGCACGCATTTATTGATAGAGCCTTTGCTTTAAGGAATGCTGGAGGGGTGGCTCGTCCTGGTGGTTTAGCTGGCCAAACAATCTTGTGTTGGAACGTTGTGCACGTTCTGTTCAAATCAATACAACTTGGCATATTTCGTTTAATTAAAAAAGTTGAACGCTGTTCGCTTCTGAACAATTGATTCCTAAATTGACATCGTTGACATTTTAATGCGTTTATTTCCGCCTTGTCGCCTAATGTGGGCGCTTTGCTATTAACATAGATATTGACAGCATTCCCTGCTGGCTTCGCTCTTCAAACATGATTTAACCTTAAATGCTTTGCTATTTGTCAGTCAATTGTTGTTGGATTTTTACAGCTTATAAATAATGCAGCAAATGCTTTTAATTATACTAACGTATGTAGGTTCACACTTACGCACAGTCAGTCAAGTGTAAAGAGTCGTGTTTATTAGCCAAAAACAAACCCCATGCATCCCTTTGGGAGTTTGGACTAAAGTTCCACTTTAATGTAATAGGAATTACTTGTGCCAAGCGGGGGAACAGGCTGGGGTTAAACCACCGCCTAATGAAATGCATTGTGAAATGAAATGGTAAAATTGACGACGTCTACTCTTTCCTGAAGTGGCCAACCGCATTAAATCAGCAAACTAACCGCCACTAAATAAACAGACCCTTCACATACACAGACACAGGCAGATGCCAGCGTTCTTGCCTGCCAGGATCTAAAGTTAAAAGCACTTGTAACAAATTGAAATCATTCATCTTACTTTTCGCATTCATTTGCACTCACATGAACACACTTATACGCACATACACACACTCAAGTACAACCCACACCTCCGCCCCCAAACTGTCCTGGCCTGGCCTGCCTTGAACTCATGTGTGTGGGCATTTGAAATTCACCTGGTCAGCCAATAGCTTTAAGTAGTTGAATTACGAGAGCTGCTTAAGCACACAGGTAGAATGCGAGTACTTAGTTATATAGCACATATACTAGTAAGTACACAAATTAATAAGTAACTCAACTGCTTCTTGTTGCTTATTACTCTCCTAATTGGTGGCAGTCAGCACGAACTGAACAAAATGATTGGCATACTATGTTAATTGCAGCAGGTGGGCTTTGTTTGATTGTTCAAATGCATTATATATATATATATAATATATATAAACTGCACTTATCACTAGCTTAAATAAATTTTCAATGAGGCAATCTTTGGTTGTAAAATGTATAAATTAAGGTGCATTTTTAGTTCGAGCTTGTTTTATAAATTTAATTCATTGAATTTATTTTTGTGTACTTCTAATTTGCCAACTACCACCATGCATAAATAAAAGAGCAAAAAATTGAAGCTTTATTTTTCGCTCAATCGACTTGTCTGTTGCAGCTGTGGCAGGCACGTTGAAGTGGTTTTGCTATTAAAACGTGCCCAGGACCTGTCAAATTCAAGATGGAGTCAAATCATTGCTCCATTCAAGCGGAAATTGCATTGATATGCTAAAGCTTTATATTTGCAGCTAATTGAAGTTAATTTACTATATTCTTATACTCTGAATTTCAAGTGATTTCTATTTATTTTTTGTGTAAGTCAGCAATTTATTAATTTGTATTGGCATTTGCATTAATTGCCACACTCCTGCTGCTCATACTCATACCTTTACTATCCAAGAATGTTGTTCTCTTATTCGTATTCGTATCATTGTAGGCATCAAACTTATCCAAAAGCTTTTGAAAGCCGCTTTCCAGCGATGCCGATGATATATCGCGTAGCACTTCGAGTATATATTTAATCATAGCCTTGATTAAGGTCTGCAAGCAAGGCGATATAGTTACAAATCACAACAATATAAAGAGAGAAAGCCTCACTTGTATGTCCTCAGCAGAGACACGGCAACGTGTATGGATGTTATTGTTTTCCGTCAACATTACCTGCATCATGGTGGGATCATCTTGTTCTATTAATGCTTGAGAAAAGCGCATGAATGAGCGGAGGTGACTGTGCAATTTATGTATGTCCAGTTTGCCATTATAGCGAAAATGTTCAAAGGTCTGATAATGCTCCATAAGATAGCTGCAAGTCGATTCAAGCTTATTCGCAGCTTGACTTGTGAATGAAAGCAAAACTTACGGAAAATATATTTCCTGCCCATAACGTCGCTCAAAGGGCTTGATCAGACGCCAAGCTTGCCGCAGCGCCAACCGCTCAGTGAGGGTAAACCCGCTTTCATCAAAGACAGGTCCGACTCTTAGCTCGGGCAGCTTCTTGGGAAAGACGGGATAGTCAAAATTCGTTCCAGACTCCCGTGCGGATATCCTGGCAGACATGGAAATTTGGGAAGTGTGCCTACTCATCGCGTAATTTGTTAAATTGTTTTATTTAATTTACAATAAAAAATGGTATACAAGTATAAAAATTATGTGAAAAATGTAAAGTTTTCACAATTTAGTTGACATATGTAATACATATTATGTATATGTGTTGTAACTTTTTTGTTTGTTCATAATATTTAGAGGGCTGAGCTAAGCTCAGCCCTGCGTGGCTTCACACAAATATATTTTGAATATTAGAGTATTAATTCCTCAGGTGTATATGTAAATTGTTTAAATACTGTAATAATATTATCCATAGTGGGCCGTTTATCAGCTTCAAGGCTCCAGCCATCGGTCATTAACTGGGAAACACTTTCAGGAACATTATCATACTGTATCTTATCCAACTCCGGACGTAAGCCTAGGAATTATACAAAGTGATTGCTTACCAAAAGTAATTGTATTAACAATTTTACTAAGTACCTTGCTGTATCTCCTTCATTTTATCAATTTTATTAGCGATATGCTTATAAGGCTGCTCACGCGATAGCATTTCCCATAATATTATGGACCAACTGAACACATCACATTTTTCTGTATATTTTCTACCTGAAATAACCTGTTACAGATTATTAGCAATTATTATTTGCACATGTTAATGCAAAATGCTCACCTCTGGCGCCATATATTCAACTGTGCCCGCTTCAGCACTCATTGAAGAAGCCAAATATCTAACAGATCCAAAATCACAAACCTTCAGACAGCGATAACTATCATTCAACAACAAGTTTAGTGGCTTCAAATCACGATGGATAACACATTTAGGTGTTTTACTATGCAGGTATGCAACCGCCTATATACATACGTTTATTTATAAATAATTATTACGATAACACCGATTACCACAAGTACTTACCTCCGCACACTGACGTGCCCAATTAAATATATGTCGCAAATCATATTTTGTCTTTTTGACGTGCAAAAAATCACTCAGGGAACCTCCATCCATATACTCCATAATAAGATATGTGTTATGATCATGCAATGATATGCCATGTAGAAATATGATATTTTCATGATTTGCTCTTGACAACAGCTGGAACTCTCTACGTGTGACTTCCTCATCTACGCCCAAGTAAATCTTCTTAACAGCAACATCTTTGTTCAACCATTTGGCTTTGTACACCTTTCCAAATGTGCCTTTTCCAATTTCCTTCAAGCAATTTATTATTATTGTCTAGTCTACACTCAAATTACTAATATTTACTTACAATACCCAAAGTTATTTGTGCAAAGTTTATTGTGTCTGAGTCCATGTTTTTTTTAGCAATCTAACAAGCTGATTAACACTGAAAACGAGATAAGCTTCTATACCATATGACCGCATTTTTATTGAACAATCGGCGTATGATTTATTTTAAATACTATTCCAATAAAATTAAATAGGCCTTTTACAAACTAGGAAAAAATAATTACATATTTAGGCTTGATATAATTATTTTATTTTAATCTTTTGGAGCTAGCATTTCAAATTTAACTGAAACAATTCAAAAGCTATCGAATAACAATACTTGGTTTGATTTAATATCGATAGCTGCAGATGTTATTGACAAGCCTATCAGCTGTTTTTTGTTGCGGCATTATTTTACAAAAAAATAAAGTATATGGCATTAAGAGCGTAAAATGTCTGCGGCCAATCCATTTCGCACAACGTTTCGGCTGCCCAGCCGTAACCAACGCATCAACTGGTTCCCTGGACACATGACTAAGGGAATGCGACAAATTCAGCAAAAGCTTCGCAGCGTGGACTGCATCGTTGAAATCCATGACGCAAGAATTCCTATGGCAGGTCGGAGCTCACAGTTCTTCGATACTATAACAGGTAAGGTTGTTAATAAAGCTTTTAGCTGTTCCAACTAAACTTTTAATCCTCAAGGCAACGGCGTCAAACCACATATACTGGTGCTCAACAAAGTCGATCTCCTAGGACCCAAACAACAGCGAGGAATTGTAAAGCAGCTACGAGATCAACAGCCTGAATTGAGAAACATACTTTTCACAAACTGTAAAGATCAACGAAATAGTGGTGTTTTGGATATATTGCCTATGGCCACCAAATTAGTTTCAGAAAGCAGTCGCTTCAACAGATCCAACAGTGCCGAACACAATATAATGATAATGGGTGTGCCTAATGTTGGCAAAAGCTCCATTATCAATGTTTTACGAAATGTTCACCTGAAGAAAAAGAGCGCAGCACGCGTCGGTGCAGAGGCTGGCATCACTCGATCCGTTGGCGAGCGTATCAAAATACAGGAGCAACCATTAGTATATATGATTGACACGCCGGGAATTCTGCAGCCCTCTGTTACGGACGATGAGATGGGGCTCAAACTGGCCCTAGTTGGCTGTTTGCCAGATCATATTGCCGGCGAGGATCTGATTGCGGATTACCTCTTATACTGGCTAAATAAACACCGGCGCTACGAGTATGTAGATAAACTAGGACTGCAAGGCGGACCCAACGACAATATTACTGCAGTGCTAGCAGATTTCGCTCAGCAGCAGGGCATGTTCCATCGAGTAAAACAATACAATGGTCAGGTAGAGGTAATGACAAATTTATTGGCTGCTGCACGAAAGTTTATAAGCTACTTTCGCACTGGACAGCTGGGTGCTATAAATCTAGATGAAGAATGCACATATCAAAGTTAAGCTTATTTGTACATAGTTTAAATCCAATATTATAAAATGGTTTTTTTTATTAATAACTGTCTTAATTATCGACCATGGGCACGTCAATTGCAATGTTGCCTACCCCGGGGACAGGTATGGAGTAGGACACACCCACATTGTCCATTTCAGCAACCCCGTGCTGTACAGGCATCGCCATAGCAGATTGTTCCTGTTCCATTGACTGTCGCTGCTCGCTCTCCAGATGTGCCATAGAAGAGTCTGCAACATCCACAGCCACACTCCCCATAGCATATCCAGTTTGTGCAGCACTAGTGCGTAGCTGCTCCGGAACGCCCTGCATGCGCTTACTTATAAAGTTGTTGTAAGGTGCCCTCTTTTGGTAGTATTCGATTAGCATCTCTGGATTCTTTTCCGATACTTGGCTACTCGTAACCAAGTCAAACTCATCACAATATTGCCATCTAACAAGATATTTTATTTCACCGGTAACGTCTGTGGCGCCCACTATCTCTGCAAGATCCAGTCCTCGCTCATAGCCCCGGGGTTTCTGTATTTCCTCACATTTTGGCTTTTTCTCGGCTCTTTTCTTGTTTTTTGCACGGGACTCTTCAAATCTTTGTATGAGAGCAGGGCAATCGCAATTTTCCTCGGGCTCCCAAGTATTATCGCTGGAGGGATAGCCGCGCCATTTTATGAAGTACTCTACTTTGCCGGCCGCAGTGATTCTTTTGTCCACAATGCGCTCAACGACAAAATTAGGCTCATTTTTTACCATTTTTATGTTTGTTTACGAAAAGAATGCAATAAATGTGAAAAATTATCGGCTCAAAAAGTATTGTGTGTGGTGGCTGGCCAATAAATATTCTGCAAACATTATTGTGTGTGGTGGTCGGCTAATAAATATTCTGAAAATACAGGCCCGCCATTCGTAACACGAGCAAATAGTGACAGTTTCAATTTTCCAACCATGTCGGAGATTAATTGGGAAAACTTTGATCCTCAAGCTGAACATTATTATGATGAAGGTTCCAACAAGTATGAGAATGTTAGTGCAGATTCCACAGCTACTAATGATCGGAAGAAGAGGCAATTGCAATATCCCTATCTGGTAGTCAGGAAGAAACATGCTTTAATAACTGAAAGCTTGCTGAAAAACTTCTTTGGAGAGGCCATCATATATGGCATTGAATACCGTACAGCTTCTGGTGTGTTTTTTGTGTATTTTCACAACTTGGGGTAAGTTTCTTTCTGGTTCTTCTGATATTCAGAACTGGCTTACCGTTTTTGGTTTCAGTTCCCTGGAAGCAGCCAAAATTAAAATACGCCAGTTTCCAAATATTATTGACTGTGTAGAGGGTCGACCAAATTATTACCAAAACCAGTTGCCTTCTGATCAGTTACACAATGAAAATGTGATGCCAATGGAAGATCTGACGGACAAAAACGGAATAGATGAGAAGCGGACTATAAAAGTGTCGGAGAAAGAAAGCCAGCACCCCGCATTCCACAAGGTTCCTATAGTCATAAAAGCAGATTACAGTGCCAAGAATTCTTTGATAGCAAAGAATGATGTCTATCAACGCTACCTGAATGTTAAACACGAGTTTGCATTGGAGCGTCTTGGTGTCTATGTGACTGTGGATTCTCTAGAAAAGGATCAAGTCAAACAACAAAGGCGTTCAGGACGCAAGGTGGTAACGTAAGTGTGTGAGCACGAGCAAAAAGACGTATATATTTGACTATATCTTTGCAGTTATATACAGGAGTTAGAAACCAAACCAAGCGACAGTGAATCAAAGCTTGCGCAGCGAGCAAACATGTGCTTGGCATGCATGTGCTACACGGATAACAGTTGCAAGTTCTGTAGCATGCCCTTCTGTAATAAGACTTGCTTCAATAAACTTTCCACTCTGCACAAAGAGACCTGCGCTACTGGAAAATGGCCAATACTAGATGAAACTATTGACGAACAATTTACTAAGCTCAAGTTGCCGCCATCTGGCAGCAACGTAAAAATAACAGCGTTTGAGCAATCTAACGTAGTTTATGTGCGTTCAGCTGAAATACACGCAGAGGTAGCTTACTTCAAGCTCATCTCAGATGTTATGTGCCACGGCAAGTCGGCAACGAAGCTAACTAAGCTGCCACGCTGCGGCGAGCTGGTAATATATAAGATTGATACTGAAATAATTCGTGCCATGGTGCTCAATGTAGAAGATCCGCAAGCCATCTATATAGTCTGTGTAGACTATGGTAGCGTAGAGATAACAACACTCGATTGTCTGTATGAATGCAGCTACTATTTAGCTAGCTTGCCGCGCTACACTGTTCCCGTACTGCTGCGTGGCGTGCCCAAGCGTTACCTAACTAGTAATCTTTGTGGTGTATTTTATGAACTAAACGACAATTATACTTTTGTATTAAAGTACGCAAAGCACGACTTTGATGCTGGCAAAGGCATGCAGCGTGTGTTACTTATTGAGACCGAAATGAATCGCAGCCTGAATCGTCTAGTTAAAACAATAATAACGCCAGTGGAACCAACATTATACACCAACCCATTAACGGAAGATGTAAGCATTATATTGCACATTGCAAATTATTTTTATAGCTTTTGTCCTCTCTAGTATCTGCATCATGTGTATTTACCCAATGGAAAGCACATGGAATTGGTTGTCATGGACAATAGTTACCTAAAGGACGGCATCATCTACTGCACCTTGTTGGAATATGCGTACGAAATAACACAACTACAACGTGACTTACAATTTTATGGTGAAAGCCTTGCCAAAAGAACATACTATGCTCCACGGTATTACCACCAAATTACATCTCTTGCTTTCAAATAATTAATAATAATAATTTCTTTTCAGTAAAAATGAGCTGTGCATTTGCAAATATCACGACAAATGGTGCCGCGGTATTTGTATGGAGATAGTGGGAGATGGTTATCCCAGCATTCTCTTTTTAGACTATGGTAACATAACGCCCATACATATAGATTACATACGTCCATATGCGCCTCAGTTTAATTATCCAATATTAACCATATTATTCGTTATAAATGATTTGGTGCCCTGTGACATGAGCGACAGCCATTGGATTAAACTAGAACAACAGTTAGCGATTGGATCTATATTTAAGTGCAACGAAGTGAGTTACGACGAGAAAGAAAATAATTACTCAATGTGTTTGGGTGTGGATGCTATACTCTCATCAAAATAATTATACTTTAACTAACTTGACTAAAAGTACATACGAAGAGAAAATGAATTGAAGAATTTAAAAAAAAGCTTAGTTTATTATTTAGCAATATTGTTTGACAATATACTTTATACAAAAAACTGATAAGTTTATTTTTTTTTTAATATTACACATTTTACGGCATCACTGGCTTTTTACTAAAGACAAAGCTTAAGTTTTCCAAATGTTCACTCAGTGAAGCCTCCTGCAAACACATTTAATTAGTTATAAGCAAATCAAAATTTAATATACATACCTCTAAAAATTCTTCTCTATAAGGTGGTTGGTATTGACTCCAACTTGATAAGGCCGCCTTTAAAGAATGTAAATATATAATAAAATTGCTTTAAATATATGAATATTTTTCGATGCACTCACATTATCTTCATTGTTAATCAGCGTGTGTGTAGCTTCGGCGTTGAGGTTCAGAGTTCCCGTAAATTCAACAAGACCAAGCTCCTCTTGAAATTGTCGCTCTTCCAGACAGCCAGCCGTAATAAGCGTATATACACGAGTGTCGCTGTTTGTTGACAATAACTCCAATGCCGTGCGTTGTAATTATATATAATCAAAGTCCTACAGTTTGTAATGCGGATATCAGGCAGCTGGCTTGTGACAAACAGAGCTACCCTTGAAGATGATGCATCATTGAATTCATCTGATGAATAATTGTCCATTTGCACGTGTGGTATTTGCCAACATTGACAATAACCTTTGATAATATTCAAGCACTCCATGTTGTTGGCTACTATGGCACATTTGGCGCACTGGTCTGCAACCAAAGTGTCCAGCATAAGATGTACAAACTGAAATTTGGCTGAATCATAAACACCCATGTCTTGCCAGTCAGGTAGTTGGGGTAGCAGCACCTCAGATGTTATGGATCGGTTTAGCAGTTGCTTTAGTAGCACGGGATGATCGCAAATATGTTGAGCAATTTCCTGCACTTGCGCTTTTTGTTGAATGGTGGGCTATATGTGATTAATTTAATATTTACTTTAATCAGCCGTTTTTTATAACTAACAACTTACCGTTTCTAAATCCTGATAATAGTCTGAGAGCAATTGCAGCGTCTCCATTTGCAACTGTGCTGGCTTAAGCAGGCAAATGTATTCGCTTGCTTCAAACTGTTGAATTGGCTGGGAAGTGGCGCTATCGTGTTCATTTGCTATAAACTGCTGAATTGGCTGGGAAGTGGCAGTATCGTGTTCACTTACTACAAACTGCTGAATTGGATGGGTATAAACTGCTGAAGTATTTGTATCCACGTCAGCCAGAGGCTTCTTTAGCTTCTTTCTTCTGCGCAAAGCTGCGGGAATATACGGTTTACTAACCATTGCCGGCGCCACTTCAATCACATTTGTATGTTGCCGATACCAAAAATCATATTCTGCTTTACGCTGCGCAATGCATTCTTCAATAGTCGTTAGTTCATTCTGTATTTCAACATCTCTAATGCCAATATCCAGCAGCGCATTTTGGTAAAATTCATCCCCTTCGAAATGGGTTAAAACGCCCAGATCTTTGCCTGTCTCATCTTTTAGCGTAGCTTCAGTGGAGGTCAGTTCCAGCGTTCCGTTTCCTGTCCAATTTTTGTGTTTTCTACTGGATTTAACTCGCCAGAGCACTAGAAATATGCGTTTGTTACTCAGAGGATTTTCTCCAGCAGCATATTGTTGTGGTCCCAAGCTCTTATAGCCCTCTGTCGTGCCCCAAGAATCCTCCGCTGCTGCAGAGCTAGTATAAGTATAGCTTTCAGACTCATAGTAGTCATCCTCCGAGCTCCTCTTGGTTGCGTATCGTCGCATTTTAAATAAATTTTATTTAATAAAATATGTACAATAATTGTAAACAAAAATCTAATTTCAAATAATGGTGCTGATAGTGATGTGTAAACTTCGATATTTTAGTTTCGCAGCATGGAGTGTAATTTGCAACACTTATCGATAATCCGTTGGTGCGAAAACCGGCGTTTGCACATTGTGTGTCTCCTAATTGCAATAAGAGGGCCTTTTAGAGCCACGCCTGTTGCGCCATGGCGTTCCATTGGTGTGATAGCAACCTGCACACCACAGCGTATACCCCTCGCGACTTTCAAGTTGAATTGTTGGCTGCCGCCTACGAGCGCAACACCATCATCTGTTTGGGTCACCGCAGTTCCAAGGAGTTTATAGCTTTAAAGTTGCTGCAGGAGCTATCGCGACAGGCACGACGGAATGCTAAAGTGAGTATCTTCCTGAGTTGCCACGTGCGGGCAGAGCACACACCCACATCCATGTACACAATGCTCACACATCTGACGGATCTCAAAGTATGGCAAGAACAGCCCGATCAGCTGACGACCAGCGAACACTGCTGGACTGACTACAATGTAAGCATACTGCATCCAGACACATTTCATGGATTGCTACGTAACAAGCAGCTGAGCTTGGCAAGCGTACAATTACTAGTACTGGAGGATTGCCATGACAGCGTTGTCTACCGCAGTATGTTGCCCATTTTCGAGGATTATCTGCTGCCCGCAGCCGCAGACAGCCCGCGCATACTAGGACTCGCTGGTCCACTGCACAGCGCTGGCTGTGAGCTGGAGGAACTCAATGCCATGCTGGACACATTGGAGAAGCAGATGCAATGCCGCATTGAGACAGCCAGCGATATAGTCACCGTTTTACGCTACTGTGCCAAACCGCAAGAGTACATTGTACAGTGTGCACCATTTCAAATGGACGAACTGTCCAGTGTGATAGCCGATATACTCAATACGCACAAGTGCTTCCTGCAAGATCATCGCTACGATCCCTTTGAGATATACGGCGAAGATCAATTTATGGATGACTTGAAAGGTAAATTGCAATCTTATCATTGACGCATTTATTATAGCTTTTATTTTCCTATAGATATTCCTGATCCTAAACTGGATCCGCTCAATGTGCTCAATGATTTGTTGGACGTGCTGCATGAGATGGGACCTTGGTGCACTCAGCGTGTGGCACATCATTTTTATCAACGCAACGAAAAGCTCAAAGTAAAAACACCACACGAGCGTCATTATCTTCTGTTCTGCCTGGTGAACACGGCCTTGGTGCAAGTGCATACGCTTTGCGAGCAAACATTCCAACAGGACCTAGCGGAACACCCGGACCAAGCACGCAGCGCCATTGAGCGTTACTCCAGCCCCAAGGTGTGTCGACTGCTAAAAGTTCTGCGTTGCTTTAAGCCTACAGAAAGCCAGCCCCAATCCCAGACGACAGCTGAAAATTTGCGCAAACTGCGTCAGCAGGTGGAGCAGACAGATTTTAATAAATTGACGCATGCGTTGAACACACAGTGCAAGTTGGTGGAGAAGCTTGAAGTTCAGCAACCATCAGCGGAGACTCACTCTTTAAAGTCCACTCTGGAGAAAATGCTTCAGCCCACAGATAAAGCTGATAAAGTGCCACTGGAGAAGCCACCTAGTAAAGCTGGCAGAGCAAAGTCCAATACGCAACAACAAGCGCGCTCAAGGCGCCCGCATCCGAGGCGTTATAATCGCTATCAGCATGACACTAGCGAAATCCTCTGTGCATTAATTTATTGCAATCAAAATCACACAGCACGCGTGCTTTTCGAGCTGCTGGCGGAGATGAGTAGACGTGACAGTGAGCTCAAATTTCTGCACTGTCAGTTTACAACTGATCGTGTTGCGGATCCCACCACAGAGCCTAAGGAAGCGGAGCAAGAGCACAGACGACAGGAGGAGGTGCTCAAGCGTTTTCGCATGCACGACTGCAATGTGCTCATTGGAACCTCTGTACTAGAGGAGGGCATTGATGTGCCTAAGTGCAATCTGGTCGTTCGCTGGGATCCACCCACTACCTATCGCAGCTATGTGCAGTGCAAGGGACGCGCACGTGCTGCGCCCGCCTATCATGTCATGTTGGTGGCACCCAGTCTGGAGCAGTCCAAGCCAGATGCGGTGCAATTAGGCACGCGAAGTCATCGCTTCATCTGCGGCAAAGGTGCTGCTGCTGAGGAGCTGGACAGCGATTCGGATGATTCAGCATTGCCCACCTCGTTGGCCTCCGATCCCTATACATTTGGCACAGCGCGTGGCACGGTGAAAATACTTAATCCTGAAATATTCAGCACTAAGCCGCCCACTGCCAGTGGCATTAAGCTGGAGGAGATACAAGATGAGGCGCCCATACCACCCGATGGCGGCAACTCCAGTGATGAAGCCCTAAGTCTAACTAATACAACACCCAGCGAAGCAAGCCATGAGCCCTCATGCACACCGAAGCGGCGTTCCGGCTGCGAACTGGACATCCTGCCCACTCCAGAAAGTGCAAGTGAGGCTGCTGCTCCTGAAGATAGTCTGGCCTGCACCACGCAAGCTTTGGTGCACCAAATGGCGCAATATCGCGAAATTGAAAAAGTTTGTATAAATTTTATTAGAATTTTATTTTATTAATCGAATTTGATTTTCAGATGCTGCTGTCCAAATGCGCCAATGCTGAACCCGCGGATGAGGAGCAACAGCAGGCGGAGCGCTTTACCAGCTGCCTGGCCGCTTATAAGCCTACTCCAGGTGCCAGCGTTGATCTCAGCACAGCTGTTGCCTTAGTCAACAAATACTGTGCCCGACTCCCTAGCGATACCTTCACCAAGCTGACAGCATTATGGCGCTGTGCGCGCACCGAGCGTCGAGGAGTAGCTTACTATCAGTATACCTTACGCCTGCCCATAAACTCACCGTTGAAGCATGATATTATTGTAAGTTTAAGCAATTCCAATAGGAGTCAATGCTAATCTCTCTCTCTCTCTCTCTCTCTCTCTTTGTAGGGTCTGCCCATGCCCTCGCAGATCTTGGCGCGTCGCATGGCGGCCTTGCAGGGCTGCGTGCAGCTGCATTGCATGGGTGAACTGGATGATAATTTGCAGCCCATTGGCAAGGAGGGCTTTCGCGCTATAGAGCCCGATTGGGAGTGCTTTGATCTGGAGCCAGAGGATGAGAAGATTGTGCAACAGAATGATGAGCCACGTCCGGGCACCACCAAGCGGCGTCAGTACTATTACAAGCGCATTGCCTCTGAGTTCTGCGACTGTCGTCCAGTGGCTGATGTGCCATGTTATCTGTACTTTATTGAGCTGAAGCTACAGTGTCCAATACCAGAGGAGCAGAATACGCGCGGTCGCAAGATTTATCCGCCGGAGGAGGCGCAGCAGGGCTTTGGCATACTCACACTCAAGCGCATACCTAAGCTCAGCTCATTTTCCATATTCACTCGCTCTGGCGAGGTGAAAGTTTCGCTGGAGCTGTGCGCAGAGCGAGTTGTGCTAAGCCAAACGCAGATCGACTGCATCAATGGATTCCTTAACTATACATTTACTAATGTGCTGCGTCTGCAAAAGTTTCTGATGCTCTTTGATCCGGATTCTTCGGAGAATTGTGTATTCATAGTGCCCACCAAAAAGTGTCCGCAGGGCAAGAACCTAATTGACTGGCAGTTTCTGGAGCTGATACAGGCCACGGGCAATATGATGCCGCAACCAGTGACTGAGGAGGAGCGCCAGGCGCAGCCTTTTGACCCGCAACGCTTCCAAGATGCTGTCGTCATGCCTTGGTATCGCAATCAGGATCAACCTCAATATTTCTACGTGGCCGAAATCTGTCCGAATTTATCGCCGCTCAGCTGCTTTCCAGGCGAAAATTATCACACCTTCAAGCATTATTATCTGGTCAAGTATGGACTTAATATACAGAACTCAACACAACCGCTGTTGGATGTGGATCACACAAGTGCGCGCTTGAATTTTCTTACCCCACGCTATGTCAATCGCAAGGGCGTGGCACTGCCCACCAGCTCGGAGGAAACGAAACGCGCCAAGCGTGAAAACCTGGAACAGAAGCAAATTCTTGTGCCCGAACTATGCACTGTGCATCCATTTCCAGCTTCACTTTGGCGCACCGCCGTGTGCCTGCCCTGCATACTCTATCGCATTAATGGTCTACTCCTGGCCGATGATATACGCAAGCAGGTCTCTGCAGACTTGGCTTTGGGTCAGCAGCAGATCGAGGATGAGCAGTTCGAGTGGCCCATGCTGGACTTTGGCTGGAGCTTGTCCGAGGTGCTAAAGAAATCACGCGAGACGCGAGAGAAGCCAAGCAACGCGACTGCAGTGGCAAAGTCTACCGAACTGGAGGAGCCAGTGGATGTCGAGCTGGAGCAAACAGCTACAACAAAAAGCGCCAATGAACTAATCATAGAGGCTGAAGAAGAGCTAGGACAATCGGATGACTTTATTGAGATTGGCACCTGGTCCAATGAGATGGCTGACGATATAGCCAGCTGTTCCGATATAGATGAAGAGGATGAGCACTACTTGCCTGAGCTGCCGGAAAATATCAAGTTCTGTAAGTATATTTACTTATACAAAGATACAAATGGAACTTAAGAGCAATTGTTTGTTTACAGGTGATGAGCAGACGCGCTATGGTTCGCCCACATTTTGGGATGTGAGCAAGAGCAGCGACTTTAAGCCGCTGCAGCGCTCGGGCAAGTCAGGCAACGGCAACAAAGCTGCTACAGCTGCAGCTAAGCTAACTAAACCTGCCTACAGTTACTACGACTCGGACAATTCGCTGGACTCCAGCTATGCTGATGATGATCATATGATGATCAATCAGAATTACAACTACACCACAGATTCGGACGATGCGACGGACGATTTGCGCATTGAGTTCACCTCGAAGAACGAAGCAGAGACTATAGAAACAGCACAGGAGCTGGAGAAGCGTCAAAAGCAGTTGTCCATTATACAAGCAACCAATGCCAATGAGCGGCAGTATCAGCAGACCAAGAATATGCTCATTGGCTTCAACTTTGAGGAGTCTAGAAGCGACATCAGAGCAGGCGGCATTAACTATGAAAAGTCCATTGAGTGCTTCAAGGCAGAGATTGAAAGCTGTGGCATGCTGGTGCCGCATGATCAGGAGCTGCTGCTGCCACGTGCCACAACCAATAGCATGGCCACCAAGCAGAGTGCGCTGCAGCTGGAACTGCTCAAGCAACTGCTGCCCTATGCAGATGAGGCACAACTGCAAACTAAGTTGAGCAATAAGAAGCAGCTGGAGCTGCAAGATTTGTTGGACTTGGATGCGCTTTGGCTGGCTGAGCATGGCAGCGAGTCAACCAACTATCAGGTGCTGGGCTGTGGCGATAGCTTTGACAACTACAACGATCATCATTGTCTTGATGCGCAAACCAAAGAGCTGAGCAGTGAAGCGCTGCCTGCTTTGATGGACACCTCAAGCAGCGAATTAAGTGAGCCTCTGCCCACTTTGCTCGTCGACAACTTTAGCTTTGATGATCAGCCAGAGCTTGTGGGTCACGCTGGTCCTAGTCCCAGCGTTATACTGCAAGCCCTGACCATGTCGAATGCCAATGATGGCATTAATCTGGAGCGTCTGGAGACCATTGGTGATTCGTTTCTTAAGTACGCCATTACCACATACTTGTACATCACCTATGAGAACGTGCATGAGGGCAAGCTGAGTCACCTGCGCTCCAAGCAGGTGGCCAACTTGAACCTTTATCGTTTGGGTCGACGCAAGCGTCTGGGCGAGTATATGATTGCCACCAAGTTTGAGCCGCACGACAATTGGCTGCCGCCTTGCTATTACGTGCCCAAGGAGCTGGAAAAGGCGCTCATCGAGGCCAAGATACCTACGCATCATTGGAAGCTGGCCGATTTGCTGGACATTAAACATTTGAGCAGCGAGCAAATCTGTGAGCTGGTGCGTGAAAAGGCAGAGCTATTGGGCTTGGAGCAGCCGCCGCCGCCGGCGCCACCAGCACCCCCTCCGGCCTCTGGCCTGGATGACTCCACTGAATCAAATGACTTTAGCTGCTTTATACCCTACAATCTGGTGTCGCAGCATAGCATACCAGACAAGTCCATAGCTGACTGCGTGGAGGCTTTGATAGGCGCCTATCTAATTGAATGTGGACCACGTGGCGCGCTGCTCTTTATGGCCTGGCTGGGAGTGCGTGTTCTGCCCTACACTTTAGAGCCGGCGGCAGCGGATGAAGCAAGTCGCTTGCCCGGCACAAGCAAACCCAATGCTCAGAACATGGTCACCGTGTATGGCGCCTGGCCGCGACCACGCAGTCCGCTGCTGCAACATGCTCCCAATGCCAGTGTGGAGCTAGAGCAGCTGCTCAGCGGCTTTGACGACTTCGAGGCTAGCTTGGGCTACAAATTCCGTGATCGCTCCTACTTGCTGCAGGCCATGACACATGCTAGCTACACGCCCAATCGCTTAACCGACTGCTATCAGCGTCTGGAGTTTCTGGGCGATGCAGTGCTCGATTATCTTATAACGCGTCATCTGTATGAAGATCCACGCCAGCACTCCCCAGGCGCACTTACCGATCTGCGTTCGGCCTTGGTTAACAACACCATCTTCGCCTCCTTGGCGGTGCGGCATGGTTTTCATAAATACTTTCGCCATTTGTCTCCTGGCTTGAATGAGGTCATTGATCGCTTTGTGCGCATTCAACAGGAGAATGGACACTGTATCAGTGAAGAGGTTGGCGTTGTCTATAATCCATTGTGAATGCGTTTTAAAATCATTTATTTATTGCTTGCAGTACTATTTGCTCTCCGAGGAGGAATGCGATGATGCCGAAGATGTTGAGGTGCCCAAATCGCTGGGCGATGTCTTCGAGTCCATTGCAGGTGCCATTTTCTTGGACTCCAACATGTCACTAGATGTGGTGTGGCAGGTCTACAGCAACATGATGAAACCGGAGATTGAGCAATTTAGCAATTCAGTGCCAAAGTCACCCATACGTGAGCTGCTCGAGCTTGAGCCCGAGACAGCCAAGTTTGGCAAGCCCGAAAAGCTGGCCGATGGACGTCGCGTGCGGGTCACCGTTGATGTATTCTGCAAGGGCACCTTCCGTGGCATTGGACGCAACTATCGCATTGCCAAATGCACGGCAGCCAAATGTGCGTTGCGTCAGCTTAAAAAGCAAGGACTAATAGCCAAGAAAGACTAAGACAGCCATTTAATGTGAATAACTCTAGTTCTGGTTGTAGTAGTTGCTACTACCTTTGCTCCAATATAACGTAATTGTTGATAACCAATGTATATGCTTTACGTATTCTGTAGAACACTATATTTTTTATGAAAAAAAAAAAACAAAACAATTATTTAAGAACACGCTCCTTTAACGACTGAGTTTTAAAATATATTGTAGTCTAGTTCCCAAATACATAATAACGATTTTAATGTCCCAGTCCATCTTCTGAATAACCCTGAATAAAAAGCATTTGGTGTATATAAAAACTAAAACTTTACCCAATAATAAAAGTTTGTTTATTACAGTTTAGTTTTGTTTTGGGTTGGGGCAAGTTTTGCATATACATTAGTGGATTATGTATTTGTTTTGTTACATTATGTGAATTAATTTTGATTATGGAATGGTTAACTAAATCTATGCGTTTGGTAAATACGAGTATATGCGAATGCGTTGCTTCGATTGATTGGACTGTGGTTAAAAACCTAAAGCATAACTTTGGCCGAAATATTTACAGTTAAACTAATTTGATAATTTGGATGGGTGTGGGGTGGTGGGGTTGGGTGGTGAATATTAAAATCAGCATCATTGAACATATTTTGTTTATACTTGTAGCTATTTGAATAATTCATATAATCACTAACAATAAATTTGTTTTTAATTAGTATATGATGCATTTAGTTTAATTATAGTATGTGTGTGTATAAAAATTAAGTCATATTGTTTTTAATAGTATATATTTTATTGCTAAATTAAAAATTGTAACGTTTGCCTTTCATCATAAAGTTTCACACTCGAGTATATAATTGTTTGCTTTAGTTATGATTTTGAATTTGTTTGTATTATTAATTAATAATAGTTGCATAACCTTGCTTTTTATATTACTTAAATATAGCTTTTTTAGTTAATTAAAATGGTTTTGGTATAATTGTTAATTTCATACGCATTATCAATTGTGTTTTTTGTTTCTTTTGTTTTTGTTTTGCTTCGTTTCCTTCCGTTTTACTTTTTCACCGCACGTTCCTGCCTACGATTTGTTCAATGTCTTCTTTATATATATGAATGTTAATGCATGTGTATATATCCTTGTATTGTTGTAATTTACGTCACGTTAAACTTCAATGTTTTTTTGCATTCTTCATCTTTACTTTTTTCTAAAACGCTGTCTACGAACTTTTTTAATTGCCTTTTGGTTGGTTGTCGTTTTTTTGTAACAAAAATATAAAAACTAAAGAGCGTAAGTTGCAAAAGTTTAACTAAAAGAAAATATACACATGGTTAATAAACAATAATTGAACTCTGCTTATAAACGTAAATTAAAATTAAGCATACAAAATTATATTTTATATTTAAAAAATATAAAAATTTTTATTTATTTTAACTTTAAATTGAATTATGAATTAACAAAGCTTGACAAAAAAACTTCAAAATATATATGTAAGTGATATGTATCTATTGTTAGGTATACAAAAAAAATGTACATTAATAAATAAGAGTATTTAAACTGTCATTACATGTGCCAGTAAAAAATATATTGTATATTAGGTGTAACTTAAAACTGTTGATTTCAAAAAAAAGTCAAAGGTTATTTTTTTGGGGCGGGGACGGATTAAGTATGTTACAAAAGTTGGGCGCTACAAATATTTGTAATTGAGATGAAAGATTATACAAGAATTGAAAAATTATAAACATATATTCAGGAGACATTTGAAAGCGTAATCTGCATATGCTTGATGCCTATAGTGTTGACTTGAATGTATGTGATGCAACCAGGTTTTAAACAGAACTTATTTTCATAATGGATCTTAAGCAGCTGCATATAATGCTGAATTTGACAAATTTCTATTAACTCAATTGACATTTATATATTTTCTAGTTTAGGTTACATACATGCATATTTTTGGATAGGGTTTTCTTATTAATTTCCTTTTTTTGTTTTTGTTTTGTCGACTAACTGGGGATTATATAGCGAGTACATACAATAAGACTGCTTGAATTTCTGCTCTCTAGGTATGCAGCTGGATAATTTTGCTTTGTTATGTTAGATTATATGCGCAAGTTACAATTTCAATTTTAATTTGATCTTAAAAGATTGGCTGACTTGATTTATGTTTAAGTGTGTGCCTTGAATTTTATCTGATTATAGGTAGGTATAGGTAGTTAGGTTGATATAATTTCGAGTTTATATACGTTTATCATTTTGGGAGATGCGGTGCATACATGTATTGTGTATATGTTTGTCGTGTATATATATGTATGTTGGAAGATTACCTTTCGAAACTATACAAGTATAAATAACTAATTAAAAAACAACTCAGCATATACTTGATCTCAACTAATTATCCACAACTATATTAAGGTTATACAGTTTATATAGTTTGTTCATTACTCTTTTGGCTTACATAGTTGACAAAAACAAAAAGGATTCTTAACACAATCATTACTGAGAAATTGCTCTGTAGATTTGTTCATAGTTCTTAAGTCTGATTTGATTCGAAATTTATATACGTCTCTGTGTGAGTGTATGTCTGTTTGTGTCTATATGAGTGTGTGTGTGTGTGTATGTATTGGTTTCTAGATGCTTATAATGTCTAAAGAACGACGTCAGGCAGGTCGTGCGGCCTTGCCTAGGCGCGCATTTGGTTTTCATGTACTATTTTTCTCTCCTTATAGTAAATCTCCTCGGATTCCTTGTCACAGAGCAACAGCACTACCGCTCCAAACAAGAATATAGCTGCTCCCCAGCCCACACCATAGGCCCAGCCAAACTCCCACACGCGACGATTAGCTAAAAGACACAGAGAGAGAGTGATTACAATATATATTTGATTATATATTTATTACTTACCCATTGTAAGCTCGCCTGCAAAGCACACCGGATACACAATCAAAGCGGATAGCACGGCCAGCACTGCAGTTAAAATATTATATTAATTGGAATAGTTATTAAAAATATGAAAGCTTACAAGAGACGAGCATTACGAGCACGGCTATTCGATAGAATTTATATTTAAGATTGTGATTTTGTGTTTTCAGACCAAGCCCAGTTAATACTGTGGCTATAACGTCCGTTATCAATGTGATAATGCAAAGCGCTGCTGTGGCTTTGATGTAACCTGTTAAGGACAGCAAATATATTAACAAATGATATACTAAATATAGCTTATTGCTTTGTGCTAACCAATATCGCGCGTCCAATAGCAGCCTGGTGGGTCCTGCACATTGAAAGGCAGCGGCGTCATGGCGTCATCCTCAATGCAGTGCACAAAGAGTCCTTGTCGCCAGCCATCGGCCATGAGCCAGTCTGTGGAAGCCAGAGCCATGATCATGAGCACAACCACAATCACGCCACATATAAATGCAATAACCTAGAGTTGAAGAGAGAGATTAAATACTACTTTCTATAAACTTTATCGGTCATGTGGCTCACCTTGAGAGGCCTTGTGATTGTGATGGTTTCAATTGTCGTTGTCGGCGCCATTTTGTCCTCAGCTGGACGCAGTACACTATTTTTTAAAAAACAACGCTAGTTATTAAACGATTATAAATATTATAATTTATTGAAATAGTTCTTATTGATTGTCTACTCACCTTATAAACTAAACAGGCTTAACGGCTGCCTGGGTGAATACTTAATTTGCAATGCGTTTTTAAATGCGCGTATTTTGTTTTTTTGGTTAGTTTGCGGGGAAATATTATTTTGGAAGTTGGTATATAACAATAGCACTGGCTTGGAATACAAGTAATTGATATTCTTTTCAATTGGCGTTCGCTTTTTGCGCTAGTTTAGCGTTCAATTTGTTCAAATGCGTTTGGTTTTCAATTCAAAATGCTTGGCGGCAGCCTTTTCAACATCTGTTTGCGAGCAAAGGTTTGGGTGGAATAGATAGAGAAATAGATTTTATAACATTCGATTAGTGCAACTTGTAGCTGATGGCAAACAAATACAATGTATATTATACATACGCATGTGTGTGTGTGTGGGTGTGTGTATGACCATAACTAAAACAAGCAAACACACACAAATCAGCTTACAAAACAAATTAGTAGTAGCAATAGCAGTAGGACAAGTAGCAGTAGCAAATAGCAGTAGCATGCAAGCAACAACAGTTATCTTATTATCTAACCGAGCGTGCAGTCAATGGCCGATTGCTTTGGTGTTCAACCTCTGATTGCCGCTCTGGTTATCCAGCAAAATTTAATGCTTCAATAACTTTCGATATTATTACGCTTAATATGGCAACAACAGCAATAACAAAATAAACAAACAATAAACGCATTGTAAATATTAAGCTGTACTTCAATCCCATTGATCAGTCAGCACTTTGACATTCTTATTGAACAAATGAAAAATTAAAATTTGTTTACGAGTTGCAGTACTTGGATGCCAGTGCTTTTCAAAATATGAAGCCCATACGAGAGCTTGGAGCTTCCATTAGCACTTCAATAACTCCACCGACAAAATATACTGGGCAGAGATACATAAGCATGTCGCAATGCCATTGTATGCAAATCTGTATTAATGATAACATTGAGATACATTTACTGCGAAGCATATAGGAAGCCAGAAATGAGGCATGGCTTATGGGTGTTGAAATAACAATAAAGCTGTACACAACACAACTGAATGCAACATTAATTATACATACGCACACACATAGGCATGAACGTACTTCTAAATAACAATGGACAAATGACATTTGTGTACAGTGTACATAAATTTGGCTAATTTCCATTATTATTTCGGCCGCACAGACGGAAGCCAGACAATTTAAGAGGCGACTGGTCTAAATTTAGCAGTAATGTGTGGTATACATACATACATATGTATATGAAATATATTTGAGAGACTGAGATAGATTTGCATACATACTATATGCGAATGGGGCATGGCAACAGGATCAGCATTTCAAAGCGTTTTATACATGCGAATTTGTGCTTTAAGCAAGCTGAAACACAAAACGAATGAGCAACAAACAAAATTAGGGCACAAAATCGACAATAACAACAAACTGTTGGATGGTAAGGGTATGAGGGGGAGAATGGCCTTGCTGCGTAGCGAGGGTAAAACGAAACCAAAACAAAATACAGACGGAAAATACAAGACGTTGCAGCTAAATACCTCTCTTTATAATAATCCAATGTTACCGACTCTGAATCGAATTCAGAAAAATCTGGCAGTGATTCGGCATCGAAGGAGCTCATGCCTCCCGAATTGTAATTTGGTATGATGTTCATTTTATTGTTATAGATGCCAATGCTGCCTTGCTGTTGTTGTTGTTGCGCATTAAACATTTTGCTTTTGCTTATAAATTTAACAAATCACACGCACACACACTTGGTTTGAGAAACCTTAATTCTGACACAGATATGGAAAAATAATGCACTGGTATGTATTTTCTCTATTCTGTTTTCCCAGCTTTTCACTTTCTGTCTGCCTTGTGTCTTAAGTGAAAATTTCGTTGTCGTCGTTTGTTTGTTTCTTTCCTATGCACTTACACATTTGCTTGGGGCAGATTCTTGTACACGCATTTTAAATCTTTCAATAAAACATTGCGCGAATTATTTTACATTTAAACTAAACAAAAATAATAAAAACATTTATGCGTAGACGAAAAACAGACGAATCTTTTTTTGTTTTAATCACAGTAGCGATGGCAATAGATATTCGATAATAAACGATAACGATACCTGCTGCGAGTTATTTATGTAATGAAGAATAGAATAAAATATATAATTTGTTTATTAATGTAATTTAAAATATAGTTTTAGAAATCTAATGTTGTTGTGTATTTAGATATAGCTTGTTATCCGTACATTTTTATTCAATCTTAGCTTATTTTGGCTTTTTTCTTACATATAGTCTGGCAACATTGATAGCTTCGGCAAATCTTGGACCATAAGCCCATCTCTAGTATAGCGTCTCGTTTGTTGTTTGTTATTTGTCTGGCTGGAAATTGAGTTTAAATCCAATGTTATAAAGGAAATCAAAAGAATAAAGTGTCGTATATAACAGTGACTGCGGAGTGTATCTTAACTTCCAGCTTGCCAATAATTAATTTGGATGCAAAATCAGATGCGCAGGCGTTTAAGTCATGACAACTGACACTGTGCCGAACGCTGACAACTTTCATTTGGCGAATACTGAGGAGGATGTTATATGTCCCACCTGCGATGCGAAAATAAAACGCAGCCAAGTAGCTGATCATTGCCAGCTTGAAGTGGATCGTTTGCACAGCATGCAGTTACGTTCAGCAGACACTGCCCCCACAACAACAACAACAACAACAACACAAGCGACGTCGACATCTACGTCTACATCACAAACACAGCCGCAAGGACAGCGTAAGCCTTGGACTGTATTCCAGCGTGTGCAGCGCAACCGACAGGCGAGACAACGGCAACGTTCACGCAAGCGACCCATAACTCAACAGTCAACAGGCTCGAGCGCATCAGCTCCGACATCAAGTCAAACAGCAGAGACTTCTAGCTCCGTTTGTCCAGTGTGCAACAAAAGTTTTCCGCAGGCACAAATACAGGAGCATGCCAATCGTTGTCTGCGTGCAAGTCGGCGTAATGGGCAGAGCAACGGAGAGCAGCAGTCCAGCGATGAAGAGAACGACAGCGACGAGTATGAGGAGTATGAGTGGGCAGGACAGAAGCGTGTACGGGTATCTACGCTGGTGCAGGGCGGTTATGCAGCGTTGAACCTGGGACAGACCATTAAATACACTAGCGGGGAAAATGGTAACGATGACAACGAAGACGAAGAAGATCTCAATGTAGATGAGGACGATACTCATATTTATGGACCAACGCAGTACAATGAAGGCGATGTCATACCACTAGCCAACGATGCTGAGGATGGAGATGTCTCTGAAGTAGATGTTACTAGTTATATGCGCAGCCTAATCTCCTCCAGCGATGTGCCCAAGAGTCAACCTAATACCAACCATTCCAGTGAAGCAGCTGCAGCTGCTGCTGCTGAGCAAACGACTGAGGAAGTAGATGATGCAGCGCCCTCCACCTCACGGGGCAGCTCGTTGGCGCAGAATCAACAACAAATCATTGAATCCCTAAAGGCACGATTGCGTCTCTATGAGAAGCAGGTGCAGAGCAAATACAAATGTTTAATTTGCATAGATGATTATAAGAATCCCGCCATTTCGGTGTCCTGCTGGCATGTTCACTGTGAGCAGTGCTGGCTGCAGACACTCGGAGCACGGAAGCTCTGCCCACAGTGCAATTCAATAACTACTCCAAAAGATTTGAGGCGCATCTACCTGTAAATGGTATAACCGACAGCAATAACAATTTTAAAATAAGCTCATACAGAACTATGTATTTAAATGGACTTTGCTATGGCTGGTCAACGTACTTGCTTTAATCTTACTCGTTTCAGCTGACAATCTATTTTATTTATAAACATAACACACGCAACTGCAGCTATGTTTATCAGATGTGACGTTACAATAAGCATAATGTAACTTATAATAAACAATTACAGTAATATTTTTGTGCAAGATTCTTTTATTCAAAATACGCGCGATACTTAGCGCAGGACTATCGATACTTTTGCGCAGGCATCGATTGTCCACGTTTTTTTTTTGTAGCAAAAAGGGCAAATAAAATGTAGTACATTCCTGTTCTTTATTTACGGTCACACTGCTCCAAACATAAGTGAAAACTTGAAAAGTTGCTTTTTTTGTCTCCCGTGGACTTTTTTCCAGGGATTATTAATTCGCGAACAAAAAACGCGCGGTCAAATTGCGTGCCATTTTGTAGGTGGATCGCTGCGTGAAATTCTTGAACGCGCTACGCGACGCGTATACACTTGCGTTTTGCGGGGATCGGTCTTCCTCTGCCGCCGCTGTCGTTGCTGGGACCTAGCACACAGGTCCAGTTTATACACATACATATAAACATATATGTATTAATATTGCAAGTTGCATACGTCGCGCGTGGATTATGTCATTTATTTATAATAAAAAGCATAAAAGTTGACAATATGCAAACAAATGGTTGCTGAATGTTGCACCAAAGAGTGAGAAAAATAAACACACTTAAAAATGTAGACTGTGTGCGTACGCAAGTGTGTGTGTGAGTGTGAGTGCCACAGATAATAGATGTGTTTAGTTGTAGCTGTATAAATATACACATATTATACACTATATATACTTAGATATAGCGATATATATACATAGTTGTATGTGAAGCATATGCGACGTTGTCATCGCAAATTGTCCCCGGGGCCATTGCGATGCTCCATGTAGCGCCCGCTAGTGAGTCTAGCACTAGGATTAGCTCTAGCCGAAGCGCAGAGAGTCTTTCTAACATAAATTAAACAAAACTCAACAACAGCAACAAATGGCCACATTTAATGCAACCAATGTAACAAGCAACAGCAACGCCGCCGATGCTCTGGCCTCTGGTGCAACATTTCTAGTGCCCGCCACGGCAACACCAGTGTCGGCAGCAACAGTTGGCACCGTGGGAACGCATCCGCTGCAGTTGGATCCATTCGGTGGTCTTTCTACGCACTCACCTTACCTGGGCGCTGGTGTGCCGCCCTTGCAACCGTTGCCACTGCACCATCATCATCAGCAGACAACCAACTCTTCCTCCTCGTATACGTTTGTGCAAATTAAACGTGAGCCTGTCAACGACCTCAACGCCAACAATTGCCATCAACCACAGCAGCAGCAGCATCATCACCACCACCACCAACAGCAGCAGCAACATCATTTGCAAACAGCATCGACATCGCTGGGGTTAACCGGCAGTTTATCCACATCATCCTTGACCGCTTCGGCCACATCAAAGACCATGACGACGTTGGTCAAAATTGAAGCATCCTCGCCAAAGGTCAACGATTTGGATAAGTCCTCGTGCAATACAAGTAAATGGCAAGCTAACAATTTTATTTGGCATACTAATAATAATATTACTCCAATCTAGGTAACTCGGTGCCCATTGGTATTGCTGTGGCACGCAAGCGTCCACAAGAAGCTAACAATGCCACATTGAATAGTGGCTCCAATCTGGCGCTGCAGTCAACGCTCAACAAGGACATGAACTGCTTTGGCATTCGTGTTGCTGATTTGGGTAAGGCCATATCAAATATCTATCAAATATAAGACAGATCAGAAGTACTGAGGCCAACCAAGATTCATTTCATGCCCATCATCATTAGACTTTTAAATAATTCATGCACGTAGTGCGTCTAATTGAATCTCACGGAGATTTGTGTGTTTGCTAATGAGCGTTTGACTACGCCAACGGCAACACCAACACCAGGCGCTTGGTCAACATCCCCAGGGATACAAAGCCAGCGACTGCGACTGCGACTCAATGGCATTGAGCGTTAATTATGGCACTAATATGATTTCTAGAAAGGCATTAAAAATAAAAGAATTCCTCCAGTTGAGTTGAGTTGAGGGTGGCTCTTAAATGAGTTTGTAAACAGCCCCTTTAAAGCATTGACAGGGGGTGTGTATGGCACTCACTTACATAAATCATATGGTGAATATGGATGCGTACAACTGATTTGTTGTTGTTGTTGTTGAACTGACTTTTGCCTGCAGCTGTTTAGCAAGCGGGTGGTTCAGGACTGTCAGGCCGGAAGTACCGAGAGTCCTGCATATGAAATTTGTGACCACATTTAATATTACGCAGCATAGAGATTAAATGAAGCTTGCCTCTTGAATTATATTTTCCTTTGCTGTGCGTCTGTCCAAAATGATGAACTTGAATTCCTCTTGCGATTGCACCCCAACATTGTAGCGTGAATCAGCTTTGATCTGTAGGTGGGATTACTCACCAGGTAGAGCATTTTTCTTGTGCTGGGTGGTTGCTGCTTGGTTTTTCTTTTCGCTTGACAGTTGCAAGTGGTGTGTGTGCTCTAGTCTAAGGGGGAGCACTGTCTCGATTGCTAAGGGTTTCATACAAGGGATGCTCTCAGGACACGCATAAGTGCTTTAAGTATGTGCACCATATGGCAACAAATCTCCCTCTAATGTCAGTTATTCTATCTTTGTATTCATCTCGCTTTGTTTAGTTGCAAACTCAAGTTGCCCAAAATACGCATTTTCAACAATATTCACTAATTGCAAGCAACAACAATTTGAGGTTCGATAATTTAATGCAATTAGTCATGTGTCCAGTGTCCTGTGTGCGTCTTAATCGAAATTTCCTTTTTTCTTGTGCTTATCGCTTGCACACTGACTGTTGCTTAAGGGTGGGTGGGCGGCCTGTAGTGGGCCTTTCTCCTGTCCAAATGCATAGTTCAAGGACAATGCAATAATTCACGTATACACACACATAATGACACACATACAGAGACACGTATACAGAAATTTGCATACGTATTGATGCATGCATCAGCGCAATGCAAAACAAGTTGACGAAATAAACTTTGCGCACTGTCGAAAGTCGAAAGTGAGCAGAAGCATTTTATAAACATAATTATTAGCTATTTTATGGTTTATTGATTATTTAATTAATTGCGTTTTTTGTTTATTTATTATTTTACAGGTGGCACAGGTTGTGGCAATCTTTATTTCACAGGCAACGGAGATCTGATGACGACAGGTAGCGCCACTGCTGAGGAATTGGCGCTTAGCGCTGCTGGCGTCAACAGAGCACCTTCAACCTTCTGGCAATATCCAAGTGAGTCTGAATTAGAGACACTGCATCCATTACTAGTTGCTCCCGCATCTCTCTTTCTATCTATCTGTACAAATCCTGATTGCTGTCTCTCTCTCTCTCTCTCTTTGATTTGTTTGTTTTACACATTTCTATTTATTTATTTGCTTTTCGTTGCGTTGTTGTTGTAGATGCATTACCCATTGAATCAGTGATTTCCATGTCGCCCGCCACCGTGGGCTTGCAATACTCACGCGAGGCCAGTCGTGGTCAAGTGGTGCTGCTGCCCGCTGCGCCCGCAGCGCTTGGTAAGTTCTTCAAGAACTCTTTCATTCATCTCTATCATACTCACACACACACGCAGACAGACACACACACACACACATTCATACATATGCATAAGCAGCAGTGGCTGCTCTTAATCCTATTTAGGTTTAACTTGATTTTTCAATACCAAAACTAATTCATGCTTTTATAACTGCGCTTCTCTTTACTCCCGCCTACGCCTCCGCCTCCGCTCCAAATCCATTTAATTGCCAAATCCAATTACCAATTTGCAACAACTACAATCTACAACTCGTACTCCAATTTGAACTCTCACGTCTCTATGCACAGCAGGCATATCAAATTTTCCCTTCTTAACGCCCACAGATCCGTTCCAGCAGGCGGCTGCCGCTGCAGCGTTCGTCTGGCCCTCGGCTTACATACCCCAAGCAGCCACAGCTCCCGGAGCTGCAGCCGCAGCGGCTGCACTGCAGCCATCGCCCAACTTTATCTTTCCCTCCATGGGACATGCACACCCGCAGCTGGGCGCCACGCCCCCTTACGCCTCCACGCTGCAGCTGTATTTGGCAGCCGCAGCCAGTGGCAGCTCCACGCTCTGCCAGCACAGCAATCAGCAGACGAGCAGCACCACCACCACCAACTCCTCTACCATAAACCTGAGTCTTGCTGGCGCTGGCGCCGGCTCCGGCGTTACCTGCAGCACCAGCAGCAGCAGCCTTAGCAGCCTCAGTTCCAGCAGCAGCTCTCGCTTCCTCAGCCTGAGCACGCAGCCGCCGCCGCCACCGCCCAAGCCTTTTCCCATGAACTCCTTGCTGTTGCCGGCTCCAGCAGCGCTGAAGCTGGAGGATTATCCGCTGGCTCAGCCGTTGCCGTTGCCGCTCCCATTGCCGCTTGGCACGCTGCCCTTGCCGGAGCACGGATCAGCACGTGAGAGCAGCGAACAGCAGGCGTTGAATCTAATGCGTCTGCCCACGCCGCCCACATCGGCCACCATGGAGCCCACTGCTGGACATTCGCTGCCGCATCCCATACTCTTCCAACCCTCGCCTAGCACGCCCACGCCCATGCCAGCGCTGCTTAATCTGTCTATGCATGGAGCAGCTGTAAATACAGCCACGCCCACGCCTACCGAGGAGACGGCGCTCAACTATAAGCTGCATGCGCCGCTGACGCCACAGACGCCTCCCAGACTGGGCACAGCCCCCGCGACGCTACCACAAATGCAAGATGTCAACATACAGACGGACACGCCCGTCTGCAGCGACGAGGAGAACTCCTCTTGCCCGCTCAAAGCCACACAGGACCCAGTCCAGCCCCTTGAACTCACCAAACCCAGTGAATCCAGTGCCAGCAATCCCAATCAACCAAACGAGTGCCATACCCAAACCAGTCCCAGTGACAAGATCCCCCCCATGCCAGAGGCGCCTCTAGAGCCGCCTGCCCTTGTGCCCTTGCAGCAGCAGACGCCGCCAGCGGATCTAACGGGACTGCTGCTGCTCTCCAACATAAGCACCAACAGCAAGCCGCTCATGCGCGTCAAGCAAGAGCCCGTGGAGCACTATGAACCCGCACCAATTCCTGCTCCAGCACCACAGCCCCTGTCAATGCCCATGCCCATGCCCGTTGAGCCACTGCAGCAGATGATTGAAATGCATGAGCCACAGCAATCGGAACCGCTGGGCGGCTTGAAGCTGCTCTGCGCCTTGGCTGAGCAGCGCATACAGGAGGAGGGCAACAGTCTATTTACCACGCCCACCTCGCGTACGCCAACGCCACCGCCCACACCGCCGAGAGCAGACACACCGCCCTCCAGCTTCGCCTCGCTCCAGCAGAGCTCTCCGACGTTTCCCTCAATGCAGGGCATTGAGCTGCCAACCACATCAAGCGCCGCTGCGTCCGTTGGCGAGCTGCCACTGACTCCGGTGAAGCGCAAGAAGCACAAACATTCCAAGTCGAACGCCTTGTGCGGCGACAGCCGCAAAGCCTCACGCTGCAGCAAGAAGAGCAAGAAGAAGCGACGCCACAGTCGCTCACAACAGCAACAACTGCTGGGCGAGGATAATGCGTCGGAGCTGCAAGATGATGAGCTGCAGGCGGAGCTGCGCAATGCGCTCAAGGTCATGGATCCCACTAATGCACAGCGCTTTGGCCAGGAGGTGTTTAGCATGATGGACAACAGAATGCGCATGCGCTTGGCGGATGTAACGCGGCAGTATCGTAAAAAGAAGCGCAAGCTCGACGAGATTAGCAAGCATAAGAAGAAGAAGAAGTGCTCCAAGCTACAACAGCAGCAGCAGCAGCAGCAACAACAACAACAGACGCTATCATTGCAGTCAACGCCAACGCCCACGCTGCAACAGCCACAGCTGACGCTAAGCTCAACGCTATCGGGAGTGTTAGGGTAAGCGATTGGCCTTTACTTTGCTACAGTTTAGTTAACATTAGTTGTCATTGCAGCACCTCCTCACCCTTGAGAGATTGCAAGTTCTCGAAGTTCTCGAGCTTCATGCGCCTACCAGAGAAAACACACTCCTTCCCACCGCCACCGGAGCCGTCACTGCTGCAGCAAACGCCGCCAGAGTCGAGTACCTTGCCCAGCAGTCGGAACAGCCGCTCACCCAGCACCACATCCTTTGTGCGCCTGGAGCCGAGTGCACTTGATGCCGCCGTTGCTGTTGCACCCACCTCCATTACCTCCAATGCTTCCAAGCATGCAGTCGCCGCCAAGACTGCGGCGCGTCGCGAGCGTAAGCTCAAAGCCAGCACGCTGGACGCGCAGCAGGCAACGGAAGCCAAGCGGCGACTAACTGCTGCCGATGCGGAGCTGCAGCTGACCAGCGAGCATCTCTATCGCGATGAGACGCGCGTGCTCACCGACATGGGCGGACTGTTCTATGCGGGCGTAATGAAGCCGCTGCGTCCACCAGATGTCTATGCCATTACACTCGACGGCGAACGCGGCAACAAGTCGCATGTCATGTCGCGCGAGGATATACTCAAGGATACGGTGCGTTGCCTACATATACAGCTTGCATTTCATATGATTAATAATTTAACTTGTGCAGATTCTTGAAGTGGCGCCCAAGAGCGTCGAGGATGTGCCTGTGGGCACACGTCTGTGTGCCTATTGGAGTCAGCAGTACCGCTGCCTCTATCCAGGACGTGCCATTGAGTCGGAGTCTGCTCATGAGAGTCAGCAGGCGGCGTTAACAACAGCAGCAGCAGCAACCACAGCAGGAACAGGAACAGCGACAACGTTGCAGGACTTTGTTAGCGTGGAGTTTGATGACGGCGACAGCGGACGCATACGCTTGAAGAACATACGATTGCTGCTCAGCAATTATCCTATAGCAGGTGTGATGGGGTTACGATATACATATGTCCATACAAGTCCGAACATTCTAAATTTGTGCATGACTGAACAGTTTAATTCATTTAACAACAGTCCTCTCATTCAGTTTAATATTTTGCATATATACACAGTCTTAAAGTCTTTATTTAATATACTTTATTACTATTGTTTATCCTTGAAACCCGCTCCTGTTACCCGTTGCGTCAACCCTACAGAGTACAACGATAATCCACTTTACTCAGTAGGCAAACAGAAGCGTGGCGCGCTGCGCTCTGGCGACAACTGTGCAGGCGCTGGTCCGGCATTGGAGCAAGCTGCTGCGGCTAGTGCTGATGAGGGTCACAACAGTCATCACGGCTTTAGCATGACTAGCGATAACACAACCTCGCTGGCCGCCACCATGGAGCTCTTTACACAGCGCAGCGAGAAGAAGCGGCTAAAGAAGAGCTTGAAGAAGCTGAACAAAGCACAGAATGGCAATGGACAATGCGGCAGTGAGTCGAATGGCTTGGATGCAAATGGCGCAGCTGCTGGCGATGGCTTGGACGATGGCAATCGCAAGCATCACAAGCATAAGAAGCGCAAGAAGCACAAGAAGCATCATCGCAAGAATGGCAATGAAGAGGCTGAGCCGCCGGCACAGGAATATGTAGTGGCAAAGGCACAAGCAGAGCAGCCTGCAGTGGTGGCGCCACCAGTTAAGCAGGAGGTGAAGGTGAAGGCAGAGCAGCTCGATATTGAGGAGGAGACCACCTCTAACGTCATGTCCGAAATATCCGATGAGGTAGCAGCGCTTTAAACACATTAAATTACAATTAATCTTATGCCGCTTTTTTGTTGCAGGTCAAGGGCGACGAACTGGTTGGGCACAACAACTCCAAGGGCAGCAGCAAGATCGCTGCCTTCTTGCCGGAGCGTCAGCTCTGGGGTTGGTTTGGCACCGCCTATCGCAAGGCGGGCGTCAAGGGTCGCGCCAGAAAGCAATTTTATAAAACAATCAAAAGGGGCAAGGAGACTATAACGGTAAGCAATAAACCATAATAAACAATAATCGCATAATAAACAATTTGTACTCGGCAGGTCGGGGACTGTGCAGTATTTCTATCCACGGGACGGCCGGATCGACCCTACATTGGGCGGATTGAGTCCATGTGGGAAACCACCGCTGGCAATAGAGTCGTGCGCGTGGCCTGGTTCTACCACCCGGAGGAAACTAACGGCTGTCCAAAATTGAAATATCCGGTAAGCTGCATTTATAATTTTTACTTGTCATTTGTTTATAACAATGCTTTTGTTTTGCTGTACAGGGTGCGTTATTTGAATCGCCGCATGAGGATGAAAATGATGTGCAAACGATTTCGCATCGTTGCGAGGTGCTACAATTTGTTAGCTACTTTAATAAATTCGGGGTCGATTCGAAGCAATATCAATCCATATACGATAACAATGATACATATTATTTAGCCGGGCACTATAACCCAAGGTTGCAAGTGCTGAAACTACAAGACGATATTCCAACTCTCGAAGAGCTGCAGGATACAACTACTAATACAACTATAACTACTACAGAGAATTAAGCAAAGCGTGGATAGGCTAAGGCATAGTGCATACAAATCTATATAAATACTATATATATATATACAATGTTATACACATTTTACAATACGCGAGATATATATATACTTATATATGTATACACACATATTATTTCTATATTTTAAAACCATTAATGTAAACGTAAACGAAATCAAAAAACTAAACAAAAACAAAAAAAAGGAAAATCGAGAGAGATAAATGAACTAAGCAACAGGCCACTAAACTAGTGTGTAGTTACGAGAAAGCGCAAGCAATTTTAAAGTCTTAACTGTAAAGCAAGCGCTACATTTTTAAAAAATTCAGCAAATGTTTAAATTTTAAATCTGTGTGCTCCCTAATTTTAAACAAACACATACAGGCAGACAACACGCAAACACACACACACACACATACTAAATGCAGACAGTACCCACAGATACACAAGTATACTTAAATATATATATATGTTTTCAGATGACATTTAAAACATGTTTGAGAGTTTTAAAGCGAGCAACATGTGCAGCAGCAGCAACTACTACTATAAATGTAACAATTCAATGTGATAGCAAAAAACAAAACCAGATGTTGATGTGTATAGAGATGAGAGTATAAGCATAGTTCATAAAACTAACAAGCAACAAATAGAGAGCAAGCAAAAGAATGCGTTGAATATTTACAACTCGTTTTATTCATAAAAGCAAACAACTTAATGTAAAATCAAACAAATCTATCTATAGCCACACACTATAAAACAAACAACCAACTTACAAGTATATCAATAAACTTGCCGTGATTATTGTACAAACGTTGTATTTATTTCAGCCTCTCAGAACTCGTTATATTATTATAAATTATAAGCTCATTTTATTTATGATTGCTACGCGAACATAACGTGGTTAACATTAAACCAAAAGTAAGTCGGCAATCAAATCTGTAAAATGAATTAGTTTACAATAACATCAAGAAGAAAATAAAACGCAATAGTATTTAATTTAAAGGGAACATTTATTTTTGAATTATAACTTTCAATTTAGATTGCGTACAACATGCAGGCCTGGAGGGTAGCTGGAGCTAAAGTAAGCATATTATCAATGGCTGACGGCAGTAAAAGCTGTGCTCAACCGGAGGAACAAATAGAGTTATACATCAAAAACCCGAAGATTCCTTTTTTTTGTACATCAGCAACCAAAGATTGTTGTTTGTACATCAACAACCAAAAGTCGTTTTTTTTTGTACATCAACATCCAAATGATGCACGTTAGCAACAAAACGTTGCTTTGAATGTTGATGTACAATACAACCTTTGTTTGTTTTATGTACAACACATAAATAATCTTACTAAGATTGAAAAAAGAAAAGAACTAAGTTCAAGTTGAATGTAACAGTTCAATTTGAATTGGGTAAAACTGATGGCTGGATGATAGGTAAGTATGGTGGATGGACAGGGTAAGTAAGGTAAGTATTTTCTCACTGACTGACAACAGCGAACGCCGCTCCCAACTGGAGGAAGAAATAATTACAACAATGTCAAAAGATTGTTACTTCAAAAGATTGTTGCGTTGTTTAAGCTTTGAAGGGCTGAAACTCAACGAAATGACGTTCGATTTCAAAGTTTAATTGATGATTATACTCGTGAGATGCATGAGAATAAAACTGCGTTCAAACTTGAAAAGTCAATGAAAATGAGTATAAGATTGTATGATATACAAATTATTTGGCGAAGTTATGAAATGTAAAAACAAGACAAATTTTTTTCGTAAAATATCCGCACTTTGATAAGCCGTAATTTTAGGTTGGAATTGCTCCGATTCAGGAGTTTCATGCTTGTTAGATCGTGAGATGCATTAAGGATAAACTGCGTTCAAATTTGGAGTTGTAAGGTTTTTCGATTTTTTGTGCAAAAGTGATGTAACCCTATAATCTTTTTTGCCAAAACTGATTGCCGGTTCTATTCTATCATTTTCATACTTTGGGGCTATATCTCAGCCACATAAAAAAATCGCACAGAAGTTGTGATTCAGTCTTTTATCAATGAATACTAAACAAAATTGCTGTTGTTTTCGGTAAATAAAAAATTGGTTTAGACTAGTATTGGCACAAACCATGCTGGAGTGTACTTTTTGTTTATGGCAATAAATTCAATGCCAAAGAGCAACTTTTCTAAATGCTTTGTACGTCAATATGTTGGCGTGGAAAGCACAATTAAAACGTGTAAAAATTATTTGGCGAAGTTATGAACAAAATAGTAAATATCGTATTTTTATTTATAATTTATCAGTATTGCATTTATTTTGTTTTCATGATATTGTCAACAAAGTAAGTGCACTTCACAGATTTAATTGCAGCCTTGTAATACACAAAAACCTATTTACCTATTCAACAAAGTTTAAAGTCTTCACAGGTTGAATATACCCTTTGCTCGCTTAGATTTGAAGAGTAATATGACACACATATGTCTACTATTTAGACTGTCTGTCTATCGATGATGTTAAATGGGTTTAGCTCAATGCCATGCTCGCCGCCTGGGTTAAACCCAAGCATATCACCCCGAAAATAGTTTCGGATGCGTGCGTTGCCAGGCAATGCGTCTAGTTATCGAACAAACAGTGGCAAAAATTTGCATTTGCTCGCTGGCAGTTGCAGGAAAAAGGAAGGGACAAGCCCTACAAATGCGTGCCTGTGAGACACAATAATTAAAAAGCGATTTAGTGAGCGCGTCAGGCAATACACAACAGACAGGAGTGAGTGGGGCTGGCCCCAGGGAGGGGGCAACTCCGAAAATGAGCACGACGCCAAAATGGTACTGCCGCAACAAATCGCAGCCAATGCACACGTTTGCGGACATCAGCAATCTGGGCCTGGAGCTGCGGCGCATCACCAAGCGCATTGTAATCGACGTTAATGCGTCCATATTTAGCGAGAATGTAAGTGAGATTGATTGATTGAAGGATTGTGTTAATCAGTTGACTATCAAGGATACCATACTGGAGGAGTGCGAGCATGTGGTGCAGCTGTATTGGAATCTGAAGGATGAAAGCAAAAATGCTGACTTTCAGCTGCTGGCCAAGAAGATCAAGCGTAGTCCCTACAATGCGCTGCTGATGCGCAAGTTTAATCTGATAATGGAGCTCAACGATCGACGCTTCTGCCAGCTGACTTTTGTGCTCAAGCGAACGGTGAGTGAGTCTTAAGCATTTAACCTCTGTCTATACTAATCTATGCCAACAGCTAAGTCTGCTGCTGCGCAAGGCGATGCAGTCCGAGATGTGGCTCAATTGGGCGCTGCATATAACGCAGCTTTACAACAAATGTCGCAAGGTGAATCCTGCTGATGCGCAAAAAACAAAACTGCAGCAGCAACAACAGCAGCAGCAGACAGAACAGCAGCAGCAGGAGCAGCAGGATGGGACTACAGAAGCTGAGGGCGAGCCGAAGCTGAGCGGCAAGAGCAAGGAAGAGCTGCATGCCAATGTATGCAGCAACATGTATCCTGCGTTGTTAATGTCCTTGAAAACAATTGACTTTGGCTTTGTGCTGCAGGTAGAGTGTCACTCAACTAAGCCAAATACATAGCGCTCATGTTTTGTATTCACTTTAGACTGTAGCTCAGACGCGCGTGGAGCAGAATGCCTTGGATCTGATCTTTGGCTTGTTTAATATGGGCGAACAGGATGCTTGGCGTGAGCAGCAACTGCATAACGATGAGTCCACATCCTCCAGTCTGGAAATACTGCGCACCTTGAACATATCCTTTGCTGCTGGCGACTATCAGCCTTACAACACGGACTCTGTACAGGATTATAATCCATTGCAGTTGGCCGACGCAAGTGGCGCAGACTTGGACTATCAAAGCCTGCGCTGCAAGCATACGGAGGAGTTTTTGCAAAAGGAGCGCAGCTTTCTAGATCAGCTTATAGCTAAAGCTATAGACATATGTCCAACCATATTTGGTAAGTCAGCAGCATTCAATTGTTAAGCCAATCTAATAGATAAACTACAGAAAGTCGTCAGTCTGCTGAAGTGGATGTCAATGTTTATATAGTGCGTGGCTTGCGGCTGCTGTGGTCGTATGTGGGCATTATATTGGATCATATACTGCTTTGGTGGATAGATACGCCTATTTCTTGCTATAATCTAACGCATATAGATTCCATACGCTGCTGGCTCAATCATCAGAATGTCAATGGTAAACAATTGTTTAAATATGTGTGCAACAACTAACAATTAAATTAACTATAGATATACCTGAGCCTGTATTTTCTACACTGCGTGGCATTGGTGAAATTCTCACTGGCTTTATGTGCAACAACATATGGGATCAGCTGTTTCGCTTGGTGCTAATCTCATCCAGCAATCCACAGCGTTTAGTGCAGCAAGTGGTGCAACAATATCGCGACTATCCAAAGAATGTAAGCCCAACAGTTTCAAATGCTTACAGATGCTTACATTTGTTTTTATAGCTATATGGCACAGCTATAGGCACCGTTTGGATAAGCGTGTTCTCCAACTTGGTGAACCAAAGCAATCAGTATTTCTCCAACATGGAGTCGCACAACAATTCCAGCTTACTGCCCGTGGCTGAGCAGATACCCATACTGCATCGCTTGGGTAAGCAAAAAATTATATTCAAGCTCGGTGCGGCATTAACTTTAGTTTGAGCAGATCACTCGGTGCATACGATGCGTCTGTGGGTCACCGAACAGGCCAAGCTGCTCTGCTGTGAATGGAAAATGGATCGATTCTTTCAGATACTGGAGCATGACGTCAAGCTCTGCCTGCACGTCTTTACCAACTTTAAACTGCCGAAACTTACTGCCGATCTCAGCGATATACTCATGCTAGTCTGCGTGGCATTGCGCACCAAACTAATCACCGAAACTACCAACAACATAGATTTACTTAAGGTTAGTTTCCAGCTGCAACTAAGTTTGTATTAACTGGCGTCTTGCTTTGCAGAAAACTACCGATGAATGTGTTCAGATTTTATCCGTTGTCTGCCGCGTGCTCAGCCTGGCCAACTTTACGCTGTGCTTTCCAGCAGCCAGCCACTGGCAGCGCAGTGTCTACAACAATGAGGAAAAGAGCTTGTATGTAGGCTATGTACTGGACGAAATCTTTCTGCCCAGCATACGCGCCACCAAGGACATTGTTATACTCAAGCTCATATTGAAGCTCATCTGCGAGGCCTGGCTGGACTTTATTTACCAGAAGCGCATACGCTTCAGCATCAATGGCGCTGTGCGTCTGCTGAATGACTTTGATGATGTGCGCGAGTGGATACTCGCCTGCAGTCTGCTCGACGAGCAGCAGCTGGACACGCTGAGCAACCACGAGGTGCTGCGCATGTGCAAGGGCGTGGGCAAGATTCTGCTGCGCAAGCCAGAGGATGTCATATCCATTGCCCAGTCGCCCAAGTTTGACAAGAAGACATGTAAGTAGTTCAACTGCAGCCATTACTGCCAAGCAGTGCTTTACTTTATGCTTCTCCACAGCTGATGCGAATGCACAGGACACGCAGCTGCCCTCGGAGATGTTTGTGTCCAATCAGAAGCATTGGCTGCAGCTGCGCGCAAGTGGCGGCTCTGGGTTTCCGCTGCTCAAGCTCTGCTGCGGCGATGGCATCATGTAAAGCAGCTTTAGTTAGTTTATAGAAATAATGTTTATTGCGAAAATGCTTTAGAAATATATATATGAAAAATGAATGAGCTTGTTGTTCTTCTTAGGCGGGCACCTTGCGACTGATTATCTTTATCAGCTCGTCAACGCGCTCGCTCTTGCCAGCAAATTGTTTTGGATGCGGTCCAATCATTTGAATAATCATCTGCACGTCCGGCGATACCTAAAATATGCGAAAATCAAGCAAAGTGACAGCTGTCAGTTATATTATATGTGGATATGGGTCAGTACCTCGAGAAAGCGTGCCAGCGCTTTGAGTGTGCGAAAGATTTGCTCCTCGTTGGGGCTGCTCTGGAAGAACTGTAGTATGGCCATGGCCAGCTCCACGGCAACGTCGTCAAAGACCACAGTCTTGACCTCTTTGATGGCAATATTATACAGGATCATGGAGCCAATGTTCTTCAGCTGTGGGCAATTCGACAATATGCAGTGGACCGCCACCTTGGTGGTGACGCGTATGTTGGAAATGGTCTGGCCATTGTAGTCCCACTCTGAGATATACAGCAGCCACTCGGAAGGACCCACGTTCTCAAACAGATTGCACATCTTTGCAGCAAAGAGTAAATGTTAATAAGGCTCAACTATTAATTGTGCAATTGACTTACAAACATGGCCCAGGCCTGCTGCTCCTCAGGTGTATGCTTGTCTATGTCCTGTGCAAAGTTCATGAGCGTGTGATCTCTGCGATCCTGATGCAGTATGATAATCACATCATCCTTGAGTGCTGCATAGGCCAGAGTGCGTATCATATGTATCCGTGTATCGGGTGAAAAGGCCTGCAAATCGCGCAGCACGCGCTGCACAAACACCAGAAAATTATCACCCAGCGCCCAAGAGCCATCGTCCTCGATTAGATACTGATGCAGCTCCTCCATAGCCTGCTCCTCCTCTTTGTAGATTTTGCCATCGAGCAGCTTAACCAGACACTCCAGTTCAGTCTTAATCTGTTTGCATATTTGTCGTTTTAATAAAATAATCTTGTGCTTAAATGTCGCGCACTTACATCTATGTCCTTGCACACCAACGCGGGCTCGCGTGGTATTTCCTTCTCCTCAGTTGACTTGGAACGCTCTTTGCCATTTTGCGACTGTGGCTGCTGTTGTTGTTGTTGTTGAGCTGTGGGCTCTGACATCTTTGGGCTAAAAATAGCCACATGAGGAAAATAATAAAATCAATTTTCATATTTATAAATACGAAGCACGAATTTTCGACTGCAAGCGTGCAAGTGAAATTACCGCCCATAACATGCACATCATTCTTTATCTGCAAGTTGCCTATATAATAATGGTCGTATACTTAATTTTACGTTCACCTTCAGTCTGCTGTAATTTGCTACTTAAAATTAATGCGTGCCGAAATGTTTACTCATTGCATTACTAAAGAATTTTTCTTTGCGCAATTTTCATTTTAATTATAAACAAAGAAAACACACAATTGGGAACACCGGGCGGCGGAAATTCAAACTGGAAAGTTGTCAAACCAAAGTGTGATGTTAAAACTGACGTTAACTGAAAATAGCCGAGGTATTTATAGTGTTTCGCTTTAGACGATATAAAAAAATGTAAAACTTAAATATAGCGCTAAAATCAAAGCGAAACAAATTGAAATTGCAATGAGTCTGCTTAAATAAAAATTGTCCAAACACACACGATTGTTAATTAATTAATTTTGATTTTCATTTGTGTTTTAATTTATAGTTTGTCTAAATTACTCACCTGCTATTTTAGTAGAAATGACACAGAAATTCTTGAAATTTCGACACAGATGCGCACACAACAATTCAAAATGAATAAAAATTTCAAATCTAAAGCGTGCCGCAAATATTTTTCCTCCGCTGCGTTTTGTTTATACAAATTGGGGCTAAATTGTTTATTTATCGCTTGTCTATGTGCTGTCTGCTACGATTGCATCAATTTTTCAACACTTTTTCATAAGTTGAACATGTAATTATGTACATAGTCTGTGCTTTTCTTCGCTCTAAGTGAATTTCAACCGAATCCGTGCCTGCGTACCGTGCCCACTGAGAAACGATTCGAAATTGCCGCGACTTCGGCGAAAATCTCTGTGTGGAAGTAGAATATTTTTCGAAACTGCACACGTTGGAACAATAGCCGCTGATTATATTGTGCTCACAGCTATAGTATATATATATATTTATGTATGAGCGAGTGAGTGGGTATCGGTTCGAATCGGTTCTCTGCTAAGTATATATAAATAGATATACTCACGACTCTCGCGAGCATCATCTATTGTTGCTGCATTTTACACTGCGCGAAATGCTCATAGCAATATAAGTTAAAGCATAAGTAAAAAGCGCTACCCTGTTGACTAGTGTAAGTGCAATACTTTGTTGCTTAAAGTCGCATTAAATCCGAGCCAAGCCAATTGTTGAACGCCCAATGCAGCGGCGTTGGTTAAGTGGACTTGTGGTAAGGTCCGGGATAAAAACACAAAATGCTATTAAGCAGCAACCAAAATACATTCGACGCGCAGCGGGCTGTCCTGTCGCCCACTGAAATTAACAAGCCGCAATATTGCGTAGCCGACATGTTGACCAAGGCCCGAGTAAGCGTTGTGCCTTCAATTGCGTTTCGAGTGTTAAACGGTGCAGGCGTCAAGCGGCTGAAAGCTCAAAATACCAAGAAGCAAAAATATGAAAGCCGTGCTGGAACTTTGTCTTGGCTTTACTGCGCTGCTCATTTGCGTAGGCTCTGGCCAAGCAATGTTAGAGATTGAGAATAATGCAGTGAATGTGAGTGTGAAGTGTTAACAATTAAATTCATTTAAATTAAAAATTGATAATTGCTTGTGCTTTTTATTTTCTTAGCACAAGCTGAGCGGCGTTATACAATGGAAATACGAGAAACGCCCCTTTTGTAATGCATTTACAGGCTGTGGACGTAAGCGCACATCCTATCCCTCATATCCACCATTCTCATTGATTAAACGCAACGATATTGAAGACAAACTCTATAACAATGAATATCTCAACGAGGGTCTAAGCGATCTCATCGATATCAATGCCGAACCTGCTGTCGAAAATGTGCAAAAACAAATCATGTCGCAGGCAAAAATCTTTGAGGCCATCAAGGAGGCCAGCAAGGAGATATTTCGCCAAAAACAAAGCAAACAAAAACAAATGGAGCATGAGCAGCAGCAGCAGTTAGAGCAACTTGAGCAGCAGCGTGAGAACAATTAACGATGCAATCAAACTTCCAAACAACTACAAAAAGGCGATGAAAACTAAATGTAAAAAATTCTTGTAAATATTTTTGCCAATTATAAAATTATAATGCATTTCGATAAGAATAACAAGTACAAGTACATTTGCGAGCATTTAATAAAGTGTTGACTCTATTCGTAAAATAATCTAAACAGACTTACGGTAGGTTTTACTTAGCTGATAACAAACTTTATCTAATCGAACGTGTTTTAAATACAACAAACTGTTACTTGGGCATTCGCTTCGAGAGTCGCACCAGTACTCCCTTCTTTGGCATTAAGGCAATGCCGCTATTTTCAAACTCAATTTCACGTTTGCTCATTGGCTCTACATTAAAGTTCTGCAGTAATTTGACTATAGCTAGCTTGGCATTTACACGACCCATGCGCACTGCCAGGCACATTCTTGGGCCCTCACCAAAGGGCATATAAGCTGTGGGATTGTAGTTCTTTGTTGCCTCCGCAAAGCGATTGGGATCGTATTTTTCTGGCTCAGGGAAATACTCCGCATCGTGATGCATGCCATATAGTGAAACGACAACTGGTGTGCCCTTCTTGATCACATGATTTGTCTCTGGCACGGTATAGTCCTTGGTGCACTCACGATTGAGTATGGGCAGGCCAGGATATTTGCGTAGAGTTTCTAGCACGCACAGCTCCAGAAACTCCATCTTGTTGAGCACATCGTAGCTTATGGTGCCGCCATGCTGCTCGAGCGTTGCATCAATTTCCTGCTGCAGACGCTGCAAGTGCTCGGGATACTGCGCCAATTCGAATATCGTAAGAGCAGCAGTTGAGCCTGTTGTCTCCTGACCAGCTATGTAGAAGATGAAAGCCTGCGCGGTGATTGTTTCTAGTGAAAGGCTTTTTAAGTGTCCTGCGAATTAAAATATAAGTCTGAGTGCCAGCTTGAATAGAATGTGCTTACCATCGTCACTAGTCTCAATGTTCCATGTCTTGCTGTCATCCTCCTCAATGCTGCCAGTGTTTCTTAGCTGCATGAGCAACTGCAGCATATCCTTGCGCACAAAGCCGTGCTTTTCACGATGCTCAATGGTCTCCTTGACTATGCCCAGCATATACTTGCCAACTGGATTCTGAAAGCCAATCTTGAACAGAAACTTGGCAACGCTAAAACAACATAAACAGTTTAGATTGCCTGCTATAGTTTTATATTTAGTTTACTTACGAGGGCACTAGAAATATCATCATGCCAAAGAGTGCTGTAAATCGTGTGTCCCTTCTAACAATGGTCACGATTTTTCTGAACTTGTTCTCTGGCTGATCGTAGCTATTGATATCCAGGCCAAATATCGTTGAAGCAATAATATCTATAGCATAGGTTTGCATCACATGCTTCAGATCCACTTCTTTCACGCCCTGCTCCGGTAATTGCTTTTGTAAATACGCAACCATTTTGTTGCTTATGTCCTCGGAGGTGCTGTACATGCCTTTCAGTTTGCCAGACGTAAAACAGGGCGTAAGCTTCTGCCTCATGGAACGCCAGTTTTGACCGCGCAACGCAAAGATTGTGCCAGACATTGGATCCTTTTCCTCATCCACATACACGCCGCGATCATGGAAGCTGGCAAAGTCCTGGGCCAGCACCTTGCGTGCCAGCTCAGCGTCGCGCACCACGACAGCGGGCCGGAACAGCAGATAGGTGCCCAGAAAGCGTTCCTTGCTCTTCATGTACACATCGGTGATGGCCATGCCCATGGCCTTCTCCATACGCCACACGCTGCCCAAGCAGCCAAACGGTATGCCGGCATTCTTATCGTATGGAAAGCCACGACGCTCCCAGTATGAGTAATGGTGCTTCAGATAGAACCAGCCCAACGTAATGAGCGCAATCAATAACAAAATGAAAGAAAACATTTTCACAAAGTTCACAGAGCTGTCCGCACGCCACAAAAAGCCAAACGAGTTTAACTGATAACGCCCAAGTTTGTTGCTTTATAAACATTTTGATTTTGTTTATTTCACAAATGTTGCAATTGCACTTTGAAGATAACAAGTCCGATGTCGATCGGCTTAATGGCAATGAAAATGATATGAGATTAGCAAATGTATAGCTACTGATTAGACAATACATTAATAAAATATAAGTTATTTTTGGAAGTGTAGTAATATATTATTTAATCTAATCTTTCAAGGACTTATGTTAATTGGAATTATTTTTGATTGATAGAGATAGTTTTGAATTATTTTTATTCAAAGCTTTGTCTATGGCTAGAAAAAAATATACATGAGATTTTCAATGAACAGTTAAAGCTTCGCTTTTGTACTTTTATTAATTAATGCCATAATATGCAAAACTTTGACTCCATGCCTGTTTTAATTACGTTGCGCACAATATTAATTAACTAACTACAAGCTAATTAATTAATTATTAATTATACCTAAGGTACACAATCTAGATACATGTGCGTTAGTTAATGTATCTTAATACAAAAATGTTTGACATACGCTGGTAATCACATAAGAATTATTTATGCTAATTCAGTTCAACTTGAATTGTATAGACTAAGAACATAAATGCAACTAATTGAGCCTCCAACGGTTAGGACTTGGCATCAATAATCTCAAAATGCAAATCGTACTGTTGATCGAAGCCCATCAGACAGTCGGACATAAGATATAGGGTGAGTTGCAGGCGTCCACGGCGTGGTGTAGCCTGGAAGGATATGCGATTGGTGGCGCGTGTGCCGCGCAGCGTTAGACGCTTCATGGCCAGCAGCTCGTCGTTGGCTTGGGAGCCAAGTGTTATGAACCAAGCCTCATGCTTGGGCTTGGCATACTTGGGACAGTGTATGGGAAAGCCTTGACCCGTCTGACGACGTGGTCCAGTCACATTGAGACGCTGCAGATCGATGGCTAAGACATAGTCCTCGTTGGCATGCAGCTGTGTCCAGACGTTAGCATTATCATCCAAGTTCAGTGGTCGCTTGGCATATTCCTCATCCAAATAGCGACCTTCCACGTTTATTTGTAAAGCTATTTCGGGCAGCTCTTGCAATACCTAAAATATAAATTGTAAGTAATTTTATAAACACAATAAACAGTTAAGCATGTTACCTTGTAGATTTGTTCAATCTCATGTTCTTCGAACTCAGAACGTAAAGGAGAAGCCAACACCTCGTAATCCTTTCTGCAAAGCTCCTTCAACACGGGCAGTGTCAGTTGATTGTGTTGCGGGCAGTTTATATTAAGAAAGGCATCCAGATTCTCATCGTTAACGGTGGGCAGCGTTAGAAACTCGGAGCCATCAAACCAGCGCGCTTGTATGACGCACTGCATCAGCTGTTGTACCACCAGACTGGTGGATAGCCAGCCACGCTCAGCGGTGTAGTCCACCATGGCTTGCATGACACGCGTCGCATTATCCAGCGCCGACTTGGTATCCGTTAGATAATCCGAGTTGGGCAGCGCCAAGCGACCAAAGTGTGCTTGGAGCAGCAGGAATGTTTTGGTGTAAGGCGAATCCCAGGTGCCCGAAAGCGGACGATAGCGGCACAGCTCTGCCAACTCCTCGTTGTGCTTGTCTTCGTTGTGACGCACGGGCTGCTGATCAAACTCGTAGCAATCGGCAATGGCCAGCAGCACATGCCTGGTGTCCATGCCAGGCTGCAGATTCTCCAGAAAATGTTTCATAGTGCGATAGGACAAATAGTAAAAGGAACTAATGCGGCCCAAGAATGTGGGCACTAAGAAGCCATCGCGTTCCACTACACACGCCGCTTGGCTTAGCTCGTAGACCACACCCGCGACCAGATTGGACATGAAGCTGTTGACATTTTCAGGCTCCACGCCTTCCAGCTGATAATACGAAGGATTGCGTAGCAGGCGACGGAAAAAGTAAGTCCAAGTGAGATAGTCCAGGGCTGCCTGCTTGGTTTGCACTGTGCCCGCCACAATTTCGGCATTGATATGCTCAGGCAGCACGCCCAGCAGGCTGGACTCCACTGGAAACGGATCGTAGAGAAACTTCTTGTAGAAGTTCTTCTTCTCGTCGTGCACTAGGACGACAGCAACGCCCTCGTTGTCAAACTGCGGCCGTCCAGCGCGTCCCATCATCTGCAGCACATCCGTAATGGGCATGTCCACATACTTCTTCACCTTGCCATCAAAGTACTCCGTGCCCTTGATGACCACCAGATGCGCTGGCAAATTGACACCCCAAGCCAGCGTGGCGGTGGCCACCAGCACTTGAATTTTGCGATTCAAAAACAATTCCTCAACGCACTTGCGATCCGACTCCTGCAGACCAGCATGATGCAGTCCAATGCCAAAGGCCAAGCAGAACTTCAGGTTCTGATCGCGTATGTTATGCAGCAGCTGCTCGATCTCATGCTCCTCCATGTGCAGGAATTGCTTGGGATTGTGATCGCCGGCCACAAACGTAATCAAGTCCAGGGCGGTGAGACGCGTCTGGCGACGCGAGGAGACAAACACTATGGTAGGCTCACATGGCGAGTAGGTGCGTATGGCCTGGAAGGTGGGACGATTCATGGTGGCCATGCGTGGACAGTAGTGTTTGCCCGGGAAGCCATTGATGTGCACCTGCAGCGGCACAGGCCGCACCGAGGGCTTGAAATTGTACAAACCCATGCGCTTGATGCCCAGCCAGTTGGCCAAGTCCTGCGCATTGGCCAGCGCAGTGGACAGGCCTACAATGCGTATGGAGTTACCCGTATGTGAGCTGATAAAGTTTGTGCGTGAGACAATCACCTCAATGACCGGACCACGATCCTCGCCCAGCAGATGAATCTCATCGATGACAATCAGCGTGACATGCTGCACATACTCGCGCGTCTGCCAGGAGCGACTGATGCCGTCCCACTTCTCAGGCGTGGTGACAATCAGCTGCGATTCGCGTATAGCTTGTATATCCGGCGTCACATCGCCTGTGAGCTCCACTACCTTCAGTCCCAGCGATGAGCGCTCAAAGCGCTGCTTCCAGTCCCCAATGCGCTCCTTGACCAGCGCCTTGAGCGGCGCTATGTACACCACCTTGCACTTGGGCTGCTCATTCAGCGCACGAAAGATGGCCAACTCGGCTACAATTGTCTTGCCACTGCCCGTGGGCGCGCCCAGCAGCACATTGTTGTCCGTATGGTAGAGGCAATGAAAGATTTGCGTTTGTATGGGATTAAAGTGTGTGAACTTGTACAAGGATTCATAGAGCTCGTTATCCAGGCAGCTCACAGGCAGTGGGCGCAAAGGCAGCAGCTCTGTTAGCGGCGGATGATGCTCGGGCAGCACCAAATGCTGGAAGGACAGCGGCACACAAGTGTCGCTGCCCAGCCAGGTGTCGCTGCTGACGCGTATATAATACTGAGGCGGCAGTGGCTCCTTCAGCGGTATGGTCATGACTAGCTGCTGCGGCTGTCCGCTCATCACAGCCTTGCGCGTCAGCTGAAACACTTCGGAGTGGAATATATAGTTGGACTCGGGACTCTCAATCCAGAGCCAAAAGCTTTGGCATGTCTTGCCATGCACACGATCATTCCAGTTAAAGTCCGCATAGATGTTAATCGTAATGCGCAGCACAGTGCGTGTAATGGGCTGCAAAGTGGCGTCCACCTCCAGCAGCGGCAACTCTCTGGCACAACGCAGCACCAGCTCCGCATAACGATCGCTGCGCAGCCATTCCTTCAGCTCACGCTGCTCCATATCACGCAGACGATGAACGCTCAAGCCACGCTGCTCTATGCGGTCAATGGTCTCCATGCCAATGGCCGGAAACTGACGCAGCGGAGAGTCAAAGTCCCACTGACGACGCTCGAACATCTTGCATAGCTGCAGCATGCGTCCGGTCAAGATGGCATTGTTCTGTCTTAACACAATGGAGAACAGCGCGCGTGCTATTCTTCCTATGTTTGTCGTTATGTACGACATGTCGGAGCTCAGCGAGAAGGACTTGACATAGGCATTGGACAGATAAACTTGTATCAGAATGTTAACCTGCAAAGCAAATTGTTATTTTTATAGTTTAACTTGATGACTCAACTGCTCACCTTGCCCGGCACATTCTCGGTGCCGCCAAGTGCTTTGAGTTTGCAGTAGTAGCTGCGCAGCTCGTCCAACTCCTCCAGCTCGTCGTCGCGCACTTTGAGCTGTTGAAACTCCTGCGCATTCGACATCATGCCCAGCAGCTCTGCTTCGTTCATAAAGGGATGTATGAGCTCATTGAACGTCTCCACCGTATCATATTTGATATAGAAATGCGAAGCAGTGCGTCCCAAGTCTGTTATGTTCATGTCCATGGTGCGCTGATTGAAGCGCATCATTTTGGCCTTGTCTAGACTCATGGCAGCGCCCATGATCAAAGCGCGCCGACGTGCCTCCAAGCTGGGATCCTTTTGCAGCTCAGCGTACTCAATGCCATAGACATGAGGATTAATGCGCATGCGCACAAACAGATACCTAGTTAGTATAAAGACAGGGTTAAGTATAACGCTTAACAATGTCAATAGACTTACGTGTAGCTAAGCCATTCGATAGCCTCCTCCACGTTGGATATGGTGCCCAGGCATATTTCCGCATTGAGATTATCCGCCAGGCACTGCACAAAGTTGGATTCTATGGGGAACTGATTGGTGAGCAGCGATAGATAGTGATTCAGCTTATCGTAGCTGGTAATGATGGTGCCCACGCCGCTCTTGTTAAACTGCGGCCGACCGGCGCGCCCAAAGATCTGCAGCACATCCAATATGCCCAGATCCACAAAGCTGCCATGATTAGCATCGTAAATGTCCGTGCCACGTATAATGACCGATTGCGCTGGCAAGTTGACACCCCAGGCCAGCGTGGCGGTGCAAACTAGCACCGAGATGTTGCCCTCCAGAAAGTACTTCTCCACCATTTGGCGATCGGCGCGCAACATGCCCGCATGATGACAGGCCAGGCCGCTGGTGAAGAGCGTCACAAGCTGTTTATTCCTGCTCTTTTGTATGGAGCGCAATGCTAGGCTATGGGATTTGCCGTCTGGCGGCATGAAGAGAGCACTGGTTTGGTTCTGCTGCGCCAGCTCACGCAGCACATTGGCCGTGCGCACGGTGGCGTTGCGGGCGTGCACAAAGACCATGACTTGCTGTCCTTGTTGCACCATTTCCAGGCACTTCTGATAGCAGCACTGATCCATGTCCGCAATCTGTTGCAGCGGCTTAATTGTCTTGATGCCCACAAAGTTGGTGTCCAGTGGCACGGGACGAAAGCGTGAGTCAAAGTAGAATAGACCCTTCATGGGATTGACGCGCAGAAAGTGCGCCACATCGATATAGTTGGGCAAGGTGGCGGACAGGCCAACAATGCGTATCATGGACTGTGAAGATTCCACCAAACGCAAGGTGCGTGCCACCAAAGCTTCCACCACAGGTCCACGCTCGCCATGCAGCAAATGCACTTCGTCAATGATGAGCAGCTTCACAATATTTATCAATGCCACATCGCCAACACCTGCAAAAGCAAATTAAATTGATTCATAACTATTTTAATTCATAGCTTACCCTTTCTGGTAACCACATCCCACTTTTCTGGCGTCGTCACAAGTATCTGTGTGGCCGCCATCTCCGCCTTGGTCAGCTGCATGTCACCCGTCAGCTCACGCACTACAATCTGCAGCTGGCGCAGACGCTTGGAGAAGTTATCCACCATCTCGGCTGCGAGCGCTTTCATGGGAGCGATGTAGACAATCTTGAACTCATCGCGATTGATGACGCCGTGCTCGAGATGACAGCGTATGGTGTGCACAATGCTTAGCATGGCCACATTGGTCTTGCCCGCGCCCGTGGGCGCACAGACGAGCATGTTCTCATTGCTATGATAGGCCACGGGAAAGACAACGGATTGTATGCGATTGAGCTCCTTGCAGTTGGCAAAGGCCAACTGACCAATGTCGTCCAGCTCAGCAATTTTTATGCGCTGATTGCCCACAGACAGTGGTGCTGGTTCGCCCGCTGGTATTCGCACCTCCTCCCACTGCTTGTTGTCTATGCGCTGCGCATGCTCCGGCAATGTAATGCGACTGCCCCCAATGAAACTGGCATGCGCTTTGGCCTCCAGCTGGCTATCGAAGACGTAGGGGTAACGTATGGGGGTGGTATAGGTAGATTGCACTGCCTTGGCGGCCTTGGTCTCGAGCAGCAGTGGCTCACGCTGCGCGGCCTCTAACAATTTGCGTTGATGCTGCATGCGCAGCTGCACTGCTGAGATTTCAACTGCGCAACCTTCGTCCTCATCCTCGTCCTTCATGCTGCGCATTATGCGCTGCAACTTTTTCTCCTCACGCTGCTGCTGCTTGCCCAGCAGCTTCTCCTGCGCTGATTGCACCACCACAGCACAGGCGACAGTGGGTCGCTTCTCATTTCTGTTGCCGTTACTCGCCGCCTCCTGTTGACGCTTTTGTTGTATTAACTTGACGCGACGCGACCTCGTGGCATAATTGGCCAGCTGTTGTGCTATCTTGGTACGCTCCTTCAGCAACTGCATAACCAGCTCAAAGTGTTCAAAGCCCAGCAGCTCCATGAGCTCATTCTGCAAGTCTTCGCTGCTGCGCTTGGAGGCGAGTATGTCGCCCACGCGGCTCAACATTTGCTCATCATCCAGTCGTTGCGCAATGTCTAGCAGCGTTTCGAGCTCATAGCTTAGCTTAATGCCATCGATGCTTTGACTTGGAGCTGCACTGGCTGCTGGACTGGCTGTTGCATCATATTTCATTGTAAACTGTTTAACAATGCGATTGTGCAAATATTCATCTGGCGTCAGATCTGACAGCAAGCTTATGTCCAGCCATTCCCCTTGCGGCCAGTTTACATTGATGTGCTCACCGAAGGGAGTAGGCTCTGCTGTCGCGTCGGTGTCTTCGTCCCGCCACTCCTTTAACGCTTCGAGCTCCTCCTCCTCCAGCGCATCGGCCACTGCAAGCACACATTCGTGTATTTGTTTGTGTTTGCGATCGAATGTGGTGCCAAACATGGTGCGAAGTCTGTTGGTTGTGGCCACCAGCAGCACGCGCTGATCCAGCATTAGCCAAAAGAGATACAAGGCTGCATGCTCCACCACCTCTGGCTTTTCCTCGTAGCCCATGCATTCCTGCACTAAGTTTCGCAGCTTTTGCAGTTGCACTTTCACTATTGGCTGCTTTTCGGGCGGCAGCTGCGCCAACAGATTCACTATGCTCTGTTCCTCTTCACTGTAAAAAATTAGCAATTAGCATGTAAAGTATTTCACAATTTCACTTAATTGCTATATTTTGCCTGGCCTCCCCTCTCCTTACTCAATGCAGTCTGTCTCCGTTGCCGTCGTGGTTACTGCGGCAGCTTTTGCTCTTGCTCTTGCCTGCTTTAATAGAACGAACTTCTGTGCTCTTGCTTCCAAGTCCGATTTGGCACGCATAGATGCACTTAATCGCGGTGGCACCCACATGATTTGCATCCAATATGTTAACAATTGTAATTTTGTGCTAATCAGTAAGCGCAACGCTGTTGATTTTTTATCTAGACTGCTTTTGCCGACAGTGCTGCCACACTGTTTAAAAATCAATTGCAGTTGAAGTGTAGAGTTGCCATGCTGTTGGAAATTAATGCGTTGCCAACTGTGCGTATTTTGTTTTGAATATCGTAAGCACAATATCGTAAACAATTGGTAGTTGCTAATCAAATATACATAATTGATGTAAAATAAATACAATGTTGTGCAAAATATATATAATAAAAGATGCAACATTTATATGTATATATTTATATATAAAAGTATATATTTTATTATTTTATATACTCGTTCACTTTGTTGCTTATATTTAAAAATAAATGCTGCTTGGCTAGCTCAATGGAAACTGTCTTAAGTCATTCAAATGCGTAACATGTTTCATATGAACTCATTCAAAACTTTTTTATAACCTGTTGCAAATTGTTTTAATTTGCGGTAACACCCACACGGACACACACACACATAGATGAGAGCCTCGATAGTATGCTATACAAATTTGTTGCGCAAGTTGCAATTGTGTGCGTATTATTTATTATGCACCGCATGTCCATATGAATCTCTTTAGTTATTGGCCTGTTGCATGCTCCGATGAGCACTTTGAATTTTACAGCCATGTCCAGCAGTTGTCTGCGCTATATAAAAGCGAGTAGCCCGAAGGCTCTATCCTTTCAGTTGCGACTGCTGTTTGATTTGGACAAGGACATTCTAAGAGGTCTCCTATGACTTGCACCAGCTGCTGAGTTACACTCTGTTACTCCGGCTCAGACGAAGAAGACAACGCGATGCATGTTCCCGTCGTTTTGCTATGTAAGTAGAGCACACACAAGTGTAGCCTTGGTTAAATATTTATAACTTAAATTTGCTTCTCAGGCATTTGCCTCTTATGGTTGACCAGCTCCAATGCCATACCTTGCGACTCCTGTGGCAAGGAGTGCGCTAGCGCCTGCGGCACCAAACACTTTCGCACTTGCTGCTTCAACTATCTACGCAAGCGCACGGATCCAGATGCACTGCGTCTCAATTCGAATAAACGGCTGATAGACTTCATATTGTTGCAAGGACGCGCGCTCTACACGCAGGAGCAGCGCGAACGCCGCAACAATGCCACGCTCATGGATATTGGCCTGAATACTTACTATGTCTAAACTGGAACTATATAGATAATACTAATGATTTGACGACTGGACCGTTTGAAATGTTAATTTTTCAATAAAAGGCGCATTCAAGATTTTTTCTCCTGCAAAATGCTTCATAAAGCAGTTTACATCAACCTCTCTTAATGATAAAGCTGCTGCTTTTCTTTTTGATTTTGTATCAATTGCACATATATTTAATTTTTTTGTAATTTTTTTGTATGCCAACTTTTTTTGATTGTTTTTTTCAGTTTTTTATGCAAAAGTTCTAGCGTCGTCGTCGTCTTCGTCAACTGCAGTCGTCGTATTGCATTTGGCTTAAGCCTGTGACTCGCTAATCTCTGTGGTGGCTTGCGTTCTGGTATCGGCGCCAAAGTCGTCCTTGCCACAGGCCAGACAAGGCATTTTCTCCTTCAGCACCTGCTTGTACTTGGGATGGCTGCCAAGCACAAAGTAAAACATGAATAGGGCTTCAGCTTCAGCTTGCACAGTTGGCAAGCAACTTACCTTAAGCCGTAAACAATGGGATTGCAAACCGCATTCGCTTTGGCAAACACCGAGCCACAAATGGTGGCAAGCGGCGACAGGTGCATGGACTCAAAGATACCCGCGTAATTGATGATTGTGTAGGGCGTCCAGGCGAAGAACCAAAGCGAAATGGTAGTCAGCGCCACCTTGGCCAGCTTGATTTCAATGGCCTTACTCTTGTCTGCCTCGCTGTTGCGCAGCGAGGTGACATTCATCTTCTTGGCCTGCTCACGCATAGCCTTCTCATGCGCCGCCACAGCCTAGAGGAAGTAGGGAAGATTAATTTGCATTTGCTTAGCAATAGAGCCGCGGGGTTAACTTACCTTAAGTATGTGATAGTAGGAGAAGATGATGGTCAGCAGCGGCGTCAGATAGACCCACAGCGAGTAGACTATGATGTAGCTGCGATTGAACCAGTCCTTGGCAAAGTAGTCCGTGCCACAGGCAGTCATATTGCCCTCGGGCACATAACGATTCCAGCCAAACAGCGGCAGCAGCGCCCAAGTGCCGCAGATGAGCCAAACGACCAGGAGACGCAGCACAGCGGCGGTGGCTGTCAGCGGCTTGCGCGCCATGCCCTTGACAATGACGCAGTAGCGATCATAGGCAATCAGCGTCATGGACCAGATGGACACGCAGCCAAAGAGCGAGCCGCACATGCCGTAAATCTCGCAGAGAAACGGACCCATAATCCAAGTGCCATAGAAGCCGTTTAGCACCACAGGCGGAAACATGGTGAACATCATCATAAAGTCCGAGAAGGCCAGATTGACGACAAACATGTTCGAGGGTGTACGCAGCGACTTGGATGAGGTAAAGACGTACATGACAATGAAGTTGCCAGAGAGCGACATCATGCTGAAGATTAGAAGAATTTATAAATAAGGAATATATATTTATGCAAGGCAGTACTCACCCCAGCACAGCTATGACGAAGCCTATGATGCCAAACCACATGGGCTCCAATGGCGGCCACTGATACCAGTACGGATCCACCATGTGCATAATCTCCGCTGGCACGCTCTCAGCCAGGCTGAGATTGTGGCCATCACGCAGCGCATAAGTTGGTGGATTCAGGCTAAACATGTTTATATTTATTTAAGGTTGCAATTGACGCTTTGGAAGATTTGCAGCTGGCGCCCACTAGCGGCTGCCCATAGCACTAGCAGTGGAGACAACGCTTGAAGATTACTTTGCAGGCGCCGAACACAGCGCGAATGTCACTGCGAGTGGCCAACGTTTTGCCTTTATATGCAGCCAAGCACTTGAGTCTAGCTGGACTTAGACTAATTGTTAAGCTAATCCAATTAGCTGGACACTTGGCCAATCCCAAAACGTAGTGGGATTTTGCTAAATTTCTTACAGCAATTGCTACAAATTTCCTACCGTCGGATTAGCGTTAACGTCATACGCGCGCGACAATGTCAAGTTTGAGGCAACCACCCAATGCCACCCAGCGCCAATTAGATTAAGTTGTTTAAATTTAACTAACAGCTACGTTTTATTCAAGTTCTTAAAGTCTAGGCATGCCAATGATAGCCCAACTTGCGAGCTCCACGCATAATCGAGTGCAGTTGAAACTCCAGCGTGCCATATGATTCCATAGAGAGACCTGGAAGAGCAAAAGTGTTAGCTACATAATGTTAGGGCAATGCTAGGCGCTGCTTACCCTTGCACTTGAAGCTATCCAGGAGCACCTTGGGATCCTTTAGCTCAGGCTGCCGACGCAGCAGCCAACTGGTTATGTCGCCCAACATATTCGGCGGCTTGGGCAGCAGTATGGGCGTCTCGGCCAGTACGCTGGGCTCAGCCTCTGCTACATGCCGGCGACTGCCAAACACTGGCAAATGCACATGAGCATAGCCCAGCAAAGTTTCGCGTCCGCTGCCATTGCTGCCAAACACAGTCACCAATAGCTGTGGCCCTGCAAAAGATTCGTTTAGACAAGCTTTAGTTTCTATATTTGACATACTTACAGCCAAAGGGACTGGTGCTCTTGTATGTAACTTCAATAGGCATATTGAAGATTATTTTATCATTAAAGTGTCCGCTTTTGTTGGTGGCCATTTGTGTTAGGCCATGCTGTGGTCCCGAAACCAATTGCCAATCTGCACCTGCCACCAGCTCATAGCGACAATAGACGTACTCGCGATCTGGTCCTAGCGGAAATGTAGCCGATACTATTTGACCCGATATGCAAAGACTAAAGTAGCTTGCTGTGCACTTGGTTTCGGCATCCATTGGGTGCTCTTCAGTGCTGGCTGCACTGGCTGCACCTGCTGTATTAGTTTTGGCCTTTTTGTGTTTTTGTTTACGCCCCGAGTCGCGGCCGCTGGTCGCGTTGCTGGGGTAACCCGTTGCGGTGGTTTCGCTATTGTCCATGACTGTTCGAGGGTTGCAGCTAGAATCAACTGATTTTTTTTTAACTAGGAAGTTGCCCAGCAACTGTCATAGCAGCAGTGTTGGTAAACGTTGTGAGCATTACATTTAATTACTAACTATATTACATACATTTTATTTTTATGCTTTGTCGTTTAATTTAATTAATTTTTATTATTACAGCGCCAGCTCGCGCTTAGCTGCAATCAATTAATAATTGTTGTTCCTGACAATCGAATAGACAAAAATGAATTTCTCTATGTCTAGTCAGCACTAGGCGTTGCCTTTGTTATTGTTATAGCGACAAAGGTCAATTATGCTATGTACATGTATTCAATAAAAACTTGCGTTTGTTGATTTGATTAATTGCTAAGTAGTTAGCATAGTTAATTAAGCCAATGCGCAACTGCATGTTTATAAATCATTATTACAATTAGCTGGCGCTACTGTAACAATAAATTGCAGTTTTTTTCTTTTCTGTTGCTTCTTTGCGAACCGGACTTGTGCATTGTGCAATAAAAAATCCACTCACGAAGAGCTCAAACTGTAGGCTGTAATTATAAAGTATAAAGTGAATAGTTCAAGGCAGCTTAAGGTGTTAACTCAACGCCGCCGCCGCCGCCGCCTAGACGAAGAGCTCTGAGCTCAGCTGCAGCTGCTCAAATCTTTGCCAGCTGTCGAATCGCTGCTAACGGATGGCAACTGATCGAGTAGCATGCGCAATTCTATGAAATAAGCCCATTTGCCTAGCATAAACAAGAGCTTAGGCTTAAGCAATAAGCGTTAAGACATAACAGCCATATAAGCTTTAAGCCCAAAGCCGCGCCGCCGCTCACACCACCAACCAACCAGCCAGTGGTGCTTGGAGCTGTCTGCAATTGGAGAGTTCGCTGCCTGCTGACAAAGCGCAGAATCGGCGAATATATACACATGTGCATATTTGTATTTAAGAAATTTAGCATTTTGAGTATTTATTTTGCTGTTGTTGTTGCTTCTAACACGTCGTTGGCATTTATGCATATTCATAATTTTATGTTTGCATTCAATTTCGTTTTCGGAATCAATGAACCAACCAGCAACAGAGCAAGCGAATTAAAGCGAAGCCTTCGCCGTATCAAATTTTTATAAGACGTTACATTTTATGTTCATGTCTCATTCGCTAAAATTCATTGAACAATGTTTCAATTGAAGTGCTTACAAACTCTGTAAGCTGAGCACTCAAAATATATCAACATTATAATATTTATAATTATAGTTGAATGTTTATCCCCAAGACGTTCAAGTTAAGCGACCGCTAGGGACTTCACTATTTATTTATTTGCAGGCTTTGGCTATTTTTTACTATTTGCAGACTTTATTGGCCTTTGATATTTATAGCCATATATACATTAGTTTATATCATGTGTGGGCGATCTCTGTCTCAGGGTCAACGCACATCGGGCGGCAGTTTGAACGCCATCTGGACCTGTCGTACGCGTGCAGTGCGCGATTCTATTCTATAAAAGTATGACTATGACTATACATAAATATATATACGATATATGTGTGTATGTCTAGATTCTCATTGTGAATGGATACACTTAAGCGAAATGTATCTTTGAGATACACACGCCACGCAACTTGCGCACTAGCATTGCTCTTACGCATGATGTCTTGGATGTCTTGGAACGATTTCGATTCCTTCCGTTGATTGACAGCGCACGTAATTGAGTTTGATTTTTGGCGAATTTTTCAAGAATTTAGACATCACTGTGTGGCAGCAACAATCTCGGCCAGCGCCGCCGACGTCGGGTGGGGGGAATGTCAAAAAGGTTTATGTTTAGTTAGCCCAAATATTTGATTTGATTGAGCAGCTGTCAAACGAGCACAAGCGAAAAAATAGACCTGAGCTCTTAATAGTTGTATACTCATAGTTTGGCATGGCCGGCAACTCATTCAAGTTTTTCGTAAGCTTTCCATCATTCAATCAGGATCAATATTTATTAATCAAGTGGCCGGTCGGTCGGCCGAACAACTGAAAATAAAAGCAGCAAACGAAAGCGAAATAAAAAGCCGCGCTAAATTATATAAACATAGAAGCGCACGCATCGCAGTTGGCAGAGGCAGAGGCGGCGGCAGCGGCATCATCATCAGCATCAGCATCTCCTATCTTTATGCTTATATATGAGATACCCAAAAAAAAAATGACTAAGAGGCCAGCGCGCGTGTTGTGGACGGAGCGGACAGAGATAAAGACACACTGTCTGACAGATATATGTGCACATATGTGTGTGTTTAATACACTGCAAGAAATGGCAATTTGTTAAATTGAAATATTTTTAAAATCTAATGCATGGCACTTTGCATTTCTCTCAGTGCAGCTGCTGCAACTCTATGCAGTCTATGGCTAGAGCCAAAGGAAAAGCCACTGCCCATCGTAGTTCGTCTCACATTTAATGCTAAACAAAAGTTAGCGCGTGCTGCTGCTGCTGTCCAAATGATCTAAATGCGTTAATTATTAAGATCATACGAATTGATGTGAACCACACACACACTAACACACTAACACATGCATATATACAAAAGATACTTTTGTTGCGCGTGTGGCTAGCGTCAGTGAATCGTATATAGTATAGTCTATATAGCTCAAGTGTGTTTGATTATGAACAGCTGTCTGCTCTATGAATTGGCCAAGCGAATTTAGGAAATGTTGCTCAAGTTGCAAGTACAACACAGCAGCATGTTGCAAGTTGAAAGTTTATCAACTCCACAAGTAAGCTAAAAATAAAAACAATTCAATTTGTACACAATTCACTCTCTCTGTGTGTGTTTTGTTTCGACTTCGGCTGCTGTTTTATGTTATTTTCATTATTCCTGACTGTTGTTGTTAATTACGCAACATGTGTTGCAAGTTGCAAGCGCCTTGCTGCAGCTGCCGCTGCCGCCAAAGAAATAAATATTTGAAAAAAACACACAACACACACATAGAAAAGTTTTCACTTGAAGCATTTTTATTGCCGGCCCGCCACTGGAAGCTGCAACAAACGATATTTGCAAAATGGATATTTAATTTTCAACTATATATTTCTTAATGTGGCCAGCGCGGCAAGCGAGCTCGTCTCTCTTTTTAATTGATTAATTCTTCTGCTGTTGCGTTTGATTAAAGAAAATATTTTGTATATTTTTTATATACATAGCTGTGCATAAAGGTCAATTGCTACATATGGTAATGTGGTATGGCAACAACACATAAAAAACAGCAACAACTGCTCCCAGTTAACCCACAGCCGCCAGAGCTAAGACTATTTGCTATTTTGGACCACTGATGTGGTCATCCCAGACTCAAAACTCAGACATTGACTCAGCCGCAGTCTCTCGAACATTGCATTGACTTAATCAATAGAATAGCTAAAGTTTATTAAAAAGCAGTTACACTTACACACATCGTACAATGCGCGTATTGATTGATACTTGGCTATAACCCTGAGCCTGTAACCCAGCAGCCTTGCGAATTTAATTGGCTAAAGATAGAGCAAAGCAAGCGAGAGCTAATCTCATAATTAATGATTGTCAACATTGTAATTTGATATGCAACAACTCAAGCTTTAACTCAGCAAATTAGGCAATTTTGATTGGCTTTATGAACAAATGAAGCTTTAATGGCTATGTTTCTTAATGTATGTATATTTTTAACTTAGAACAACTAGACAGGCCCTCAAGATGTGCAAGATATTTAAATGCTGCATCCGTTTGCTTGTTGTCTGTCTGTTGTAAACATTGCAGTTATACTAACAATAAGCTAAAATGCTTTACACTTATAGCCACGTGTATAGATTAGTTTTTATCTGATAAACAAGGCCGTTTGTTAAGTCATATGTAACAAAAGATATCTGAGTAGTTACAATGAACTTTAAGTTACTATTAATTTTGTATAAATCATTTTGACAGTTTTCTTATTAATAATAAAATTGTGTATACAAAACATTAATAAAAATTTTTAAAAAATATTTATTTTAATAAAAATTGTTTACGCAATTATTCAGAGCTTAAGGCCTGCATTTGCTATAGCCTAGTATTTAAGTTGGGCAAATTTGTTGGCAGCAGCAGCTTTTTAATTGTAATAATACTATAACTAAAACAAAAAGATTATTTTAAAATTTTTAATGCATTTAAAGCAAATCTTTGTCGTAGAACTTACCTGACAGCCAACTCTGCCGCAAATGAATAAAAGAGAACGTAAGCTTTGAAAGCAAAGAGAGCTTAAATGCGCGACTAAGAGAGAGCTCTTAATAAAAGCTCACACGAGCTGAGACACACACACACATACAAGCAAACAAAAACACGCATTGATCGATCATATGGCATTTAATTGGTGAGTCGAGTTTGAGTTCGACTTAACATAAGCTGAGCAGCAGTAAAGCAGCATAGGATATAATAACAAGGATCAAGCTTAATGCTGTTGCTCATGTTGCTGTTGCTGCTGTTGTTGTTGTTGTTGCTGGGCAAGCAGTTAACAGCAGCAGCAGCAGCAACGAGAGATGAGATGATTTTTTTTTGAAACTTGGCCGGCACTTAAAAGTATGTGTATGTTTTTACACATACACATGTAGACATAAGTGAGCATACACACACACACATACAGGCACACAAACGTGTGGCAAATTTTAGCCCATAGCTTATTGCTGCGCTCTTTTCACTAAGCAGTCGAAAGAGGGAACCTCAAGCGAGCGTAACGATCGCGCCAAGCGTTTTTTTTATTTTGTTAATTTCGGTGTGTGTTTTATTTCGTTGCCGCTGAACATTTTCGTCTTTTTTGTGTATTAAAATTTTTGCGCGCGCAGCGGTTTTGCTCCCAAACCCCCAACACACTCCCGACTACTCCTCCTGCTCCTCCTCCTCACGTTCGCGTTAACGCGTGTGTTTTTAAGTTAAGAAGTTTTGGCCATGTTCCTTAGGCTTAGCAAAAAAATGACTGCGTTACAAGCATCGAGCGACAGCAGCTTACGAGCCTAACGGTAAATGCAAATCCCATTCAGTGAACATATTAAAAATATGAAGACGACGCATGCGCGCATTTAAACAAGTGTCTGTTGTATATGTAGCTGTGTGTGTGTGTGTGTGTGGCCAACTTCTTGGATGCCCTGCTCTCAATGTGTACAACCTTCGCTTAATATATGTAGAACAACGTGCGACAACAACGACAACAACAACAACAATAATAACAATAACAAGAAAGTGTTCAACGCAAAAATAAAAATAGCTCAAAATGCTATTGTTGATAAAAAAACAACACACACACACACACATACATAGAAGTTTAGCTTAAGCAATGTGAATTAACATTGAAAATTTTGTTGGCTTTAGCACATAAACTTTAATATGACATGCGCAAAATAAATGCACAAAAATAATAAATAAAACATTTAACCGGCTAAATGATGAAGACATCAACAGCTGCTGCAGCTTCAGCTGTTCCAAGTGTTCCCAGTTTTATATTTAGTCAGTAGTGAGCGCTAAGCTAACACTTGACTTTTGTTTTATATAGCCCAGTCTATCTTTTTGTTGCTGGGCAGGCGCCGCTTCTGCAATTTGCTTTTAGTTGGCCTATCAGTTGCTCTAATAAATTAATTCGTTTTATTTTATGTAAACTACTGGCCTACAGCATCTCGTTCTCTCTCTATCTCTCTATTTCTCAGAGCTCTCGCAGCAAAGTTATCTTCAAGATACACCATACATTGTATCTCAATGTTGATTTTGAGTGCGTGAGGGCGTACGCAGAGGCAGAGCCAGAGGCAGCCACAGTGCCACACAGTGGGGGCCACTGCCGAATTTCAATTAACAAAATAAGCAAAGCGCGCAAAAATCAACATAATAGATATATAATAGCCAAAGCGATATACTACCAAACCCGCTACGATAAAGCTCGAGAAAAGCAACAAACACACACACAAAAATTTTGATCAGTTTTTTCGCGTGAGACATTTTTGCACGTTCCGGGCGGATTGATTGACTGACTGTCAACTGTTGCGGCTTGTGTTGGTTTGGGTTGTGGTGCGCCATGTTAGATGCGGCACCGTTGCCGTTGCCATCAGCGCCACCCGCCGAGGAGGTGTATCGACTGCTTGCACTGGCAGCTGATGCGGATGCGGATGCGGAGGAGACAGACTACAAGCACATCTTGCGCCAGAAGTCCGCACAGCTCTATGAAGAGCGCAGCCACAGGCAGCAGCAACTGTCGCAACAGTTGATGCCACAACATGGGGCAGAGCCAGAGGCAGACGATGTTGCGTTGCGTTATTCGTACAAAGGCACACCGCCGGATCTTCATGCAGCCAGACAGGAATTTAATTTGAAAACGTCGTTCAACAAAATGGTAAATAATACGCTCTCATATACAAATGTAAGTCTGTCCGACTGTCTGTCTGTCTATCTGACTGTCCGTACGTCCGTCTGTACGTTCGTCTGTCTGTACCTGTGTGTGGATTAGACATTTGGCCAGTGGCGAGTGGTGGGGCCGCGGCCTAGCCCTTCCGTTTCATATTTCATGGCGTGATTTGGGGCTTGCGGACTCCGTTTTTTAGTTGGCTCGAACTGTTGTTGCTGAGCTGTGCTGTAGGTATATTATATATTCTTGAGTTCTTTTGTTTTACGTTATTTCATTTATTTATTTTATTTTCGGCTGGCGCAGCGAAACTGAACATCAACTTAATTTATTGCTTCGATTTGGCATCGATTTGTCGAATTCTTCCATTTCTTTTATAATTTGTCGCTATACGGTACGTTTTTTGTTTTGCTTGTTAGTTTTTTTTTTTCTCTCGTTGCTGAGCTTTGCTCAAAGAAAATTAACAATAAAAAAAGGCAAAACATTCACATTTGAATACACACGCTTCGCTGCACAGCCGAAAACAGCAACAAAAACAACAACAAATAGTTAAATTTGTCTCGCATTGCAAATAGCTGTAGCTACAATTTGTTTAGTGAAATTTCAATAGCACTCGCGTTAATTTACAATGAGTTTACATGGGCGTAGATAGTTGGTTAATCTCAGTTCCGTTTAACTCTAGGGAATCTGAGGCTGAGTCACATCTATGTACTGCGATTTACGTCAAGCGTATTCCGTATCCGTATCGATAAGAGAACTTACGCTATTGCTGTCTAAATTCGCCGGCTCCACATGCTACCGTTAAGACAACAAACTCACATGTTTAATCTTATTTTAAATAATGTACAGCTCACAATCTAAAATACACAGAGTCAAAAAAAGCAAAAAGTTAAAAGAGTTTGTCTGAATTCATGGAAACGAGCGCCACAAATTGATATGTGTGGAAATAAGATAAACTCTATGTGAAGAGATCTACTCACAATGTGTCCAAGGTATGATGAATGAGATGATGATGATGATGCTGCTGCTGAGGCAGCTGCAGCTCTTGGCTTAGCCGCAACGTCAGCAAACATACGAAAATGCAAATGCAGGCAATATTTCAATTATTTGCCATGCTCGTTGTTGTTGCTGTTGTTGCTTTGCTGTGTGTGATAATTGTAAACAAATTAGCTTTTGGTTAACCACAACTACAACGAGGTGTGAGAATTGGCAAGATAAATGTGTTTGGCGCGTCAGACTACGTGACATTATGGCCCCCACCCCACCACAGCCCACTCTCCACCCTTTGAACTACTGTTAAGCTGTAAAAACATGCATGCATACACATGTCTGAACATGCACATCGATTGTCGAGTCGCGTCGAGTATAGTCGACTGTGGGCCTTACAGGTAGGCCCCATTAGCATTTTATCGACGTTTTCAAGAGCTCTCCAAATGAAGTGTAAAATGCGTGTGCGTCTGTGTGTGTGTGTGTGTGTGTGTGAGGACAATGTAAATTGAGCTTCTATCTGCGTCTAGTAGCCAACTCGAAAAACAACACGAACTCAACTCGCATACGTGTAAATTTCATAAATAATTTTTAGGAAATCATTGCGCGCTCTGCCTTGATCAGCTTCCAACACTCCCCAAAACTTAGACCGTAGACTAGGCGTAACCGCCTCCCCAAATTGCGGCGCCAATGGGCTGCCCTTATATCATCGCACACTTGTGTACATGTCACAAAACAATTTTAGAATAATTGTGGCTATTTTTCATGACTTTGTTGACGTTTTCTAAAAACAATTATATACAAATCTCATTTTTCATGCGGCACTGCGAGTAAATTTGTAATTTATTTTAAGGCCAGCTCTCTAGCAATTTGTATTTCAGCAATGTAATTCGTATTATATTCTGTAAAAAATTTGAATATATATTTATTTTTTTTCGTTTATCGTACGTCAGCTTTAGCGCGTGTTTCTTTGCCACTTTTGTTTTTCTTTCGCCTTTTTTTTTTGTATTTTATTTTTTGTTGTCATGTCTACTTTAAATTGAAAAATTTGTAGCGTTCGTTGACATTAAATTGCAAAAGAAGAAAAAAACGAGACGAAATAAAATAAAATAAATAATTATTAATAAAAAGAGATTGAACATTTGTCTGCGCAACAAAATGCAAAATTATATATTTCTTTTAGCGAATTCAACACGAATTGGCAGCGCATAGTTTGCCTGTCACCGCACTAGACATACACTCACTAATTTCTATAATTAACAACTAATTATTAGCGCAATTAATGCAAGCGACAGCACTTTAGCCAAGACAGCAACCCTGCAGTACTAAGAGCTAAACCCTGCAGTTTCTTTGCTTTGCCTTAATGACTACAAAATAAGCATACAAATAAATTGTTAAAAAACAAAAAAATAAATAACACACGCTTTGTTTGAGGCGTGACTTTAGGGTGTTGATGACAATTTGAGTTACGAGCATTTTTTTGTTGCTCTTAATTTAAATTTTTTTTTCAAGAAATATGTTTACGTGATCTGCATAGCAATAAAAAGCAGCAAATAAAATAAAAAATAATTTATGTAAACTATGTGATTAAAAATTAAAAATAATTTGAATGTCAAGCTAGAACAGCGCAGCAGCAGCAGCAGCAATGACATGTGTTTTTTTATTTTTAATTAATTCCTTTTTAATTTATCAGTCAAGATTAATGTTAAACATTTTGCAAAGCTAGTGAACTGCTGATTGTTGTTGTTGCTGCTGCTGCTGCTAATCATTAGTTGAACTTTAGGCATTGGACATTAACATAATTGCTTAGCCAGTGTCCATAGTTTGCCATTCAAGGCGAAAACACCTTTAATAAGCATCCAACTAATTTTTCTACACATTGTGAACTGTCACAGGTTGTGAATGAATATTGAGAATTAGTATTATTTTGATAATTTATTTGCCTAAAAAAGCATTTCTGGCCTCAACTACATCAAAAGCCTGAACCGCCCAAAATAAAACAGGCGAATTAACTAAATCTGGTTTTCTCACCAAAAATAAAAATAAAAGAACAACAACAAATGTTAACCCCAAATGCTTTATTTGGTCGCAGTCGGAGACTCAGTTGCTGATTCTTTATTATCTGATTTTTCGCTTGTCTGTCCATAAAAGTCTAAGCCAAGCACAGAAAAAGCAAAAAAAAAAACGAGAAGAAGCGCTTCTAATGATTCTTTATGCGCAAGCGTTAACGCATTTATATGACCATTTGCATTTTGGAGTGTGTAACATAATTTTACATAAATTCATTATGGACTTTATTTATATGACATTCATTTAATTATGTCATAGCCCAAGTGGCATCATCATCAACATCAAAAGCTATAGCTCATAATAAGCTGAGCTACCCAACGCATTATCCAGCGACGACTCAGTCACTCACTCACGCTTTGCATATAAATTGAATTTGAAGACGTAGCACCCGTCCCAGCTTTTTATTCATATGCTAAACTTCTTACCCGAACCGAAATTCAGAAGTCAAAGTGGTAAAGCCGCCAGTCAAGTCTCTCTCTCTCGTCTATTTAAAAGCAATATTTCGAAGCTTGCGTTTTATCATTGTCTTGAAATGGGTGCAGCAGCAGCAGCTGAGACTTGAGATAAATAATATATATATTAATGCTGCTGGCTCAAGGAGTCACTCGCTGCTGAGCAAACAGGCTATGCATACAGCTTTTGTTTTATTTCCAGTGAATTAGACGAGGGATTGCGGTTGTCTTCTTCTCTTTTTTTTATTGCAGTCTATGCTGCGGTCGCGGTCGACAGGGCGTTATTTATTCATGATGATTTATGCGTCTGCTGATGCGAATGGTTTGAACAAATATATAAATGTCTATATATGCATGCGAGACTTCTAAGAAGCAAACATTTGTCGTAGCTATAACACTATAATTGTCATAATGAAATCGACCAGTTTTTTCATATATTTATTTATTTGCCTATATAACGCTGCTGTTAACACAGCTCAGTTATTGATACGACAAATATTTCCGTGTTTACTTATGTCGCTCAACAACCTGCCCATAGACCTAGGACCACACACACACAATTACAGCAACAACTGTCGCTAGATAGTCATCAGACAGCTGTAGTTGTATTATCAGCTACATTAGCATTGGCATCAGCATCGGCAGCGGCAGCGGCATCAGTCGCAGCATTGACACTACCGGCAGTTGTTGATAGACGTTAATTTGTTAATTTGAGAAACAAATAAGTAGCACGTCACTTGGAAACGGTACGACGAGTATTTGAGTATTTACTCAAATGTTTAGTGCGCATACAGGGCGTATGATTATGCGTGTGTTTGTTTGTCTGTGTAAATTACACATACGCCGAGTGGCATAGAATATTTATTATAATCGAGATTAACTCAATTCAATTGAATTCTGTCAGTCGCTCTTAAGTGCGCTTATCAGCATTATGCTGGGAATATCTGAGCACAGGCACGTCTGCATTTATTTTTGTTAGTTATTTTACACACACACACACACACAAAATTTAATCAAAGATTTTTAATTGTTTTTTTTTTTTGCCCCCAAGACTTGCTGGCGCCTCTGGCTTCCAAGCATATAACATCAGCATATAAGTTATTTATATACTTTATATACCAAAAAAAAAAAAAAACAAAAAATAAATTGTGCATATTTGTTTGCTTTTAGCTTAGACTTTTTAATATTTAAACAAGTGCATGTGCGTATGAGAATTATAAATTATACACACATTATATATACATTATATATATATGTTTATTTGGCTGCTATAAAATGCATTTATAAAATTTATACTCTGCCAGCAAACAGTCGAAATTATTTTTGTTTGCTCTATATATATTTTCTTTAAAGACATTTGCCAATAAATATTTTGAAAAATTGATTTCGATTTGGCAATGCTCCTAACCCCAATACATCAGCACATATATGTAGACATATGTTTATTAATAAACGCAGCTGATTGTAAAGTGCCTACGACATAAACTTTACTAATCAACAATTTTTATGCTCTGAGCGATACAAAGTCATTGCCTTCAAAGCTTGCAACAACAACAACAACAACAACAAATAGCGTACTTAAATTGTTTAACAAAAAGAAACAACGCTTACTGTTCAAAGTGTTAACTACACTTATTAATTTTTTAGCATTGCAAACAATTGTAGTAATTTTCGCTTAGGTAAAGCAGGCGTGTCTATTGAACAACAATATAAACAAATTACGAGCAGCAGCAGCAGCATAAATTCGTTAAGCTCTAATAATAATAATAAATGTGTTAAAATGCTGACACAAGCTTATGTTTCAAAGTCAACAATTGTAAAGAGTTATGTAAACAAAAGTTCCTTACAAATATTGTTGGAGAACAAAACAGCTGTGAGGCCTATGACGACAACAGCATCTGTGTGTGTGTGTGTGTGTGTTTATCGATTGAGCCGCTAGATGGCGACAGTTCGGCATTGGCCGCAGTGTAAACATTTAATTCATATTTAATTATGCACATAATTGTTTTAAACACACTTGTTTAACCATTTGTTATATTGCTGACCAATATAAGCCCACACACCAACACCAACACACGCACACACACATGGGCATATGGAGTAGCTGATGCCTTGTTATTGTACAATTAGTTATATTCATATGGCGTTGGCTGCTGTCACTCTGTCTGTTGTATAATTAAACGACCATTAGGCGTATTTAGCGCAGCAGCTATGAAATTTGGGTCATTACCAGCCCAAAAACTGAAACACGTGCTGCCTTAGACTGAAGCTGGAGAGGAGAGGCGGCGGGGCGGTGCGGGGCTAAGGCTATGGCCTGCTGCTGTGTATGGACTTGTTTATTATGATTACGATTAGCGATTATGTTTTTAATATGTGAGAGCTGCTGTGGGCTGCTGCTCTCTATCTGCAGCTGCTTTAAATAAATATAATTAAACGGCCGGCCAAGCTACATTTGACCGCCAATTGAGTTAATAATTTGCATAAACAAATTGCACTTGGCATAGCGAAGGCTGTACTGCAATTTATTATATTTACTTTAAACAATTTAGATATTGCGCGCAACGTCTGCATGCGTCGAAGGCTCAGCAGCAAATGCGCCCTTAGCTCTCGCTCTGCATTGAACGAATTTTGAGCGCGCTCTGCATTCTATCTCGCTCACTCACACCTACGCAGCGAGCGCACGCAACTTTGCGCTCTCTCTTGTATGCAACTCTCTCTCATTCTTGTTCTCTCTTTATCTTGCGCTTTTGCGCTTGCCCTTTAGCTGTAAGTCAAGTGTGTTGAAAACAGACAATGAAAGATAATGAGCGAACATGCAAACAGCGACAGTTGTGCACAGTGGTACGCAAGCTATCAAGTGCGCAACAAAACTTAGACGAGCCCCGTTTTGTGGGCTTAGATATTAAAAGTTTGACAGCCATGCGTGAAGAATCTTTAAGCGTGGGAACTGTCAGTTGCTTGCAGTCGGGCTTGGCTGCTGCGCCTGCGGGCACTGCTCATGTTTATGGGTTCACTGACAACCACAATAACAGACAGCTAAACTCAATTATTGCCTAATGAAATCTGCAAAATAATGGCGAATCAATAAGTGCTGCTGTTGGCGAGGTGCAAACGAAATAGAATTGATTGTTAACCATAACACACACACACACACAGACACACACTAAAGTTTATGCTTTTTGCCTTAAAGCTGCCAGGCATGTGTCAAGGAAATTGGGTCATATCATTTGTGCTACGAAATAAACAAGCTAACAAAGATTTTTGCGCAAACTACAAAACTTGTTTTCACCACACTGTGACAATAAATTTGCGTTCCCACCCACAGGTGAACTCTGATTGAATTTGTCAAGCCAAGTTGTAACCCCAAGCGGCGACAAAACGAATCGAATGTTTATAGATTAATGACATCGATTGTGTATCGGTTATAAATTAGAATAAGAACGTAGTAAGCGACAGAGTTTTGGGGGTCAGCCATAACAGCGCGGTTAATGAACGCAATAAAAAACAGCAAACAATGCAAACTGGCCACAGTCCAGCAGCAAGTAGTAAAAGCAATTGATTTCAACTCAGTGCGCATATCAAGTTGAAATTATGGCTAAAACTTGATTCGGCAAATAAACAACGAGATTGACAACACTATTCAAATAGTTTATGCATTAACAAAGTTAATAATTTGTACGCTAAGAACTTAACGCCCAAGGTTAACTGGCAGATACACTAAGGAAATATTGTTGAGCGCACTTGCAGCCTAGTTAGGTTAGCTGCATAATTAAGTAAAGAGTTTGTTTGGCTGCCTTGTTTGTCTCAAAAGATGATTTGCATGCACTGCTTAAGCCCACACAGCGACTCAAGCTTCAATAACCATAGATGGAGCAGCAGTTGCTTTAAAGCTGAGTCTGGTTAATAAAATGCGTTAGTTTTTAATTGATGCTTCAAATTAAGAGCATCAAAGTCGTGTTTATGCCATTTTAGTGCACAATTTGAAACTGCTCTAGCCATTTGCTTATAAAGACAACTTTATTAAGCATGTAAAACTGTCAGCGGAAGCTGTAAAACACAAAGCGCTTTATTTACAATAACAAAATTGCTAATTTTACGCAATTTCGATCACAGACATAAAGCAGCTGCTGTTCGAAAGGGTAGTCCTGGCCATTAAAAAATACGCATAAATGTATTTACATTTACTTTTTACTCTTGGCCTGGCCTGGGCTATTGTAAACATGTCAAAGCGTATCAAAGCGATGCTGAGCACATCCGACAGCTGCAGGAATCTGTGCCTCACTTTACACTTACGCCTATATATATATATATATGCTAGCTAATATTTTATCTGTTTCCAAAATATATCGTTACAAGGTTATATCGCTAGCTATAGAACACATATATATGTGTATATAATGTCAAGTGCGTGGCATAAACAACGCAGAGCTTGGGCACATGTTGCCACTATAACGAAAAAAATTTAATGGCATCAATGAAGTTCACAGACTATGTTTTATTTTATTTTTGAAACGTCATGCAGCAGCAGCCGCTGCCTCGATGATTCTTGTAAATTCGCTCAACAATGCGCATAACAATATCACAATAACAATAATAATAATAATAATAGCAATTTCAACACATTCTCTCTGATGAGAGCTGTCAAAAAAATTAAGAAATTCCAAGCGACCGCTCAATGGCCATCAGCCTTAGTTTTGTTTTTTTTTCTTAGTCTTTGTTTCTGTTTCAGTGCGATGCTGAGTCTTTTGGGTCTGGGTCTGGGTCTCGGCCTGCCTGCCTAGTTAATAAATATAATCTCTTTTGATGGATTGAGGCAGCGGCAGCTTCCAGTTCACAGGCCCAAAACTCAAGTCAAGCGCGGCTTTCAATGTGAGCCACTGACATTGCCCATGAACTTTACACAGCTAGATATTTATTTTCCGCAAAGTTAGCTATATGAATATGAAACCAACGCTGCGTATGCGTTATAAATTGGTACACAACTAATTAGTGCGTTATCAGCGATCCTTTCGCTATTTAACTAAATTGTTTCAATTGCTTGCACTTATCTATTCCAATTCAATCATTTTGTGTTGTTTATTTAGTCTAACAGTTCCGGCAGCAACAACAGGCAATTGTTTATAATAATTTTGCGTATAGGGCACTTGACTGGGCTCAATTAACTTAGATCTTATCGTTGCTGATTGCTGAGCAGCTACAGCTTTGGCTTGCGTACGCTTGAGAGACTAAAAACCAGTTTACAGTCTTCCTCTTGCTCAGCTGTCAGCTTGAATTCTTGTTGGTGGGGTTGAAGTGTAATGAAGCGTTAATAAGTATACGCATGTATTGTTGTCTCTCTCTCACTAAATAGCCCTTTTGATATGCATCAAAAATTCATTAAAAGCTGCGTAATTAACGTTTGGCAATCGCATAAGCCAAAACAGTTGCCATCGCTCATTTTTCATTAAATTGTAATAATCAGACAATTTACAACTTGTTGCTGATGGCTGCCAAAAAGCAAAAACAAATAAAAAGAAATATCTAATGCGCGTGTATGTGTGAGATAAATTATCTGTCTTGAGCAGCGCGCAACGTCAACGTCAACGCCAACGCCGGCGTCAACACTAATACTACAACAAGCAACAAGTAATTTGGCAGCGACTGCGCAGCCAACAGCGCCCTTACATGCTATGCTATGCTTTGTTTGTATTGCTGTTGCAGCGACGTCAGCAGCAGCAGCAGCAACTTCTTGGTTGCTGCTCTTGGGTTTGGCAGCGTCGACGACGACGACGACGCGTCAGCTGAGCCCGGCCAGGCAACAGTGGAAGCGACAACAACATGTCGTTTAGTTACTCGCTGGATGCTGAGAGGCAAATAATGCGGGCCGAGAACCAAGTGCGCGTTTTACTTTAAGCACGCCCACGCCACATAAAGAAAGCAATAAATATAGCAGCCTTAGCACACAGGCTTGGCTTAAATGCCTTACAAATTGCGCGCAGGCGCTTAAGAAGCTTTGCGTGTTCGGTGCGCAACAGTTTAGTGAACTTGCAACTTAACCAAGTTGCTGTTGTCGTTAACGCGAGTGGGTTGCTGCTGCTTGTATTTGCGTAAATTGCATGTTGGCGTTGCGTCTGCGCCATGTGCTAATCTCCAGTAAGCAAACAAACCACGCAAATAGCAAATAGCAAATCCAAAGGTTCACAATGACGCTGCTGACCAAGAAGCCCAATTATGCTTGGAAGGAGCTGCTGCGTCGCATCAGCAGCCACCGCCTGCAATCTCATGTAAGCAATGCTCTGACCTCAATTGGCAGCCAACATACAATTTTTTAATTGCGCGTGCCATAAAAAAAATTTGCCCTAATGTGTGTTGTTTATTGCTTAATTATGATTTTTTATATTGCTTGTAATTAGTAAATCGTAAAAAAAGAATTTTGTTATTGTTGTCATTTCAATTGGAGCGTGCCACACAGTTCAGGCCACACAGCTTCGGTAACTGGAAGGTGAAGTTAATCAAAAAATTAGTTTTGTTTTTTTATTCAAACGCTCAAACGCTCGATCCGCTTTGGCGAGATAACATAATTCACAGTTTTGAGAACAAGTCTTGCAAATGAGATTTCCAAATAACAACTGCTAAGCCCCATATAAATGTCACACATTCGGGGTGTAGAACATAAATTTTGATTTAATTATAAAAAAAACAACAAGCGCATGAAAAATGCGAGCCAAACGGTTTGCATAATAGATTGCATACACTTCCTAGAAGATCAAGATGTAGTCAGAGCACGAGCAGCACAAGCTAAAGAGAGATCAACGCACCCAACACATGGCGAACTCCACTATGGGGCAAGGCTCGGGCGCGGCAGCAGCAGCCACTTGGCCATAAGCGCCTTGAACAAAGCGCCTCAAATTGCTTTGGTGACAACATTTTGTATTCGCCAAAATAAGAATTATCGACTAGGCGCAGGCACAGGCGCAGGCGTTCCAATTTAATTGTCTCATAAATTCATAGGAAGCGCTCGTTGATGGTCACACCCAAGCCAAAGCGACACGCGCCATTGTCACAGCTTGATTAGCTCAGATGCTTAGAATTTATTATAGCGCAAGGATAGCAGCTAAGTAAATAATTACAGGGTATGCCTGGCGATATAGCCGCAGCAGCATAAGCGGCAGCTATTTGTTTATGAAATATGTCTATATTCTAAAATGAAAAGCAATCCACACACACACACACAGCGAACGCACATTAGAAAAAGAGAAATTCTATATTTAAATATTGGCGCTAACTTACAGCGAACAACTATAAATACACTATACACTACAAAAATTGGCATAGAATAACTAAATGCATTAATTAATATTTGTATAAATCAAAAATAAATAGTCAGCGGCTTAGCTTTGGCATTTATTTTAATCAAACATACGCGCTAGCTATTAAACTATTTTTAGTTAGTGTATCTAACTATTCCACAACTTGAGTTTAGACAGCTGCGTATGGGATGCTGGGAGATTCGCGCAAATATTGTGTGTGAAAATTTAATGATTCTTAGCTCTATGCTCAGTCTGCTTTCGCATTTCGCACATGATTAGTCTGCGCGGGAAATTAAAATTTCCACGGCGAATATAAAAATCGAGTACAAGTTGGCGTGAAAATCGAAAAAGCCGTAACCAGCATCAGTTTAAAATCGTAGCCAAGCAGCAAATCAGCCGCGTTTTTGTGTTAAAGACAGACTGAACATCAATGATTGTTAGAACAATAACCAAAACGAAATTTAATTACTGTTCAACGAATGTTTAATATATAATAAACATAAATTTATCTAACTTCGAATGTCCATTAAAGTACATTAAATTATACTGTGCATTAAAATGTTAAACTTGTTAGATTTGCATATAAAGTGATGCTTATACAGCTTCGGCTAATTTTTTATAGTTTTATATACGAGCTATTAACTTTAAGGTAATTATAGATTCCTTTTATTTGCACAACATGTACAACTTACATTAACTGAAACTAAATCAATGTTTATTCAGAACTTTCACGCGTCAGCGTCGAAACAAAAAATGCTATAAAAATTGAAAATAAACTAAACAAATACGCCCTTTGCTAAAAATAACTGCAACCGCTGTTGATTTTTTGCAGGTTTTTTTTGTGTTTTTTGTTGCATGTACAAAAAAATCGAAATAAAAATAAATACAAGCCAAAATAATTTTAAAAGTAGCAGAATATTAAGCTTTAGCTGCAGCGTCCAAACAAACATAAAAAAAACAACATAATTGTTTTAAAAAAGTTGGACAAATGAGTGAAAAAGCTTTGAGGTTAGATTTATGGCCAAAATAAAATTTCCAAAAAGCGCACAAAAAATAGTTGAATAAATACAACAATAGCAATGCATAGAAACGAGAGCAATTGGAGAGCCAGAAAAATATTAAAAATAGCACATGTCCGTCTATCATTTTTTTGCTGCTGCTACTGCTGTTTTTATATATATTTTTATTTGCTTTACCTTCCTATTAGCCAGTCAGATAGCTATATAGCATATATGTGTATATTAGCTGCCTTTTTGCCAAGCGAATTAGAAGCGTGTCAGAATTTTGATATATTCGCAATTGTTTGATATTCAGACTATAAAGTCTGTGTGCTCCTCAGAGTGTAACATTTGCCGGTTTTAGGAACATAAAAATTTTAGCATATAGCATATATATACATTATTAAAAGTGCTACCCCCCATGGCTGCAAAATATACAAATTTATAGACGCATGGATTTTAATTCAATTTAAAAATATATATAAAATTATTGTTCAAGTTCAAGTTTAACGCTTTGCTTTAATTAACACTTAAAAAATAGAAAGTTTAAACAATAGCAATGACTTAATTTTAGACTTAGATTTAATAACAAAATGCGCTGTGAATTTTTATAATTTAAAGTTAATGCGCGAGTGTAAATGACACAATGGAATGTTGTGCACATTTTTGTCGGCATATAATTAAAACAATATATATATAAATTTCTTAAATTTATTATTAAAACATATGGGTCGCGTTTTGTGTTGAGTGGCAGCGTCTGGCCTGAGTTTAAGTAGCTTCTATTTAGATTTATTAGCAGCAAGCAGACATTTTGGATATATATCGCATAAGCTGTATATATAATTATATAGCTTTGACGATTTTCATGTGTGTGACATAATTTGTGGAGAAGCAATTATATATATAAAATAAGTAGCGCATTAATGCTGACAAATTTTTAGCATGTAAATAAATAATAGAAAATGTCAAGCGTGGGCGGATTATTATATTTAAAAAGCATGCAAAATATATAAAGAGGACTTGCGGAATTTGTTAATAGAACTGTTGACATGCCCGTAATTGTTGCGCCGCATTTTGCAGCGCATAACAAACGTGCACGGAAATTGCGTGACTGCCAACGTGTGATAAAAAAAATTTTACGTAACATTTGTTTCCAAGCCATTTACATTAACGGCTCATGTTCGGCTACACTGCACTACACTTTAAGCCAATCAGCTAAGTCGTTCAGTTTGCGCTTAAACTTGACTCGAGTTTCCTGCGCTGTAAGTTTTGCTTCCGTTTTTGTTTTTTTTATTTTTACAATGTCAACATTGAGTGCGACTCGTGGTTGTGCCAATCAATTTTAATTATCGTACAAATTAATCAGTCGCAACTTTCGTATCATTAAGATTAATGATGCTGGCCCAATCTCTGGGTGGCGCAAGATCTAGACTATGCAAATAATTTGTGTGGTGTGTGGTGTGTGCTGCTCGAGTCTTGCTGGGATTCCATTGATTGGCGAGCTGCTGCTCCAAGCTATCGCATGCTGACCTAAATGAGCCGTGGTTAATGCGATTAGAGCGCGCTTTGTCTAATTATATGCCTTGAAAAGCGCGTTGAGCACTTTGTACACAACAATTCGCATTTAAATACAAAATTTATATAATTGTCGAGTTGAGCGCAAAGTGCACTGACCCGTCAGAAAATACATATATATGTACATATATATACTGGAAATTTAAATGCTTGTGCAAAAATTCTGACTTGTCCCGTTGGCTGCTTGAAACGCTAAACGAGACAGAACAACAAAATCAAATTCACAATATTTATAACGCCGGCAAAACAAAAAAATAAAGTGCAGCCAATGTGTGGAGGTCACTGACCTGCATCAACTGGCGAACGTCAGTCGTCAGTCAGTCAGACAGACAATATTGTCTTACGTAGCTGCCACGCCCACGATTTCTCCTGCAACGGCAAATCGAAGCCGCACGCCAGCAGCCAAAGCAAATGTTCTTCAGACGTTTTTGAATGAATCCACATCAACTTCAACTTCAACTTGCACTTCAACTGACGCAGAGAGGCAGCCACAGTGTCTTATGCTCCACTCCCCTTTCCCCAGTTGGCTAATAATGGCGCAGGCGACAAACAGACTGAAATACGAGCGCAAGTTCGAGTGCATTACACACACACACAAAGCGCACACACACAAGCGCAGCTCATGCTCATGCAAATTTTTAACGATTAAAAAGCCATAACTTTTATTATCAACGCAAAGCTTTAAGGTTAATTGACAGAGAACTGCCAGACAAATTCTCAGCCAGAGCCAGAGAACTAGAATTAGAAAATAAACAAAAAGAATAAATGAAATCATGTGCAGCTTTGTGTTCCGCATTTTAGAACTCATTGTGACTCAATTGAATTTTATACATATATTTAATATGTTGCTTGGTATGCTTAAGCCCCTTGATAAACTAAGTAATGCTTTCAGTTTATCGCAAGCTGTTGATTGATGCTCAATCTGAAGAATGCTGCAAATGCAAATGGAACGTTGCTTTAATGCAAAGTGACAGCAGCAGCAGCAGCAGATTTGCAACAGATTGTGGCAGGCATTATTGTATATAATTCGAACTACTTAAGCGCCAAGCATTGAATTTCGATACAATTTGTATTGGAAAATTTCGACATGCGTTGAACTTAGGCCGCCTGCCATTAAATTCAAATAAAATAAGTGTAGTTTGTTTATTTTCACAATACTATATATACTACGATATGTTGTGTATATAGCATAGCTCTTGGCATTCCAATTGCCTGTACCTTGCTCGAGAGTTCATAATGTTGCCCGCCCTGTGGTGTGAGCAGACATCAAATTAATAAGACTCAGCTGCTACACTTAATTATTTGGCCAACTTTTCAAAAGAGTTTACTATATACATATAGATATATATATGCGGCAGTTTGTGAGTCACATCTTACCTGTGTGAGTCGTTCACTCACTCTGCTGCTTGAGGTCGAAGAAATCACAGAAATATCAGCGTCTAAACTATTTTTAAATATTCGCCAGATTTATTTATATTTATAATCGTATAACGCATGAGGAAATTATGTGAGCTATATGACATGATGCTAGAGTTGGATGTGCGGCCTATAAAAAGAAAGCGCTAAGAATTAAAGTTGTTGTCATATTTCATATTTTTTATTTGCTGCTCTTGGCTATTAAATTATTATGCAAAACGAGTGTTTACTGTATAAGCCCAGCTATATAATAAATGCCTGACTGGCTTGTGGGCGTACGTACATTCGTCATGTGGCTTATTCTTAGGAATGCAATCCATCAAAATTGCAAATTCAATTGCTGATTTTTATTGACTGTCAGTCAGCGCATTTGGCGTTCAGGGCTGCCCAATGTCAACGGCCGGACAGTTGAGTAATCATAACAATAGCAATAATAATAACAATAAATGCAACACAATGTTTACATGACAAGCCGCACGCTAAATTGAAATGTCAGCTGCGTGCTGCGTGTTGCAAGCTCATAATTCAGTCGCGCATAAACACGAGCAATTAAAATGCGCAAATTTGTAAGAACGCAAATATAAAATGCATTGTTATGCTGACAATGAAGGAAGCAACAGCAGGCGCAACAACAACAACAACGCTGGCAATGTAAATTGCAAACAGAACGTGTCAATGAAATGTTCATGGCTTTGGCCATTTACACGCACACGAAGACAGACAAGCGAACGGTAAATGAAGCAGCAAATAAACAAATTTCTATTTGTTTTTGCTATGCAGCTGTGCAAGGCTTAAAGCCGGCCGGCATAACGGGCCAACTGCTGTGCATGGCTGAGAGCAAACAGTTTGATGCTCGTGAGCGCGAGAGTTTTACATAATTAGTCAGCTCATTTAAAGTCTTGCATACACGTAGGCGTTGGACACATTCATTTCCGCTACGTGCCGCAGTCCGTTGAGTAAGCGCTAACTAATCATAACTCATATATTTAATTTAATTTATGCTTATAAAAGCAACAATGCATTTTTTTTTAAGCTGTAGTCGTTTTAATTCCGTCTTGTGTCAAGGATCGTCGTCGCGCTGCTGCCACAAACTGAGGCAAGTTTCAATCCGCAATTTCTTTGCTGTGTTTGTTGTTAGGCAGCCAAATATGTTTGCTTTGTTTACACACATTTTTTTGAGCTAATAGTGTGGCTGTTATTTATTTTAATGTGCAACCTGAGTGAACCATTAAAAAAATAAACAATAATGCCGCCGCTATATAGAAATTGTTTTTGAACATTCCTTTGGGCCCAAAGCGGCAATTAAGCCCGCATGCTTATTAACACATTTATGGACAAGTCTATAAACATATAGTGCACGCTTATACTTAGTTAAAATTCCCCAGCGAGTGTAACGATAACGTGGGCCATCTGTTCATTACTCACCACCCACCGTTCGCCCATTCGTTCGCCCGTTCGCGCGCTCGTTCGTTCGATTTCTGAGAACACCTTTGATCTGAGTTTATTTCGGCAAACAAAACAAACACGCACATAATTCAAAAGTAAATTATTTAAACTGCTTCACAAGCCGAAGAAGAAAAACACACACAAAAACGGAGTTGGCAACACACACACGTGCATGACTTTTAATTGTTTTGCATGCAGTTGCGTTAAGCAATTTATTTGCTTAAGGTGCGCCAAGCCACCGCGCCAGGTGGCCCATCCAATCCATAAAGGCCAAACGCCTCAAGACTCTGGCTGGCTGACTGGCTATCGACTGCTGCAGTCCAAATAAACACGCACACACTTTGTAAGCGTCAAAAACAAATAAATATTTGCAATTTATGTTTTGGCAACGTGGGCAGCATACGAAAGAAAATTTATTGCAATTTTTTCGCGCATGTAAATGTGATTTAAAGTTTAGGCGCAGGTGATTACATTACGCATACGATTCTATTTCAAGTACAAAAGCTTAAGTCTCATCGATAAATTTATAAATTAAATTAAAATATATTTCTTAGGAATATTTATGAATTGATATTTGAAGCAAGCGTCAAGCGTATCGTAGTCATCAACCACACGATCGCTGCTAGTTGCACATCACGCATACGCCCCGTGTGTGCGCTGTTTATCCAAGTCATTTGCAGCAAAGTGTGCCAAAATAAATCAATAAAAAATAACAAACAGCTCAGAAACACTTTAAAGTTGTTTTAAAATTCAAACCCGCATAAACAAACAAATTGATTCCACTTTGAATGACATTTTGACTAAACTTAATATTCAATGTGGTAATTAACTAAAGTTTATGGTATATCAAATTTTAGCGAACAAGTGCAGCGAAGTTTTGTTATATAAATACAATAAGATATTTTTATTATGTTTATGCTAATGCAAATACAGATATCAAAGCTAATGACCGTCAAAACAGTGTCGCTATTTTTTCCATACTTTTTCTGTGTGTGTTTTTTTTTTGTTTAATTTTTATGAAACGAAAGCTAAATTATTTTATAGTTTTAAAACGATCGAAATATACTCGTTTATGCCCAAGGTCAAACACGCAATAATTAACGTGGCAAAATTACTTTTGGGGGTCTGCCTCCGGCTGCGGCTGCGGCATGTGCGTGGCGTCGACAGCGACGCCGACAGAGACTGCGATTGCCGTTGGCCGTTGCCGTTGCGTGTGTAAACAAGTCTATTTGAAAATGACGAGCCTGCTGCTGCTGCTGCTGCTGCCGATGATGATGATGATGAAGATATGGCGAGCATATGGCAGACGTGAGTGTTGTCCAGCCGGCGAGTCGAGCAGCCAGCCAGCCAGCCAGACACTGAGGCAGGCAATCAAGCCGCAGCGACGCGTTAAGTCAAATGGCAGTCGATTCTATTTGTTGTGTTGTTGCATTTTGAATTAGTTGATGCCAAAACGCATGCCAAGGTTAATTGAGATTTGCTTGGCTGTGTGTTTAGCTGCTGATGGCTTTCAATTGTGAAGTTATCAATGCACTTCAGTTCAATGCTGATTTCAATTTAGATACAAACAATAGCAAATTGCAAGCGACTGGGCTGGGGGGATTCACCTCTACCTAATGATGACAGATTTTCTACATTTGGTTTGGTGTGTGTTTTGGGGTCTGCGTGCTGTCTCAGTTTAATTCCAATGAAAGACGTAAAACGATTACGAGTATTTTTGTTTTGTTTTCATTTTGCCATTTAGCGTTGCAGTGCTTCCCACGGACTTGGTTTTCCTTTGCTTGGTGGAAAACATTGAAAAACATTTCGGCTGAAACGCTTGAATACAACAATTTTGAAAATATTTAGACATATTCTATACAGTTCCAATTAAATGTTTTTTTTTTTTTTTCCTTAGCTGTTGCTGTTTTTGTTTCTGTTTGCTGTTTGAGCAAGTTTGTTCTGTTCGGGGCGGCGGCGTTGGGTATTTAAGAAATTTGCTGCCGGTCGCTTTGCTTGCAATTGAGTATTGAACTTTGTTCGGAACGGAGCGCGCGGTCACGCGTCGAGTGCATAAAGTGCCGTTCGGTTTGGTAACGCACGCCCAAAAACTTAATATTTATCATTCGCTCACACACACACACACGCACACACCCACACAAGTGAATTAAGTATTATTAGTTCTTCAAAGCGTCTGAATTTGGCAATTGCAATTTGGCATTGCGCTTATATGGCAAAAGGCGCAAAGTGCATTTGGCTATAATTAAGCGTGAGCTAACGCTGAAATTGTATACGCCCCGTTGGACGGATGGACGGACGGACACACCCACAATAATAATTTTGTAATGTAAACACATTGATTTTTGGCTTTCGCCTAATAAGTATAACCAAAAGCAGCTCAGCTGTTAATTTGATACAACTGCACATGTATTATTAAAATCAAATTGCGCATACGACGCGTGTGACGAGTGAGCACAAATTACAAAAAGCCACAACTTGACAATTAAGTCATTAAAATCGTATTAAATGCAACTAAAGCGTGCAGCGCCCGCCTAAATAGTTAATTGTATATTGCGCATACGCCGCGTTAACCGCAAAATAAACACTAAACACCTCTCGCCTAATTGAACTAAGCTAAAGAATGTGGTTTACAACAAATTAGCGCCGCTCCATAAGCAGCGCTCTCTCTCTCTCTCTCTCCCTGTTGACCACAAAGTGCTGCCTCTAATGTGAAGCTGTTGCCGCGGCCTTCACACAAGTCAGACTGAATGGCGACGCTTGCGTCGTATCAGACACACTGTCGGGCCCACAAGATACTGTAGCCATAGCCATTGGCATAAATTATAAATACATACAGACACGGCGAAATAAAGTAATCGACTGACACACAAAACGCTGACCAGAGACCTCAACTGTAAACGGGTTTGTTTGTTGTTGTTGTTGTTGTTCTCATCTCATTGATTTGGCTGGTCCGGCGGTCAATTAGTCAGAGCCTAGGCAGCACAATAAATTAAACTGTTTGCCATTAAGTGCTAGAATAAAGTTGATTCTTGTACAAGGCTTAGAGCTTAGGCCATATACTACATGTGTTCACAAAAAAAAGAGGCGCTGTTTTGGAAACAAGTTAATAAACATTTGGCTGCATGCATAACTAAGCAATACACGAGCGGTAAAGCGGTAAACAAAGCCCTAACCGAATGGCGCTTTAATTAAATACATAAAGACCACAACAAAAAGTATTTGCATTGCAAATGTTTCAAAAAATATTTTGGGAATTGGATGAAATTTATGTCAAGTCTCACACCGACAAACAGCAAACACACGCTAATACAGTGAGAGAAAAAGTTGTTATGCAATGCGCGGCAATTAAAAATGGGCAGACAGGTTTAGATTGCAATCAAATTAGCAACAATTGATAAAACTAAAGTTCACTTTTAAATGCGGCTTAAATTTCTTACTGTGCATAGCAATTGAGCGATGCTGCTCAAGCTCAAGTTGCTGCTTTGACTTGCTGATAACCCTCGACGGTTATATAGATACACATAGAGGGGTTGCCCAAATATGCTGCTTAGCCTATTGCTAAAAATGGCCTTTAGATTAGATTAGCGCTTAATCGGCTCATTAGTTTGTCTATTTTGAAGCTTATTTAGCTTATCAGCTGAACGGATCGTTAAAAAACTGGCAATTAATTAAACGTGCTAAACATTTATTATAGAAATTTCCTCAATAAACGATTATATATATGTTTAATAGCGATAATAAACATAAAAGGTCAATAGCTATTGCAAAAAAAAAAAGCAAGTTGAAGGCCTGCGTCGTGTCCATTCAACTTGAACAGCAGCAGCAGCAGCAAATTGGGGCAAACGCGTAACGGAAATCCAAGCACACGAGCATAGACTCAAAATATTTGAAAAATAATCAGAGAAACACGTTCGTTCATTCGATGCGACAAATAGCAAAGAGTTCACCAAAGGCAGCCGTTAAATTATGCAAAAATTTGGCAACTAATTCGACCTGGGGGGGTGCAGGCAGAGGGGGCTAGAAATTATAAATGTGTGTTTATGGCAGCCAGAAATAATAGCCACATTGATCATGTTGCGCCTGGCTGCACTTGAGTTTATAATAACAGTGTGTATGTGTGTGTGTGTGTGTGTGTAGACATAAAATTAACAAATTATATTTCTTTTGGCTCGTGGGCTACTTAACTATTTCAGCTCTTGGCTTTAGCTTTATTTATTTCGCATGCTGTGTCTATAGTATATATATTTTTTTTTGCTTGGCACACACAAATTGCCTTTGGCACACTTTACACCTTTTGGCTAATGTTGAAGCATTTTAGTTTAAACAAAACAAAAAGTGCGAAATTGTTTTAGCGTGAGGAAGTGTTTTCAACAGCTTTGAGAGCAGTCAAAGGTTAGCGCCGCAAGCTGCAAGCCCAAGGCGGCAGCCAAAGCAGCAGCTGCTGCTGCTGGTGCTGCGATCAACAATCAGTCTATAGGCTGTGGCTAAGATAGCAGCTGAATGTGCATGAAACGTGCTTGGGGGCGCAAGTAAACTAATCTGTTAATTGTAGGTGTGAAAGAATGCCGTGAGCTTTATTATAAGCAAAAGCTAGCAGCTCTACTTTCACTCATAGACTCACTCTCGCTTTCTCTTCTCTCTCCTCTTACAGCTCATGCAAGGACAAAAACACGAATGCAATCCTATAGATAAGCACAAACGCAACATGTCGTCACGCTACTGTTTTCTTGGCCTAGTAGCGCTGTTACTCATCTGCATCTTGTGCTCTGCATTTGGAGTTTGGCCAAGTCTTAGATTTAGTGGCAGCAAAAGTGGCACAAGCGCCACAACGCCGCGCAGAACCGTTGACATTGTTTTGGACGACCAGAACGACATTAGTAGCGATGTTAATGCTGATATACTCAATGAGTATATAACGCCCATAAAAGTGCTGAATGCAAGTCTAAATACAGGCGACTTGCTATACGAATCAATGAAGCCAATAGATAGCGATAGCGCTAACAGCACAAAAGGTAAGTTTAGTTTAGTTAGTCCAACTATGAAATGCAATTCATTGTGTGCGTTGCAGATGCAACCTCAGCGTTTAGCATGACGGGCACTTTTCGCAACAAGTCGAGCCTCATTTGGGATCCACATCCCGAGTACACGTTTACAGTATTTGGGCATTTATTGCATTTGAGATTACATCAGGACACATCGTTTATACCTCACAATACATTTCGAGTTATACGCATATTGAACAATCATACCGAGGAGTCGGCCAGCGACGAGCCGGAGCATTATCTGGGCTGCTACTACAAAGGCCACATCGAAGGCGATCCCGACTCCATGGTGGCGGTTTCGCTTTGCGAGGGCATGGTAAGCCAAGCAGCAGTCACTCCATGTTAATTTCTAAACTTCTAAAATTTCTGCAGACGGGTTTTATCAAAACTAGTTTCGGCAGTTTGCTTATAATGCCTGTTAACCAAACCAACAGCGATGAGATTTTGCATCGCGTCTGGCGTCACTCGCAGCGCAATCCCAGACAAGCTGTCTCCGACTCAGACATGGAGCTGGAGGCGTTGAAGCTTGCCGAGAGTTTGCTGGCGCCGTTGACGCGTCGCAAGCGACACTTTGAAAATCTTACTAATCAGGAGTACACGCTGGAGGTGCTCATAGCTGTGGATCATACAATGACGCAGTTTCATGGCAGCGATCTTAGATCCTACATACTTATTTTATTCTCCATTGTGTCGAATATATTTGCCGATGCCAGCATTGGCAATGTCATACACATATCGCTGGTCAATATGCTGGAGCTGCGCGATATGAACGGACATCAGGGCAGCGGCACTGCGGCGGATCGCCTGAAAACGTTTTGCAAGTTCTTGGGCAGCAGAGGCTATCACTATGACACGGCCATGTTGATCACACGCGATCAAATCTGTGGCAATGAACGCGAGGAGCGTTGCAGCACTTTGGGTTTGGCTGAGCTGGGCACAGTCTGCAAGCCGCGTTCCTGTTCCATAGTGCAGGACAATGGACTGCCTGCTGCCTTTACCATTGCACATGAGCTGGGACACACGTAAGTTCGCAGCTTCAGTGCTGGCTATGGCACAACTAATTTGCTTTTCTTTAGTCTAAACATGCCACACGACGACGACGATCGTTGCAACAAGTACAATGCCCGAGAGGGCAACAATCGCACGCTGCATATTATGGCGAGTGTCATGGGTGATCATATGCATCCATGGTCCTGGTCCAAGTGCTCGCAGCATTACATTTCCGAATTTCTAGAGTAAGTTTGCACCCTCTCTCTCTCTTGCTCTCTTGCTCTCTTCCTAAAGCTTACTTTTGTAGAAAAAGCGACAAATCCTGCTTGGAGAACAGACCCTCAAGCTCTTTGCTGAATGATAATGACATTGAGAAGCTGCCAGGCGAGATTTACTCGCTGGACCAGCAGTGTCAGCTCATACATGGAAATGATACAATACACTGTGATTCTAATCCCGAGTGCCAGTATTTGTTTTGCAATGTCAGCTCGGTGTGCGGCTCCAGCAGTATGCCCTGGGCGGATGGCACGCCCTGCCGCAACCATCACAACTGGTGCAAGAAGGGCAAGTGCGTGCCACGCGTGGGCGGCTCACTGCAGCTGGTGCATGGCGGCTGGGGCGTCTGGACTGCGTTTACGCCTTGCAGCTTGACCTGCGGTGGCGGCGTGCAGGAGTCGCGTCGCGAGTGCGACAATCCGCAGCCCAGAAACGGTGGCAAGTACTGCGTGGGCAGTCGCAAGAAGTATCGCTCCTGCAACACACACTCCTGCCCAGCGGGCACCATTGAGCCACGTGAGCAATATTGCTACGATATGAACGGCAGAAACTTCAACATACGCGGCATTAGCTCCTCCTCCAAGTGGATACCCAAATATGGCTGTAAGTATAACCGACAACGTGAGCAACATTAATTTACCCAACTGTCTCACACAGTGGACACCAGCGACAAGTGCAAACTGTTTTGCCGTCTGCAGGATGACAGCGCCTACTTCAAGCTCTCGGAGGCTGTGCGAGATGGCACCACCTGCGCTGTGGATAGCTTTGACAAATGTGTCAATGGCATTTGCCGTCCCGCTGGCTGTGACAATGAACTCAACTCCATTGCCAAGCTGGGTAAGTCAACTGCCAACAGTGTGGCCGCAATATGTAAATTCCAACCCAAAAACATTCATCAACCTTTGTAATTGTAGACAAATGCGGCGTATGCGAAGGTCGCAACGACACGTGCGAGGAGCTCACCGGAAATGTGCGCGTCGCCGATCTGCTAAAGGAGAAACGCGCACCGCAAAGTCTCTACCATGTTACTACAATACCAAAAGGTGTGTGCCCCACCCCTTGCCAAATTCACACACACACACACACACACCTACTCATACACACAGTTCGTGCTTTGAACGCAGCATTTCTAAAATTAAATTTTTGGCTAATGATTTGATGAATGAATGCTAATGGTTTATGTTTGCGCGTTCCGGGACTTAATGTGCAATTAAATAGTTTTATTTTATGACTTAGACAGCCTATTGAGTCATCATCGGCAATGTTTGCAAGTCATTTACATGCTCAACGGGCTTTTCTACTCACCTTGTTTGTTGCAAGCGCGTGATGTTGCTTCTCGATTTATTTCATTTTATTATTTTCTACTGTGCTGTACTATTTTGTTGATAATGCTCAATCAACTGACACTTGACACTTTGGCATTATTATGTCACACGTGGGGCGTGCGGCGTCAGCCAGGTAAAGGCAATTTCATCGAAACCCCAGACTCCTCACGTACACACTGATATTTTCTCGCTTGCATTTGCAATTGTGGCGCCAGAGCATTTAATTCTTATCTCAGCCCTGGCGCCCACTGAGAGCTTGCACATTCACTAAGACTGATTAAAAAAATGTTTACACTGCACAATAACTAGCAACACAATTAGCTCACTGAAAAAGAATTTGCAACAAAAATTTACAAAAACGAACTTTTCCGCGGAAATCACAAATGATTGAGCTGCCGTACCAAGAAAGTATCGATGAGCTTTAGCATTGATATACATATCGGTATAGATACTTAAGTTCACCCAAATAATTCTTATCGATATTTGAAAGGATCACACTTAAATATCGCTAATAGCTATAGCTATAGCTAAACGGATAGCTGCTCGCAAACTTCATTTCAATTATCGCAATCGATATTTTCAAATGAAAACTTTAACGACATTAAAACTGTTTCAGGTGCCTCCAACATTGTTATAACCCAGCCTGGCTATCCCACCCAGAACTATATTGTGCTCGCCGATGACAGACATGTACCACTGGTCAACAGCGTCAAAGTAGTTACTCCATTTGCAAAGCAATACATCTATGCGGGCATTACGATCGACTATAACGGCTCCAATAGCACCATGGAACGCATAAATACCACCTACGCCTGGAAGCTGACGCGTGATCTTGTCGTTATGGTAATATACACAATAACCGATTAAGTTAGCCAAATAATCAAAACAAATTCATGCACGCAGATCATTTCCATAGACCTGAGTGCAGCCAAGAATCAAAACACTGTTTTGATATCGTATACGTATACGGTGGATAAAGCAATAATTGCAGAGCCTGAGGTGGAGATCTATCGCTGGCAAATGCAAGACTGGAGCAGCTGTGATTCGCTTTGCCAGGGCACCATGTACAGACAGGCGGCCTGCGTAAGCACAACTCAAGGATTGAAAGTCGCCCCACAGTTCTGTGATCAATCAGCGATGCCCAAGCCGGAATACAATGCTTGCAATACAAATTGTCAACTAACGTGAGTTGGAAGAGATTAAGTTAAATCAATGTACTAACCATTATCTATTTTAGTTTGAATGTGACAAGTATTTCGGAATGCTCCGCTGCTTGTGGAGCGTTGGGCACTCGCGAGAAGGCTCTCAGCTGTGTGCAGACATTCCCAGATATGCAACGTTTGAATATCGTGGATATGTCTTATTGCAAACTCAAATTTGAAATAGTTACGCATGAGCAATGCCGTGAGGGTTGCTGGAATTATTCAGAGTGGTCAACGGTAAGGCTTGTGCAGCATATGCCCAAACATTTTTACAGCTTTACTTTAATATAGTGCACCAAGACCTGTGGCACGGGCACTCAAATGCGTGAGCTGCGCTGCATCTTGAACAACACAGTGGTGAGCGATGAACTGTGCAATCCGCGCACAAAACTCGAGACACGCGATATGCTACGTGCCTGCAACATGGAGCCCTGTTTGTATCCTATTGCGCCGGTAAGCAAATCTCACTTAGCAGCAGCAGCAGCTTCTAAATTTCCGTTGCATACACAGATAAGCACTCGCTCAGTTAACCACTGGGTGGCAGGAGATTGGGGTGAATGCAGTGACTGGTGCAAAATGACGCGCACTGTGAGCTGCGCCTATCCATACGGCAATCACTGTCCGCCGGATAAACAGCCCAAGGAGGTGCGCAATTGCTGTCACATCAAGTACATCAACGAATGGGGCAAAGTAAATATTAATGCAACTTAAACAAGCTAAGCAAACTTACTATATTTTCAACTTTGTGCAGTGCTCCGTTGACTGTGGCTCCGGCATCAAGCGCAAGGTGCAGCGCTGTGCGCGCGTCTTCAAGCCAGAGGTGCCTGGCGCTCAAAAGCGCAAGGAGTACATAAGCGACAGCTATTGCGAGACCTTAAAGGTGCGCAAGCCAGCGCTGCGCAAGTCCATCAAGCACTGCAAGATCAACTGCCATTGGAGCAGCTCAGAGTGGAGTCCGTGCTCCAGCACTTGCGATGACGATTATCAGTCGCGCCTTGTGCGCTGCGAGTCCTGGCAAGGCAACAGCGTCAATGAACGCTACTGTGATGCCACAAAGCGACCAAGCAGAAGTCGAATCTGCAACAATTGCATGCAGCGTCAGTACAAAATATTGACACCAGTAAGTAAAATCAATTTGGCAAGCACATCAAGTCTACAACTTACAATCTGCTTACAGTGTGACTGCACGGGCATTGAAAGGCGACGCATTCTGTACTATGATACGCATAGGCGACGCGTCGCTGGACGGCCGCGAGTGCAGAAGCAAAAGTGCACGCCGCCTCCGAGCTGCCATAGAAGATCCTTCAGCAACAATCATGTGAGCAGTCGGCGCGCGCAGAGCTGCGAGGACTATCAGCAGATGTATCGCGCCTACAAGGATGGCGAGTATACGTTGCAAGTGCGATCGCGACCAGTGCGCGTTTATTGCCACAAAATGAATAGTCTGACGCCACGCGAATACATAACCGTGGAGCCGCAGGAGAACTACTCCATTTACTACGAGTACAAGACAAGATTAATCAACAGCTGTCCGCCCGTGTCGCGTGATCATGAATATACCAATGATCAGTATTCGGGACGCTCGTATTTCAGCAAGCTGCGCTTAAACATCACCGATTTGCGCATTATTGAGAACGATTACGAGTTCGCCGAGTCTCGAGGACAGCGACAGCCACTGGGCTCAGCCGGTGACTGCTACAATCGCAACCAGCAATGTCCGCAGGGCGACTTCTCCATCAATCTGGAGCGTACTGGCTTCACACTGCGCCCAGGCACGCGCTGGAATACCGTTGGCAGCTCAGCGGTCATGAAGCAAGAGACTGGGGTAAGTATTTGGTTATTTTTATTGTTATTTCAATCATGCTCATGCATTTGACTTACAGTTTGAAACTTCGCGGCAGTCAAGGCGCGCCTACTGCGGCGGCTTCTGCGGACGCTGCTACATTGCGCCCGGATCGGGACTTTATGTGGACGTTGTATGATCACACTCTTCGCTTAGCAATGCACAGAAGCCGAGCGACCGCCAAATCGCTTGAAGTACTTTGAGCGTATCGCTCGCTCGGTTTCTGTGCATTTCTATTTGAAAACATCCCCAAGGGATGGCTAAACAAAACCAACTTAATAGTATTAAAGCACACACACACACACACACAGACCCATGGTCATAAACATGAATAGTTTGGTAGATACATATGTATATACAATTCAGCACAATTTGCCGAAAGGCTAAAATTATTCATATAGAGTAACTAGACTTGCTCGATTGCATTGCATTATTCTTGTAAATAATCAAATCCAAGTACAATTTAAATGTTTAACGAAGAAACTTACGAATTTTACGAACTTGTTTTCAATTTCAAATTATGTGTTCACAAAAAACTTGTAATCTTTTAAAGCTCTTACTTACGCTTATTTTTGTTGCAATGCAACAAACTAAAACAAAACCTAAAATGCTTAAGAATAGTTTTACCTTGAGGCACAATTTGCTAATTGTCATTATATCTATATGGAGCTGTATAAGTAGTTAGATAGTTAAATATCTTCCAACATTTCGGTTGTTAAGAGCAAAGTATTTTCGAAATGAGAAATTTTAAGCACAAGTGAAGCTTAAAATGTCGAACAAAAACTGATCGCCAAATATTTATTTATCCAACGAAAGGATGAAGCTGCCAAGAAAAATTTAAATTACAAAACAACGACCATTGCATGTATAGTTCATCGCCATTCATAGTTAACTAAGTGATGTACATAAATATGTTAACAAATTATTATGTTTAGGAAGCTTATGTATATGTAAAGTATGTAAATGGTAGCTAACCTCAAAATAAGTATATGTATGTGTGTATCTATGTATGGATGTATTGAAGCTTCAGAACGTGTCATTCTCACTCTTGACCATCCTTGAGAATGAGGGAGAGCATTCGTTGTACGGTTGAGGTTTCAATAGCAAGCTTAAGGAAACGAAACACAAAGTGCAATGCCGTTTTTTATACAATATTTGTATACTTATTTCTAATTAATTAAGTCTATTTTTAAATAAATTTAATTGTAATCTGTATGTACGTTAACTAAACAAAATACTCATATATTTAATAGAAAACGCAAATCAATATCCAAAAAAGCCAAAACTATTTTCCTACTAATAATGCTGAAAACACGTAATATTTAACAATTGTTCAAAGATGAGAACAAAAATGAAAACCCAAAGCGAATATGAATTTCCACTGCCATTCATTAAATATTTGAGTTCCATTAAAGGCCTGCCACACCAAAGTCCTTTTCTCAAAACTCTATCAATGTAATCTATGTATGTAGTAGTCCTCGCTGCCAATATTTATATGTTAACGTATTTTGGTATTATATTATTAATTAACTATTCTAAGCATTTCCAACAATAAATCATGTAACACTTAACTTGTAAGCGCAAAACTAAAAATAAACTCGAAATTGTTGTTAAACCAAATACAAAAAAAAAGTGCGTATTTTCTTTTTTTTAACAGTAAGCATAATACGTAATAGAAAAAATGTCTTTATTGAAAATGTTGATACTTTTTTAATGGAAGATATATATTTGGCAAGCTGATATATAGATTATCAGTTATGCTGCACTGCAGCGAATTTCATTTAATGTTGTTCAGACTGAAATTCGCCTGTGATTATTATTGAGGAAATTAACTTAAAAGTATTGTTGATCTTATAGTCCTCTTCTTCTTATTCGCTGTTGTTTAAGTTGCGGCGAGTTAGCGATGTTAAAAAGCTCGCAGGTGTTGGTGTTTGTGTAGATGTCTGTGCTGGTGGTTTGTGTCTTGGCTAAGTTGGTTGCTGGCTTTGTTGATCTTTCGCAGCGAGGGAAAGATTTAAAAGCATTTGCGGTGCACAATGCCGGGGCCGGACTCATCGTATTCCTGCTTGGAGATCCACATCTGCTGGAAGGTGGACAGAGAGGAAGGTGGACAGAGAGGCCAGAATGGAGCCACCGATCCAGACGGAGTATTTACGCTCAGGTGGAGCAATGATCTTGATCTTGATGGTCGATGGAGCCAGGGCAGTGATTTCCTTTTGCATGCGATCAGCAATACCTAAAGTAAAAAAAAAAACAAAGCATAAGCATTTCTAATGCTTGAGATGGCAGCAATGTACTTACCAGGATACATAGTGGTACCGCCGGACAGCACAGAGTTGGCATACAGATCCTTGCGGATGTCGACATCGCACTTCATGATCGAGTTGTAGACAGTCTCGTGAATGCCAGAGGACTCCATGCCCAAGAACGAGGGCTGGAACAGCGCCTCGGGGCAACGGAAACGCTCGTTGCCAATGGTGATGACCTGACCATCGGGCAACTCGTACGACTTCTCCAGCGAGGTGGAGGCGGCAGCAGTTGCCATTTCCTGCTCAAAGTCCAAAGCCACATAGCACAGCTTCTCCTTGATGTCGCGCACAATTTCACGCTCGGCAGTGGTGGTGAAAGAGTAGCCACGCTCGGTCAAGATCTTCATCAGGTAGTCGGTTAAATCGCGACCAGCCAAGTCCAGACGCAGAATGGCATGGGGCAGGGCGAAGCCTTCATAGATGGGCACGGTGTGAGAGACACCATCACCAGAGTCCAGCACAATACCAGTGGTACGACCGGAGGCGTACAGGGAGAGCACAGCCTGGATGGCAACGTACATGGCTGGCGAGTTGAAGGTCTCAAACATGATCTGAGTCATCTTCTCGCGATTGGCCTTGGGGTTAAGTGGGGCCTCTGTCAATAATACTGGATGCTCCTCGGGAGCCACACGCAACTCATTGTAGAAGGTATGATGCCAGATTTTCTCCATATCATCCCAGTTGGTAATGATGCCGTGCTCAATCGGATATTTGAGCGTTAAGATACCGCGTTTGCTCTGCGCCTCATCACCCACATAGGAATCCTTCTGACCCATGCCCACCATCACACCTTGATGGCGTGGACGACCCACAATTGAGGGGAAGACAGCACGTGGGGCGTCATCACCAGCGAAGCCAGCTTTGCACATGCCCGAACCGTTGTCGATAACTAATGCACCCGCATCATCGTCACACATTTTGACTGTTTATCTAGAATTGTTATAAAAAATTAAACGCTATACAAAAGAATTCTCAACAATTTTGAGTGCAAGACAAAGCAAATTTTAGGTTAGAATTGCGCTTTAATTTTGAAACACATTAATTGTTAAAATAGCAATTTAATTTAATTTGTTTAACGCGTAATCCAGTTAAAGGCTTATAGCTATTATTGTTATTCCTTAAGCGAGATGACGCACACACCTTTTAGGCCAACGAAAGGATTTGATAGAAATTAAAATCGGACTTGTTGGCTCCTAGACTCAACAACAAATGGCACGCCGATCGCTAAGTGCCACCTTTATATCAACTGCTCTCGCAATTAAAATTGAGCTAAGAACTCAATTAGCTGCTGATGAGAAATGCCTGATGAGAGGGGCGAGCACAGTGGGTACGCACCCGACGTGCTTCAAGCCATATAAGCCGTTTTCCTAATTGTCGTGAAAGCAAATTACGAATTGCCAGGGCATAGACGACTGCTGAGAGCGCTACACAGCGTTAGCAATAGTAAGTTTAGCTAAAGTAGAGTGTAGAGCACTTACCTGGCATGGAATGCAGAGCAGTCACTGCGAGAGTTGCAGAGAGCCGTGACGAAAGCTAGATTGAGGCGCATTGACTGATAAGCTGCTGCGTAAACGGGAGAGCATGCCGATTGCATTTAGAGACCCCATCCCCATACCCTCTCTGAGAAATTCCGTGCCGAAGATACTTCGCCTCGTTGCCAATTCAGAAAATAGAAACGAACCTTAGAAGGAGTGACAGATGCAGCCAAAACAATTGCCATGCCGTGGACCCTGATCGGCGGCAGAGCGAGAGAGCGACAGAGAGCGAGCGTGCAAGAGGGATGCAGCCACGCACTAAAATAGCTGCTGCTTGCTACTTTGAGGCGACACCTATAAATCAACATCAAGGTTGTTGATATCCGCGAGCTGCTCGAGGAAGCCATCGGCCGCTCGTCCTCGCCCTCGTCTGCATTGGCACGAAGTTGCCCAAGATTCTCGCACATTTTTCATGCCAATTCGTTGTCATTTACCACAATCAGCAACAGCATCGAGCAATTTACAAAAATTATTTTGCATTTTGTGTGGCTTTGCTTGTTTTGTGTTTTTCGCGATTGTCTATGAAATTAGTTTGCTTGTACTCATGTCAATTGAATTTATCCTTTTATGTAGTTGTGTTCTCTTTATTTATTTATATTGTTACGTGGCAAAGTAATTATAATTAGATGCAGTCACTTCGACTAAATTAATCTTAAAATAAACAATTATTTGCTCGGAAGTAAATTTGCAGGCAATTCTTCAGTCAATCAATTAAATGATCTTGATTAGCCTGCAGAGATAAAAAAAAAACAAAGCAAATTCAATGCAATTTGCTGACTGCAGTTTTTATACAAATAATGAATATATTTTAATAAATAAAACTTTAAAATAATATAAATATAAGCTACATAATAAGAGTAGCAAATAAATTACTTTCAGCATAAGAAAAATTGCAATCAGCGTAGTTTTGATCAAGTTATGGATAAGTAGTGATGGCCAATTGCTCTCTCAGTAGCTCATTGGCTAGGTGAATGGTTGAATCAGCTTTAACTAATTTAGTAAATTTGCTAAAAGTCTGGATACAATTCGAATGAGTATAAATATAAACAAAAGAGTTAGCAAGCAAGACAAATTTCTATGAAATATTGCACTTTGATAAGCCATAATTTAACGAAATGGCGTCCGATTTCACAGTTTCATGCCTTGTTAGACTCGTTAGATGCATCTAAGCAAAACTGCATTCAAATTTGGAAGTTATAAGATTTTCGATTTTTTGGCAAAATTCGTGATGTAACCCCTGTAAATTTTTGCCAAAAATGATGCCGTCTTCATTTCTTATCACTTTCTAATTTTGAGAGGCTATATCTCAGACAAAAAAAAATCGCACAGAAGTTTTTTAGGCTTAAATTACTCATGAGATACTAAATAAACATATGCTGTTGTGTTCGGTAAATAAAAAAAGTGGTTTTGACATAGTTATGGCAACAAAACCAATGCTGAAGAGTAGCTTTGTGGTTAATTTCAAACTTTGCAGAGCTATAACTCGGCTAAAAAAAATCCGATCCAAATGCTTTGTACGTCAATATGTTGGCGTGGAAAGCACAATTAAAATGCGGTTAAATATGTATAATATAAAAATTATTTGGCGAAGCTATGAACAAAATAGTAAACAAACAAGACAAATTTTCGTGAAATATCGCACTTTGATAAGCCGTAATTCAGTGAAATTGCATCCGATTTCGGAGTTTCATGCATTGTTAGACACGTGAGATGTATAAGACATAAGAATAAAACTACTGCATTCAAACTTGAAAGTTTTAAGATTTTCCATATTTGGCAAAAAAACGTGTGTAACCCTGTAAATTTTTGCCAAAAGTGATGCCGTCTTCATTTCTTATCATTTTCTAACTTTGAGAGGCTATATCTCAGCCAAAAAAAATCGCACAGAAGTGTTTTTAAGCTTAATTTTCTCATGAGATACTAAATAAATGCTGTTGTGTTTGATTAATAAAATATTGTTTTGACAAGGTTATGGCAATAAGTCTAATGCTGAAGAGTTAATTTTTGTTTAATTTCAAAATTTGCGAAGCTCTAACTCAGCTAAAAAAATACTATCCAAATGCTTTATACGTCCTTATGTTGGCATAAAAAACATTAATTAAAATGCGGGTAAATATGTATAATATAAAAATTATTTTGCAAAGTTATGAACAAAATAATAAGCAAACAAAACAAATTTCTGTGAAATATCAATTTTCAAAAATGCGAAAAGTTTGAAAGTCGCTTAATCCCAAATGTAATGTTGCAACTTTATTTATAGCACAAATTAGTAAAAAAAAGGTTAGAGTTTAGTAGTTTAGTTTAACAATCGAATGATTTTTGGTAAAGTTATTGTCAAAATAAAAGTGAAAAGCAACTTATTTGTTGTTGTTGGAAAGTGACGCCTTTGTTTATGCAATGGAAAACTACTAGAAATTTATATACGCAGCTTATAAACGTTATAACTGCAATATATTATTTATTTAATCAAAACACTGTAGCAATGACAGAAGCTGGCCAAGGTCTCAAGGCATCTGCATTTACTAAAAAATATATTTTTTAATTATTTTGAAAAATATTTTCAATTGTTAGCGCTGCTCGTAAGCATGCTGCAGCTTTTGTTGTTGCAACATGTGCACACACTAGATGGCGCTGCTAGTAGTGGCGCTAGCTATAAAGAAATTTTTGATATATAACATTTAAAGTCGCAGATGACAGCAAACAAAGAATATAGATTGACTTAAGTTACACAAGTCAGTGAAATTTGGGCTACAATTCGTAATACTGCCAGCAGCTGTGGGGCCTAACGAGAGAACATGCGTGTGGGCCCAGCGAAGCAGCAGCCAAGCCAAGCGAAAGCTAAGCGCAACGAATGTGCGTCAGGCCCGAAACGAAAGACTGAAGCGACGAACTGGCGTTGCTACACTGGAACTGGAGAGCCCGCAGCAAGAAGTAGAATAAGCTGAAATCCAGTTAGTGACAGCAGTGGCGTCGACGCCAACAGCGCGACGCTGGCAGCGCTTGAAAAAGAAAGTGCAAGTGGACGCGGATGTTTAAGTATTCCAATGTATACTTAGCTGTGTATGCATGTGTGTGTGTGTGTGTGTCTGCGTGTGTGTTTGTGTGTAACTTTTGTTAATGCTTCTTATGCTTGCTTGGCTTTGGTTGCTTTGGTGTCTGCGCTGGCGCTTTTGTTGCGGCAGTCGCTCAACGAGGAAAGACCAAAGCCGATGACGACGACGGCGCGAGGTTGACCTACTTCCACGCTCTTACAATCAGAATGTTTCATGTTTCGATTTTATTACTTATTTTGTTTTCGGTCGTGTTCGTTTCTTGTAGCTTTTTCGATTTACTACTGGCCAGCGCACATTGGTCAAACCTATGTGTGTGTGTGAGTGTATGAGTGTGTATGTATAAATATTTATGTGTGCTCTGGCGTAAAGTTACTTTTTCTTTTTCTTTTTAGCTGCTCTCAATTGTTCATGCTGTTTGGTAGGCCTATGAAAGATACAACAGCGTCTATATACAAGAACAATTTCATGCCCTGACTTTCCAAAAATTGTAGCTCTTGTGTATATAATATTCACACGCATACGCTTATAGTAGATATATGAACAATTTCACTCGCGTTGCGTGCAATTAAATTGCATTGTTAGCCACAATTTGCATTAGAATTAGAACTCGGCATTTTATTGCATAAACTTAAAAGCTAAATATAGCAATAAAAACTGTATTCAACATAAATATTTATTGATGTTGCCCTAGAATTCAATGCAAATATATTAATTTAAAACTCATACGCATTTACATATTTAAAAGCATCAAGTTCTGACCCACTGTGTGGTGTGTGTGTGTGTTGCGTTTGCTTGTTAGTCGCTGTTGCATGACATAAACTTTCGATTGTCTTTGCCTCTCTGTCCATCACATAACTGTTACTTTGCGTCGCGTTCGCGCTCGCGTACGCAGCTTCTTCTTCTTCTGCTGCTTCTTGTTCTGCCAGCAGCAGCAGCACTCACAATTTTTGGGCTTTAAAATGGGTAAATGGGTCAAGTCTCGACGGGAAAAGCTTTCAAATTCATTTCACTTAAAATTCTTTTCGGGCCGCATTAATGTGTTTCCTTATTTTAAGAGCTTTAGTCACACAATTCGTGGGCTGTTCTTTACGAGACTTGACGAAATCTGCAGTCTCAGCTCAGCTTTCATGGCTTGTTTCTTACATTTGCTTTGCTTTTTGCCTTTTTGGTGCTTTGTCTTTTTATTGGTTCTTCTTTCATTTCGCTGGCGGCTGGCCGCTTGGTAATTTTGTGTTAATTATTAAAAAGTGAAAATGCGATTTATACTTACGATTTTTGGTTGCTTTAGTGGGTTTCTCGAATTTCATCAACGTTTTGACAGTTCTTGGCTAATTAAGCACTTTTTGGGCAAACGAAAGCATTTTCAATTTCACAGCGCATAGAAAAGATTCCATTGTTAGCATATAGACTTGAAAATTAAACATTAATTCTTAAAAAGCAGATACATCAAATGATTTGCCCTTTAACTTACGAAACTTTCTCCAAAAAATTGCATTTATATCAAACGTACTAAACGTCAAGCTTATGCATGTTGAACCAGCATTAGATTTATCAAGTGCAACTGTGATATACATATACATATCAGATAGACTGTAGCGTCGGCGTTTGCTTCGAATTGTAAATTTTACTTGTTTGTGCAGACTTGACGTCAATTTCTCAGGCTTGGGAAAAATCTCAAAAGAAAGAAAAAGCAGCGTCGAAACAAAAATAAAGTATTAAATAAAAAGGAAAATGGTAAAAGAGGCCTAACAACTGCTACCAGCAACAACAACAACAACAGCAGCAACAGCAACTACTGTATGAGCAGCGAGCAATTCAATTGAAGCACAAAACAATCAGCGAGACACACAGCGCAAGAAAAAGAGGCAGAGAGAGAGTGAGTGAGATGTACAAAAAGTTGGAGGGAGTTAGCGCGCACACGGCTTCTATATTAGAAAGTTTTTCTACAACAACTGCAAAGTTAGTAACACCAGCCTAAGTGCGCAGCCAACAAGAAGCGCTTTAATCATTGAGATACTTTAATGCAACACTAAGACTGCTGCTTGCAACGCTCGCTGCACAGCAGCAATGATAAATGCAGCTTAAGATGCGATTCGAAAAAATACAGTAAACGCTCCCAAAATTAAAAGCTGGCTAATAAGAATTGTTTAGACGCACGATCTGCAATTGGCAGCTAATAAAATGCAGCAATGTTATTATATTAAATTATAGTTTAATTATAAATTAAAATTAACAAATTACATTGCTGGCCTTATAGTTTTTAATATTTTGTTAAATTCTGAAATGTATTTTTTGATATGCTGGCATTGAAAATCTTTATAACTTCACTTGGTATTAAAAAGAGTTTTTAGCAATTGAATATTTTCTTTGGAGCTGCAAATCTGCGAGCGTCTACTGTGTTTATGTTTTTATAATTACTAAGTAGTGGGCTTGTGTGGGTGCTTGCTGGCAATTAAATTATAATTAAGAATACAAGTGGCAAAAGTTTCACTCTTTTCTTGGGCTAAAAGTAAAATGCATGGCAACAAGCTTGCCAGCCAGTCAAAGTTACAGCGAAACAAAGCAAACAGAAATCCACAAAGGCAAAGAAAAAAAAAGTTTAAATTATATAATTAAAAAAAAATCTTGACAAAAATAGACGAAAGTTGTAATTTGCAGCAACAGGCAATACGCAGCAGAGCAAGCGATATGCAAAGAGCAAGAGCGAGAGAGAGCGCAAGCGCGAGAGCGAGAGAAAGAAGAAAGACAAACAAAGCGTAGCGCGCTTAGAAGAAAGTTAAAGTTATAAAAGTCGTTTTCGTAGTACACGCAAAGTTGAAACGTTTTGGAAACGAAACAGCCATAAAATGTAAATACTTAAGCTGCACATGTGTGTGTGTGTGTGTGTGTGTGTGTGTGTGTGTGTGTGTTCGGTCCCAAGGCGAAAACTCTTACTCACTGGCAAAGCCGAGCGCACATGGTTGAAGCAAACTGCAGACCAAAACAAAAGACTTCAACGAAGAACCAAACTTGAACTGAGCGTGCGCGCGCTCAACTTGCTTTGTGCGCTTGTATGTGTGTGTGTGTGTGTGCTGTAAAGAGAAAGAAATGGGAATGTAAGCTGTGCACAGAACGAAAGCTTGACTTACGTCTATGTTTGTGTGCGTGTATGTGTGTGTATCTGTGAGTTGGACAAGCGAAAGCGTCGCTGCGGCGCAACAAAATGGAATGGCATGAAATTTCTTAGCGATCTTTGAGGATAAGCGCTGGTTTCACTGCGCGCTGCCGCACAGACGTCGACAGTGGTTCGAGGCAGACGTTACGTACAAACGGCCGGTGCGCAACCAAACCCAATTCAATTTCTATCTATAAACTATAAACTAAGCAAATAGTATAACAAAAATAAACAACGACAACCACGACGACGGCTGTCTCAAAAGAACTTTGATATAAAAAACATAAACTTTCATACAAGTGTGCAAAAAGGTGTTGAAATGCGTTTTAGTGACCGTTATCTATAAAATATAATTAATATGTTAAACAAAATGTTGACTGCCTATGACTTGGCTTTGCTTGTTTAGCTAAGGAGTTTTGCATAAACCGCAAGAAAATCATAAAAAAAAAGTAGTTAAAACTGTTGTTGTTGTTGTTGTGTTCTCTGCATATCAAGCGAAAAGTGAAAGTGTGTTTATCGCTGTGCTTGCGGCAACGGCATTTTTTGGGCGCTTAGTGAGTGCGTGAGCTTGCCACTGGAATTACAATATTTATAAATACATGTATTTATTACAATGGAAACCAGGCAAACAACTAAATAACGCGCAGCTACAAACAAAGAGAAACTATCAAAAGTTATAATCAACAATTACAATACGACATTCTAATTGGATTAACTACAAGAGAGCAAAGGATATATAATCCCAAATTATAAACACACACATATTGACAATTGGATATGGCTGCCAATGAAATAATGGCACCGACAGTTAATGCAAACTGTCAATACTCCACCAGATATTGCTGTAAGTCTAAACATAGTAAACTCTGCCTAACACCCACAACAATTTTATTTTGGGCACCTTTAAAGAAAGCTAGCTACTTAGTTTGCCTGTAACATTTATAGAAAGTTTTCTTTACAGCGGAGATTGCAGTATCTCTCTCTCGCTCTTTCTCGCTCTCATAGCCAGCAAAGCCGCAAGTACGTTGTTGCCTCGCTTGAGCATCGACAGCAACTGGCTGCGAACGTTTCTACTGCTTCTACTCTTGTCCAAGAGACCTCCACTTGGCAAAAGCTCTGGCTCTGACTCTGGCTTTGGCTTTGGCTTTGGCAGCTGCTTCGCTTCTGCCGCGCAGCTACGACTCGAATATTAATAGGTGAAAGTTGTTGCTTCGTTTCTTTCTTGCGTTACGTTTCTTTCTTTCGCTCGCTCGCTCGCTTGCTCAGTTGATGTCTTCAGCAGCAGCAGCCAATAGTCAAGACCCTTCGTACATTTTAATGCTTCCTGCTGCAATTTATAGTCTAAGTCCTGACCCATTTTCAATAAGCTGACTGTGTTTATAACAAACAAATGTCATGCCAAGGTAAACTCTGAATTCTAGCCTTCAACTTTGTTTACAACAAACGCTCACAAAATCAACAGGTCCAATCGACAAACGTATTTGTCGCTTTTGTTGTTTGCCTGCTTGCCTGGCTGGCTGGCTGTCTGTCGCTTTGGCATTTCCATTTCCATTATAATTAAGCTCTTACATAACTCAAGTTTTGTTTACAAATTTTTGCTGCTGCCACTGCGCTGCTCTGTGGCTTTATTTTCGAGTTCAATGTCCCAACTTGTTGGTCGTTTTGGTCGTTTCGATTGCAACAGCTCCTTGGGGCGACGCGTGTAGATCTCTCTGGAAGTCGCAGCGGAGCGTATGCGCAATATTTTGTTGTCGAATTCGATACAAGCTTCGATTTCTATTACTATTATTTTCAGGCTAACACTTTTTGCACGCGCAATTATATACAATGACTCATTGGATTTTCTGTTGGCCAAGCCAACATTATATTGCCAAAAAACTAAATTGTTTGTTTGTTTCGCTTTTATTTTTATATCATGCGTTTTGAAGTGCATAACAAGAAAATAGTTTAAATGTTGCTGGCGAGTGTTGGAGTCAATTCGATGCGAGTGGATTCGAGTAGAGTGGAGGTTGCTCAATAATACCGTTTGCTTGATAAACCGCTACAAATTATATTGCTCACAAGCATATATATATATACATATACATCAGTATGCTGAATGTTGTTTTCTGTTTCTGTTATTGCTTTGTCGCTGGCATGTTTTCTGTTTTCTATTTTCGTTTTGACTGCGATTATGCAACATGCGCTTGAGCTTCGCCTCTATGTCTTGTCGTTGGGCCAACAGCTAGCACGCATAGCCCCCAGCCCCGCCGATCTCTACAAGCTGTGCAGCCCAAGTCATTAAGCATCTTTTTGCATAAGCTGAAAGAGAAATTTCGATAGAATCAATTTGAGCTTAGGGTGAAACTTGCGTGTGTTGCGCACATATTTTCCCAATCGAAGCACAATCATTTCCTAGTTTTCAGCCCATTATGCAATGCTAATTATATTCTTTAATAGCGTGTGTGCTTCATTAAACTAAAATTTGGCTTATCCTACTCAATGCGCTGCAGTTCTCATTGTCTAAGCCCCTATTTCTTTTATATAAAGACTCATTAGCTGCGCACACTATAGATTGAAATGTATCTTTTCTCTGTTGCTGTTGCTTCTATGCCTCAGTTGCTTTGCCTTTCTTTTTCCTGCCTTTTGTTGGACTACCACAACAGTGCGCCGCAATCGTATGCGCATCAGAGATAAAGACCGTCTCCGCAGGGTGCCAGCTACCAAAACTGTTGATTACTGCCCTAACTACTAGAACTTTCACTTTAGCTCAAGCCACAGCCACAAACTATTTATAGCGCTCTGCTTTAGTTGAATAATAGCCGCAATTAAAACGCTCATATTTTATTGTTTGGTGGGCTTATTCTAACTGTGTCACAAACACACACACGCGCTCACTTATAATAATTTTGTTTAATTTTTGGCACTTGTAATTTTTGGTTTTATAAAATTTTGAAGTGCTTAATTCAAACGGCGAAGGTTAAATATTTATGTAAGATGCCACAATTTGATTTGATTTTGTTTTATTGTCTTGCCTTTTATGAAAAAATAGGTAATCATAGTTTGTTTTTTTTTTTTTGTTATTTTGTTTCTTGTTATTAAATTTTGATTTGCTTTTTGTTCAACTGTTGCTATTTTGCAATTTTTTCGGCCAAAATGCGCCAAAGTCATTTTGAAGCTTTTGTCTTGCTTTCTGTATCCACACGATCGCATCTAAAGCACGTAACACCATGCGTGTGTGTGTGTGTGTGTGTGAGTGTGTTTGAGTACTCTTGGCTCTTACCGCTATTTACATTAACATTAGAGCTTTACTTTTGCGGCTTTGTTGCTGTTGCTGCTGCTGCTGCTTCTGACAGCGCAAAGTGAAAGTTTTTCAAGCTGTGTGTGTGTGTGTGAGTCGTGCGAACGCACCGAAAATGTTGAGATATGTGCTTATGCATGCGCATATATATATTTTATATAGATTTACAGTTAACAAGCCATCGTGTGAAGAGTCGATAAGAATATTAAGTATGCGTAGCGTTGACGACTTGAAATAAAATGAAAAGTGTTTTACTTATGGCATTCACTTTCAAATTGTGTGCCTTATATCAAATCAAAGCAACACAATTAGAAAATGCAAACACACACAGACACACAGAGACTAAGCCACACATGCTTAGGCACGAGAAAATTCATCCGGTGCAGAAGTTGCTCATGCGCCATGTTGCACTTTCGAAATGGCAAGAAAAATGCTGTGCAAATCTTTGTTCAAAGTTCATATACCTTCTTTGCCAGCCGACTAACGAGCCGCAGAGAAATTTTTAGCAAAATTTATATTATTTTGCTTATTTTTTCTTTCTGTTTAAATTACTTCTGACAATAACACATATAATCACAATGGCTGGCAGCTAATAATACTGATGATGATGATGTTGCTCATTGCAAGTTGCAAGCGCTGCACGTTGCCGTTGCACATTGTCTGTGTCTGCTGCTGCTGCTGCTGCCTGGTCATGATTATAAGTAGTGCGGAATTTCCACAAGTCGCTAAGCGTACATTCAACTTCCAAATGGAAAACCGTGTGCAATGAAAAAGAGAAAAGTCCAAAACGGGCTGAGGAAAAATGCGCCAGCAAGTTGCTCGCTTTGGTCGGAAATTTCAGTTAATTAGCAACTTTGACTTTTGTCTTTGCCTTTCTTCTAAATTTTTTCTGTATTTTTTTATTTTAGTTTCATTCGGAAAATTTATAACGAAAATCGTTGCAAGACAAAGCGAGAGAAAAACAAAAAAAAGTAAAACATTTGCAGCAGCACATTCGCTTTAGATTATGGAAAAATTCATTTCTGCATCATTTGGGAGAAAGTAAAAGCCGAGAATTAAATGCCAGCCAGCGGCAATGGCGGCTCTGGCTGCGGCTGCGGCGGCGGCTGGTCGATGACTTACCTTGTTGCCGCAGGGGGGGCAGCAGCGAGCGCACGGGGCGTATGCGCATTGTCAGAGTTGTGACTGTGACTCTGGCGTGCGGAGAAAACTCTCAAGAAATGCAGCACACAAGTAGAAAACAGACGCTGCTCTTTCTGCTGCTGCAACGTTGCAAGCCTGTCGTTTCGAAAGCCGCACCAGCATCTCGTATTTCAATGGAGTCTGGTTTCTGTTTTTACTGCTGCTGCTGTTGTTACCTTTGTTGTTGTTGTTATGCGCATTGCACCAACGCATTCAAGTTCTGCCATTGCGCCTTGGTAGTGAACTGAAATCGAAGCAAAAGTTTCACATTGCAGTCACGGCCAATTGCAATTGTTGCTGAAAATATTCAAAGCAGGGCTTAATAACTAAATTAATCAGTTGCTGCTAAAGCGTTTGATGAGCCTAAGCTGAGCTAAACAGCTAACAGCTAACAAAGCTCTTCCTTTCTCTAACTCCAGCTCGCTTTGCATAGCAAACAATAGACAGTTGGTGAAGTCTAGGTCAAGTCAAATGCTTCATTGCCTCGATCAAAATCTTCTTCAACTGCCATTGTATGACAAGTCCTGACTGTTTGTCTGCCTTGCTGATTGGCTGGCTGGCTGACCCAATTAGAAGTTCTCACGCGAAATTGTAAAACTGTGAAAAAGCGAAACGTCACGCTTAGCAGTTTCGCATTTCAAGCAAACAAACAAACAGACAAACAAACATTTAAGCAAAGAACGAACAAAAAGAAAAAGTGCAGCCGCAAGAAGCGTAACAATGCGAAAGAAAGGCAGGCACAACAACAAATTGTTAGCCATGGTCGAAAGCAATTTGAATTCTACACTCAATTATGCGTAGAATAGAAAAAAAAAGTAAAAAGTGCGTCTAAGCCTGCAGAACATTTGGAGAGAGAGAAAGAAATGCAAATGTTGCCAGCATGGGCGATAAGTGTGCAGTTTAAGAACCGGTTCGATGGCTACGAAAGTGCCACGAAACGGAAGTGTGAGCGATAGAGGCAATAGGCTATGGAAATGAAGATGAAGGCGAATGCCAAAGCTAAAGAACCCAACGGCGTGCAATGAGACAATAACAACAACAACAACAACAACAGCACAAGTAACAGCAACAACGCGCCTTTATATACAAATATAGGTCAAAAGAGAAACTAACGGTAAACTGCTGGTGTTGCTGTTGCTGTTGTAGTTGTAGTTGTATTGTTGCTGCTCCAAGACAGTCGCTGCGGTTTGTCTGCAGCATCAGCAGCATCAGATGATTTGGGTTACATAAAAGGGCGCGAACGGAAAGTAGGAAAGCAAGAAAACCAGAAGACCACTTTAGTCGAGCATGCGTGTGTCTGTGTGTGTGTGTGTTTAAGCATCTCACACACACACACACATGCGCACGCACTGACAGCAGAAACAGAAAAAACTCGTTGCAAAGAAAGTGAAACTTTTTTTCAAGCCGCTCCCCCGGGCAACAATTTACTTCTACTTCTGCGCACCCGCTTCAACACTTATTTATGCTACTTTATTGTTGTTGCTGTTGCTGCTGCTGGTGAGTGGGAAACGTGGAACCTGATCATGTCACGAACAGAAGGTTGAGGTTGTTTTACACGCGTTTGTGGTTTGGCTTGGCTTGGCGAATCTTTTTGGCAATTATGCTTATATATGTATGTAATTAAAGGTTTTTGTGGCTGCTGCTCTGTTGTTTATTGGGTTTGGGTTGGGCTAGGTTATAAGCTAGACAGACTTAGTTAATGAATCAAACTGCAACTGTCTCAAAGATAAATATCGCATAGCTCTGGCCTTGCCTTGGACACGCTGCAGCGGCAGGCGAAAAAGTATTTTCGTGCCACTAAATTTGACCCACTAAATGAAATCGAATTTTAAGCAAATGCTAACAAGTTTAGAAAGTAAATGCAGCGTCAGCTAGAAGTGCAGCCTTTGAGCCCAGATCCGGCTTGCTTGGCCCACCGCTAGCTCTCCCCCAAAAAATAAATAAAAAAAATAAAATAATATTACACGAGGTAAGAGGCGCCTGTGCTTGGCCTGTGGCTTAAAACGATAAAAGCCAATGTGAACGAGTAGAAATTACGGTAAATAAATAAATAGAGAAAGACGGACAGCAAGAAATGAGCGAACGGAATCGTCGCCGTCGTCGTCGTCATGAGCGAAAGTGAAATCTGCTAATGAATTCTTCAACGTTGAATAGTTTTCAGTCATTATGGTTACGAACGTATGTGTGCTGCTTGTTGTTTCCCGCTGGCGTATACTTGATGTGTATGCAGACCATAAATATATTTGTGTGTGTGTGTGTGTGTGTAACCACAGCTGCGCATCAGCTAGCAAAGTCTGATGCGACTTTAAGCTTGAGTTTTGAGTTTGTCTTGGTACTGATCTGGCTTTGGCTTTAGTTTCGGTTTCGTTGTGGCTTTTTTGGTTTTTGGACTTGACTGGTAAAAGTTGCTAGATTCGTTATAGCAATTAAGCAGGCTCACACACACACACACATAGACATAGAGACATGCATACAAAGCTGCAAGCATCGCTGCAGATCGCCAATGATTAACTAGTCGATGCGAATCGGCAGTGACGGGTTCAATGCGCCGAATGTTTTGCTGCTGCCATTACTGCTAGAGGTCTTTATCGACTTCAACTTGAATTGCAATTGGCCATTGGCAAGTGGAAAGTTGTGGCAACTAGTTAGTACAGATCAATGCCCCAATGCTTAGTCAAAAGACTATAAGCAATTATTTTAAATAGCTAGAGAGACTTCTATAGGCAATAGGAGCTGCTGACTTTACCTTTGAACATTAACAGTTATTGCCAATTTTTTATACCAATAATGCTTGCAGCTTACGCAATTCACAGTTGATTGCATCATATGCGCAATTGCCTAATTTTTAGCTAATTTTGTTTTATTTTTTTTCTATTTTTTATTTGTTTGCTTTTTATTTTTGCAGGGGAAGCTGAAAAAGTCAAATCATTGATCAGATTACGCGCCGAACTCTCGCCACTCTTCACGGGCAAAAGAAACGCCTCGAAATATGCCTGGGCGTAAGTACTTCAGCTCATAATGAAGCTAAGCTTAAACAACTTTTGCTTTCTCTACACTTCTTGTTGTTGTTGTTGCTGTTGTTACGTACCTTATAATTCGTTTCTGCTTTCAGTGTGGTGGAACGTGAGCTTAATGTGCCGCTGCCGCTGTCGAAGATTATCAAAAAATGGAACAATCTGCTGCAGGAGTACAAGGCCATCAAAATGTCCGAGGAGCCCAAGCGGCGCGAGTGGCCATTCTTCACATTAATGGATGTGTACTTTAGCGATCAGGTGAACGATCCCTCGCTGCGCTTGTTCTCGTCCACCAAAACGCTGAAGGAGACGCTCGACGACAGCGTCTTTGAGGATGATCCAATCATCGCCTCGGCCATTGCGGCCGCCACCAGTGGCGCCTACATGGAAATCGATGAGCTGATACGCAGACAGAAGGAGCGCGCTGCTTTGGCTGCCGAGCGTAAGTTGGCGGCTGCAGCTAGCGGCGCCAGCGGCGATTACAAGTACGAGCTGAAGCCCATGCTGGGCAACAACAAGTTCAACAGCAACAGCGACATGGCCAAGCTATCGAAGAGCGTCGATGATCTGTCCATGCAGCAGTACAAGATCAAGGCGGAGCTGATGCGTCAGCGCGAGCAGGAGCAGCAGGAGAACATGGTCAAGATAAAGCAGCATGCACGCCAGCAACAGCAGCAGGCGCAGCAACAGCAGCAGCAGCAACAACAGCAGGCGCAACAGCAACAGCAGCAACGCTTCATGAGCCACCAGCCATCGCTGTCGCCGCATCCACATCGCCTGCAATCGTCGTCGACGCCACCTGGACTGCAGCATGCGCTGCAGCAGCAGCAGCAACTGTTGCAGCAGCAACAGCAGCAAATACAACAGCACTTGCAGCAGCAACAGCAGCAGCAGCAACTGCAGCAGCAACAACAGCAACATCATCATCAGCTCGCTCATCCGCATACGCCACGCCCCAGCTCACCGCCCACAACTGCACAGCAGATACACATAACAGCCACACAGCATCAGGCGGCACAGCAGCAACTGCAACAGCAGCAGCAGCAGCAGCATCAGCAACAGCAGAAACAGCAGCGGGAGCAGCCACAGCCCTACACCGATCCCAATACCATAGATCAGTACCTGCTCTCCTGGAACAATTTCCATGGCAACATGTGCCGCGGCTTTCACTCCCTGCAGAAGGACGAGAAGATGGTGGACGTGACCATTGCAGCTGGCGGCAAAATCTTTAAAGCACACAAACTGGTAAACAAAAGACGCACTTAATGGAACTCTATAGCTAACATCCAGTCGCTCTCTCCTCGGCTCTCTCCTTGCAGGTGCTGTCCGTTTGCAGTCCATACTTTCAGCAAATCTTTCTGGAGAATCCATCCAGTCATCCCATACTGCTGATGGCCGACGTGGAGGCCAGCCACATGGCTGGTTTGCTGGACTTTATGTACAGCGGCCAGGTGAATGTCAAATATGAGGATCTGCCCGTGTTTCTCAAGGTCGCCGAGGCCATGAAGATCAAGGGCCTGCATACAGAGGTGGGTGCAACCAGTGCCACTGACTGCCGCTTGAAGTTTTCTAATTACTTTTGCTTGCAGAAAAATCTGGACAGCGATGCGAGCGACATCAGCTCGCCGCTGGAAAGCGATGGCACCGAGTGCCGTTATGAACGTGGCACACATAGCGTTAATATAACCAGTGGCCATGCGGGCTATGCCGGCTCTGCGCTAGATCAGGCGGCGGCACTCAATGGACCCAATCGCTGTGCCACGCCCTTGTCGCTGCCAAGTCCAGGCGGTCAAACTGGCGGCTTTGGTGGCTTCCGTGATCACATCAAGTCGAAGGCCACACTGGCCGAAAACTTCATGAAGAATCTCAATCGCAATAACAACAACAGCAACAACTACAACAATGGCGGCAACCATCAGCTGCCCGAGCCGGAGAGCAACTCCTTTGCTATATTGCAGGCCAACAGCAAGAAAATGTTGGACTCGGCACGCAAGCAGCACAAATATCTGGCCAAGCGCAAGATACTGATGCACTACAACACTGAGCTGGGCGGCGAGAAGCGCTTGAAGGAGATGGAGCGGGAACGCGATCGCTATCCCACGGACAACGACGATGCGCTGAACAACAATCACAACCAAGGCTATGGACATGACATCTTGGAGCCGATTACGACCATTGTACCTAGAACACCGGAGCCACAGCCACCGCCAGCCACGCATAACAACAGCTTTAAGATACGCCTCGTCGAGAATCATCATTTGACCAACAGCAACAATGGCAGCCACAACAGCAACAACAACAACAATCATGATGATGAGGAAGCTTTGAATCTGGTACAAACGCCCAGTGTGAACGGCAGTCGAGCACGCCAGCAAACGCCTACGCCTACACCTGATATACAATTAATCAAGCGTGAAGTGGAGCCAGAGCCAGCAGCAGCAACACCAGAGACAGCTCACAACAGCAACAGCAGCAATAAGACGAACAACAACAATGGGCATGATGAGGATATGGCTACAAACTATGAGCGTAAATACGATGACAACAACAACAATGGCATGGACTTGGAAACTGACTCAAACAACAACAACAGCAGCAGCAAGCAGAACAACGACAGCAACAGCAATAGCAGCAACAGCAACAATGGACTGGAGTTAGGCCTAGCGCTGGGCAAGCACAAGCTGCTAAGCGCTATAAATCGCAATCTCGAACTGGAGCAACAATTGGAGCGTGAGCGCGAGAGAGAACGCGAACGGGAACGGGAGCGAGATGCAGCTGAACATGGCAACAGCAGCAGCAGCAGCCACAACAACAGCAGCAATGGCGATCATGACAACGATGACAACAACAACAATCACAGCGAGCATCTGGATCTGAGCACTATTAAGAATATAGCTACTGCCGAGATTTTATGTGGCCTCAAGAGCAAGGTGCTCAAGCTGGAGGAGGAGCAGCGTGAGCGGGAGCGCGAGAGAGAACGCGAAAGAGATGCCTGTCGCAGTTTAAGCGAGATTAAGAATGCCGACTGAGCAGCGGGTCGGATGGGGTCGTTCGGGTCGGGAAGCCTTAATTAATATATGGACATATGCATTTGATTAAATTAGAGAGCATAAAAAACAATTAGCGCATAAGTGCATGTGTAGTACATATAGCGAATCATCTATATATGTTACTTGTAGTTATTTATTATATCATTTAATAATGTTAATTTAATTTTAAAGCCACACACACACACATAAGACACATATACATGCATACAACACACACACACATATACATACAGTGTAGTACACTTTATTTTTGGTTAGTAGGTAGTTCTAGCATTCCTTCAGACATTTCATATAGAAATTTTCTATTTTTTAGCATAAGCTGCACTTCATACAATTATTAACTATTAATCGTCGTTGCATAAATGAATTTCCAATTAATGTTTAGCATTTGGATATTGGCCCTGTTGCAATAAGTTTTAAGCTCAAACAATTTATAACCATTATTATATATACCATACATATCTATCTTTATTATTTAGTGAGCCGGGTTAAGTGCAACCCCAAATTGATTATATTTTGCCAACAAATTGGTTATGTAAGAATGTATCTCAACACCAATCATGCACACACACATATACACACACATACATACATTTACATATATACGCATCTCGTTTTTAGTTTTAACTTGCCAGCAGATATATCTACCCCCATATCGTTGGATGCGCACTGGCCTAAACAAATTATACATATGTATCTCCAGCTGCCAACGTTGCTCTTCACGTAACCCTGGCTTGGTTCCGAAACATTGTTAATTGTTGTTCTATTTCTACAAGCGACTGTTGCGGCTGGGACCTAACCTCAAACTACGTTTTATTTACATACATACCACACACACACACACACACACACACACACACTTTTGTCATTTCAATTTCATAATATTTTTCGTAATTCGTACAATATTTATTAAACAACAAATTTTGTTTTTAACATGTTTAAACATTAAGCATTACTTGCTGTTGAACAATTTACTTTTCACATGTATGAAATAAAGCAAAACTGACACATTCAAATACTTATCGAAAAGCTATCGATAGTCGTTTTATACGTTACTTTATGGGACACAGGGTGGCCACTGTTGTTTAACAGCGCGCAAGGACAACTCGCTGTTAAGCGTGTATGTGTGTGTATTTGTGTGTAATTGCCGCCGAGTATTTTTTATTCGGTTGGGGGCGCGCCTTACTTTATTTTTTGTTCTTTTTTTCACGCGCGCCCAAGCAAGGCAAGTAACCGAACACTATTACGTTAAACACGAAGTAATCGAAGCCGAACACACACACACACGCACACATGCACATAACAGCGGCGAAGAAAACGAACAGCGTTCGGCTAACAGCGGCAGGCTTAACAGTCCATCAGCCAGTTGAAACCGTTTTGTTCTCTGAGCACTGTGTGTGGTTGTAAAAAAGGCGAAAACGTCACGAGAAAAACCGGTTAATAAATTATTGCCAATTGTATGGTAAATGCTAAGTAAATAAATAAAAAAAATTAACTTAAATACAGTGAAGTACAAGCTGCTGCATATTGTGCTATTAAAATGCATTTCAAATTGTGGATAAGGCTACAAAAATGAAAAAAAAGAAAACCAAAAACTCAAGTGAATTTCATACAGTGAAAATTTTCTGCAGAACTTGGCATTTGTTACATTTTTTCCTTTCATTCTTCAGTGTAAGCGGCCATTTCGAAACTGCGCAAAAAAAAAAACGTTTAATACACACACAGATACAGGATACATATTTATATGTGTGAGTGTGTGTGTACATTTGTAGTATATACAGCAGCGTACGCTTGGTACAGGAAAAGCGTAGCGGATGTGCCTCAGAAGATGCCACAGGAGCTGGCATTGTGGCCAGCGGAGCACCCTCGCTGAAACGAATGCATAAAGTAGCCCAAAGTATCCTTGCAAGGATACGTACATTAGCAGCGGTGCCAGAATGAAATGCGTAGCGCCGCTGGGCGGATCAAACCGAAAAAAAAACGCCAGCAGTAGCGGCAGCAGCAGCAGCAGAAAAGACAACGGCGCGGCCGTCGCCCCGAAACAGGAACAAGGCAGCACCAACAACAACAGCAGCAGCAACAACAACAACATAAAGGATACGAGCCATAAATGAATTTCTGTATTTCGATATACACACGACAAATGCCGACCAGGACAACGACTACAATGATGATCATAATGATGTTGCTGCTGCTGATGATAATGAGCTTGTTGTTTTTGCTGCTGCTGCTGCTGCTGTCGCTAGAAAAAAAAGGGTGGGTGGCCCGCCTGTCTGCGTTGGTAGTAATACAAACACACATACAAATACACACACACACACACAAGTGAGCGTAAAGCAGATGGTGGGTACAGAAAAGAGTCTAAACACAAAATTTAGCGTAGAGAGCGAAAATATACAGAGAGAGAGCAACCGCACCGGGTACGTGCCACAAATAAGGGATGGTCCGCCAATTTGTCGGTTTTTCACTATTCATGTGTACTCAACTACTTTAATACACACACAGACATACACATATGTACTTATAAATGTGTATTGCTGGTTTTTGGTTGCATGAACTGCAACAGCAGCAGCAGCAGCGTCAGCAGCAACAACACTTAACATACAAATCAATGAGCCGACTGGGCAACACCCTACACACATACAAACGCAGCCAGACAGACGCATACATACAAACGAACTATAGATGTTATAAGTAATTGTCGAAAATTAATTAACAGCTAAACTGATTATAGACTGTAGCAGCCGATAGTATATAGTAGACATATACATAAAGTTAGTTACACATTCATTGACTTTGGCAGTTGGCTGGTCAATTGAACCCCTTTAAAAATATTGTTAAATTTTTCGTAACGCGCCCTCAGCTTGAACTCTAAATGCGAGTACGATGGTGGTTGTTGTTGTTACTGTTAAGGGTGTACACACACACACATACACACACGCATACATACATGTATACATAAATGGCGCAGACAGCCGCTCACAGTTAGACTGAGTGGCAGACATTTGAACAACGTCAAGCGTAGAGCAAGAGAGCGAAGAAGGGGCGCTGGTCTCGTTGCTGTCTTACAGCCACACTCAGACAGACAGACAGACAGACGGACAGACAGACACATACGCACACACCCACTGTCATTTGCATGCAGCAACATTTGCGTACATATCCGCAGATACACACACAAAGCTGCATGCAACATGCAGCATACTTATTTTGACTACTTAACCTACAAAGCCGTAGCTTATGCTTTGCAATTGCAGCAGAAAAAAACGAAATACGTTCATTAACATTAGCAAACGTTGCAACATACACACACACACACACACACATACATACTTACATAGCTACAACAGTGTGAGTGTATCTACGCCCCAAAACATTTACGTTGCCGGCTGCCGTCTTGGTTACGTGAATTCTATTAGAGTTCGTTCACAAGTGTTTGCAACTGTGTGTGTGTGTACATCTGTGTATGCGTGTGCGTGTGTGTGAACATATAGAGCTTACTTTCAATGTCATCAAAAAGGGCTGAGAATGATATTTCTGCATTTGAAGCGTATCACAGCCAGCTTTGATGGGCATTGCAGAAGCATTTACGTATACGCTAAACAAAAGTACCCAACATATTGTTACTTCCTGTGTATGTGTATATATATATACGTATAGTCCGCACCGATTTGCAGCCACGCTAACCAACAAGTGTTTGTATCTCATTATGCCAAATGAATTCTTGCGTAACTCGTCAAGGGGCTGTGAAATGTTGACATTACCAAATTCATATCACAGCCATTTTGATGAGTTCTGCTTGAATTGCCAAACGCCAGTTTGAAGACGCCAGTTATTTCCTATATATAGCGCTGCACTCCTTGCCTGGAGATTTTCTTATACCATGTCGTTAAAATGTTTGTGACCTTATGTATTTTATATCATATCACAGCCATTTTGACGAGTTTGGGTAAAGAAATTACAACAGCTTAGCAACTCTTTCTAAATTAATAACAGCAGGTATGTTTATGTTTTTTTTTTTGTTTTTTTTTTGTTCTTTTTTTGTAGTTTTTTGTTTTTATTTTAATTAATAATAATTTTTTCTTTCTTTTTTTTTATTCATTAAAGGAAACTTTACAAAACAAAACAGGAGCACAACAGATGTTGCAACTTGATCATACTGAATTTAATCGAACTGATTAAGTGACGGGATTAAGGATTAAGACGTTTTCTCTGATGGACAACGGAGGCACTAAAACCCAAAAACCTTTATTCAGACTCTCGCGCTTATACAAATGTTGTTGTAGTTGTTCTTCTCGAAAAGATAGCAAAACTAAAAACGAAATTTAATCAAAATAAAAAGCAAACATCCAAGTGCATTTGTTTTTTTTCTCGATTACATGTATAAGTGAAAACAAAATTAAATTTCAACAAAGTTAATCAGTTTTTACAAAAACAAAAATATTAATGGAAAAATTTTTTATATATGTATCGCAACTCTATAAATTCACTATTCACTCAATATAATTGTTCGCATTAAGAACAAGCAACAGTTTTGTTTTTCTTCTATCATATACATTGTATATAGTGTAAGCAATAAGAATTCACAATAAACTTTGACTATCGCTTGAATCAATGCAAAATGTGAGCCTGTTCTTACTAAATTTTGGAATGATGACTTTTGGGATAACTTCATGAGATTGATGATAATGATATATCAAGTGCAAATGAGTGTGTTATGAGTGTAAGTTCATAGAACTCTCATGTTTACAAAAAGAAAAAAGAATACGTTTCTTTTACAGCACTGAATTCAAGAGTCTATGCTTTTATAAAAAATTTCATATTAATTTCATTTAGAATTGGGCTTTTTACGTCATTATTTCATCAGTTCAATTTTAGATTTCATTAGCGTATTATTATTTAATAATCTTTCTTTACAGCGCAGTTTGTTGCATGATTGAACAAATTAATTTGATCTTGCGTTGCGGAGAACTCAACAATATGCACAAAAACTCCCATAAATTGAATATTCAGAGGGTTCATTTCATTTTTGGTGTTTCTTAATTGTTTTACATATAACAGCATTGCTATTGTTGCTGTTGTTTCGTTTGTAATTTGTTGGTTTCCGTGCCCTGTCTTGCAATTTGACAAAAAATTTGCTAGTTTCGCTTTTTTTTTTTTGCTTTATTTTGTATTTTATAATTTCCTAGTTGTTTTTGTTGTTGATGATATTTCTTTTTTGCTGGCAATGGATTACATGAACTGAATGCGGCGGCAGAATGAAACGCTCTATCCCAATATTGATGATAAAGCTACAAAACAGTAGAGGAAGATTCAATGTCTAGCATCGGAGTGGAATAGGACAACTAACTGCTGCTCTGAGCTCAGCTTGTCACAACGCACTTCACTTAAACATTAACAGAGTTGGAAGAGTGTTGCTTCTGTTGGGTGTTGGTGTTGGTATTGGGATTGTCAATTGAAAATTAGAGGCGTGTGTTGCAAGTAGTGTATGTATGTGTGTGTGTGTGTGTCTGGGTATGGGTGTGGAGTGGGGTGGGGGGGGGTTAGGAAATGTGTTTTTAAATGTGATTTTCATGTTGTTGTTGTTGTTGTTGATTCCATTATAACTGCTGCTACTTCCGTTTAGAATTGGCTGCATGTCGCTGCTGTTGCCATCGATGCTGTTCACTGCGTGGTATGCGGCTGCATAACTAGATGGTACTGTTGATTCTGCGGCGGATGCTGTGGCGTCGCCCCCGGGAAGTAGGGATTGGGTATGATGTTTGGATGCACACACATGAACTGGTATGCCTGCGGCTGTGTTTGGGGTGTGAATGCAGCGGGCTGTGGTCCCCCGCCTGCAGGGGAAGGCTGTGGTGGCGGATGGAACGCTTGATGCGGCTGCCCGGGCGATGGTGTCGTCGATGGCGGCGTCTGTGCCAAGAACTGCAATTGCTGTGTCTGATCCGAATACACGCGCATTGGCATCGGCGCATAGGCCGGCGACTGGAAATGCTGTGGATGCGGTGTGTGTGGATATTGTATAAACTGTTGTATGGGCGTTGTGGCCATCAATGGCGGCCCAGTGGCCGCTGAAGCGGACACATGTACTTGTGATGATCCCATGGGAGCTAAGAAACGCACACAAACAAACAAATAAACAATCAGCTGTTGAGTTTTGATTTTGATTTGCATTTTGGGACTTACCATAGCTGCGGCGCATACGCGGCGCTTGTCCGCCGGGATGAGTGGGTGCCTGGAATGCATGCGGCTGTGGCATCATGTAGATCGGCTGATTGGCCGCCGGCATATGCGCACCCGTTGTGGTGTATATGCCCGGAAGGGGCACTGGAGTTTGCGGCGTATGTGGCCGCGATGGATTCGGCGTGCTGGGACCACGTGGCGTGAACGGCTTGGCCGATGGATTCAGCACATGTTTCTTCACCACAGGCGTGGTACCAGTGGTGCCAGCTGTGGTTGTTGTCGTAGTGCTGCTGCCAGTTGCAGCACTTGTGGCAGTGGCCGCCGGCGTAGTCTTTTCTGTGCTGGCGGCGGCAGCGACAGCAGCAGCGCCAGTTGTAACCGTTGTGGGTGTGCTGGCTATGCCAGTGGGTGTGGTGCTGCTGCTGATGACGCTGCCTGTTGCTGGCGTTGCATCCGGCTTGACTGTGGAGGCCACTGCAACTGGCGGCGGTGGCTGATCCAGAATGACCGGTGAGCTAATTACCACAGGCGAAGTCTGTGGCTGTTGCACGCCAGGAGCTGTGGGCGTCATCACATGGTAAATTGGCTGTGGCGCCTGCGCTGACACTTCCGGCACCATCTGTGGTGGCGGCGGCTGCTGCTGCGGTATCGGCGCTTGTTGCTGATGCGTTACCTGCGCCTGTTGCTGATGCTTGGGGACATGCTGATGCGCATTGTCCACCACAACCATTTGCGGCGGAAGCTGCTGCGGCTGATGCTGCTGCTGATGTGGCAGCTGTTGTTGCTGCTGCTGTGGTAGCTGTTGCTGCTGTGTTGGTGGCTGCGCCTTTGGCTGTATGTGCTGCACATGTTGTTGCTGCTGCTGTAGCTGCGGCGATGGCTGCTGTTGCTGCTGCTGCTGAGGCACATAATGTTGCTGTGTTGGCGGCGGCGGCTGATGATGATGTGCTGGTGGCACCTGATGCTGCATGGCCACCAGTTGCGGCGGCGGCGCTTGTTGCTGCTGCTGCTGTGTTGGTGGCTGTTGGTGCTGCTGTGGTTGCTGCTGCTGCTGTTGCTGCGGTGGCGATGAAGACTGTTGCAAGCCGCCACGCTGCATGTGATGTGGCTGCTGCTGTGGCGGCGCCTGTTGCTGTTGTTGTTGCTGCTGCGGCGGCGAAGTATTGCTGCCCGCCAACTGAAAGTCTAAGCCAAACTGACGCAAATCCTGCAGCTGATTGTCACGTGGGCGCAACTGACGTTGCTGCTGCGGTTGACTTTGATGTTGCTGCTGTGGTGGTGGCTGTTGCTGCTGCTGTTGTGGTGGCTGTTGCTGGTGCTGTGGCTGTTGCTGATGTTGTGGCTGCTGCTGCTGTCCGCCCGTTTGCAAAGGCGGTGAATTGCTGTTGTGACCGCCATGTGAATGCGCGTGCATGGGTTTGCCCATCGACTGTGAATCGCCGCCATAATTTAGCGAAGAATTGCTCTGCGAGCCCGAATACTGACGCATCTGGCGCTGCGGCAAAGGCTTGCCCGCATTGGAGTTGGCATCGTTGCCGTTTAGCTTGGAGGTACCACCCAAATGGCCCTGCTGACGATAGCCCGAAGAACTGCAAAGTAATAACAATAATAATATAAATGCGCATAAAATATAAATTTAGGACCTACCCATGCATCAGCTGCGAGTTGGGCTGGTAGGAGTATTGATTCTGCATGCCCATCGAGGACTGATAGCCACCACTGCCCTTGCCAGCACCATTGTTGGCATTATTTGGCTGCGGCACATTTGACGAGTTGCCAGCGCCGACGCCCACGCTGTTCGGATTTCGGTTGTCGCGCATTATTTTGCCAGCAGGTGGCACCGTCTTGCGTTTTATCATGGGCCCACCGTTGTTGCCGTATTTGTTATCGGCGACGGGACCGGCGCCCGGTGCGGACATGTTGGTGTTCTTCAAGCTGCCGGCAAGCAAGAGCACCGCAGCAGATTGTGGTGCACCACCACCACCACCTTGCTGTCCCTGGCCCATCATAATTGAATCTCGATTATCGCGCGAGGATTGCGACGATAAGCCCGGATGACTTGATGGCGGCCCATTGTTATTGTTGTTGCGCGGCTGTTTGGTTATGTAGCGATCGCTGCTCATTGTCTCACGCAACTGATAGTCGCCGCCACCGTTGCCACGTGGTTTATTGCCACGATCACGATCGCGGTCGCGCTCCCTCTCACGCTCTCGCTCCCGTTCGCGCTCACGCTCCTCGCGCTCTCGTTCGCGATCTCTATCGCGCTCACGCTCGCGATCTCTTTCCATATCTTGCTCTGGCGTTGGGCGCTCCACAGCCGCAAAGAGCGACTCCTCATCGCCATTCTCCAGATCCAAACGCTCGCGGCATGTGGGATTGTTCTCAATTTCGGCAGCAAGTTTCTCGGCTTTGGCCTCGGCCTCCTTATATTCTAGCGAGTCGCCCTTATCCAGGGCCACTGTGTACGACGACAACGAGTCATCGAATGTGGAGGTGACGCCAAACACATTCTCATTCTTGCGGAACATTTCGTTGGCATCCCAGCCATTGGCAGCGCCATCTAGCTCAATATCAATGTCGCCATTGGCGCCAGCGTCCCAAGGCTCCAGCTCTTTTTCATCAAACCGCGAGCCTACAAAAATCGAAATACATATAATTAGAAATTGTAATTAAATTTAAGCCAACTGAACTGCTAGCGCTTACCATTGCACTTGTCGGATATGGCGCCATCAGTCTGAAAGGCTCCAACAGTGGCGTAATTTGAATCAAAGTCCTTGGCCATGATGGTGACCACAGTGTCCGCCGGGAATATGATGTGTTTGGGCACTGTCTTGGCCTCGTCGGGCTGATTTTTGGCCTTGATGCACGCCGGCAACTCCAGCGCGATATCAAAATTGCCCGAGAATGTGCGAAATACGCCCTCGTATACGTTGCCCGAACGGAGACGGACTTCCACAACGCTGCCAACGAGTGACGTTGCCGAGTGCATAAAATAGGTGTTGTTATAGACGCCCTGCGCCAACGTGCGTCCTACTCCAGCGGCACCACTATTAGCGCCAGCACTACCCAGGCCGCCCTTGTTGTTTGATGGCCGCAGACTGTTGTTGTCGTTCGAGTTGTACCTGTACCAAACGTAAAGAGACAGAGAGCGAAAGAGTGTGAGTGAGTGAGAGTGCGACAACGTAGCAGCAATTAGTGTAAGCAGCCAGGCCAGCCAGCATGCAAAAGTGACTGATAGATAGTTAGAACAAAGCAAAAACCAAAAGCCAAACATGCGAAGCAATCGAACCCGAACGGAAAGCAGCGGCAACGGCAACGGCGGCTCAGGGTCGAAACACAACGCCCTGTGCACTCACTGGCTGCGATATCGATTCGCTGTAGCTTTTCTTCCCCCCTGGCGACGACCTACCACGCCCTAACCTCAATAGAGCGCCATATATATGCATGTGTATATGTGTGGGTGCGCTTTTTTAGTTCAGTCCAGTGAACTCGTTTTATTTGGCAATATTATATTATATTTTGTGCATTTCGTCGTCGTCGGCGGGTCAATATTTTTTAATGCTTACTTCTTATTTATTTATTTATGGCTTGAAATAACGATGAGCTTGCCACAAATATTGTAAACAAATACACAAACCAACTTATATATGCGCATTTATGCATTTGTTTTCAATAATATCGATTAAGCACACAAACAAACAGACGCAAACGTATTACCTTGAAACCAACTTGAAATAAATTCGTACTTTTTCCTGGTATTTTGTATGAAAGCCAAGATGTATGCACATGCATGTAAATTCATACATGTGTGAGTGTGCATGTGTGTGTGCCTATTAGAACCAGTTCATTTGCAATGGGCTGGCAACTGTTTTCTTTGGACTTTGTGCTTTTTGGGGTGAATTGGTTGCGTGCAACGCACAGGATCGACGACCGTGAAATGCTTAAGGTCTGAAACGAACGCACAATGAACTCCAAGCACGCACAGAACAACAACAACAACAACAACTGGAGCTGGATAATGTCTGTGAGTGTGTGTGTGTTTGGAAAAGGCGGGGCAGGAGGGAAAAACTTTGTTTTCTTGTTGTTGCTGATTCACGATGCATGCACACTGCGCACATTTTCGTCAATGAAAACAAATAATTGATTGCGTTGCAAGTGAATCATGCGTATGTATATGTAAGCGAGAGGCGCTCATTGATAAGAAAATGGGGTCTGAGAGAATTGGGAAGTGCATGTAAATAAGAACACATGTACATAATATGTAAATAGCCGGGTTAAATGGGCTAATGAGCTAAACAAAAACAATTGTCAATGCACATGTAAATATAGCACAAACTTTTACAAACTGCAGACAATTATTTCTTAGATTTATCAGCATTGCATTGATATTGATGTTTACACTGAGCATCTCTTTATCTAATGCTAATAAATAAAAGATTTAAACACAAACATGATTTTATTTATAAATAATTTCCATATGCCAACAGCAGTTATGTATTGTATATTGGAGATATTTGTATGTGTGGCATCAACTAAGGGCGCTTGTGTTTGTTTGCCTGTCTGTCTGTCTGTGCATAGGCAATATCGAATAAATAGTGAGAGACTAGTGAGTGGCATAGGCGGCGGAGAAGAGCAATGTGGATATATGCCCAAACGTTTGGTTGGTTGGTCGGTCAGCAAATTGTAAAGTGACCCAAATTTCTGTACGCCCAGCGGGAGGCGAAGTGTGCCAAGGCAGCGTAGACTGCCGACTGCGACTGCGGGCAGCAGCCGTCGTACGTCATACGGCAGCGGCGAACTGCAAAATGCTGACAATGCAAGAAAAATGCATACGAAAAATAAAAAATCAACTAAAGAGGCAAGCGCAACAAAGAAGAAGAACAAAATACGATACGTGCGCAAGAGCGCGCTCAGCCACAGTGGGCTGAAATCAAATGAAAAACCAGTATCAGTGCAAAAACACAAATATTTATGGTGCCACTGTGCGCAAGCACTCACACACACGCATGCATATTTCTATATAAATATTGTATGCGGATGTATGCACATATGCATGAATGTGGGAGAGACCAGTCAAGTTTCAATTGAAAATTTAAAAAGGGCTACAGTGCGAGAGGGGGCTGCTGTTATCGTCCGTTTAGGGGCAGAGGCCCGGCAATTGGATGCCTTTTAACAAATTATTTATTGCGCTTTTTGTCGTTTTCATTGCTGCGCGCATCGTGAAAGGGAAATGTAAACAAAGCACGAAATATGAAAAAAAATAAATAAATATGTATATAGTCAAACATATACATACATATATCGACAGACCTAACACTATCAAACACACACACACTCATTTACACAAAGCCAAACGCAGAGGCACAAGTGGCAGGCAGATTATATAAGTAATTGCAATTTGCCCTGATTGTGTCTGCGGCGGCGGCGGCGGCAGCAGCCCCGGTTCGCCACTACTTCTAATTCAATTTCCATATTAAATAGAATATGCAGTTATAGTGAAAAATCACAACAAGCAAAACGCACACTCACAAATAAAAACTAACGATCCGCGCGCTTTCACCTTTCACGACAACAGTGGAGACCTGGAGCAATATTTTACGTATTTTTCTTTGCACACACAAACACAGACACACAGACACACACACACATGCACTTGGCTTATGTTTTTCTTTGTGCGTTCGTCTTTGCACTTGCTTCGAGCTTTTTAAAAAAAATAAAAATTGCAACAGCAGAAAGTGCCTGCCTGCATCTTCTTCTTACCTTGAGATGCCGCCGCTGGCTCCACCGCCGCCGCCGCCACCACCACTAGGTCGAGTTTTCCGCTTGCTATTGTTGTTCATAATAGAAGAAGTTTGGGGCAGCAGGCGAATTTCCAATTGCCAATTGCCAGCACCAAAAGTCGATGAACGTTGAGCGCGACGAGCTTTCAGTTGCACTTATTTTCTGATTTCAATTTTATTTATAATGCGTGTATCTGTATCTTCGGTTCCGTTTACGTTTTTGCTGTTGCTGTTTCGGTCTATCGGCCTCTTTTGCCTCTTTACTTCGCTGCGCTGCTATGCGCTATGCTCCTCTCTCTCTCCTCTTCTCGTCGTGCTGGCTGTATCTGGCGACTTGGCGCTTGGCGACGTCACGATATACAACGTTAATAGGGGGAAACCGGGAGAGCACCGGGGTATGTTATCGACAATATGCTCGCCTATTGCAGGAGTTGTCGCCCGATCTTGTTGGCTGCCTTTCCCGGGGCCAACATTCAACAACTTTTCTTAGCAACAGTAAACAAAACGATGATGACGACGACAACCACAATTACGACCGTACGACTTTGTTTTTACAAAAACACTAATGGCGGTCTGGCGTTAATTTTTCTAAATATTCACGCACTCTTTTTTTGTTTGGGGTTAGCCTTTCGTGCTTTGTGGCTGCTGCTAGTCGTTTTCTGCTTTTTGCCTCCACCTTCTTCTTCTCCTTCTTCTGCCTTTGCTCTTTTTCACTCGCTGCTCGAATATTGCAAAGTTTTGCTTTTGCTTTCATTCAATTTGCTGCTCTCGTCTACTAATTCCGCAATTTCACACTGGCTAGCTTTTTTCGGTAAAAAGCAATAGCTTCAGTCGTTTATCGCGTCAGATAAATTTATATATATATACTTTTGTTCCTAATTATATTTTTATTCGCTGCGATAAAACGAGCAAGGTTGCACAAAAGTAAGTTAGCTGAACTGTAAAATAGGGTTGTAGAGTTGCAAAATCATCGAGCCGCGTCGATAGTATCGGCGTTTCACAGAGTCTGCTCAAGTACCGATATTTCGATTAATGAAGATTAGTTCGCGCCCAAGCAAATTCAAAATTGAATGTGCTCTAAGGCTGTCATTTAGCTAATGAAATTATGCTATCTTAAATTTTATTAAAGCTAGTTATTAAATACTGCAACATTATCTAAGCAAATGGCATTGTACTCGCATGATGTTGTATTTAACAGATAAGAGCGAGAGGAATGCACACACACACCATGTCATTAACATCGATACACATTTAAATCTAATTATGTACATACATTTCAATTCAACATCTATCTTATTTTATTTATAAACGTTATATCAATAATGAATAATCTCTGATGAAATCAAAAATATTTTTATTATAAAAAGAAAAATACTAGACCTTATTTGTAAAGCATGTTCGAAGCCATACAAATATATTTATAAGTAGTGCTGCAAAGTGCTATAAAATGTAAGCATTTTTCATCCAGACTAACGTTTACCAGCTCTGTTAGGTATTTAAATTCTAGGTAACGGCTTTTCGAACGATTTGTTGAGGTAGGACTGAGTCACACAGTACTATTTCTTTTCATTGTATGTTGGTTTTATGTTCTTTTTTACAACGTGATGCGCGTGTATCCAAGCAAACTCATTGAAAATTACAGCATCCGGAAAGATGATTAACTGTAGTTATTATCTGACTTTATTAATTTAAAGGCCAATAAAGTGCCAAGACGTAAATCGTGACTAGTGTGTCTTTTGTAACTGCTGGCGAATTAGGTAACCTTATTATACTGCTAATCTAAATTATAAGAGACTGGTACTTGGCAACGCTAAATGATTACCACTTGCATGATCTTGATGCATACACAACTCAATTAATCTAAATTCAAACCTAAATATTGATATATCACTTAACGGTTTACGTTTTTGGACATCTGATTGACCGAAAACGGAAAAATACTTGGCCTCTGGCTAAACAATATGTAAATAAGATCTCTTATCATACATAGATCCCAGTCTACTGTTATGTTTGTATTGTCTGTTTCGCACAACGTTCAGCAACATTTCCATAGTTCTATATGTTTGCACGCCCGCCAACCTGCCGAATGCGCGCTAAGTGTCTTATTGTGAGTGCTCTGGGATTAAGAGTGACAACAGATATATATGTACATATTCACAAAGATTTTGTCGCCGTTTTCTTGACTTTTTTCATTCTTCTTGTTTATCAGAAAAATTTGCCAGGCCCACTTATTTATCGCCCCAAAATTATCTCATTCGGCAGTTTTCATTAGATTGCGAAGCGATGCACTTGAACGAGGCGCGTGGATAAGAGTCCTTTTAAATAGATATTTTAAAAACTAATTCTACGAAGGATAACAAAATGACAAATGAAAAAAATTTATCCTTTGGGGGTACGTGTCGAAAATAGTTGTTAAAAAGTTCTATGAGTGCTTTGCTTGAATTGTTTTTTGTGAAAAAGTTTAACTGAACTATGACTAAAATACAGAAAATTTAAGTCTTATTTTTAGTCTGCATAAGCTAAGTCGAGCGTTAATCTTAAAAATAAATCTATTATGTGCATAGTTTGCTTTATAATTCAATTAATGATCAGCTGACAACAGTTCAGACATGTACGAGGGTGGTTAGAAAATAACTCAGCTGTGAGCTTAATAATAGTGAATAATTAATAGCTTCTATCGCAGACCTCGCAAGTGTTTCCTATAAAACTAATGAATGAGTTTCCATAAAACTAAAACACGTTAAATCATTGCTTTAATTGCTTAATTTCGGAAAAGTACAAAAAGCTGACAGCATTAGCTTAATAAATTGTTTGTTGCAAATATTTTTGTTAAATTTTAACAAATAACTTACAAATAAAAAATGAAACACATAAAACAAAATGATAACACAAACAAAGCAAATTTATTGTAATTGACATAATTAAATCAAGCTGATGTAAGGTCAGCACATATTAAAAATATTAATAGAGCAGGTTTTACGAATACGATAACAACATGCAAATTATAAAGTTAGTGGAATTTTTGGCGAGCAATTATTAACGCCACATAACAGTGACGCATTGATAAGTATTTATGTGCATAAATAATTACAATTATTAGCGCCCTATTTATGGAGAATCTCAGGTGTTACGAGTAATAGCAAAGAAGTGTTAAACTCTAAGACAAATATTAGTTTGGATTGGAGCAGGTTGTAACTATGGATGACTAATTGCTAGACAAAATGTGCGTAGAATATAATGAATTGAAAAGTTGAAGGCAAATATTGTCAATTGTCGTACCTGACAAGTTAACAAGTTAGACTTTCAATACATTAAGCAAACAGTCTGAAGAGGAAGTGATATTAAAACAGGTTTTCAAGTAGCACTTCTCTCTCACTATTCCCGTAATGAGTTTGTAAACTCCCGTGGGCTATAGATCGCTCGATCCGGCGATTTATCACATGTGCTATGCATGGCACTGAGCTTTACAAAACTTAATTGCGAATTCACACAATGAAATTTGTTTATAATCGAGCCGAGTTGAGTCGAACTTCGGCTTCGGTTTTTCGGTAGCGTTGTGAAGATTTTTATATTTTAGCAAACCGGACAGCTTGTTAAACAAAACAAAAAAGTTCCCCGCTACAAAAACAAATATAGGTTTTAGGTACTGCTGTTAAAAGCGTTTACAGTTGGCAAAAATCTAAAACTCAGTACAAAATGCGTTGGCTGTGGAAGCGGACGTTGGGCTTAAGCCAATCGAGCAAAAGGCGTAATAAACCCGCCGGAACTGCAGAGCAATGCCAACTGCCCACAATATACGATCGTAGGAGCTAACAACCTTAGCAACTATATGCTAACTAATTTGGTTTGTTTCATTTACTTGCAGCTGGCTGCGATGAGAAGAACAAGTATACGTATAAAAATGGCGAAGACTTCTACGATCAGTCGCATGCCATGGATATGGATATTCACAGCAGATATACTGCACCCAAACGGGCAAATTGGCTGCTACGTCGCATCTATATTCTCAGCTGGATACGCAAATATGATCGCGGACAGGCGTTTGCCGATCTAATCGCAGGCATTACCTTGGGCCTAACTATTATACCTCAGAGCATTGCGTATGCTTCGCTGGCGGGCATTCCCTCGGAGTATGGTCTGTACTCTGCGTTTATGGGCTCCATGATCTATGTGTTCTTCGGCACCATACCGCAGGTGTCCATTGGACCTACTAGTCTTATGGCTATAATGACGCTACAATATTGTTCAGACAAACCGGTGCAGGTGGTGGTGGTGCTGGCCTTTATAGCTGGTTTGGTGGAGCTGCTTATGGGCATCTTTCAGCTCGGGTTTATAGTCAACTTTATACCTGATCCAGTGACGAAGGCTTTTACCACAGGCACAGCTTTTATTGTGATTATAGCGCAGGCTCCAAATCTGCTGGGAGTTAAGCTTAAAAAGTTGCCAATAGCTGAATTCTTTAGCAACATACATGCTACAGATGCCGCCCTAGGCATTACCTGCATTTGTTTGCTGTTGCTTTTGAGAGTAAGTTCACTTAATTATTTAAAAATCTTACGCCAGCTACAACTTTTGCTTTTAGCTGCTCGCACAAGTAAAATTAGGCCGCAATCTGGGTTTGAAGAAGTTGCTCTGGTATGTTAGCATTTCACGCAATGCTTTGATTGTCTTCACCAGCGGTCTAATGATTTACATTTGGGTGCACAAGACCTCATTGGAGACTGTGCCCTTTGTGCTGTCCTCCAAAGTGGCCTCAGCCATGCCTACTATACAATTGCCGCCCTTTTCATTTGTTGCTTCAAATCGCACCTATGAATTTATTGATATACTGCAAGAGCTACACAGCGGTGTTATTGTAGTGCCTATTGTTGCCGTGCTGGCAAATGTAGCCATAGCCAAGGCTTTTGGTGCGTATGCTGAATATTAAGTATACGCATGCGTTTATTAACTTTGCTTTGCTTACAGTTAAGGATGGACGTCTGGATGCTTCGCAGGAAATGCTGACGCTGGGCCTGTGCAATCTGGCTGGTTCCTTTGTCAGTGCCATGCCCACTTGTGGCGCCTTTACGCGCTCGGCCGTCAGTAATGCTTCAGGTGTGCGCACACCCATGGCTGGCATTTATACGGGCTTAATAGTGCTCTCAGCGCTGTCCATATTAACGCCCTACTTTCAATACATACCCAAGGCTTCGCTGGCTGCTGTGCTAATAGCTGCTGTAGTCTTTATGGTGCGTATAATATTTGTTTACAAATAGTTTGCCGTTCAACTTTTTCTTGCAACAGATTGAAGTGAAGCCTGTTTTGGAGCTTTGGCGTTCTAGCAAAAAGGATTTCTTTAGCTGGGTGGGCACGCTTATCATATGTCTAACGCTGGGTGTTGAGTTGGGTCTGCTCTTTGGCATACTTGTAAGCCTGGTTAATGTTTTGCTGCGTCTGGGCAATCCTCATGTTGACGTCGCGCTTAAGCAGGTGCGTATACTTAATATTGCAAGTGTGCTCTATCTAATGTTCAAAAGCTTTTGCAGTGCGACACCGAGTATTATATACACATTAAACCAAACACGGATATCTTCTATACGGGCGTGGATACTTTACGCTCCGAGATACGCGGCGCCTGCGCTTTGTATCGCTTTGATTTCCCTCTTGTTGTCGACTGCGCGCGTTTCACACAGTTTGATGCAACGTTCATAGAAATGCTGCTAGCTGTGGCCAACGAGCTGGAAGAGCAGAATGTTGCATTAATTCTGCATCGCATGAGCCTCAAACAGCAGCAGCTGCTGCCTGTTCATAACAACATACGCTACTGCAACGAGGATCAGCTGATTCTGACGCTGCCGTCGGCACCTGCACTGACCGCCAAGCAGTAGACAAATTAATACAGTATTAGCCAAATACATAGTATAAGCAGTAGCTTGACTAATTGCAGTTACAGTTTAAATTACCTGCAATAAACGTCACGTCCGACAACAGTCAGTGTTGGCGTCTGTGGCGTCAGACGGTTGTTCCGCTCTTATCTTTTGTAGCTCGCGTGCGCTGCTGGCAATGTCACTGTTATATGGCGATCTAGATATACCTATTTGTATATATATGTATAGAAGCAGCTGCTTTAGTTAGGTGTTTATCACAGCAAGTAGCATTGTAAAAACCTAATTACGTTTTATTATTTTAATTTTACAATGTACATTTTCTATTTAAATATACAAATGTAAATATTTGCGCATGTTTCTTTCGCTCGGACGTCAAAATGATTAAAGTTTTATCAGAAATCATAAAAATAGTAGCCAAATATTTAAACAAGTCTTTAGCCTGAGCTACTCAAGTGCACTAAAAAGTTTTAGTCGGCATACATTGTTTTTTCTTAAGCGCAGCGGCAGCGCTGCCTAAGCTCAGCCGAAAATAAAGAGAGAGTGCTTACGACGAGCGTAGGCGTAGCTTTGATTTTACACTCTTTCGCTCAGTCAATGCACAGCTGACTTTAGAATCTGACGAAGAGCGTAGCCGTTGCTTTTACTCTCTCTCTCTCTATCTCTCTCGCTTAATGCACAGCTGTTTTTACAGCCTTTTTATTCTAAAGCATTTGTCCCCAAGTAAAATCTGAACTGCAATCACAATTATTTATCATTTTAAATTGTTGTTTAATTATTATTTGTTTTGTTTTTGTTTGGTATTTTTGTTTTTTTTTTCGCATTTTCATTTGTTTATGCCATAAAGAAATCATAATTGATAGAAAAAGTATAATAATACCGTATAACAATTTTAGTTGTCGTAGAGTTATCATTGCAAATATTATACCATTGTGTTTAACGGTTTCATATATTGTTCTTGTTGTTGCTGTACTGTTTCTGTGTCTTTGTTGTTTAAATAAATTGTGTACATACACATAATATGTTTTTATTTTGTGGCGTGTTTAGCATAGAAGTCGACATGCGCATTATCCTTAGACCACCTTGAAGTGGCCGCAAGGATATATGTGGCTTCGGCTAGCCGAAGTAACAGTCTTGTTCTTTACTGTGTATAACTGATCTGTTTGTTTGTTAATCTGAGCTGCGTAATACAATGATTTGATACGATTTGATTGTAAGGTAGAAAATTATTTACGTGGGAAAAGTTAACGCTTGTTTCATTATTTGAACGTAGTATGTATGTATATTTAATATTGATCTTGTTAACGACTAATTGTATGCATGATTGTTTGTTTGTATGTTTGTAATCTGTAACTATTTGCCAGCTTTATAATTTACAGTTTGCAACTACGCTCATGTGTGTGTGTGTGTGTGTGTTAACGAATCTCATTTGGCTAAAGTAATAATTTGCTCACAATTTATTGACTCTTATATAGTTGCTCGATATATGTACGTGTATGTATGTGTGTATTTGTTGTTAAATATATATATACTTTGATTTTTTATACTTTCTGGTTCTCGTAAAGCAAGAGGTACGCAATGTATTTGTTTTTTTTTTTTCACTTTTTTGTGGTTTTTTTTTTCGTTTTTTGCTAAAGCAATTATTAAATATTAGGAAACATTTCATTATCGTTTATACAGGAGAGCAAGTGAAATCAGCTTGGTTCAAATTATGTCTTGCAATGGAAAGTAAAGCGTTTAGTTTTGTTTATGTTTTATGAATTGTAAGCCAAATATTATAATTTGTAGGAAGAATTGATTTTTGGATTAGTTAAACAAAGTAAATATAGTGGAAAGATAGGAATTCTAGAAAGAAAGTTACTCTTTTCTCTGATATAACAAATATGTATGCATATGTTTGTTTTGTATGCACTATGTTTGTTTGTATTTTTTATACTATATGTTTTTAGCTAGTTTATGTTTTTGTGTGTACAATTTGTTATTGTTATAATTATTATTACCTTGGTCTATGCGCATTGGTTGAGTGGTTAGAGCCAAAAGACTTGAAGCTGGACTGTTAATAAACGGTACTAATGGAATTCCCGTAAACTGACTGAGTGTGTGTATCTTAGTGTGTGTGTATGTGTTTGTATGTTTGTATATTTGACGCTTTTGTTTGTCAATTAATATTGCTCAGCTTTCCCCAATAGGTTTTACTTAGGTTTTGATTTATAAATTTAATTTAAATGTGTATTTTGTTTTTGTTTTTTAATATATTTTTAATATATATAATATATGTATGTTTTTTGGATTTCACTTTTAGTTTTTTTGGTTTTTGTTTTTGGTTTTCTCATTATTAATATTTATATTTATTACTCATATTTATTTATAAACTGGTCAGCAACAGTAGCAAATTTAACAATGTGCGTTAACAAATAATTGTAAATATAATGTATGTATGTATATAATATATTTATATATATTTCCCCTTCATATGTATATCTATGTATATATAATATGTGTTATGTGTCTAGAGTGTATTTATCTATGTATGTGTGTGTGTGTGTGTGTGTGTGTGTTGTTAGCGAGTTGCCATGAAATTGCTTCGCATTTTTACACATTTGTTTAGCTATTGCTTTTAACATTTAGTTGTTTGTGTTAAACAATTGCTTATTCAGCTGAGATTTAAGAAAGTTTACAACAAAGTTATGTAGTTTTGTATCTTGAGTGGTGTGTGTGTCTGTGTGTCAATTTCATCAATATTTCTATCAATTTTATTAATAAAAAATATTATTAGATTATTCTATTAGTTGCATACAATATATAAACATGACAAGATCATTCACATTAAACCACAGTTGACTGGAGAGTGGAGTTTATCATTTCTATATAGTATATGTATGTATATGTGTATTTGTGTATCTGTGTGTGTGTTGCTTAATTATCGTAGTCAATAGCAATAATCATAATCATAATCATAACCGTAATCATAATCATAATAATAGTTCTAATCTACGCATAATATAACAGGACCCTATGGAATGACCGGGGTTATTTGCCAAAGCCAAACCCAAATTTGCCAAATAGATCTTTGCCTTTCGATAGAACATCGCCGCCGGGCGCCGCTGCTGCAATGCCCTTAAGACCTCCCAGCAGACCGGCGCCCGGCCCCTGTGGCGGTGGCTGAGCTTGCGGTGGCACTTGTTGTTGTTGCTGCATGCCAGGCTGTTGCATGCCGGGCTGTTGCATGCCTGGTTGTTGTTGTTGCTGTTGCATGCCTGGCTGTTGCATGCCAGGCTGTTGCATGCCCGGCTGTTGCATGCCGGTCTGTTGCATCTGCGGGGCACCATAGGCGTTTGCTTGTTGCTGCGTTGGCTGCACACCACCGGGTGGTTGCATTGGATCCGTCTTGGGCGGTTGCTTCGACCCAAATAGACCACCGGTGGCAGCCGAAGTAGCACCAGAGAGCAGGCTAGTCGCGCCGGAAAAGAGGCCGCCCGTTGGCGCCTGCGTCGTCACAGGCACTTGCTGCTGCTGACCCATACCCATTTGTCCCATCTGTCCCATTTGTCCCATTCCACCCATGCCCATTTGCTGCTGTTGTTGTTGCTGCTGCTGCGGTGTTTGTCCCATCATGCCGCCCATTGACTGCTGACCCATGCCCATCATTCCTTGTTGTCCCATACCCATGTTGTTCTGTTGCTGCTGTCCCATTTGCGTCTGTTGCTGACCGTACTGCTGTTGTTGTTGTTGTAGCTGCTGCTGCTGGCCCATATTACCAACGCGGCCGATCATCTGCAATTTGTTTGCGCGGTTCATTGCGCATTGGACAAGGCAAAAACACACAAAAAATAAAAAAGAAAAACAAAACAACAACAAGTGTTGCCAAGAGTTAGTCAATTGATACCAATTGTATGGGTAGAGTTAATGTTCAAAAACAAATGCAACTAATCTTTTGAAATAATTGGTAATTTATGTTATAGATAGTTATGGTATAAGTAAATTGAATGTTTGAATCTTTGAGTGGTTCGCATGGAAACTTATTTGCTTGGTTTTTAAGATTAAAGTTAAAGCGCGCCTACAAGTTTTTGTTTTTTTTTTATTTGTTTTTGGTTAGTTTTAGTTAATTGCAACTACTAAGTATAAGTAAGTACTACAACTAATTGTAATCGCATATACGAGTATGTAGGTATATGTTTATGTGCTTAATGTAAGAATACCTCAAATGACCCTAATGGCTCACATGGTTGGACGCTTCAAGTTTATTTTCAGCGGAAATTGGCAAGCTCGAGTCAATCAACAACACTCTAGTTAATAAGCTAGAGCATTTGAATTTTATGTAGAACTAGCAACGTTTCATAGCCGATTTCAACTGAAAATATTATGCCTCCAAGATCTACACTGAAAACAACTCGCATACAACTTGCAATTGAAACTAAACAAAATGAAACACAAATCAAAAAACCACAAAAAATAACTTAATATATATTATATTTTATGTAAGCACTAGGGTTATACACTAAGTATTGTGTGTGTTTGTATCTGCAAAATGACAGCCTAACGCAAAATTTCAAAAATTGTCTGCAAATGTTTTTTTTTAGGTTAAAGCAACAGATTGAAAGGGTCTACAAAATATATTTATAGGACTATAAATGAATGACATAAATAATTTAGTAAGAAATAATAAATGAAAAACAATGTTTTTATTAATAATACACATACAGTGAACCACATAGAAATTTGTACACATTACATCCAATATATTCCATATAGTAGTAATAGTTATATCAATAAATATATTATTAAGTAGCGTATACGCAATAAATATATACGAAATGAATAGCTTAAAATTATAACAAAGTATACATATATTTTTTAGTAATGTGTAATTGTTGTTTATTTTATTAGTTTAGCAGCTGTTTTTTTCATTGTTTTTGGTATTGGTAAATAAAGCTTAAAACATAAAAGACAGCAGTTTAAGATTGAAATTTATAAACAATAAAGTAAGTAAACATAAATAAATGAAATGCTTAATCGAATGTGAATGATATGTGCTGTAGGAACTGTTGTTGTTGTTGCTGCTATTGTCTCATTTATAAGCTTTTCAACTCAATGCAAACAACTGAGAGCGAGCCGCAGCTTAACAGCGGCTAAGCCGATCAGCGCTGTTAAGTCTCAACAGCGCGCTGTTAAGTTGCAAGCCTACAGCTCGCTGCATGCATTGAGTTTGTTTTGGCCGCAATGCAAATGCAATTTACAGATTATAATTATACACAACGTTCTATAACGCTATTTGTCTATGTATATGTATATATGTTTGTATGTATGTTATACACTCTACACACAGTGCAAACTATGCAGGTTGAGATATGAGGTTATTTCAAAGGTTTTGCTTTAGTTTTGCTTTTATACAGTTTGGTATGCAAGTAAGTTGCTGTTGTAGCGGTTCTATAAACATGTTGCTAGCTATACATATTAGTTTCGTTCTGGTACTGTAAGCGTTTTAATGGAGATCAGAGAGCATACGACATATACACTTGTGTGTGTAGCATATATATTGGCATGAGTTATGATTATACAATGATAATGATAATGAAGACAAAGGGGAGAGCAGTTTATGAAGCATATTTATACAGTTGATGACTGCACTAATATTGGAACAGTAGCGAATCAGCTATGTATATGTGTGTATATATCACAGTTGTATGTTTTGTAGTATATTTGAGTTATATAGAACCGAAACCAAATGAGTGACAGAGATAGCAGTTTAGTTTTAGCTGTAGTAGTAGTTGTTATTGTAGTAGTATTAGTAATAACAATAATAATAGTAGTAAAAGTATTTTTGTAGCTGTTGTTATAGCGTATTTTTTTTTTATATAGTATAGTATATTTATAAATTTCTCATTTTCTTTGCTTTTTTAAATTCCTTTTTTTTTGTTTTTCTTTAGTATTTATTTCAAAACAGAAAACAAAACGAAAACAAAAAGAGAAAGAGTATTTACCTGCGTTTGGTGATCGGGGGCAGGGTGGCCCGTGTTGTCTAACAGTGTAGGGGAAGCAGGGCGAGCATCTATAGCAACGAATATAACATAAAGACTTCACATTTACCACAGCAGACCATTACAAAAAATTATTTTGAAAGTAGTTGTAGTAGTAAGTAAACTCAAAAACTTTAATAACCAAAATGATAAAAAAACACAAAAACCAAATTGTAATAAATTCAAACCAAACTTTTGAATTCTTAATTGAATTTTGTCTCAAAGTTCTCACAAAAAGGAGAGAGAAAAGAGGGCTAGCGCGAGAGGAAGAGAGAGTTGAAGTTACAGCTGCCTGTAAAAGTTATTTGTTTCACATTTGAGTCTTGACATAAGCCACCGCTGTTTAAATACAAAAAAGAATATAAAACTCAAAGGAAGCAATTGAAAATTGATATTAACCCATAAGAAATGAAAGCAAACATATTCAAGAGGGGGGCATGGTATTTATAAAAATTGTTGTAATTGTTGTGAAAAAACGTTTTGTGAGCAACACAATAGAAAACGTTAAAAGTTCAATTGATCGCTAGGCAAACGAGCACTGGCAAGAGAGAGTTGTAAATTTTGTATGCTAAATTGAATATTTGTTTTAAATAGTTATTTAAATACATAAGTATATAGTATTTCAATTGTGATTAGTTTATATTACCTTTTGCGTTTGATTGCTGGTCTTAAGCAAAAAGTAAACCTAATTATTGCTTTTGATATTATTTTTGTTTTTTATATAGGATAGATATAGTTATGAATAGTAAAACTTTGCTGAGGCACACTTTAAGGCCAGTTTAGTATTTAGATATGCATATTGGGAAATATTATTTTAAAAATCTTTATAGTAGTATTTTACATATGGAAGATTTACATAAATTACAAGATATTATTGCTCGTATATATAAGTAAATATATATATTTTTGTATGTGCTTAAAGCCCTTGCGATGTTGTTGTTTTTGTTGTCATATATATCTAAATTAACATTAACAAAATTAATTAACATATTTAACTGGGCTAACTAGCAAACAAACCATAGAATAATGATAGAGCGAGAGCAAGAGAGAGAGAGAGAGAGCAACATTCAAAAACAGGTAGGAAAGTTGAAAAAACATTTATAATAAGCAACGTACTAAAAAATTAACAAAACAATACTAAACAATATAAATAAATGGTATTGAGATCAGCAGCAAATTGTTTATAGGAAGACCTTTTTATGCACAAAGACATATAGTTTAGGGAATTTTGGTTCGTTAACATTTATTTTTTATATACAACATTCTTGGTCAGAGAATATATAAATTTTCACAAATCCCCTGCTATTGTACATGGGTATTTCATAGGTGAGAGACAACTAGGGAGTTATAGTTCATTCGACAATCATGTGCAAGAAACTATTTCGTTTTTATGCAAATTAAACACAAAATAAATAAACACACAAATCATACAAAGAACTAAACATTAAATGAATTGGAAGTTAGTTTTAGTTAGTTAGGCTTAGCATGCAAGAGACCAACTAGTAATTAGTTTATCAAGGCTATGGGAAAATTACGCAAGACAAGAGACACAAGGACATGAGACAAAAGACACGCATAATGTGAGCAGAGCATTAAATAAAATTAAGTTAATAAATTAAGATTTAAATATAAATTAATATATGTGTATACAACAACAAGAACAACAACTATGTTATATATATATATGTTTTGTATATAAATTTGTTTTGTTTACAAAAAAAAAAAACTGATTATTTGTAAAAAATTGGTGCGAAAATTATACAATTTTATACAAGGTTAAAACTATTGAAATGAAATTTTGAAGTATATAAGTATTATAGAAAAATTTACAAAAATATCTGCGGAGTTGTAAAGAAATTATTTGAAATTAGCGGCGTTTTGAAAAAACAGTATAAGAGTTGTTTGTCTGTAACTGTAATAAAACTGTTATATTTGGAAATTTTGCGAAAGAGCAAGATAGCAAGAGTAGTTAGAGCGAAATAGAGAGAGTGAAAGATTTTCGTTTCTTTGTGATTGCTATTTGTATTGTTCTCATGTAATTCCAAGAACTATTATTATAACGGTTTGTTTTTTGTTGAAAAAAATACCAACACAAGGTTTACGTATATAAGATTTGCTATATATAGTATATATGTATATAAATCAACCTTTTTTTTGCTTATGTATAGTCTGAAAAACCCTTAATAGCTTATATAATGTTAGAATGTATTTGTTGAGATTTGCTTTGAGAATTGCAATTAAATTGAGAGTTTAAATCAAATGATAAGTAAATGAAAAGAGTAAAAACCTGAAATTGTTTGACGTTCAAGTAGTTTAGTTTATTATATATATATAAGTACTTATGTAAACAAATCAAAAGTGTAAACAAATAATAAAAATAATAAACAACAGAAAAATATGCAAGAAAAATTATAAAAGTCTTGAGCGCTTTAATCTTCACATAGCCTACTTACTTTTGCCGACAGCACCACGTTGCCCAGCCCCGCCAGGCATCATATTATCCCTTGGCGGCGGCGGAGGTCCTCGAGCGCCAGGTCCCTGACCCCTGCCCCGCTGGGTGGCGCCACCACGACCAGCAACGCCGCCGGCTGCCTGATTGTTATACTGATCGGGCGCATCGGCAAGGAAATTGGATGGCACCAACCCACGCACGCCATCCAGCTCGCCCATGTAGAAACCATCTTCATCCATATCACCATAAACGAGTATGATCTCGCCCGTCTTAAAGCACAACTCCACTTGCTGCAATGCCAGCTACATAAGTAATAGTATCAGCCTAGTCGAGCCACACGAGCTGCTTACCTCGGCGTCCACATTGGGACTAAGCTCCTGCGGATCGTAGTCGTAGAGCGCTATCATGCGCTTCACCGGCATGTTGGCATAGATGTCGCCCCAGCGATCGCGACTTACATTGCGCATGCTCTGCTGCGGAGCACCCTGACCGGGCATCACTTGAGCTGTGCCGCCGGTCTGTGCGCCCATCTGACCGCCGCCTGTAATCTGTGCGGCGGTGTCCTCCACCTCGCTGACCATATTGTGTGGCACGTAGCCGCGACGTCCGCGCAGCTCGCCCCAGTAAAAGCCATCCGCATCCTTATCACCAAACACCTAAAGTGTTTGAGATGCAAACAAAAAGTGAGCAACAAGTATACGCACTGTAGTGCAAATGTAAGTGTATGCGACTAGTTGTGTGTGTGTGTGTGTTTAATTTTTGTAGAGTAGAGTGCATACACTAACTTAAGTTTATGAAACTAGAGAGTAGGTTAGAGTTAGAGAAAGATAGAGAGCACAACTTCTACTTAAGTGGTTAGGTATATAGTTTGGTTATGTAACGTTCTTAACTGACTGATTAGAGATCGAGATCGAGAGGGTGGTGGGTGGTTGGTTGGTTGGTTTGGCGAAGGAAAAACATGCACTTGATTTAGCGGCAAAGCGCAGCCAATTTGTAACTTTGGCATCGTTCAAATTGCATCCAATCTGTTTAACTGTTTCTGATTAGCTAAGTAACTGTTTACCGTTCGTTTTATAACATTTCACCAACTGCTGTCGCTGCAAAGTGTTTGTCGCTTTTCGTTTTTCTGGGTGGTTTCTGTGTTGGTTTTCTGTTAAGTGTGTTTGGATGCGCTTACCTTGATCGTATCACCCTCTTGGAACGGCAGCTCTTCATCGCAGCCATCCGGATTGGGACTCATTGTGGATGGATCATAGTCAAACATGGCCACAAAGTAACGTGGCTTCTTCTGTGCGCCTTGTTGTTGCTGTTGCTGCTGTTGTTGCTGTTGCTGCTGCTGTGTCATTTGACCTTGCTGCTGCTGTTGACCGGGCAACATGTGACCCTGTTGCTGCTGCTGCATCTGCTGCTGTTGTTGTTGCTGCTGCTGCAGTTGGCCGCGTGGTCCCGGCATTTGACCCTGCATTTGTCCTTGCACTTGTCCCTGCATTTGTCCTTGCATCTGGCCCTGCATTTGGGCTGGCACTGGACCTCGAAAACGTGGACCCTGCGCTCCATACGGCTGCTGTTGTTGCTGCTGTTGCTGTCCCGGCACGGGTGGTCGACCCGGCACCATGCCACGCTGCGTGGCGCCCGGCTGATTATAGCCCTGATTATGAGTTGAAGGACGAACGATCGCACGCACGCGCAGGAATTTGAATTAATTTAAATGAATTTAAGTTAAAATTTTGTTAGCTTTTCATACTTTGACAGTGGCGCAATTTGCTTAATTTGTACGCAAGTTTTTCATTCACATTGTCTATAGAGCGTTAATATAGTATATATGCAATTATATGTATATATATATGTGTGTGTGTTAAAAATACGAGTACGAGTTATGTAAAGGAGCTAAATAGAAAGTAGCTGTTGGAAATCAAAAGACTATGGCTGATAGGTCAAAGGCAAGTACGAAGCTAAGTATTTGGAGTATATGTATAGTATTTTGGATAAGCGCTAGTTTATACTTGTATATGTGTATGTACGTATGTATGTATGTATGTTTGTACATGGCCGCTAACATGAACTGCTTTTATACACTAGTATTATTATTATTAGTTATTATACTTACATAGAGGCATATACATATTCACAGTTATCGTGGTTTGAATTTGAGTTTGTCATTTTGCTTACTAAACCTAAACTAGCGTTTGCTTCACTTTGCCTAAAACAACATGCAATCGACTCGACGTATACGCAATGTTACGATACCCCTTTACTTAATTGTATAGCAAAGTACATACTTAAGATACGATATAATTATTAAAAATAAATAAATTGAAGCGCTGCAACTAAAGTTGAACTAAAGAAGCTTTATACTTAAGCATTATATGTCAGGCTAACGTTAAGAGAGCGCATAAACTACTTTTATATATAAGTTATAATTCAAATGTATATAAGTAAGCTTAAACGAACACGTGTGTTTATAATTCTAGGCACTTAACTTAAACGTTTAAGTGTGTGTGTGGTGTGTGTGTGTGTTAGTGTTTAGTTGTATGTGTGTAGTATACGAATGCGTAGGTGAGAGATGTTGTTGAGTATCACTTACATTCTGCTGCACTTGAGTCTGTGTGGGTTTCGAGAAGAGGCCTCCGAGCAGGCCACCTAACAAACCAGAGCTTCCGTCGGCCTGTATCAGTTTCAGTTTCAAATCGTTGTTTGTTTTGCATTTGGTATTTCAGTATTGGTTTCATATAATGAAAATGAATATGTAACTTGTTTTGTTTAAAATTGTTCGGTAGTAGTTATCCTTAGTTAGCCGTTATACTTAAATTCAATTAATCTCATTAACTCAAATCATTTGCATTTTCATCTCATTTTGCATTAAGTCTCTAACGTAATTTAGTACATGCTAAGTATAAGTATAATTATTTTAAGTTTAAGTAAATAAAAGACAAGCAAAAATTTGCATACATTTGAATAGTAAACAAAGAATAACTTTACATACATACAAACTAGTTTAATTATCATAATTGCATCTTCATTTTTTTTATTTTGGGTTTCAGGGCTCATATCAATTGCTTTTGGGTTCTTATAGTTATATAATCGTAACTCTGGCAGTTCTTATTTTTTTCATTAATTTTGTGTGTGAATTTCTTTGTGCGATTGTATATAATATATTTAGTGTATGTATATAATGTGTTTACTTTGCAAAAGAAAGTAGAGAGGAGTTTTTATAGAGCGGCAATTCATAAAAGAAACTTTGTAGAGTTTGGAACAGATAAAAGGTTAGTTTTGTTTAATGTTAAGAAATGATAAGTAGTAGTTTGGGTTTTGCCATTCCATCGTAGATGGTGCGATTGCTATACATATATACAAATCATAATGGTATATGTATATATATAATAGTGTGTTATATAATTTCGAAAACTTAGGCCAATTGGAAAACATAAACAAACAAACACAAAAGGCAATGGAACGCAGTAGATATTTACATTCTGTTAAGGCTCGGCAACGGCAACAACTGTTAGAGGATGCCTGGCAAATGCACTAAACACACTAACCTGATGTCCTGGCTGGTTGGGACCGGGCTGTTGGCCCGGCTGCATGCCCTGCTGCTGTTGCATTTGATTGGGATCGTATTGCGATTGATCTTGTCCCATCATATGCTGCCCATGCTGCTGGCCCTGCATGCCCTGCATTTGCATTTGCTGCTGCTGGTTGTTGGGCATGCCGTGCGGTCCCTGCTGCTGCATTTGCTGACCCATGCCCACCATCTGATTTGGTCCCCGGCGAGCGACAGCATTGCGCACGGTGTCTGCTCAAGCAGAAATTGATAAATGTCGAGTCTTGTTGTTGATTTGCTTATTGATTAATTGCTACTCACTTGGTATCAATATGGGCGCGCTGTCCGCCGACTGTGAATCGCGTGATTTGGTGCGTATGGTGACGGCGCGAGGATTGAAGACGCCCAGCTTGCCAATGTCGATGAGTGCATGATCGCCGGTGGGCGAATTAATGTCGGTTACCTTTTTACCATCGGCGTACACAGCATAGCCGGTTACAGGCCCCGTTGCGGTGGGTCTGTTAACCGGCTGCCATGTCACCAGAATGGTACCATCTTGAGGGCCAGCCTCAAGCTGGATCTCCTGCGGCGGATCGGGCAGACCCTTGGTCAGTGTGCGGAAATCGGCATAAGCGCCAGGCGCCTCCTCCTGCCCCGGCCTGCCCGGCGTCTGCGGCGTATGCTGGCCGACCGCGCGCAAATGCTTGGCGCGCACAGTCACCCGATATTGAGTGCTGGGCGCGAGACCTGTAATCGTATGCCTATACATGCCCGGCTTGACGGTGCGCACCTCCACATTATTCACACACACCACATGCTGGTGGTTGGAGTTGGCCGGCAGCCATGAGATGACCGCCGAGGAACACGTTATGTGCGAGGCGCGCACCGCTGAGGGCCCCAAATGCGAGGTGTCTCGCCCGATGATCATGGTGCAGGCGGCGTCCCTAGAAGTCTGACGAGTCTGTGTAACGCTGCGCACGCTAATGCGATGCGGCTAAAAAGAGAAAACGAGAGATTAGTGAGCTTGGATGCTTGGATTTGATTGCTCTGCTTACCCGCGTGGAGTCGACGCCCTCGATCAGAGCGCGTGTGCGTTCGTTGGCCTTCACAGTGACCTTGAGCACGCCATCCACATAGACATGATAGCTGTCGATGAGATTATAGCCCACGGGCTCTGGCGGTGACCAGCCAATGAGCACGCTCTTGTTCAGCTGACGTTCCAGCGTCAAGTGCTTAGGAGCTGGAACTAAGCAACAAGCAAAGCATTAGTTAGTATAAGTAATATATAGCGAGGCGTGCTCTAACTCTAGCTCTAGTTGCAGTGCATTAACTACTTAGAATCTCAACTCATGCTCACGTTTGCCATTTGTTTGTCATGCATTTGTAATATGGCCACAAAAATCAAAATATTAAACAATTCAATATACAAATATATGGCTGCTTATGTGCTAGTTACCATTGTCGCTAATATCATCCTGATCGTGCTCCAGATCGGTGTGCGTCTCACTCAAACGTGCCAGATCCTCGTGCGTGTGTGTGAGCAATGGGTTGTGCGGCGGCAAGGAAGGCAGCGACGTTGTGTCGCACTGCATGGAACCATCTTCGGCGTCCCGCAAGGTCGAAAGCACCGCTTGATGGAATTCCAGCAGATCATCGCCTGCAAAAGCAAACAAATTAGCACAAGCGCTCAAATGTATGCTATGCTAAAGTGTACTTACCCACAAGTCGCTGCACAAAGGAAGCGGGCACCAGGCCGCGTCGCCCGTCCAGTAGCTCCGCATCCAGATAGCCACCCTGTGGCTCGCCGCTGGTCCACACCAGCAAATAGTCGCCGGCACACAGCGACAGCTCACCCTCAGCCTCTCTGCAAGCAAAACAATATATTTTGCATTCATTTAGTATATATTAATGGTACTTACTCTGGCGGATCGTAGGGAAAACGTGCTATGAACACGCAGCAGCGTCCTTTGCCTGGTATATCCAACATGTCCACCTGCGGTTCGCTGGCGCCATTCAGGCCATGATTGCGTGCTGCAAGTGCCACAAAATCTTTGAAAATTATGCAAAAGTTCTTTACCCCAACACTGCTTACTATCCAATTCGAGTGCGCCCAGCGCTAAGCCGCTGCGATTGTGCATCATGGCAGCGCCAAGGCCATCGGTGAACTCGTCCAGACCCCAGCTGCTGTGCTGCATCGGAATGGGTGAGCAGGGCGAGCTGCGATTGCCGTAACGTGCCAGTGGTATATCAATCTCGTCCAGCATCTTCATCTTCGACGCCTGACGCAGCGCAGCGGATGTAAACGGATACGAAGCACTCGAGGCAGCATCCATAAACGGCGGCCCATACGAACTACCCAAAGCGCCAGCAGCGCCTGCGCTCAAGCCATACAGCGAAGTGGCGCCCGTAATGCCAGCGCCAGCTGGTCCCAGACCCAGCAACGCGCTCGTATCCAGCATATTCATATTGCCCATGGTGGGATGGCCCAGCGAGGAGCCGACGCCAACGCCGCCGCCGCCACTCAGACCCAAGGCCGAGTAGCTAGTGGAGCCGCCAGGCGGCAAGTTATGCGAGTTCAGTGACAGGAGCGGCATGGTTGTGCTCTGTAAATTGTACAGTTGTATTGTTCCACGCTACTCGTTTCAAATTTTCAATTTCAAGTGCATTATTCCAATATAATGATCATATAATTGGTGTTGTTGTTTCAATTTGTGTATTGTTGTTGTTATTGTTTTTTTTTTGGTAGTTAGGTAAGGTTAGTTGTACATACAAATAGTTGTGGATTAGGCACACATACACACACAGACAGAAAAACACGCACACACACATATATAAATATATTTATATTAATAGAGTTAAGCCGCAAGTTTGCGTATTTAAGTTATAGTACAGTTCATTATACAAAGAGAGAAGAGAACAAAGAGAAAGAAAGAGAGCAGAGAGAGCACATAAAATGGGGGAAAAAAGATCACAGAGTACACGTTTATTGGTCAAGAAGTCAAGAAGTCGGTTAAAAGGCCAGCTAGTAATTCTTTTTACAGCGCTATGAACAATGAACATATATAGTATATATATATAGTAAAAATGAATAGATCACTAAACATGTTATTGGTGGTGAAGGTGAAGGCGACGACAAAAGCTGCTTGAAACCACATGCTTTATGAACTGAAGCGGCTGTTATCATAGCCACTGATAAGAAGTAAGTACTTTCGATCTTTTTTATTTATTGTTTGTGACAGAGAAACAGCGAAAACGGCAAGCTTCGAGTCTTGAAACTAGAAAACTTTTGGGTTTATTTTAATACTATACTTAGTATGTATATGAGTTTTATATATATGTATGCATGTCAGTATGAGTGAGTGAAGAAAACTAATTATATATAATAATTATTTACAGTAGGTGTACAATATATTTATAAAGCTGTCAAGCTATTGCTGCTGCTATTGAAAATATTAAACACTTGTAGGCGCAACGTTTTTGTACAATATTATTAAGTGTGTTCCATATAATCAATGACTCAATCAATAGCTTGACAGCTCTATTATTCAGATAAGTAATTATTAATGTTTACAAAAAACGTGCAGCATAAGTATGAAATGAATATGATATTTACTATAATTGATTAACATTTAGTTTCAACTTGGTTAGTAACTTGTATATGTATGTATGCATGTATGTAACTATGTCTGTGATGTAATGTGTGATGTAATTATTTTCAATAATGAAACTACAACAAAGCACATTAGTTTATAAATAAATATGTGATTTACACTGCATTTACTTCGTGCCAGCTTCTTGTTGCTATAACGCGAGCACTTGATGGATGATCAACGAAATGAACAAGTTAACAAGTTTAATATTTGCTAGTTTTTGGTTTTTTGTTTTTGCATAAAAAGCATGACGATCACCAAGGTGGATGCCAAACAAGCCATTTCATATGCCAAGGCTCTCAAATTTTATGTAATTTGCTTTGCAATTTAGCTCAAGAAGCTCAAGCGTTTTGGTTTGCTAATTGCTAATTATTAATAGTTAATTGTAAATTGATTGATTGATTGATTGTTGCTGGTATGTAGTTCATTGCAATTGAAAATATTTGTTTACCTGACTTAATGCCGTTGGCATAGCCTTCATCGTGTGCATATTTACCGGCAATGGTGGAATGCCAGACATTCCACTTGTTCCACTCAGCAGCTTCTCAACGGAGCTCTGACCCATGCCGCCGCCGCCGCCTCCATAGCCCGCGGCGTTCAGTGATTGTATGGCATGACTGCTCAGACTGGAGGATATGCCGCTGATTGAGTTGGGCATCAGCGTTGATATGGATGAGAGACCGCCACCACCAGCGCCAGCAATGGCAGCGGCATGAGCAGCCGCTGCAGCGCTCTGGGAGCAAACGCTGGTGCCGCTCAAGCTGTTGCTGGCACCATTGGCCAGTGTGGAGGCCAATGAGTGCGGCAGGCTTGAGTAGCCGGACGACAGAGCCGAGACGCCGCCGCCAGAGGCTCCACCTAGCACGGCTCGCTTATAACGATTCAGTTCGTCCTCAAGTTCTGTAAGCAAAACAGTTTTGTAGGCATTGCTTATCAAGCAGTTTGAAATTGATTGCTTACCGCTCTTTGATATGCTTCTAAATTCGCTATTCTGGCTCATCATGGAACTGTGCGGCAATTGGGACATGCTGGCGCTGGCCGAGGTGCGCGGCTGCTCCAACTCGGCTAAGACGCGATTATCCTGCAAGCAAATTAAATGGGAATTAATCGATAACTCAGCAGTCTTTGACTTTTATATTGACAACTCGACTCGACGCCCATGCCAACTGTCATTGGCAGCAAATTTGGTTGAAGTCAGCCAGGGAAAAGTACAAAATTTAACGTTTATGCTTATGACCAAAATGGAACACGCTTTAAACTGTTTGATAATCAGAGCACAGAAGCTCTCGGGCAATCTGAGCGAAATGCTAACCAAGTCGTCGCATCTCATCGATGTCAGCCAGACCATTGACCAGCAGATTATTGACTCTTGCGGCACACGCGACGATCAGCTGCTAAAGAATCTGGTCAAGTACTGCGATGACGAGGAGCGTTTGCAGATGCTGCTCGAGAATGTGGAACTCAAGGATACGGTGAACGAGTACAAGGCGGGCGTGGAGCAGATACGCAAAAAGTACAAAGAGCATTGCGAGACAGACATACTGCATCAGAGTCGCTGCTTGCGGGACAAGTATATCAATGGCTTGCATGGCATTGTGAAGAGTCTGGAGTTGCGCATGGATGAAATGGCCGATGCCATGATGTTGAGCTTGAGTCTGGAGGAGCAGAGCAGCGGTGAGAATCAGCGCATTATCAAGCAGCTGAGTGAGGCGAATGCCAAGCTGCGCCAGCAGCTGCAAATTGGCATTGGCGATGGCAAGAGTGTATTTCATCAAGGATTGCCGCCGCAAAGCGAGTCGGGCACACAAATCGAGGCTGGTGATGTGCTGTCCGAGGAGTCGGACTCTTGCAGCTTGACCAGCATTGATAGCTTCATGACCTGCCTATCTTCGGGCTGTGAGTCGCAGTTGGCGCTAAACATGTCGGTCAGCGAGCTGGACGTAAGCAACTTTATCGAGCAAGCGCTAGGCGAAGAGCAGTCAACAGATAATGAGTTCTCCACTTAGTTGTTATTGTTGTAGGTTGTTGTTGTATCAAATTAAAATCATCATAGGCACACACTCTCACTCTCACGCTCACTTTGTCGCACTTACCTGTTCAATCTTGGCCATAATGATATCAATCTCAGTGCCTTGGTCCTGCTGACTGATTGTCGGTGCCCATGTTACGGTGGAGCTGCTCGCCGAGGTTGGTATGCTGGCGCCCATGCTGGCAGCCAATGCCGCTGCCGAGGCCGCTGATGCTGCTGATGCTGAAGATATTGCTGATGTCGCATTAGGAATATGGCCCATATTACTGCCAGCTGAGCGATTTGCTTTGGCCTTAAGCGCAGCGGTTAGCTCAATTTGCAGCTCCTCGCAGTGCACATTCTCCAGCGCCACCTGTAAACCGAAATGCAATTAGCACTTAATTGAGTTGAGTTGAGTTGAGTTGAGCGTTGTGTTCTGCTCAGTTATGCGCACCTTTTTTTCCAGCTCACGGGCGCGCGACTGCAGATTCTCGACGGCCTCGGTGTCGGGACGCGCACTTTGGCTTAAATTGCGTATTTGTGCCAGAGTTTCCTGCATGGCGGCGCATAAAATGAAACGCAACGGAACGTTAATTGCCAACAGTTAAAGTGTTTAGGGTGGGGACAAGGGCAAGGGCTCACCTGATGCGCTCGCTCGATTTCTGTGCGTCGCATTTCCGCATCGCGTAGCTGCAAACTCAGCGAGTCCAGCATACTATTTGGCGCTACGCCGGCGGCAACGGCAGCGGCCGCCGACTGATGATGGTGCATCGATTCGTACGGCATGCTGCGGCTGCCCCACTGACGACTGCTGCAATCAGAAAACAATATCAAGCACTCTGCTTATAAATCACGCCCTAAGGCGCTCTGCACACAACGTGCGGCTGCTTTTTATTTATTTATTTATACGCTGAAATGGGTCAACTGGTTTTCTTGGCTGGGCGCTTGCAACTTCGTTGGCAGCATGTGTGTGCACTTTGAACTTTGAACTTTTGGGTTAATTACAACTGTGACCGCATTTAGAGGCCGAAAACACAATAAAGTGCCAAAGTGTTGTTCATTTACAATATCACGCATACGTCACGTCGCCAGTTACTGCTACTGCTACTGCTACGGCTACTAATGCAAATGTTGTGTACTTGCTTTAATATGCAGACACTTTCACTTGTGCCATGCCCAAGCAATTGATTTCACTGTCTGCCATGGCTAACACACACACCCCCAACACAGGCAGACACATTGCACATTGCATTACTCATACGCATAGTAATTTTCACAAGGTTGCAAGCTAAATACACTACAGTTACGTTATGTTTAAACTATTACAAAGTATACTTCAGCTGTTGATTATATGTATTTATTATTTAAACTATTGCTGCAATTATATTTATAGCCAAGCTGCATATTAAAACAAAGTTGTATGGACTCAATTCGATTCGAGAGTATTGCAAATCAGCGCCAGTTTGTCTAGACAGACACACAAGCCTGTGTGTGTGTGTGTGTGTATTGGCCAACTATAGCCACTGCTTATTGCTGTCAAGCCTTAGTTAAGCCTGCATGTTATACGCTTGTTAATTGCTTGTAGTCCAAAAGGCTTTTTGCCTTTTTAATACTTTGATGAAATCGCTGCGAAAATTCAATTTGCTGCAACTTTACAAAGTGCCAGTGCTATTGATATACGCAAAAGGCATGTAAAGGCCAGCAAGCCCACACACACACACACGCACACACACATAAGTACACATACAAGCTCGCCGCATTTTCGTATGAGCTTGCTGACATTTAAAAAGCAATGACAGTTTTCATCCTGCTGCTGCTGCTGCTGCGGTGCACGCCCACATTGTGGGCGTTGATGTCAGTGTCCAGCGGGAGGGCATTAATATTTACTTGATGCCCTTCTGTGCAAAGCACTGGCCATCAAACTGCAGCTCAGGCGCGTTTATAGCACAGACTATTAAATTAAAAGTTTTGCTTATATGCGTGAACACATAACTTTTTGTTTTATATGAGCTTTTAAGTCAATTTAGTTGTTTAATTAAAATCACCTTTTGCTTTGCACTTAACTTTTAACCAACTGCAAGTTTATATGTAAATTTTTATATTTAACTGCAGCAATTGAAAATTAAACGTCTGTGCAGGTCAACGCAGCGCGAAGAAATGCGAAGGCGAAGTAGCTACAGCAACAGCAAATGCCACTGCGACTGCGACAGCGACAGCGATTGGGAGCTGCTTCTCATTACGGCCACTAGTTGCTGTTATGCATTGCGCTCTGAGAATTACAACTGCAGAGCGCGTACAACAGCAACAATGTCCGTTTATTGCTTTGCCCTCTTACTGCAAATGTATGCACAGCAATTTGAATGTGCGAGCAAGACAACTGCATTAACTCTCTGCTGCTGCTGCTGCTTGCGCGTCAGTTACAGTTAGCGTGAGCGTAAGCCCGCGCGCTCGCTCTCTCTCTTTTCGACTGTCGCCTGAGTAAATTTCCCTACTGCTCCTGTAGTTTAACAGCGCTAGCGCATGCGCTCTCTATGTGCTGTTAACAGCGACTTAACAGCAGCGCGTGCTCTGGTTTTTTTTTTGCTTTTTGGCATAGCTCACAAATGTGAACCGCAATGTTTGATTCACATGCCATGCTATAATGTATGTAGTACAAATGTAATTATGAGGTAGGCGTTAAATCTCGCGTTTCAAACATGTGTGTGTATGTGTGTGGGAGTTAAGGTCGCTCGCTGCATTTAATTTCAAAACGCGTGTGTGGCTTTTCGCACGCTATACATTTTTGTAATTGTTTTGCAATTGAAAACTGTTAAATGCACAATTAAAGCTTCGGTCAACAGCATCGCCAGCAGCTTAAAATTTTAATGAGTTTCCCAAAGTGCAGATTAGCCAAACAATTTTGCAGTCGCTCTTACGCTCTCTCGCTCGTTTACGCTCTCTATTCCTTGTTTGTTCAATTCACATTGAATGTAGGTTGCGGCCTGGCACTTCTTTGTAGTCTATTAACCTAATTTTTGGTTAGCATTGTGGCCATTAGAGTAAATTAAATGTAACATTTACCAGTCAGTCAGTCAGTGTGTGTGTTTTTTTAATTGTAATGAATGTGTATGTCGCATACATGTCGTATGCGCAATTTTGATGAATGCCCACACACAAACGCACAGACAGACACTCGACACAGCACTGGCAATGGCCGAGGATACTGGGTCATTAAACTTTGCCTTGCGCCAACTAGAAAGTAATTTAAAAAGTTTTCTTTGGTTTTTGGCGCGTCAACTTGCAACATTGAAGTAAACTAACAAGCTCTGCAACTGGCAAGTGGCAATGCAACTTACAACGCCAAAGTTTTGTCAAAAAACTAGCGAAAAAACGCAATTAATTTGCATATGACATGAGAGTTGTAGTGCCTGCCCAAGTTGACTTCAAATTACATTTTTGCAGCTGCTAAGTGCTGATAACAATTTCATAGCATACTTTATGGGGCAAGTGAAATGCACTTCAATTGTGCCATTTAGTGAAACAATTACTCGCAATTAACACTAATTACTCAAGCATCATTGATTAAATAACTCTTGAAAGCATTTCCGTTTACTACGTGTGTAATTACTTTTTCGTCAGCTAAATTGAAAAGTTCACTATCCTCAAGTTAGTTTGACCCCATTTCTAAAAAAGGCACACAAAAAACGAAGGAAATGAAACCATACTAAAAAAAACTTATACAAAAACTATTTTTGCCTATTTATAGCAAACCACAAGCCAACACACACACACAAATACAAAGCTGTGGCTGGGATGCGCTACGCTCAGAGTAGTCAAGCTACTGTATAAAAAGTTACTTGATTATTGAGTCTGATGTTCATGAGATATTGACTGATTGCCATATGTCAAAATTGCGTATGCTGAACCATTAATTTGAGCGTCAATCAATAAGCAAAAAAAATTAGAAACAAACAAAATTTGTTATCAATGCGTGACTTTGTGTCGTTGCATTTGGCAGCCAAGTAAAAATATATAAATACATACAGTTGCAAAAAAAAAAATGAGCAGGAAGTGAAAAAATGATATATCCAAAAATAGTTGTTACAGCAGATGGGCACAGTTGACAGCGCTGTTGTTGTCATTACTGTTTACACACACGCATACAAAGAAACGCACACACACACACACACACTTTGTGCGCTAACTGCGAGTGACACAAGACAACCGCATGACAAACAAACACCTGCTCCAACCGCTCGTTTAATCACACACACACACACATTCGCTCTCGCTTACACACTCACTCTCTGCTTTGTGTGTGTATGTGTGTGTGTGTGAGTAGGAGGCTTTGGCTGTTACGCACGCAGCAGCAGCAGCAAATAACTTGTATGCCTCCCACGTTTACAGTGTTAGTGCTGCTGCTGCTTTGGTTGCTGCTGTTGTTGTTGTTGCTGTTGCTTCTACTGCTGTGGCCAAGTGTTAAAACCGCCCCCGTAAGCAAAACGTGGGCTCTTTTTTTTCATTTATCTTCTGCTGGCGCTGCTATCATGGTTACTGCGGCTATGAATATGAAACTCACACACGCACACATACAAACACACACACTCACTATCATTGTGCTGCTCAGACCCCCAAAATGCTGCGTTGCTCCAGTTCCAACACACTCACACACACATACATATGCGTATAGAAAAGTATGTGCGCGCGCGCTGCTTTGCACAAATGCAGTTTATATGTTAACCTATAGTTATATATATATGTATTTATGCATATCATTTAATATTAGTACGCTTGGAGCTAATAAGCATTTTGCACTTGTATTGGCATTGCCTAAAGGCGGGCTCTAGTTGTAACTGTAACTGTATATGTATGCGTGTGTTTGTAATTTTACGTTGGGTTTTTTTTTTATTTCATTTATCGTTTCATCGATATGGCACTGCCGAAGTGTCAGTTGCAATCGCTTACACTTTTACTTTTCACAATTTGCCTCTTTAGCTTTTTTTTTTTTTTTTGCACTTGACTGTTAAAACAGTAATTTTAATCGCACACGCGCTTACATTATATTTGTTTTATTTTTACTTCATTTTATGGCATATATTTTGATTTATATATAAGCATTTACATGCCCCAGTAAACGAGCTGCGCGTTGTAGGAAAAACAATTTTTCCCATTTGGTGTACAGCGAAATTTTTTTTTTTTTCGTGAGCGCGCCTTCGTTTTTCAGCAAACCGTCCTGTATTCTCGTTATTTGCTTGTATAACTTTTTGTTTTACATATAGGTATTATATATATTTTGTTTATAACATTTAAGCGTAAATGGGGAACATTAAGCGAACCTTTTTGCTGCTGCTTCTTGATTTTTCACAGGTGCTGCTAAATTTTCAGGTCGCCTTTTTCCACAACAACTTCCACGTTAGCGTTAAAGAATTTACATAAATGCATAGAGTTAACACTAGTTAACGTACTTTTAAAATTTACATAATATACAACGCGCTTTGTTTTATTTATTTATTATATTTTTAACTAAATACTAGGTTTAGAAAAAAATGTATTTGTAACTTTAGTTTTGTCAAGCAGTTGGACTTAAATGCGAAAAAACCGAAAGTGGGTCGCGCTGCTCGGCTGGTTTGTACTCTGATTTCTATCCAACTGCCTGCCCAGTATGGCCCAGTGTGAAAACGAATCGATTTTTCTGTCAAATGACACTGAAAAACTGGGCAATATTCTCCGAGATGTGCCTCTCTCCTTTGGGGTTGCAAATGCTAACATGCTGTTAATTTTAACATGGCCTTAACAGTGCGCTGCAGCGGATCGTAGCGAAAGGGGAAATTCTAATTTGGCATTTAAATACATTTATTTGTCGTTTTTATTTATTTTTCTATAACTACAATTAAATTTTTTTTGGCTTTGCTTTTTTGTGTTTTTTTTTTCTCATATAACATTTATTAAAAATAAAATAATTTTTTTTTATTATGTTTACTAGCAATGTTTACGATCTACTGTCTTTCAGTTTTGTTTTCTTATTTCCTTCGCTTCAAGTCGAACATATTAAGTGTATAGTTTTGAAATTTCAAACTCTAACAATTAAAAACAGTTAAAAATTCAATTTTATGGTTTAGCTTCTCATCCATAGTACATTTTGTAGTTTTTGTTTTTTGTATTTTTTATTAACATTAAATTTATGTTTTTGTTCTTTCTAAATTAATCCAAATCAAATAGTATGGTGTTTAACAGAAAACGCTTGAATTATTTACAATAAATTGTAAACAAATACAAATCATACACAATTGACAGAATAGGAAAATAAATCATTTGATTATCTGTGTGCTTGTGTGTGTGTAATTATAGCTTTGTTCAGCTCTTGCATTTTGTATTTTTAGTAGTGATTACAAATATTTAAATATATATTTATATATGTATGCGTGATAGAACTATTTATCGTTACAGTTTATAATAAAACAGATTTTGTATTTGCAGCGCTCGGCTTCTGATGTGCTTTTCATTACCAATTGTGTTCCTCGCTTATTTGTATTTGTTATCATTTTTTTTTATTGTGTTGAATAAACTGTTAGTTAAACATAAAATTAAAATGCCACTAAGTTTTGCATTAATCAAAACATTTAATTTTCTACTCGCATTTACTCTTAACTGTCAGCATTATTTGATTCGTTTGCCTTATTAAAAAAAGTGCACTTATGAATACTGCATTAGGCCTGAAAATAGACAAAAAAGATAATGACAATTTCAATTAGTCCATCAAAGTCAAAGTCAGGTAATATAGTATAGAGAAAGGACTCATGCAATTGAACTAATTGGTTCAATTAAGCCTAATCGATAGCAATTTGCAATTACCAAGGATAGACCCTTCACCCAATCGTCGCAATGCGTAGTTGATTTAAAATAGAGTTGAATAGTACTGTTCACAATAGTTCAATTTGTTCGTTAGTTTTGAAATTTTGTGTTTTAATGTCCAAATAGATATAATCAGTTCATTCAGCAAAATTCAATCACTGAACTACAACAAAAATGTAATTTGAATTGCAAAACGTGTGCAACGACTAAAAAACCCGTTAACTAATAAACTTAAGGCAACGCAGTCATCGGCACGCCAATGCGATGACATCATACGCGTTTAGACGATAAGAGTTTAGATAGCTGGAATTTCGCACGCTCTGGCTTTAATACTATTTTAAGAAAATGTTTGAGTGACTTACTGTCCTTCCTTGAAGTATTCCTTCAGCGTTGTACTGAACTTCTTAGAATATTTGACAAACTCCTTCTTTCGCTGCTCCACAGCCTGCTTGCCCGAGACGCCCGGAATAAACGAACCAATTTCGTTGACCACATCGAGCAGTTTCTTTATGGCGCTGGCAATTTCCCTGATAAAAGGTCAATCAATTCAGTTAGTTGCTCAGACAAAAATTTCCAAAGGACAACTTACTTGATGGTCTCAAGGAAAGTCTTGCGATCGTTAATTTCATCCGGTATGCGACTGAGTATGACTTTCAGTGCCACCGACTTGCGATTTAGTTCTTGGAACGGCTCCTCAGTACGTGTCAAGCGATATTCATTAACTGCGCAAAAAGTAAACGTAATGATTATAAACACTTAACAGGTATAAGCTTTAACTTACGATCTGCTTCCGTGATGTTGCCCTGCAAACGCAAGACGGCCTCATTAAGGTTGACATTAAGATCGGCGCGTCGCACGATCGACGCAACGAGGTCATAGCAGAAGCCCGGATTGTTCTGCTCCGATTTTAGTATGGCTGAGCGCAATGACTGTGCCGCGCCAACATCGCGTCGCTCGAGCTGTAAACAATATATGTTTACGCAACATTTTTATTAAAACTGGGACAGCCAGAGATATGCTTCATGCCCCGCCCCCGCTGACATTCGTTCAGCGTCTTGGCCAACGACTTACCTGTGTGAAAATAGGCCTCAGTATAATGGGCAGAACGAGAGACGAAGTTGGCTCACGTTCGCCCATTGTCATTTTCGTTGTGTCGTGTGCGTATTCTTTATGGGATTATGCCTTTTACAGCAATTGTTGCATCCTACCCGTTGCCCGTAATTTTAGTGCGTTTACTTGATTTATACAAATTAAATTAAGAAATTAACAATAACTCACAACAAAATGGACACAGTGTTGCCATAGAGTTGAGCGATATTTTACTTACTCGTTACCTATCGGAAGTACCTCCACGAACAATATATATCGCGACAGAAAGGTCACGTATGCAAAAAGTGCTATAGCAATAAAACTTTACGTTTTCTGATCTTGTGATCTTACCGCGAATTACACACGCTACGCCAAGTTACGAATGAGCAGGCATTGTAATCGGTATTTTCACTCTAACACCTTGCGATACTATCGATATCGATAAGCAACTGTCAGCTGACAGGCCACAAGCGTGTTGCCAGAATATCCAAAGCTATTTGTGTGTGCGTGCTTGTGTGTGTGTGTGCGTGTGTGTATTGTTGTTCAGCAAATGTGTGTTTGCCATTTTTACAATTTATAGCGTAAGCCGAATTATTGTGATAGTGCGCCGGGTAGCAAAGACTCGTCTAACGGGATGACGTCCACGTCCACAAGCAATCTGGCCGAAGTTGTACGCCATTACCAGCGTTCCATTGAACGCAACAGCCACGGCGAGGATGAGACACGCGTAAGTTTTTCTCCCATACTGCAGACATTGGGAAAGCACTGTGACAAAGCTGTTTCAGCCACTTGTGTAATTTCCCCATGCAATCTAACAGCAAGTTTCTTGCTTTCTGCAAAGAACCAACATTTACTTACACAATGCATTACATATAATTTGTGTCTGCATATATACATATTTACATAAATCCCCCTCCACCATATGCTTCCGTTATTTACCTTGCTATACTGTTTACCTACGTACATACATATACATAGACAATCAGTCTGGTTGTGTGTGTGTGTCTCTTTTTGAGCATTGACCTTTATTATTTAGTGTGCCCATTAATCTATACCTGCTGCTTAATCTGCTCACTACCTGCCCTCACAGCTGATGCACTGCATCACAAAGCTATTTAACCTGCCCATCAAATTCGAGCATCTGCAGGAGACGGGGATTGGAAAAACGGTTAATGCGCTACGCAAGATTAACGGCGAGGTCGGCGTTGCTGCTAAGACTCTAGTTACAAAATGGAAAGCAATGGTTGCAGCTGCAGAGGAGCCCGCATTAGCAACAACAACTAGCAGCAGCCACGAAGAAGACTCAAGCAGATCGAACGGACAACGCTCCAGTGAAGAGGATCAAGATCAAGAGAACAAAGGCGGTAATTCCTCAGGAGTCGAAGAGTCCCGACACAGGCACAAATCCAAGCATGATGAGCGGCATTCAAGATCCAGCAAACCTACCAGCAGCAGTAGCAGTAAAAGCCACAGCTCACACTCAAAGAGCAGATCGGAGAGCAGCCACAAGAAGCATAAGAGTAACAATCACGATAAAGAGCATAAGGAGCAAAAAACTAGCAGAGAACAGCATCACAAGTCTAAAGAATCCAACGACGTGGCTGCGGTAAAACCCAGCAGCAGTCATAAAAGCAGCACTGAGAATGGCAAACATCACCATCATAGCTCTCACAGCAAGTCCAAGCATGAGAAAAGCAAAGAGGCAAGCCTAATTACTTAAACTGTTACCACAACGAGCTAATTTTTTATTTTTCGATTAGGTCAAGACCGAAAAGGATGAAAAGCCCATCAAAGAAAAGTCAGACAAACATAAGTCTTCCCATAAATCAACGAAGCGCTCACGCAGTCCACAACCAGTAGATGCAAGCTCGCCGAAAACAAAAATACCAAAAATAAAAGTTGAGCCAAAAGAAGAACCAGCTTCAGCTGATGAATTTGATTCCAGCTTGGGTGCCAACTTTGGTGATGTGCTGGGCATGCTTAATATGCCCATCAGCAGCAAGAAAATATCTACCAAACTCAGGTCACCCCACAAGCCTTCACAACAATCCACATCAAACAACAATGGAGCCTCCAGCTCCACTGTGCTTAAACGCACGCACGCTATAAGCAACGGCAGCAAGCATACAAGCACAAAAGTAAGTAAAAAGAATAAATATTAAGAAATTTATTAAGTTGACTTTTGGCTATTGCAGAAGCCTGAATTGCTTGCACCCACCGCCAAACTAGAGCCCTTGGATCCCAGCATTGCATTGGAACTCCCTACTATATCTAATAATTACAAGCCCATGCCGCTTAATCAAACTGTGATGGATGTAGTTTTTAATCAGGGACAAGGTAGTAGCAGTACCCATCGCATGCCACGTAACTTTAATGAATCGGAAGCGCTGGCAGCAGGCATTTCGTCTAAAACAATGCGGTGCGTTTCAAAAATTTAATTTTAATTAAAGTGTAACTTAAACTTTCCTTCTGCAGAACCAAAATCTACTCAGGTGTTAGAACAGGACAAATTTTACAAGTGCCTTCATTATTTGATTTATGCGTACGTGTGCTGCAAAAGAACATTGATGGTATGGCCTTGGCACTGTTTATAAAGAAAGCAGGTTAATTAATTGTTTGTATTGCAGCTTTGGAATACACAGGGGGCGTGCCCTTTGAGGTGTTGCGACCAGTGCTGGAACGTGCTACGCCATATCAGTTGCTCAATGTTGAAGAATATAATCCGTATTTGATGGAAGACAGCGATGGACTGTGGCAACAACATGTACAGCGACACTGTCGCAGTCAGCGCAGAGAGGAAATGGAAACATGGCGTGAAATGTTTTTGGTATTTAAAAATTAAACAATTGCCAAATCAAAGTTTATTCAACTTTTTGTCCAAATAATAGCGCTGCGAGGAGGAGAAGGAACGCAAGCTAAGCAATCTTGCCGAAAGCATCAAGGCCTCCCAAAAAATAACCGAAGCGCCTGTGCGTAAAACACAATTAGCGTTTGTAGACTCTATGGTGAAACCACCTCGCAATGTGCAACGCAAACAGGAGCAATATGGCACCAATCGCAAGCTGATAGCCACGCCAGCGGCGCGCGTTGCAGCCTTGTCTAGTGTTACGCCAAATGCAGCCAAAGTGGGCGATGCTAGACTGCGTGTTATAGGCGCAACACGTGACCACGCGCAGGTTGGATCTGTAATGCGTTCCAAGAAAGCTCCTTTAATGGCTAAAACTTTGCAGTTCATGCGCCGCAAGCGCTAGCACACGTCAATTTATATACAATCAATATACTCATTTTAATAGCAACTGGGAAGATTAGTAGCAGGACTTCCAATTTATATACACCTATAAATTATTCGCGGACGTTGGAAGAGCTAAATGAGAAACACCTACTCTAGCTCCGATTACTTTTAGTTATTCATCCACATTTATATACATATATTAAGTAAAAACTTCGAATAGTCTAGTTTTGTCCTAAAATATTCATATATCCAAATTTGTATACTTATTCTCAACTAATTGTTTGTGAGTCACATACATTATAAAAACGTATGAGTAGATTAGGGTTATCCTCAAATATTTCGTACATTTCAAATTGTAAACTTATTCTCAACTAATTGTTTGTATGTGAGATACATTCATTTTACTTTAAGTTTAAAAAAATTGTGTTTTGTTTTAATGGGCTGTGTGAGTGTCCAAAATTTTGTTCGTTCAATTATGTTTAGCAATTATATAGGCTTCATAATCAATTGCGTTTCATTATTATTATTTAATATTTATACTTTTTAAGCTGATGCAAAATACTTTAGTTGGCAAATAACTTTTTGTAACATCACATATACAAAAGCAAATATATATACCTAAATATCTATTTTAAAATTTGTTAAAAATTGTAAACAAAAAAGCAAACACGTTGATCAATTTGATAGTAACAGTAATACTTATTATAGAGAGACTTATTACAAATAAATTATTTTAAAAACAAATGCAAATTCAGTTATGTTTTTTAAGTGCCTATGCAATAAAGCGTTTTGCTACGTCCATAGTAAACATCGATCAAGCGCTGGCAGGAACTATTCATAGTTAACAGACGATTCGTTGTAGCTGACGATGATGAAGATGATGAGTAGCTGCTGCTATCACTGTAAAAAGCAAAAAGCAATCAAATAGAGTAAAGGAAAAGATTATTAAAAAATTTTACCTCATGGTCGTTAATTTCTTAACGTCCCAAAGTCTTAGACTGCCATCAGTGCAGACTGTGGCCAATTGTTGACTTTGCGTACTCCAGGCTACAGAGCTAACGCTAGCAGTATGATCCTTAAGCTCGCAGAGCTGTGCACCAGCCGCCAAGTCAAAAATACGCACCTTTGACTCGTCACCGGCAGCGGCCAGCATTTTGCCATCGCTACTAAAAGCTAGACTAGTAACAGCTTGTTTGCAATCGGCAAACACGCGCATAAGTTTGCCACTAGTTGTGCACCATAGACGAACTGAATGATCCGCTGAGCCTGTGGCCAAATAATTGCCATTGGGATGAAAGCGTATGCACTGCCAAATCAAATAAATTAGTAATAATCCGATTGAACGTTATGTAAGTCACTCACCTCAACATCTTGGGTATGCCCAGCATATATGATGAGTGCATGTTCGCGCTCCAAGCTCCAGAGGCGTGCACTCAAGTCCTTTGAGCCTGTCACAACATATTGACCTAAGGGACTCTCATCCAAGCACCAGATGGGATAATTATGACTGCGATAAATGGCAGCACATTCCAAATTACTGGCACGCCAGCAGCGAAAGGTACAGTCCTTCGAAGCGCTATAGAACACAGGATAATGAGCTGAAAAACGCACAGTGGTGACACCGCTGGTATGGCCACGCAGCATCAAGCCGCCATACTCATTGCTACAAAATAAATTTAATTAAAATCTACTTCAAATATGTTTGGTGTTATACTTACAATGAGTTGTCTGCATATTTGGTGCGCTGCTGCTCCTCGCTGTAGGGTGATTCCTCATCGCTTTCCAGCTCCTCATCTGAGCAATTGTTTAGCTCCCAGGAGCATTGTGCCCGCGACGCCAGTCTATAAAAGCTTTTGCCTTGACAACTTTGCTGATTTAGCTGCCAGATCTGTACGGCAGAGTTATCAAAGCCCGCCAGCATATGACACTCGCTTGCATCCAAATGCGTTGAGCTGAGTCCACGTGAGCGTTCGTTGATTTTGTAGAAACGTGGCATTTCCACTTGTGCTTTCAGTATTTCCGCAGAGCATGTATTAAGTGTAAGCAGGCAAGCATCAATGTTAATCTTTGTCTTATCATCAGCACCAGGTGCAGCAGCTGCTGTCGCACCATCGGTCTCAACCACAGACTTGCACTCTGATTTAATCTCAGCCTCCAGTTTAATGGTAGACTCCTCAGCAGGGCGCTTCTTGGGATTCTTGCTAGACTTGATGTGCTCGCTGCGGTTGATAAAAGTGACAGGTGCATGTTCTTCAGGATCAATGTCTTCAGTCGCATCCATTTCTTCAGCAGTGCCCAGCAGATGATCTTCAGTATTGAGTGACTGTTCATTGTCCACTATGTGTATATGCAGCCAATTGAATATTAAATTCATAATTAGCACATGGCCACGCTGTTGCAGAAACGAACATAATCTGTCCATCACCAGTGATGTTGTATGCAACTCATACTTAGAGCCACGAAAATGTGCTACTGTGGCATCTGCCTCAGCCGCTTCCAGCTTTGTGCAACTGGACAGTATTTGTACCAACTTCATAAAGTAATCCAGCTCTGCGTCGCCAGATTCCTGTGCTTCGCGCGCAAAACGTATGTGGAAATCGGGTGTTGCTGACAATTGCGATTCACTCATCACAGAGCAGCCATTGATCTTGGTGGGCATTGGTGCATCATAGAGATCAACTGGTGCCACCAAATGTGCATATTTCTTCAGAAATTCCACAGCGCCTTTGGGTTCGCGCGCTTTTAGCAGCTCAAGGTACAAATGGCACAGCATGGGCGCATAGAAACGTTTCATTTCAACACGCAGTGGCTCTGGCTGCGCTTCCACAAATTGCGAAAAGCGGCCAAATTGCTGATCCACCATGTGTTGATTATTTGTTATCACCTGCACATTCGAATAACTGAAACTATTGCCGCCATGCAGATCAGAGTCCAGCATTTTGTTTACCCCAAATTGATTTTTGTTTTGCATTAGTACGAAATCGGATCGCCTTAGCTTTTCATTTCCCTGCAATTATGAAATGTAATTTGAGCGTCATTTATTCGGGCGTGTGCATAAATGTATACTTACCACATAATTCTTTTGCTTTAGCAACAAACCGACCGCCGCTCGCATCAAATCGGTTTTTGAACTCTTTTTTATGACAGACTTGTTGCTATTGTTGTAGATGGGTGACGATGCATGATTATTGTTGTTTGCATTCGGCAAACTCATATTTCCGCTCGTGGTCCTTTATTTTAATCCTAATCCCGTCCTGCAAATCGGTTGTTTGTTTCAGCCATTCACTAAATACACAAACACAATCACTCAGCTGCTTAGCTTCATCGATAGGCGAGTCAAAAATATCGACAGACAGTGTGCGAATGCGAAAAGGCACTAAACTACTCACGCAAGTATCGAAACATCTGGCGTCTCGCTTGCACTAATGTTGATTTCTTATAATTGCACTGCTCACATGCTATTATGGTGGATTGTACGTGCTAATGACAGTATATACTATATTTACTGTTATTAATAGACCAACGAAAACAGCTGATTAAAAGTGCCAGTCCATTTTGTTGTTTAGTGCCAATCCCGCTCTGTTTTATTTATTTTCGTTTTCCTGCAATATACTACGAGGCAATAAGTATACAAAAATATGACCAGTACTACAAAGTTTATAAATGAATTCTGTGATATCATTGATTCGTATGGCGGTCGTGATAAGGTATATATTTAATGTAGTTTAATAATAGATATTTGAAATATGCATCGTGGCTACAAGAAACTGGCCCTGTGGCTTTTTTGGGCTATCAACAGGTTTAAGATATGTTTCGGATACGTATTTACCGGTTTGATGCTACTTGGGACCTTGAGTTTTTGAACATTGCCTCTTACCTCTTTGAGCTTTCACTGATATGTATTGATACCAACTCTGTTAATCAACAGCTATAGTCTAGCGTTACGCCAATATAATATCAATCAGATAAGTTATGAGTATGGGGCTGAGGTGGGTGTTACCATGACAAGCGTGTACAGGTGTTTATTGATTCTAACGCTTGTTGTCATATAAATTAACCCAAATATATGATTACAGGGCTATTAAACAAACAATGAAGTAAACAATAAGTTATAATGTCAATGTAAACAAAAGTCGTATATAAGTAGACTTGCTGAAACCGAAAGCACTCGAGTAGATATTAAACCATTAAGATGATTGTGGCATTTTTAGTGTTCTTCCTATCTCTTATCATATTTTATCTCTTTGTGACAACAAAGCTGTTTTACAAAATGCAGTAAAGTGCAAAATAAGGTCATCAATAATAAAAGCTAATATACAAAATTTTCCATTCGCAGGTAATGAAGGCCTTGTGCTATAGCGCAAAGCTGGTAGCTGGCTACCATGCGAAACACAATCCGGACTTGGCCAAACGCTATGCGATTGCCAGCTCCAAGATATCTGGAGCGCGTGCAACGCTGCGGCTGATTGATGATATACCTATGATACAGTATGCCCTCGAATATGGCTTGGGAGATAAGGAGCCTGATCGTATTATGGCGATGCTAGGCGTAACAGCGAATATTGTTGACTTGCTTTATTATCCTATTGAAAAGATATGTTGGCTGTCGGAGCATAAGATTGTGGATGTTAGGCACGCCGATAATTGGGATAATTTAAATTCAGTATTTTGGGTGCTGTCAGTTTATTTGAATCTAATGCGGTAAGTTTTATTTAAAGCTAACTTAAAGATCTTTTATTAAATGTACTTTCTATGAACAGCACTTTGCGTAACTTTTGGCTAAATCAGGAGAAACTCAATCAAAGTCATAAGCTAACTGCGTAAGTATCAAATCTAAACTTAACAGAACCTAAACTTCATTTAATTTTACTCTTTACAGTGCCACTAATATTGATACAAAAGCCATGGCCAAACATCGCCTTGAACTTATCTCTATTGTGCGCATATCATTGGATTTTGTACATGCTGCTAGCACTTTACCGAAAGGATACCTCTGGGGTGGCAAACTGTCCACATTCCAGGTTGGAGCTATTGGCACACTGTCCGCCGGCCTGGGCATTTATCAAATATTTGCCAAGAGAAAACTAAACAAATAGTCGGCATTAATAACGTATTATGGAATTTATAAAAAGCAAATGGTTCTAAGCCATTAATTGTGAAAATTTGTATAAAGTGAAGCACTAGCTAGTTTTTAATGTATATTATAAGCACCGAAATATAAACGTATCAAACCAGGCAATGTGCATTTTGTAATATATAAAGAAAATATCATTGTTTGGTCTGTGTGTCCTTTATTATCAGCTTTGTTCATTTGTTTACACAATAGTACATAATATTAGTTTGCGTTTAGTTTACAGGCTCATATAATATTGTCGTCTCTTTGAGGGTTTTCAATACACTTGACATACATACATACGTAAATTATTTTAAATGTCGTTTTAGTTTTATGTGCGATTTGTCAGTTAAGCAGTCAAGATTATTGTTTTTATATGTATGTATGTAATGTGCATAACGCGCGCTTAAAAAACTTTTGGTATATGACATAGCTGAGCAGTATATAGTACTATATACACCTGATCTTGTATATGTTTTAAATGTTGGCTGTTCTTTTTTAGCTGCTATGTAAATACATATTAACTTGGGTTTTGCCTTCGTTATAAGCTCATTTATAAGTATGTATGTGTGAAATGTACAAATACATTGATAAAATTGTTGTTATTTAATAGTGTGAGTAGCTAGTATTACTCATATTATATTTTGTTTATTTTTGCATTCCCTTTAAGCGCATTTATTTATAAAATTGTTGTTGTTAGTTTTTTTTTTTTTTGGTATATTGGGTTTCGTTAATTGGTTAATATGCCTAACTAAGTCCATAATAATTATATATGTTGTATGTATGTGTATTATTGTATGCTCGTATACATTTGAATACAAATAAACAATTGAAAAGCATTAAAAAGTTCTTGGAAAATTGTTTCTGCACTCAAAATATGTTCAACTATGTTCCATTTGCCTTATATACGCCCGCTTACATTTATAACTGTAACTGCAATTTGAACTTTAGATCATAACAATATTTTTGAAATATATAAATAGGTGTATGCCTCAAATATACTATTATTTACGTATTTGTGTGTATGTATGTGATGTATTGCATGTATATAATAACATTATTGTATATGTATGTATGTATATAATATATAAATATTTTATAATTTACTTATTTGGAAGCTATTTAAAATGGCACTGCAGTAATCTTTTGTTGTTTATATATTCCTATACTTAAGGTGGGAAAATCAATTAGAATCCTTTTTGGGTGTTTTAGTTTCCCCAATAATAATTCTAATACTTTTTGCTATGCTTTAACAATATGAACTTGCATTAGCTTATGTCTGTCTCTAACTTTCTGCAAAGTCATAGTACATTATTAAAATATATATGTTTGTATGTGGTACTTGATTATTGCATTAAAAGCTTAGTTTTGCTCATCGTTATTAATGTTATAATATAACTAATTATTTTATATATATATTCATTTGTATATGTATTTATTTATTCATAATAATAGTCTTGTTAAAAACCATTCTTATTGCATGTTTCGTTTATTATTTTTTAATCTCAACATTCAATCTTTAAAAATTCAATTTGCAAATGATTTTATTTGCTTATGATCCCCCAAAATGTGTTTCACATATCGCTTGTGTTTTTTTGTTTATGTATTTTGTATTAAAAATATAGCTAGAAAGTGTATACGTTTAGCCAGAGTCTAGGTTAATGCGTTTTGTTTTTAGAGATATTCTTTATAGAGAGTATAAGTAGGTAATTTGTTCTGTATAACTCACTTTCACCTTAGCTGATTTTAAAAATATATTATTAGTATATTGTTATTGTTAGTAATCGTATTTAATGCTTAATACTTAGTATGTATGCAATGTGTTTATTAAATATATATTGTTATATATTTAGTTTTAATTTGTTCTACCATTTGTTTTCTTTTGTTTTTTTATGTATTATCGGTTTTTATTTGCGTGGGAAGCGTTCGATTTTGGTTCCATTACATTTCGTTTTATTCAATTCATTGATACATTATTTTAAATTATTTTAAAAACAATTGTATTAGAAAGCTGTGTGAAAAATGTTAAAAATCCTTTGTTTTTTTTTGTATGTTTTTATATATTTTTAAAAACGCCATTCAGTTGAGCCTTCTAAAAGCGTTAAAAACATTAAAGTAAAAAGATATACATATGCATTTATGCTTATGACTTTCGAGTTTAAAGTACCAATTATGGGGCTTTTGAGTAGCAATAAAAACTTCGCTTAAAAATGTATAGATTTTGTTTGTTAGTTGTTAGTTTTGTTTTAGTTTTAATTTCGCTTGGTAAAAGTATATAAATTTGAGTTATTTAAAAGTTAAGCCTGCCTGTGTTTATGTCTTAGTATTTAGAGTTAGTAATTTATTAAATAATGTGTATTTAGTATGTGTGTGTTGACAGAATCAAAAATTGTTAAGTTGTTGAAATTGCTTAAGTTACATGCGTTAAAACACGTTTTAAATCCAATTGTTTATTGTTAATAAAAAGACGCTGCCAAAGCAACAGTTATTTATTATAACTTTTGTAAAATATATTGGCTTAAAATGTGTTCATTAAGAAATTATTTAGAAGTAGTATAAGTTTTGTTTATCTCTTCGTCTCAGGGTTAGTCTTATGTTTAATTGTTAGTATATATATGTATATATATCTATATATTTTCATTCAGCTAAAGCACCATTTTATATATGTGTTTATGTATACAAATGTGTGTTCAATATATACAAATTAAATATATTTATTGTATATGTATATAGGTTTTTGTTAATATGTATAATCGTGTGTATGTATATTTGTTCATTTGTTAAATAGTTGATATATGTATTATCTGTTTTTTTTAATTTTTTTCATTTGGTAAATATATTTATTTATGTATGTGTTACGACAATTTAACTTGTGTATGTTTTCATTAATGCAATGGTTTTTATAATTAGGCAATGTTCTTGGTGTATATATAAGCATTTTGATTTGTGGTTTTCGTTTAAAGCGATTTGAGTAGTTGTGATTTGATCTGCTTTGCGTATTTTGTTTTTGTTTCTATCAAAGGCATATGTTAGGGATTAAGGGTTTAATAATACTATAAGTGTGTATATTATAATTATTTGTATTGACTATAATGCACGTTAATTGTCTAGCAATTTGTAAATTTTATTTATATATAAATATTATTATGTTTTATACAACAACAAAAATGTAGTTATTTGCCAAACAAATCAGATCCGAGTTTCTAGGCAACAGAAACTAGAAATAAGCTAGGCGCTACAACAGAAACCGTTATACTAAGAGGCATTCAAGTTAATCCTAAACCCGCGTTTCATTACGATGTTGTTTTCATTTGTTATTGATTTAAAAATTGCTTATTATTGTTTTAGGTCTGTTACAAAACTAAACAATTCAACTATTTGCATGTCACCTATATAGTATATAATAATATTGGTTTTAGTTTTTTTTTTTCAAAGACTACCATAAAATCCCTGTAGGTTCTTAATGCTTGCATGCATGATCTTCTCTAACACTTTCTTATGTTAGTCTAGTTACTTGGCTTACAAATAATAATTATAATATAATAAAAATAATTATGCGTTTTCATGCTATTAGGCTTAGAATGCAACTGTAACCATTTTTACATACATATGTCTTTCATATATGTATATTATTTTTAAATTGTTGCATGATAAAGTAATTTGATTGTTTTTTTGTCTTAAATTCGATTCCATTAAACGTTTGATATTTGACTAAATAAAATAAGCAGCAGTTAAAGTTTAGTTGTTAGAGTTTGGGGGGGTTAAAAGAAAAAGCTTTAGCGAACTTTGTTGAAAACAATTATTTTATAGCATATATTTGTTTGAAATATTTAATATGTTCATAAGTGTGAGTGTGTTCTTGTTTGTGTACAATGAAGTTGGTTTTTAAATTAAAGCGTTGTTAAAGCACAATATGTATTACTTCGCTCTTACATACAAATCACCGAGATCCTTTCTCATCCATTTACATCAAAAAATATGTAAGACAAAATTAAAGAGTTTATACAAAGTATTTGGTAATAAAACTAGTGTGGCTCAAAATAAAGCGCTTTGGGCCTCGAAAGAAATATATGTTGGCACTTAAAACAAAGTTTAACAATCAAGCATTATGCTAATGCTAACAAAATCATAGATTAACTAAACAAAATCGAACTCATAACAATATATATTCAGTATGACAAACTCAGGATTAAGATGTAAATTCACAATTTTTAAAAGTTCTACTTAAAAATTGTAATTCTTCTTATAAACGTACGCGGGACAGTTTCAAATAATATATATAAACTTATATATATTCTTCAAATGTTGCTAATAAAAAGAGAAACTTGAAATTTCTGATCAATAGCATAATAAACAATAATGATAACAAAAAAATCATATTAATATAACATAAGCAATGTTGTCAATGCAATGCACAAGTGCAAAAAAGAGGAAAAACAGTTCTCTTTATCGAAAAAATGTTGCTGGGAGCATCGTTTAGCATTCGAATGCCAGCTTCAAATGCTGATATGTAAGCATGATTATCAAAAACTAAGGTGTAGAGTAGGTGTAGAGAGTGTTTAGAGATTATGTGAGAAACGCTCAGATTAAGCCTAGAAGAAAATTGTTTTTCATATATGATACACAGACGCATACGTATACTTAGTATAGTATAAACATCATTACTGATCGATCTTATGTATTTGTTTTTTAACATTAATGATGATTGTGGATGTGTGTGTGTAAGACAAATAATTTTCGTCTAACTGACATTCTGAAATGCAAAGCATTCTATTCTTTTGCCTAAAAGTGCAAAGTTTTGGTATTCACTTAAAATTCAAAATGACATTCCACGCTGGACTTGAAGAACTTTAAAATGGCACGCTAAAACAGTGACACTCCACGGCATTAGATCATCTGTTGTTGTTGCTGCTGCTGTTGTTGTTGTTGTTGCTGCTGCTGTTGTTGTTGCTGCTGCTGTTGATAATTGTACAATGAGGTAGCCGCTGCATTAGTGGCAGTGGCATTCGATAACAAATTCATGTTGCTTTGCTGTTGTTGCTGAAGTTGCAGCAGCTTTTGCTGTTGATGATTGTGATGCTGATGTTGCTGCTGCTGCTGTTGCAGCTGCGACTGTTGCTGCATCTTATGATCGACGTTCAAGCGATTGCTGGACGAGGCCAGCGATGAGGAAGACGAAGAGGGTCCAATCCCTACCAAAGTCTGTGACTTGGAGTTGCGTGTCAATGGCTTGTGATTCTTAACAACATCGCAGCTATGCTGCCATTGCCAACAGCTGCGACAAAAGTAACTGCAAAGTAAACAAAAAGTTAATAAAATGAAGTGATTGCTAGCTTGTAAGCTAATACCGAAAGCAAGAGAGCTCGCGACAGTAGTAGGGTCCATGCTGCACGCCACAGATTGAACACAAGGCATCCTCCAAATACGGATCCACCTGCACTTTCTTGGTGAACTTTGTAGTGCGTATTTCAACAAAGGCAGCCGACACGGCTTTCATGTAGGAGCGAAAGTTGCTAAAGGTAACGCGCCCGGAACCAATGGGATATTTGTACTTGTCCGTATCGATGCCAGCATAGAGCACGCCATCAAATAAATCGTCCATTATGGTGGCCAGACCCTCGGCAGTCAGTTTGCCATGCAAGGCGCCCACAAAGACAGTCTTAGTGGGATCTAATTTCTGTGAGCTGGAGCGCACAAAGTTTGAATCGGCTATAATCCAAGGTATAACTTCGACCTAAGCAGTGTAACGTTAGTTAAATGCTAGTTGGTTGCTTTAGTTTTTAACTTACATCCTTGGATTTAATGCGACGCGATGAGATTTTGAAAAAGTAATTGCTGCCACTGTGGGAATCATCAACCTGCAGCACACAAGCCGATAGCAAAGCCTTCACCTGCTTATCGGACTCGAATATAATGTAGACATAGCCTTTGGGTTGAGCTGCTTGCTGCTCCTTGCCGGGCCACTCAACTCTGCAAATGCATAGAAAAGTTTTAATTGTAATTCGCTTTCAATTTAGCTTGCTACCTTATGGAACCGAAGGGCTTGAAGATTTGTATCAACGACTGCTCGCTTATGTCCCATGGAATGCCGCCCAGAAATACTTTTGGCGAATAGTTGAGCATGCGATGGGAGCGTGGCGGCAGCTGGCCACTCCAAGTGCATGTGGCCTCGCACATTGAGGCCGAGCTCCTATAGAACTTGGCAACGCGATCCAAATGCCAATCCTTGGAGCCATCCACGCCATTCGGATTCGATGACACATTCGGCAGGCTGCTGCCCGTGCCGCTCACCAGATTGCTTAAGCTGGGCGCTGTAGTGTTGCTAAGATTGTTCGAGTTGCCAGCAGCTGGCATATTGCCCGCATAGTTCTGCAGCAGCTGATTGAGCAGCGGCATTTGCTGGGTTTGAGCTTGCAGCAGCTTCAACGTGTTTATGCGTTGCAAATTCTGCAATTTGGCCAACTCCATATCAACGGTGGTGAAGTTCTCCAAGCTGCACTGATTCAGGCAATCGTTTGAGTTGCCAAAATCAAAGCTATGCTGCGATCCACTGAGCAGCTGAGGTTCATAGTTGCGGCTCAGATTAACGAATTGCTGCTGTGACTGTTGTTGCTGCTGCTGCTGCTGCTGTTGTTGGGACTGATGTTGTTGCTGTTGCAACTGTTGCTGCAGCTGCAATTGCTGTTGTTGCTGCTGCTGCAATTGTTGCTGCTGTTGCATAGAGGCGAGCTTATTGCTGCTAACAGACAACAGATTCTGCAAGTTAAATAAAATTAATATATAAACAAACTTAGTTGCTTGGGCAACTTACAATCATGTCCAGCAGATTGGGCTCATTGATCGACTGATTGCTATTCTGACTCTCCGGTGAGTTGGAGCGTGTGGAATCGTTTTGTAAGTTCAGTCCCAGATTGCCACTGTTGCTGCTGTTCAAATTGTTGAAGCTCTGCTGCTGATATAACATGTTAATCGAGTCCAGCGACAGGCCATTGGCGCTAGAGGAATTACTGCTGTCACTGCAAAGGCGTTAAGCGAGATTAAAATAGGAAAACAAAGCTTTAAATAGCAAATTAAAAATTAGTGCAATTATCGTTACCTGACTAAAGGTGAACTGTGAAAGGAGCGGTTGTAAATAGATGTAGGCGTACTTGGCGATAAGGGTGCAGAGCAATCGAAGCTGATGTTTGATCTTTGGAAAGCCTTAAGTGGGTTACTTTGTGCAACATTTTCAAACTAAGTTCGCCAATTCACCCAAAAAAGAAAGAAAGAAAAGAAATCAAATAAACAAACACACACACAAACAACATGAAATACATATATATGCAGTAGTATGCATATGCATGTATTTCAATCAAAATCATATATAGAGAGTGTCCACATACAAGTTTTTTTTTTTTATAGAGAGAGACAAGCATAAAAGTTAGAGAGATTCTTTCTGGTGCAAATTCAGTGCAATTACAATAGTCGCTCTCAATCGAGCGTTTCGAAACTTACCTGAAAGTAATCAAAACTTGACTTGGTGCCTGGCGAGGCCGAGGACTGCGTGGAGCTTGGTGTCAGTGGTGCATAGTTGACTGCATTCGCCAATAGTTGACCGCTATCGCCAGTGGCAGCGACAGCTGCAGCTGCAGCAGTTGCCGCATTGCCAAGTAGCAAGTTGTTTACACCGCTGCTGCTGCTGCTGCTGCCGTTGCCTCCAGCGCCGCCGCCGCCTGCAATGCTAGCTGCCTGATTGGTTGCTGCTGCTGCTGTTGTTAGGGCTGGTGGTGATGTTGTTGTCGCCTGGGCTGTGCTTGTCGCTCCGCTGCTGTTGTTGCTATTGCTGCTGCTGCTGTTGTTGCTGCTGCCACACAAGCCAAGCAGATCGTTCAGTGTGATTGGATCTGCAACACAAACACAAAACATACAGAGACATCAATAAATCAAAAACTACAACTACAACTACAACTAAAGCTATTGGCAATTGCCAGAGCTTTCAAGCAGTTTGCAAATATTCAAAGAGGCAAATGTTGCTGGCTAATAAATTAAGCATATGCTTGGGAAGAAGAAGAAGAAGAGCTGTTTGCTCTGTGTGCTCGTCTAACTTACTGCAATTGCTATGACTTGCATTATTGTTGTTGTTACTGTTATTATTATTATTATTGTTGTCGTAGGCCAAGTTCTGTGCGCCATTGACATCGCCATCGCCATTGCCAGCTGCTGCTGCTGCCGTCTTGGTGCCAAGGTCTTCTTCATTTTGAGCGCTGCTGCTGCTGGTGCTGCTAGCGCTGTTGCCGGCTGTGCTGCTGCTGTTGCTCGGGCTGGTCTGGTTGCCGTCATAGTTAATGCCAAACTCGTAAGACTCTTGCGTGGGCGACCCACTTGGCAGCGGACTTGTCGCCTGTCGCATATACAGCTCCTCAATTCCCAGCATTCTATCTCTCTCTTCGTGTCTCTCTCTCTCTCTGTCTCAACAACAACAACAAATATCTCTATTTGCTCTTACAGGCTCTGGAATGCTAAAAACTCTGCGACTTTTCTTTACACACAAAAAATTTCTTGCTGTTTTTCTTGGACTTCTCTCTTTTGGGTTTTAAAACAAATTTTTCTATTACTTGAAAATTTATTGCGCTTCCTTTTGCTTCCTTTTTGGTTCTTGATTTGGGGGCTTGAAGGAGCAGCAAGTGGGCGTTTTATATACACTTATTATGCAATTTATTTCAAGAGTGATATATTATTCCAGTTGAAGCCACTTGAATGAATATATTCAAATATATATACGGAATAATAATTTGATGTGTGGTGCGCCGACTTCAAAAAGTAAAAAATTATTGAAATTTATATAGGTCCGATCGACTGGCTCCAAATATATGTATACTCGACAAAAAAAAGGAATAAATAAGAACCATAAAAATATGGTTTGTATTTAATGAAAAACAAATTTTTCGCAATGACAATAATTTCTATACAAGCCCAAACAAAATAAAATTGAAACTGATCTTATCATGAGCAAAGCCCGCAAAGAAACTACAACAACTAAACTGAAACGACTAAGCGCCTACTATAATAAATAATAATATATATATAAAAAAAATATATATATGAAGCACTTACCATTTATGAATGATATGAAGCCATCGCTGACATCGCTGCGTCTGCCAAGCAGATCCTGATTGTGTTGTTGCTCCAGCAATGAGCTAATCGAATGCTTGTGCAACAAATCGGTGGCACTGGCGCCGCTCAAGGCACGCATGTTGCCGCCGCCGGCAGCGTTGCAGTCAGGCGTCTCGTACTAGAACAAACAAGAAAATTCAGTGTGAGTTGTGTGTGGGTGAGATTTGAATTTTGTAATAAAAGCAGGCGCGCTAATCAAATTGCTGCATGCAGCTGCAACATTGATTGTGCAACAGACACACACACACATGAAGTATGTGTGCTGCCATTAAAGTCAGCCAACTATTGTGGCAACTAATGAATCGTTTATCTTTTGCATTTCTTGCCACATGACGGCAGCCAAAGTTGCAACAACGTAGTCAAGTTGGCAAGGCAACCGCACGAGGACACGAGACAGAAAGGACACACACACACACAGACAGCAGCAGCTGCCACCTATTGCGCCAGCATCCGCACCCGCACCCTACAGTCAAGGCAGACAGCTATGCCCTCGTCCTCGCTCTCGTCCTTGCCCCTGCTGTTGTGGCAAAAGTAAACTCGAGCGTTTGGCGCAATTAAAAGCGCATCAAGTGTCAGTGGAGCACACTTAAAAATGCCAAATTAGTGCAAATATTGTTATCAGGCACTCAACAAACAATTCAGCGCAAAATGGCGCACAACTCATTACGTTTAGATTAAGCTAAGGCACAAACATGTGAATAATTGTTGCCCAAAATCTTTTAAACAAGTCTCAAATTGCAGACGTGCAGCTGCTCTATGTATGTGTGTGTGTGTGTGTGTGTGTGGCAAGGAGGCGTCGTGTACTTAGGCTTTTGTCAACTTGTCACAACTATGTTAAGTACAAAACTTGCTATGGATTTAAAAATTGAATGACAACTTGATGAAGGTACGTGAAAAGTCGGAAATGGCATAAGCATGCCAACACACACACACACACACAGGAAGAGCCACACACACACATCCACACACTAAGGACTCTATGTGTGTGGCAGTGTCATGTGTTAAAGTCTACTGGACAAGTCAGCATTGTCGTTGCCTGTTGACACATTTAGCTGTGTGTGTGTGTGTGTGTCTCTCTGTCTGTGTGTGTGGGTGTAGATTTTACAGTTTGTTTCTAGCCTTGCACGTCAGAGCGATAAAAAGGCGGCGTCAATGAATGCAAATTACAAATAGTCTTCAAGTCATTTTTATAGTGGCGAGGCCAAGCCCAAAGCATCTGCTTCGCATCCTACGCTAAGCACTAAATCCTGCAAAGCTGCGCGCTAACAGGAAATGCCAGCAGAGTCACTAAAGAGCGACTAGTTACTCAGTGAGGCTACAGTTGCTTTAAGAAAACGCAATCATTTGCTTAGCATATTGAAAATGCAATAAAAAGCGCGACGACAAAATATCTTAACCATTTAGATCAACACCCAGCTACACTTCAATATATATTGAGGATTGCATTGCTGTTGTCCTTTGCGGCCAGCGTCGAAGAATGACGCAGACGCAACATTGCTGCATATACAAAATGTTGCGTCTGCCTCGTCCTCGACGCTGAAGCATTTTGGCTGCTCAACTCGATTCTGATTGCCACATGAAGATATTTGGAAATCTGTCAGTGCAGCTGGGAGACGCCGCCAAGGCAAAGGCAGCCAACTAGTCAGCACCATAACTCAGTAGTTATTTATCCAATGTCCATTTGACTTCTGGCTGCTGCTGCTTTGCTCCTTTCGTTGCTGCTATTTCATTTTTTTAGCTTTTCTTTTTTGGCAAGCGCTTGACTGCGATTGGAATGTACTGAGCACTGACTCTCTGGCCTGCATTTAAGTGCATGGAACACACATGTGAAGAGGCGGGCACATGGTCGGGGGGCTGTTTGAGCAAAATTACAAGTTTCCGCTTTCAAAAGTCTTACAAATTATTATGTTTGCATCGTTTACAACACTTATTAGATGTTGCTGCTGCTGCTGTTGCTACTGATGTTGCTGCTGCTGCTGCTGCTGTGTGGTCTAGGGAGCTGTTGGCCAAAAGGGTTTGACATTAAAATTTGATGGCATGTTTGTGATAAGCGCTCGATGACGATGTAGACGATGTCCTTGCTGCGATTCAATGCAATACAAGCGTTGGCTCTCGCTCTGTCTCTATCGCTGCTGCCTCTGGTGACCAGTAAAGCGCAAAAGGTTAATGCACAGTTGTAATTTTTTATGGCCGATTACATGCTGCAAAACTACTTGGGGGCAGTAGCGATATCGGGGGTATGTACATAAAGCATAAAAGTTATGACCAAAATGCATTTGAATTTGTTTGCGCTCGTTGAAATTGCAGCAATTTATGGCAATAGCTGCAGATTTACAAGCGAAGCGACTCGCTCATCTATTAAGTGCTTATTTAGTGCTTGACAGTACTTTGAGCCCAGCCAAGTGATATTTGATTACTTCAAGTTCGTCTGTTAATGGCACGTGGCACACGTTGCAAGCAGCAGCAAAGAACATAAAACCTTTTGTTGCACACACAGAGAGACAAAACACGTGCGTTCTCAGTCTCTCTCTCTCTCACTGTTTTGCTTGCGGCAACAATTGAGCGTTTAATATTGCAAATTAAAAAGCATTGCAAGGACATGCGAATAATTCTAGACTAAGGCACAAGTTGGCACGCAACAACTTCTATATATATATGTATATATATATATATAGCTATGCTATATGCTAGTCTGTGCTGTTTGGCGTGGGCGTTGTAATCGATTGCTTGGTATTCAAAATGCCTGCAGGTCGTACGTACGAACGAATGAACAAACGATTGCTGCTGTGGCACGTAATTGCAGCGCCTACAAGTATGCAACACGCGCTGCGTTGCAGACAGCGCAGCTGTGACTGCCTCACACACACACTCACACTCCTGCGCTGTTGTTGTGCTATTGCCTGCCCAGGCAAATTAAATTGAGTTGCATGTTAAACGTCATTTCATCAAGCAGCACTTGATTTGTGCTTTGACACGCTGTCGTGTGTGTTGCATGCAACGCCATGTGTGTGTGTCTTTGTGTGTGTCTTCTGCTTTATGTAGATTGTGCACAATATGAATGCAAGGCATTAAATGACGCTTTGAATCAACTATCAAATAGATGCAGCAGCAGCAGCAGCAACAGTCGTTGCCTACTCCTGCTCTATGGCGCGCTGCGTTAGACATCCATTTAATAATAACAATATCGTAATTCAGGCAACTCACTGACAGTGGCTGCCGCCGCCGTTGCCGTCGCTTGGCTTGCAGCAAGGCTCGAGCGACATTTCAGTTTCAACGGCAACATTTCCGATGCCACACAGTGCGCTTTTGTTGCCCGCACTGTCGTTGTTATTCTTTCACTGCGTACAACTTGCTGCCGCTGCTGCCTCTGAATGATACACAGACAGACACAGCAACCTACTCGCTGTAGCTCTTGCTCTTTCTTGCTTGCAGCTGCAACTCACTCGCAGTTATGTGGCAGTGGCAAGCGTGAGACTGAGATAGCGTCAAGCAGATAAGGGCAGAGAAGTTTTTAAACAGCCGTCAACAGGCATTCAATATGCCTCATACTCTCTCCAGCTCTTTCACTCACTGTATCTGTGTATATGTGTGTGTGAGTGCTAAGTGAAAATAAAACCCGCGCTTTTTTCCGCACTGTATTATCTCGGGCTGCGAGTCTGCGAGCTGCGTTGCTTTTTCTTTTGTACAAAGGGACGTATGATGCATATTTGTATACACTTTGCTAGCGCGCACAATAGGGTATATCAGTATTGCACACACATTACGCCAAGTTAAGTTATTGCATACAATTTATGCATTAGCAACATCTTGCTTATAAATTGTTGTTTTATTTTGTACGCTTATTAATCAATCTTCAGCTGCTGCTGCTGTTTTTGTATCAACTTTTGTGTTTAATTTAAAGAGTTTTTGTTCTAGCGTAAACTTTTTCCATGCTGCATTTAAAAAAAAACAGCAACGCAACTCCGCTTTGGGTGGTGGCCTTTTGTGGTTGCGTTTATTGTTTTTGTACATTTCACAGTTTTGCTTTTATTCTCTTTCTCTGTCATTCTGCGCTTTTAATGATAATATACCAACAATGTAGTTTTTACCTCCTGGCAGATGCCTCCTCGCATGCCACACGCCTGTGGCAGCATTAAATGCTAGTTGTGGGGTCTGAGCGTGAGCTTTGCTAAAGTAAATTCAATTGCTTTTTGCAATTTTTAATGTAAGCGAGTCATATTGGCATTGGCTACGCCCATAACGCACCACACGTAGAACCAACAACAGGAGCAGCAGCAGCAGAAAATAAGAAAAAGGAGCAAGAAACGCGTCGCATTTTTATCCTTCTGGCTGGCTGGCGGGCGTGTGATTTGCTTGGTATCGACATTTTAATGATGTGCCTCGGGGGCGAATACGCCGCCGCCGCAGCCGCTGCTGCTGCTTTGTGTAAGAAGTTCGCAGGACCTTCTAGTGCAAGCAGAATGGTAACGAGACCGCCAGGCATACCAAGACATTCCGCTGGCCAGCGCAAAATGTCGCGTAGCTGTCTTGCCTTTTGTTAAGAGTGCAGACAAATACACACACACAAACACACACACACATACAGTACAATCTCGATAATGCGCACAATTACGTACTGTACAAAATATCAAATTGTTCCGTTTGCCCAGACAGTATAATGAGCTATGATATATTGATAAACTGATGATAAACTAACTTTGAACAGTTCTGGGAATTTTCAATTAGCCAATTTATTATGTAACCTAATTACATATTTCGTTTGAATTTAAGCAGGCGTTAGTGGTTTGAATGTGCATTGCAAAGTCTTAACTATTAAGTAAGAAGTTCTCAAATTATATTGAGGGGGAATATCAAGGTATTATGTATTTCTACTGGGAATTTCTAATTTATGTACACAGAACTTACTTTGAAATTAAATTGGCATTTAGCATTTTGCTATGTGCAATAGGAAAGAAAGTTGTTTTAAGTTTTGTTTTCAATAGAAATAAAGCAACCCACTGCTAAACTATCGAGTTACTACTGTACACAGCCATCAAACCACACATATATAAATTTATACTTTTAGCAAATGCTTGGGCACAATGATTTGCTTAAGCAGCAGTCAGCAAAGTCGCAGCAGTCGCAGCAGTCGCAATCGCAGCATTTTCAAAATGAATTCTTATACAATTCATAACAATGATTTGGCTGTTGAAAAATCAAGCCTCTTGATGGGCTAATAACTGCCAATTGCACAGCATAATATATATATATATTTGTTTGGCCAAAAGCGTTGACAAGTAATAAGCCAAATGGCTTTGCTGTTAGAGACGTGTTAATTGTTAAAGCTAGAGAAATATTTGTTGGGCTTAAAACTTGTATTGGGAGCTCTTTTTAGTGCGCAGAGCTTTTGTGATGCGACAAGAGTAAATTGTGTCACAGCAGGAAATGATGAACGCCGGAGCGTCGAGGCGAGCGCCTGCCGGGGCACAGCAAATAAAAATGTGTTTTTTGAGCAGAAAGGACAAATGTGGCATTTTATTTATAGGCATTTTAAACAGCAGGACGGACAAGCAGCGGCACATAAAATAAATATATATTACAAATAAACACACACATGTGTGTGTCTGTTGTGTGTGTGCGCTGGAATGTGTGTATCAAGTATACGCCACATTGCCCGGAAGCATTACTGCAGCAAGCAAGTCTGTTTTTTAGACATTACTAGTAAATAAATATAACGACTGTCAAGCACACACACACACACGCAAACTTATACAAGCATATTTATATAAATATGCATAATTTTTTTTATTTTTTATTTCAATGAAAATGCCGCTTACATGACAAAATTGACATTTTGCATTTAGTTTTATTTTTTCTGCTTGCTTTTCTGCTTGAATGGGAAGAAGAAAAATTGCATAATAACCCCTTTTGAAATTGTCGGATTATCCTTAAATATTTATGTAAACATTGTAACAAATTCACAGTCTTGCCATTGTCAAATGATGAAGCAACGGCCTCATTGACGTACTTCACCCATTCCATGCCACCCATGCTGCGAATGATGAGCTATAGACACATTCTGGCTGTGACTGTGACAGTCGACAATGAGTAACTTTGTTAGCTTTGGTTACTTGCCTGACAGGCGATACGCTTACGCATGCAACAATGGAAGGCAGGCAATGCAAACGTGGGCGAGAGAGGCCAACTTATATAGCTGCAGATACAGATACAGCTACAGATATATTTAGACATAGACGTACATAAGCGCATGTATTTATATTTAAAGCGCTTTGGGGGTATCGTCGCTTAAGCCTGACAGCTAGCTGGGGTAGCATGTGCGTAAGCAGTTACAACGAGCGAGTCCTGGCAGAGTAATCGTTTATTATAATGATTACATGCATGTCACTTGGGCTACAGAGAGTCAGACAAGCGACAATTTTGGCTAAAATGATGTAACAACATTTACTTGCATGTCACAATCTTACAAATCTTGCATTTCAAATTTGACAAAGGACATGCTAATGCAACTAAAGCTGCAAATTGTTATGGCATGCAAATGATAGACACATGCTGAAGCTTACACATAAGCTGCAAGCAATTAGCATTGTTTATAAAAACTTCAATTTGTTTTAGCCACAAACTATTTCCTTTGATTTGCTGCCTTTTTGCCACAAATTTCATCATTAAAGTCACTAGACAAAACAGCATTTTATAATATGTATGTATGTAGTAAGGTTTACAGCCAAGAAAATGACATTGTAATCTGCTTAAATATAACTTTCGAGACATGTACATATTTTATATATATATATGTGTATGTGTGTGTTGGAGTGTCTTGCATTTTTTAAGCCGCTTTGCCAACAAATTGGAGAAAAAAAGCGAACGCTGCATGCAATTAAATTGCAGCTTGTTGTGCTGCTGCTGCTGTTGCTAACTTTTATTATTTAGCATTTGACATTTAAAGCCAGGGACAAGTTATTAGCAGGGCGCGAGCGTAGCTGCCGCGTAAATGAATTTATTTCATTTAAACGAATTAAAAATATATAAAAGCGCAGCAAATTAAATCACGCAACTATTTTGCGCAACAAAGAGTACAATTAAACACGCACACACACACACACATACAGACAGACAGACAGACAGAGAGAATGGCGGCAAGGACAACGGCAGGGCACATTGCAGTGAGTGGCGTACAAACGCCACAAGTTTAATCGAATTTAACTACTCATAATGTGCAACAGACAACAAGAGTTGGAGAACCACTACAAATGCTAGGTGAGTGTGTGTGTGTTGGTGTGTGTGTGGGCGTGTTTCAGTTGACAACAGGCAGCGGCGTATAAAGTTAAGCGCTAATCTTATTAGTATCAGCAGCAAGCGCTAGGCGTCTCAGTCGCTAAACTTTTACCGCAATTCACACATACAATTGCAAGCACAAGCAACGAAAGGGAAGAGGCAGAGAGCAAGTATTAACGCCAGGGCGTGTAACAACAGCAGCAGCACCAGCTGATGCTGACGCTTACGCTTATGCTGATGCGCTCTTCGTACGTGAGCGGCTCAACTACAAGTAACGGTCACAACATCATGAGCAGCAGCATTCGGCTGCGAATGCGAGTGCGAATGGGTTTTATTATTATTTACATACCTGTTGCAGCAGGGGCATTGTTTTGAATAAAAATTCCAATTTCCACACTTGTGTGTATTTCACGTTGTGCCGTTGCCGTCGTTATTCCCTGCAATAGTATTCGTGTGCTCCACGCTGCTGCTGCTGCTGCTCCCTGCTGTCGTCGTCGTCGTCGGCTATAGTAGGCAACGGGCATCGGCTCCCGGATAAGCTGACAAAGCGGCAAAACAGATGTCGCCACTTCCGTATGCTCCACCCCGCTACTCTCTCTCACATACACACACGCGCGCGTTCTCTCTCGCTGGCGCTCTCTCTCTGCTCTCAATGGTTCGTGCTGCGCAAGAGAAAAGTTCGCCTGATGATGTGACTGCCCAAAAAGTTCGCAGTCCTGCCTTAGACAAACATGTTGGCCGTACCAAAAACGGTTTGCTTTGCTATTCAACTTGTATATAAAGTTGCTCTTCTTCTTGTTGTTGTTGTTGCTGTCGAGTGTTGCTTGCTGGTGTTGCGCTTGTTAATGAGAATTTGGCACCTCTCGTCGTCACTTTGCTCGAGGGGGTGACTGGCTGGCTGGCTGACAGGCGGCCGTATCAGCTGTGTTCAAATGCTCATCGATTCATCATCCGGCGTGTCAATGATGTAAATGTTCGTAATGAAAACTGTTAAAGATAAAACACATTATTAGTTTAAAGGCATACAAATTGAGAGATATACAAATACCCAACCAGCTAACCAGTCTAATTTTATAAGCACTGTATTTATAACTAAATACAAATTTAGTCAAGCGCACACACACACACACACACACACACACTTGAGTTTGAGTAACTCATTCAAGAGTCTTGTCAATGTGCTTAGTTGAGCGTTAATAGCTGTAAATCGATCAAGGCGTATCCCCCGCAAACATAACTGTAATTAACCAATTTCCACTATACACTCAGTCTCTCAGTCTGTTTCTCCCTTTACGCATACTACTCTAGTATAAACGACAAGTCGTTTGGAAGCGCTTTCGTGCGAGTGACTGCTTCATAATTTTGTCGTTCTCAGTAATTATTTTAATTTTTTTTATAGCTCCATACTTGTGTAAAGTGGTGAAAGCGACCAAAATGGACGCACTGCGTTGGCAGAGTACGTGCTGAGTTTGTATGTCTGTGTGTGTGTGAGCGTGCGTGCGCCAACGGCTGTAATCCTTTTGAGGAACAGGAAGCGAAGCTATTATTAGAACCATAAATCAGCATGAAATGAGCAGAATGCCGCAGCAAACCAGCAAAGGCCAACAAAGAGCTTGGCGTTCGGTTCGGCAGCTTGTTTAGTTTAGTTGTAGTTGTAGTTGTAGTTGTTGCTGTTCGTGGTCCTCTCTATGCGTATTCGTAGTTGTAAAAAGTGGTCGCCTAGTATGTATGAGAGTAGTATTTACTGTTGTTGTTCTTATTGTTGTTGCTTTTACTGTTCTTGTTCTTGTTGGGGCTGCTGCTGATGCTGGGCAAATGACGTGCGCAACGTAAAATACTCATTGGAACAACGGAAACTAGTAAAAAGACTAAGACTCGAACCAATGGCTGAGACAGCCACAGCCACAGCCATAGCAGCAGCAGCAGCAACAACAACAACAACACAAACAAAATACGCACTTTAATATGGCTTTGAAGTAACAAGCGATGAGAGCATAAATATTACTGCAGCTTATACAAAATACCCACTGTTTTGAAAACGTACGCCCCACCACACTCCGTTTCAGCACTTCACGTATTACGCCTTGGCCAACAACAATTTGTTGTGCCGGTAACCATTTACACCTTGCCAAAATAAATGCCAATATGCGCGTGTTGTTGCACGCCTTTTTATTACATACCCAAATATTTGTAGTTGTTTCTATAAACGTTTAGACTATAACACGCACCGCCCACATAAACTTCTTCAATTTAATTTTGCACTTGCATTCAGAGATTTTTTTTATTGCCGTCCTTCTTTTTGCTAGTGTGCAAAGCACATTTTTTCTATTACTCACACTGCACTTTCCGGCTAGGAACCGTTACTTCAACTTGGCTTGTATGCTTTGCACTGTGATTCGTTAATTTTACTATGCCTGTTGTTTGTTGCTCTTGTTTTGTAGTTAGTCGTTTGCAGTCTCTTGCTTTACACTTGTAAATTTATGATAAGCCTTGGTTTTTATTCTTATTTTATTTTAAACGTTTTTGCGAGCAGCAAACAAAAAAAGAAGTGTTTTTATTAGCACTAGTCCACAATGCAATAACCTCACCTAACGAGCATTTGAAATACACTGACTCTGAATCCTGGCGCCGACAGATGCTGAGAGAATAAGTTGAATCTCAAATGTTGGATGCTTGCCCCAGCCCCAACCCCCAGTTATGCGCGCCAATTTGTAAATTTGTATTGTATTTTAGTTGACTAGCGTTGCCACAATTCTATCGCAAGCCTAGCGAGTGTCATCCACAATAATAAATATATCATTATATGCGAATACGATGCATAGGTGCATAACAAATGAATATTATGCAGATAAATTAACAGCAGTTTTATCTGAATTCAATGATAACATGCAGTTAAAAGTATTTAAGTGGTTACTATTAGGTTTGTCAAAATATTTTTCGCAGTGTACGTCTTGAGTGCTAAAATACAGCTGGCTGCCTTGGCGTTGCCAGACTATTAGTATTATAGACGCGCTTGCCGGCTGTGAAAATTAACAAATTGTTCAATAAGTTTATATTTTTATGCATAAAAAATGGCCAACGATTCCGCAAGCAACGCTGCCGAGACCACAAAAGAGCAAATCGACCTGGGAGTATATCGTAAACTGGTCAAACAATTTGTAGACATGGTAAGTAGAGAATCAGAATTATGGATAATAAGAATTTACAATGTTTTTGTTTATGCAGCGACGCTATACGACGGCGCTCTTTTGGGCAGAGAAGGTGGCTGTTTTGGGTGGATATGAGGCGCGTGATATCTATTATTTGGCACAATGCATGTTTCTCCTTGGCGAATTTCATCGGGCAGCGCATACTATACAACATTATAAGTTGGCGAAGACATCGCTACCCTGCTTTAATCTGCTGCTTGAGAGTCTATATGCAGCTAAAGAATACAATGAGGCAGCAAGTATAATACAAGCTGTGGACGTAGAGACGATGACCACATCATTAATCAACCAGCCAGTAGATGCGGCTAGCGGCTGCTTTCAGGAAACCAACAGTTGTTTTGGCGGCGAGGAGAACAATCGCAATGAACTGCTGGCCTCCATTTATCTTATTAAAGGCAAAGTATTTGAGGCTTTGGACAATCGCGGCATGGCCATGGATCTCTATGTGCAGGCGCTGCATAAATCTGTATATTGCTTTGAAGCGTTAGAAGCACTTGTACAGCATGAAATGTTAATGGCATGGGAGGGTAAGCTGCACTTTAATACAAGTTAATTGTATAAGCAATAGTTTTTTCTTTATAGAATTTGAGCTAATGCATCATTTGCCGCTGGCAGCGCAATCTAGCGAGACAGACGCCAAGTTTATACTGAAGCTCTATGAATCTCGATTGAAAAAGTATTATGAGCTTATATCAGCGCGCGATACTGAGGAAATCTCACCCATTGTTAACCCAGATGTGCTCAAGTGTATTAAAGAGTTCACATCACGCGTGCAGCAAACAACTTGCTCTACAGAGCCAAAGCCTGACAAACCCGATAAGCCCGATAAGCCTGAAAAGCCTAGCAGCGCAAAGAAGCCTTTGACACCAAGTCAGTATATGTCACCGGCGCAAAAGTAAGTCAAATAGCAGTTAACTTTGGCTGTGATCTATATTTATATTTGTTGCTTGCAGAGTGTTGGAGGATCTGAAAGCGCCTACGTTTTCTTTGCAAACAAGTCTATCGCGTGCCTCCTCCATGGTGGACTCCACGCAACGTTCGCTTTGTGAAGCCTCACAGCGTCGTAGCTCTGGTGATAATGAAGTGGACACCTTAATACCCCTCAGCGAATGCCTAATGCGAGTGCAACGCAGCACAGATCTTATGGCATCTGAGGCTGAAAAGTGTTTCTATGACTGCGACTACAAGCAATGCCTAAAGATCTTAAATGAGTAAATTAAAACAGTTGCTTTATAAAACTTTATTTACCTTCCCTGATTGCTTGCAGATTACTGAAGGTAGATCCGTTTCATAATAGTGCGTTGACCATACAAATATCCTGTTTGGTGGAAAATGGTGATTTCAATAGACTGTTCTATGTGGCGCATAAGCTGGTCGATCGCTATCCGGATAAGGCCATCTCTTGGTATGCTGTTGGATGTTATTATGATATGATTGGCAAAAGTGATCCTGCGCGTCGCTATTTATCGAAAGCCATATCATTGGATCGTCTATATGGACCCGCCTGGCTGGCCTATGGCCACTCCTTTGCCAATGAGAATGAGCACGAGCAGGCTATGGCAGCTTACTTTAAAGCCACACAGCTTATGCGCGGCTGTCATTTACCTTTGCTCTACATTGGCGTCGAGTGCGGTCTTACCAAAAATCTCGAATTGGCAGAAAAGTTCTTTTTGCAAGCCATGACCATAGCACCCATGGATGTTTACGTGCTGCACGAGCTGGGCGTTATTAAATACGAGTACGAATATTATGATGGAGCAGCAACAATCTTTCAATGCACTGTGGATATTATAAGACAACGCGCCAAGGCCAACAATGAGGAAATTTCAGCACGCTGGGAGCCTTTGTTTATTAATTTAGGACATGCCTGTCGCAAAATACAAAAATACGAAGATGCGCTGTACAATTTTCAATATGTAAGCATATAAAAGGCATATAGTACGTTATTAATAGCTTAAACATTACAGGCTTTGCTGCTAAAACCACAAACGGCAACCACCTATACATCCATTGGCTTTATACGTGCGTTGCTTGGAGATCTGGATCAAGCCATTGAATACTTTCACAAAAGCTTAGCGCTCAATCGTGACTGCATTGTTACTTCAACAATTTTAAAGAATTGCATCGAGGACTTGATGGATGACAGCAGCACCATTGATGAAATTTGCAGCAAAGCTATGAGAGATGTAACTGAATCTATATCAGCAACCAGTCAACGTGTGCTTAATGCTGATAAACTAAATGGCATTAAAATGAACTTAAAATTCGAAGAAGAGGAGGAGTTCGGTTCAAACTCAAATTCAGACTCCAATATGGTTGTAGAAATGAGTTTTGATACATAGGAGCAGTGGTTAGAGTATAAGAGTCGAAGCGATGTATGACATATGTATATATAGTGCAGCTGCTGCTGTTGGCTGCACTTGAACTTAATTTACGCACACGGCACACACAGCTGTTCCAGCTAATGAGCCCAAAAGGCAAAAACTATCATGAATGCTGCAACATGGGATTTTCCCCAGAAACTATTTAAAGTTTGCCGCTATTCTAGGTATTTAAGTACGCGCATTGTTCTCATTTAATAACATTGTATTCTCGATCGAGTTGCGAACTATATATAAGTAGTAATAAGTCTCAAAATTGTGCATGAAATCAAATGAAAATTAATTCTAATTAGTGATATTTCCACTCCAAAAAACACAAACGTAATATACATAAAGCTATTGCTGCAATTAAATCTTAAAATTAAAAAGGTCAATGCGATTATGCTTATCGGTTATTGTTATGTGCAAAAAACTACAAAGTGGCGTTAAAATTAACAAGCAAACTACTGATACACTTTATGGAAATAGAAGCCGCCAAGCAAGAAGCAACAACAACAACAACAGCAGCAGATCGCTTACCAAATATTTGCCGACCAAGCCAAGACGATGACGATAATAAGAACAACAACAACAATTAAAATGTTGATGGCGACAGCACGCCTGAAGGTCTACTGTTAAAATATATTTATTTATATATAAAAAGCTCGCTAATGACTGATAAAAGCGGGCGCGTCTGATTATAAGTGCTATACACTTGGGTATAAAAATCCACTCCTTCCCAGAACTCAGCACAGTTAACCCCAAGCAAGCAAAAGCAAAGCAAACAATCAACAAAATGTGCAAACTAATCACAACTTTCTTACTGCTGCTAACACTTGCACTGGCTCAGGCAGTGCCGCTTACTTTCTACGATGACATAGACGATACGGAGGTCATAGAGCTGCCCGAGAATGGCATCGAGCAGCCGGACGCTTCCAGCAAGGACATTATAGATCTGAGCGCCTTTGGCAATGCTTTGTACGGCAAGCCAGATGAAGAGCTTACTGCTGCCTTGGTGAGCAACTATAGCATGGACTCCAATGGCGTGAATCCTGAAGAGCTGGGCAGCTATCTAGAGGGAGATATTTTAGTGCCCACAACAGACCTTACCATGAAGAATGGACTCACCACGCAGTCATCGCGCTGGCCCAAGGGCGTGGTGCCCTATGAAATACGCGGCAACTTCAATGCGCGTGACAGGGCCACCATCCAAGGCGCCATCGATCAGTACCACCAGCGCACCTGCATTCGATTCGTGCCCTACAGCGGTGAGCGTGACTACGTCTCCATTGTTAGCGGCAACTCGGGCTGTTGGTCGTCGGTGGGACGTGTGGGCGGCAAGCAGGAGGTCAATCTGCAGTCACCTGGCTGCCTTGGTCGTCCCGGCACTGCCATTCATGAGCTGATGCATGCGCTGGGCTTTCTGCATGAGCAGAATCGTCAGGAGCGCGATAGCTTCGTGGCCATAAACTACAACAACATTCAATCTTCTGCCAGGAGTAATTTCGAAAAGGCCGCCGCTACGGAAGCTTTTGGCGTGCCCTACGATTACGGCAGTGTCATGCACTACTCCGCCAATGCTTTCTCCACCAATGGACAGCCTACAATTGTAGCTACAGTAAGTATTGAAAGTTAAGCTTTAATTGCTAACTGTTTTTTTAATATGCTTTCCATTTTGCAGCGCGCTGGCGGCGCCACACAAATGGGTCAACGTGATGGCTTCTCCAATGCTGATGTTGAGAAACTAAACCGTATGTACGATTGTGGCTATATGGGCAATCCTGCATTGCCTGCGCCTGCACCTGCACCTGGTGTGCCAGCTCCTGCTCCAGGTGTTGCTGCTCCAGCTCCCGTCGCTCCCGGTGGCAATCCGATCATTGGCAGTTTCATTAGCGGTTTGATCAGCGGCTTGGGCTTGGGCGAAGAACAACATGCAAACAAAGAGGCATAAAATAACAAAAGAGAGAGACTACGATCACAACAGCGATAAATTATTTAACACACATTCCATTGACTAGGCTTAAGTCTCATCAATCTTTACCTGATAAAGTATGTAAGAAATAAATCTAAATGCACATTATCTAGCTGTGTTTAATTTCAAACTTTGGGAAGCTGCAAATTCAGTACGGATTTGGCTGTTTTACACCATTTTATGGTACCGTGACATATTTAGCCAATTTATAAACAAAATAGTAAATAGTCAATAAAATTTTTTTGAATATATTAAACTTTTATGAGCTATAACTTGGTCAAATAGCGTCCGATTTTAAAGTTATGTTTTGTTAGTCTCGTAAGAAGCCTCTTAATAAAACTGCATTTAAATTTGCAAACTTTAAAATTTGTAATATTTTGACAAAATTTGTGGTAAAATTGCTAAATTTTGAAAAAAATGTAAAAAATAAAATTCAAAAATCTAATGATGCAATTTTGTTTCTAAGATCAATACGACCATAAAATGCTAAATCTGTAAAGCATCGGATGCTTTTTAGACCAGTTATGACTAAAAAGACTGTGCTGCCGATCAATTTTTCAGTTTCAAACCCTTAAAAGCTGTAACAGTGATTCTAGCTTTTAAAATTATCTAAGAGTTTTTAGAATTTAATCTGATCACATAAGAATTGTCTAAAGCGCGTGTACTTTAAGTTCATTGACCTTTTAACAAGGGTTTCCTTAATAGTTTTATATCCAATGTAATTTAAATACGCCCAATAACAATTTGTCAACAAACTTGTAGCTTGCTAACTTCCGTGTAAAACAAAAAGGTTATAAAGATAAAGCTTATCGGTTATAGCTGTAAGCGAAAAAAGTGCATATCATTGTTATTAAAAAATGCCATTCAACTTGTATAAAACAAATAAAAATCAGTGAGACCCTTATAGGCGCTAAAAATATATGAATGAAGAGCGTTAACTTGCTGATAAGCCCTTTTATCTCCCAAGAGATGTAAATTGAAGGTCTGATTTATTTGCATAAGCTGATAATAAAGCGCTTCAGAGATTTTGGCATTATAAATAGGCTAAAGCGGCAAAGGGTTAATATCAGTTAAACTTTTGAGTTAAGTAAAAATGTTGTGTTATAGCTTCAGGTACGTTTTGGTTTTGGCAGCTTGCCAGGCTTTGCCGCTGATATCCTTGGAGCAGTCAAATGAAGTTGAGGATGCAACGCTCATAGATTTGACTGAGTTGGGTATTGAAATGTTTGGCAGACCAGATGAAGTGTTGACTGCTGCTCGAGTGGCTAATTATAATGCTGATAGTGATGCTGTAAATCCTGAAGAGTTGGGCAGTTATCTAGAGGGTGATATACTAGTGCCGAATATAACCATGAAGAACGGACTGATTGCGCAGTCGTCACGCTGGCCCTATGGGGTAGTGCCCTGCGAAATACGTGGCAACTTCACCAGAGCAGAGCTGCAAATCCTTCAATATGCCATTGAGCAGTATCATACACGCACCTGCATTCGCTTTGTGCCATATACCGGTCAAACTGACTACATATCCATAGTAAGTGGCAATTCGGGCTGTTGGTCTTCGGTGGGACGTGTGGGTGGTAAGCAGGAGGTCAATCTGCAGTCACCTGGCTGCCTGCGACGTCCTGGCACTGCCATTCACGAGCTAATGCATGCGCTGGGCTTTCTGCATGAGCAGAATCGTCAGGAGCGCGATGACTATGTGGCCATTCAGTATCAAAATATACGCACAGCTCATGTCAAAAATTTCCGTAAAGCGTCCAGAACTGAAGCATTTGGCGTGCCCTATGATTACGGCAGTGTTATGCATTACTCGGGCAATGCTTTCTCCAACAATGGAGAAGCAACAATAGTGCCAAGAGTAAGTTATAAATTGTAGCTTAAAGCGTTGCTAGTTACTAATTCTAATTTATACACAGCAAACAAATCTTGGCGTGCGCATGGGTCAACGCAAAGGCTTTTCTAATTTAGACATAATCAAGCTGAATCGCATGTATGACTGCTAAATCTTAAGTGCTTACTTTAAATAAATATAAACTATTTAAATGCTTTAATTTTAATCTGCTTTGCTTTGCTTTACATATTTCGTTTGGCCGCCAGCATGCGGGAGCGTGGCAAGCGGCACTGACTGATGCTATGCAGGCGATACTGCATTTCGGGCTGTGTGATCTTCTCGTAGAGCTTCTGCTTGGCCTCCTTGACGGTGTGTATGGCGACGCCATCGCCGCCATCGTCCATGTTGAAGGCTTCGCCCTCAGCGCACTCGGGACACTGCTGGGTGAGCACAATGTCATTGAGGTCGGTGGGCAGCTCGCAGATCTTTTCAATCTGCTTGACTACATAGTCCACGTTGCCCTCGTCCTGGCGCTCGAACACATACACGCTGGCGACTACATCCAGCACGCGTGTTTCCAGCAGCTTTAGAAAGCGTTCCACATTCACCAGATTCACATGCGTATGATCGCCTAGCAATAGATTCAGCGGCGTTGTGTCCACGGCGCACATGTCGCAAATCATTTCGACGCCTTGCAGCAGATTCTCGAGGCGCGTGTCATTGCTTTCGCGTGTGCTATGCAGCGCTAGATTGGACTCTTGCTTCTTGCGCACCTGTTCTTCTAGTTGAGCAATCAGATCCAGCTGATCCTGCAGAGTGTTGGCATTGTCGCGCTTCAGCGCTATAATATCCTCAAACAAACGATTCACTGAATTGTTCAGCAGCGTAATGTGGTAGCTCATTTCATTGGCATAATTGAAGAACGAGTAGTAGAGGCTCTCCTGCTCCTGGAACTTTTCAATTACCTCCTCCACATTATTAGAGTTGGTGTAGTCGAGTATTTTCTGCAGCACTGAATTATACAAATTGATTTTCTTGTTGTGCTTGCGTCGGAATTCGTCGCGTCGTCTGTACTCCTTGGGCTGCAGATCAGCCAGCACGCGATCTCTGCCCTTGCACTCCAGAAAGGCGGTATTATCCGCATCAGCGGCCACCTTGCGCATGATGCCCTGCAGCTCAGTGCGGCGCAGATCGCGCTCCTTGGCCTCGCGCTTGGTAATCTTGTCAATCTTTTCGTAGACATCAATGCAGCCATCAAAGGTGTTTAGTGCATATTCAATCAAATCTATGAGATACTTTTTGTCGCTGTTCAGCTTCTGCACCATTTTGGTGTACGAATCATTGAAGAATGTGCGATGGTTGAGTATGCGTATGAGCTGCTCACGCAGCTCCGCATTGGCAGCTGTAAAGCCGCACTCCTGACGCACGCCCACCTCCAGCGCATTCTCCAGTATGTTCATCTTCTTGCGCACCTTGGCCACATGCGCCTGATGCTGCTGCTCCGGCACAGTTAGACGATTCAAATGATAGATTTGCTTATTTACGCGACTAATTTCACGCTCCATATTGGTAATCGATGTCTTCAGCTTGGATATGTCATCACCCAGATTCTCCTGGCACTCCACATGGCAACTTATCTGACGCAGAAAACGCTCCGCTTTGCGCATATGCGTCTTGCCACTGGCCACCCAAATCTGCGCTCTCAAATCATCCTTCTCTTCCTCCAGCCGCTCTATGGTGTATTCATAGCTGGCATCCACGATGGTTTCATTGCGTGTCTTTAGTTTGCTTGAGAGCAACTTTTTGTATTCGCGTTGACGCTTGCCCAGCTCACGATGCTTCATCAAGTACGCCTCCAGAAAGGCGGACTTGTCAAACGGCACCTCATCAGTAGTCATCTTGACTAACTTGCTATAATTTAAGAACTAACCAAATATACAACTCAAATAAAATATTACTCTATATAAAATAAATCGTGTGTGTAGCTTTAAGCTCTGTGCGCTGTGCTTATATTAGAGCAACTAAATTATATTACAAGCTAACTTAACTAAGCCTACTATACAATTTACTGCTGCGATATGCCAGCGCTTTCTAGTGTATTAAATATCTTAAAGATGGTATAGATATAGGCTGCTTTGCGCAAATCGTTGCAGATATTAAAACGCAGCGCAGTCTGCTTAATGCCTTGGGCCGAAAATTCCATCACAGTCTGCAGCGCAGCATCCACAATATCTGCCTCAGTGCTGCAATCTCGCAGCTTTCTCAATTCTTCATTTGCTTTTACCTCCGGCTGTTAAAAAATAAAAACTTTAAACTTATAGTTCATTATTCGCTTGATCATCACTTACAAACTTTTCGCCACCTTCAGCTCTAAGCGATGTATTTATAGAGTTGAGCACTTCTGTAATAAGCTGTGAGGTTGTGCCTGAGTGCATCTTGCCAAAGGACACATGATTAATGTTCTTTAAATATTCAAAGTAGGACACAGTGACGCCGCCAGCATTGCAATACAGATCGGGCACTATTAGAACGCCTTTGTCTATTAATATCTTTTCACCAGCTGGTGTTGTAGGTCCATTGGCGCCTTCTAATATAAGCTTAGCCTTAACGTCCTTGGCATTCTCACTTGTTATAACCTTCTGGGTAGCACAAGGCATTAGAATGTCACACTCTGCAGTCAGCAGATTCTCTGTGGTCTCCTGTGCCTTGGGAAAACCCTTAATTGTTTGCTTCTCCGCAAAATATTTAAACAGTTCCTGCAGCAGTTGCACATTATAGTTATTGCATATACAATTGCTGGCTACTTACTTTAATATCAATGCCATCTGCATTGGTTAGTGAGACATCCCTCTCTTGTATGCCTATGACCTTAGCGCCCGCTTTATGCACATACTTGGCAGCATAGGAGCCCACATTGCCAAAGCCTTGCACTATAGCCTTTTTGTCCTTCCAGCCTGTTTGCCAGTTAAGCGCACCCATCCATTGCTCATCGCGCAAAAATAAATCACCTGCTTTCCACACTCCACGCCCTGTGGCTGAAGTGCGTCCATTAATGCCGCCCACATGCACGGGCTTGCCCGTGACAATGGCCAAAGCGTTGATATCCTTGTAGCCAAACGTTTTGCTGTACTGATCCACCAGCCAGCTCATCTCGCGTGGACCAGTGTTAACATCTGGCGCAGGCACATCGATGGCAGGACCAATCATATTACGCTTCAGCAGCTCCATAGTATAGCGACGTGTTATCGTTTGCAATTCTGCTACAGAATATTTCTTGGGATCGATGCGTACGCCGCCCTTGGAGCCACCAAAAGGCAAATTGACACACGCACACTTGAAGGTCATAATCGCGGCTAATGCTTTCACCTCTGACTCATCCACATCCATGGCATAACGAATGCCTGTGTGCCAATCACTTTAATATTACGTATACGCAACTTTTTAAAGCAACTTACCGCCCTTGAGAGGCAAACGATTTCTCACATGATGTGCTCGATAGCCAGTGATGATCTCATATGAGCCATCCTTTCTTATAATAGGGAAACTAACCTCCAGTGAGGTGGTGACACTGCCAATTAAATTTAAAATTGCACTAACACGCGATTGTCTTTGCTCCGGCGTTAGATGAACATGTTTTTCCAAATTCTTATTCAACTCAGGTTCCATAAGCTGCGCTGCGTTATGATAATAGTATAAGACCATGCTAGAAAATTCTGGATCTGCATCGGTCTCCACACTTTTGAGTTTCTCAGGCATTTGATGCGCAAGACGCCGCTGCAAAAACATTCCCAACTGATATGGACATCTCTTAGGTTTTACATAACGAGCCCGACGCAGCATTATTTTGTATTTTTTGGGAAAACTAAAATTTAGTTCTTGTGTTAACGAAAGTAAAATTATGTTTGCTTTATGTTAAATGGCCAACTAAGTTTTATATACTCTTAATTTTATATATCAAATTCAAATGTGACTATTTGTTGTACAAAAATTACAAATATTGATAAATTTTTATTGCTGAGATATGCCAGAGCTCTCTAGAGCGCGGAATATTTTGAAAATCGACCAGATATAGGCAGCTCTACGCAAATCGTTGCATAGCTCAAACTTGTTGGCCGTCATCTTAATGCCTGCGGCAGCTGATTCCATCACAGTCTGCAGTGCAGCATCCACAATGTCCGCCTCCTTGGTGCAGTCGCGTATTTGCTTCAATCGGTCGTTTGCTTCAATTTCAGGCTGTTGAAATAAGCGATGAAATTAAAGTTTGGATGCTAAAACGTTTCTACTCACAAAGCTTGCATCGCCACAACCTTGCAGCGATTGATTAATAGAGTTAACTGTCTCATGTATAAGCTGTGATGTGGTTTTTGAGTACATCTTGCCAAAGGACACATGATTGATGTTCTTCAGATATTCAAAGTAGGACACAGTGACGCCGCCAGCATTGCAATACAGATCGGGCACAAGCAGGACGCCTTTCTTCAGTAGTTCGATCTCTCCAGCTGGTGTCGTCGGTCCATTGGCGCCTTCTAAGATAAGCTTAGCCTTAATGTCCTTGGCATTTTCTCCGGTAATAACTTTCTGCGTAGCACATGGCATCAAGATATCACATTCGGCTATTAGCAGATTCTCTTTTGCCTCCTTAGCCTTGGAGTAGCCCTTGATGGTTTTCTTCTGTGCCACATGGGCAAAGAGATCCTGTGTGCCAGAGCATTAGTCAATCAATCAATCAATACACGCTTGAAAGACTTACATTAATATCAATTCCTTCCGCATTGGTGAGCGACACATCCTTCTCTTGTATGCCTATGACCTTGGCGCCCGCTTCGTGCACAAACTTGGCAGCAAACGAACCCACATTGCCAAAGCCTTGCACTATAACCTTTTTGTCCTTCCAGCCAGTTTTCCAGCTCAACAGATCCATCCACTCCTTGTCCTGCAAAAACAGATCTCCTGCCTTCCAAACGCCACGTCCCGTAGCCGAGTGGCGTCCATTAATGCCGCCAATGTGCACGGGCTTGCCCGTGACAATGGCCAAAGCGTTGACATCTTTGTAGCCATAAGTCTTAACGTACTGATCCACCAGCCAGCTCATCTCGCGTGGACCAGTGTTAACATCTGGCGCAGGCACATCGATGCCCGGACCAATCATATTACGTTTCAGCAGCTCCATAGTATAGCGACGTGTTATCGTTTGCAATTCTGCTACAGAATATTTCTTGGGATCGATGCGTACGCCGCCCTTGGAGCCACCATAGGGTAAATTGACGCAGGCACACTTGAAGGTCATGATGGAGGCTAATGCTTTCACCTCCGACTCATCCACATCCATGGCATAACGAATGCCTGTGTGCCAATCACTTTAATATTACGTATACGCAACTTTTTAAAGCAACTTACCGCCCTTGAGAGGCAAACGATTTCTCACATGATGTGCTCGATAGCCAGTGATGATCTCATATGAGCCATCCTTTCTTATAATAGGGAAACTAACCTCCAGTGAGGTGGTCACACTGCCTATTAAATTCAAAATTGCAGTTACACGCGATTGTTTCTGTTCGGGCTTTAGATGCGAGTACTGATCCATTTCCTTGACCAGCTGCTTTTCCATAGTCTGTGCAGCTTTGTGGTAATAATATAGCACCATGCTGGAGAACTCTGGATCTTTATCGGTTTCCACGCTCTTTAGTTTCTCTGGTATTTTATGCTCATGCCGTTTAGACAGTTCGGGCTGCGCTTGAGCGCGTCCGCGAAGGAATCCATTAGTAATAGAACGCAACATTTAAAAAAGTTTGAAATTATAAAACAGCAATAACTATATAACACTAATTTAGATGTGAGCAGTCCTGATGTCGTTTTAATTCTAACTAAATGAGTGAAACATCAAAATCATTGTGAACTGAGTTAATGCACAAATGTGTGTTTTGATAATAATTTTTGGATTTTTAATTATTTATATAAATACAGTATTTGTTGTTGTTTAATTTCTCTACATGTATTACATAGGCTACAAGCTAAACTTAAACAATGCATACCTATACACAAGTGTTAACATATATATATATAGCATATATGATAGATTTACATATTACATATTTTATTTTAACGCATGGAAAACTCTAAGCAGCCAAAAATTATAAAAAAATAACTAAGAGTATACTACGTAGAGTTGGGTACTTATACAGTTATTATATATATAGTATATAGAGCTAAGAATATAAAATATGTAATTGTATTTTATGCATAAACTGTGTTGTCGTTTTACGTTTAAAATTAAAACTTTTGGATTCGCCAAGGGAAGCGCACTAAATTGTTTAATTTGCGTTTAATGTTGTTACGTTTGGAAGGGTTGACAGTTTTAACATATTATTTATATACAGACTACTATAAATGTGTGTGTGTGGGTTGATTGGGTTAGAACTAGAAAGCAAGCGACCCCGTTATCTTTTTGTTTGTACGCAAACTGAAGAGTAATTAAAATTTAACAAAATGTAGCTTTTAATATCACTTTGGGGACATGCACTCGTACTCGTTATGGCCTCGATTAAACGATGGTTATTGTTATTGATATTAAAATATAAAAAACAATTGCATTGCACACAAACATAAATTTCTGAATTTGCAACTGGTTTTCTTTAAATATGGATATGAATTCGTTGGTAAAAGACTAAGCCTTAGTTAACAGCGCTTAAGTGCTAAACTAAATGTAATTTAAATTAATTTCAAATTAATTCAAAAATTTATACATAATATAATTACAAAAACGTATATGTATATATCTCAAACACATCTCTAATCTCGTAGCAAGATCGCAGTTTTTAATGCTGCTGCTTAAAAGTTAACATCACGCTTGGGGGGAAAGATATATCTGTGTAATCTTTTGTGGCCTTAGTAACGAGAGCTCTGCTGTAGATCATGAATTTATGCTCCAACTGTGCATCCAGTCTGATGCTAATCGACATCCTTTTTCTCAATCTTCAAATCAAACTTGGCCACCAGCTCCTCAGGTGTGTGACTGCAAATAACAAAATTAGATTAGTTTATGTATCGAAATATTAAATCCTGGCTAACTTACCCCACTAGATTCTGCAGATCGCAGACAAAACGATAGACATAGCGCTTGCCTGCAGTTTTGTGTATAATATTTTTATCATAATAATAGCGCAGACCACGGCTCAGCTTCTCATAGTTCATCTTGGGCTTGTTCTTGCGTATGCCCCAGCGACGTGCCACCTAGAAAAATTCATAACAATTAATATTTATAAGCAATATAAATGATTTTGCCTGCTTACCTCATCGGGATCTGTTAGCTTAAACTCCCAGCCATCGCCCGTCCAGGAGATGAAGCTCTGGCAGGTCTTGTCCAGCAGCAGCTCGAGCAGAAACTGCCACAGCTGTATGGGTCCGGAGCCTGTGAAGCAGGGCACGCCCCCTTGCGTTGTATAGCCGCCCAGCAGCGTCTTGTCCAGTCCCAGCGTGGTCATATAGGCAGCCGAATGCTGATGCGGATGCGCTGCCCACTGATCCATGCTGGACTGTGTGCTCATTGACTGGAACTGCGCTGCATCATATGGCGTATATTCGGGCGTAAATCCCTCAAAGCGTCCACGGCCGTAGTAAAAGTCCGGACTGCCGTCCATGTAGCCATTGCTGTTGGCACTGCTGCTGCCATTGCCAGCACTGGAAGCCTGACTTTGATGCTCCTGCGCGGACAATGTGCTATGGTAATCGCTATCATCACCAGCAGCACCAGCTCCAGCACCGCCTGCTGTGCTGCCTGCGCCGCTGCTGTTGCCCACTCCATAGTGTCCAGCTGCAGCGGCAGCTAAATGGGCGGGCAGTCCGTAGCTGCTGAGATCTGTGGGATCACTTTGAGCATTGCTGGCATAGGCGGCATTGCTGCCATTGCTGGACTGCGTGCCAGGCTCCTCTTTGAGTTGATGTTGCTGGTAAATGGCGGCCATGGCAGTCATATAATTAATGTTATTATTATTATTGTTGTTGTTGTTGTTGTTGTTATTGTTGTTGGCATTGCTGGCGCTGTTGCTGCTGCCAGTGCTGGCGCTGCTGCTATTATCAGCAGCAGACTGTTGCTGCTGCTGCTGTTGTTGTTGCTGTTGCACGTTTGCTGCTGGTGGCAGCATGTTGTTGTTGTTGTTGTTATTATTGCTGTTGTTGCTGCCATTCTGTTGCGATTGCTGCTGCTGCTGCTGCGGTGGCGGGCTGTTGTTGCTGCGATCATGTGCAATGCTGTTGTTATTGCTGTTGTAGCCTGCAATAAATAAATAATATATAAATTAATAAATAAATACGCAATAGTTGAAGACATCTTCAGCTGGCAGCTGGGGCGTAACTTAGATTAGATGCAACACATACAGATATAAATGGAGGGGTAATCGTTTTTGGGAAAACCAATCAAAATTCGAAGCGCACACCAATACGAATGCGCAACAGCTCAATAGATACAGCACACAGATAAAAGAGCAAACAGACAAAAGAGCGCCAGTGCTACCCTCCACGCTGTCGCTCTCTCTCGCTCTCTCGCTCTGTTGTGATTTGTGAGCGCACGCTACATTAATTGCGAATACATCGAAACTTAACACGTCGTTGTGTGCCATATGAAAAACCTGTTGAGAACACACACACACACACATGAATACATAGAGAGAGCAGCTAACTCGCTTGCTCTGCCCATTAGCTAGCTCGCTTGCACTTTTAGGCAAAAGCTTGACGCGCTTTCCCATTCGCTCAGACAAAAAGCTCTACAGTTGGCTGCAGCAGCGCAGTTGTTGTTGTTGTTGTTGTTGCTGCTGGTTGCCTCCCAGCATCTTTTGTGGCTGGCTGCAACTAACTACCTGTCTAGCTACTTTTACATAGCTGTCTATGTCTACCCACGCATAAACAAAAGCCTTCAATAAATGCTGCGGCATGGCGTGTGGCCAAATCTCCTCCCCCTTTCAACTTGTTGCGTGTTGCTGTTGTTCTTGTTGCTGTTGCTGTTGCTGTTGCGGTTGCCTTGCGGGCGTATAAACAAACACTTGAGTGCCACGAATTACGAATTTAATTATGCGCTGAGGGTTGTGTGCGCATCTTTGAGTCGCTCTTTTCACACTCCAACACCCAACAACTCAATTGTAATTAAAAATTGTGCGCCATTTGATGTTGGCAAATATTTGTACCTGAACTAAAGAAATTAACATCCGAGTCCGTGTAATAAGCATTGCCGTTGTTTGCATGCTGCGACGCAGGCGAATAATCTCCAACAAAGGGCGACATGTCATTAAAGTAGCCCAAGCCCAGGGAAGCGGCAGTTGAGCTGCTCAGCGCGCCTGTTAAGCTGCCAATGCCCAAGCTGGCGCTAGTGCCGCCAAAGCTATGCGTTGAGGCGCTGGAGGATGCGCTGGAGCTGGAGCCGGAGGAAGATGAGGCGGTGTTGCTGCCAGTGCTGCCGCCGGACAAGCGATGTTGCTGCTGCGCTTGCTGCGTGGGCGAGCCATAGTGCAGCTGCTGCTGCTGCTGCTGCTGATGTGCATGTTGCTGCTGTTGCGGCGGCAAATGTTGTGGCTGCTGCTGTTGTGGTTGCTGCTGTGGCTGCTGCGGCGTTGGCAATATGTGTTGCTGATGCTGCAAATGCGTCGCTTGCTGCGGCAAATGATAGCTTGGATAGTTCTCATAGCTTTGTAGCACCATCGTTGAGTTAACTTGCTTTGAATAGTTATAATTGGGCGCTAAATGGCAATTGTTGTTGCTTTTTTGCACAAGTTGCTGTTGCAGATTTCTATATTGCTGCTGCTGCTCTGCTGCGTCTGTTGCTTGAGTCTTGTTATCCGACGCGTTTGCTGCACTGATTATGGTGGCATTAACTAGGAACGCAGAGGGCGGCATTTCTTCGCGTTTTCCAATTGATCAATTGTCAAAAACTGAATGTGAAAAATGCACGTCATTGACTTTTCGAATATGCCGAGAAACAACAAATACTATTGCTTAACTAGTCAAATCAAAAACTGTGCGGGACTTAACAATTGTCAATTGACAGACACTGAGAAATTTAAATGTGGTCACTGTGTTTGTGGTTTTATTTTTATGCTGGTGGTACTTGCAGTTGTATTAAAATTGATTTCATTTCATTTTCATTTTTGGACAATGTATAGCGGAGTATTTTGGAATTTTTGCACAAGCTGCGGGCTCTCTAATCAAATGAGCTGCGCTTCGAGTATTTTTACAGATTATTTATTATTGATGCTGCTTGCGTCAGTATGTGGGCGTTGTTATTTCAACTGATTAAAAGTACAGTAGCAAATTCTTATTTTGTTTTTATCACAAGCTTTAAATGTATAAATTTTTGAGCTGCTTCCGTTGAGCTTAGGACAGTTTAACACTTGCGATATAGCAAAGTTATATCGTTTCGTTGCTGCTTTGACAAATTCCAGCGCAGTTGAAAAAATTTAACACTTGCTGTACACACACACACACAGATACACTTGTAGTTAGTTGATAATTTAATGCGCATATCGTGTATATATTTCGTATCGCAATTACTTATTATTTACACACATTTGTGGTTGCTGCTGTTTGTTTGTTTGCTTGTGTGTGTGTTTATATATTTCGCGCACTCATTTGTTAAATGGCTTAATTAGTTTTATTCAAACTTGTGCTTGATTTAATTTAAAACAGCGCACACCGAACGATCGTCTCGAATTTAAGTTGAACAAGCGCACAAGCGACGGCAGCTCCGCTACCTTCGACGTCTGTTTAAGAAATGAAGTTGCTTTGAAGTTTTGCCTTGTTATTGGTTATTGCCTGCGTCGCGCTGGCTGCTCGACTCGACTCGGCTCGGCTCTCGCGCTCTCTAACGCTTCGTGTGTGTGTGGGAGCGCGTGCGCTTCGGCGTCGCTCGGCTCGGCTACAACTCACGCTCTCACCTCAAAATGTGCCAATGGCAATATGAATGATGAAGGGGAATCTAAAGATAAACAGACGCGCTCTCGCTCGCGCGCTCTCTCGCTCTCTATCTATGTGTGTTGGGGCTACACACAAACTGTGTGTTCTATCTAACTATACATGAATACATGAATTTTAAATGCTGTTGTATGTATTTTTAGTTTCACTTGTTGCTGTTGTTGTTGTTGTCTTTATAAGTTTTTGCTTTATAACTAATTCGATAGTTTGCTAATTGCTCAACTGTGTGGTACAGTTGCCATTAAATTAGTTGCCAAGCTCATTAACAACAATATCAACGCCAACACATAAAACTAACTAACAAAATGGCCAGTCTACCCACCAAACAAAACGTTGGTCAACATCTCAGTTGAATGTGGGCAGCAGCTCATCAGCGCCAACGATTTCAGTTGATGGACCACAAGCAACAACAAAAAAAACACATATATTCTGCACATAGATACACACACACACATACAGCTGAACAATTAGACAAAGTGGGGATTGGCTGTTGCTGCTGCCGCTGCTGCCTTTGGCATGAGATCATAACCAAACGGCCAACAACCTAAAATGCGCTGAAATGTTGAAGCAACAATAGCAACACTAAATTAGTTGCCTTCATTTGTATTTTTTTATACTTTTTTGGGCTTAAAATGAAGGCGTACGTGTTATTGTTGCTGCCATAATTTGCGAGCGCTAAAAAATGGTTGAAAAAAAAAGCAAATCTTTAAGCTTTGAGCTTGAAAATAAAAATGGTGGACATTAGTGTATTTAGTGAAACGTGTTTTAGCGCAGTTTGTCTAAAACCAACCAATGACAACAAATAATTAAGCTTAAATTATATACGTGTAAATTTTAAAGACACGTACGTTTGCAAAAATATTAAACATAGAAATGTAATTGCTATCAAATTGTGTATTAACTGAGTTTCAATGTTGCGCTTATCGCATAACTGATAAAAAATACTTATTGATTTTTGTTGTTGTTGTTGCTGCGCAAGTAAATTTGCAACGCTCTCAAATTTACGTAGCTCAAGTATTTCTTGGAAAACTGTTGCAAGTACTTTACAATTTGTTGACTTTAGCTGATAAAGCGAAAAGAAATACATAAAATATTTTATGCTAAGCAGCAGCAGCAGTTAACAGCTGTTGACCATTTTGAGCTGCAAGCCACAAAAGGATCGAGCATATAACTTTTTTGGCCACTTACAAATTCTGGCAGCACACGCGCCTAAAAAACTAGTAATGTAAAAAATACTTATATGTTGTATATTTATAGCTGAGGCATATTTATTTTGATTTGCTGCACAAAGTGGCAAGAACAATGCTTCCAAAAGCGGAAATACACAAAAAAAAAAAGTAAAACAACAAAAAATTGAACGAGGCAATGACAGCTGCCAACTAAAGATGTTAGCGCGAGTGAAAGAGATAGAAATGGTGGTGCTGCTGCCGCTGATGATGCGCCTCGGTTACGAGCGTTTCCGGTTAAAGCACGTGCGCACTAAAGAGGAGACACTGCTAGTGGCAGCAACCACCGCTAGCAGCAACCAATCACTGCCAGGCAGCAACAACAATCACTCGATAGGATCCGAGCCAAGCTACTTGCCCAAAACGCACACGTTCTCAAAAAGTTTTTCCATTCTTTCGTTTTTGACAATAAGCGCCCGAATATAATAATTACTAAAGGGGTTATATCTTCAGTTGAATGCCAAATGAATAACAACGATGCGGCTCGAGGGTTTGGTGTGTGCCAAAAGGATTGAAAAAGGCGTTGCCCATTAGCAGGCAGTGGTGGTGACAAATCTTGTTGAATTACAATTAAGCAAAGACGCAAAAACTTGTTTACAACAAAGAAACTGAAGCAGGGATTAGCATTTAATGCAATAACGCGTTTTGGCCAACTGGTTGCTGCTGCTGCTGCTGCTGCTGGGAGTTGCAGGAAGCGCCTACAATGTCTAGGACACAGCTGTCGAGGGCGTGCACAGACTGAGGCTGAGGGTCGCGGCTCGTTAGCTGAAGCGCTGACACTTGAGCCTGATTGAAGAAGATGCGAGCACAAAGACTGCAGCAGTTCAATTGATATCAAATTAAAGCTGGATCGAGACACACACACACAGAGATACACACACGTGTGCAAACTCAATTGCTGTTGCCTGAGAGCTGTAAGCACTTCCGTTTGCCTGCCACACGTGTCTACAGCGTCGGCTCTCGCTTGCACTTGCGACGCTTGCAACGCTGTGGCAAGCAACTAATGTAAATCGGATGTCAATGCGGCGTGATGTGTATATAAATTATCAACAGCCAAAGAGTGAGCGAGAGCGCGCGCTGAAGTCAGAACCTGTTAGAAGCCAAAGCTAAATAAATAAATAAATAAATAAACTGTTAGTCTGCAAAACGGAAGGAAATCATAAACACAGCAATAGTTGCTGCTACAGTCTCAGCAATTGTTGCTGCTGCTGCTGTTTTGACACGCATACTAACATAATTACAGCTGCAATTAGCCCAACGCCCCAAACACACAGACACCTGTTGCTGCTGCTGCTGCTTCCGTAACGCGTTTGGCTAAGAAAAATATCAATTTTCCAAGTAAACTAAAGCTGGCCAAGATGCGTCCGCAATTTATAACTATATAGAGCAACTACTATAAAGAGCAGTGGAGTGGGGTAAGTCGCTGTACCTGCATTTTGACAACAAAATAAACAGATGCAGCACTAAAGATATGCTTTGATTGTTAGACTTGTAAACAACACACACACACACACAAACACATACATACAAACAACAATTCTGTATTATAAGAATAAGACGCAGTGTATGTATGTGAATTGCATTATCTTCACAGCTCCTTGTACGCTGCTGCGAGCGGAAATGAAACCAGATACTTTGATAGCAAGGAACAGCAGCAGCAGCAGCAGCAACAACAACAAACTTTGCTGCTGCTGCTGAGTAGAAAATATAATGATCTAGCTATAATTCTTAGTTCTGCTTGATTAAAAGCTTTGGCTATTGAACTTGAACTAGCAAGTTAAACAATTGATTTGCAATCAATGTGCCAGCTGCTTGCAAAAATAAGCAGCAGCAGCAGCAGCAACAACAATGTTGAGTGACTCGCTAAATGGCTCATTTATAGCCCCGTTACCCACTGGGCACAGAAGGTGGCATGCGGTCAACAACAGCAACAGCAACAGCAACAATGCAAAGCAGCAACGAATTGAGGCAACGGCAACGGCAACTCGAACGGCTGGCTGAACGTCAAAATTGTGCACCTGTCCCAACTATCACCATGACTACGACAACAACAGCAACAACAACATCACATCAACAACATGTGTGCGTAAGTAAGAAAGTGTGAGACAGCAGCAAGAGACGGCGACCCCAAGCAGCGGCGACGGCAGCGATGCTTGGCAACAACTGTCGGCTGAGCCTGCATTTGCGCTTTTGCCGCAGCCAGATTGTACACACATACACCTACACACACATGCACATGCACACAGCTGTGTGTGAGAACTAAAGATGCATTTGGGCGATATGAGCATATGAGCATATTAGTAGTCCAAGTCGACTGTGGAAACTCTGAACTCGACTCGAGCCTTGTTACCTGCCTTGCCTAATTTACTTGTGTGTCCTTTTGTGTGTCTGTCTCTTTCTAATACGCCTGCGTACACTTGTGCTATTCATTCACTGAAATCTCTACCACTTGCTTAACAAAAGTGCCTCGTTGCAATGGCACGGAACTAAAGGAAGTAAATTACCGGATGTTGTTTTCTTATACTCTATTTTATTCTTTACAAAAATATATCCTGCGGCTTTTGTGCACTTCGACCCACAACAACCTTCACTTTGCTTTTGCTCATTTCTCATGCAGCGTCTTTTGTGTAATGCGCTTCGCTTGAAATGACCAATAAACCTTTCTTATATATCTTTTGATTTTTGTTTTTGGCACAGCAGCCAGCCAGCCACACACACACACACATACACTTGCATACATTGTATAGCAATAATTGCATTTTGTCGCTCATTAATTGCATATATGCAATCGCTTTTTAATAGCTCAGGCTCTATATGAGTTAGTTGCAATGTTTTTCCCACGACAACATCGGGGTAGCTGCAGTTTTTGATAAATTACACACAGACTAACGGTTCCAGCTGATTGCGCCTTAATGTCCTGTGCACAGGACAACCAGCAGCAGCAGCAAGCGTGGGAGAGAATATTCATGAGGTTAGCCTAGAGGGTGCAACAACTGTTGACTAACAATAATTAGACAACAATTTAGATAAAAGAAATTCATAATTTTTGACAAATTGTAGCTGCCGCTATTAACTTTAGACGCTGTTTATAAAAACATTTTAATTTGAATTCAAAAATAGCAATTAAAATTCATTTGAGCTGCAAATCTTATAATGCACACATCAAATCTTGCACTATATATCTGTATATATGGATATATAAATTTAGAGAGTCTTAAAATGTTGGCTGCAACCAGCTTTACCAATTCTACAGGCTTTAAAGTTTTACTAATCATTATTATAAATTTAGAGAGTCTTAAAATGTTGCTATCAACCAGCTCTACCAATTCTATAAGCTTAAATTGAAGTTTCACTATAAATTATTGTAAATTAAATTGCAGCTGAATTTTTAGCTTTAGACTCTGTACAAAAAAGTAGATGCTGGACTTTTAGTTTGGATGTGCGAGATTTGAATGCTTCTGATGATATAAAAGCAACGACTATTGCATTATTTAGAATTAAAATAATCAACATGCCAACGCACAATATATTTTATATATTCTTTAGTATTTGCTTCTATGTATATTTATTTATTTTTAATTATAGCCTAGAATTATATTCTATGGTACAATTGGTATAGCCAGAGCAACAAAGACCTTCAATCTGATTTTTTTGTTATTCTAATTTCTTATTTTTAATTTGTTTGTCAATTTCATAAAGTCTCTTATGTTGTTTGGGTTGACCTCTGCTTCTATTTATGTAAAGCGTATTAAACTGTTGGTTGCAGGCTCCAGCCTCAAATCGAAGTCCACTTTAGCCTTTTTTTTTTTTTGCAATTTCATTTGCTTTCTTTAGGTGTCAAGTACTTTGGGGCATCTGTTGTTGCCTTATCTATGCAAATGTATTGAATAACCTAAGCTGGGCTCTAGAGTCTGTGCAAACAGTTGAAACAATATGCCAAGCAAACAACAACAAGTGCTGCAAATGAAACAATATGAAAAACAACAACAACAAAATCAGTCGCGCAGGCGCAGCAGAGATCAAAGGGCTTAAAGCCGACTGCGACTTTGAGACTGTAACACACTTTAAAATTGCAAAAGGCACAGAGAAAAAATTAAAAGCTAAAACAAGCTGAAAATTCAAATTTATTTACACTTTGACGCATTTTAAAGCAAAGAGAGCGCGAGTTGAAAACAAAGTCAAAACTACCCAGAGAATATAAAACAAATGTAGACAAATAAATGACATAAAGTCAAAAGCAGCGCCGTGAGTTGTACTAAAAAAACAACAACAACAAACAAAAGCAACAACAGCAGGCATAACGATGTGAAAATTAAATGAGAGAGCAGCGCGGCGCTGACTCTAGAAAGAGCGCACAAAATGAAATACAATAAAAATTAAATAGCTACACATACACACACATACATGTATTTGTTAACTGATAAAAATCAAGCGTCCACACAACTTTTGCACTGAATTTACGAGCCCGCACTACCAAATTGCATTAGCTTTTGGGCCTAGCACGAGAATTTTCCCACGTTAAGGCAGCAAAAAAAAAAACTAAAAAATAAAAAAATCCAACTCAGGTGTTCAGAGCTTGGACTGGCATACAAATTAACAACAATTTTTTAATGCCCGCACTACTCAAATTGTCGACAACCTGCTGCAGGACATGCCAGCAGTGTATCCTAGCTGCTGGTATTGGCTGGTGGTTGTTTTTTTTTATCTGTATCTGCATCAAGTGCAGCCAACGAGGGTGGCAACTACTGGAATTTGTGCGCAACCCTCATATATATTTCCCTAACTTATTTGTTGCATTTCCCTTATACCAATTGCATTGCTATATAATTTTGTTAGCTGCCTGTCGAGTGACAAGTGTGGGCTTTTGCTTTCTCACATAGCTCTGTGTGTTTAGTTTATACAATTTATATGCCTTTAAAATAAATTTCATTTTCGCACTGATAAACAAAGATATTTGCAATTAAAGCGGCTGTAGCGTAATTCGATTGGTTGCAATTCACACACAATTCAATTAGCTGTCGGCCCACAGAGAGAATTTTTGCGTTAATGAAAATTGCGCATAAACAAGCCGCAAAATGCATAACAAAATGCCAAAATAAAATAAAACATTTCGCAGCTGATGGAATGTGTTGAAAGCGGAAATATGCAGGGAAATTGCCAAGACGCTGACAGTTTGATGAGCCGCGCGGCGCGCACTGTAACTCAACAGGATCAATTGGGGGTGCAAGTTCAACAAGTGTATTATAGATTTATATTTTGTCTTAAGCAGACTCGACAGGAAATTGCAAAAACGTAGGCACAAGCGTTAGCTTTCCCAAATAGAAATCGTCGCTTTATCTAAAAAAAACTGTCTTAAAATCAAAACAGCGGCGCATATTTTATAATTTGTCTGCCCTAATCATAAAATTCGCATTAATAATATAATTATTAAACCACATACACAACAACAGCAGCTATATGTATGTGTGTGTGTGTGTGTATGTAAAAAACGCAGCCTCACATCCGGTCAACATTTTGTCGCCATCTCTTTCATGTGAACTCTTTACAGGCAAAAGAAAAAAAAAATCTACACACACGACTGTATAAAAAAAATAAATTAAAAAAAGGTAAACCAAATTACACAAAGCACACACACACACACATGCACATATGTGCTCAATTAAACAGTTAGCTTTGGCTGTTAGAGCGAGCTAGCGCGACTCTGCGCCTGGGAGTCGTAACTCTCTCTCGCTTTGGAGTCCGAAAATTGCCAGCGCTGTAGTCTCTAGGCAGATTGTCCGTTGTTTAGTTAAGCGCAAATCTAAAACAAGTTACAGTTCATTCATTTTCCATTCATTCATTCACTCACTCATTCAGTTAGTCAATCGACGAACCGGCTTTTGGCTTGCCCCATTCATTCATCGATGCCTCAGCTCCCAGCTCAGCGGATGTTGGCGTAGTTCTTTAGGGGGTCGCCTCTATTGCTCTATCTCTGTCTCAATGGCTAACGGGCTCGGGCTCGGGCTCAGAGTAACTCTCAAGCCCCCTAAGACGATTTCCCTCACACACACAAATGTGAATAATTTGATTTTATTTATTTGTTCGCTTGCTACGAGTTAATAATTATAAATTGGCGCATGTTGGCCAACTGTCTGTCTGTCTGTCCAAGCAACAGTTAGTTAAAAAGATACAAATGTATCTCAATATGTGTGTGCCATATGTCTGTCTAGTATTTCTCCATTTTGTCGTTGTTTTTTTTTTCTACGTTTGCCTAATTCTTAATGATGCATAAAGTGCTTTGGCTAGTCGCTTGGCAAAGTTGGTAACTTTTGAAAGTTGATTGCAAATTAATTGCCAAACTGCCTTTATACAATTATGTTGCTATTTATAACGTTTGTGAATACAATTTATATATATGATTAGCATGCTTATGTTGCTCTAATTTGCTGTTGTTAGAGCTCTCAAAAATAGATTAAAAATTTTGAATTCAAATGTGCGCAAAGTTTAAGTCCACGCAAAGCAGTTGTTAATGTTAGTTGAATGTCCCAAAATTGTGTCCCAAAAAAGACCTTGAAAGTGTGCGAAATTTGACTAGTGCACAGCGCTATGGAAAATAGAGTTTAGTGCAAGACAAAGTTTGTAGCTTAGCTTTGCAAGCTCTGTCCCAAATAAGTCCCAATTAATGACTTGAATATATACAAATCATTATAAACAGAAATCATTGTGTATACAAGACTTGCAGTGCGAGTATCAATGCATTTTGTTAAAATTGGAAATTTAGCATGAAAACTATTAATGAAAATGTTTCAAAACGCTGTCCCAAAAAGTAACAGAATAATAACAAAAATATAAATAATATGTTTAATAAAAATAACTAAGAATTTGTTAGTTAAGCATTAAAAACATAAAATTTTGTTTGGGACATGTCCCAAAATGTGTCCCAAAAATTTTTTTTTTGCAAATTTTAATTGTGTTTTTTTTTAACGTGTATGCAAGTTGTTAAGCAAATTTCATTGGTGTTTGTACACAACTTGAAGCTAAGCCTATTTAATCTGCATATCTAGATACAATTAGGCTTATATAAATATAAGTACAGCTCTATAATGTACGTGTGTGTGTGTGTCTGTGTCTGCCAATGCAATTCGTCGCAATGCATTGCGTTCATTGCCTTTGAGTCAGCGTTGTTGTTGTTTTTGTTGCTATTAGCGGCTTTCGCATTATACAATTTAATGTTTAATTTTTTTTCCCCCTGAGTCGAATACAGCAACAACAACAAAAAGCCCAACTCACAGTTGTGCCGTTGATGTTGTTCTTTTGAATGTTCTTTGTTTTAAATTTACTCGACCGTAACGCTTTTCTATGGCGTAAATTTACATCTACGTACGTAACGAAATAAAACGAGCACAAAAACAAAAAAAAATAAAACACAAAAATAACAGCAACAACAACAACAAGATCAAAACGAGTGCCAACATCAGCGAGTTGACGGCGTCTCCTCGACAGCAACAACAATGGCTATATACACACATATATATATATATAAACATATAGTATATAGTATAGTAGCTTTAAAAACCCATTTGAATTTTTACCTATGAATACGTAACGTATGCGGTGGGCTGGGGGGAGCTACATACGCCGTAGTATTAGAACCCCGAACCCCAATGCCAAGCAAAATGCGGTGGTGTTGCCGTTGGCGCGCGTCAGATTCAGCTGAATATGGTAATAAATTAAATGAAATCTACAGCAGCGGCTACAATGTGTGGCAGCCTAACTGACGATCAACCGCAAAGAGCGAACAACCACACACAGCTGCAACTCCCTCAACAACACACAGAGCTAAAATTCTAGGTTGTGCGGCTTTTGAACCGTGCTAAAAAAAAAAAAAATTAAATACCATTAACCGAAACGTTGACTTGAATTTTTCACAGCCACTGCGCGCAGCAGCAACATCAATAGACAGAGCAGCAACATCAACACCAGCAACAGCAACAGCAGTTGACCAACCAAGCGCAATAGAACTTCAGCTTTGGCTTAAACTCCAACTACACTACTTATGTTAATTAGCTGCTATGTGATTTCTGGGCTTGAAGGCCTCTCCCCAACAACTTTGTGTTCTAAGCATGATTAATATGCCGCTTCCCGCACACACTTACACTTCAGTCGAACGCATTAAACTCTTCAGCTAAATGCTATAATAATATGCCTAGCTGCGCTCTTATTGTTAAACTCACAAACAATGGCGTTAAAATTAAAACTGAAATTTTCTTTTATGACCTTAACAAATTTGCAATCAACATAATGTTACATGTTATGACTTTACGCTCGATGAAGAAGAGTTCAGACTGGTGCTATATCTTTAGGCCAAGAGTAGCGATTATTAGTTGGGCGTCGTTTTTGACCAACGCGCGCTGTTCTGCTCTGTTGCCAGTTAATTTGTGGGAGGTGAAAATTGTCTACCGCTAATGGCTGAATTTAGTGTAATTAATAAAAAAGCAACTCAAGTTTACGAACTTCGCAGGCGTAAACAAAGCGTAGTGCATAATAAATTGTAAATTCTCAAGCTACAAAATTTAAAGAAAAGCGAAATGTGCTTGTAACTTGGTATGCGTGAGATTTGTGTACATTGTCGCTTTCAAAATCAACAAACTGTAACTAAACTAAAACGCTTGGCACACACTCAAAGTGTCACAAATACACTTCAAGTAGTACCAAGTTGAACTACATATAGTTGCAAATATATAAAATATATGTGCAAAGTTCATTGTGTGCAGAGACACGCAATGTAACAATCAAGAGCGAGACTCACCTCTGTGTCTCTCAACTGGTGTCTGCATGCGCAGTCAGTTGTATCTACAAGTCAAATATGCATTAAATGTGTCATTTTGTTGTGTATGTCTGTGTGTGTGGCAACAACCTACGCGGCACGAGTGGCAGCTCAGCCTGCTGATCATCATCAACATGAATCAACAGTCGTCGCCGGCGTCGTCGTCGTCGTCGTCATTGCCAGACAATGGCAACTCTTCAAGCTTGGACAAACATTTCACGCATCAGGCATTTTATTGTGTAGAAATAAACTACAGCATAGCATATAGCATATATATATTATATATATACAAAAGAACGCATATAAAATATAAAATCACAGCACAGAAAATAGAACAATTTTAAGCTGAAAGCTGCGCTCAGCTTTTTTGGCTTAAGAGGCTTTGCTAATTAAGTTTAGTTTACTAATAACTAAGCTCATAATTCAAACTGAGAACAATGAAAGCCGCACACTAATAAAAACAATTTTGCGTGCAAATATCTAAGATACACTAGCCTAGATGCGCCTTCAACCGAAAACAAGCAAAAGACCTCGACTGTCCACATAGACAGACAGACAGACAGACAGCTGGCTATGCATGTAGCTTCAATCATATGTGAGCTATCTGCAAGTTATTGTATCTGCAGCGACGATGAGTCAGCGCATTGATTGAGAGTGTGGAAAGCCGTTTCAACTATGACTTGACTTGACTTGACTTGACTTGACCCTCTTGCATATATATAACACCCAAGCTATAAATCTTGTGCGCCTCTATGGATAATTTGTTTTTTGTTTGCTGCTGCTGCTGACGAAACTGAAAAGCATTTTGAACTTTTTTGCCGCTTCGCTGATTTTCGTTGTAGGTGTTGCTACAAAATTAAAAATAATAGTAAAATAAATTAATGTTTGTTAGTCAGTCAGTCAGAGAGCTGCATGTTCATGACACTGTTGCTTGGTCAAAAACGCGCTGCAATTTCATAATTAAACATAATTTGTTGCTTCGATTTGTAGCCTGAACACCTGGACAAAGTAAATTACAAAATTTACATAAATGCCTAGCGGGCCACTTAAGGATCTGAGTGTCAACAAGTCACGCACTTTAGTCTTCAGATATTTTCACACATGCTGTACATTATATATTTTATATGCTAATGCCGCAGACTGTAGAAACAATCAATAATATGCAAATGCAGCAAATTAATGACTGACAAAAAGACAATCGAAACGAATTAAGCAGCAAACTACAAAACCAGCAGGAGGGTATACAACAAAACTGAAATATAAAAAAAATGTTGACGATTCCGCAGACGCGTAATTTGTATGCGGGTTGAGCTTAGCGCAGATGAGGGATGGGGTGCTGGTAGAAAAATGAATTGAATCAAATTGTAGTTGCTGCGACTTGAGCTGCTTCGTTTAAGACGCTGGCGACGATTTGGATACAGAACTCAAATTATTTATATTTTTGGTTCAAATTGCTTAATTAGCCACAGCTAGAGCTTTAACATTTATGGCCATAATGTGTCAACGCGCATAAATTCAATTAATTGTGGTCGCAAGACGCGCAGCAGACTTAATTTTTTATTTGTTAAGCACACGCGCTTGATTATTAATTTAAGCTTGTGTCCAACACCGACGAGCAGATGCCGATGCCATTTGGAGATTGGACGCTCGCTAGCTGACAATGCAGCATTAATGATGCACCGTTGTCGCTCCAATTTGTTTGGAGGCGGCGGCGCATCTCAAGCTGCGTTGAGCTGCTGGTGCCGCTGCCTTAAATGTAAACAATTTAAATAGATATTTAGATATGCTGTCGAGCTGGCTGCCTACGCTGGCGCCAGGCTCTCCGGCTCTCTTGTCGATTTGTTTTTATAAATTTTAATTTCCGTTTCAATTTCAATTTCAAATTCACATAAATAAATTAAAAAGCCATTCGCGGCTTGCTGCTGCTGCTGCTGCCACATTAGCAATTAATACTAAATTTAAAAATTAGACAGCAGCCAATACGTATAATCATAATCACACACGTAGGTGAAATAACGTATACGACCGGATGCACTAAACATATGCCAAATGCCAATATAAATTGTATTAACTGTCGGTCTATATCTCTCTTGAGAGTGAGAGGATATGCCCATAAGTTGCCTTTATGCTTACACATTTATCAATTCGATTTAAATTTAGTATTTTATTGTTATTTGTTTATTGTTGTTTAGCTTACCTCTGTGTGCGGGCATCGCGGCGGGTGTTGTATGGTAACTATTGCTCTTATCACTGTTTGCCGTTGTTGTTGCCGCATAGTCCATGGACAAGCGACTCGCAATGCTGTTGCTATTACTATTGCTATTATTATTGTTATTATTGTTGTTGCTAGACACTGGCGTTGTGGCTATTGCTGGGTAATTGGCTACCTGATGGTCCGATCCACAGACCGAGGCGGTGGTAGCCGATTCAAAGGAATTTCCATGCACAATATCCTCATTTGGTTTTTCACATTCTATATACAGCAAAAAAAATAAGGGAAACTCAATTAGTTCAACAATAGCATATGCAAAAAGCTTTTTAAATTTAATTTGCAAAGTTTGTACTGAATTTAGCGTCGCTCATATATATAAAAAATTTAATACCAAACAGGAAGCAACAGGCAACCGAAAAAAACAAAATTAACACCCCTTTTGGGCAAACAAGGTTTAGTCCTTGATTTGCTTAGCGTTCGTTGCGTTGCTTCGTTTGGCCCAAAGACTTCCGTCAACTCAAATGTCAATTTTGCGCTCTACTTTATAGACAGGTAAATTAGTTAGAATGCCATTGACTCTAAACTCCAAAAGGGATGCTAATATATTAAAGCGTTGCTTAAAGTAGCAAAAGGCAAACGACTATGTGATTCGCTTTAGTTTAAAAGCAAAGTATTTACATTTAACATTTAACTAACTAATTGCAAATTATTATTAATTCCAATAGCAACTCTTCGACAGTTAAGGAACATACCTAACTACATTATACGCTTTAACAAGCTTAAAATACTTAAATTTATGTTTCAATTTGTATTCACTTTAAATTAAATTATTGATGACAATTGCTAGCTTTTAATTCTGAATGCTTCATATAAAAAAAACTCACTCGACTACTTTATACGCTTTAACAAGTTCTAGCTACTTTAATTTATTTATTATATGCGTAATATTTCAAAATTATTATGCGCATCCTTAACTGCTAAGAAATTCTACAAAGTAAAAGCAAAATATGCCTAACTACAATATACGCTTTATGCTGCTTAAAATACTTTTATGTATTCATCGATTTGTATTTAATCTAAATTTAAAATTTATTGTTGACAAGAAAGAATTATCATTCGACAACGCTTCACACCTTAACTTAAGTTCTACCTATTTTAATTTATTTATTATATGCATAATATTTTGACTCTTAATTAATTCTACGTAGCAAAAGCAAAAGCTACCTAACTACAATATACGCTTTATGCAGCATAAGATACTTTTTTGTATTCAAACTAAATTTAATTGTTGTGGTTAATTTTTTTTTTATTGATTACTGTGCACAATAAAGAAATGTTACTCGACCACGAGTTAAGTGTGTAACTCAAGCTCTTACCTACTTTAATTTATTTATTTATCCGTAATATTTTCAATTTATTATGCGCACGCTGTGCATCGATTTTTTATGAACTCTCTCTACTAACTTGAATTAATTTTATGTTCGGCGCCTGGCGCCAGTTATTATTGAACTATGCAGATCACGTGCTGCTTACCTTTCTGTAGTATATCCAAATGCTCCCATAGTATATCACCGGTGAATGTCGGCGTGATGGCCAAGAATTTCTCTTTGCCCAGCTCGACCATTTCACGTCCAGTCATTTTGCAGAATTGTCCCAGATCCAGCAATGAGAATTCATTTTTGGCCCAGCTTAGCCAATAGATGACATGCTCCTCCGTCCATTCGCGGGGATCTGTAGACGACACAACAATCAAATAAATAAATGTAAAACATAAAAATTAATTCAATTCTCTCATATTAATGCCACGTTCATTGGTTGCCCAATTAATTATGGGGCTATGTGCGTGGGAGCTAAAACCAAAAATTCTCTATGTCTAACGTCTATTGTTGTGGGAAACGATTAATATTCATTTATGAACACGTCTTTGAACGCGAAACGAGAACTGTTAACAAATTATTATTTTATAGGCATTGCTAATGCAGTCAATTGAGCATTTAGACAAGTGCATGAGAGTTCTAATTGAGTGTAGATGTATGTGTGTGTGTAATAATGTTATTACCTTTGGTTATATTGCATTTCTGCACTTCTTTTTCCCAGGAGGCAAATGAGGCTTTGAGCACCTCGTTAACTTTGCCATTGGTGCCGGGCGTAAAGGGTGGCATTGTGGATGGCACATCTGCAATTAAAATAAATCAAGTTAAAGCATTAATTGTTAAATTAAGCAACTAAATTAAGACTGCTACCTTTAAGTTTGCCATTGCTTGTATGCAATTGTTGTAATTTGTGCGCTTTCAAGTGAAATTTACTTGTTAGACACTGATAACTATTGCCTAGAAATGTTTGATCATAGCTATTCACACTTATGTTATTGTTGTTATTGATATTGTTTATATAGTTAGCTGATCGCAGTGGTGGTAACATGCGACAATCATTCCAATCAATCCATTCATTTGTCATTATTTTGCTGGTTGTAACAACTGCGAGCCAATCAAAATGTTGCTGTTGTCTTGGGTGTCAAAAGTCAAAGCAATTAAAGTTCACTTAAGGGGGTTGAGTTTGGGCGGGCGGCCAATTCAATTGGTTTCAATTTATGTGCGTGAAAAATCAAAGTAGCAACAAATTTGACCCGAAATGTCAGTGAAAGTCGCGACCCTTTCGTTAACGACGCAACGCACTTACAGATACAAATGTATCTATCGCAGTCTTAATTTACTGCTGTGTGTTTGACTCGCTTGTGGTTTGTATGGCGCACATTTATTTAAATTAATTGCATTCAATCGATAATTATGGTTCACAGCATAAATTGCAGCTTAAAGACTGTCATTATCAGTTCAGCTGCGTTTTGTTTTTGCTTATGCTTTGCTCTTTGTTTTTCTTTAAACAAACACAAACACATACACACACTTATACACACACGTACGCGATAAGATTTATTTAAATTTATCCAAGCAAAATTTGACGTTGCACAATGCACAACAAAAAAACAACACTGAAATAATTTTTAGTTACTCGTCGGCTCTTTGTGTATCTATTGGATTGCTGGATTTGTGAAGTCAAACTGAAACGAAACGATCGCATCCTAAACAGTGAGAACGAAACCAGCCAGAGCAGCAACAAAATGAAACGAAGTGAAACAGCGCAAGCGACCCTGCAGTTCGCTAAGTTGTTAGCATGACTTACTGTAGTGAGCTGGCAAGTTGCAGTACTGCAGGGTTATGCGCTGAGCGAGCGCAGACTGTGCAACAAGTGGAATTGAAGCGTTCGCCTGCTAAATCTCAGAGCGAGCGCCGCAACGAAATGGAATTCATTCACAAACGAAACTGTTTTTAAGTGGGAGAGTGCGTGTTTGCTTATGCATGCATGTGTGTGTGTGTGTGTGTGTGCGTGGAACGGAAACGGCCATCACAACGTGCCGACAACAACAACAACAACATAAGCTACACCTAGTAAAACAACACACAGGCTGTTTGTTTAGCACTGAGCGAAAAAAAAAAAAAGTAAAGCAAAAACAAATGCAGGCAAATGAAAGCTAAAGCAAACAAGCAACGGCAACAGGTGACAATGAGACGCATACAGGGTGTAGCAGGTGCGCAAAAGTCCACTCTAGCGCGCTCTCGCTCTTCATATTCAATATGCAGCGCATTTAATAAGTGAGACGATCAAGTGAACAAGAGCTATCAGTTTTTAGTTTTTTTTTTCCTTTCTTTTTGTTCACATGCATGTGTACACACTACAAACACATGTAGATATCACATATGGCAAAAATCTACTCAAGTTTCGTTCCAGACACAGACACACATGCATAGAGTGCAGCTCCTACATCAATTTATGAATGAATTTCTTATGTTGCCTTACACGCGCATTCTTCTCAAAGAAACTCCAGGCAACGAGATACAAACAACAACAACTAGTAGTATATGTGCTGGAAGATACAAGATACAAGTATTGGCTCGTTTTCTTTACGTCAAAAATACATGCAGCAGCAGCAGCAGCAGCAGCAAGAACAACACAATGATCGACGCTGGCGTCGCTGCTTCCGTTGCTTCCGTTTGCTTTGCCTTGTATTCTGCTTCTCCATATCGCTATCGTGTCATGTTTTGTGATAAAGAACGCAAGTATATGAAAAGCAAATTGTTGTAGAGAAAGAAACAGGCAAAGCGGAGCCAGCCAAAGCCAAAGGCCATAAGATAGAGCTATTATGACTGCGCGATCAGGTAAATTTATGAATGAATGAAACAAACTGCCGCTGCGGCGTCGAGTTTTTTTTTTTTTTTCTCTTCAGTCTATGAATGAATTGAAATTACGTGTGGCGACGACGGCGACGACTTGGGTGAGGCGGACGAGCGGGGGCAACATTTGGTCATTATCACAAAACCGCATATAATTGGCGACAAATGCAGGGGTAATCCCCGCTCGGCTGTCTCTTTGTATCTGCAAGATACACTTCGAGGTGGGCAGAGATGCGCTGCGTGTTTAACAAATTGCTTACAAGCAGTTCTGTCTTACATATTTGACATTGCGCATACATTTTGTAGTAAAACACGTATTATTATTATCATGACTCGTAGTCATGCTGGGCTAAAAGGGAAAAGCTATTCAAAACGCCGCACTTACAACTTGAAAATTACAAAACGTCTGTGCGTGTCTGAAATTCATTATGCGCCCGCCGCCTGTACAAAAATCTTAACAAAGTTCCGTTTGGGCCACACACACCCAGACCAAGTCCAAGTCTTGAAATGAATTAAAATTATACAAAGCGACTTGGGTGTTAATGCTTAAGCAAGAAAGTTCGCTCTCCTATAGCTTTTGGGATTGCCTGTGAAATAATTAAGTTCATAATCTGCTATTTGCAGTGAGGTGTTTATTATAAAAATTGTGTTTATAGCTAAATTGGGTCATACATAGAATTTATGCGCAATTATAAGATGTTTGAGCGACGCTGCATTTGTCACGTAGTCCATTCAGAATGCGATAATTGCACTATGCAAATTCTGTACTCCAAGTTGGCTGTGCCTAACTTATTGATACTCTTTAAAAACTTTGAATTAACATTTATATGTTAAACATAACAGCTGTTATTACTATTGGCTCATAACGCTCATAACAGTTCTACCAAAATGTTTTTACCCTTTTAGGGTATAGACCCTAGCGTGTTCCACTACGTCACTGTATATTTAATCTTTTTATATGAGTAATGCGCAATTAATGGCATAAGCTAATATCAAAATTCCTAGAAATTCGCAATGCCAATTCGCATATCAAGTGGCCATCAAGGAAATGGAGCACTCGCAAAAATTTATTAGTGCAGGTTACGATTACATATCGAACTCTGATAAGATAATGTTAACATACTTATGACCATATTTTGATTATAATAAAATGCGACTTGTGTTTTTTTATGAAGTGTGGCACGCGTGTACTTCACAATTAACTTCCGAACTTAGGCACTTATCTGCGGAAACTGCAGGTTCTCAATTTGTTTCGGAAATGAGTACCTAGAACTTAGATTGTGATACGATATCGTTTGTCCAAAATTAGCAAGATCCGCATGTTATTAGTTCCGTTAACTGGTCGATATTCTTATCAATGTGCTTTCAAAGTCTATTTTTATTCTTCTAAGAAACCAACTTGAGGAATTTCTTTGATATCAGCTGCAAAATTGATGCTTAGTTTCATTTATGAATTTGCACTAGCAATAATTTCAAAACTAACTTTGAAGTCGAACTATGTTAGTTATTTTTATTAGTTTGCTTCTAAGAATTAAGTGAAGAATTTTCTTGGCTATCAATTGCTAGATTGTTGCTTGTTTCATTTATGAATTGCAATTGCGTTAGCTTAAAGTCTAGCAATGTTGTTAGCTATTTTTATTAGTTCACTTCTAGCTACTTCTTCGATATCAATTGCTAGATTGATGCTTGATATATTGTTAGTTTCATTTGCGTAAGTTTAATGTTAGTTATGTTTATTAGTGCGAAACTAACTTGATATCAATTGCTAGAGTGATGCTTGCTAGTTTATGATTTTGCACTTGCGTTAGTTGCTAGAATTTAATTTAATTTGTTCGCTTTGAATTGAGCTGCGCTTTTTACCAACAGGTTGTTTGGTTGGCCTGGCCAGCTCCACTGATAAATTAGCCAAAGCAGTGGGTATGGTAAATGGCAGCCCCGAGGGCTAACAATCAAACAAGCAAACAGCTAACCAAACCGCAAAGCAACGCCATGGAACGCAAGTACATACAACATTATTAAGTATTTGCTATTGACTTCCGGTCGTTAGATATTTCATTACCAACAACTATAACTTGAGTTGGGGCTGGCTCAAAGAACTCTTGTACAATTCTATTAAATTTGTAGCAGGTGAACTGCAAATGGCAAATGGTTGGATATAGTTGGATTCGAATACAACACCCACTGCAACATTTAGCTTATAAATGACTTTGCAACGTTGTCCTTTGATATGCATTGAGCTATGAATTGAGAGAGAGTCTAGCCTCGGGTGTAACAAGGCACTAATTTGATTCAGCTGCGATTGAAGTCGAAGTCAATATGCAAGCTATATAGAAGTTTCTTTTTAAAATGTTGCGCTTGCTGTTGCTATAATGAAGCCCAATAAAAAATAAAGAGACGCAGACAAGTGACAAGTTCTTGGAATTAAATAAAATAAAAATAAACCAACAGCTTTGATACGCTATGCACTTTATTTGAAGCATTTCAAATGTAGAGCATTTCAAATTCGTTGAAAGCTTTAATTTTATTTGTTTTGCTCTTTTCTACGAAAATATATATAAGCGTTTTTTTATGCAGCATAATTCTTAAATTCTGTTTAAATTTTATTGAAAGCAAATAAATCAAATAAGGTGCAAGCAACAAATTACAACAAAATATATACAGTGGCGGCTAAATAAGTATGCACGGCTTGAATGTCTGGCACTGGAGTTTATCAGTTGCTTGTTTCGAATCTTTTTTTACTTTTCAATATAAAAATAATTGCAGGAGGCGACGTCGCTTCGTCATGCGCTAAGCTGTTGCACTTTTGCAGCTGAAACAGCAGCAAGGCAAGAGAAGAAAACCAAACGAAGAAGAAGAACACGATTGTGGCCCTGGAGACGTACGACGAAGACATCGAGTTGTCGTATGAAACTTACTACACCGGAAATATAAAATTACACACTCAACACTTAAATTGTGTGTACAGTGTCTGTGCCTCTCTCACATGTTGCATGCTGCATGCTGCAGCGAAGATTCTAGTGGCAGTCAGTGCCTCAAATAGGGTGCAAAATGCTTTGATTAAAAGCCCAATTTGTTATAAAAAGAATTTACGCTTATTAATTGGCAATTGTTTAATTGTTTGGCAAATGCATAAAGAATTTATTTTATGCATTCACACAAAGAATTTTCTGCAGACAATAAAAATTCGCAGAACAACAAATTCCCACGCACTTGAACTTGAAATTCTTTTCAGTCGTGTATTTTGACATATTATATATGATGAAATATATATAAAGTACTATACTACTCGAATTACAAACACAAGGATGCTGTATGAATTTTACCTGCTCTGCATACCCTGTGAATTTAATGCGCAGCATGCACGACTTGTACTTGAATGCGACTTAAAATGCATAAAATTTAATCAGCAAGCTACTATCACTTACTAAAGACGCTGCTTTCAATGCCTACGGATCAAGGACTCGTCGTCGCAGTTGGCGTCTGGCGACTCCAAGAGTCGTGGGAATACAACAAATTTCGGTTTGCTTTGCTGCCTTTCATCTCGCTTTTATATATAAATTTTGGGCAAAAATTCTCAAGCTGCCGCTGGGGCTCGCTTGTCTCCCCTAAATCTTTTAACGCTGATTTTTATGCCAATTCATTTCTTTCTGCTGTTTGCCCTTATTACGCGATTTCGCAGCCATTACTCCCACTAAAGGCTGTGCGAACAAAAAAGTGAAAAGCGGTTGTCTTAGTCAGCTGACCAGCTACCTGGGCCAAATAATTGGTTTTGTGGTCGATAACAAAGCCACACGCTGTCTAGCCCAAAAGTAGGGGGAGACCCTAACTGGCAATAAAATGTACATAGCAGATAACTAGAGCGATATATTTAAGCTATGATAGTACTGAAATTCCTAGAAAACAATGCGCTGATATCAGTCAAAACATATATGACTGACTCTCGTCTGCAGTTTTAATGTTAAGTCCCTATATTATAATCACAATGGTCTGGCATTTATAAGGGGGACACATGCATAATCTTAAAACGACATTTCTTTAATTGCTGCTCTTTCAATTTCAATTTTATTCAATTAGTCTATGGAAATCTCAAAATGCGCGTGCGTAAAGTGCGCGCTGTCTCTTTCGCTCTGCAGCTTTTGCCTTTTTGCCTTTTTAATTGTGCGTAGTTAGCCCCTCGATTTGCTTAATTGATAGTAGGCGTCCGCATACTTTTGCCTAATTGCATTTGTTAATAATTTAGCTGCTGACGCGCTGTCTTTCGCTCCTCAAAAGTTCACATAGTATAACTTAGAATATAACGAGCGAGCGTTTGGCATGTTATGTTTGTTTAACAAACGATCAACACGGCATACAAATTTATATAGACAGGCCAAAGTCAATTCGATCGATAAGCGTGTGTGTTGGTACTATATGCATTTTGTATATTTGCTGCTGAGTGTGTTTATATGAACTGGAAATCCCCTAATAAATAGACAAAAAAAATAAGCTATTGTTGTTCAGATTGCAGCAGCTAAGCGCATGAACTTTGAAATACTCTGTAGAATTAACTTAGGCTTTGAATATTATTCATTTATATACAAACTAATTTATGCTTCAAGTAATGCATATAAAGAATTTTTAAATAAATTAAAAATATGGTATTTAAACTTAGAATGTTGAATTCAGTTGTTAGACTTCACATTTTATTTTATTATTTTGACTTTGAGGATCTTTAAAAAAAATGATTCTTTAAGTAATGCAATTAAATAAATTAAATATATGACTGCTAAATTTAGAATATTTAGTTCATGTATTAGAGCTCATATTTTATTTTATTTATTTTTTATTTTTATAATTGAGGGTTTATAAAGCTAAGAATATATTAAAAATTAAATGAAATTATTTTAGCTATTAGACTTCATATTTTATTTTTATTAACTCATTCAGATATTTTTCTTCAAGCAATATATTTAAAATAAATTAAAAATATGCTAACTTAATTTAAAATATTTAATTAATATTCATTTAGACTGCATATTTGATTTTTAAAAGATTATTTATAAACATAATTTATTTCAAGGAATAAATTAAAAGGACGCTAACTTAATTTAGTATATTTAATTCCAATACTACCGACCTTACTGATACTTTAACCTAAGCTGTAATTGTCGAAAACTATTTTTAAATTCTTTAGTTTGTCTACCCTTTAACCCCCATTACTTGCAGGGTAAACAACAATAACAATCGACTCCAGCAAACCGAAAAAAACTATATGTAATAAAATTGATGATCAAACGAAAACTCTCACATTTTGTCTGTGTGTGTGTGTTTGTATTTGTGAGAGATTTTGTGCATTGGCAATGAGCGAACGGAACTTGAGATCAATCGTCTAAAAATTGGTTAACTTTTGCTTCTAGCTAAAGCAACGTTATAAATTAATTTTTAATATGTTCCAGCAAAAACAACCAGCACATTATTATTCTTTTTCATATTTGTACAGCACAACTTTATGGGTATTTTGTTTCAGCAACAATAACAACAACAACAAGAAACACAAACAGACAGCGCGGCGTTTTTCTTTCAATGAAATTACGTGTGCAATCTTCGCCGGAACTTGTCATGTTTACAAACAGTTCGCATTATGCTAAAATATAAAAAACAACATGAGGCTAACCGAGAAATTTATATGTGTGGCCCAATGGCCAATATATTTTAGCCAACAAATTGGTACACAATCAAAGTCACAGCCAAAACGCAGCGCATTGTTTATTTTCAATGAGAACTAAACTCTGATATAGTTGGAAAAACATCAAACGACAAAAGGAAACGCGCAAAAGCCAACAAAAACGCATTTTTATGATTTTCGAAACGATTTGTTAGCGATAGTTGCTGCTGCTGCTGCTTCTTCCTGTACAGTAAACGCTGCTATTAATGAAAAGCCAACGAAAATCGAATACATAACATACATAATTATGAGTGGTCTACAAGGCAATGAAAATTCAAATGGGGTGGGGAGTGCAGTCGATAGATCAAAGCAGTTGCTGCACATGTTTGTTGCCATTGCACTTGTTGTGGCTGCAACAGCAGGAGGTGTGAAGACTGCCACGAAAAGCGGCAACTGAGTGTCTGATATCAAACAGACACATTGGCAACTGTTTGAAGTGCAGTCAACAAGATTGGAGAGCAGGCCAAATAATAAGCGTAGACGCTGGTTGGTCAAAAAAAGTGCCAAAGGTTCAACTATATAAATTTGTATATATAATATAACAATTCGCGCTGGCCATAAATCTATTTGCCTTACAAAATCAACAGGTGTAACGAAATTGATTGATTACTCAATTAGGCAAATCTTTCATTCATTAGCTGCTCAGCAATAATTATTTAAAGCTATACAAAAAACAACAAGCTGTAGATCGAGTGGCAAATATCATGGAGCATTTGCTATATATACAATTTATGTCGATAGTTTTATGTGCGCATCATGTCTACATAAATTTTAGATGAGCAACGCGCAGAAGTTTTAATCAACACTCATTAAGTCTACAAGATCGACGGTAATATAATTAAGAGAAATTATGTATCCACCAGCGGCGCTACAACGTTGACGTTGAGTTCAGTTCGATACAAAACCACAGCAACCACAATAATAAGAGCAACACACACACACAGACACAGATTTTTGTTGTTGTTTAACAATTTCGCAATTCAGCTGTCGATCATTTCATTCATAAAATGTGCATAGCATGGCATATTGAGTGGCCTCACACACAGATCCGAGCGCATCAGCAATTCATTCACACACAGCTTTAGCTTTAGCTTTTGGCTTTGTGATCTGGAAAACTTGCACACATCCGCACACCGCTGGGTTAATATGGAGAGTCAGCCACCCGCCTGCCTCACAACAACACAAACGAAGTGATTAATTCATATAGTTGGCTCTCTGTTCGTGGCCCCCAGAGCAATACGTATTGCTGTTTTCTGAATGGAAACTGGTTTCGTCAGTTCGATTGCTGCCGTTGTGGCTTGTTATTGTTGCTATTGCTATTGCTGTTGATATTGGGGTTTATGTTATTATATTCATCCTCATCTCACCTGATCCCCAGCAGCTGCTCATCCGGTCATGTGAGAAAAAATACACAACAGCAACAGCAGCCACAGCAGCCACAGCACGCTGCAAAAATAGACAACCCGACGGACACTGCAAGAGTTGCACGCAAAACGCAATGCAATGCAACTTTTTCTTTCTCTCTTTTGCCAGCAGCAGCAGCAGCTACAGCTGATCATGTGGCAAGATATTGCTGCTGGCTCACAGCTTTGCGAAAGCTGCTGCTGCTGCTGCTGCTGAGGATATCTGACATTCAAATCAGCATTTGGAAAAGTGCAACAAGTGGTCAGCCCAAGTTGAAGTCAACCTATTTAAGCATCCGCAGCAGCGCAGCAAAAGGAAACGTACGACGGGCAAGAAAAACTGGAAAAGCGTTGGGGTCTGCACTAGCTACGGAAGTTAGCCAAGCATGTGTAAAACAGTTAATGCACACAGGATATGTTTCCGCCAGCAGCAGCAGCAGCAGCAGCGAAACTAGTTTGGGCCTATCGATTGACCATCAGTTTATTAATTATCAATTTATTTATGTTTAATGAATTATGCATGGCAAAAAAATTTAGTTCTATGTTAATTTGCTTTTAATAGCTGCGCCAAGTTTTTGGCAATCGGAAGTAGCTTAGATTTGAGTTTTAATTAAAGCAGAATAAGCAAAGCAAATATGTCCTGAGTTAAAAGCAGCTGATCGGCTGATCAAACAGCAGCTCAAGATGGAATCGTGTTGAATGCGCAGTCCAGGCAACAAATACAGTAGCCAGCAAACAAATTACACACAATTCCAACTTCAGCAGCAACTTCACAGCAGCAGCAACAACAAGAGCGACAACATTATTATCTGTGTTGCTTTTGTGTCCCAAAGCTGGCGCTACAACTACGCGGCATAGTCTATAAGCTATAGACGCAGCCTCAGCTCAACTCTGCTCAGCAGGCAGAAGAACGAAACGAGCAAAACGAATCATCAGCTTGAGAGCTTGAGTGTCGTTTGTTGTAGCTACTGTTCAATGGATGCTGCTGATGATGCTGCTGCTGCTGTTGATGCTGCTGTTGCTGCTGTACGCTTCGGCTTTTTTTTCGGTTAGTAAACCGGATGTTCCTAATCATTGCTAGTTTGCCTCAAATTAAATATGCTACGCTACATCTCTCTGCCTATGTGTGTGTATCTTTTGTTTATGAACTGCCCATGTGAGCAAAACGTACTTGATAGATACGTAGCTTGTAGCTTGATTGCAGCTCTAGCCGCAGCGCAAATTATGAATGGAATATCTCTAAGCACATAGCACACAATCTTTTATTTCTGTTTATCATTTAATCTTGCGCTAGTGACGCATCTGCAAAAGCTAACTGTATGCAAATATAACTCTAGCAACAAACTTCCGTTTGCCAATCAAGTTGCATTAATGCTTCAATCAAGCAGTTTAAGGCCAACTTAATTGATATAGCACAGCTACAATTCATATTTATCAGCAACAATTAGCCATAATTAGTAACTATAGCTCAACAGACAGTTAGATTTTTATAGCTTTCACACACTCTCAATTCGAATACCACTTTAAATGAAAATGAGATGTATCTTTTTTAAAGTTTTAGTTTATGTCTGCGGTTTGCTTTGACAAATTTATGGCCATTCGTTGATAGCAATTAAGTTGTAGTCGTTTTGGGCTTAAATGCTGTGACGGTAGCCAATTGATAAGCAGCCCAAAACTAAATGCCCATATTAATTGTTTTGCTTAAATAAGATTTCAGACTGGCGCCAACGCCAAATTATAAACGCAGCTTCATTTTTTCTATCCGCTAACAAATTGACAGTGGGCAGCTGTACACTAATACTTAGACATACACACACATGCATAATTCTGAATGAAGCTGCAATTTGAGTGCCGTAATAAGCCCCCACAAGATAAAAGACACAAGCCTCAAGACAAGTCAGTACCCCAACCAGCTACAACAACAACAACTCGAACTCGAACTAGAACTAGAACTAGACTATCCAGTGCCCAGTTGTGCGCTTTGGCGTGCAAGATGTGGAGCATCTTTGTAGCCATAACACCTGGCGTTTTGCCCTAGCCTAGCGCTGGCATAAACTGGAAGCTCTCTACACTTGAATTGTGCGTCTTTTGAATTGCATTCAATTTCAAGCTTACACCACACACCCCACACTGCCTCGCCCCTTGTCTAGTATTTGCATATGTTGGCCTGGCGCATTGATCATTAGACTATTTTTAATAGAGAGTGAGCGAGTGAGAGAGACCAGTTTTCAAAGTGGTCTGTCCAGCCGTAAGTTTCACCTGCTCCTAGTTAAGATTTTGCAGCTTGCGTGTGCTCAAGGGGCACGAAAGATTCACAGCTCGCTGCTGTAGCTTTCCGGTAGCGTTTGCATCCAAACTCTTTGGCTTTTGCTATTGCCCTTAAATGTTTTCTCGAGTGCGCGCCTCGCTCGTTGCCATTGACAAACTAATTTATGCGCAAGGCTACAAATCTTTTTGGCTCAAATAAACAAAACTAAACTGTTAGCAAGTATATACACATTGGCTATAGCATAAATTAACTTCCGATATAATTGTGCTCGCTCTCGACTTTTCAATGTATACAAATTTATGCTCAGTCACTAGCTGCTTTGGCTAAATTTCTGGGGGTGTTATGGTCAACATCAGGCGGCAACAATTAAAAATGCAAGCGAGCTACAAAAACACTCAATAAAATGCGTTGATAAATTGCGCCAAGCATCAAAGGCAGCCAGCCAACCAACCCACTGTGTGAGTGGAGTGGAGTGGAGATGGCGCTTTGGCGTGGCATGCCACAAGCACTTGCAACCTGCTATGAAAATTTATCGATTGTTTTTGTTTAGATTTGGCCTCTGTGTGTGATAGAGAAATTGAGAATTGTTTTCCCTGGCATAGACACCAAAGCGCCAAACCAAATCGACAATGAGCCCAATTTACAAATGAATGTCAGGCTGAAAGTATTTTGGGGTTTTTAGGTTGCAATAATAAAAAGCAAGCACATAAAAGTAGCACTTACTGTTCATAGCGTAATCGATACTATCGATAAAAGCGTTTAACTAGCTAACCATTTACTAATTTCATTAGCTCAATACGTTACCCAAACTAAACTAAATTCATTGCAGCAGCTTTAACTTTAATGCATTTGTTATTTTTTATTCACAGCCATAATAAAGTCATTTGGCTAGCTGCTTTTAATTTAAATGACAATTAAAAAGCGCAACCATTAGCCATGAAAATTATTATCGCCTAGCAAATGTGCTACACATAATGACAAGACACAAAATATAGTTAACATATAAAAAGATCATAAAAGCCAGACAAAGGCATTAGGCTAGGGTATGTAAAACAACAATTGAAGCGTTAAATTATCAATTGAACGTATTGAACATAACTTTGCCCTGGGGTGGGCAGCAGCGTTAAATTGGCCAAAAGGCTTAGCAGTCAGTCAATGAGCTCTCAGGTGGACACGGTTCAATTGATTAGCGAGACTCCTGTTCCAGCTCTATATGAGTTTGCACCCCCGTTTAGATGCGCGCGCGCGCGCTCAGGCAACTGGAAAATTGTGTAGTCTATGCGCAATTAAAGTATAAAAAAAAAAACTAAGATGCAGGTGTGCCACACTCATATATCGATCTATGGCGATTTGATATTTCATCGATTTTCGTTTGTCAATTGACCGTTGGCGATTGCATTATCAATTTGCAACAGCGATCTGTGGCATGTAATCATTTCATCAATTGAAGCAGCAAGAACTGGTTTCAGTTGTTGTTATTATTGTTTGCTCATAAATATGGATTTGTTGCCTTTTGTTGCACTAACTAATTGTTTCATATTTGTGGCAACATTTTGTTGTATTTTTGGCTCAACTTTAAATAGCGCAATGCCATATGTGGCAGTCGTTGATTAATTGAATTTCACTTTATAAGGATCGCTAGCTAAGATTTCACGTTGATTATTATAATTACTAAAAAAGTTGCAAATATTTGTATTTAAAACTTTGAGTTTCGCTTTAGTTTAACATTTTTTAATTGCTTATTAACAAATTGCAGTGTTAACAAATTTGCATGCATATAACAATTATTTCGCTTTTATTTTTATAAAGAGTTTCTGCATTTAAAACTTAATACAGCCGCCAATGATTTTATTAGTACAGCTAAATTTATTTTTTAAATTGAAGTGGCACTCAACATTAAACTTTCCGCCTCATTAATATTAAAGGAAATTTTAATACAAAAGTATTACACAGTGAATTGCATTTGCCACTCAGTTTTGAGTCTAGACAAACCAAAGCTATGCGCATTAAGGCTGTAATTCCAGTAATAGTAATTCTACTAATTTATATATTTGTTGTCAAGGTATATATTTAGTTTAAGTGCTTATAACGTTCACTAATTTAACGCTTTCAGGCATTTCACTTCAAAATGACAAATGTTGTGTGCGATTCCTTCAACAAATCCTGGGTTGCCTACAAGGAATGCCGCTTGCGTGCCGTTAGTCGCAACAAAACTACACTAACAGCTTTAGTTTATGTAAAGCAGCCAGCTTATAATATACACATTGGTTTCAAAATGCTTAAGCGAGCAAATGGCTACAAGCCATGGCTAATTGATTTTAAAATTGACGCTTGCAAGTTTCTGCGTACACGTTATCAACCCGTAGCAAAAATTATTATGAATCTTATTAAAGATGTGTCAACCTTAAATCACAGTTGTCCTTACAAGGTAAGCCTAAGTATTATTTTCGCTATTTTTGTGTATACATTCTATTTTCCCAGGGAGTTAACGGCATCAAAGATTTTTATAACATTGCTGGTTTACCAGTTGTTCTGCCCACTGGCGATTATCTATTAGAGCTAACTTGGATTTTCGATATGAAGCCGCAATTTATTACAAATGTGTATTTTACCTTTATTGAATGATTCACAATGCTAAAATTCAGTTTAAATTAAAGTGACATCCCGCTGTGGAAAGGTTTGCGTCTTCACTATTTTATTGGTGCATGTTTGCTCAGACAGTTAATGAAAAATGTTAGCATACGTTTAAGCGCTAGATTAAAAATGAAATAGATACTCGGCAAATGATTTATGGAAACGCGTAAATCTATTTCATTTCTAATTCTAAACAAAGCTAAACACAACTTAAATTGTACACTCTATCAACACTAGTGAAATATAGGCCTAAACTTTTAATTGCTGTTTAAAATCTCTTATCATTGAACAAATTGCAGCAATTTTTTTTTTCCGCAACGCTTACTTTAATTTAAATATTCCAAAATAACTATATTTATGAGCAAAGACTTGGTATTTCAGTTTAGTCAAACGAAAGCAATGGGCATTAGGACAGCTAGACGAGTGTTTTTTATAATTCTACTCATTTATATATTTTTAAGAAACAACAACAACGTATGTATCTGTTTTCAAAGCTGACATTTGAATTTGTAAGCAATTCATTTATGGTATTTTGTTAAAAGGCATTCAAGTTCAAGATGACAAACGTTGTATGCGAGTCCTTTAACAAATCCTGGATTGTCTTTAGGGAGTGCCGTTTGCGAGCGATTAATCGCAACAAGACCACCCTGACAATCTTTGCCTTTCTAAACGAGGCAGTTTATACTGGAGGCTTAAGATTAAGAATACTTAAGAAGGCAAATGGTTACAAGCCATGGCTATTTGATTATAAAATTGATGGCTGCAAGTTTATGCGTACACGTTATAACCCAGTTGCAAAAATGATTTGGAATCTCTTTAAAAATTGTTCAACACTAAATCACACTTGTCCATATACGGTAAGCTGAACAAGAATTATTTATATTTAGTGTTTACTTTTTCTTTCCCCAGGGTCTTATTGGCGTCAAAGATTTTTATAGAATTGAAGACCTACCAATTAAACCGCCGACAGGCGATTATGTACTAATGCTTACTTGGATTTTCGACACGCAGCCGCAATGTATAACAAATATATATTTTACCTTTACTGAATGATTTACAATGTTAAAGTTTAATACAATGCTTATTAAACAAATATAGCAGCAATGATTATTTACGGTTAGACTTTCGATCAGTTTCAACTCAACTACCATTTTTCATGCTATCAACACTTTTAAAATGTAAACTAATACACCCATTTAATTACTGCCAAAAAAAAAAAAAAACTGTTGTCATTAAATAGATTGATACATTTTCCGCAACATTAATTTCAACATAAAAATTCCACACTAAGCTATTTTTAGTTGCAGACTCAGTTCTTTAGTTAGACAAACGAAAGCCATGCGGATTAGGACTGGAAAAGATCTGTTCATAATTATTATACTGAGTAAAATATTTTTAAGAGTCAACAACGAGGTATATATTAAGGTTTAAGTGAAGCCGCTTGTATGAATTTTCTTGTAATATCTTTCATTAAGCAAATTCTCATTTCAAGATGACAAATTTGTTGCGATGGCTTCCAACAGTCGGTTGTCTACAGGGAATGTCGATTGTGCCGTTAGTCCCGCAACGACACCACACAGCCTTTGTATCTCATACGGTAGCTTATAATATACACACTCTGTTTAAAAGTGCTCTACAGTGTTACAACCATAGTTTTGATTATATAGTGATGGCTGCAAGTTATGCGTACCACGTTATCAGCTCAGTTGGAAAATATTTGGAATCTTATTCACACACGATTCTTCTCACACCTGTCCTATATCGTATAGTATAACATTTTGTAAAAAAGTATTATAATTATAAATTCACAGGGCGTCAATGGCATCAAAGATTTTTATAATATTGCCTCCTTGCCAATAGTTCTGCCCACTGGCGATTATCTATTAATGTTTACATGGATTTTCGACAAGAAGCCGCAATTTATTACAAATGTGTATTTTTCTTTTACCGAATAATCGAAAATTGTAGAGTTTAAAAGCTAATTATGTTCTTATTTACAGTTCAATCAGTAATCTTCATTACTTACTTACTTCATTTATTCAGTTATGGAAAAATGGATTCATACTTTTGTGTGTTCAATTTTTAAATTTATCTTAGCATGCTTTTCCGCGACAGATTAAAATATTTTTCCAGTATGTTGCTCACTACTCTTTAAAGTCTATAGATATTGAAACAAACGAAATTGTTTTCTTTTTTTATTTTTTTTTTACAACAGTTGCATTCTTTATAAATTTTCGATTCACGCTCATTTTTCACGCTATCAACACTAGTAAGAATATATATATTAAAATCGCATTTAAATGTTGCTAAAAAAAATGCTTTTAACATTTTCCGCAACATTGATTTCTATATAAAATCGCACACTTAGCTTTTTACGTGGACACTGTTTTCTCAGTAAGACACACGAGAGCCATGCGGATTAGGACTTCAAGAGACCTGTTCACTATTCTTATACTGGGTTGTATATTTTTAAGAAATTACTCCAAGGTATATATTTATTTCAAAAGTTGCTAAGGCGAGTGAACAACTCATCATATTTAATTGTAAGGCATTTCAGTTTAAAATGACAAATGTTGTGTGCGATTCCTTCAACAAATCCTGGGTTGTCTACAGGGAATGCCGATTGCGTGCCGTTAGTCGCAACAAGACCACTCTAACAGCATTTGTTTTTATATCGGAGCCAGCTTATAATATACAAATGCAATTAAAAGTGCTCAAGAAGGCAAATGGGTATAAGCCATTTTTATTTGATTATACAATTGATGCTTGCAAATTTATGCGTACTCGTTATCACCCGGTGGCAAAAATGTTTTGGAATCTTTTTAAAGATATTTCAACGCTAAATCACACCTGTCCATATTTTTAGTTGCGGTGTCATTGTGATTATTTTGTATACGTTTTTAAATTTGTTATTGTTTTTCTTATTATCTCAGTATCACATATGTTTCCTCAGTTAAGCTATGTGCAATTGCAATTTACTTGGATTTTCGACAAGAAGCCGCAATTTTTTACAAACGTGTATTTTACCTTTACTGAATAATTTAAAAAATTTTCCTAATTATTTGCAATTCAATCAGCAATCTTCATTACTTTATTTACATATGAACAAATGGTTTCAAACTTCGATGCGCTCAAGGGTTAGATAAAAAGTTAGCATGCTTTTCAGCGATAGTTTCGAAATGAAAAAATTGTTGGTCACTGCTGTTGAAAGTCTACAGAAATTAAAACAATCGAAATTGTTTTCTTTAACTTTTGTCAGCTTTTGCGTTCAATAGATTTTGATATGCATATATCCCTTGTACAAAATACATTTAAATTTTATGCTCCTCATGTGTGGGCACACCAGCACGCTTAATGTCAATTAATTTATAAAAATTTTGCAAAAGCTATACATTTTTATCTATTTTTTGATTGCCAGTGCTATTCAAAATATTACAATCAAACAATTGTTAAAAAAAAATATAATGAAAAAAATATATTTAAAATTTCTGCTAACAATTGATTAATATAAATATTCCCGAGACTAATGCTTTTTAAGCTATGATCATGTCAGTTTGTTTTAGTAAGAACAATACGAGAGCCATTGCGGTAGGGACTGAGCTAGAACATGATTCGCTATTATTATATTTGATTGTATAATTTTTATAAAGGTTACAGCATGTATATATTATTTCAAAAGTTGGCTAAGACGTTGATGAACTCATCAATATATATACTTTTTTAAGACATTTCAGTTTAAAATGACAAATGCTGTGTGCGATTCTCAACAAATCCTGGGTTGTCATCAAGGAATGCCGATTGCGAGCCGTTAGTCGTAAAACAAGAACCACTCCTAACAATCTTGTTTTAATCGAGAGCTTATATATATAAACACACCCGTTTGGGGGGTTTGAAAAAAAGTCCAAGAAAGCAAATGGGTAATAAGCCATGTTATTTGATTATACAATTGATGCTTGCAAATTTATGCGTACTCGTTATCACCCGGTGGCAAAATTGTTTTGGAATACTTTTAAAGATGTTTCAACGATAAATCACACCTGTCCATATACGGTAAGCCTAAGAAGTAACATTTTGTAAAAAAGTATTATAATTATAAATTCGCAGGGCGTCAATGGCATCAAAGATTTTTACAACGTTCCCTCCTTGCCAATAGTGCTGCCCACTGGTGATTACTTATTAAAGTTTTCTTGGATTTTTGATAAGAAACCGCAATTTTTTACAAATAAATTTTAAGTACTGAATAATTTAAAAAATTAAAAAATTATCCTAATTATTTGCAATTCAATCAGCAATCTTCATTACTTTATTTACATATGAACAAATGGTTTCAAACTTCGATGCGCTCAAGGGTTAGATAAAAAGTTTGCATGCTTTTCAGCGATAGTTTCGAAATGAAAAAATTGCTGATTACTACTGTTGAAAGTCTACAGAAATTAAAACATTCAAAATTGTTTTCTTTTTTAACTTTTGTTAGCTTTTGCGTTCAATAGATTTTGATATGCATATATCCCTAGTACAAAATACATTTAATTTTTTTCTTCATAATTATAAAGCACATATTTAGTTAGCTATATATCTATATATATATATCGATTCAATTACCATTTTCAATTTATAAAATTATATATTTATAATCACTTTTAATTGTTGAAAAAAAAATGTAAATGAATATTTAAACATTTCCGCAACATTGATTTTAATATAAAATTCCCGACTAAGCTTTTTACTTGATCAGTCAGTTTTGTTAGTAAGACATACGAGAGCCATGCGGATAGGGACTGCTAGAAACCTGATCGCTATTATTATATTGAGTTGTATATTTTTTATAAGTTACAGCATGGTATATGGTATATCTTTCAAAAGTTGCTAAGACGTGTGATGAACTCATCATATATATTTTTTTTTAAGACATTTCAGTTTAAAATGACAAATTGTGTGTGCGATTCTTTCAACAAATCCTGGGTTGTCATCAAGGAATGCCGATTGCGAGCCGTTAGTCGTAACAAGACCACTCTAACAGTTCTTGTTTTTGTATCAGAACCAGCTTATAATATACACCTTAATTTCAAAGTGCTCAAGAAAGCAAATGGCTATAAGCCCTGGTTATTTGATTATACAATTGATGCTTGCAAATTTATGCGTACTCGTTATCACCCGGTGGCAAAAATGATTTGGAATCTTTTTAAAGATATTTCAACGATAAATCACTACCTGTCCATATGCGGTAAGCCAAAAAAGTAATATTTTGTAATATTTGTATACGTTTTAAATTCCCAGGGCGTCAATGGCATGAAAGACTTTTATAACATTGATGCCTTACCAATTAATCCACCTAGTGGCGATTATCAATTGAAACTTTACTTGGATTTTCGACAAGAAGCCGCAATTTTTTACAAATGTATATTTTACATTTACTGAATAATTTAAAGTAGTAAGACATTAAAAGCTAATTATCTTCTTATTTACAGTTCAATCAGCAATCTTTATTAATTTATTTACATTTGGAAAAATGGTTTCATACTTCAGTGCACACTTGTTGTAGATAAAATTTAGCATGCTTTTCGGCGCCAGATACTCGATCAAAAATACCTATAAAAAATACTAAAAAATTTTTCCAGTATGCTGCTCACTACTCTTTAAAGCCTATAGGAATAAAAATTGTGATCCCTTTTAATTTTTGTTAACTTTTGCGCTCAATAGATTTTGATATGCACATATCCCTAGTACAAAATACATTTAATTTTTTTCTTCATAATTATAAAGCACATATTTAGCTTTTCAAACAAATTAACTTAATATAATTTTGCAATAGATATACATTTTTATTGTATATTCGATTCAACTGTCCATTTTCAATCTATAAAACTTATATATTTAAATAATCACATTTTAATTGTTGAAAAAAAAATGTAATAAGAATATTTAAACATTTCCGCAACATTGATTTTAATATAATAATTCCAGACTAAGCTTTTTACGTTGATCAGTCAGTTTTGTTAGTAAGACATACGAGAGCCATGCGGATAGGGACTGCTAGAAACCTGATCGCTATTATTATAATGAGTTGTATATTTTTTATAAGTTACAGCTTGGTATATATTTATTTCAAAAGTTGCTAAGACGTGTGATGAACTCATCATATATATATTTTTTTAAGACATTTCAGTTTAAAATGACAAATGCTGTGTGCGATTCTTTCAACAAATCCTGGACGGTCGTCAAGGAATGCCGATTGCGAGCCGTTAGTCGCAACAAGATCCACTCTCAACAATTTATGTTTTTGTATCGGACCCAGCTATAGAATATACAAAATGCAATTAAAAGTGCTCAAAGAAGCAAATGTTATTTAAGCTTCTATTTGATTATGACAAATTGGATGCTTGCAAATTTAATGGTACTCGTTATCCACACGCCCGGTGGTAAAATGATTTGGAGACCTTTTTTAAAAAGAATTTTCCAAACGATAATCACACCCCTGTCCATATACCGGTAAGCAAAAAAGTAAATATTTGTAATATGCTGTAACGTTAAATTCCCAGGGTCGTCAATGCACTTCGAAAATTTTTATAGCATTGATGCCATGCCTGTAGTTTTTCCCACTGGCGATTATCTATTAACATTAACTTGGATTTTCGACAAGAAGCCGCAATGTTTTACAAACGTGTATTTTACATTTACTGAATGAATTAAAAAATTAAGAGCTAATTATCTCAATTATTTGCTGTTCAATCAGAAATCTTCATTACTTTATTTACACATGAAAAAATGGTTTCAAACTTCGATGCGCTCAAGATTTAGATAAAAAGTTAGCATGCTTTTCAGCGATAGTTTCGAAATGAAAAAATTGCTGGTCACTACTGTTGAAAGTCTACAGAAATTAAAACAATCAAAATTGTTTTCTTTTTTAAACTTTTGTTAGCTTTTTCGCTCAATAGATTTTGATATGCGTATATCCCTAGTACAGAATACATTTGATGTTTGATGAACTAACTCATTTTTTTTATAATTGTGGAGGCAATTTCGATTTTTTCGTTGATAATTATAAAGCACATATTTAGTTTTCAACAAATTTACAAATAAAATTTTACTACCATTAAATTTCTGTGTATATGTTCCATTCAACTCCCATTTTTCACGCTATAAAATTATATATTAATAATCGCCACTAATTGTTGCTAAAAAAATGTTTCGCATCATTGATTTCAATATAAACTTCCAGACTAAGCAATTTTTACTTGCAGACTCAGTTTTTTAGTTAGACGAACCATAGCCATGTGGATTGGAAGACCCCTGTTCATTTTTATTATAGTCAGTTATATACTTTTAAGAAATAACAACAAGGTATATATTTATTTTAAAAGTTGCTAAGACGTGTGATGAACTCATCTTATTTTATTTAAAGGCCTTTCGGGTTAAAATGACAAATGCTGTGTGCGATTCTTTCAAGAAATCCTGGGCTGTCATCAAGGAATGCCGATTGCGAGCCGTTAGTCGCAACAAGACCACTCTAACAATTCTTGTTTTTTAGCTGAACCAGCTTTGATATACAACATTGTTTAAAAGGTGCTCAAGAAAGCAAAATGGTTACAAGACATGGCTAGCTGATTATACAATTGATGGCTGCAAGTTTATGCGTACACGTTATCAGCCAGTTGGGAAAATTATTTGGAATCTTATTAAAAATGTTTCAACAATAAATCACACCTGTCCATATACGGTAAGCCTAAGAAGTAACATTTTGTAAAAAAGTATTATAATTATAAATTCGCAGGGCGTCAATGGCATCAAAGATTTTTACAACGTTCCCTCCTTGCCAATAGTGCTGCCCACTGGTGATTACTTATTAAAGTTTTCTTGGATTTTTGATAAGAAACCGCAATTTTTTACAAATGTGTATTTTACCTTTACTGAATAACTTAAAATATTACACACTGAAAGCTAATTATCTTAATGATTTAGATTACATCAATCAGCAATCTTCAGTAAAAAAAAATTGTTATTTTAAATCAGATTGTTGCAGACTTTGCGAGGAATTTGATTTCAATATATAAATTTCACAATAACTGTATTTACATGTTTTTCTCTTTGAGCTTGGACGAATGAGAGCAATGCACATTAGCAATGCAAAACAAGTGATTTTTATTATTTTATTTATATGAAATTTTAAAATAATTTCTCTTTGCCCTTGGTATTAAGGTTTGTGTCTTAACTAATGCATTTAGTTACTAAACACTGTTGCATACTTTGATGCACTAAAAATAAATTGCTGCAAAACTATGTAGGATGGTCGACGATCTTTGAAGAAAACTCTTCACTTAAGCCAAAAAGTATTAGCTACAACTGATAAATTTAACAGAACTATAAGCTTGTGAAAACAAAGAGCAGTAGCTATTGTTTCAATTCCCGTTGGTAGGCACTTTATTCATCATCGCCACCCACACCTATAATGACGCCGTTGTGTCATTCATTCAGACTGCTGGGTCAGTTTTTATGCAGTGGCATTGGCTTGACGTCATTGACACCACCAGAAGTGCGTGCTGATTAGCCATGCTCCAGACTTTACAATTTTAACGCAGAAGGCTGCGAATATTCAGATACTTCCGCTTTACAAGCTGCTAACTTAAAGATCAACCTACTGAGAAATGTTACAATTACATTGTGAAAACATATTTGCGTTAAAAAGAATCGCTATTTGTTTATTTAGTAACTAAAAAATTACCTTGTAATAAATCAATTAGCTTAAAGCCATTCATAAGAAACCAAAAATCAACTTGCGTTGAAAAAACTTTATGAATGAACAAGTCGAGTAGGCAAAATATAAAAATACGTGCGTTGCAATTGCCAAATGTATGCGACTAGCAAATACCCTAAGCATGAGTATTATATAATTAACAGCACATTCAACGCATTTTATAGAGTACACAAAGTAAGCAAAACATTAAATAAACACACACACACACATATTTATGTCTAAAAAAGTGGCGTGCAAACGAAATATAAAACAGGCAAGCCAACTTACAACAACAACACAGACACACATACAACAACAAAGTCATATGTGTATATGTGCGTGTGTGTTGTACTTTAAATGAATGAATGAAAAATTGTAAAAGCCAAAAAGGCAAAAAGTTGTTAACGCAGCAGTTCCACGAATACCCCAAAAGAACAACAACAATTGTGGTAGACACAGCAAGAAATCTGTGAACAAGAAATTTTGAAAGGTATAAACTTAATTTAAAACAAAGCTTTAAATATGAAAACAAGCAGCAAGTGTTGAGAGCCCCAGCAACTGGTTTCGTATCCAGCCACAGAGGCAGGGCCAAGCAGCTGTCCACAAATGTGCGTTAGGCCGCGTTGGGGAGCTCGACTTCAAATTATGAATAAATAAAAAGACATAACAAGAGCAGAGAGCGGGAGTGCGGCGAAGTGAGCAGCTAAAATCAAAATAAATACATTCAAAAGAGAGAGAGAGAGAGAGAAACACACAAACAACATGCATTGCCCAAGTCTCCAAGTTGCAGACGCGCCCACGGTCAAAACTGCTGTCGTTGTCGTCTTGCAGCAGCAGCAGAAGTCAAAGTCGTAGTCAGAGTTGGGGCTACACACGCTCTCATAGCCAAGCCGGTTTGCAGGAGGAACACTAAACTGGGAGAGTGGAGAGTGGAGAGCAGGGCACACGCAAAAAAGGAAGGAAACAAGCATCATCATCATCATAAGCCGACAAATACACGCACACAGTGACAGAGCAAACAAGAGAGCGCATATATTGCATACAATAAAAAAAAGGAAGGTTCCGCGCCTCGCTCTGCTGCTGCTGCTGCTCTACCCAAATCAAAAACAAAACAAAAAAGAAGAAAAAAAACTGAACGCGCCCAGCCCCAAGAGCAAACCGTCCCAATGTTACTGTTGCTGTTGCTTTTGCTTTGGCTGCTGTCCCCCCATTCATCAACTGCATTTCAACGCCGCGAGGCGATCAAGCAGCAAACAGAGAACCAGAAATTTGTGTATTTTTTTTGTTTTTACTCACAAGCGTAAGTATGAATGAAAACGAACGTGTTTTGTATCGAGAGAGTGAGATGGCGAGAGAGCGTAGCGCTGGAGCATATGAATGAATTTGAAATGAGCGCCAAGTGAGCGCACATAAAATGAATGAAAGTTGTGGGGAACGAACGCGCGCGCTCTCTTTAGTTTACGCTCTTGCGCGCGTGTGCTCTTAGGCTCATATATATATATATGCATATATGTATGTATATATTTTATAGGAATCATAGCGTATATTAAACAAAATGTTATATTTCTGTTCTTTTGCAAGTTTATGATTAATATGCAATGATTAAAGTCAAACAAAAATATAGCAAGACGCGTGTGTGTGTATATAATAAAAAATAAGGGCAGTATACACATGCATACACACATATATACATATTTATATGTATATGTACGCAAAAAGATTGACGCTGCTTATCTGCTGTTTCAATTTGTCAAAGACTTGACTTGACTAGAATCAAACTTTACTGCTCACAGTCCCTTTCATTGAAATTTGCCCCCCTCACTTCTTAGTAGCTGCGCAGTTGTCACCACTTTGCATATGTATGTGTGTGCGTGTGTGTGTGTTGTTATTTTTGGGTTTTTGTGTTGCCATTTTTATGTTGATCTGGCTCTAGCTAAGAGTTCAAGCGCTTTGGAGTCCCCACTGAGGATTTGTTAGAGTTTTGTGGCACTGAATGAAATTCTTGGCCACAAACTTTTATTTTTTGTTTTGCTGTGCGACGCGCGTTGACATTGAAATGTTTTCTTATTTTTTGTTGATTTTTGTGCCGCGATAAGGCGCATAAATACTTTTTGTATATACATACATAGTGTGTGTGTGTGTGTTTAAAAGACAAAAATATAGCCATGCTCATGCTATTTGTTTTTATAAACAACATTACATACAACAGCTGTCAATGCTTGGGCAGAGTTTTCTAATTAAAACTGGAATCAAAATATATAAAAATAAATATACATTTAATTTTGACTACTTAGCACCCGAGAGCTAAGCTGAAGTTTGGCTATCAATAACTCAATGGATCCCCATGTAGGTAGCAACAAAGTGTAACCGGTTTATATCTATGCTAGCTAATCATTTTCTCACCGCATTCAAATCGTTATATTTGTATCAAAAACTAGCCAGAATCAAACTTATTTATGGTGGCTTTTTAATTGGTCTATGCATACAACTAGACAGGTTTAGACAATTGTTGTTAGAACTTCCCACAGCTACAAAACAAATTCATTCATCAGCAATTCACATACACGCAGCCAAAGATGCATACAAATTAACATAAAGCTGCCAAGTAACATTAAGATATAAACACACTTATGAATAACAAGCGCGTATGTAATAGCAGCCACATATGTTTACATTATATATACACATACATATATATGTATATAGTGGACAAAAAGTATTGAAGACACATGCCAAACAAAAAGAAAACGCGTACGTTTTGTCACATTACGTATACGTAAGGCATGCTACTCTTGCTGCTGGCTGAGTGACAGACTGACTGACTGACGTATTGCCTGATTGACAGCGACTACTGTGAGTGCACATTTAAGTTATTTATTTTTCGTTTATTTAAAATGCAAATGCAAATGTGTTTGCCTGTGTTTGGGATTCAGTTTGTGAGGGAGCAGCTCTGTTTGCTGCTGTTTGGCTGCCTGTCTTTGCTGCTTTGGGGCGAGAATGAAAGAATGAATGAATCTGTAAGTTTGCTTGGCACTTTGCCGTGCGTTATAGCGTTAGAGGCGTGGTACAGTGGCCTGTGGCTGCATGTGAATGGACACCGGAAATAAACGACGTGACTTTTAACAGAAAATTTTATTAAAACAAACTAAAGAGAAAATGCGCTGAGAACAATTACGATATATGCATATAGAAACACACATAAAAATTTTGCTTTACATGCAACAGAAAATTCGTTGCTTTTGTTCGGCTCTAATCAGAGTTTTTCAACTTATCTTATCGCAAATAATTCGTATTTGGTATTTTTTTATCGCTCAGTTCAAAAGGCATATGTACAAGTATATAAAAGAATTGCAAAAACAAATCAAGCAGCCAAAGAGTCTGAAACATGACTGATGATGGCATTTCGCTCTCTTCAATGCGCTCGCTCTCGCTCTCTGAGTGCAAAGATAGTGCGCAAAGCAAAAAAAAAAAAAAATCTTTCGCACAACATATTGCTCTTTAATTATTTCCATTTCTTAGAAGTGCGTTATCTGCAAAATTTCTTCAACATTAAACCCTATTTATAGCGATTGAGGGCAATAGCTGGAGTACGAGCTCTTTATATCCTTATATCGTAAAATATTAAATATTATAATGGCGACTTACCCAGCGAGGCCTCATGATCTGAAATATCCGATAAACTGCAAACGGGTAAATCCTTACAGCCATGAATGGGTTCCTCTTTGATATATTTGTGTGTGGGCTAAGAGAAGAGGGAAGAGAATTTAGTCAATTAAACACTTGCTGCAAATGTTTCAACAAAATCGACAAAGATTTAGCAAAGCTATGCAAATTAGGCAGGCTTTAAATTAAATGATATATATTATACCCAATTGCACTGTAATTTTTAGACCAGCCCCTACACTAAACAAACTCATTTATGCTAAACGTTGGGGGCAATAATCAGAACAGCAAAAACAATGGCTCAACATGAAATAGATTGCCAGCAATTGACAAAACCCAACAGCGAGGGGCAGCGCAAAGAGAGCGCTGGTCATGCTAGTTAGGCTGGTGGCTGCCTGCCCCAAAGACCAAAAGCCAGTCCATACATGATCATGTTAAACGCGTTCTAATAAATTGAATTGTACATTTGACTTACACACACACACAGAGAGCGCTTCGGAAGCTGCTGGAATTGTTTGCTATTGTGTGTCGCTTGTCGCTCGTTTATTGTCGCTTATGATAATGGAGGTCAAATAGTCAAACAGAATGTTTCATAAATATCGTAATCAATTGACGGGCAAGGCAGACAATTTAATTTGAATGCTCAATTGGAATTTGATTCGTTGACTTGTCGCCTCGCTCGCTCACACTCTCGCGCTCTCTTTCATGCGCTACTGTTATGTGGTTAATGCCAAAAAAAAAAGCAGCAGCTACGTAACTTAAGCTGTAAGCTAAGCCAGACTCTAGATTATATTACTTGACTGCATTTTCCACGCGAATGCGCTTGCGCAAAGGTCCTTTAACTTTGCCACCGGATGAAAGTGGTCGAGTTCAACGGATATGTTTACCGCAGGGCAGTGCCACAAAAAAGTCCAAAAATTCTTTACAGATCGCTCAATGTGCAGATCGCTCACCAGAGTGCGAAGCCCTAGCAATGCTTTAGTGACTCTTTTAGTCTATTGTCTGCCATATTTGTTTGGGGCTACGTACGTGCTATATAAACATGGATAATGCCATTATGACGCGCAGAGTTCTTTGTGTTGCTTTGACTATTTTTGGCATCAATTAAGTGGCACGCTTATGGCAAATAAACAAAAGCACAGTCAGCCAAATACTCTATAGACAAGAGCTAACTATAAAAGTTATTAAGCGTGTTACAAATGCAGCAAATTCCAATTTAGACGCAGTTGCGTGCTGTGCATATTGAAATATCTTTTAACTATGACTGACGCATTCGACTTACCTCTACATCTAGAAATGTTACTTTACGATTCTTCTTGAGCCGCATGTTGCTGCAGACGCTGGTATTGAAATTTAGGAATGGTTGTGTGGCCGTTGTGGTTGCCGTTGTGGTTGCTGCTGCTAACGCCGCTGGTGGCAGCATAAATTTGCTTGCTGTCAACTCTTGCTTACAAATCGCCAGTTCCATATTGTTCAGACATCTGCAAAAAAGAGAGTTGAGAGAAAATTGATTACTTAATGGCGCTTATTACTTAGCAGCTAAACGTTCTAATTGACAGCAATAGGCCTTGTTAACACCTTCGCTCTGCAACGTTAACACCTTTATGCTCAATTGAAGTCAAGCAGAAACGTTAATGTTGACTCTAGAAATTATGACACTTTACGTGGCGAATGCGCATCAAAGTGTATGTACATATATAATATGTACATAGCCATAACAGATCGGTGTATTTTTTGAAGTTGCTCGCGCCACGCAGCAAGAAGAAGAGCAGCAGCAGCAACATCAAAGCTGTTGCCGCTTGCCTTTCGCTGCGACAGGCTGCCACAACAAAAGGAACCGCCACACAGTTTGCATATAAAAGACATTTTTGTTTATACAGCATCCATCAAATACGAGTATTATCTATGTGTATGCTTAGATTTTAGGGCTAAAGCAATTGTAATTATGTTGTAAGTTAACTTTTCTAATGCGTATTTGCTTAAGACTTGGCGTACAGTCGCTTTCAGTTAATGTTCTTATAGAAATAGTTGGTAGAGCGCGCGATATTTGAAACGCAATCGATACTATCGATAACTGCAAGTCACTAATTTAGCACATTAAACTGCTAAGCTTACATAGCGCAAAGAATTTAATACAGCAGTAAGCTAAAAACTTAAAATTATCATAATAACTTCCGTTAGGGTTTTTTTTTTTGTGTATACGCTGATAAGCTTAAGTGATCTACAAGTTTTTCCAAAAAGCTTGAGTACTATAAACGGAAATAAAAGCAGACTGAGAGTGCCCGCACTCAAACCGCAACACAGTAGCTGCTATTTTTGATGCCACAATAAATAATATGACTTCAAGATAAACTTTAACATATAATTACGCATTTTGTATAAAGCATATTTACATTTATTGTACTTGAGATAAGCAACGAACAAAAAATAAGAAGAAACGGCGTTGCATTGTTTGCGTTTGCGCCGAGTCTAATATAAAGATGTCTTAAAAGAGCATTTAGATTTATATATATATGTGTGTGTGTGTGTGTACTTGCTATGTACATACAGATATTGTAATACTATATGCATATATGTATATAGCTTTGTGCGTAGCTAAGTTATGCGTAGTTGCTTGAGAGGAGAGCAGAGCGCAGTTCTGAAACTGTTTAAGATACAAAATTGTATCTATAGGCTGCCTAATTAGATACGTTATGCAAATAGCGTGTGGAGAAGTCGGTGATGGTGACGCGCTTAAAGCGCTTGAAAGTGTCGTCTGTATACTAAACAGTTATCTCTCTCTCTCTCTTTCTATCTATACGCATGTTATCAGCCATACACATTTAAATTTCCACACACATACTAATAAAGTTGTATGCATATGTTGTCGTTTTGTATCTAACTGAATAGACGTTGCATTAATTTTCGTATACGCTTACGAAATCAATTTTCATTTGATTTGCTGATTTAATGCTTAATACATATGTATGCAAGTTACAGCAAGCACACACACACACAGATACACACACACACACATACGCTGACACACATCAAGTGTGATTGAGTGCAGTAGAAACGAATTTAAGTTAATCAACATTTAAATGGATAATAAAAATCCCGAGTGTATACAACAAAAATTTTCGTACTGCAATCAACAGAGCAAGACACATATATCTAGATTTATATAAATGCATATAATTGATTTGACAGTGCCAAAGTGCATACATATGTGCCAGCTATATATATGTGTGTGTATAGGTGAGTATATATATATATATATGCACTTTTCACACGAAAATAATTTCTTGACGCATCTAAATGTGCCAGCAATAATAAATGCAGTTGTATAAACTGATTGATTTTTTTCTATAATGAATGAAGGTATTATGCATTTAAATAAATTAAGACATTGAGCATTTCAGCTTAAATATTTTTGTAAACAAAAGTGTTGATAAGAAATGAGTTAAAGGGGAGTTTTGCTTAGGCTGCTTGCCAATACTTTTAACTTAAATCAATTAATTATAATTATGGCGAATTCTTTGTGAATTCCTTAAAACAAACAACAGTTAAGAGTTTTCCATGTGTGCTTCCCCATAATTTTTACTTACAAGCTAAGTACGCTCTATGTTGGTCAAGTGGAATTTAATGTTATCTTTATGCTATAGAATTTCTGAAGAAACACTTAATTATGTACTTGTTGTCAACTCTATTTGGGAGTTTCCTACATATTTCTTCATGCGCCTAGTTTTATTCCTCTACAGTGCTAATTAACATGATAAGCTAAGACTCGTGTCTGTCATATCTTCATTTTATTGTTTGCTTCGACCTTCGATTTGCTATATACTTTAGATAGAGCGCGCTCTACGGCGAGTTCCCATTTTACCAAAATAACAAGCAAGGCAAAGCTTGTTGTTGTTGTTGTTGTTGTTGTTGTTGTTGTTGTTGTTGTTGTTGTTGCTGTATCTGCAACACGAGCAACAAGCAAACGCTCACCTTATCTCACAGCCACTTCGATAAGCGAGCAGCCAAAAAGGCAGCGAAAATAGTAAACACTTTCTACGAATGCGCAATGGAAAATAAAGAATCCATAGCATATGTTTTTCTGTGGAAAAAGAGCAAACGCAATATGCATGATGATGCTCCAGCTTAAGATAGCAAAGATTAAAAAGAGAAATAAGAAGAACAGCAGCAGAAAGACACAAAAAATTGATCCAGACAGCGGGCAGCAGATGCTGCTGTTGCTCTCAAGGAACAGATTGTAAACGAATATGATATTTCGTTATGGTGCCACACTCCTTGCCCATAAACCAAAACGCAGACAGAGACTTGGGACTGGGACTTGGGACTGAAACCTGTATACAGAGTAGGACGACGGCGACAGCGTTGCATGCAACAATAGGGGTGCACTTTCTGCTTCGTTCGTGTGTGTACGTAACGGTTTGAGTTTTAGTTTCTTTGCTTTTTGTTTTTGTTTAAGGGATCAGCAGTGATCTTTTGCCTGTGCACACATGTTGACTGTCTGTGGCAACAACGTTCCCATATTAACATGTGTGTAGCTGTGTGTGTGTGTGTGGGAGCGTCTGTAGCAGGTTGTTATACAAGGACCAAAAAAAATTATATATACGCGTATGATTTTAAACGTTGCATGGGGCAACGAACCAGCTTAAAGATGTTGCAAGCTGAGAGTCATGCATACAAATATATTTGTATTTTTAGAACAGTTAAAAATTTTAACTTAAAATGTAGCAAAAATAATTGAATGAATTATTTATGCTATATTTTAAATGATTTGAATTTTTTATAATATTTATAAAGAGACGTATTCACAATAAAAAGTGTATTGAATAAAATGTTTATAAGGAGACGTATTCATAATAAAAAGTGTATTGAATAAAATGTTTATTTAAATGGTATTTTAGCATAGTAATAAATTTACATGATAAAGAAATAAATTGCTCTAAATATTCATTGATTACAATTTAAAAACAATTTATTTATTCATGAAAGCAATAATTATGCTGAAAATAATTTAGTAAATTTGCTTAAAAAATTTATGCATGGAAGTTTTTAAAAATAGTTTTAAATTTTTTAAAAAATCGAAACTTTTATTTATTTATGAAAGGTTTTAAAAATAAATTTTCTATTTTTAAATTGCTGCGGCTTTAAAGTTTTGAAGAACCTGTTAAGTCATATATGTTTGGCTATTGTATCTGAAGCGATATGATAATGATTTTATGCGTTCATTGATCTACATTTTGTGGCACATTAAGCGCGATCAGAGCACAGTAGCTACCAAAAGTAAATAAAACCACAAAGCATTAACACAATTCCCATTAACGAAATGAACATCGATGCTGCTGCTGTTGCCCCCCAAAGTAAAGTCAATATAATAAAAGACAAAAAGAAATGCAATCACACAGGTAAGACCGGAAACTGTAACAGTAGTAATTTCAATTATGTGGCACAACAAGGGTTGAGAAGTTAACTCGTTCTCACTCGCTCTCTCGCCCTTTTCTGTCTCACTCTGTGCACTTGCAACTTGCAATCAAAACGATCGTCAACAATCCTGGTTGCTTTTTTTTCAAACTAAACTGAATGGTTGTGATAGTTCCAGCAACTTGATCGAAACCTGTTTGCTTTTTCCTAGGTTCATTCAAGAAAACAGGCAACACACCAATACACTTGCAGTTAAGCAAGTCGAAAGGGTTTTTTTTCTAGCTGCTTGTATAAAAATACTTCAACTACTGTTTTCAACACTTTACACACACTCACCGATGGGGCCATAAAAATGGAGGCGTGCAACGCCCCACAAATTGGTAGCTGAGTTGCTTTTCTTTTTGGTTGTTGCTTTCTTTATACTTCTCACTCTGCGTCTGTTTTTATTAGGGTATCCAAATTAATTACAGCTTCAAATTAGGCACATAATCTTGATCAGGAGCTGCCGACAGTTTTACTTCACTTCAGGCTCTGTCTCTCTCTCTCTCTCTCTCTCTCTGTTTTGTGTGCTTATTCTCTTACTTTTTGATATAGTATGTATCTTTATCGGCGTCTTTAGCCCGCTGGATCAGCAGGCAGGTTGATTATAACCGGCGAGAGAGTGAGCGCGAGCGAGTGCGAAAGAGCGAGATTACGTACGTGCCTGAATAAAGGAAACGACGATATAGGGACCGCCGTTTTGGGATTGAGCCTGGGCTTTAGTTCGGCTTATAAGACGCTGACGCGACGGATCACAGCCCACACAGATACACACACACACACACACACTGACACAGACACGCTTAGTATCGTTTAGATGATTTTGTGGTTTTAGATTTTTAAAATCTTTTGCCTGTTGCTGCCACTTATTTATTTATTTATTTTTTTTTGTTGTTTACCCACTTTTTGCACACAAAAATTTGCATAAATTGTAGCAACAAATTTTGCTACAATTTCAATTGCACTCAATCCGTTGACAACAGAACATCAATATATTTTTGACTACTTTGATTTGTGTTTTGTTTTTGTTGCTGTTTCGCTATTTCTTTGGCAAACGACCGACGACCGTAGCAGCAGCAGCAGCGGGGGCAGATTGCTTTTTGTTTTTGATTTTTTTTGCTAATTAAATTGTGTGTGCTATATATGCTTTGCTGTTTGCCGTTTGTTGTTGCGTATAGTCAAGAAGCATTCAATTATTCAAATCACATACACAAACACACGCCGCGCAACCGTCCGCACAATGTTCTGCTTGCCGCCGCTATATTTTTACACAACCGATCGGTTTAAAAACACACGAATTAGTGATCACCCGCTGCTGCTGGTCGTTACTAATCGTTATTTCCATCAACCAGCCGCCACAATTATCGCTCTCTTTTGCGCTCTTTTGGAGCGCAGCCAACTCTTTGGCGACAAAAGAGCATGAGAGCGGCACAAGCGACAACTGATAACGGCTAAAAAAGCGAGAGTAAAACTTGGCTTGGTGTGCGTTTTTTATTTATTTTTGCATACACATAATGAAATACAATGCTGCCTGCATTGCAGTAATGCATTCTATATGTATGTAAATACATATGTATGTAATATGTTTATATGTAAGTGCATTTTAGAGACCCGAAGAGAGCGCATTGCGTGGGCAGCATGCCAAAGAGACAGTTTTTCCACATACACTAGCGCAAGAGCGAAATGAAAATCAGAACAAACAAGAACAACAAGGCGAAAAAAGACTCTGCGTGGTTCTGCACGCTACAAGTGTGTGTTTTCGTATATACATAAGTATGTATGTATGTACGTTTGACTATGTTTGTATATGTATTTCCATGTGTGCGGCAAATCACTTTTAGCAAGCCTCGCACAGTGGGACAGACATAGCAATAAGTAAATTATTAAATTGCGCTCACTGCCTAATTACGAGTTTTAGTAAACTGGTTTACAAAATGAAATGCAATACTTAAAACTTTGTGACATATATTAATTTTTATTAAACAAAATAGAATTATATTTGTCAGGTCTTTCATACTGTGCAGGTGTGTTTGGCTTTAAGTGCGCCATTCGGCTTTACTATCAGTGTAGGAGAGCCGGATTTATGAATGAATCTGTGTTTGTTGCACAAATGCATTGAGATTATATACTATATAGTAAACAGATTGAAATCGTTTAACTATACTCACTAATTTGCCAACAATATACAAATTGATTATCAATTTACTAATTATGAAAATATATTGTATATTGCGCAGATGGTTGACAGATAGAAATAATGAATGAATATAAGTAACTAGATTGTCAACAATGTTTTTATTGACTATAATTTATTATATTATTAATTAAAATATATAGTACATACATTAATCTTAATAGTTTTACAATTTATGAATGAAGGCAAAACTGCAAAATCGCAATGTATGTAGCAAAAGTATAATAAAATCTAGTCAAACATTTGCATTTTGCGTTTTGTGCTACTGAAAATTTTGTTTTTTTGTAAAATACATAGTAAAATACATTTGTATATTGTTTAAATGCAAAGAAATAGAATATATAACAATTTTAGCTAACAATCAGTAGTTATTAACTAAAAATTAGAGATAAAACTAATGTTAATTGGCTTTAAGGCCAATTTACAAAGCACATTAAGATAGTTATTGATTAAATATGATATTTATTGATTAAAATATATAGTACATACAATAATCTTTATAGCTTTACAATTATTGAATGAACGCAAAACTGAAACATCGCTATATATGCAGCAAAAGTATAATAAAATCAAGTCAGACAGTCGCAATTTGCAATTTTTGCTAGTGAAAATTTGTTTTTTATAAAATACATCGTTAAATACATTTGTATATGGCTTAAATGGAAATGAATAGGATATATATCAGTTTAAGCTTTCAATCTGTAACTATAATCTAATATTTAGAGATAAAAACATATATTTATTGGCTTTTAGGGCGATTTCCAAAGCAAATCATATAAAAATACATATATCAGCTTGTGAATATGTTTCATACCGATCAATAAAGGTCATAGATCAATTTCCTTAAGAAAAACATTATAATTTGCTACAGAAAATAATTTTGAAATCAAAGTCATAGTGCAATATGAAAAGATAAAGGCACCAAAAAGCACAAAAGAACAAAATTTTAGCGCCAAATGTAATTGCAACCAACTTAACGTACCACAATCTGATAGGACTGCCAACTTACTTTTAGGCAAAGCTTAAATAAAACGAAAACAAAGAAATTAAGCCAAAACAAATACATAAATAGTAGTTTACTAATGTGTATTAGTAACTATAATATAGATTAAGCATGCTGCTTTAATTAAAAATGTATTCCAACATGTTGGCGCCAAGTAAAATTCAAATATTATGTGACTCAATAAAGTTACATTTATATTATCACAGTGGTGACTCGTTACTATTAAGAACTGGTAACATTGAAGTTGAGCGCACATCACTATAAAAGGCGCCAAGGCAAGCAAAATTTGTGTGCAAAAATATTAATGCACATTAAATGCAACTATGAGTGATGCTGGCAAATCAAAAGTGCTACAAAATACAGGAAAATTTGTAAGCGAAACGCGTGCAGAGGGGTAAGTAGTGAAGTGAAACGCAAAAGATTATAAACAATTCCATTTTAACTGGTTTGTTTTTGTTTCAAGTGATGACTTCTTTAATGAGGCAGGCTACAGACAGTCGCGTGAGAATGATAAGATCGACTCCAAATATGGCTTTGATAGAGTTAAGGATAGCCTGGAGCGCACTGGGTATCTTATAAATATGCACGCTGTAAGTAAAAGTTAAATAAATAGATTTAAATTAACTTTGAGCAATTGCAGAACGAAGTGCTGGATGAGGATCGCAGGCTAATTGCAGCGCTGGATTTATTCTTTATACAAATGGATGGATCACGTTTCAAGTGCACTGTGCCTTATAAGCCGTATTTGCTGATACGTCCGGAGGCCAATATGCAGCTGGAGGTTGCGCGTTTTCTGGGACGCAAATATAGCGGCCAAATAGCATCATTGGAGCATATAACTAAAGAGGACTTGGATTTGGCCAATCACTTGTCCGGGCTGCAGCAACACTATATAAAGCTGTCGTTTCTCAATCAGACTGCCATGACCAAGGTGCGGCGCGAGCTGATGGCTGCAGTGCGTCGCAATACGGAGCGCGCTAAGTCGAATACATACTATATGCAAATGTTGGCAAACTCCTTGGCGCAGTCGGCCAACAACAGCGACGACTCTGGCGGCGGCAAGCGTCAGCTGGACTACTTTGACTGCATTATGGACATACGTGAGCACGATGTGCCGTATCATGTGCGTGTTTCCATTGACTTGCGCATCTTTTGCGGTCAGTGGTACAACATACGCTGTCGCAGCGGCGCGGAGCTGCCCGTCATCACTTGCCGCTCGGATATATTGGACCGTCCGGAGCCTGTGGTGCTTGCCTTTGATATAGAAACCACCAAGCTGCCGCTTAAATTTCCCGATGCACAAACCGATCAGATTATGATGATATCCTATATGATTGATGGCCAAGGCTATTTGATAACTAATCGTGAAATCATCAGCTGCGATGTAGCCGACTTTGAGTACACTCCCAAGCCAGAGTTTGAGGGCAACTTTATAATCTTCAATGAGGAGAACGAAATGCAGTTGATTCAAAAGTTCTTCGATCACATAATGGAGGTGCGTCCGCATATAGTGGTGACCTACAATGGTGACTTTTTCGATTGGCCTTTTGTGGAAACACGTGCTGCAGTCTACGATTTGGATATGAAGCAGGAGATTGGCTTTGCCAAGGTGCGCGATGGCAACTATTTGTGTCGCCCAGCCATACACATGGACTGCCTGTGCTGGGTGAAGCGTGACTCCTATTTGCCTGTGGGCTCGCAGGGCTTAAAGGCTGTGGCTAAGGCTAAGCTGCGCTACGATCCTGTGGAGCTGGATCCGGAGGATATGTGTCGCATGGCTGTGGAGCAGCCGCAAGTGCTGTCCAATTACTCAGTGTCCGATGCTGTAGCTACTTATTATCTTTATATGAAGTATGTGCATCCATTTATATTCGCCTTGAACACCATAATTCCCATGGAGCCGGATGAGATTCTGCGCAAGGGCTCTGGCACTTTGTGCGAAACGCTGCTCATGGTGGAGGCCTATCATGCGAACATAGTGTATCCCAACAAGCATCAGAGCGAGCTCAACAAGCTGTCCAATGAGGGTCATGTGCTGGATTCAGAAACCTACGTGGGCGGTCATGTCGAAGCGCTTGAGTCGGGCATCTTTCGTGCTGATATACCCTGTCGCTTTAGGCTGGATCCTGCCATGGTTAAGCAGCTTATGAACAATGTGGATGCAGTGCTTAAGCATGCCATTGAAGTGGAGGAGGGCATACCGCTGGATCAGGTTAGCAATCTGGCTGAAGTGCAGCAGGAAATTGTGCAAGGTTTGCAGGGCTTGCATGACATACCCAATCGACTGGAGCAGCCTGTTATCTATCACTTGGATGTGGGCGCTATGTATCCAAATATTATTCTAACCAATCGCCTGCAGCCATCGGCTATGGTCAGCGAACGCGACTGCGCAGCCTGCGATTTCAATAAGCCCGGCGTGCGTTGCAAGCGCTCAATGGATTGGCTCTGGCGTGGCGAGATGTTGCCCGCCTCACGCAATGAATTCCAGCGCATACAGCAGCAGCTGGAAACAGAAAAGTTTCCCTCACTCTTTCCAGGCGGTCCTACGCGCGCTTTTCATGAGTTGTCCAAAGAGGATCAGGCGGCATATGAGAAGAAGCGTTTGTCGGATTATTGCCGCAAGGCTTATAAGAAAACCAAGATCACCAAGCTGGAGACGCGCAACTCCACCATATGCCAGCAGGAGAACAGCTTCTATGTGGACACAGTGCGCGCCTTTCGTGATCGTCGCTACGAGTACAAAGGACTTACCAAAGTGGCCAAGGCGGCGGTCAATGCTGCGGTGGCCTCTGGTGATGCCACTGAAGTTAAAGCTGCCAAAGGCCGTGAGGTGCTTTACGATTCACTGCAGCTGGCGCACAAGTGTATTCTCAATTCCTTCTATGGTTATGTTATGCGTCGTGGAGCACGCTGGCATTCCATGCCCATGGCGGGCATTGTGTGTCTGACTGGCTCCAATATTATAACCAAAGCGCGTGAGATTATCGAGCGCGTGGGTCGTCCACTGGAGCTGGACACTGATGGTATCTGGTGCATATTGCCGGGCTCGTTTCCTCAAGAGTTCACTGTGCACACCACACATGCCAAGAAGAAGAAGATAAACATATCGTATCCCAATGCAGTGCTGAATACAATGGTCAAGGATCACTTTACCAATGATCAGTACCATGAGCTGCGTGCAGAGCGCAATGAGCAAGGTGCGCCCAGCTATGATATACGCGATGAGAATTCTATATTCTTTGAAGTGGATGGTCCTTACTTGGCCATGGTGCTGCCCGCTGCCAAGGAGGAGGGCAAGAAGCTTAAAAAACGTTACGCTGTATTCAACTTTGATGGGTCGCTGGCGGAGCTGAAGGGCTTTGAGGTCAAGCGTCGTGGCGAGCTGCAGCTTATAAAGAATTTTCAAAGCTCAGTTTTTGAGGCTTTTCTAGCGGGCAGCACGCTGGAGGAATGCTACGCCTCTGTAGCCAAAGTGGCGGATTACTGGCTGGACGTGCTCTACAGTCGTGGCTCCAATTTGCCAGACTCGGAGCTGTTTGAGCTCATTGCGGAGAACAAGAGCATGTCCAAGAAGCTGGAGGAGTATGGCGCACAGAAGAGCACGTCCATTTCCACAGCCAAGCGCCTGGCTGAATTTCTGGGCGAGCAAATGGTCAAGGATGCGGGTTTGGCCTGCAAGTATATTATATCCAAGAAACCAGAGGGCGCGCCAGTCACTGAGCGTGCTGTGCCCTTGGCTATATTCCAGTCTGAGCCCAGCGTGCGGCGGCATCATTTGCGTCGTTGGCTCAAGGACAACACCATGGGCGATGCGGACATACGCGATGTGCTTGACTGGCAGTACTATATAGAGCGTTTGGGTGGCACTATACAAAAGATTATAACCATACCAGCAGCGCTGCAGGGCTTGGCGAATCCTGTGCCGCGCGTGCAGCATCCGGATTGGCTGCATAAGAAAATGCTGGAGAAGAACGATGTGCTGAAGCAGCGACGCATTAATGAAATGTTTAGCAGCAGACCAAAGCCCAAGCCGGCGCTGGAAGAGGAGCCCAAAGATTTGGCTGACATGGAGGATATGGCAGGGCAGGCACATGATGCAGGCAGTGCGGGCAGACCGCTGGTGCACAAACGCAAGCGTGTGCAAGTGGACGACGAGGAGCAGCAGCAGCAGCAAGAGCAGCCAAAGATATGGCGTCAAGCGCTGGGCTCACCACCAGCTATGGCTGACAATCGCAAGTCCATGCTGGAGTGGGTGCGTTTTCAAAAACGCAAATGGGCGTGGCAGCTGGAGCAGCGTCAGCGTTGCCGCCAGCAAAGCAAACGCATGCGCGCAGGTGAGCAAGTGCAGCAGGCAACAACCAGAGGCGCCGCTGCAACTTTGGGTGGTTCTTGACTGGCGGCGCGAGCGTCTGCTGGAATGCCCTGGCAATGTAAGCTTGTGTGTAAGATGGTGGCGATTCGTGACAATTGCCTGGGCATGCTGGCGGATTTGGCTACGCCAGACATTGAGGGAATATATGAAACACAAATGACGCTGGAATTTCGCGCTTTGATGGACATGGGCTGCATATGCGGCGTGCAGCGTGAGGAGGCGCGACGCCTAGCGCAGTTGTCAACACGCGAGCTGGAATGCTTCAACATTGAGCAGCTGGAGCAGCGTCCGCAGTCGCATGTGCGTTATTTGGAGCAAGCAAGCCACAAGCTGCGCAAGATTTATCTTTATCAGCATAATATACCCACTGCAAAGAAAGAGTTTTGGGCGCTATTTTTGCTGCCCAGCAAGCGTGCGCTAATCTTTGCGCTGGATACAGTGCGCACCAATCAAATGCCCAACATGAAGCAGCTGTATACAGCGGAGCGTCTAACGCTGCTAAAGAATTTGCCCAATGGCGACAAGTTGCCGCCTGAAGATTTTAGCTTTGAGCTGTTAATCGAAGTGGATGTTAAGCAGATTTATAGGCACATACAGCGCGCGCTTTCCAACTACAAACAGGAGCAGCTGGGACCCACTATGCTCTGCCTGCAAACAGCTGTGGAGGCGCGCAAGCTAAGCGCTGCTATGCCTGTGCTGCTGGAGTTTCCTCAAGCGCAAATACACATTTCAGACGATGCCAGCTTGCTTGGCGGCTTGGATTGGCAGCGTCAAGGCGCACGCGCTGTAGTGCGTCATTTTTTGAATCTACAAAATGTGCTCGATTTAATGCTGGATCAGTGTCGCTACTTTCATGTGCCCATTGGCAACATGCCGCCGGATACGGTGCTCTTCGGCGCTGATCTCTTCTTTGCGCGTCTGCTGCAGAAACACAACTTTGTGCTTTGGTGGTCCAACAGCACGCGTCCGGATTTGGGTGGACGTGAGGCAGACGACAGTCGCTTGTTAGCGGAGTTTGAGGAAAGCATTTCAGTGGTGCAAAATCGCGCGGGTTACTACGGCGATGTGTGCGTCGAACTAGCGCTGGATAGTTTGGCTGTCAGCGCTTTGCTGCAGTCGAATCGCATACAGGAAATGGAAGGCGCCAGCTCTGCTATCACCTTTGATGTTATGCCGCAAGCTTCACTTGAAGAAATGATTGGCACTGTGCCCGCAGCTACATTACCCAGCTATGATGAAACTGCGCTCTGCTCTGCTGCGTTTCGCGTTATGCGCTCCATGGTCAATGGCTGGCTGCGTGAGGTTTCACTCAATCGCAATATCTTTTCCGATTTTCAAATTGTGCACTTCTATCGTTGGGTGCGCAGCAGCAGCGCGCTGCTCTATGATCCTGCGCTGCGTCGCTCGCTCAACAATTTGATGCGTAAAATGTTTTTGCGCATTATAGCGGAGTTCAAGCGTCTGGGCGCCACCATTGTCTATGCGGATTTCAATCGCATTATATTAAGCTCAGGCAAGAAGTCAGTATCCGATGCTTTGGGCTATGTGGACTATATAGTGCAGAGTTTGCGCAACAAGGAAATGTTTCATTCCATACAGCTGAGTTTTGAGCAGTGCTGGAGCTTTATGTTGTGGCTGGATCAGTCGAATTTCTCAGGCATACGCGGCAAGCTGCCCAAGGGCATAGATGAAACGGTAAGCGCTATAGCAAGCGCTAGACTGGATACTGAAGCGGCAGAGGAGGAAGATGATGAAGATGAAGCTGAGCACGCAGCTGCTGAGCTGGAGGATTTGGTGCAACAAACCGAAGAGCCTGAGGATGAGCTAGCGCTAGAGCTTAACTGGACCATAGGCGAGCAGCTGCCAGATGAAAACGATTGTCGTGAGAAATTCGAAGCGCTGTTAACGCTTTTCATGCAATCGTTAGCGGAGCGCAAGAACACAGAGCTGGCTATAAAGGATATATCACACTGCGCCTTTGACTATGTGCAAAAGCTGCATAAGAATTATGGCAAGGGCAAGCCAAGTCCAGGACTGCAGCTCATACGCACGCTGGTCAAGGTGCTGAATGTGGACAAAACGCTGGCGGAGCAAACGAATGAGCTAAGACGCAATATGCTGCGTTTGGTGGGCATAGGCGAGTTCTCTGATCTAGCTGAATGGACAGATCCCTGTGATACGTACATTATCAATGAAGTTATATGCAAGGCATGCAATCATTGTCGCGACTTGGACTTGTGCAAGGACAAGCAGCGAGCCATGAAGGATGGCATGTAAGTTTGATAAATTAAAATGTTATAAACAGCTATTAACTCACTTTCTTTTAGACCCGTTTGGCTTTGCGCGCAGTGCTTTGTTGCCTATGACAATGAGGAGATTGAAATGCGCATGCTGGACGTGCTGCAGCGCAAAATGATGAGCTATGTGCTTCAGGATTTGCGCTGCGTGCGCTGCAATGAAATCAAACGCGAGAATTTGGCTGAATTCTGCAGCTGTGCGGGCAACTTTGCGCCGCTTATTAGTGGCAAGGAGATTGAAACGCTGCTGCACACTTTTAGCAATGTCTCCAAATATCACAAGATGCCGCTGTTGCAACAGAGCGTGCAACAAGTGTTGCATACAGCGCGTTAATATTAAGTATATGAATTTTATTTGTTTTAAAATTTGCATTATAAACTTTGTTGGCCAATCCGTTTACTTATAGCTAAGATTATTAATAAAATGTATATAAATTTAAACTACAGCAACTGCTTTCACATCTCTGATGTACTCCTCAAAGTTCTTGTCGTCCAGCAGTCCTGGATCAAAGTCGTTGATTATTTGTGGCAGCACTGGATTGTCCAGCATCGTGGTGTGATTACCCTCGATAACCTTGAGTGTCACCTTGCCTGTGGTCAGCTGCGACACGCAGTAGTCCTCTTCAATATCCTGCAGCGACACCTCAGCTGGCCGCACTAGTGTTATGTTGCACTTGAGGTCCTTGACGCTCTGTAAATCAAAGTGCGCTGCCATTTTGACGCGTCGGAACATGGCCTCCACCATGGTCTGGGAATACTCCTTGCTGTATAGCTGCTGCTTGCTCACATACTCCATAAACAAATCGATTTTCTCTTGCAGCGTGTCCAGCTTATGGAACAGCAGCGCTGCATTCTCTTTGCTCTCCTCGGGGAAGATTTGATTCACAATGCTGGAGTACAGCAAGTCGTACAAGTCGTTGTCGCTGAAGTTCGCACCCAAATGCAGATTTGTCAGTCGCGTCAGGAAGTGTGGCGCACCGTCTAGCAGCAGCACATGGCCGCGATAGCCGGCGCTCTCCAGCAGCGACGCCAGCTGCAGCGCCACATAGGAACCGTAGGAGTAGCCAATGAGATAGAAGGGATCTGAGGGTTTGAGCAAAGTTCTAACGTGCTGTAAAAAAAAGAATTAAAAATTAAAATTTAAATTAAATCGTTTGCTTAAGCTTTGACATTTTCATAGAAAGAATCTCTCTGCGTCTGTATGAGCAACAATAACTCTGAGACTCAAAGAGCTAGAGCAACCAAATTTGGTAATTTTATTTCCCCAGTCTCTCTCTTTTAAGTTTAACTTTTAGTAGAACTCACCTCCAATGCTTGTTGAGCAATGTCGCTCACAGTCTCAAGTTTGGCAAACTGATGCAGCTGCAACACATTCGCTCTGCTGTTCAGGGTGGCGCCAATGTTATACCACGCTTGACCCGCTGTGCCCTCCAGTCCAGGAATAATGATATTGGGTGGCACGCTGAGCTTAGAGGGAGCTGCATGTGTCTTGAGTGGGAACATGATTTGATCGCAATGCGATTCGTCGCCCAAATTGCGTATGAGCAGCTCCATGCCCAGCAGCTTGCCCTCGGAGGCAAATATCATCTTCACTGCATCCGTATTTTCTTTCTCTCTGGCTTCAACATACTCCTGGAGCTTCTGGAATGTGAGCGCACGCAGATCTTGCGGCGTTAGCACCAGTTCAAAGTCACGCTCCAGCGTTTGCTTAATCTCCACCGCCATGAGCGAGTCCATGCCCATTTCGGAGAGCGTAGTGCCCAACGACACAGACTTGAGATCACGTATGCCCATAATGTTCATGACAGTATCGATAATACTTTCATTGCCGGAACGCCCAGAGCGCTTCTCTGCGACGACCATGCTGCCCACAATGGCGTGATCTGAGCTCAGCAGCGTGTCAAGCTCTTGCAGGCAGGATGAAATGCGCTGCTGCAGTGTGCCGCCAATTTCCATATCAATCTTATCCTCAGCCATGTCGGCCACCAGACCCACTTCACCCACAGCGCCCCATTGTATGGCCTTGGCGGGCAAACCGTCGCGCTGACGTCGCTCAATGATGCGCTCCATAACCGAATTGGCCATGCCGTAGTTGGTTTGGCCTGCATTGCCGCGACCACACGAAACGCTAGAGAATACAACAAAGTGCTCCAGCTCGGGGCACAGAGCGCGCGAGAGCACATCCAAGTGCCTGGTGGCAATGGCTTTGGGTGCGAAGCTTTCGACAAACTGCTGCAGCGTTTGGTTGGCAAAGATGCCATCGCGCAAGGCAACAGCCAAATTGAAGATGCCTGCCACTGGGCCAAACTTCGCCGCATCCTGCAGCAGAGCGCGACAGCCCTCAAGTGTAGTTATATCGGCAGTGTTCACTATAACCTCGCAGCCATAAGTCTTCCACAAGCTAATTACAAAATTTAATGTTCACATAAGTTTTCGCTTTAATTGTTTGTTGCACTTACGCAATGCGATATGATTGATAGTCCTTGGTTATGCCGCGACTGGAGCTAAGTACCAGCTTGCGCGCACCTCTGAGTGCCATCCAATCAGCCAGCTCCATGCCGAAGCCGCCCAGACCACCGGGTATCACATACGTCATGTGTGGCTTGAAATAAATCTGACTGAGCACACGCACCGGCATCGTCTCAGGCGCTTCGGGCGTCTCACGCACCTGTATGACCACCTTGCCTATATGCTTGCCTCCAATCAAATGCCGGAACGCCTGCTCAATCTCATGCGCCGGAAAGACTGTCACTGGCAGCGGCTGTATAACGCCACTGGCAATATCCATATCAATCAGCTTTTTCAAATGCTGCAACGGCCATTTAAATATTAAATTTATTTTCGCTTGTGCATTGCGCAAGAACTTACCCAAATGTCTTCGTCGGAGGCCACCAGCAGACTGTCGGCCAGCACGGCATGGAAAGTGAGCTCCTTGAGGAAGCAGCCCAGACCCAGTTTGCTGTCATTGGCCATATCGAATTTGCCAATTTCCAAAAAGTGTCCCGATTGCCCCAGGCAACGCACCGAAGCCAGCAGCTTGTCCTCCGAGAGTGAGTTCAAGACAAAGTCCACGCCCTTGCCATCGGTTTCACGTTGCACCATCAGCTCGAAGGAGGTGTCGCGTGAGTTGCCAATATGCGATTCTGCAATGGTTGTGATGTAAATGAAAGTTAAATAAATAAACAAATAATATACGAAATTGAAAAAATCAAAGTGAACAAGTAAATAAATAAGAAAAAGTAAATAAAAAATCTAATAAATAACAATAAAGCAAAAAATGTAATTGAAAAATGAAATTGAGCAAAAAAGTGTGCAAATAATGTAAATGAAACATAGCAGCATTATAAATAAATAACGAAATTCATAGCAAATTAAAGTAAATAATACTGACAAGTCAACAAGTAAGTAAATAAAACAAACAATACTAATCAAAAATAAATAAATGAAATGAATAGCATCAAATTACAATAAATATTATAAAACTTAGCAAAAAACAAAGGAATGTAAAATTGTTATGGCTGCTAAGAAACTATTTAAATATTAAGTGCTTGCTTGGTTTAGTTTCTATAAAGTGGGCAGGTCTAAATTGATTTTTTAAAAATATATAAATAATTAACAAATGCTCACCTTTGAGTTCAGGGAAAGTATCCAGCAAGAATTGTTTCTTCTGTGGCGAGCTGCAAGTGGTGAACACCTCCAGATTATAAGCCAATGCCACACGTATGGCAGCCAGTCCAATGCCGCCCGTGCCCGCGTGGATGAGGATGCTCTTGCCCTTGCGTATATCGGTGGCCATAAAGAAAGCGTAGTAAACGGTTATGTAGACAACTGGCACCGTTGCCGCCTCCTTCAGCGACCAATGATCGGGTATATCCCAAATCAGCTTGGAAGGCTTTTCCACATATGAAGCAACGCCGCCCTTGACGACCATGCTCATAATGCGACGACCTGTCTTTGTATTAATGCCAGAATACTCAAAGCCCAGCACACAGCTCTGATCAATGCGATTGGAGCCATAGAGCTCCACAGCAAGGCGGCCTGTGGCCAGCATAACATCGCGGAAGTTCAAGGAGGAGTAGGCAATCTTAATCATGCAATCCTCGGGTGCCAGTGGACCCTCGAACCAGCGCAACGAGGACAGATCACCACGCTGCATAACATTGCCATAAATGTGATCATGTCTGGGCTTTGGTTCATCCACTGTAGGCAGCTGTAGATGTCTGAAGCTGCCCCAAGCGCCTTGACGATAAACATTGAACGCAAGTCCCAATGAATACTGCGTGGCATAGAATGCATCAGCGAGATTAAAAGCAGGCGCATGCTTGTCATCAATGTAGAAGCAGGTAACCAAGTTGCCATCGGGCTCCTTGCGCAGACAGTTAACCAAGCCCAGCAGGCCATTGAGCTCCTCATTGTAGGCATAGACTACAACTGGAGACTTGATGCTTATGGCTGATTGCACCTGTGCTAGCCACTCAAACTGCGTATCCTGCTCTGAAACTTTGACAACAGTGGGCTGCATTTGCAGTTTCTTGGACACTTTCTGCAGCAGCAGGAACACTTCCTCATGATTGTCAATGGGTATGACTGTAATTAAGTGGAACTGTTCGGGTAGATGTAAGCTGCTAATGTTGGTTGTAGGACGCTCACGGATGAGCAGATAACCATTGTCCACAAGCACCTTCTGCGCTGTTTTGATGACCTCCTCGTTGCTTGCACCGCAAACGCCGCCAGCCACAACAAAATGATAGTTGGACAAGGTGGCAAGTTTGCCATTTTCAATGTGTATGCCAGAGATTTCCTCAAGCTTTCTATCAGTCAGATACATATACTCGCCGGTAATGACGGGCAGATCTTCAATAGCTTCAATGAAGCGCTCCAGCACTGTGTCTCTGCCATCGGTGTCGACTTCCACCAGCTTCATCTTGAGTATGTTATTATTGTCCAGCGCCAGTTGCACGCAAATGCGCGCAGCATTGGCAGCAGTCAATGCTGGAGCTGGCAGATAAGGCACAAATTCGTATTTCTCCAGCACTGGAATGCCTGGCGGACGACGACGCTGCACTGGACTGGCATGCAGACCCACAAGCTCAATGCCACCAGCAACAATGCGATCGTACTTGTGATCCACATAAACATCAAAGACACGATCCTCGGGATCCATTTGGCTCATTAAATTGAAATGATGCACGCCATTAATGCGCAGCTTGCGTATCTTAGTGGGCAGCAGCAGCGAGCGCGAATCTGTGCCTAGTATATGAATCTGCAGCATGGCATCCATAAAGGTAACCCAATTGTAGTTCCACTCCACTTTGCCATGCAGACCATCGGAGCGTGCGCTGCGCACAGCACGGAAAGCGCCATTGTAATGATAGCCACGCAGCTTTAACTCCTTGTAAAAGTCCTTGGTGGACACCATGGGGAATTCAGACTCTTGTTTGAAGTGATAAACTTCCGGCACAGTGGGCGCTTCAATTTCACGTATAATACCTGTGACTACCAAGCTGCCAGCTTCAGTGATTTCAAAGTGTCCAGTACCGTAATGAATCATAACATTCAACTCCACTTCGCCATTAACAGACATATTGGTAGCACGCAGGAATTTGACATCCTCGAACTCCACAGGCACATCCATGTAGCTGGGTCCATGATACATCAACGAGAAGGTTTCCCAAACATATTGCAAATAACAAGTGGCAGGCACTAAGATTTTGCCATCGATGACATGACCACTCATGAACTCTTCATTATCGCTGGCTAGATTAACAGAGAAGACGCGTTCGCCACTCGACTTGGTTTTCATGTTTTCGTACTTGGTAACAAACCAATCTTCGCTGTGATCCCAGCGTATGAGTGAGCTGATGCTGGGCGTAGAGCGGGACACAGGGAAGTCAATCTTGGGGTACAGATTGGCCACTGGCACCATTAAGCCGTTTTGGTAGAGTCTGCAAAGTAAATCAATTAGTTTGGTAGTTTTAACATAAATGTTGAGCTACTTACTTGCCCAGCGCTGTCATAAAGAACAGAGCATTATTTTTGTTGCCTCTGTGGGTGAGAGGTATGTGCACGCCACCAGGCATGGAGCGCTTGAGTATAGCGCCAAGCAGTCCATGTGGCGCAATTTCTATGGTGAGCGCATTCTTGGGCAAGAGCGCAAAGGTCTCTTCGAAGAGCACGCTGCTGAGCAAATTGTTTGTATGATATTCAGCTGAGCAGAGTTTACGCTCAGGTTGCTCCCATTCGCTCTTGGGCACACTGCTGCTCAGCCACTTGGCAGTTCTAGGCTTGGGATTGGGTATGGTCTGATGCATATATTCCAGCAGTGGCGGACCCATAGCTGCTATATAGCGCGAATGATAAGCAATATTGGAGCAAGGCACTTCCTTAGCAAAGATATCCTTTGCCTTGAGCTCTGCAACAAACTTTGCCACATGCTCAATGGGACCAGAAATGGTGCAAGAGTCTGGGCCATTGTGGCAAGCAACTTCAATAGTCTCAGGCAGCATAGTCTTGATAGTCTTGTAGCCAATGCCTACAGCTGCCATAGAGCCGCGTATCTTATCCACATCCACACTGACACGCCCGCGATAGTACGAAGCCAAGATCATTTGCTCTGCAGTCAAACCGCCATCAGCATAGGCGCAGCCCAGTTCACCCACAGAGTGCCCAATAATATAATCCGGCTCTAGGTTCAGCTCACGCAGCACATCTGTCAGACCAATCTGCACCGCTGCAATGCCCACAAATGAATTGAGAATATTTTGATAGATCGCCGGATCGTTGGAGGTAATAATGTCAATGAGATCAATGCCCTTGGGCAGCAAAGTCTTGTGGCAGACTTCAATGGACTCGCGGAAACGCGGTATGCTCATCAAGGAAGCGCCCATTTCGTTCCACTGCGAGCCCATGCCGCTGTATACCCAAACAATGGGACGCTGTAGTCCTGTATAATGCTGCACATCCTTGGCCAGCGGCTTGGTGGGTTCGCTGCCGTTCTTAGCAAAAATGCCATAACCTCTGAATACCAAACCAGAGACATCTTCCTCTTGAATATTCTGCAGCAGTCCAATAAATTCCGCATCCAGCGGCTTCTTTTCAATGGCATTGAATATTTCGTGGCAAGCCTCCTCAGTGCGTCCCGCCCAGGTGAGTATGCGTGGCAGCTCATCCTCGGGCAAGCCAAAGTTGTGCTTAGACTTTGGATACGCTTTGAGTATGGCATGCGCATTGGCGCCGCCAAAACCAAAGGAATTGATGCCTATGTAAGGCTTGGGCAGCGGCGTAGGATCATTTACCACAATCAAACGTCCCTCGGCCAATGCGGTAATTGTTGGCTTCACTTCGGTAAAGTTAATATTGGGCGCTATTAGACCAGTCTCAAATGCAAAGCATGCTTTGACCAGCGAGCAAATGCCTGAGGCTGCCTCCGAGTGTCCTACATTTGATTTGACTGAGCCCACCAGCAGCGGTTCGCTGCGCTGACTGCAGAGCACATTGTCAATGGCTTTGCACTCCTCGGGGTCGCCAACAACGGTGCCCGTGCTGTGCGCCTCCAGATAGCCCAAGTCATTGGGCGTTAAATCAATTTCCTTGTAGAATTCCTGCAGCAGCTTCTCCTGCACCTTGCCCGACGGATAGGTAATGCCCTCTGGCTTGTAGCCATCACAATTAGTCTTGGAGTAGACAACACTTGCATAGACGCGCTTGGCATCGCGCTTGCGTTGCAGGAACATGCAGTTGATGGTCTCCGAGCGCGTATAGCCGCTGGCGTCCTTATCGAAAGGACGACAAAAGCCGTCAGGTGCCAAGACGCCCAAGCTGCAAGACAAAAGCAAAAGCAATCAAGATTGATGTTGACTTAATGAATATTTAACTTACCGCGCAAACTGCAGCGTGACAAACGGATGCAGCAACAAATTGGAGCCGCCTATGATGGCGGCATCAATCTCTCCATTGCGTATAGCACTGAAAGCATTATCCAGCGCATACATAGAGCTGGAGCAGGCTGTGTCCAGCAGAAACGAAGGACCTTCTAAGCCCAAGCTATAGGAAATACGATTCGCCATCATAGCGCGACTGCAGCCAGTAATGCCAAAGCCGCCGGATGAAACCTTTTCATAGAACCAAGTTTTCTCCGATTCCGAAATGCAGGAGCCAACATAAACTCCCGTCTTTGTGCCACGCAGCGTTTTTGGGTTAATTCCTGCATCTATAACGGCCTCGTAAGCAGTTTCGATTAAAATACGCGTCTGAGGATCCATTGTATGCGCTTGCTTGAAGTGCACACCAAAGAAGGTGGCATCGAATTTTTCCAGCTCACTGATTTTGCCAGAACGTTTTGGTATTTCGGGATTGAAGTGACGCCAGCGACGCTCGTCGTCATCAACCATGTCAATCTGCAATATATATGTGCGGGCACACATTAGCTAATCCGTGGTGTATACGTAATGTGCAACTTTTATAGTTGTCGCTTACACTTTGAATTTTTGTAGTTTATTCAACACTTTAGTTTACAAACCTTGTTATACAAATTATATTCATATTCGGCTATATTTTTGGAGTTTGGAAATTTGCCGGACATGCCCGAGATCACAATATCATCGCCATCAGTATCAGGCATTGATCTGGCGTGTTTTTTATGTTTAGCCATCAGCATGCGTGCAGCCATTTTTAAGCACTTGTTTGTTCACTTGTTTCACGAGTTTGTTCTTTGAGCACAAAAAGGATATTCACAGTCACTGAGTGGTCACACACACACACACACGGAATTATTATCACAATTAAGAGAGTTAAGGCGTAATCCAACAAGAGGTCGCTATCGAATTGCCACACAGACAGCAATTGAGCCGACAATTTAGTGAATGCCTGCTTTTATACACATTTGTTGTCTACACAGGTTCAATGGCTACAAATTCCGTAGCGATAAAAGAATCAAAAATGGTAAATACTTTGACCACAACACACACTCCCCAAGTAATTAAAGTCAGCGAATTGCATAAGTAAACAGTAAAAATTTCGCCATGCATTGTAATTTCAAGGGCTGGTGTTGGTGCTGCCTGCCCAGCTACAACTGTAAGCATTTCTTTAATATATATACTATATATCCAAATTAGATTTGCATAATACTATATATGTTATCGCATGTGGTACATTGTGTTTATTTAGGTACAAATTGTAATTAGGGCCCATGCCCAGGCACAGGCACTTGGATACTGAGCTGGGTCCAACATAACTCACGTACGCACAGAACAAATTTGCAGTTTCTGTTTTTAAATGCAACTTGCTAACGAGTGCAACTTTGCTATGCATGTTTATGCTGCTTTTCAAATAGTTATAAAACATTTAAAGCAAACGCAAATAGCTCGTAGCAGTTAAAGCAAATGCATGCACATATATTTTTAATGCAGCTGTTTTGATTTAAAATCTTTTGTCAATTATTAGCACATTAAGTATACGCACAGCTGGTGTGTCGTATATACAATGTATATTATATATATAAGTGAGCGTGCGTGTATTAAGTAGACAAGTTAATGAACTTGAAAGCGCCGCAACAACCGGCAAAATGCAAATACATAAAGTCGTTCGTTGAACTTGCCTAATCGAAATGCGTATGCATATGTGATTGCTTTCTATATATTTACATTTTACATAGCGTAGCTACAAGTGCCACACAACACATGGTGCCTCCTCGGCTCTGAGCTGCTATCATTTCAATTTGTCTGCAATAAAAATATTTGTTTGGCAAACATTTATTGAACACTGTTGTATTTATATCGCATACGAAAACGAAAGCAAGCCCAAATGTATGTAAATTAGTAAGAAAGGACATACTCTAGTGTTAAAGCGGCTTAAATAAACAATTTGGCAAGCAATAAGCTGCTTACAGTCTCAGTTGGGAGCATCTTTCTATTAATAAGTAAACGTTACAGTTGCATAAATATGAAACAGTGTGCAATGTTAAGCATGAGCGTAGCTTAAATTCTGAATAATATATTGATTCAAATATATTAATAAATAGGTCTTTGTTGTAATAATTTTTTGTGCGACATTCGAATTGAGAAAAAATTGTAGCAGCTGTCTACGCTATGTTATAAACGATTTATATTTTTTCGAGCACAAATTTAAAGTTAAAGTAAGGCTCAAAAATATTCTATAGCATTGTTATGTACATATTTTATTTATTGGTTCAAATACAATGTTGAAGATAAACTTCAATGCTTTAAAAATCATTTGACGTTCAGCTCAGCCTGCAGTCACAGCAAAGCCCACATCCCATTGTACAATGCAGCGACGCTCTCGTCAGCAGCGCTGAGCGATCGAACAAAAGACGCGAACAGCGCTACTCCCCTCTGTTAACAAACACATTTGCCATCAGTCATGCTCTCAGAATGGCTTGGGCTCTCTTCTATTAGAAAATATGTGTGAGGCTGTCAGCTAAAACAACAAACGAAGCCAATGCAGGTCAGTTGATTGTTTATGATTGAGTAAGCAGCGCACAAGTTGTCAGCATAATAATAAAATTCTCATAAATACAGACAATATATTGAGCTGCTTGACCAATTTAGTTTATAACAGATGTTCTCTATTAAATGACAATTCTTAAATTCTTGCACATGCTACTTTCGTTCCAAGTTCTAAGTTCTAATATATAATTGGTTTACTTTTGCTTGGCTAGTTAGTGATATAATTCACTCTAAACTGCTGTTTGACTAAAATTTATATTTATTTTATTTTATTTGGCTAGTTAGTGATACAATTCACTCTAAACTGCTCTTTGACTAAAATTTATATTTATTTTATTTTATTTGAAATTTAAACTAAACATTGCTGGATGCCAAAGCAAATGTATTAAATTCGCAAGTCAAATGCCAACTTAAGTAGCTGTAACTTTTATGTTTATATTTGACTTGCACTCAATGCCAAAAATATTAGCAAGGCATTGTTTCCTGTATGCGGCATACATACAAAATCTTTATGTAAATATATTTTTGCATTCACTGTAACTAGCAACGATTGCTGCTAATAAGAATATCTGCAGAAACTGCTTGATTGCGGGCAGGAAATGCCCGAAAGGTTTTTCCACAATCAATGGCAATCAAACGTTTTACAATTTACATACCTTTGTGTGTGTCTGTGTGTGTGTGTGTGCATACATGTTGCCAATTGGCCCAAAGTGTCAAAACGAAAATTGTTTTTGTAATCAAGTTGTGTCAAGCAATTTATTAATCTCAGATATGCAAAAAGTAAATACATGGCAACTTACACTTATTTTTAAGTAATTGCTAGAGAGTTAGGCCTGAGTTTAGTTATGAACAAAGTGCATTGATAAATTGGGAATTTGCCAGTGCAACTGAAGCTAAGCTTGGCTTAGCCAGTAATTCCCTTCATAAATTGCTACAAACCTGTTTTTGAGTTAATTCACTCTCTCTCTCTCTCTCATTCTCTTTCAGTGCGTACTAATCTTTTGTTCAAGATCATCTCAGTGTCTTATCAGACGCTTGAGCTTTGACTCGAAAGCTTTGCATTGCTACTATTAATGTAAATTTAGCCCAACAGCTCAAAGCTTTGAGCACTAGTCTACGCCGAGATTTACTTGACTACAGAACTTGTTTTTATTGCTCTGCGGCTTCCTAAGAAAAACATAAAGCGCTAATCAGCTGCAAAGTATTTTATTTCGGGGCTTAGTCGTTCAAACGTCAAGGTTATCGCAAGAATTAAGGTAAGAGCAAAAATTGTGCCGAGTGTATAGAGTCATAACTGTTTGGGAAAATCCCTCACATGCAATTTGACGTCACTGCCATTGGCGTTGCCATTGAAAGAGACTGAGCTGACTGGCTGACAGTGTGGTTGACATTTGTACAACGTGCAAATAATTGCTCTAATAAAATAAAATTTTAATTAAAATGCAAACAATACGCACAGACACGAAATGTATTTTGTCGAATTGTGTGTTTATGTAGCGATTAGAAACGAGTTAAACATGTATCAACTGGCATGCTAATAAGTTTTTAATGCCAATTAAACTGAGAGAGGAGAAGTCTTTACAACTTGTGTGTGTGTGTGACTCACAAAAACAATTTACACTTGTCTATTTACAGATGCAGCAAATAATTTTTGTGGCTTTGCTGGTGGTGGCTGCAGTCGGCGCTGCACCACAGCAGCAGACATCCAATGTGGATAGAAATATTGATAGCATCTTCAATACGAATCCCAGCATTTTTGAGCAAACTGCAGGACAGCAGCAGCAGCAACAGCAGCAGCAGTCGCAGACGCCTACACGCCGTCCAGGCTTCTCCGAAATAGTAACACCCGAGCCCAATGTGACGCCAATTAACTTTGAGTCCATTAGCGGCAAGTCAGCTACTTGCAACTGCGTGCCTTACTACATGTGCGATCCGTCCACCAATAGCATCACCGAGGATGGCACCTTTGATGGCTTTGGCGCTATTGATATACGCTTTGGCAACGACGATCCTATTTGTCCCTCATCCGTGGATGTTTGCTGCGCTGGCAATCGCACGCGTGCTGAAACTTTGACGCCCACAGCGCCAGTGCGTCCACGTGGTTGCGGCATACGCAATGTGGGTGGCCTAGACTTTACGCTGGTGGGTGCAAACAACAATGAGGCGGGCTTCGGCGAGTTTCCCTGGACGATTGCCATGATGCATGCCAGCAACTTTAGCTACTTCTGCGGCGGTTCGCTTATACATCCACAGGTGGTGCTCACTGCGGTGCACTGCGTCAATACGCAGCAGCCTGGCTCGTTCTTGCTGCGCGCCGGCGAGTGGGACTCGCAGACTGAAAAGGAACGTCTGCCGTACCAGGAGCGCACAGCTCAGCGCATTATTACGCATCCGCAGTTTAATCCACGCAATGTTGCCAATGACTATGCGCTTGTTATAGTGGATCAGCCCTATCTGCTGGATGATCATATCAATGTGGTTTGTTTGCCAGCGCAGGGCGCAACTGCAACGCCGCGCACCACTTGCTATTCCACGGGCTGGGGCAAGGATGTATTTGGCGCCAATGGCAAATACAGCGTCATCATGAAGCGTGTGCCATTGCCTGTGGTGGAGTTCACCAGCTGCCAGTCGCAGCTGCGTCGCACTCGTCTCGGTCCCAAGTTTGGGCTGGATCGCTCGTTTATGTGCGCAGGCGGTGAAGTGGGCGTGGATACTTGCTCCGGGGATGGCGGCGCACCGCTGGCCTGTCCCATTGGCGCAGCTGCGGACAATCGCTATCAACAGAGCGGCATTGTGGCCTGGGGCATTGGCTGCAATGATGCCGTGCCTGCGGCTTATGCTAATGTTGCCTTGGCGCGCAATTGGATTGATCAGCAAATGTTGGCCAATGGCTTTGCCATTGATAGCTACACGGCCTAAACTACTGCACATTAGTATACCGTAATTCCATTAGACTATAAAAGACTTCAATAAAAAGAAATTTCGCTTTCAATGCGAACTTTGTTAAGCGCGCTTTAGCGTGTGGCAGGGGCATTATCGTCAGCAAGTCAAGTCAAGCAGCTCGCAGCTAGTGAAAGTGCGTGCTAATTAAAGTTAATTGAAATTAATTAGTTGCCTTTTGCATGACATTTGCGTATTGTTTGTGGCCAAGCTCATAAAAACACACACAGGCACAGACATAGACACAGCGAGAGAGAAAAACGAAAGCAAATTGTATATGTAACTTTAATTGCAAACTTTTTGTGGGCGCGCACAAATTAAGTTAAAGATGCAAACAAATGCGTCCTTAGAGGCGAAATGGTGTCAAAATTCTTGTCACTTCAAAACACGCCCACAAAGTGTTGCAATTATATTTGGCATGCATGCACTGAATGCTACTGCGGGTACCACACACATACACAGACACACAGTAATGCACACAGACATAGAGAGAGCGAGAGAGTGCGCTCATAACTGCAGCCAAAGGTTTAAGCAGAGCAGAGCACAGTGGCACGCTCCGGCTGTTGCGGTGGCAAAAAAAATTACAAACTGCAAACCACGTTCTGCAAAAGAAGCCTTAAAGGTAGGGAAAGTTAATTACTTTAGCAGCGAAGTAACTTTGTTAATACCCACAGACGCTTGCGTTGTTGCTTTTGCCTCAAGCGTGGCTTTTGTATGACCAAAGGCTTCTGCTCTGTTAAGCTTCTCAGCAAGTGAGCAGGCAGCAGCAAATTTAGCAACATTTCTATAAAAAAAAAAAAAATAGTTGCGTATCGAACCTAATCGGCTTGCATCTTAATTGAAAAAATGCAAAGTCTAATAAGCCTTAGGGGCTTACAGTATCAACAACAATCAGTAGCAACAAGATGAGCAGAATATTCGTTACGACTCAAACTTATTAAAGTGAACTATCAATAAAGCATAATACTTTGATGTAGCTAGCAGCTTAAGTGCTTAAAACTATACTTATTTCCAATAACTATCAAAAATGATTACGTTCTTGCCTATCAAATTTAATTGGCTTGCATTTTAATTGAAAAAAAAGCAGCAATAAAATTATATAAGCACAAGAAATTACACAAGTTTCGTTTGACTCAAACTCCCAACTGAGAAAATAATTATAATAACATTAATGTTATTAAGTGTCAAAGAGAATACTTTATGCTATTTATGTTGAATTAAATTTGCATTTTAAGCTGACACTTTACAAATCAACTAAATTGTTGTAATAAATTGTCTACTAATGCTATTAATTTATTTAATTGTTCATTGGTTTATTGATTTTCAACAGCTTTTAGCATAACTCGTCCCACTGTTTGACGTAGTAGCAATGACTGCACCTGGGTTTGAATTTTGCTGCAATGTGTTTGAATGTGTGCATGTTTGTGCATGTGTGTGCATGTCTACTGCGACGCGTCTCATTGCAGTTAGAATTTTGTGCTGCTGCCGCTGCTGCTGCTGCTCGTTAAGGCAGCGCAGAAGGTGACTGAGTCGCTGGTAACTGTAACATGTGCTTAACCCCAAAAGCAGACGCAATGGCTGCACCCAGTTCCCCTCACTTTGAATTGTTACAGCCTAATTGCAGTTTTTTTCTTCTTCTTTTGCTTTCAAATGTTGCAGTTGCTTCCGAAAAAATTAGGGTCATGGCATTTTTAAAGGCATCTTAAAGCGCTCATAAACGCTCAAAGGGCCATGGCAACGGATGGCATATGGCATGCCCGAGCTGCCAGGCATGTCCGCTCTCTCTCTCTCTCTCTCTCTCTCTCTCGCTCTAAGCAACTGTAGCTAAACTTATATTTAAACTAAAATTTCCATTTAAATCGCTTTGGCACACTGGCAAGCAACTAACAAATTGTATATGCGACTGCAGCAAGCGTTAGCGATTTGCAACTGCAATGTGCAATGTGTGTGTTAATAAAATGACAGCAAATGTGCTTATTAAAGCTTATACATATATGTATAAAATAATAGTATACCACTTCAATTTGTATGTTAACTGGCATAAAAAATGATTGGCATTATGACATCAGACAGCTGCGGCTGTAATAAGTTAAAGAGCATTTACCAAAGGCAGACACGCCAGGATATGCGCATCATGCCACTCCCCTACACAACCCAACCCAACCGAACCACCCACTTAGCATTTCCCAGCTGTGTGGCAAAGTTTTATCTGCGAGGCTGCATAAAATTCCATAAGGATACCGCCAATCTCTCTAAGCTACGGTTAGTAACTGCGGCGTAAAAATAGTTGAAATATCTCTGCAAATTTCAGCAGCTTAATGAGCGGCTTGCATTATGCTTTATGCACTTGGCGCTGGTTATCAGTCGCTCTAAGCTTAATTTATATGAATTTATATTTTGAACAAGTCAGAGAGCGTGAAGATTTAATTAAAGCGACAGCAGCAGCCAGCGCTGAAATGTATGCTTCAGCTTTATGTGTGTGTGTGTGTGTGTGTGTTGGCAGCAGGATTCGTGTTGGCTCTAACGTGTATTGTTCAAGCACAAATTGCAGACTAAAACTGATGGCTCACATATACACAGTCACATATATATATATACGTACGATATATATAAAAAAGGAGAGACTGATTGGCGAGCTGGCGAACAAGCTGTCGTGCTTGTGAGAACGTGAAAGAAAAGATGAAATTCTCTGGAGCAGCAAAATGTTCCATTAATTTTTACATACAATGACCTGAATCAGCGCTTTTTGGTGTTTCGCCAGCATAACTAAAGCAGCTGGGCGTCGACCTGTTATATGGGGCATGGGGAATGGGCATGGTCATGGGCATGTGGCGTGGGCGTGAGGCCGGTGACTTTACCAATTACATTGGCATGAAAATGCAGACGTGAGTGCGGCTACGCTGCCACCGAATGGAGTTGAGTCTCGAACTCAGGTGTGTGTGTGTGTGTGTGCGTGTAGACTGCACTATACAGCGATGGCAGCGGCGCTGCTGGCTCTGGTGCTAAAGCTGAAAAGCGAAGAGCGTCGCTTGAAACGTGCATTGAATCTAAAACAATTTGCAAAAAAGAGTGCGAAAGAGAAGCGCCAGAAAAAAATTGCTGTGGGCAGCGTCGGTAAACGTGCACAAAAGTCTGATGATATTAAATAAATTATAAGCAGCCGAACGCATATATACACTATAAACAAAATGCATTAAATATGTCACTAAAAAGAATAGTTAGCATAGCATGCCCAGCAACGAGCAAACGGAAGCACAGACACAGTTCTAACCAAATTACGTACTGTTAGCCATGGCTAGCAGTTGAACACAGGCAATATTTTAATACACTTGAGCGCTGCTTGCTGTATAGAAAATTAAAGCTTGAATGTTTTGAATGAACGAAAGAGTTCATTTAACATAGCTACATACATACAATTGCTTAAGTTTAAGTTGAGCTTTTATATTTATTATACAAATATCAAAGTATATAAAAATCAGCTGATACATTCGGCTGTAGTCAGAATTACAAACAAATTAGCAGATCTGCTGAAAGATGATTAAAGTGGTTTTTGCTCTAAATCAAACTTGCAACTCAACTAAAATTAATTAATCAAACTATTAGACCTTTTGTATATTTGCGTACAGAGTCTTTAAGCACAAGAGATTTAGCTGCTGCTAGATCCCTGCCGCGTTGACTAAAATTGTATATTAAATTCAAATGTATAAAGCTTTAAGTCCTTGGGCTTATGCCACGCCATGACAACGTCTTTAATTTGTTGCGCGTGTGTTTATTTTCTACGTATACTGTACATATGCTTGAGCGTGGTGTTTATGCTTTTATAGCTGAATGAATGGCACACTAAACCACACACATATCTGATTTAATAAACAAAGTGTATGCTGCCCATATATATGTGTATGTGTGTTACTCTGGCCTCTCTGTTTGCTTTGCCAACTATTTTATAACTTTCAATTAGCTCGGCTTAATGGCTCATGACGGGTTTTTTGTTGTTGCTTCCTTAGTGTTTGTCAAGCGCAGCTAATTTTATTGGCTGGCAAGCCAAAGGATACTATTCTATTTTTATATATTTTATTTTCATGCATTGATTTTACAGCTGACTGTTTTTTATAGTAGTTATGCCTGTCAGCTGTAAAATGTTTATTCATTTAAATGTGTACAAGCACATAAATAAAGCCATGTGTATAACATTGTAAATTAAACGAAGATAGAAAAAATGTGCAAACAAATGTAGTTTGTTTGATTTTATTTTCCATTTTCTGTTTTGCATTGTCTACTGATTTAATGAACGTACAATTGTTTGTGAGAAATTATGGGGCTTTTGTTGAACAAAAACTTTTTGACATAAAATAAACACATGAGCGTAGTTACGTTAAAATTTGAGCGCGTTTAATAAACTCTTGCACTCGCTGGCTAAAACACACACACACACACACAGATGTTTATCAAGCGTTTATCAGTGTTGGCTGGTATGCCGAAACATTTTGATTGAAATTCATAAATATTTGATGCATTGTTTTAATTCATAGTATTCACATGGATCGAGGGGTACGATATGTAAACGACCCCCCGCATGGTTAACAGCACGACTCTTTGTGTGTAACAAGCGTGTGTATGAGCATTCTACAATGTATATATGTGCATATGTATGGGTGTGCGTCCATTTTGTATGCAACTTTTGCAAACGCTTTCGTTGGCATTTTAAAATTGTTTTTATGGTTTTGGCAGCTACCATAAAAGCGAATTCATTTAATTGATGCTAACGGGAAATATCAGATGCCAAATAATTTAATTTTTAAATGCACTTTTAAAGCAGCTTAGAGTTGAAGCCCCATCTGTTGGCAGCAACATCAACTAATAGTTTAACTCACTAGCGAGCAGTCAGTCTAACGGTTTGTATTTCACGTAACAAATTAATTTAAAAACAGTGGGTTATGATTTATATATCTGCTATAAAAGTAATTCACTTTAACTTTGCACTTGCATACATTTAATAGCTTTATTAAATAATATTGGAAAAAGGTTGTAAAGGAAAAGTTTATTATGTTGTTAAATGTTTTACAGCGTGATAAAATAAATTTGTAAGCCAAGTTTATTTGAGTTTTTGCCACGCTGCTAGTCAAAGTGTATATAATGAGCTGACTGCATCCAACTTTGTTTGCTTATTTTTGTCACACGCACAACTCTCGCTAATTTGCTATATACAATTCCCATAATGTTTATGTGCGCCATTGCCGATTATATTTTTATTATATTTATTATTTTTATAATTTGTAGTCCATGTCAAGTGTAATATTATGCGTTACTCATTTGCAGGCGCAAATTTATTGCAAAGTGCTTGCGGCTATTTAACGTTTTTAATTGAAAAAGTTTTGTTTTTGTTGTTTTGTTTACATACCCATACATACATACTTATATATAAGACCATAAGCAGCTGCTGATGATGCACAGAACTTAGAGCTCACTGGTCACTGCTGGTAACGGTGTTCTAAGTAAGCAAGTCCGCTTTTCGCTCTAAGTTGCCTGCCACTGTCAACGACAACTACTTGCAGCCACTTATCATAATTAGACTGCCGCTGTTGCTGCTCGATGGTGTTGCTGTTGCTGCTGTTGGGTTGCCGGGCATTAGTGCAAATGGAGAAGTTTTGTCTCGATATATACTTGGACGTACTAGTTAGTGGGTGCCCATTTTGCACCCGCAGTGCCATTAACAACTCATTGGGATGTCTTTGTTGCTATTCGGGGAGGGCAGAGATGTAGCCAGAACATTACCGTTAGTCTTAGTCGTAGTCTGACAACAATGAAACTACTTGTGAATATATTTTCATAACGAGAGAATACTGCCAGTCAGTACGTTAGTGCGTCAGAGACAGTCTCGCAGTCTCTCTCAGCTCATCTCTTGTCTTGTCTTGTTTTGTCTTGTCCTGCGTTGTTTTGTGCGAATAGCTTCATCATTATTGACAGACCTAATCAATTGCAGTCCATTAGACTTTGCAGTTGCCAAGAGAGACGAACAACAAAGCGTCGAGCAAACTCAGTCATTCACTCCAAGCGAGCGAGTTTTGGCCAACATCAATTATGGCCGGACAAGCACAATGGTAGCTACAGCAAAGAGGATTAGCATAAAAAAAGAGCCACATTTCATTAATTGCAATATTAATACGTATATTCGTTTATTACCCTGTTTTTGTGTTTTATGTTCTTGTATCAATAAACCCCATAAATTATACATAATTGCTGTTGTAACAAAAATTGTTATATAAATACAAGAATGTTTCATTTTTTTCTTGACACATTTCATATATAAAAAGATTGCTGTTTGATTTGTTTGTTTTTAATTAAAACATATTTTAGCTTAACACGTAAACAACTTTCACTTTTGTTCTTTTGTTTTTGTTAATTAATTAAAGAAATGTAAACAATTTGTATGACATAGTATGAGTGTATTGGTAGGTAATCTCTTATTTGGACTGGAAGAAACATTTACATGGCTACGTACGTTTCGGCTTTCGAGTAATTCTTATAAATGTCTGCTTACTTCTTCTCTGTGTTTGCATTGAACAACAATTCTACAGAAATTTATTTTTAATTGTTATTCTCATATTTAGACTTTACGTATGTTTTGCTGTGTGTGTGCGTTCATTAAGAACGACATTTAATATATGAACGGTATTTTTGTAATTGATGTAAATACTTAGCTTATGCAAATCTGATTATGCTCTCTCTATATAGTATGTCTGTGTATATATACAAAAACAGTTAGACAGCTGGGGGTTCTTGAAACCTGCTGTCAAATTAAAAAGGATTAGCTTTCAATGCACAAATTCAAAGGCTATTGAATTTAAAGTCCTTGGACTTTTTGCAGCTCAGCATGCTATTAAGTTTTTATACCCTTTGCCGTCTAAGAAATTTTCACCAAGGTATGCAGCAGCAACAGCTACAGAGAGAGAGAGAGTGAAAAGTAAAGTTAAGCAAGAAGTTTCAGCACTTAAACAATTCTTATTGTTACGAATTCTTGTTGAACAAGAACTACATTGTTTCGCAGTTAAATGGCAAAGGGTATGTTACAGTCGAGTGCGCTTGCTGGCAGCGAAAAAATCCAACTAACTTTGAAGAAAGCATTTAAATGCATAGAGCAGAAGAAAAAAGGAAGATTTAATTTAACTGTTAGTTTGATTTTAAATGTTTGCTCAGCGCTCAACTCAACTGCCAAGAGTAAAAAATATTTGTATATCGTAGTAGTAGTCGTAGCTGTAGTAACTACGCTCATTTACGCTGACCTTATCATCATCGTTGGGGGATAAGTGTATGCTGACCTACTTAGATAGCAGGATGCATGCTCTCAAAAACTTGGCAAAACTTTAAGCATAATTTAATAGGTTAGCATTGCTAGTTTGTAAGGCAAATAAAACGCTCGCTCGCTCGCTCGCTCTGTCTGTGTGTTTGTTGGCACTTAAGACTAGAAATTCATTAAATATCGAGTATATATGTATGTTTTTGTGTGTATTTAAACTGTAACTTACTAGATTAAGCCAATGCGCTTTTATTGGCACTAAAATTTATGCTAGTTAAATATTGAATTTGCTAAATGTGTTTAAAAACAATTTCAATCTCATTCCGAATGTATTGCATATAGTAATTTGATTTGGTTATGTTTACAGTAGTATGAATATCATATATATGTATATGTATAATAGTTATTTATAGCCTCTAAATTGCAAAACGTACTTTATTAACACTAAAGTTTCATATATAATGCATAAAATTCAATATTCTCTCAACTAGATTTTAAACGTACTTGTGCTCGGCTTAAACTATTTACAAATAGAACAGCTCTTGATCTATTAGCGCTGCCTAGAAACATTGACTGCGTCCCGTTGTAGACATGGCTGCAACATTGCTGCTGCTGCTGTTGGGGCTGCTGGCGCTGGAGCTCGGCGGTTTGTTGGCCAGCAGCAGTGAGCTGGGCGCTGCTGGCGTTGCAGTCACTGTTATTGCTGGTATCTCTGACTTGTTGCTGTTGCTGTTATTGGTGGGAGTGCCCGCACGACTGCCATCAGCAACAATTGGCGAGCCCAGGCCCATGGTGGCCGTCATTGGTAGCATATTGAAATTTAAATGCGCCTGTGGCCTCACCGCTATGGCCATTGGCAGCGATGCCTTGCGGTTTAGCGAATGTCATCCATAAAAATATTGTGCACTGCTCTCCGTTGATAGACCGCGTGCCAAGGTGCGCGGCACAGTGCTGTCATAGTAAATGCTATTGCCGCCGCCGCTGCCGCTTGACGAGGCAAGCGAATGTGGCGGCAAGCCAAGCGCTGTGGCCGGCGGCGGCGAGGGTGAGCTCATCAGGCCCATGCTAGTTGGTATTAGTGTGCGGCGCAAAGTGCCCGCGTGTGTATGCTGATGACCAGGCACCATTATGGTGCCGCTTATATAAGTGGGTGTGACGCCACTCAAGCTATAGGCGCCCTGCATATGATGCGGACCTGGTTGAGAGAGTAAATATGAATGCAAAGGTATGTGTGTGTTAATCAAAAAGTGTCTGTGTCTGTCTGTGTGTTGGTCTGCACTTCAATTTGAATTCTTCACACAGAGAGAATGCCAGGCAGGCAAGTGTGTAATTAAAGTCAGATGGCTGGCTTGCTGTATGTCTCTTGCTCTATTTAAATATGCATAATTGCCATCAAGCGTTTACTCACCAATTGTCATGGCTCCACTGACTGCTGGATGATGTGCATGTGCATGTGCTGGATGGCCGCCCATGCCTGCCATGCTGCTATAGATGTTGCTGGGTGGCGGCGCCATCAGTACGCTGGTTGCTTGCGAAGAGGAGCCATGTGGATGCGGGTGGCCCATCGCCATGCCTTGCTGTGGGTGTTGCATATGTGTATGTTGCTGCTGCTGCTGCTGCTGTGTGCTGTAGTTACAGTTTGGCGTTGGCGCATATGTCATGTAGGTCTGCTGATTGCCACACACACACACAGTTGCCATGGAAATAGTAAGCAAAGGCGTCGAGTTAATAATTATATAAATAAAAAATTAATAATGTGCTGTAAGTCTTTTATAATTTGGCTGCAATTAATGATAACCAACGCTCTCAATAAGGATTAAGGCTGCAGTAACAGCAACAGCAACAATTTACTTGTGGTTCTTGCTGCTGTTCTTTGCTGTCTTGTGTATCCTTTTCAACAGGCCTGGCACTCTACCTGAGGCAACTGTCTGCACAATACAGCAGCAGCAGCAGCTGTAATTTTAATTTTCAACCTTTCAACACAACAGTCCAACATATATAAACATACCTTGCTTGGGTTTGGGGTTTATTCTGTTGCTTATTGTTGTTGTTGTGCGTTTCCTCTTGAAATAAACAAAAAGTGGCAACAACAAAATAGTTGCAACGAGCATTGGATACAAGGCTACTTGCATTTTCAGCAGCTACCCCTTTCTGTTGTTGGTGGGAGTTGAGCCTGGCAAGTGGACGATTTAAAGACTTGGCGCTTTTGTTTGGATTAAATGGGTTTAATGGTAGCAGCAGCAAGGGAAGCTTTGTATATATTCTCCAGAGCCGCCCGCAAGGCACTCTCTCATTCGCTCTTGCTTGCTTTGTTTCACTTACAACAAGCCTCTCGCTTTTGATGCGCTCGAACAAGAGCCTGTTGTCTCTAACTATTGTGCGGCCTGAGCAAGAACAATGAAATTTCCATATCTCGAAATGACTATTTACCTAAGGTAATGGCTGTTGTTGTTGCTGCTGCTGCTGGTAATGACCAACAAGCCGCAACTAGTTGTAAGCAGCAGCAGCAACATCATCATTGCAGTTGGCAAGTTGAAAGGTGATTCGGTTAATTGCTGTTGGCGTAGTTTGTGCTCAATTCTTTAGTTAATTAGCAACAATTACCCAGCATTTCATTAATTGCTTGCTTACACACACATAGACTTACTCACGCACACACACACACACACACACACACACACACATTCATTTGATCTTGTATATTAGCGCTAGAACAATGTTAATTAAAACTCACCTCATTTCGAGCTGAAAGACTGGATAATGGCACGGGGGTGGTTAAGTCAACGTCGACATCAATGTCAGAGATGTCATCAGCAAAGGAGTCGGGCAAATGTGTTTCACCTGTTGCCAGCCCAGCAGCAACACCAGCTCCAGCTCCTCCACTCTCGGTGCTGTCAATTTGCGCCTCAGCAAAGCCTTTGCCAGCGCCACTATTGCCACTTGAGCTGCGCTTCTTACGTCCGCCACGTTTCTGCAGCGTCAGGCGACCAATGACAAGCGTCAGGCATAATAACACGCCAGCTGTCACCGATATGATTAGATACAGATAGAACTGCTCCTGATGCTCTGCAAGGTTTAGGAGAGCCAATGTTATATTAATGCAAATCCAAAGAAGGCGGCGCGCGCAAAAAAGGTTAAAAGTTAAGCCAAAACATAAACAACAACAACCAAGAACAAGTAACTATAGTACGTGCGCTGCCTAAGTCAGTGACTTAGCAAAGGGTTTTCCTATTTGCCAATTTCCCTAATAGCAACTACAAGCACGAGTACGAGTGCAAGTACAAGTAGTTAGTGTTAGCTTGACGAAGCGTCATGATGAGTCTTACACATGGCTGATCTTCAATGTTTGTTTGTGTGTGTGGGTGGGTGGGACAGGCAAAGTGAGTTAAAGTTTTAATCGAGCGACTTTGTTTATGACTGAAACGAGATCAAAAACTTTTCCATGTGGTGAGCAGCGCAGCAGCAGCAGCAACAGCAACACATGCAACTTGGCTGCCACAGTCTGTGTGGCCTCTGCTCCTGACAACATTGTTGCTGCTCACATAGCCCACAAAACGACGACGACGAGGACGACGACGATGACAGCGAAGCGAGAGTTTCCTATCATAAGGGTTTGGGCATACAATCCGTTTATTCTCTTGTCGGCAGCAGCGTTTTCCAAACGTGACATAGCTGTGGTATTAGTTCCACAGTAAATCATATGCGTGTATATGTCTGTGTGTGTATGTGTTGGTGTGTGTGTTTGTTTGTTTGTGTGAACAAAAACTTCGATTAGTTACACATGAAAGCCTTAACAGCGCGCACAGCATGCCATTGTATAAAGAGCGAGAGGCGGGGGCGGGGGGTGGCTATTGGGCGTTGGGCAAACTCACTTCGAATGTGCAGATAGGTGTGCAGCCAATTTGCCAAGAAACCAACCACTTCGACACGTTCGGTGACGATGTCTTCTTCAGTGCAGTTGAGCCCAATGGGCCCCCAATCATCGACCATCTGGCACTTGCGACGATAGAAAAAATTCCCATCGGTTGCCGCTTGCTCTGTCTGCAGCTCCGGCTCTTGCTCTGCTGTCGTTGTCTCGTTTGAGGAGTCTAGTGCCTTATCCTCATTATCCATATTGGCAGCATCGCTGCGCGGCTCAACGCTCGTTGTGATAATGTGTTCATTGGCGACCACTTCAGCCAACGATTGCTGGTTGAATGACTCCTTTATGCGGTTTAGTAAGCGTACGGATGACTGTAGTCTCGCTGCGAAAGATTGCCAATTGGTGTACTCTGTACATTGCTCTGTACACTCCCCACACTCATCCATCAAAGACAAGCGAAGCGATGACGACAAACACGCTTCGACGTTACATTTTCTCTTGCTATAGATAATGCACAAGTTACAAGGCACAAGGCGCCAAGCCAAGCGCCAGGCACCAAGCGCCAGGCACCAAGCGCCAGGCGCAAGGCGAATAGCATATATGCTGCCTTCAAGTGCCAGAGCGCAAGACACACAAAGTAGCGCACAGCTGGCTAATGAAGACGGATGGATATGCTCTTAAAATATTTATGCGGATTGGAGTGGAGTGGAGTGTTTGGCACACTCTCGACGCCATTAAAAAATAAAACTGATACGCCATACACAGTCGGCAAATTATAAATCTATGGCCATGCCCTTAGCCCTAATCACTGCTGGAGTTAGTCAATGTTACTTACCTTCCAGCGCGCCATCATCGCGTGACAGCAGCGGCGGCAGTAGCGTGCTCGTTACTATGCCATCCTCAGCGGCTGCTCCATGCACATCAAAGTCAAAGCTGCGGCCCACATTGGCGCCCTGTAACTTGGGAGCCGGCGGTATGGCCTCTGACTCTTTGTAGAACTGGTCCTCATCGTACAGTTCGTCCTGATCCAAGTCTAGGTCCGTTTGCTGCGGTTCGTCCGCCTCGGGCGCTGTCTCATAACGATCCTTAAGCACCTTGCGTGGTACTGCAATTAAAAGTTTTATTAACATTAATAAAAGCAAGCAAACACGAGAGAGTGTTGAAGCACATACTGCATGTATAAACGACCTTCAGATACATGCGCACGTCGGTTTTGCACGGACGACCAAAGGTGCCAGCATCGGCTGTGACCGAGCAGCGGCGACGTCCATGACAGATTTGCATAACGGTCTCGGTGGCATATGAAACCAGGCAGGCTGCAAATTAATGAATCGCATTAACTCATATTAAGTGCGCGCACTTTCAATGTAAATGTGTAGCTTACTGGGCTTGCTGTTGTCCTCCCGGTTGATCGTCGTCGTCGCCCCAGCCCCCTGGCCACCGCACTGTACACTCTCGCGCTCCGTGTGACCAAATGTCGCACTGTAGATGGCAATGCGGGAGTATGGATTGCACATTAATGGCATGTTGTCATTTTCGCAGGCCAACTTGCTGCGGAATTCGTCTGAAAGAAGAAACGAGAGAGACGACGAGTGTGAGTGTAAACGTGCGTGAGTTAAAGAATTATGTGAATTATTTATTAAGAGAATGCTGAAAAATGTTGTGCATAAAAATGTTTTAATTGCGGTTATGTATAAAGAACTGCCAAAGCATATAAGAATTTATTGAATGGCAACACAAGACGTATACGTAATTTTTGCTACCCACACGCTGTGCCACTTTGCATAATAAATGAAAATTGTGTTTAGCTGAAGCTCAACAAATGCCAATTATTTTCAAATCTAATACACTCACACTCGAGCAAGCAAAGCGAGCAAGACAAGCATGCTCACGACAGAGACAACTTGGCGTATGCGCAATTAATAAAACTTGTAGCATACTCAACAGACTTTGCTGTGCCATGTCTATCTCCTGCTCCGGCATATCCGAGAGCTAGCATCTTTTAAGCAGACAATTGCCATACTTTTCCAATTATGTTACGCCTTTTTGTGCAATTTCTTTCACATTGTAGTAGTAGTAGTATGTGCTGATATGACGAAGAAAGAACATTCTTTTATTTTGGAACTCGGCCAAATTGGGTTTAGCGTGTATGTTAGTGTGTGTGTGTAATATTTCTATGCTCTTTTTATTTGGCAAAGAGCGTTTATATAAGGTCCAAGCTCAAGCAATTATGGATAACGCTTGCGGCAAGATTTTCTTTTTTGTTGCTTTTTGTTTTGTAGTTTGATGTGCACATCTTTTAAACATAAAGCTACATATATATATATATTTTTTTTATATACTAAATAACAGTATATGTATGTACTTGTATACATGTGCGAGTAAAGCGTCGTGTCGTGTGTGGAGTTGGAGATTTGGGGTCCGAGATGAACTTTAATAAATTTGGTAAATATTTGCATAGCCTGTTTGCAGGGCCTTTCGGCTGCATGGCCTTTTGTATTACAACTCCCACACACACAGACAGCGAGAGTCGAGAGCACGTGCATGGCCAAGCTATTGGGCGGCTGTGATTCCTTAGCTGCCATGCTCTTAAGAGTGCCACTGCACGTTTTATTACGCAGAGACGTGAGAAAAGTTGAAAATTGCCATATTTTTATGACCACAATGTGCCTGCGCCAGCCTGCCAGCCTTCCAGCCTCCCAGGCAGCAAAAAGGACACACCAACAGGCACACAGACAGACAGGCAGACAGACTGTCAGTATGGCATTCAACGGTGTGCGCTGAGTTCTAACTTCCCTACTCTTTGCCAGCTGCAATGCTTGCCGCCGCCGGCATTTGCTTGCTTAATGTTGGGGGTGCTGTTTTGGTGGTCTCTACCTTAGCCACCACCCCACCCGGCTCCAACCCGCTTGGCTGCGCACTTTCCTCTGTGTTATAACCAGGCTGTAATTTTTCAACGTTTTCCACTCGTACTTTGCAGTTTTATTACTTGTCGCTGGTGTCCATAATGAGCAAAAGATAACAGACAATTTAGAAAAAAAAATATATACAAAATGAAAGAGAAAAAATGCAAAAGAGAAAAACTCCTTAATTATATTATACCCCGTTTGCCTGTCACACCGCCTCTAGTGTCTAGTGTCTAATGTCTCCCTCGTTTACGTCCCCACCCCGCGCCCCTTGGCATCTCCGCCGCTGAGCGCAAACGTGCCCGCCCGGCAAGCACTCGTAATCGTACTCGCATTCGTACTGTTGCTATAGCTATAGTTATATAGCTAGTGCTATGTGCGCACACTAACTAGAAGTTGGCCTTTTGCAACCCGTTGTGCATTTCTCTATTCTAATTTGAATGGCATGCCCCGGCTTTTGTCTCGCTCCTGTTTCTTTTGCCGCTTTGGTTTGTTATTTTGTTTGTGTGTGCGTTTCTTTTTTTTTAACAAGATAACATCTGCGTCACTTGTCACAAAAAAAAAAACGACAGTAGAGTGGGAAAAAAAACTTGAGCTGCGAAATGCTGGGGCCAACAGCTCCAACAGCTGAAAGGCCGTCGCAAATTACCAAAGAATTACATGCAATGCACACTTCGTTAAGGCACTGCCACAGCCCCTTCCACTCGAATCAGTATGTACGCTCGAATGACTGGAACGTCTGTCTGTTGGGGGCATTAAGAACTCGTTTATCGATTATCATCATCGTCATCATCTTCTTCATCCACTGCCATTGCAGTTTGACAAGCAGTGGCAATGACAACGACACTGCTGCCTTTGCTGCTGCTACTGCTGCTCCAGGTGACCCCCAAAGCCAGGCATAAGTTGTTGGGGAATAGCTGCATTAGTTGGCTGCTTATCGGCTTTCGTTTGTCGACTGATTGCGATTAAACACGAATTGCTTAGCGGATCGTAAATAATCGGCGTGTCATTAGCCCAATCGCCATTAGCACTGCACTCATTCTGGCTTGCTCTCTCTCTCTCTCTTTCTATGCCTCTCTCTCTACTAATTTGAAGTTCAACTCGACAGCAAAGCGCCAACTATGCAAATAATTCAACATAGCACAGCAAAGTGCTGGCGAAAAAAAAACTTTATGCAACTATTTTTTAATGTTCGCCACTCAAAAGCGCAGCTGCGTTTTTTCATTAAGCTTTCAGCGGAATTAAATCTGCAGCTGAGTTCACAAACTGTTGTCCAAAAACCCCCAAAAATTAGCCATGAAGTTGAGGCGGTCAATAATATATATTGTACATTCAGCAGTTTTGCTGCCATGCGCTTAGCATCGGTCCCAGTGGCTTTTATACTTTTCAAGGAATTCTAATTGCCGCAGGATTCACAGAAGCTTTTAATATATGCATATAATTTGGCAATACGTAGAAATCAAAGCATCATTGATTTACAAAAATGAAAACAAAAATTAAATAAAATGGTTTCTGGTTTTGATAAATCAGTTTTGATTATTTGTGCTTCATGCGAAATTGTAATTCAGAACTTTATTAGCTTATAGTATTATAGTAACAAAAGTACAATGAAATCTAAGTTTAAATATTTAATTACAATTTGGACGTTTCTAACTTTTCCCTCGTCAGCTTGTCTAAGCATAATACGCAAAGTGTATTTCATATTCGAGTTTACCTGCTTGTTTATTATTTATGTTTGCTAAGCGCTTTATAAAATGTTGGGTAATTTTAATAAATAGTCCATTCTACTGCTATTCTGTACAATTATTATAAGTGAATTGTGATTGTGGGCAATGAATTTGTGGGATTTGTAAATTTGTAAATATACTAAGTATACTATAAATAAAGTTATATTTATTCGAGTTCAAATAAATGTGTTTGTTTGCCTATGAACTTAAATTGATGTTTGCCACTTTCAGCAACTGGCAAATATTTACTTTGCCGCAGGCCAAATAAAATAATATATCATGGTTAACGCGACAAGGATAAAAACGTGCACCACAGATAGCTCGCTGAGTGTGTGCGAGTGTGTGCGAGTGTGTGTGTGTGTGTGTGTCACAATCTCCCTTGGCCATGCACTCGGTGCTCTGCGCATTTTCCACAGATTACATTTAACCAAGTGCATACACACACATACATACACACACTCATGTGGCAAAGGCGCACAGCGGAGCAAGAAAAAGCTAAAGCTGAAAAGGACCCAGTTGGCTGACCTGGTACAAGGACTGTTGGCATACTTACATGGACGGCATTTGTAGGCAATCTCCACGAATTTACGTATGCCCGAGCAGGGATCTCCACTTGTGTGGGTTTTCGAGTTCGCAGCAAATTTGCAGTGGCGCTTCTTTTGGCAGGCATCCACCACGGTTTGTAGCAGGGCGTACTAGAATAAAACAGAGTAGAGAGAAGGGCATGGAACAATGTTATATACAGACATAAGCAAAGATGGCATTTAGTGATAGAGCGAGCATATATAGCATACATATATGGGCATAAAATACAGGCACAGTCTCTGGCTCTTGCTCTTGCTCTGGCTTCCTTGCTATTGGTATTGATAGAATATATTGGACGCAGCTGGAAGCTGCAGCCGCCTGCTGCTTGAACAACAACATGCGGCATGCTGGCGCCACCTACGTAAATCACAGACTGTTTCCTATATTAAATGAATGCATTTCTGGCTAGGCAGACTTAACAATTCAATAGGCTCAGTGCAGTTGCACAACAGCTGCTGCAACTAGTACTACGTTGACTAACCGTAAATCCGAGTAAATATTTAATCTAAATGTATGCAAGCTTTGCTCAATTGTTAAGCACGCAATTACATAATATGCAAACAGCTTAGACACATTTGTTGATTTGATTGCCCAGCCCAGCACAGTGGTTGTTACTTAGGAAACACACATAGTGTTTGTAATTGTTCTTTTGGGGGCATATGCTAAGGTAGTAGCTGTCAAATATTTTGATTTGTTATTAATTAGTAGTTCGATTTTCGGTAACCGCAGTGATGACGATAATTGCATTTTGTGGTTTACTTTAGCAACAAATCGATAACCACACACACACACACATACAAGTTGCATGAGTATGTGTTCTAATCGTAATAATCTACTTGCCACTCATTCAGGCTGCTGCGCTGCTCTCTCTCCCATTCTCACTCTCTCTAACTGTTGTTAAGCGCTCTCTTGTAGCTGCTACACTTTACGCTTGTTTTGCTGGTCGCCATCGAGTCGAGGCCATAAGGCTTAATGCCATGTGGGCACAGGCCATGTGTCCGTGCACAATTGAGTTCCGCACCGGAAATGAAGCATGAGTGTGTTATCCACTCTGCACTGCCTGGCATGTGCTAGTCCGCTCTGTGGTTTGCTGTTCGTCCGTTCCGTTCCGTTCTAGTGTCACATCAACTGAGAGTTAGAGTCACAGTCTTGGACACACTTAGTCTTACTTTAAATTGATGTGCTCAATGAAACACAATCAGGACAACGTCCAGCCTTCATTGCTATATGCTTCAATGAAATATTAACCACAATGCTGCTGCTGCTACTGCTGCTGCTACGGGCTATGGCAAATCTGCTTTGAAGGCTGTTGTCAGCCACGCGCCAAACGAGCCAATAAATGTAACAAATTGCGCAACATTGATGCGGCACAACTTTTACCAAATTACGTTTTTGCTCAAGACAGCAACCCACACAAATTTTGCATAGTTCACTTAATTTTAAGCATTATTAGTTGCCAGTCCAGGCAGTGTGTTCAAATTAGTAGCCCAAGCTCAATAAAAAATCATATGCTATTGACAACGGCTTAGGGCTAGGCAATTGGCTTAAGCGATTACGATTGTCTGCTGTCTGGCCGGAGATTTCTCACTTGGGCTGGGCGATATTTTTAAGCGTTCGCCTAGGTGCAATAGCTAAAAATTGTGGCTATGATTTATGCCTTTTGGCTTTGGCCAAAGTGAATCGAATCGATTTTTATTGTGAATTATTGCTGTTTTTTATGGCTCCGTTCTACTTCAACGATTCACCGATATATGCCCCGCAGACGCTGCTATATGAGGAGTAGTAAGTGAGCTTTTTATAGCGCTTGTATGCTATACCATACTATATATATAGGTTGAATCTCTTTCAATGCTCGCTGTGGAATCGTGCGGAAAATGAAAAAGAAAACACACACACGCACACAGAGACACAAGCATATACATATACACATATATATGAGTATAATCTCTGACGTAAAGGTAAGCTGAGACGTTGCACAGGTCACAGGATCAAGCTGTTGTTGCATCACTAGGACCAAGGCAAAAAAGGATATCCTTGTTCACTCATATATATATGCATGCGCACGCGTATGTGCCTGTATATATGTATAAGTGTGCGTATGTGTGTGTGTGTGTGTGTGCTTGTGTGCTCGCTCCACAAAGCCTGAGCGCCTGAGCCTGTACGATGATGAGTGCGACGATGATGGAATTGCAATTATAGTGATTCTGCTTACCTGTAATCCGCTTACGGTACACGTTTCCGGCGGTTTGACTTCGATTTCGGTGCCGCTGTGTATGACAGCATCGCCAGCGCTTCCGGTCGTGGTGAGGTCCTCTTGCGAGACGGGCGGACACAAGCTGTGGTCGGATAAATCTGTTCAAGTATACAAGAGGACAATTTCTTTCATTCTGTTCTTCTGCTGTTGTGTTATTGTGATGGTTTTTCTCCTGTGGAGAGAACGTGTTGCTGCCGCTACTGCCTTCGTCATTTTCAAAATACATTGATGTGAAGCGATGCGATGGCGTGGAGTGAAGTGGACTGAAGTGTATCCGTAGGTTGAGTGCCACACATACCAAGTAGATATAGCAATCAATGCAAACGCTTCGAAAATTCCTCTATGACCGTACGCCTATCCAAAAAGAGAATAAAAAAAAAGAAGGAGCCCAAAAACACGGAAAGCAGAAATGGACAAACGCCCATATGTAAGCGTACACATGTACGTATACTTGATTTGGGCGTTTACCCCCGCGTTCCTTCCATACAGGGCACAAATTTTTATTTGCTCTCTTCACACTCTCCCTCTCTCTCACTCACGCTTACTGTAGGGACGTGTTCACACACACCCACGAACGAACGGACAGACACACATACACGCGCATACAAATAAGTAAAACACAATGCGTACAATTGACGCGTGTAACGGACAAACTTTAGCCAACAATCAATCAATTGCGATATTGGCAGCCGCTTCACTACAAGAGCCATTCCAACATTGTTCAGTCCACTCCAAATACACTTGCGTATCCACATCCACATTCGCATCCATCCATAGCCACATCAACATTTAGCTCTTGGGCAGCGCCAGTCTCTCCTACGTGACAATGGGAAAAACTTACCGCCCGCTCGTCCATATTGGGCGAGCTCTATGGAAATGCTAGTGCCGCGTGGACAGCTGAGTGACAGCTGCTCCGAATCGCATCCGGCGCGCTGGTATGTCCGCAAGGTGGCCGCCAGCAGAGCTGCAAGCAACAAGAGCAAAGGCATTCAACATTAATAGAAGCACAAAGCAAAAGTCAAAAAATCAACGAAATAAAAAGAAATACGCAGAGCAAACAGCGGACAGACAAATCGACAGACAGACAGACAGAAGCTACGTGCATGCATTCTATCTGCTGCTGCTGCTACTGCTGCTTCTTGCTCCAGCTCAAAATAATACATTATAATAAATAAATAAAACAAATAGTCACAGTCTGCACAATACGTATACGTAATATCTATTTAAAGTAGTTCCTACTGCACACTACACAAGACTTTCAATTATAATTTCCAATTGAAATGGCGCGCTATTGGCAGCAGGAGTCTATTGAAGCAGCTGCGAATGTGCGATCTGAGGGTAAATTCAATTTCTATTATGCAATCTTTCAGTCTTCAACTTAACTGACACTTGACACCTAAGCAAACTCAGACATTCAATTTCATGTGAAATTATTTCCAAACATTTTTTTTTTCTTGCCATGGCAGCAACAACTACAACAATAACAACAACAACAACAGCAGCTACAACAAAATATTGTCTGCCATTTGTTTCTGTTTATTGTACATTTCTCTCAGCCACTTTAGAAGCAAGTGCGGGGAGTAGGATGGTCCGTTGAGTCGCTGACTTCATTACCCAAATTGTTTACGTGTGTATGTGAGCTTAAGCTGTGCATGTGTGTGCGTGAGCGTATGTGTCTGCATGAGCGAGTGTTTACACTACAAAACAAATGCCTTACAATGGCGTTCAAAATGGCGTACAGTGGGCGTGGTTTGTCAGTTGAGGTGACAAAATGTATAACTCTTGAGTCGCAGCATATTCTGAGGAAATCTTAGAGGAAATGAAATTATCTTTCAAGCAAGTCTAAGGTAACGAAATTTCCGTTGAAACGTCGCTTTAGACTATGAATTGAGGACAGAGCAAAAGCAGCTTCAGTAGAATTGAAAGTAAATTGAACAAGCTTTGAAATCAAAGTAAGCGACTACTTTACTGGGAACAACAAAAATCAGTAATAAATTTAATTAGAATTTAGCTAGCCATGGTGCGTTGCTTTAATATTCTTTAAATGAGTTTTTGCTTGTGATATATTATATTTGATATATTTTGCTGCATTGTTTGGCATGTCCAAATCCATTAGGCCAATGGTTGCATAATTTAATTGAATAGAATCAAGTTGTGTGTTGCTAGCTAACACAGCATAGATTTTAGTTGGCTTATAACCAAATCCGCCCCATTGTATGTCATTCGCATTTCGATTGAGGCAGGTTCAACATACCACTGTCAGAGTTTGTTATAAAATGCGAACATATGTATCTACATAGACACACATACACACACACACAAACAAACATATGCGGAAAATTTCTATTATTGAAAAACATTTTTCAGCGTGAAAACTCAATATGAAATATTGTACGAATTGTCTGTGTGTTAGTCAGGGGGGGGCAAAAGCATTTGCGGCGGCATGTTTAAAGCACATTTTGGGGTATGTATAGGTATGTTGTGTAGCATGCCACACACGTATTCAGAGCTGGGGAAATAAGACAATAGTTAAAGCATACATTTGGCATTTATTTATCTTTGCTCTGAGTGCGTTGCAAGACTTTCAAGTCGAGCATTTAAGACATTCCTGGCGCTGAGTTATGTTAGCATCTAGCATCTTAATAATTGTAATTGCCGCAGTCAGTAGTAAGCAAGCCAGCAACAAAAAATGGCAGCAACAATAATAAAACAAGCAGCGTGGCTTTGTCCCCAGGTAAAGGTAACAGTGTACAAAGTACACATTACATGTGTGCACGTTTATATTCACATAAATCAGCAGACACATTCGCATGCTCCTCAGCTCAGCTCAGCTCAGTTGCGCTTGAGGGCGGGAGTTGTTTTTTATGAGCCAGGACCACAGGACAGCATCAGAGCAGAGCAACTGCCACCACACTGCTTGCGGATGTGGCATGCAAATTTATGCGGCATAAAATGATAATAACTCTTTCACTTTTCATAATTTTGGCAAGCATTTACCTGGCTGTTTAGCTAAGGAAAACGTTTACTTCGCGCCAACAAAAACAAACGTAAGCAGCAAGATAAGCTAGCTCACTTAAGTCTCACAGCAAGACTCTGGCGTTATACCCTGTAAGCTTGGCAAACAATAATTAAGAGCGCACGCTAGTCTTTGTCAACGCCACTTTTGCTGGGTATTAAAAGCCGGCAAAAATAAAAATAGAAAAGCAAGAATATTAACGACCCTGCGGCCTCCATTGTATGTGTGTGTGTGTGCTTGCGTCACCAGAGAGTTAAGCCTCGGCCCAGTGTTAAAGGCAGTGCCATCTCAGGCATATTAAAAGCGCTCTGTTGCTCGTTGCTCTGGCTGTGTTGTCGTTGTCGTTGTCTTGCCGGCTTGCTCATGTGCAAGTGCTTGTTGGCATCCTGTCGCCCCCAGTTAAATTTTACAGCTCATGCAAGACACTAAAAGGCAACGTGTATACAAGCAACGTCACAGGACGTCGTCGTGGCAGCGCCATTTCACTCATCAGCCTGCCAAAGGTGGAGATTAAAGTACTGCTTAATGTGAAACGACTTTGAGACTTGTGAAATAAATTTACGTTGGTCGCGGCGCAACTTGCGAGTTTACGTTATCAGGCAATACCCAAGGGCACCATATGCACTGAGATTCTATATATTTTTTGTTTGGTTTATTATATGTGCGCAGCTGAAAAATAATTAAAATCAACATTGTCAGCCACACGCTATTTACATTTAAATTGTGGTCGCAATTGCAATTTTCATTTGTTAAATAAACTTTGGCTAACAAACTGATACAATTTTAATGATTGTTAGCTTGACTTTTGCAATCAAATAACCAAGTATAGATTCCAAGCAAGCCCAATGAGCTGTGTGGCCAAAAGCAAATGACGCATCATAACAGCAGCCGCTCGAAGTTTGACAGGACAATAGTCCTGAGCTATGGACACAACTTGAACCATGATTTAACATTTATGAGCAGCAGCAGCAGCAGCAGTAGCAAGCAGCAGATATTGTAGAGCAGCGCAATCTAGAGCGACGTACAGTTAATTAATGTGGTTTAATTTATGAATGTTTGCCTTGTCTGCCCTATTAATCATTAATGACGAACATAAATATTTGGTCGCTCTCTTTTGCGCTCTTTCACAAAAGTTTGTCCAGCGTGTATTGCTTTTGCCCCAAACTGGACAACAATCTGTGTGTGTGTGTGTCTGTGTGTATGTGCATGAGTATGAGTGTTTTTGTGCTTAATTATGATTTATACATAAATATTTGGCAGCGCACAATGGAGCGAAATAAAGAGTGCCCGCTGAGTGCTTAGCGCAAGCAAATAATTTTCGGGTTTTACTGGTTGGGGGGGCGTCGGCGAGCTTTGTCGAGTGGTTTTCATTTAAAAAAGCAGAACCTGTGAACGGGGTGAGGTGCTGACTATTGCTGTAGATAAAAGCGCATATCTGACTGTATATACATGCAATACATATGTATGTGTCTGTGTGTGTGTGCAAAGCTTTAGATATGGCGGAATTGTGTAAAGCACACAGTAAAAGAAAAAAAGGGAAAAAGCAAATAAAACAAAACATTTACCCAAAGGATCAACTCGATAAATAACTTCCGGCATGACGGGCCGCGTCAGCAAGCATACAACAGCCAACAGCCAGGCAACTCTGCGGCAGCCACAGCTCCAGGAGCTGCTGCTGCTGCTGCTGTTGTAGCTGTAGCTGAAGCTGAATCTTCTGCAGCGCAGCACGTGCCAGCATTTGCTCGATTCAGTTTGCTGTTGCTGTTGAGTGTGTGTTTGGAGTTGGTGTTGCCGTCGCTGCCGCTGCCGCTGCAGATGCTGTGCGGGCATTGCCTCCCGCTTGGCCATTGCCACCGGCCAGAGTCGTTGCTGTTATTGCTAATGCTATTCCTATTGCTGCTATTTGTTGTTGTTGTCGATAGCTCCTTTGCAGCTTATCAGGCTGCAGCGTCTGTTGTAGCTGCTGCTGTTGTTGTTGTTGTCGTCGTTTAAATGTTCTTCTTTATGGTTGATTTTATTGAGCCACCCTCAGATTTTGGCGATTTGCATTTTTCGGTATTTTCATATTTATTGTTTAGCTACAACGGCTTTTACGACCGGTCAATACGCACATATTCAAATCTTTATTCATTCAGATTCACATTCACATTCATTCGTATGCGCACTCGTTGAAGTATGAATAAATTTTACTTTATTTTTATGTCGGCTTGCTTGTATTTTCTTCTTTTTTTTTATATTTTGCCAAATAAATATTTATTTATTTGATATTTGCGCTTATTACGCTTCATTTTACATATTTGCCGCCGCTGCCATTTAGTTATTTCACATTACACAATATTTATATTTTTGTTTTTTCCTTTTCTGCACTGCAAACAACACAATTAATTATATTTCACACTTGCCTTTTATGCTTGTTGTTATAATTTGTGTTTATGCTGTTTTTTTTTTGTTGGCACGCGCATAAAGCAAATTTCATTAATTGATACTGTTCACTGGTTTATTTCATTACAAAAAGGATGCGCATAGCTTTGAGCCGTCGCATTTATATTTTTTCTTTTTTGTTACTTTGCCATTTGGTTAATAATGTTCAAAATTATGACATGGCTGATTATTGAAATTTTCACGCCAGTGCTTAATTGGTTTTGGGGTTATTTATTGAATTTCAAATTAATTTTAAATTAAAGCGTATTTGCTACTGAAATCACAATTAATTAGTTTGGTTAACAATTCCACAGACCCTTTTTTTCTCATGACCCCAAGGCCTACACAATAACGAAATTATACAATTCAACCCCATTATAAATAATTTTACAAAAGGTATGTGAGTGTGTGTATGTGTGTGTGTGTGGGTGTTGGGATTATAGGCTTGTGAGCAAACATTTATTGTTGTCTCTTTTGCAGTCCACAGCTTAGCCTGCGCTCTCGCATCAATATTAAATTATAAAATTATGTAAGCCTTTAAACATATCGAATTTGTCACTGGCTTTCGATTGGGCAAAGTCAAATGCTAATTAGCAATTGCATAATACAATTTGGTAAAGCGCTTAAAATACGGAAGAGCACAAATATTGGCCAAAAATTATGATTTTGCGGCATTGGCAAATAAATTACATGTTAAATATTATGTATAGGAAAAAATTACGTATACGTAACCAAATGGTCAAAATGCTACATAGGCAGCTTTTCACTAATGTGAATACAAGAGCCCAAAACAAAGCATTTGGGGCAGTTGTCATAGCTAACAAAGAGATTCTTAACATGTTAGAAAGGTTGGAAATTTACTGTACCCGGATGGATCTCAGCAAACGCTTCAGGCCTTGGCTATAAATGAAATTTATTCATGTATGCTGCCATACACACACACACGCACGCACATTGCACAACTTTTATACTTTGTACTTATAACGCAAAGCTCAAGTGTATTAGAAGTTAATTATTTTTAATGCTAGCCAGTATTAAAGCTAAGCATATTCTCACAATTCAGCGCCTGTATGTCTATTTGCTTGATTTTCAAAGTTGGTTTAAGCAAAACTCATTTCTGGTTTGCTATTTCTGCTGGCAAGTCATGAATAATTTTGCGCATATTTTTCCAAACTTTGTATTTTTTACTTGCAAAACAACAACAGACAACCAGATTGCTATATTGTATACCAGCTGGCGTGCGTTAGATATAAAATCATGCTACTACGCCTGATTTCTGTTTGTGTGTGTGTGTGTGTCTCTGTTTGTAGTTTGAACAGAGAGTTGAGAGCTGCAATCGTTTGTGCTAACAAGTGAGCTTGGGGGCGTTCCGGCTAGATTAAAAGTACACAAAAGGTATCAATTGTGTTCATTTATCCATAAAATTCTAACATTGATGTGCGGCAAGCCAGGCAACGGGACAAGGACAGCTCAGCACCAACACCAACAGCAACAACAACAACAGCAACATTGTAACGTTTTGAGATGAGTAATGGCATCCCTAGCAAACACACACACACATTACACATACGCAAGCAAAACAAAAAAGCCAAAAACTCGCACTGACAGCAGCAGCAGCAGCAACAGCAGCCGAGAAGGCAAAAGGGCTGGTCCCTGAACCTAACTATATTACCTATACTGTAAACTGTTTTGAATGCGTCAAGTTGAGGTTTGTGCAAAGTCGATGAAAGATGCGAGAAGTATGACAAAACATTCATTAACTGACACTTGAGGACTTGGAGCATGGACGCGGCGCAAGACGAGCCGAGGTTCAGCAACTAAGGATGCGGTTAGTGTTACGGTCCGTTGGTCCGCTGGCAAACCGACGAAAGCCAACAAACCCCAGCTGTTTGCTAGCGCATACATATTACAGTTCGGGTTGCGTCTAATGCGTCCAGAGACCAAACAAATCCCTTGTTATCCTAAAAGAGCTATGAGTACATCAGCTTGAGGCGCACAAACAACTGAAGCACACACACTCAGAGTGAGCTCGGGTGTTGCATATGCTTCGACGTTCTTGTTCTTGTTGTTGCTGTTGCTGGCTGCTTGAGAAAAATGCTGCTTTATGTTGGCTTAATGTATTTCTTGGCGTTTTCTTATTGTTCGCCCGGCAAGAAAACCCAAAAACCACAAACTTTCAAAAGCAAACTTCATATTTTGCAAACTGAGCGGAAAGTGCTTACCCCACAGACTATACTATATACGTTATATAGCCTGAGTCAACCCTTTAGACTACATGCCCCTCTGCTAGTGACACCATTACCGCCAGTACTTTCAGCGTTGCAACAACAGAGCGCAGAGCAGAGCAGAGAGTAAGCATCAACAGCGTTCGACGGTCGTCTTTGGTTTTGGCCTTAACAACATGCTATGTGTGTCTATAACTGAAACTGAAACTGAAACTAAAAACGTTTTGTGGGTGTTTGAGCATGTGCAGCCGTTTTAGTTTTAGCTGCAGCTTTAGTTGTTTTTGCTCTTGGAGCTTGAAGGTTTTTCTAGTGCGCTTGTTGCAGCAGCTACCACTTATGATGATGAACTTTTTTTTTCAGCTTATGGCTTTTCGATGTTCTTGTTTTTGTAGCGCACAAATTAATATGTACGGAATATTTTAAAACTGTCAGCCAGAATACACTCTGAGGCTTTGATAAAAATGCCACTTCAACTCCGCAAACTACACTTGGGCTTGCAACTTTACGCGGCAAGAGCCTGAAGAGCACTCACTTGAGGGTTGCATGATTTGCGGCGCAACTGAGCGGGCGGGCGGACATGCAAGCGAGTTGCCAACAGTTATTTATTTGAATTTATTTAAGCGTAAACTTACGCTGGTAATTTTCACATCTTTTGTGCTCAGCTCAATTTAGTGGAAAATTTAAATCATATTGAAATTTGTCGGTCAGCGAACTTAGTCGCGCACACCAAACGCATTTTGCGGATATATCAAATAGCCAGCAGTTGGTTTTGGTTTAATTCTTTTTTTTTTTGTGCTGCTGTTGCTGTTGCTGTTGGCGCTGACCGCGCCCGCCCGCTCTACACAAAGCCAATGAAATCAATTGCGTTTTCAACACATCGACTCATGAAAATGTCTACCGCAATACATGAATATATATGTATATATAACATATATATGCAATGGATGTATGTACAGTCGCCCGCGCTGAATTTCATCAGTGGTTTTTGGTCGCAACCAGCTGCAAATTTCATTTCCACCGCTCCATCTCCATCAGTCGGTGAGAGCTGCTGGCCTCATGAATAATTTGCTGGAATTGTTTGAATCGACAAAACTGTAAATTTGAATTAGACTCGACTCACTGGCCAACTGAACTCTGTAGCACTGGCCTGAACGCTGCTGGTCAAATGCAGAGTAGCTTGAAAATTTTGCAAATTTCCCAAAAACATGAAATTTAATAATGCACCAAGCTCCCCAGAAATACCAAACAAACAAACAGAACAAACAAAGTGTTTAAGAAGCCAGATTCAGCTATGCGTAATGATTCACCAGAATCGACAGCTGGTTTGCCAATTCCAACACATGAGCATAAATCTGCGCAGAGCTCAAATTGCTTAAAACTACAAAATTCATAGTCATATGGGAGGAATGATTGATGGCCCGTTGAGCGCATATTATAAGCAGGATTTCCTTTCGTGTTTTGTGAACCCTTGCCTGATGTTCGGTTAAGATAAATGCCAACACAACGACGGAACAAAAAGAGGAAATCTCGAGCGGCATTCAGCGTGCTAAATCAAAATTATGGCTTAGCGTCAGAGGCTACACGTCAACGGGAATTGAAAAGCGTGCAACAGCAGCTTTAGCAGCAGCAGCAGCAGCAGGACCAAAAGGTGTTGCCTCAGAACATGGCTCGAGGTGCGGTGGGCAGTGAGAAAGGTAAATATTTATTAGCTCAATAATTTGGCAACATTTTTGCAGGATTAATGTGGAAATTCCAGGCCCATAAATTATTCGCAGCCATATACCTAAATTTTATTAAATAAATAAAAAACAACGCAATCAGCAGCACAGCCATGCATAAATATATATGTGTGTGTGTGTGTTGGTGTGTGATTGAGCTGGGGGCGTTCTTGGTGTTTTGTTTTTTGTGCAAGGACACGCAACCATAATAAAAACTTGTTGAAAAATTTACGAGCATAGCAACGTCAAAGGACAAATCGGACAAGCTGCTGGCCGTGTGGCAGGCTCAGTCCGCAAGCACGTGAAGCAGCAGCAGCCGGAGCAGCCGGAGCAGCGGCAACATCAGCGGCACTTGGTCACTGGTCACGTTTTGGGGCAAACGACAAGGCCGTGTTTATTTATGTCGTGGCCAGCGCTGAAAAGTTTAGTCGCTGTACGTGTCAAAAACTTTTGACAGTGCAATGGCTTCTCAACTTAAGAAGTCACCAGCTGCAACCTGAGGGCCCCAGCTGTGGGCCTATTACGACTACAAAACTGTGACTGCGACTGTGACTACGAATGTGACTGCGTGATTGCGATTGTGACTGCGTTCGCATTCGCCTTTTGCTCTCTTGGCTAGTCAAAGTTAAGACACTGAGTAATTTGGTTAGCATCCCGCGCGCTCAACTTTCATTCTCAACTAGAATTTGTTATTAAATAATGTCTAGCACATGCTCTCGTACTTGGCCGCCGGACAAATCTCACACGCAGAGACACAAGACACAAGACGCAGGATTCTGAGGGTGTCGTTGGGCAGACGTTGCCTTTGGCCATACGCTAAATAATTGATCCGGGTCCGTGCAAATCTCGGTGCTTGCGTGCCCGTATACATGCGGAATATTAAATGTCTACAAAGTAGCCAAGGCTACAATAATACGAGGGTACCAGGCGCCAGCCGCACAGGTTGCTTGCCGGCTGGCTGGCTGCCTGGCTGCTGCTGCTTGATGAGGATATAAGCCAGGGCGGCTTGTCCTGAATTACGGCGCGTAAGTAAATATAAGAAGAACAGCTTTGCACGTGACATTTATTAAAGCTAATAATAGGCTGCTTGCTGCTGTCTGAAATCAAAATGAAAATTTGAAAGGGAAAAATGAAATTTAATTTGAGTTGAGTTATAAAAGGTTTTTGCTTTTAAACAGATTAACGCATTGAGCAATCAGTAATCAGAAAGTGAAGCGCAGTGACTAACACTAACCACTCTAAAAGGCAACGTAGATGCGAATATTATCATAAAATCCAACATTTCATACGCTTATGTTACTTTAGTGTAGTTGCGTGTGCGTTGGTTTGTGTGTGTGTGTTTGCAACTTTTGGGAGCACACAAAACATATAATATGAGAATGAACGCGTTTATATATTAAAGTGTGTGTACCGCAATGAAGCAAACGAGTGAAACTTAACAAAAATGTTGGTGCGAGGGCGAGCAACATACATTTTCCGCTTTACGATGGCATTTGCCAAAAGTAAAAGCAAGCGTGGGCGCTCTCCTTGAGTCAGTTCGGGGAGTTGGTAGTAGTTGGAGTTGGGGGCCAGTGGACATGCTGATGCTGCGCAGCTGCGTCAAATGACGAAAGAACAAAGCACACAACGCGAACTTTAAGAAGCCGAAGTGGAACGCGCTGCCTCAAGCATGCTAACAAAAAAGGGGGTAGAGTGGGCGGCGCTGCGTATGTTTGTGTACGTTGAAATGTTGGCTCTGGCGCAGGCAATAAAATGAAATTACAACTTAATTGTCATAAATAATTCAGAAGATTTCTTGCCAAGCCATGGCACAGCCCAGCACTCACGAAAGAGAAATCAGGGCTTCCCCTCAAATATACGTAGCAGAGAGTAGAGTAGGGTCCTGGGAGCGTCGTCCCAGTCCACCCACCGCCGCCCCTCATACACATTTCTGCACCTTGACGCTTAACGAAAAAATTTTAAAGCCAGCTGCTACTACTACTTGAAGCTGAAAGGAATTGGCTTCACGGCAGCTGCAGGAGCAATATTGCGTGTTTTATTATTAACAAAGTTAATCCCCTGACCTAGTTAAGTCGACAACAACACACAAAACTCAAACACAAACACACTGAGTGAACCACATGCTCGCACACAGACAGTCAAGCCCGCCCACTACACGCCCCCAGAGGCGTTAATAAAATATTTGCAAAAGCGCCAAATATAAATAGCTGATTAAAGCAACAACAACAACAACAACGACAAGAGTTTTTCGTGTTAAAAAGTCAAGTCGGCTTAGTTAACATTCAATTGCAGCTTTAAACTATTGCTTACTTATTATGCATGCGTGTGTGTGTGTGTGTGCCTGACAGGCTAATGACATGTAAACAACAAGCAAATAATGGTAAATTAGCAAAATGACAAAAGTTCTTCAACAGTCAGACGCACTCTTAATGCTGCTGGCTGGCTGGCCCTCCGACTATTTCATGTGTGTGGAGGCAGCTACACTGGGGAGCCGAGCCTGATTGCCAGTTAAGAATGTGCAAACAAGCAAATAAACCTACACAAGGCATACGAAGGACTGATTGTGATTGTTAAGGCCGGGAAAATGGGCAAGAAAATGCTTACCAAGAAAAAAAAAAAAAAGAAACCAACAACAAAAAAAAAAAAAGAAAATATAAAATGTGTTCAATGCGGTTCGACTTTGAAACACTCCGGAACAATATAATTTAGTGTGTCTGTGTGTGCGTGTGTGCACAGTGGGTTCAAGCCCACATTCTTGTACAAACAACAGTACAATTTATTTTTGGTTTAATAATAATAAAAGGGGTAAAAGCGAGTTAGACAGAGGGTGGAGAGATAAAAGCGTAAAGAGTAAAAGTGCACTGCAAGTGAAATGGTGAAAGCATGTTTAAATGCCCGGCAGAAATGGGCTTTCCATATAACTTCTTTTACTCTGGACGAATATTAAAAGTAATGTAAATATGCACATACATACGTGCGCCACAGCAAAACAAAAATAAAACTTAAAACCAGCAGCAAAAATAAAAAGGTCAACAACATACACGCTGGCCTGGCATACTGAAATATTTACTCAGAGTGCCAACCAGAGGGCGAGAGTTCGAGTTCGCAGACATATATTGCAATTTATTGAAATGTTGCAACCCTTTCACCACATTGAAAGCACACAATAAATACAAATTCTTCAGTTTATTTCAAGTTAATTAAAATTGAAAAAAATGTACATGTGCTAAAGTAAACAAGATCGAGTTTGAGCTTGCACTAGAAATCACAGAGCTGTTAACATGAGTTACATTTGCCAGCTTTATAGAGTGCCAAAGCCATGCAGGCATATGACTTTGCTATTGTGTTGCGTTAATGGAAACTAATCGGCTTTGAAACTCACGTGAATTTGCTAATAGTGCTCTCAATGAAAGCAACAAGAGCAACAGTAACAACAGCAACAGCAGCAGCAACAGCAGCAGTTTGAGCTGCGAACTGCGAAAATCGTTGGGCGCAAACTTTAAGCTATGCGCTATAATTACTTTAGATAAGAAACTTGTGTATCTATCTATGGGGTAGTAAGCAGCTTGAACTGCTGTTTTGTCACGTTAGTTTTTGTCTGGATTGCAGCTTAGCTGCAGATAAAAGTTTTTGTCTGCGTGATAGCATGTTATAATTAAGTTAGAGTTGTTGAAAATCTAAGCAAGCAAGCGCTCGTAATTAACTTGAGCTGGGATTCCGGGACAGACGGGCGGACCTCCCGCAGAACAATTTTCGGCTTGTGTAACATTTTACTTGAGCGTGGCAGCAGCACTTTCTCATCTTTGCGCGATAAACTTGCGATAATTTAATTACACGCGCAACTCGAAACTGGCTGCTGCTGCTGTTGCAAGTACTGGAGACACACAGCGGACTGAGTAGCGCGACTGAACTGCCTGTGGTAAGTGGCAGCAATGTAAATTACGCGTATTAATATCAATTTATAATCCGCAACCGAAACCTAAAAGGCAAATAGACACAGCAAAAAAAAAGAAGAGAAAATAAGTAAAACGGCGGCAACATTTTTGCATAGTCAGTGTAGCAACGATGATGCTGCAAATCCGTGATAAATCCTTAAAAATTACTTTTAATTTCGCTGCAAAGAATGCAAAGCCTCGAATTGATGCCGCCGACCAGCAGCAGTAACAGCAGCAGCAGCAGCAATCGAGGACTCAACCCCAAACTGCTGGCAAAATCTCGAACTGGCAAAGACGCGTCTTGCTGCTGCAGTAGACAGTGGACAGCGCCGTAAACGGGGCACAAGCACAAGCAGACAGCAGATTTGTTGTGGCTGCTACGCAGCGCCAATTGACTTTGCCACAGTCTAGAGAGAGAGATAGAGAGTGAGAGCCAAGCTAGAGGGACTGAGTGGGGGGGTACCGCAGCTAGATTAAAATAAGTCGAGCGATGAAAATAGATTACGCGCGTATTTTGCGAATGATGCTATGCCAACGGACAACGCCAGCAGCAGCAGCAGAAGCGTGAAAAATCCGCACACCCCCCGCCACGTCGACGACGCGTTTGCAATTTAATTTGAGTTTTCCGCCATTGCTGCCAATGTTGTCCTTTGTTTGATTAGTCGATTTTGTGGATTTAAGCGCTAATTGTGCATACACACTCACACACACATACATATGCATTCGTTTGTGTGCAGTTAGAGCATGCGGTAAACGGCAAAACCAAAACAGGCCCAAAACCACTGTCTCCTTCGCTTATGCTAATCAATTTGTGTTGGCTAACGCGCGCCCGCAACGCACACACACACACACACATGCGAGCACACACATACACACGAATGTATATATATGTATGCTACAACACTTTGGCACTTTCATTGCAGAAGACAACACTCGAGCTGGCGTTATTTTTGCAATATTTGCATAATTGCTTTTGTTGCTTTTGTTTCGTCGGTACACACACACACATACACTCTCCCTTTCTCTCTCTTGCTTTCCGTCTATGTGTGTGCCAAATATTTGCACAGCATCTGCCTCAGTCACCATGGCACTGTTTCAGTCAACACATCCTATGCCGTCTATATTGTCTATGCCTGCGAGCTGCGGTCGCTAAATTTTTGGCCAATTTCGCAAGTTGCACTCGCTTTGGCTCTGCCAATGTCGCACACATTAACATATTATAATTAGCACGTTGCCACTGGGCCCGTAGCGAGCGAATTTTATACGCATTTGCCAAACAAAATAACACACACACATACACACACAAGCACATAACGCAAACATATATCGTATATGTATATCTCTTTATATGTATATCTCTATAGCGGCAGTTGGCGCATTGCGATTATTGGCAGGATTCGAGGCGACTGCCGGCACGGCACACGGACTCAGCTTCGCTTAAGCTCAATTCGTTTGGAAATCTCACGGCGCTTTTTGGCGCTCCACTTTTCAAATTCGCGACCGCAACGGCAATGCTTGCCAAAATCGGCGAGCACTGGACGAGTTTTGGCATCCGGCCTTCGAACGTGTCAACAGCATCTGTGGTCTACTTGATGCTGATGTCACAGAAGTAGCAGCACCAGCAGCAGCAGCTGGAGCCACAATGACAGCCCTGCTAGACACTCACAGAGCACCACACACCGATAGAGTACGAACGCTATTTTGTTATTCTGCTTGCTGGTGAGGGTGGTGCACCCAACAGAACACGAGAGCTCACGTACAATTTCACAGAGAAAGTGTCAACACCCGCGCTGCGTTGTGAACGTATCCACTGGTCCCGTTAGACTAAACAACGTATTCATTCATCATCGTATTCATTCGTTGCAGGCGCGAGTTGGACTCGGCCAGACGAACGTCACGACCTGCTTGGCAACATCAACACAACCCAGCGGCGCATCATTGCTTACTCCTGTAGTACTGGATCAACCGTATGTTGAAGAACTTTCAATTAGATAAATAGTTCGGAGCTTATAAGAAAATTATATAATAAGGGCTCTAAATGAATTTCGTATGTTGCTTTTGCAGCAGCTATGAGATACTTTTTCACATCTTATTAAATTAAGAAATGGGTTCAAGTTATTTCTTTTAACTTATAATTAAAGTATCTTAGACTAAAGCTAAAAATGTTGAAGAAAAATTCTAGTTATTTATATAGTTTGAGCAACAATAAGTATACTTAAATACAATTTTTTACTAATTGTAAGTGAGCATTATAATATAATTTAATTAAATAATACAACAAATAATTTATACATGTAGTTTTTTTCCTTTTTTTTGTTGAAGAATTTTTAAATCGAATTTTTGGAATAACATTCTTTTGCATAAGGCTGTTTGCATTTAATATTAATGGCTTTTCTTTTATATTTGTAATTATAATACAGTTGTGGACTCCAAACCTATTAATTTGGCATTAAACTCAAATAGTTAATTACTTTTCTGCACTGGTAATAGACTCTTTGCCTATGACTTGGTAAGCAATGTGTTGCTGGGCTGCTGCTTGCGCTCTCTTGCAACATGTCGCTCTACATATGTGAGCTACTAAATTTAGACAAAATGCATTTGAGCATTAACATGCTAAATATAGCAAGAATGAGAGCATAAAACAAATTCTTGAATTTATTTAATAATAAATGTAAAAAGACACACACAGTGACATTTAAAGCAAGTGGCGTTTTGTAAATGGCTGCAGCTTGTAAACATGCTGCTAAGCAACATGTTGCTAACAGCATTTGTTGCCAAGCGTTCGGGCATAGCGTGCATGCGTTCGAAGAAATGCGCAACACATGCGTTAACGGTCACTCTTTGAAAACTTAATTCGATTCTAATTTATGTAACTGTTCGACAGCAATCGTAGGCACTTATGAAAGCTTTTACTTTACTGACTATGCTCGGAGGGCGAACGCTTGCGCTTGTGTTCTCAAATTAAATGTTTGCAGGCAAGTTACTTGCTGGCAACTTAATTGGATATGCAATGAGACAGGATAAAAAGTAGCAAGATCTTAAAAATAAGAGTAAGAGTCTGAAAGAAAATGCTGCGTTGTCAATCAAGCTTTATATATTAACGTGTATGCAGCTTCTGACTGTTTGTTTGTTTGTTTCTGAGCGTGAGTGCGAGTGCGAGCGTAAGTGCAAGTCTAAGTGTGTGTATGGAGGGGTACGAAAATATTTACCAGCAAGTACTTATGGCCACGTGAGGTACATGTAAATATTATATTCACTACGCTACAAACATGTGTGTGCCTCTGTCTCTGTCTGAGTCTGTGTGTGTGTGGCAAGCTTATGTTTGTGTATTCGCTGGAGTGCAAGAAAGACAGCGACAATCGTCACTCGACTGTAAGGTAATCAAGTCTAAGCTGTAGACACGCTACGACAATCAGAAGTAGTAGCTGCGAGGCATTTACATAAAACCAAGATAAATAAAATCCAAGTGCAATCGGACAGTGTCAGACGCAGATCAACCGGTTAAAGGTTAACATACTACTTGTATACCATCAAAATATATTCATGCGTGCAATTGTCTGTGTGTGCGATTCTGATTGTATGTCTGTTGAACTGTAGTTCAGAGACCCTATCCAATATACACATATATGTATATGTATATGTAATGGCATACATAAAGATACATATGTCTGGGCTGCTTGTAACTATTCTCAATGGAGCATCATCGATTAAATCGATGCCATGTTATGCCTGATTGAAATTTCTCCATCCGGAATACAAAATGGCCAAACGCTTGTGATTTCCATTTCATTATTTACCATAATATGAGTAATGTGGCTGATTTTTAATTTACGTTTTAACATGTCAATGCTGGCAATGCGATGTATATGGATATTTCGATTATGTAAGGGCTGCCCTAGTTTAAGCCATAAGCTGCGCTGTTTAATCGAGCCTAAATGAATCCAAGTGCAGCAGCAACAGCAACAGAAGCACTCAAACGCAGTGAATTGCTTGCTTAGTTGTGAATTCAAATGAATATTCCACGCCAGGCACCTATTTAAATGCTCATTTTGAATAAATTATGTTCGGTAAACAATTGCACGACTCTTGCCACACGCACACACATAAGACAAACATACACACTGGCGCCGCGGCAACAGTAACAGCAGCAACAGCAACACCAGTAGCAGCAGCAGCAACGTTGGCGTCAGCGTTTGTCGACGACGTCGTTTATCTTGGTGAAGCGGAAATTGCGGTTGAGTTCGCGCTTAAAACTTTGTTGGCAACTGATTATCGCTCATACGCCATGTTGGGCGGCCATGCCCAGGCTGCCTGTGCTCTGGGTCCTGGTCTGGGATTGACACAACATTCTGCTGTCTACTGTCAGAGCATAGCAAAATCAGGCAAGTCAACTCTTTGGCTATAGCCGTCAGTGGCACGACAGTCAGGGCGATAATTAATCAAGACCATCTGCAAGCACGGGGCGTAAAAGTGAAATGTCACAATAAAACCATTTGCGAGTCCTTTCGCATGGCTGGCTGGACTTGAATTCGCACACAGACACACACACACACACACTCGAAAATATATATTTATATATATACATGCATGCTACATGTTGAATTCAGCTGCCAGCAGCAGTGACAATTAGCTTTTGTCAGAGGTCCTGACAAACGGATTATCCAAACGCCTCAATCATTCTGCAAACCAGAAAAAAGCCAAAACAACAAACAAAAAATACTGCCGCGGCTACAAATCAAGTCCAACTGCCAACTGACATGTACACTGGGCGAAATGCTCACTATCTTCTTACAGTTGCAAAAGTAATAAGTTAAGCCATCATTTACATACTTGTGTCTAGGCTGGCAAATTGATATGCAAATACTTTATGGCAAAATTGATTATATGTATTATTTGCATAAATTGTGGCGCGACCCCGGGGCCATGTATTGACACATTGCTCTGCAGTTTGAAGAGAGAGAGAGTGTTTGGGGGGGTGTGTTGGGGTGGTTTATTTATCAAATTTTGTGCTTTGTCTGTCTGTAGTGTACACACTCGAAAGTTCATATAACAAACACTCGGCGTTAGGTTAACAACAGTCCGGTTGTGCAAATGATAAATTCACGCCATGAACTTTGACCCCCCACTGGCTAAGCTTGGGGCGTGACACTTGTAAAGCTGTCACAACATTAATCAAATCGAGAGTGCAAAACAAATGCATGCCATAAATTTATGCTTCGGTTTAAACGACAGTCTGTGGCGCGGTGGCTAAAGTGTGGGGCAGTGGAAAAGCCGAAGCCGCAAATACTCGTCGCCAGAGTGAAAGTGTGCGGTGAAAGTGGTTGCTGTTGTCGGCATTGGCACAAATTGCAATTCGCAGTGACATACACAGATACTCGCGCGTCTATCTCACTGTGCGTGTGTGTGTGTGCGCGTTGCTAATGGCAACCTTCGAGTTTGAGATGAACTACGATCGGCCCATTGAGGCGCAAGGACATTTGGCTTTCCGGTTGTTGAGCAGCGCGTTTAATGACACCATGTTCGCTGGCAACGCACTGGCAATGATAATGACGCCAGTAACACATCGCACATCACATAAAGGACATGCTAAAGCCTGTGCCTTCAGCACACAGCGACAGAGCCCGAGCAGCTGACAATGGCATTGCGTGTGGCAATTAGCACGCAGACTGCATTTAAGTGTAGCCTAGTGTAGTTTAGTTTCGGTTGTAGCCATAAAAACAAAGCAACAGATAGCGCACCAGCAGCAGTGGCCGCCGCACTTGCTCTCAATAGTCAGTCAACCACATATAGTGAGAGAGAAGGCCATGCCAAAAAACCTAAATGATTGAATGTTAAATGTATCCTGTGCTTAAAGCGTAAGGACAACTGAGTTTTCAGAGCTAGCGTGCTTAAAACTTTTAGGCACTGTATTTTTATATTTCCGCGCTGATTTTTGTCACGATTTGTTAACTACAGGAAATATTTTAAATAATGTTTATTACTTTTGTGATTTTATTGAGAACGAGTTTAGAATTTAAAGCACATGTTGTACTTGAAAGAAACTGCATTAAATTCTGTTCTGGAAAAATAATAAATAAAACTGTTTGCTGCCTCAATTTCCAGCCAGGGTATTCAACAAAATTTAGTAGTTTTGACTGCTGACATATTTGTCAAATAAATCATGTTTGTTTAACGTTTTGCCGAATTTGTAACCAGCAGCTAGGTAAACAAATTGCAAACAGTTTGCAGCGCAGTGAATTATAAATTTGGCAGCAAACAGTTTTGGCCTAACTTAGGCAATGCGGGCCAAATACAATTTGGAGTTTGGAAATTAGCATTTGCAAAATGCAAAATAATCAATTTGCCAAATGATGTCGAGCACATGATTATAATAAACAAGAAAATGTTTTAATTGTTTATTGATTGCTTTAAAATGGAGTTTATAAGTGGGCAATAAGCAATTGAAATGCGATACGCCTATAACACAGGATATATAAACCATATTAACATTGACATGCAGACACGTTTGAGCCTGGGACTGCAAGTGATTTCGCTTTGATCCAGGTTAAACACACACCTAACACGCGAATCTCGGTAAATCCACTCATGTGGAATCCACTTAATGCCCACACACACACACACACATACACACATGTGTTAACAGTGCAGGTACATGTACATACGATATAGATATATATATATATCCTGACGCGTCCAACATGAGAGCGGCGTGGCTGACTGGGCTTGCTGACTTGCTGGCACATCCTACATCTTTCGCAATTGCGCCAAAAATAAATTACGTTGTTCGGTGGCGACACCGCTGCCCTGCCGCCGCCAGCGGCACAAAGACAACACACACACACATGCACATATATTTGCTTGTAGGTGCCTGCCCCAAAAATCCTGGCGATCGACGTGTCGACTAAGCAGGCAGACAAGGCGTGGGGGGGTGTCGCCACAAAAATGCCACCAGCAACCACCAACTGCCTGCCACGTCTGCCGCTATGAGTTCGTTGCGCTCACTGCCGCCTAATTCGCTTTGGCTGCCGCCGCCGCCTGCGCTTTGTCTGCTTGTGTTTTTTCCCTAAAAAAGAATTTATCTGACGCTGGCGCTCTGCCTGCCTGTTGATAAGCTGCGACGCTCGCCCCCTCCTGACGTTTGAAACATGTCATGTAGTTTTTCTTGCCTCACACACACACACACACACACAAGCAGAGCGATACTTTCACTACAATGCGACACCACTTTGCTGCTCAGACATATTTTTTTACACCACAGCGAAACGGAGCGAGCGAGCGAGCGAGTGTTGGGTGCGTCTTTCCGTTTTGTTGCCTTTACGTCTTCCGCATACGCCACGTGCGGCAAACTTTACGCTTTTCACTCACATACACACACACACACGTGCAGCTGCGGTTAGTTCACTCTCTGCTCTGTTGCCGAAGCCACAGTGCATATGTGTGTGTGTGTATGTGTGTGTGTGTGTGCGGCTATTGAGTTGGTTGGCGCGGTTTCTTTGTCGCACCAACAAATGCGGTAACGCTCGCTTATTGGGTGGAACAGATTGGTTTAAAGTTGATTTGATGTGGCAAGCTATCGCCTTGGTTGCTGCCATTTCATTTAAATATTCGAGCAAACTGCAAGCTTCAATTTAATTTCCACACCTAATTGCAATTGAGCTTGGTTTTCGAAAAGGCCATGCACCCACCCACCCACACCCACCCATTCAACCAAGTGTGTGTGCTCTTTGCGCAATAAGGTCGACAACAAAGCTGAGGTGTTGCAAGCTTGTGCGGCAAGGGGCGCGCCTTTGTTGTAGCTGCCGTCATCGTTGTCATCACACTTTTGTTTACCCTTAACCCAATGGGCCTGCTGCCTTTCGTCTGCGCCTCGCCTGCTGTTTGGACTCGGGCAGTCGTTTCATGTTTCGCATTCAATGACACTATGTCTGCGGCTTGTCATTCTGAGAGTTGCCTGCCGTCGTATTGAACTCAAATCGTCACGGCCGGACTCTTAGCCTGGCCCATTGCTATTAGTGTTTGGCCCATTGTTGTTTGCCTGGACTGCAGTCATTTTGCGGCCACATTAGAGAGACCTCTGCTGATGGTTGTCTGCCCACCTCACAGCGATTGCGCGTTTGTATGACTTCGCATCGGGGCGCATAAAAAATTAAACGAAAAGTTAAAGCAAATGCACTCGCTGCAGAGGAAGATTCTTGAGTGCACACATGTCCCCCAGCTAGAAGTTTTTCGTTTTTTCCATTAAAATTGATTGCGAGCGAGCCTCGCGCGCAACTTCTCATATATGGAAAAGTGCAAATGATTTTCTTTTTTGCCGCCCCGCGCTTTGTGGCAATATGCAAGAGGTGGGCTGGGTGTGTGTGTTTGTGTGTGTTGCTGTTTGCTTGCCCGAGGGTGCGAGCTGATTGCGAGCTATTTTTGTATTTAACACAATGGGTGTTAAATTGGATTTATCGCTTGACCAAAAACGATTTGCTGCTGTCGCTTACGCTGCTGCCTTTGCAACCGCACACGGCTCAGGGCAGGTCGAGCCGATGCCGATGCTGATGCCGATGCCAGGCACCTTAATTAAATTTTCACAGTTTTAGTTTATTTTTAAACGAAGTTGACAGCGAAAACAGGTCATTAGGAGCATTATCGCATCATAACTCTGTCAGTGCGATAACAAAGCTTTCAATTCAATTTAACTACCGCACACAAGGCCTCCCCACAAAACAACGGCCAACAATGTTGGAGCGTGTGTGTGGATTTTGTGGACGGTTTGGGGGTTTGGGGACTGCAGCTTAGCTGGGCATGAGTAATGTTAATGTATGCCTGCCACACATATATATGTATAATAGTTACGAGTCCCAGTTTCGCTGTAGTTAGTTGGCCAACTGAGACTGCTACGAGATTGTCGTCCCTTTGAGACGGGCCCACTGCCGGCTGGGGAGAGGCCACTGTCATTTGAATGTGCAGCAGCCTCAATACGATATATTGTAACATGCAACACAACTGTCGCTATATGTGGCACATGCACATAATTTAAACAGTAACGCAATCAAACATCTGTCAAGTGTTTTACAAAATTGGGCGCTTGTTTACTTTTTATCAATGTTGCCATTTGCTATACGCTATTGTCGTTGGCTTTGTAAATGAACCTCACACACACAGACACACATGTATGAGTGTATTTGTGTGTGTGTAAATATGCTTGCATGCATAAATGCCAACTTTTGAATATATTAGTAGCATCGTTTAGAGCAATCAGTGTATGGCTGTCACTCCAAGTGTCTGGGCATGTCACTGCTGGACCCGCTCGGTCTCCGTTGTGCTTGGTGTCCTTTGCCGAGGAGTGTCCTTGCTGTCCGAGCAGTTGTAGCACTGATTTCTGCTTCGCTACGTTTCCTTCTACTATTCAGCGCCCGCTTGGTGGCATTTCAAATGTAAACTGCCAAGTAGGCATTTCGGCCATAAGAAATTTGCATAATTTACTTACTTTGAATATCCGACAACCCGCAAAGGGACAAACAGCCGCTGCCAACAGTCCGCCAGTCCAACAGTCCGACAGTCCAACAACATCAGCTAGCAGTACGCACTGTAAGCTGAGCCCCTTGCTGTTATAGTAGTATTTGTGCTCTTCTTGTTGCTGTCTGCGAAACGTATGTTTGTCTCCCAGTCTGTCTGTCTGTCTGTCTTTCTGGTTGTCTGGTTGCGTTCGAGTGCGGTGGTAAATCTGTTGATGAAGTTGTCCAACTTAAAGTGGCGCTCTTCGAACTGCGAAAAGTGATTCCATTAAGTGTGTCAATGCTTTAGCACACCATCCAAAGCAAATGCTTCGCACTGCCCGCACTCCACAGTTTCCATTTCTATTTCTATTCAAGGCCAAGCACTTGGCTATAATAGTCCATTTATTCGTTTACCTTTGTGGGCGTCTTTACTGTGGGGGCTGTGTGTGTGGTTTGCTTCTAGCCTTGTCTGAGGTAAGTTAAATTGAATTTACATATTAAGCTGCAAAATGTTGCAACTTATTGCACATCATTTAATAATTATGCTTTTAATCGCAATATAATGCGCTCTGTCAATGCCATATAAATCATATGGTATATATGCGCTTGTGTGTGTGTTAAGCCAAGTGTGTCAAGTCAACTGCCTTAGAAATTATGCTGCAAGTTGTTAATGAGCATTTGACAAATTATAATAGCATTTCAATATGACAATCAATCAATATTTATGATCGCTCAATTAAACGGCTTAAACTTGCTATTCAAATGTAACAAAGCTGTCAATTATTATTTAAACGTGTTGCTTAACTAAAACTTACAAGTCTTTAAGCTTAAGCGCGCAAAATTAATTTAGCAAATGGTAAATTGTTTACTTGTTTATATTGCCATGTACTACTCAACATTTTATGCTCTATTTTATACTCGCAGTTACTTAAGTGGCTCTCTATGTCTCTCTCTCTGTCGCTGACTTTATGTGCAGAGGCAGTTGATTTACGCCCAACTATGAAATTAACATCTGTTTACTCATATCGAGCGTCACTAATTGCTGCAAGGCAACGACGCTTAAGTCAGAGATACATTTGTATATGTGTCTGTGTTTGTGTGATTGATTTTATGTGTGGTTGTGTTCACTGTACTCTGGGCTAGTGTTTGTATTTGTTTTTATGACACTTTGGGGTCCTCCCTTTATGTGTGCCTGATGAGTTTGTATAATTTGAAAATGAAGCACGCACAGAATTTAAAGCGAACTGTCTCAAAATGAGGGATATTTCCCCAATACACATACAGACAGACATACATATGTATGTACATGTGTGCGTATGGTAATGAGTTGTTGTGTGTGGAGTGTGTGTTGTTGTGTTGGCGGTGACATTGGCCACTGTTTGATGTGCGCTCCAATAGAATGGAGTGTGTGTAGTGCGTGCTGTTGCATATTTCTTCATTGTTTTGTTGCAACCTAAACCAACAACAACAGCAAGAACACCAACAATGCGACAGGCGCCAGGCGGAAATAGTTCTGTTGAAATACAAACAGTGGCCTAACAGACAATCATGTCTAAAGTGTGTTCAAGCCACTAATCAAAATTCTGCAGCGCTGCCTAATGAATTTACATAACTGCTTGGTATGCATTTTTGTTATAATTTAAGTGCAGTCATAAATATGAAAATATTGTATTAAATGATAAGGCAAAGGCCGGTAGCAATGCACAGATTTTAAATTAAGTAACCTCTGTTCGTTTGTTTGTTTGTTAATTTACGCCTTTATCCACAATCGAGTCAAATATTTTTAAGTACTTTAAAGCCTCTCTGCTCAATTTGTCAAATTAAGTAAATTCCTTGTAAACTTAATAAGCTTGAGATGAAAAGCATGCGTAGGTATCCTTGGTAGCGGTAAAAGGATATGCGCAGCTTTAAAGCTTGGCTGGCAAGCCGAGTGTATTGGCTAAACTTGAAGCTTTTGCAAGCTTCCAGCACAGGGTACTTCCGGTTAAGCGTGCACTGTTTATAGTAAAGTTACGCACCTTAGTTAAACACAAATATAAACAATCATTTATTTAACAGTCACATAGGCTTAGCAACATTAATTAACAAACTCACACAGCTTAAGCTTAAGCTTAGCTTTGCGTTGCTTAGCAATTTCATAATTGAAACAGAGACTCACTCACCTTCATTTGCTGGATTTATATGCGTTTGTATGGCTTGAGCTATGCACACACTTGAAAGCCAATACAATGCTGCTGCAGCAATCATAGCGTTAATCACTTTGTTGCACTTAATTTATATTTAATGTCGCCTTTTATTGCAGCCGCCTGCAGTGGCAGGTCCGCTTCGATTGAGTTTGACCAAAGAAATGCGCTCGAGTCAAGCTGCTGCAGTTGTGAGTTCAAAGGATAGTCGGCATACCCTTTGTTTTCGTGCTGACGTGCTGGCAGCACATGTTCGCCTCGATATCCGTGTCTGTGTCCGTGTCGGTGTTCATGTCCGTCTGTCTGTGTTTGTGTGTGCAGGTGTCCGTGTTCGTGTGCGCATTTGTATTTAAAAGGACAGTTGGCCCCGTGATTCGTTCGTCTAGACGACAAAAGGTAAGATAATGTGTGCACATGTGAGCTTTTGCATTTTTGTTATGTGGGCTTGGCCCCGGCACAAAACGTTGCTCTAACACTCATCAAAGGGCTACCAAATGCCCACAGCGCAGGGCTTCGAAGGCGGTCGGTCTGTGTGTACTCTAGTCCAGTTGTTTGCCCAGGCAGGAAAAGGTGCAGCCATTGTGAATGCATTTTACAGCATTTCCTGCCGCTTGCCATTTATGTCAGCTTAGCAAATTATTTTCTAATATTTTTTTGATGTAAATTTCTTAAAGATTAAGCGCTCAGTGTAATCTAATCGATGTTTTTGTGCTTGGCATAGCAAACAAAGGGAATTTAATATACTTATTCACATTTTTGTTGATGGATTAACCGCAATGTGTTTATTAATTTACCCAAAATAATGGAGCTGAGAGACAAAAGGACACTCTCTGGCACACGCCAACGGTGTTTTCTGCGTGTTTGCCTTCGGAAAATGCTAAAGCTTCGCTTCGTTAAAATGACAAAGCGAAATAAAGCTGACAATTGCGCTGCGCCCCCATCCACGCCCCCTACCATTGGCTGCTGCTGCTACTGCTGCCATGCTGATGATTGCCAAAGACAATTGGAGACTCATTTACATTTGGGGCCAAAGTGAGACGCACATGCCTCGGCTCCTCACATTCCGAGGGCATTCACTACTGTCCACATGTTGCCATAAGCCCCTGCAAATTATATTGCCAAGGTTGCTGAAGGATCAGCCCCGTTCAAGTGTTCAGACATTTCAATGAGCGTGCGAAATTTGACATTGGTAACGATGACAGCCACTGTTGGGGATTAGTAACAAAAAGATACGCACTGACTTTACGTTAAGCAAATTTATTTAAATGCCAATACCCGCTTGTGGACACAGCAACAGCAAAAACAAAAAACAAATTCAATTTTCTTCTGCTTGCGCAAATACGTTAAGCTGCAAAAACATTTGGTTAAATATCAACTTGGGATTAATAGAGTTCAAACCAACCACAAAATATCGTCAACGGTATTTTTATTTAACGAGAGACAATCACAAAATATCCAAAAAAGTTTTCTGCACTCGCTGCTCCCTCCATTCTTATTAAGTGACAACACACACAAAACAAAACAAAGAAAAAAAAAAGAAAACAAACACACTGAACGTCCTTAAGCTGTTTCTATATTTTTTTCGTTTGGGTCTCAACTCTGCTTATTTTGTTTAGAAACTATTTAATGGGTTTTCTCCAGTCGCACACTTTGCTTCATTCGCTTTACTCGGAATTTATCACAAGTTTAAGGACAGCATCCCTGGAGTGCACCTTGATTTTCATTATGCAGCTTGACGAGCTCCTTGGAGCTGGCGTCGAGGCAATCAAACGACAGTTTTACCCCGAAAGTTTTGTTAGCCACAACAAGCAAATTATAGCCAACTACAAACTATTGACAAAGACAAATACTATAAGATTTAGATAAATATACAGTAAACGCTCGAAAGTGGGAAGTGATTAGTGCAGAAGCTGCAGCCCTAATAAAATGTTTAATACAACTTCTTTGAAATTCAACCGACTTTCAATAAATTTAGCATTTTAAGATCGTATGCTAAGAACTTGTAATTAAAAGTTTACCCTTGCTTATCAACAAATTTGGTAATTGAAACTTAAACTCAAACTCTCTTTTGGAAGATCAAATACGCTTAATTAGATTTTTATATTTTGAATCAAATTTTCATCTGTAACTAAATCTCATTTGCGAGTTCACACTGTACCCTCATATATATTCATCACAAGTGCAAGTCTACTCAAAACTTTCGCTGCTGTTGACTAGACCTGGGCGAATGTTTAGGCTTCATTGAGCTTCAACTAAGTCATTTGTGCTCTTAAATGCACATTAAGTTAAAAGATAGGTTGGCTTATCTCCATGCCGACTCCTATAATTACCTATGGCTATATATGTATACTTCGCTCAAACGTTGCGCTCAAAGTTTGTCCGCAAAAGTTGGCAGAGTGACCAATAAAAGTTTCGAGCGGCTAATGACTTAAATCACTTTAATACTCAATCAGCAGCTCGTTGCAATATTTTAATGCTGTTGTTGCTAGGGATCGGACACGTACCAGAGGCCAGAGAGTTGCTATCTGCTACGTGTGCAGTAACAATTAATGGCATTATTTGATATGCCTGCCATTCCATACCAATGCATGAAATTTGTTTGCTCAAATTTCTTTAAAGTAAAATATTAAAAAGTGACAAACTGCAAGTTGTGAGAACCTTTCAACTTTTCCAATTATGTACAAACTACAAAGTACATTATGAAAATTTCGTCAAAAGTGTTTTTCATGCGCTGCTTTCATCCAACTGTCAAGCATAGAGCCGTTTACCAGCAACTCATACAAGAGACTACTTTGAAGTACTTCAGGCAGCATTTAGCAACAGCAATGAGAGCTTTGGCTGCAAGCTGCCGCTCAGTAGTACACTAGAGCTTAACTGCTCGCACTTATGGCATCGCATTGGAGTAAAGTGTAAGCGGCACGACTCTATGTGCTGCTCTGCAAATTCGTTGGTTTGCAGACATTTCAGCTGCTGCTCTTAACTTTGCTCTTAAGGCTGCAGCGCTGTTAGCAGTCACAGCATAGCTCGTGTCTGGACCAAATTGCTTGGCATGTTTCAGTCCAGCATCGTTTGGCATCCCGGCTAGATTTAGGGGCGACCTTACGCACGCAGTTTGGCAAAGTCTATGCGGAATTTGCTGTTAATACGCGTAAAGCACGAGAGCTCAAAATGTTAACAGTTTGGCTTTCAAAGTAAAAGTGTTTTCGAAAAGGATTTGAAAGTGAAGTGGCTGCGCGCTCCGTCCTGTGTAAACTAAATTGTCATAATCAACAACTTGTAAACTGGAAGTGAAGTTTTAAAAAACGCAATTTAAATAAATGCAAATTGAAATCTTGCACAAAAGTATGCTAGCATATTAATTGTGCCTATTAAGGCACTAGAATTTATTGAATTGTCATCAGTGTGAGCTCAACAACGAAATGGCTTTGTTTTTCTCTTCTTGTGAAACTGTGAAAATTGTTTTGCCATAATTTTCTATAAATTGCTATTGAAGCGGGTCAACGACTAAGCAAATTAGGCTGCTTACCAAAACTCTCCCTTGGCGACAACTCAGCAAATTAGCGTTTTGTGCGGGGTTATCGATGGAAGTGAAAGTTAAGACGGGTCACTCCTACATTTACAAATAAATAAAACTACGCAACTGCTAGTCATTGCAATAAATATACTTGTGTATGTGTGTTGTGCTTCAATAAAATAAAAAGAAATATGTACAAGTAAACAAGCAGAAAATAATTTGCTTGGCAATTGATATAATTCCTTCTAATGCTCTAAGCCAGCAGCCTGACAAAGTTTCCCTAATAAACCATTGCGGCTTTTCAAACAAATTCGACATTTTGACAGTGATGTGCCAAGATAACCTACAAAGTAAAGGATAATAAGCAGAATAGCTGACATTGAAGCGCAACTGTGACTTTGATTGAATTTACAATTGGCAGGCAAAACAGCCCAAAACATGCTTAATGTGGATTACAAATCACCTTCGAAACTGTAAGTGCGCCACTCTGTAAAACTCATTTGAATAAAAATATATAAACGCTGGCTTCATAAATATTCAAACTCATCAGTATACATGCGATTTAATGAATACTAAATTGACCTATTTCTGTCCTATATCTGTAATAGATGGAAAAATTCAAGAATAATCTAATTTTGAAGCAGGACCTTTAGAAGCTTTCAATGCGATTGACAATTGTTATGCCTGCAAAGTTAGTCCCTTATCATCAATCATTGTTATGATTGACAGTGTGTTTGATTACCTAAAAAATGGCTTTTGTGATTATTTTTTACGTTAACTATGGCAGCTCACAACGAATATATTCAAGGGATACTTATGCTTTAATATAAAATAGCTAAATTGGTAAATACTTTGAAATACTTATCAGCATTTTTCAAGCATCAGTAAGTGGATAAATACTTGAAGTACTTATCGGAATTATAACATTTTTCAAATATTTCGTTAATTAATTAATGTGCAGAGTCTGGGGCGCTTAATCGCGACAGGTTCGTTAGATTCATTTTAGCAATTAGCTTTAATAAGTCAATGGTCTCTTTAATATATAAATTCACTGTAGATTAAATTAGAACGGCCACAGGCTTTAATCATAGTTATTAATTATTAAATATATAGTCGTTTATTCATAATATATCTTTTTATATTTTTAAACATTGCATATTGTGAATGAATTATAATTAAATTAATTCTAGTAAATGTGCATTTTGATGTAAAACATGCATTAAAAATTGTAACAAAATTCAAAGTTTTCTATTCATTAATTGTTAAACAAATTACTGTGCTCTTTGCACTTTGATTCTTTAAAACATAATAATCAATTTGGTGTAATGCAAACTGATGCCCCTTCTCGAGCAATTTGTAGACATAAAATCTGAAATTTGCAATCCAATATGATTGCTCATACAATTAGTACGCAATATTAACTTACGTTTAACTTACGTTTAACTTACGTTTAACTCTCAAGACATTCATCGAAAAGAGAACAATGATTAATTAGAACAGCTACAGATGGATTCACAAAATTTTAATTTCTCTTTTGTTTGCAGATGAAATTATGCTAGGAATTGGAATAATTTGAACAACAGCGTGTCAAAAGAAATTCAGCTATTATTAAGCATAATTGGGCTGACAATATACTGCGAAATTAAGTTCAAGAAACTGTGGAACAGGAGAGAGGACAAACAAAAGGATCAAAGTCTTACGTTGGTCAACAAAATTGAATTGAAGCAGCGACGAGCAGCAGCAGCAAAGTGAGCGAAAGACAAAGAGATAGTGAGAGAGTGGGCAGGAAATGTTCATGTTGATGTTGGGCCAAGAACAGGAGGGCACATTGCCATATGCTTCAATGCAAGCTATTGCCTGAAAGTGGCAATCAGAGCCTACGGGGCACTTGCCAGCGACTGAGCAAGTGAAGCGAGTTCGCGTGCAACGTAAAAAGTCAACAAGCTGCAAGATACTAATGCAGATGAACCCACTTCCCACTACAACTGGCAACTCAAAGGGAAAAGCACATCTAACTTAATAGAGATATCCTTTGTGGAAGCGAATTCTAGAGTGAAAAAGAGGAAACGCGTAACTTTTGCGCTGCGCGATGGCGACACGCCCCATGGAGAGGCGTGGACTCGTAGGACTCGCAATACTGTCCTTGATAATAGCGCAGTGCTTTGACTGTGTGCTGTGCGGCGAGAAATTGGGTAAGTGGCTTTATCGCTTTCCTTATTTACAGCTCGGCTCACATCATTGCCCTCCACCCCACTCTACGCTGCTTCTTGTATTTTGTGGATAGCATAATGAAATCAAGAAGAACAACAACAACAATGCAGCCTTATGCTGTTGTTAAACGCCTTTGTTTCTGCTTTGGCATTCATGGCTCTTATCTTTTATTTATTTGAGTTGTTATTTGACATTTTTCTGTGCCGTTGATTTGGCGGCGACTTCATTAAGGTTCCAAGCTCTAGCTCTCGAGCTATTTACATGCGTTCGCCTAAGTCCTTGAAAAATGCGCAAACTTTACACTCTAAAATACTGCCTAGCATTTGTATCCTCCCTACAGTAAGCCCAGTAAGCTACCCAACATGTGCTTATGTCAAGCATTGCGCAATTTGGCGCATCAAGATTTGGTTTTTTAATTGCCTTCCAAGTGAGTGGTCCTTGACGTTCGTTATCCCAGCCATATCAAAACACTATCTGTTTCTTCTATGTGCTACACTTTGAACTCAACATACAACGAGACCCTTAATGTGCGGCAGCACCTCCAACTCCTGCCATGACCTCCCATGACGAGCTCATGTCAACGATGCGGAGCAAAAACTTTGATGCCCGTTCGCTTACATGCCAACAGCTTGAGCGGCTATAATCAATTCAATTGCACAGCAGACCAGCAGCTACCAAAATATTTGAGCTGCTGTTCTTGTTACCTTGGCGCCTTTCACGATTGTCAACTGTCGTTGTTATTGCTTGAGATTGATGGCTGTCAAAATGCTTTTTGACACGTACGTGCCGCCCAAAGTTTCCTATTGACAGGCACCATGTTGGGAAAAACAAAATATGCGACTTCATAGCAACAGGCGAGAGGGTGAGAGTCTGAGTCTGAGCCCGATATCGTTTTAGCATTCCACTTGCAGATATAATCGCAATATGCAAATGCTTCGAATTATTTTTGGCTAGCGTATATGCTCAGGCATCCGTATATAATTCTGCGAATTTTTTTCTTTATTTCATTCTTTATATTTTTGTTAGCAATTTGATGTCACAAACGCTTCGCTAGACAAAAGCAAAACGACTTTGTGCATACTAAAGCAGCAGCGCTCTTGAGTAGAAAAAAAAAAAAAAAATAGCAAAGCTGCCATATATAAAAGATTTTTTAGTAATAGGATTATTGTTGTCAATCATTAAAATAATAATGCTTCGCTAATTTCTTTGAAGCTTCGAAACTAATTTTAATTAAATTAGGCACAACAGTCACGTGTGTAAGTGTGTGTGTGTGTGTGTGTGAGTTTATATCGCTGCTTGTGGCTTGAAGTCAATTTTAATGTAATATAATGCGTGTGACACTCGCATTTCAAGCGAAAAAAATGCGTTTTTGATTGCCATTATGCTGGCATGTGCCACAGATAAACCGTCAGCAACAGCAACAGCAACAGCAACAGCAACAGCAGCAGCAGCAGCAGCAAATGCAAACAGCAGTTACACACACATGTCCTACGTACATATTGCTAAACTTAAAGTGCGTCGATTTTGGCGGCAAGGTGTTGTTAAGGGAACATGAGTAGCATGAATCCTCTATGGTCATGAATAAACATGCTTCCTTATGGGCTTGTCATGCGGCATTGGTGCTTACATTTCGGTACAAGTGCGCGTATGTGGGTGCTTATTAAACTGCGTAACAGTGGTGGGTGGCTCCCAGTTTGGCACTTGCTTAGCAAAACGCAAAGTTTTGTCAAGCTGCGTGTGGGTGGGCTCTTGTCTCTTGGCAAGCTTTGGCAGTCTGTTGGCAAAGGGCAAACGTCCGCATTAAAAAGTTATGAGCCGCAATATTCGCGGCAATAAAAACCGACGACAGCGCCAATGCTGCTGCCTCAAATTATCGAAGCTATTGCGCCACAGCTAACACTGCACTCATTGCTACTAACTTGTGTCTCGCTGGCCCATAAAGTTAAGTGCGGGAGTGTGAGAACATGATTTCAATTTCCCAAAAATATATGTTAGATATGCGTTGGCAAATTTAAGTTCAATTTCATTGAAAATGCTACTTTATGTATTTACATAAGCGTAGGCAAGAATTTAAGAAATGCTTTCATTTGATTGTAATGCGAGTTGTAGGCTAAAAATAAAAAGAAATGCCCTTTGACACTCAAACTTTTGATTTGAGCTGGCAAAGCAGCACTCAACTGTAAAGATATGTTGTGGGTGCATGCTATATATGAAATAGGATACACCTTGAAGCATAAACAGCATAATAAATAAATAAAAAAAAATTACTTTGCTAGCGAGTGGCAGTAAAAAGTTAGCAGCGCCTTAAAACTTGAGCCTGATATAATCCAGCAGCTTGTATACGTTTTTATTTTGCAACTTGATAGTAATTGTTATTATTGTTGCCAATTAAAAACAAGCACAGAGATTAGGTTTACTTTTCAAATTTTGTTGTTCGTAAGCAAACAATTTTATTATTGCTAAGCAAACAGGTCTGGATTGTGTTTACATATAGAAAAAAAAAAAAAACAAAATTTAAATAACCTAAGCTTGTGTGAAAAAGTTCAATCAATAAAAATGTTGATGGTACGAGGCACGAACTTGAGCACTGCCCCGTCGTACGCCTGTCTGGCCTGGCCTGGCCAATACTTGTATTTTAATAAAAAGGTCAACAGGCGTTAATTACCTTTGGCCGGAGAGAGCAGCTTGCTGCTTTTTTTTTGTTGCTGCTGTTTTTTGTTAATTTCTTTTATGTGTTGACTCAAGTGAAGAATTTGGCGCAGGCAAACGTGCTCAGACTGCAAAGAATGCGAAGCCGAGCACTTTATGCCAACATATGTCCCTGCAAGGATAATTATGTTTGCGAGCGTGACAACTTGTGCGTCCAACTAAATTATTTCAATTTAGATTAAGTTACAAAATCATTTGCATCTCTCACTTCAGAGCTGCAAATGAAGCGCAAGTCCTAAGCAGCTTAAAGAGCGACGAGCTATGACTAACAAAGATATATTCAATTCAATAGCCTTGCTTATATCTGTATTTTGTAAATGCAATTTGGCCTTACAAGCGATTATGCCCACTGAAGCTTAGTTGACAGTTCTGCCTGCAGCATAAGCCACGCACCTGTTGCACCACACAAAACTTAATCTGCACTGAAGTTATGCGCTCCCTTGTCTATGCAGATGAGCTCTATTTATAAACACATGCCCCTGCATGTGGCATGCTGCATGCTGCACATTGCCACCAACGACCTTTGAATATTTCTGTGCGGTGTCGTCTCTTGGGTGTTGTTGCTGTTGCTGTTGCTGGCTGGCTGGCTGGCGATGTATTTGTAGCCACAGCATGTCAAATCAGAATTTTTATTGTCATTTCCAGGCAACATTAAAATATTAGTTTCAATTGAACAAGCAGCGTGCTTTGAAGCAAACAAACAAAGTAAAAATAAAACAAATGTTCTTTTGGCTGCAATTAGTTAACATTTTGACAGTTCAGCATATAGGGGTCGCTTGTAAATGGTGCAAAGCATATAGAGTGATGCCATAACTAAATTTTATAAGCTGTTCCGGTCTGTTTGTCATATGCATATGCGTAAGTCTTAAAAAGCTAGAACTAGAGCGAAGCTGAAACTGAAACTTTTGCCTTTAACTGCAGCAGTCGTTGCTTGATGGGCAATGAAATTTTTATTTTGTTTTTGCTCTAGCTTTGCTTGAAGCTTAGGCAAACAAATTTGTGCAAAAAGTTTGTAGCTCCTGCCTGGCTTGGCGTGAGTGCTGTTCGACATATCCTGTCACCGTCATTGGCCATCAAACTGAAACTAGCCTTCTCTCTGTCTAATATGGCATTTAAATGGACATGGAGGCGACTCACAGTCGACTTGAACACACAACAAAAGTTTTGCTGGCGTGCCTGCCGATCAGAGTGAGTGTCCATGATGATGATGATTCTGCTCCTGCTGCTGCTGCTGGTTCTGCTGATATGGGCAAGTTTGTGATGTGCACGCGCATTTTGTGCGAGTTTGAGCGTGCCCGGCAGACATTGCTGCGCATTTTAATGACCACAGCCGGGGCTTTTGTTGGGGTCGGCAAACGGATCAAGGTGGGCCGCATGCGGAATTTAAAGCAGCTAGCGGCAAGTATCCAACTGGATTATGATGGCCGTAGCTAAATTTCATTCACTATTTTGCTATCATAATATGTGTGCTATAGCTTTCTGCTATATGCACCTATGAGTTTTCGAGTTTTCGTTATCCATTGTGTAAATATTCATGCGTGTGTGTGTTGAAGTTGATTCGCTGCCAATAATCTTTTCTGCACTAGCCTAGAGCTGCAAATTTCAATTTTAAGCTCATTAACGTCAATCAGCTACCAAAATGGTACCGACCTTAATGCTTACTTTCCAGCATCTTTAACTGACGTGTGTATAGGTGTTTGTTAGCCAAGAACTTTATTAGCCTTAGCCAGGCTCCATTCAAAAGTCGATGAGAGCGCCGGCAATGTGCAAACACTTCGCCAACCCAAGAAAATAAACAATTTTACGCCTCGTTGCAATAATACGAGTTACTTGAGCTTGAACATTGGCTCTGGGGCGCTAACAGCCCCATTTTCAAGCATTGCATTGTGAAGTAAATAAGCCAAAGTAATTTCACCAAGTAAATTTATATATACATTGCGAAATTTATTCCTCTATAATTTTAAGCTCTGAGTTTGACACGCAAACACCAAACACCGGCTATAAATACAGTAGACGCTCGCAAAATAGAGCTATCCAAATTAATTTCTTTAACGCTGTTAAGTGTTAAATTAGCTCCTGGGTGGCTTTGCAAAATTCTTGTTTACGTTGCGCTTCAACTTTGCGTATTAAAGTCTTAAATGCGACTTTTCATTTCTCTGTTCATTTCTTTTCTTGACTGTCATAGGACAGTCTAGCCAATCGACCCCTCTTCAATTTGATTTAATAAATTGAATTTTAAATTGAGATGCAAACGTTTCCAAAAGTGTCCAATATAAAATATAGATAAATGTACAATTAGGTTACTGTTCGAATAAGAAAAGTTTATTTCGTTATTAAAATACAATATTCAAGACAAATTTGCACACTGGCACGTGTGTCTCTTGCTGCAGTCGAAATAAAAGCCATCCACCCACCCATTGCAGAGGCGCTCTCGTTCAGCGAAGAGCGATCGAACGAAAGTCAAGAGCAGCGCTTCTCTCGCTAGAAAAGAGTTGCTGTCGCTTCCGCTCGCTGAGTGGCTTGTGCTCTCGCCCTTTGTTCTTGCACTTTGATCAAGGAAATGAGCGAAGCGCAGCAGAGCAACAGAGCAGCAGAGGCTGTACGGCTGGCAAGTTGGAGTACTTACAGGTCAGTTGTGCTTGGACTGTTGGCAATTAAACACGCAGTGAACGTACCGAATTTTATTTTTGTGACTAGCGCGCCAAAATCTATATGCAAACAATATAAAGTACTCTGCGGCAGAAAAAAATTATTATTGGTAAGCTAATGTTCGTAGACTAGTAATATTAACAGATTTTATAAGCTAAACCTTGCGCTGCTTTACAAAATGTTAACATGCTGCTGTATTTCCTCTTATATTTCAAAGTCTTATATGGCAGTAGGACAATATATTTCCCCTATATATAAGTCCTAATTTTTTTTGTATACTGCTTGAATTATAACAGGTTCGTTGTCATATAAAATAATGCAATATAACAATATCTTTCCCCTATATTTAAGTCCTTGCTTTTGATATACTGCTTTAATTAAACAAAGTTATTCTGATATAATATAGCAATATAACAACATGTTTCCCCGTATTTCAGTCCTGGTTTGACAAACTGCTAGAATTATAACATGCGCGTTGTGATATTTTGGTGATTCTCATAGCTATAAGACTTGTATACAAAAATGTTCCATGCAGATATAAAATTGCACTGCTTGCTTTCTACTCTTATAACTTTCATAAAGTGCTATTATTTTTGACAAGTCTAAAAATGTTGGGACTTTATAATTGTTTTTATAAAGTTGTATAAATACCAACTATATTGTATAGCTCTGTTTATAAATAAAAAAGCCTTTATTTTTGTATAATTTAGTACAAGCTTTATAATTCACTGCACTGCTTGCACTGTTAGAAACGTATAAGACATTTTATTTAACAGTGCTCAATTTTTAACATTACAGTGCTCATTTTCACCGCTCTGTTAACTTTAACATTGCTGAATTAACTGCAGTATGAAATTTCAATTGCCAAGACTTTATATATTTGAACTGAAGAACTAGGAGCAAAATGTTTTTAATCAACAATTTAGCTCGAAGTCCTGTTGAATGTATTTTGATATACGAAACGCTGCCATAAATCCATTTAATTAAGCACACTGCAGTTATCCTTGCATACGTTTGAATTCTGTCAATTCTAATAGTAAATGCTTCATATGTTGACTTTGTCAACATAATTTTGTCAAAGAGTAAGTAATCAGGCTGAGAAGCCTACGGGGCAGCTCGGGCTAAGATTTTAACATTGTGGCTTCTGAAACTATGAAGCAAGAATGATAAGCAAGGTAATTTAACATTTGCATATAAGAAAGGCGACAGTGCGCACATATATTTTTGTTTATGTTTGTGTTTCTTTAGACTATATATATTCATAACATTAGTTGGAATCAGCTGGAGACGTGCGCATAGCTCTGGCGGACTTTATTGTTGTCGCTCTGGCTGGCTGGCTGGATGGCTGGCTGACTGTCTGCATTCATCTAACGGACAAATAATGGCTGTCAAAAAATGCAGCGCAGAGTAACAATAGACACAACGCCGCGCGTTTCTTTACGTTGCTACTGAGCGCCATTCATCAAAACTGTAAATTATGAAGAACGCTTGCAGTTCTATGGCGCGTTACCGTTTTAGAAAAAGAATGAAAAAAATTAAAAAGAAAATCTGACACCATAAATAAACGCCAGCTGCATTAAGCGCACATAAGTATGCAATGCGTCTTAGCTTGCAAAGGAGAAAAAGAGAATTTAGAAATTCCCAGACTTGGGCGTAGTCAGCATAATTAAAAAGCGAAAGTGAAAGAAAGTTCATAAATATATTTTTTATTAAGTGGCTATCAGCATAAAATATTCATTTAACTTTTAAATAAACTAGACTTGCACAGCCATTTGCAATTAAAATTTAATTATTCATATGTGACTGCTTACTCCCATGTGAATATAAAAAAGCTGCTTGTATTATTTACTCATTAATATTTAATATTTATTTTTTACTTATTATCATATCATATTATTGTTTTGTTTTATTTAAAATTCATTATCATACTCTTTAAATTATGTTATTATTTTGCTATGAGTTAATTGCAGCTTAAGGTAAACAATCTGTATATGTGTGCGTGTGTTTTGGGAAAGCAACAGGTGCAATTTGGTCTGCAGGCACGTGAGTGTAGCCAATCAAATAGAACTGTTTGCTGTAAGTGATAAAACTATTGCTAAAAGCGAATTATGACGCCGCTATCAACGAAGCCATAATTATCTAGCCACACGCAAGCCGCACACACACACACACGCATGAATTTAGTGAGAATGTATTTACCGGCTAGACCCATTTAAGCGTTCCGCCGGTTGGCTACTAATTTACCTACGATAGGCTAAATCAATGTGTTAAGTTGACTGTAAACGTTACATTCGATTTAATGCGACTGCCGCGCAGTAAAACTCTTGTAGGTTCGTCGCCTCGCATTGCGAGCAGCGGGGAGTGGGGGCGGCGTCAATGGGGAGTAGTTAGCTCGCCACACACTGACCTAATTCTGTGTTGCTTCGTCAGCTTCATTTATAGTTCACGCTCTTTGCCTAAAGAGCGTATTTCCCAGCTCGCTCGGCTCGGCTGCAGTTCGTGCTGCTGTTCGTCAAGCGAGGCTGCGGCTGCGGCTGCTGCTCGGCTCGGCTGCCGTTTGCCGGTGTGAAAGTCTTTTCAGTTTTTCGTCGGCATTCAGCAGCAACGGACGTGCTACGCGCTTGGTCTACTCTGGCTGTCTGCAGAGTAGTTGGAGCCTGTGTGTTCGCCTCTTGGTTTCGTTTGCCCACGACGCGCATCCTCGCGTGGCCACATTCAAGTTTTCACGTGCTTCTGGCGTGAGTTATGCCTTTGAGTGCGCGTTTGTCTATTTTTTTGTGCATTACCGCAGGCAGCAGCAGGCTAAAATATTTAAATGAGAGCGCAGCGCACAAAAACCAAAACAACAACAACAACAAGAGAATTTAGAAGCCGCAAAGCTACTACAAAACTCAACTAACGCCAAAGCCGACAATTTAAAAAGCGAAACACACACACACACACAAATAATTGTGGTGTGTAAAAAATCTGGGAAATTAAGAAAGCAAAGGAACATGACCGACCCCACGTTGCTGCTGGTCATGATTAGCCCTGATGCTATTTTTTGCTGCCTAAATACGCAATCAGCTTAGGTTTGAGACTAGAGAGTAGGACACGCATGCAAAACTTTCCAGCACACGTGCGTGCTGCGCTGCTCTGCTCTGCTCTGCTCTTTGGGGCAGTGTGGGATTGAATAGATGGGCGCTTGGCACTGGGAGCTTGGCCCGAGGCATTGCGGTGCTTTATTTCAATTTTGTCGCCAGTTTGGCCACACTCAAGTAGCACTCTCGCATAATTCGTCGAAATAAAGCCTGGGATAAGCGCCTCGTTCCCAATTGCCGTTGCCATTGTGCCAAGAGTGACACAGCAGGCAAAAAAGCAAGAGAGAGTAAGAGCGTGTGTGTGTGTATGTGTATGTGTGTTCATGTGTGTGCAGTTTATCTCACATGGCGGCAAACTAACGTTGCGCAGAGTAAAAACGTTAGCATAACTCGCATCATTAATCAAGTGTCGAGTGCGTTGCGTTGCGTTGCGTTTGCGTTTAGTGCTCAAGCTGCTGCCACACACACACACACAAGAGAGTGCGAGAGCTATGCTATGATAATTGAATAACACCAGCAATGCCACCATAGTTATGGCTTGCTGCCACATAACAAACCAATAAGCAGCATAATCACATTAGCAACAAGGCCTTGGCAACGCCTGCCAACACACACACACATTATAATATTGCTAAGCAACTCTGACAGGCTGTCAGCCATTGACTAATTAGTAAATGCACTGAATATATAAAATATTTAATAATAATTACACTAAGCACCACTCGCAGTGTAATTAAAGCTAAAGTTGCAATTGATTAGAGTTGAATGTTGAACAATGCTTTTGGCATTTGTTACTGTTTGCTTAGCAATTTAGTTTATGTGGTTAGTTTGGCTAAATTGTAATTAAATGCCATGGCTCGTAATGCTGTCTATTTGATTTAGTGCGCCCCAAGCCCCACACTTAGTTCAATGCCAGTTAGCTTGTCAGTTCTCTCGCACAAATTTTTAATTAAAAATTCAACTCTCGAGTGAACTTACATAATTGCAGCTGCTGCAACTGCAACTGCTACTGCCTCTGATGGATGCAGCTGACAAGCAGCGCAATCAAGTGGCAGCCAGAGCGGCAGCAGCAGCATCAGCATTGTTGCCGCATCGACTGAACAAATCAGTCATTTCACCCCACCCCACTGACAATTGCCAACTGTCGACGCAGCCAATCAGCAATGCTTTTGTTTTATTTTTGTAACTGGCCTGCCCAAAAAGGAAACGCCAGGGGGGGCAGCATGAAAATTTAAATGCGTTAAAATTTCTGCACTTATCGCATGTTGCAACATCAATTCTGCAGCATTTTGTCACGTAGCGTTTTTTCTGTGACTCCCTGACTGCTGCGGCAACAGCCAAGCTTCAGTTTCATTGGCTACTTTGTGCCACACACTGATTTGCATACACATGCATATGCATATGTGTGCCACTGTCTGTGTAAACACAAATATTGCATTTTGATGGCTTTGACTGCAACAGTGTGTGTGCGGCATTGCCTGCGGCAGCTGCCACAGGTGCAATGCGCCCATTATAGATTTTGCCTGCGAGTTGCATAAGCTGCGCCTCAATTAGATTGTGTGTCAAACGAAATCGTACGATAAAAAATGCCAAAGCGTTGAAAATAAATTGTGAATTTTTGTGCATTTCCTGTAGCAACAACAAACCCGACGGCATTGAAAGCGCATTCAACTGTCAGTCGAACAAGAACAACTATCGATCAATAAACAAAACGCATAACAAATATACATGCGATTTATCAAGTTGCAATTGAGCAGCGAGCGTGCCTCAAGTTAAGTCAAAAGTGCTACATTGTGTATGTGTGTGTCTCAGTGTGTGTGTAATGTCGTTAAGGCGACGCGGGCTAATGCTTAACGCATAGTTAAAGCCAGTTCTGGCAGACATTGCAGCATCGTTTGGATTACGTCGAGCAGCAGCACATAATGGATTATTTGCAGCTTTCATTTTTGATGCTTTGCCTGCTGCACATGGCCAAAGCCGAAGGCGAACTTATCTTTCGCATAGATCCTTTGGGTAAGCAACAACTACAACTGCAAATTTTCGTTTGCCAGCTACTTTTCTATATAAACTACTTTCAAATATAAACTCACTTCATTTGCATACTTTAGCTCGAATTTTTTAATGCTCCGCCAGTTTGCTTGGATATGCGCACTTAGCGTAGGTAATTCTATTTGCTGCGTATGCAAGAGAATATATTTCATAGCCCATCAGATGATAAAAAGCAAACCTTGTGTATGCGAAGCTGGAGCTCATAAAATTTATGCTCTCAATTACGTAAAAGTAATGTCTGCCACGAGATTTCGCGTTGCCGCATGCCACTTGTCGCTCAGCAAACAACAACAGAGCAGAAAAGAAAGCAGCAACAGCAGCAGCAGCAGCAGCTTTGTGCCGCAGTGGCACAAATTTTGAACACAGGCTGCCTGTCGATACGACAACGCATGGAAATGCGGAGCGTGCTAAATTTTTTTGGGCAGCCAACAAAAATGTTGACAGGCATTGAAGCGACAAGCGCGTTTTATCCCTATACATAATAAGTACACACAACATGCATATGTGTGTGTGTGTGCTTATGTCTTATTTTCCATTGGGAGTACATGACCACGGGCCAGAGAGACGTCCAGGCTTTCAGCCTTCCGGCCATTCATTCATATATGACAATACACATTCATAAATATTGTTGTTGTTGTTGTTGTTGCTTCTGCTGTTGCTTTGTTTCCGCCGCGTTGCAAAGCTTAAAAAGTGGCTAAGCTGTATGGCTATGTGTGTTTGTGTGTGTGGGTGTGCAAAGTTTTGACAAAGTATTAAAAAAGCTCGTAAAATGTCATAAACTTTTGTTTCCTCAGGATTAGGCGAAGTCCATTTCGCCCGCGCGCGTACACAACAAACAAACGGACAGAGAGAGAAAAAAGAAAACTCAGCAACTCAACGGGAAAACATTATGTTTACATTCTGCATTTTGCTTTTCTTCTGCAAACTGTTTATGAGCGACTTATTTCCGCTGGGACTTGCAAATTAACGTTTCATTTACAAGCATAATCAGCACTCGAGTGTTATTTTTAAAAGTTTATAAAAGAGAGAAATGCCCTGTGGCATTTATCATTTGCCACATAGAGAGACTAACATTGGCCTTTAGTCAATAACATAATAAAGACACCCACACACACACAGAGAGAGAGGAAAATATTAAATTCCATTTAATTAGATTTATTTGGGCCTGCCTACTGAATGAATGAATTGAGCCTGGCTTCCGGCATGTCACTTATGTCGAAAGTTTTATTGATTTGGGACCCACAAGCCCAAACCCAAGTAGTTGGGGTAGTACTGCTGCTATCATTTATTAGGCGAGTTGAAATGACACAATAAAATATGGCAACGAGTCAGTGACAGCGCCAGCGGCCCCCAAAAAGAAAATCATTTTAGTTTTGCATGGGCTACGAGCTGTGGACCCAGCGCACATCAAAGCGGGCAAGTGCGAAAGCCAAATAGCTGCAAATAAATCAAAACAAATCAATTTCTTCTGCGCCATTGAGCGTCGCTTGCTTTAGTCTTAGCAAAGGAACGAGCAACGAGCGTACGACTGTCGTTCAATCGTTCCCTAAGCAGCGACTCAGCTGCTGACAGCTGAAGCTGAAGCGTTAGTCTAAGTCCTGCCAGTCCTGCCTGGCCTCGACTGAGTGCAGGCCAAATGCTAGTGACAACTGAATTGGGGCTAAGGCAAGTGCAATAGCTGCTGACAGGCCAAAAGAATAGCTGAGCGCTGAAAGTCAAACAAATTGACAATATATTAGAGCAAAGAGCAATATGTAAGAGTGAAGCTTAAATATTTAGACTGCCGAAGCTTTCCATATAAAATTTATATGCTCTGATCGGGGGCTGACGAACTCGAGACGTGTCTGTCTGCATTATTTATTACAGAGCCTGTATACAGTCGGCTGTGCCCTACTTTTCTGCTTATAAATAATTTATATTTCTCTGCTGTATCGATAAATTATCATTGCGTTTCATAATAAATGCCGTGTCTGGATTTATGTGCCTGCTTTTGTCAAATGGATCTCGTGCTCAAAGCAAAGGGATTCAGCTTAAAAGGGTTTTGCTTACAGTTCTTGCCTGGGCGAGTTCATGCGCCCTGCCCTGCATTATTCATAAGTATGTAAAACGATGCGGCTGCACATGTGGATAACCAAGATAACAAGTGTACAGTATATATGCATCAGAGGTTGCTTAAACAAATTTCATGCTCGACAACAAACTCTGACTCTGAATCTTTCTCTCGGTCGCTCGTAAAACGTTCTGGCTTTGCTGGCAGGTTTCCGTCTGGTTGTTGCTTTCAATTTGAAATCGAATCAAAAGTTTAAAAGAGAAAAAAGTAAAACTGAGCAAGGCAACATGAGATAACAGCCACGATACCACACACTATACATATATGTAGGTTTGTATGTTTATATAAGTAGGTTGAGTGCTAACCACAAGGTCAAAGGGACTTTTGTGCACTTTTTATTGTTTTTTTTTTGTTTCATGGCATTTAAGCATCCCGCTGAAAATACTTTCACTTTAAAAGGTAAAGTTTCGAGACACCCGCACCACAGCCACTGGGCGAGCGAAAAGAAAAGAAAACATTTGGGAAGATTTTTATGACCAAGCGGAAAACGAACTTTTATTTCTTTCTGGTTCCGCAGCGCAAAGTGATTCGATTGCTCAACTCAAATGGCTACAATAAAAACGAACAAAAAAAAAAACACAAACTTTCGGGGGTCCAACACACACATTGGCCCAAGGACTTCCGCATACATATACACACACACAAAAGTTTATCCCTAGTCCCAGAGCGGCGCTGTAAAGTCATAACAATTAATTTAATGTAACGCCAGCTGTGTGTGGAGTACTTGAGATACAAACTGAGCTTTGCTTATGGTTAAAAAATTAAGTATACGCACTGTTATTGATATGGAACGCTTAGTGTCCAGATAATGCGGCGGCGGCGGCAGCCTACGCCGGATGCTTGCAGTAGCCAAAACTACAGTCTTTTGAAAATTTATTGTCATTGGGCGGCAACCGGCCATTTGGCCCGTTGGCTATAAGCCAAGCAGCCAAGCCATTGCCCTGCTGATTATACATATAGCGTATATATAGTTATATATGTAGAAATAATTACGAGCTGCTGCTGCTGCTGCTGCTCTATATGGCCAGAAGCGAGAGCACACAGAGAGCATTTAAATATAATTTATGGCTGCGTATATAAATCAGTGGCTAGCACCGCGTTTGGCTGCAATTTAGTTGCCACCCACAATCTCAGTCTCAACCGTTTGTTACGGTCACGCCCCCGCCATGGGCAGTCATCAAAAACAAAAACCAATTCGCACGCGCTGCTTCCAAACTCATTAGAGATAAAACGGCAAGCGAAACGCTGAATGGAAACGGTTAAATTATATTTTATGCGCCCAACCTACCAACCACCCCACCCCACTCCACCCACTTTTTACAAGCTGCTGCTGCTACATTCCAAATTGGTCAGCATTTGTAGTTTTTAGCTTTCGTTATGCAATTTGCTTTAAGGCTCTAGCAGCACATTATAAATTTGTAAATTAAAATTTCAATCAAAGCGTGCTTAACAAAAAAAAAAAAAAAGAAGAAAAAGAACAACAAAAGCAAAAACTTTGTTACATTTTAACAATGTTATGTATAAAAGGAAAATATATTTTGCATGAATTGTTTTACCTTATTTTTGTTGTTGAATTTAACAGCCAAGCAGCGAACCCTTGACGGTAATTGAAACACTGACGCGTCGAAAATGTATCCTTCGCGCCAGGACTAAATTACGGGCAGGCAGCGCATTGCTTAAGTTTCAGGCCAGGCCAGGCCACGCCACGCCTAGACCTTAACTTTGCGTCCGGTTGAAGTAGCGTGCCCCAAACAGCTTTTTGTGCAACGTAGCATGGCTGCCACAACTTCCACGCCCTTGATTGTGGCAAAGGGTTTTCTGTTTTGCTTTCCAACTTGCTTCAATTGTCCTGCTGCTGCTGCTGCTGCTGCGGCTTTTGTTTGCTCAGGTGACGCTCCGACTCTGAAGTTGCTGCTTGCTCATTAGATGCGCTGCAGCTTGTGGGAGCGAGCGCCCTGGGGAGGGGTGGCTGAAAGACGCGCTGCTGTCGCTTTTAATTTAGTCCTTTGTTTGCGTATTGTTGCCAAAGTTGTTTTACGCGCTGCGTTTAAATGGCGCTTAATGAAATTTGTAAAAAAGTTAAAGCGCAGTTTCATATTTAACTTAATTTAATTTAAGGCACAATTCATTTAATTAATTACATTATATTATATGCTTGCAGCACTTTTATCGGCCACACTGCGCACATATCAAAAGGCAGCCTGCGATACGGACCAGGTGATAATCGCTTGCCCCCGCGGCACAAGCATTTCAATTGAATTCGCGCAGTACAACAAATTCATAGCAAAAGGTAAGTGCGCAACACTTTGCTGCTTTAGCAATGCTCAACACGTCTCACTCTCCTTTCAGACGGGTATAGCATTGAGGACTTGTGTCCTGCATCGGGCGTGCTGCGCTCGGATATTCGCGGCAAGGCAAAGCATTTGCTGCGTGGCTCCATCTTTGGCTCCAGCACACAGCAAGTGCCCGCCAATCGCTATGTAAACGGTGGCTACGCGCTGCCTCCTCCGCCACAAGTAGAACCGACTAGCAATAGCTCCAGCGCTGCAACAGGCACTGAGCAAGCAGCTGATGGCGATAATTCACCCGAAAATTGCATGTGGCCTAATGCGCTGCAGGTAAGAGGCGAAACTTAAATGAAAATTCCTTTTTCTTTTAGTTGTGCTTTCAATTCATTTAACAAGACATTTAACCTTTGCACTCCCACTTGCAACTCCCACTCGCATTCAAATTGAATTTAATACAACAAAGAATGCTTCAGTTTCAGCTTCAGCTTCAAATGTGATGAAGGCTACGCAAGTTGCCTTTTTTTATTTTTGGCTCAAAGTCAATGTAAACTGTGTTGTGTGCTGCTGTCGTCAGTTGTGCCCTGCTGTGTGGGCAAAGATTCCTTCGTGTCCCATGGGGTATCATTAGGCCAACGCTGACACAGACTGAGTGCGAGAGAGCGAGCGCTCGAACAATGCCCAATACCGTCAACATGGCGCTTAAAATGGCTACCGCAGCACATAATTTTTCGCATCATTTTTTCTTGACTCTGTGCTTTGCTTTTTGTTTCGTGCGCATTGTTTGGGAATCTGTTTTTGTTGTCGTCGAACTGCCGCTGCCGTCGTTGTTATTAAATTTTCTGACGACTTGTCTATGCGAATGAGTGGGGGCGGGTCGAGCGGCCGTTGCTGTCAACACACAAGATAGTGAAAAATAACTTGAAAATAAACAGTTTACACTTGCGTCAGTCGAGCCAGTCACACGACACATCAGACAGACAGACAGTCAGCTAGCCGTCGCCATTTAGTGTCTGCCACGTGGGCAAGCGTTCAACACTGTATACTGTAACGGTAAACAAGGCGTCGCTTCCATTTCTTTTTTTTTTTTTTGCTCTAACGTAATTCCCCTGGCAGCTAAGCCAAAGCTTCGTTAGCAAACGTTGCAAACGCGTTTGCTTGATTGAATGCCTGTCAAGCATATGACAGAGCAGCTGACGGAAGCGACAGACAGCGCGACGGACAGACAGACAGACAGACAGCAGCTTCAACAAATGGCTTAACAATGTTTACATATGTAGCCTGAGCTTAGTCACTGCAGCGTTAACTGATTTATTTTTTAGTGCCCCCGCAGCCCCAAACAACTTCAACTAGACAATTACTTAGAAATCAAAATAAATATAAGCTGCACTTAAATTACATATTTGTTATTTTTGTTTGCTCTGCTTACTTTTTATTTTCTCATCTGGCAATGCAATTTCCGGGCAAGCGCTGAACTTTTGCACTTTTCAGTTTGTTCAACACACACACACACACACACACACACCAGAGTAAACTTGCAACTAATGCTCGACATTTTTCATTTCACTTTGATTTCGTCTTGTTCTTTTACTTACAGTACACCTTGCTGCAGACTGTGGTGGAGGCCTGCCAGAAGAAGAAGCACTGCAAGTTCCATGGCTCTCCGCAGTTCCATGGCCTGGGCGCGAGCGGTGTGGGCGACGCATCCGGCACCAGCAGCTATCACAGCAGCACCGCCAGCTCCACAGCAATCAGCAGCGATCCCTGCCCCAAGCGTCGCAAAATCGTCGAGGTTGCCTACAAATGTCGTCCATGTAAGTCCAGTCCAGCACCAAAAGTTTTGTTTAATTTGCACGAATTTATTGGCCGTGGCTGTAGTCAGCCAGCCAGCCAGCCAGCCAGCCAGCCAGCCAGCCAGCTGCACGTAAAATGGCCAACAAATTTTACGCCGGATACGGTACAAGTATGCACAACGGGCGGAGCGCAGCGCTCCCAGCGCTCAACAAACTCGAATGCCGGAATCGACACATAAACGTCCAACGGCGAATGAGTTAAATAAAAGTTAGCTTCAGCTCTATAGCTCTATGCTAGGTCCGGGACTCGATTGCCAAAGCCGGACTCTATACACAACGGCGCGGCTTGTTTTGCTACTGCACAAATACAGTTGCCGGTGCAGGACCTAGACACACACACACACACACAGAGACAGACACATGTATAGCAAGTTAGGCGAGCTGTCGTGCGTTCCAAAAATTCACTCAGGTGGAACAGCGTTGCCCCAAGAGGCCATGCCCCAAGCTCGCTGGCGCTAAACAGCAAGCGAGTGAATGCGGGGAGCTGAAGCGTGTGGGGCTGGGGGCCTGCAGCAACGAACTGTGAAGCAAAATCCTGCCAAAGGCAAGTTCGTTGTTGTGCGCCCCTCTCTCGCCCATTGAGTTGCATTTGAACGTGCTTTGTGTACTTGTAACTTGGCAATTCGTTCTTTTTTGTCGATACAAAATTAACTTTCCGCGCAAGCACATGCCACTTGGCCTGAAGCTTGGCAGCCTCTGCTCGCTTCGAATTTGCAAAAAGAGAAGCGAACATTATCGAAACTAGAGCTCAATCAGCAGCTACTCGTGACTTTCAATTACAAAGTTCTGAATCATTGATTGCTCGTACGTTTAGCCAGCATGACATTATCGTTGTCGTTGTCGTTGCTGCTGCCTTCGAGGCAGGGCTTGCCTTTGTTGCCAGCGTATTACGTATACGCGCCATCATTAATTTCATTTGAAGTCGCTGCGCCTCAAGAGGGAGAACAAAGCGCAACGCGAAGCTAAAGAAATGAAACGCAACGTTACGAAATGAAAAGTTTTTCATTTAGCCTCGCGGAACTTTTGTCCCTTTTTGCCTGTGGCACAATGTTAAGCAAGTTAACTAAATTCTGGCATTGTTCTGAGTTTCCTCTCTCTCTCTCTGTTCTCATTTATAAACAGATGAGTTCCGCAGCAAGGTTGCCTGCCATAATGATGTAGCGCAGCTGGAGTGTAATCCATATTCGCGCATCGCCGTTTACAGCGCCAGCTTTGGACGCACCGAGTACGAGAGCATTCAATGTCCCCAGCCGCAGGGTGTGCGCGAGGAGAGTAAGTAGTCCAAGGGTCAAATTGTAGATTGCATCAATCAAGCATACCAACTTGCATCACCTTTGTGTGTGCTCTGCTATCTTTCCATACAGCTTGCCTAGCCTCGTTTGCCACGGAGACTGTCATGCAAATTTGCCATGGACGAAGGCGTTGCAACCTGGCTGCCGATGCGAATACCTTTGGCACGCCGTGTCAGCCAAACTCGCGAATGTATTTGAAGGTTGTTTACACTTGCGGTAAGTGCCACAAAGGGGCAGGGACTGCTCGAGCTCTGCCACTCACAATGATTTAGGGCACGCGTTTGATGGCATCGCCTCGCAACGCGCGCGCGTCAGCATGGAAGATTGATGCCTGTTGCCGTCGCGCAGCGTGGCGTGGCTTTGGCTCTTGGCTCTGACCCTCTTTTCTGGCTTGGCCGCATGATTTATGTGCTACGCTTTTGTCTGTTTCTTTCGCGCTCGCGCTCTTGCAGTGCCCAAGCAGGTGCTAAAGGAGGGCAACGATTTGGAGTTGGAGGCGGACGAAACGGAGGACTTTGAGAGCGACATCAATGACCTGGACGTTGACGAGCTAATCTACAAAGAGTCTGAGGCGATACCAAAGCTCTATAGCAATCTAACTAAAACGCACGGCAACGCAACCAAAAATGCTGGAGCTGCCACAGGCGCCAGAGGTGGTGGTGCTGCTGCTAATTCCTCGCCAGCGGGCATGCAGAGTGTGACAAACAACTCGCTGGACAACGAGTCCGATGGCAGCGGTGTCAATCCCGTGATGACGCACAGCGCCGACTTAAGCCTCGAAGGTAAGCCCAACCCCAAAGCCTAATTGTCTATTCTCGGAAATTTCTCGCTTGCTTCTCTCGCTTCTAATTAATGCATTATTAATGACAACACGAATGGTTCATACACAGTGGACCAGGAGCGACTCTACTGGTATCTCTTAATCATCGGCATGGTGGGTGTGCTAATCTCCATTGTGATTGTGGCCACGCGGCTGGTGCTGCAGCGACAGCGCTTGGCCAGCGATACGCACTCGAATTCCTCGACCAAGGGCGGCGCTGGCGGTTCGGCGGGCATGGCCGATGAGACGACCATACCCAGCGGCTTCAACGACACCATTTCGGAAATAGACGCTGACATTGATCTAACCACGGCCATACCACTGCCCAGCGTGTCCAAGAATGAGGTGGGTATAGCTGCGCCACTCTTGCCACTAGACGTTGCCAACTATTCCATGCCACTGCAGAATTATATAACCTATGCACCGGCGGGCAGCTTGTACGCCAGCCTAGCGCCCAGTCAGCTGGGCAGTGTGGGTGGCGCGGGTGCAACGGCGGGCTTAATTCCAAATCCTTTGCTGGTTAATGCTCGTCAGTCGCCTGACCTAATAGGCATCTCCAACAATACGTATATTGCCACAAGCGGCAGCAGCGGCAGCGCCGTTTCAACTGCATCCATGACTGGCATACTGGCACCAGCTATTGTCATCGGCGCTAATGGATCGGGTGGAGCTTTGCCCAGCGGCAGCAGTGGCATTAGTAAGTACATTTTGACTTTTGACTCATTTTTATATCCAGTAGCAAACGAAATGCACAACCGGTCTTTTAGTTTAGTCATCAGGCTGACGAGCTGAGTCTATATAGCAATGTCTGTCTGTCTGTATGTCTATCTATCGATTTGTATGAACATTAAGCTGTTAGCAACTGTAATTCAAAGTAATTCGGTATCTGCAAGCTTGCAAACTCAGCTCAAAAAATATCAATTAACAATATTTATATATAAAATGTAATTGCATAATTTGCAACAAGTTTAATTGCAGTAACTAAAACTCCCAACATAATCTTTGAACTTAATATTGTAGAGTTCTAATTTCAATTACAGTTTTGTTTTTCATTTCATTTTATTTATGCATTAATTATATTTATATTTCTGTTATTAACTGTGCTTATATCTATTTCATGTAACTGGTCTTGTTACTGTCGGCTGCAGCCGACTTTCCGCCATTTTGAGTTTACATTTTTAGGGCAACTGCTCTTATTCTTTTTCGGGGTCATCAATGGCAACTCTTGTTTTGCAGACACCATGGTGCCCATAAGCTCGCTCACCCAGTACACCACAGCGCCCACAATTCGGGGTGGTTATATCATAAGTCCCGAGAGCATAAGCGTACTGCAGCGACCCACAAATACGCCCACGCCGCCTGCCTCTGTGGCGAGCGGCTCACCTGCACACCCACCAAGCGCCACCTCACCGCTGGCCATGGCCCCATTGAGTCATCTGGGCACGCCCGGCACATCATCCACTTTGCGCCGCAGCAAGCCCAATCCGGCGGCTATGCTGCATCAGCAGCTATCCTATGATGGCACCGCACCGCGCACACTCTCCACCGGCTTATCCGTGGGCTCGCAGTTCTACTATGGATGACCGGGCAGCGTGGACTGCGAGCCACATGTGTATACCACAGCGATTAGTGTGAGCACGCCCAGCGCCCAGCTGCCCGCAACGGAGACGCCGACAGCGACGGCGGCAGCAGCTGATCACCTGCTGACAGGGAGCAGGCCCTAGCCAGAGACTGAAATGGGTTTGAGCTTGAGCGCGGCTAATAACATAGACAATACGAATCTAGCGGGGCAGAGTGCAGCCCCAAATCCCTCCTGCTAAAAGCGGAAATGGCAGCACACAGAGCAGCAGCGAGTGTGTGTGTGTGTGCTGACAACAAAAGCTGTTTATGCTAAAAAGGAAAATAGAACATTACATACATATAAAAAATGGAAACGAGCTTCCGGTAACTGTAAATTGCTAATGCACACACATACACTCAACTCTTATTCTCACATAGAATGGATTACTACTAAAACGGCATTAGGTTAGCGCAAAATGTAGTCGAAATTGTGAATAGTTAAGTGTCTGCAGTCAAAGGCAAGCTACAACTAATTTGTTGCGCATACACAATGTCTGACAAAATTTATGTGCAGTAAGCAACAAAACACTTGAGCCAGCGACTGAAAACAAATTGCGTGGCGCCCCATTTAATGTTATCAATAATGCAAACATCAACATAAACACATCAGGCATGAACAACCAGCAGCAGCAGCACAATAAGTAACATTAGCAGCGCGGCAAGCGTCTAAAGCGCCGTATCATTGTGCGCTAAGGGGCTCACAACTCATACGCGTAGCCAAAAATTTGTACACATAAATCTCAGCGCACACACAAGCACAAGCAACACGAAGCTTCATTATTGCGCCTACCTGAATGAGAGAGAGTCTGTGTGTGTGCGTGGGAGTGTAAGCATAAGCGTGGGAGTGTGTGTGTATTACGCCTAGTAAACGCTAAAAGCAACAGCAGTTACAAGCACACACACACACATAATTCAAACAGTGCGCTTTTGCTGTGGCTGACTAGCCGTATGCGCAATTTCGTGGAATGCGCATTATTCAGTAAATGCGCCTAGCATAATTAATATCCGGCATTAAATTACAGCAAATGAATTGGCATTGCGGCAAAGTAAAAGCTGCTGCTGCTGCTGCCCGAACTGCAGACAATTAGCTAAAAGTGTAGCTCATAGTCTCTCATAGTGTAAATACATACTTAGTGCTAGAGTTGAGCCAAAATATATATATTTTAGATATATTTTGGTTTGCGTTTTAACTTGTTGCTAGTCTCTAATTTTTAACACACACACACGAATTCAAACTCTGTTGTTATTGTTTTCTGAATAAAATGTCAAGTGCCTTCCTAATTAGCATTTAAGCGTGTACTTTAAATCAAATATACATAACATATGCTTTGAAGTGTACATAAGAGCAGCCTATAGCCAAATTAATCTTACAATAATAAAATTAATCTAGCGCTCTCAATTAGCCAAAGTGTAAATACGATAGCCACACAAAAAGTTACTCACTCAAGTTAATGCTCTAGTCGCAGTTACAATCGGTCAAAGGCGCTGCAGCTAACCCAATCAGTGTATATCAATTATAGTAAAATTGGCATATGTACATATTTAAATATATATATAAAAATCAAAATTGTATGACGCGCCACTGCTACTATTTTGCGCAATCCATTAATACCTTACTATAAAATTAAATACATTTATTAAACGTGCATACTGACGTATAAAACTTAAAAATAATAAAATCCGTGACGCATTACGTAGGTTTAGCTAACGCATTAAATGGCATTAAATGTATAAAAAACGTGAACAAAAAACTACCACAAAAAGAAGAGAATACAACAACTAAATGGCAAAAATGTTAATGTAAACATTTGTTTAGCAATAAGTTTCAACTTTCAAACTGAACTGTGAATATAGTTTTGTTGTATCATTTTTTTTCACTTATGCATGGCACCTTTTATACTTTTAATTTTAAAAGGAAATAAATTAAATAGTTAATAAATAAAACTACTAACTGAAAATTGCAAATGGCAGCTTAATCTCATTTATGGCTGGGGCTTTTGTTTATTGCGCTGTTTTAGTTAATTGTACTAAGTACAAAGCAACTTTTGCAGATAAGTTCAGCTTTCATGCGGATCTAGGTTAACGAAGCGTAAATGGAATCAAGTATCAAGTATACGCCTGTATTTGAACGAGCATGAGAGCGAGAGACAAGAAGACGACTGCGATTATAAGCAGACTAAAGTTGCCACAAACTAAGAACTGGATACATTAGCTCAACTCTTGTTGTGGGGGGCAGGCTGGCAACGCGCTGTTTGATTAAATTTGTTGGAAGCGCAAATTTATGGTAACGCCATGGAGCTTTGCCTGCTAATTGGTTTATAAATTAGAATTTCAACGGAACATTAAGCCAGCCATCTCAACCAAATAAACCAACAACAACTACAGCAACATAATCAATATTTATTGTGCGCCAACAATAACAACAACAATAGCAAAACAGCATAGTCAAAGAAATGGCATAGATAATGCTTGACTTTTAGTAATGCCAAATTCAGCTGCAAAATGTACTCAGCAAAGTATGCAACAGAAATTGATTTGTATTTTACATTTTACATTATGCGCAATTATTTAATTATTTAAATTGCAGCTGTGATTTTATGCATACTTGCTGTACGCTTTATGAAATAAACAATGCATAAAGCAAGCAAATATAATTAGCATAACTATGATAACTGACTGCAACACGTATGCAAGCAGACTCTGTAGAGCAGGGCAAAGCAGTCTTATGATGCGTTGATTTAAATATATAATGAGCACAGAGTGTTGAGTAAACGGCCAATATTTATGCAATCAACGCATTTTTATTCATTGCTGTCTGTTCACTTAAATTTGGCCAAGTGTATAATAGAACTGTCATGCCAATTGCATATTTAATCAGTGGCTACATAATTTCGCTCGTGTGTGTGTGTATGTGTTAATGCTCAGCAGGTAGACAGACATACATGCAAAGTAATTTTAATTAGTAGACAATAATGTACATTAACACGTGGCAATGTCTATGGCCCTTCAGTGCTGGCAAGTGTGGCCAGTTCGCGTGCTTTAAGCATAGCTTATGGTCGTACTTGCAGCAATCTAATTAGAAAAAAAGTTACAAGCATTATTAATTAATTTACAAAGAAGCTACAGCTACAGCCACCCACTCGCTGGCACCCACACAAACACACTATTAGCACAGTTAGTTGGCAAACTACTCGTGCTTCACATTATTTTCCCTTTGCGTAAACTTTATATAAGGCACCTGCCGCTTACGCCTGCCTCATGGCCTCAAGCATGAAGCCGCTCATGCCGCTGGGGGCTGTAATTACTTTTGGTTGCATGTGCGCTGATTGTACCCAGCGGAGGGCACTGAGAATTCTGTGATTCTGATTGCGTGATCTCATGTTCGTGCGTGAGTGACGAAACTGTTGCATGTCTCGTGGGAGTGGCAGCCAGCGTAGCTTAAGTCAAGTGCTGCTTATCAGCAGATGATGTCACCTGCACATCATGCCGAGCACGCTAATTGCATTCATTTAAATAATTTTTGGCTTTAACACTGACCCAGCTGCAATTCTCTATATTATACTACTATATGCCTGTCAATGTCAGCTGCTGTCAGCTGTTTACTATGCGTTGTCATCAGTGTCATGGAGCTGACGAGCATTGCTAACAGCGCTTGGCACACATCAGGCACAAAATACCTTGAAAGAATTTCATTATGTCAACGTCAATGCTGTTTGATGTTGTTGCTGTTGCTGTTGCCATTGTCTATCAGTCTGTGCACTTTAATATCTTCTTAAATGAAAATCAATAATTCATATAATACTTTCACACACATGTGTGTGTGTTAGTGAATAAAGTTTGTGCATCCCTTCTCTAACAAAATTTATGATAATTTCCGTTCTTTTGTCAAACTTTCGGCTAAGGCTCGCAAATACAACAAGAAGGAAGCCCGAGTAGAGATTTTCTATTTATTTTCTTTTCAGCAAGGCCAAAGCTACTACTACTACTACTATGTCATACTCTGTTTAAGCGATTAAGCCAGTCTTTCTCTTTTGGAGTGGCAAACAATAATTATGCTGCAGCAGCTTGAGCTTGAGCTTGGGCTCTGGGTTTACTTCAACTTTCAAAAATAAGCCGAGTTGCAAAACAAAAACTGTAGTACAGCAGTTAAAGTCTAAGGTCCTACAATTAGTGCAGTGCTTAAGAGCTTTTACATTAATTAAGAGTCCTGGGGTTATTCCTACGAGAAGCTAGTGTGCCAATTTAAAAAGAATATGCAAATAGAGTAGCCAACAAAAACTGAGCCCGACAGCCTGTAAGCTTGCACTATATACTCATCATTTGGCTGCTGCTGCTGCTGCTGTTGTTTTTTTTTTGCTAGAAATATGTATATAAAGTAAAAAAAACTGTAGAAGAATAATGGCAGAAGCTCAGCTGCAGAAGTTCGTTAGCTTGGGTTTTCGCGTATACTACGCAGTGTGGCGAGCGTTGTTGCTGTCCTTTTGGTCCAGGCCTGAATAAAATATGAGTTGGCAGCCAAAACTTCTGGACGCTCTTTTGCCTGTCTGTGCTAACGCGTCGCAAAGCCAAAGCTCTAAATTTTTGCTGTTTACGTTTCGTGTTTGCATTTCATTCGGCTCGCTGCCTTGCCACAAATTGAATGCTGCTCAAATAATTTATACAATTTTTTTCAGCTCACACTTTTTATACACTTTTGACATATTTATAAAAACAATGCGAAAAGTCGACCGCTATTATGAGACTCTGTACAGAAGTTGTATAAGAGCAAATTAACATTTAATATAAAGAAACAAGCACACATTAAAGTTGAGCTCAAAGCTGTTTATATTTAATTTTAATATCTCCATAGTTATTTATCTGATTACGCTGAAATGCGACATGCTAAAGCTTGTGTGTGCTGAACCAAAATTGATCAATATTGTGCACGTATTTTATAAATATGTCAATGTGTATAAAGAATTATTCAGCTTGGCTGCAGCATTGATATTTTGAATTTCTACTTATTTATTACCTTAAATATTTAAAATTTTCCTTAGCAACTGATGTGTGCACATCGCTTCTGAGAATGTGTGAGTCCAATTTCCTCACTTGCTGTTGCTCAATTTGTAAACCATACTTGAGTTTACAACTGCAGGCAATTGTAGCAGATGCAGCAATTAGTATTACATTTCAAATATTAACCTTAGTAAGGTCAAAAGCTCGTTGCGTCTAAACTGAGCATTAAGCTAAAATACTTGTACTTATATCAAGCATACGCAACATCATTGCTCTCATTATTTCTATGGCAATTTATTAAATATTTTTTCATTAAATCTAACTACAATGCGCGCTTGCCTTGGCTGGCTAAAGATTATTGAGTGGCAGCAGTTGCTTTCAATTTCAGTTGGCGCAAACTTTGGCTTTGGCTCGAGTTATTAGTAACAAGTGTGCGGCTGTGGAGTTGCAAGCAGTTGCTGTCAGCAGCGTGCGGAAGACATGTGCACTGATTAGCAGCGACAGCCGAGCTTAACCTTAGATAATTACTTAAAACGACACAATAAGTTTCAGTCCAGCTCGCTTGACCGTCTGTCTTTAGTATAATTAATAACAGAGGCGTGACCCAGCACTTGACTAGTTGCTGGGCTGTATCAATAGATGTCCATGCATGTGCGTGTGTGTGTGCGCATTGGTTGATTGCATTATTTATGAACTGGCTGCCAAATGGCAACTGTGTTGACAACTTGTCGTTTGCGCTGCCACAGCATCGAAGCAACATACTCGGGCGAGCTCTCTCTCTCTCTCAGCAATTCACTTCACATTAGCCAGAAGCATCAAGCAGTTTGAGTTAATCATCGGTTGACCGCAGATTTAACGTTCGGGGCTTTGGGGGCCCTGATGGTAATCAGTCAATGTCATCAATCAACTTTCGCCAAAGCAAAGCAACTCCACTGGCAGACTAACCAGACTGAACATGTCCATTGATTTCGCGACGCAGTCACGTTGCGCGCGACGACGAAGCAACAGCCAAGTTATGGCTAACGACAATCAACTTGCTGCATTTTGAGTGGGCGTAGGGTCGTGGGTGCGTGGGGTGGGCCTAATGTGCTCAAGGCTGTAGTTACAATCATATGTGGGTGTGTGTACGCAGACATAAAAACGCTACAAGGCAATAAACAGAAAATTGCGTATACGACATGTTGCTGCAGCATCAAGAACAACAGCGCGTTGGACGCTTTAAGACGCTACACTTCACTGGGCAACTGTAAAAATCTTCACTGAAATTCCACAATAAAAAAAAATGCTCATTTGGCATGGCGGGGCTTTGACTTTGACTTGAACGTCGACCCAGAGGCGGCAGCAGAGGTCGTCATATCATTTTGTTTTTATTCGTTCGCTGTTCTTTTTTTTTGTTTACATTTTATTGGATTCTCTTACGTTGCTTTATATAGTATATATAAATTTTTTTCAAGTTTTATGTTTGGCAATGCTGAATAAAAACATTAAGCAAGTCGAATGGGCAGCAGGTTCGCAAGGTCAATGCGGTCAAAATTATGCTCAAGCGTCAGCTGGCCAAGTTAACTAATTCTCATGACAGCCAGCTGGTCAGCTGGCCAGCTCTATTGATGCGTTGCACATATTCGTTGTTGTAACTATGAGAAGATATCCTTTGGGATAGTCGGGGCAATGCAACGACAATTACCACAACAGGGCACTGAGAATCTTTGTCAGAGCCCAAGCAATTAAGATTGCCAAGCAGTTTCTCTGCACACTTGTGTGTGTGTGTGTCTGTTTCTGTGTGTGTGTGTGTGGATATATCTATGTAATTTGCATGCCAAAATTTGCACTGAAACTTGCTGATGCAGCAAATGAAACTTTGATTTGTAGCTCAGCTGTCCCGTTATACGAGTATGCACATTGAGGTTATGTTTCGTTGAGTATGAGCTAAGGAATTTGTGTGTCTGTGTGAGAATTTAAGTGCATTTCAGTCACGTAGATATAGTCGAGTGGTTTGGCATACCCTTACCTAAAGCTGCAGCCATTTGGCAGGCAACTTATCAAATGAGAAAAACTAAAAATAAAGTAAGAGCATTAGTTGCATACACATTGTGCTCTTGTTTTTAATTTTGGTTATTTTTGCAGACAACTGCAGTGCTGGTAGGTCATTAAATTCTAAACATGCAGCAGACGCATACGAAGCATGAAAATAAATTTAATGAATTACGTATGCATGCTCTCTAATATTTCTTTGTCGCTTGCATTTAAATTGAAGCGCATAAGCTTCGGCAAAAGCTCCCAGCACACTCGTCTCAACATGAATTTATAACATTAATTGCAGTAAATGCTAAACAGTCTCAGACAGAACTAATTGTCAGGCTTGAGAGCTAATTAAATTTTTATGTTCGTTCTTGGGTGCACCACAGCATGTCCTTGAAGCAACAAACAGACACTCATTCGCAGTTGTCATCATCATCATCATCATCATAATGTGTGCGTGTGATTTGCGAAAAAAAAAAGTTTTATTGTGTGGCTCAGCTCTCAAGTTTGGTAGCTGCATTCTCGCAGCATTGAAAGCTTAATAAAGTGACAAATTTGTGGGAAATGTACAAGAATATGAAATTAAATTAACATGGAAACAGTTGCTCAACTTTTTATAAAGACGCGCGCAGACTAACGCATGGGTCATGGCCCATTATAGCCAAGGGACATCAGCAAAAAAAAAAACAAAAACCAAAAAGAAGTGGCAAGAACTTTTGCAACAATTTTTCGGTAAGGGCCAATTTGATGGATGGCATCTTAGGCGATTGGTGTGAAGATTGAGAGGTTGTGGCAATTTGCCAACAATTTAATTATTTAAAAAAAGAGCAGACTTTAAATGGGATTGTTGCTTTAAGAGTGTAGAACACACACACAACTCGCATTAAGCTGCAAGCAAGATTATGACTGAGCTCAGCATAGTTGAAGCCTGAAGTGCATTGAGTTACTCGCACATATAATAAAAAGCCAAAGATATGCCACACAGTCGCTTAGCATAACAATAGCTGACCGCAGAGGGAAATTCACAGCAGCTACACACACACTAGTAGCTTAAATAAATTCCAATATATGTACATGCATATAATATACAAAACAGTGTGGCCTGCCTAAGCGCAATACATATACGCAAAAATTTATTGATTTTTGTGCCATGCTTTATTAAACTAAATGCATTTCTCATTTGTGATTTGTGTACTTCAACCTAATTTATTAAACAATGTGGTGCCAAAGTTTGAATGTCTTTGCGTTTTGGCATTTGCATATTTTGTCTGTTACATTCTCGTTTATTACCCTCGCATTCATTTAACACATGCCTAGACTATAGCCCGAGCACTCTTTTTCATGAATAATTTAAATTGACACTGCAATTCGTGCGTCTGCAGCAGCAGCAACAGCAGCAGCATTGTGCGTTATTTTAATGAAATTGATTTTTTGCTTTGCTTTCGATGCGCTGCATATGCGTTATATATCTTTTAATAACATATATACAGCATATATATATGTATATGTGTCTGTGTGTGTTTTTTTAATAGAAGTGCATGCAGCTGGCCACATCCGTAACGAAAATTCGCTTGGAATATAAACATTTCGTTGCGGAAATCATTTTTGTTTTTATTTGCATTGAGCGAGCGCTGAGCAAAAATGTCAATGCCAATAAAAATATATATAAAAATGTAATAAAAGGCCATGACAAGATGTTACTACCGCCAGCAGCAAATTTAAGCAAAGGTGCGTGCTGACTTGGCCACGCCTCGGAACAAATCAAATCAATAACCATGCCACGCAAAGCGTCCTCAAGTGTTTTTATTATGCGCGTGGCAGAGCATTAAAAGCAACGTGCCGTATACGCAATAATTCAATTTGAGTACAAAGCATAATTAATTTTTGGACAAGGCACAACAATATGTAGCACAGCCATACTGCACTTAAATTTCAAACATGTCAACAGCACCACGTTCGGTTAAAGCAGCCAAGACATGCTAAGCTTTAAATTAAAAACGCTGAGCTGAGAGAGTGCGAGAGTGCGAGAGTTTGAGTGTAAATATTCTTATCAATAGCGTCTGACAGACGCCTTAGTTTATAAGCCAGCATAAAATGCAAACTTAAATAAATTAAAAATATTATGCGCTTGCAGCTGAGCAATGCTCAAACCCTTTGCGAAAAATAGTAATTTACATGCGCTGGAGTTTTCACTTCGATGAGCACAAAACACAAACAAACGACGCCAAAAGAAACGCAGGGCCAAAGTTGCACCGTTGCAACCACTAAAAAAAGGAAAATATATATATGCGTTTGCATACGCTTGCATGTATGAAAAAATACGTAAAATATTTGTTACTGTTACTGCTACACTCCTGGCTGAAGGTCCTTTTGGTCCTGCGACCGCCGTCGCGTGCACATGCCAGGCAAGAATTCCAAGGTGTCACTGTTGGCACTTGAACGCGCTGCATTTATGCTGACTACGGGCTACAAACTACATAACATATATCTCTGACAAGGAAATTAGCAGCGTGCACGCAGCCAAGCGACAGTCACACAAATATGTATGCGCACGCAGCGAGCAGCGGATTTTGATTAGCAGGAATTTAAAGTAATTTATTTAAGTTTGCTGCGCGCATTTAAATTTAAATAAAGCGCTGCTTTTTGATTGAGTTGTTGCTTTTGTTGTGCTTCAAAATTAGCAAACCCAGCTGCAGACGCTCGATCAGACTCAGTCGCTTAACTGGCATTCGCGCTGACTCTGGCGTTGGCATTGGCGTTGGCGTTGGCGTTGGCAGATGACGTTGTTGACAAGCGCAGACACCAGCTGCTGATGCTGTCAATGCCTGAAACTAGTGTCACTCTATCCACAACAGCAGCTTTGCTGTGGCTGCGGCTGCGGCTCTGCCGCACTGACAACTCCAACAGCAGCAAGCAAGCAGCAACCGCACCGTATCCCAACGCCCCGCCCCGCCATCCAAACGCCCACAGCACATTAGATGCATGCAAGCTCGGGCTGGCTGGCTGGCTTCATAAAAGCGCATCCACACAATGTCGTTAGCTTGCAAATAATGTTTTCGGAGTGCAGTCTGTTGCCTTTGACACTGCAGCTGTCAATCACACACACACACAGACAGAGACACACACACACACTGCATCACTTTAGCGTTGGCGTACAGATTCATGCGCATCGCTTATTAATGATGACGTTGTCGAAGGATTTATGATAGACAAGAGCAGTTTCTTTATTGCACTTGATGTAGCCTTCACATGTGCATTGTTCAATATATGGACAAACACGTAAAGTAGCCTTGATGATCAAACGGCTAATATTGAATTATAATTCAATAAGTTTTCAAGAAAAAATTCGTTGAAATGCAACACCAATTATAACTCATTTTGTGTCTGTTGCATAAACAACATATAAAGTTGAAAAATATAAAACTTAGTCTATTTAGTATTTAATTAAAATAAAATTAAAATCAACTGGTCAAATTGCATTCAATAATGAGATCAAAACGTCAATTCTAATTACGCTGAATTTTAGTTTTTTGTGCAGTCAGCTTATAATTATAAATATTTTACAAAATTTCATTATTTTTGGTGGCGAGTGTAGTATTATTTTAATTTACATTTCGCAGTATTTAGTAGCGACAAAGTCACGCAATAAATTTAATATTGCTGCTCTGATAGTGAACTTCTTAATTTAAGTAGCTTAACAGTCTGTGCTGATTTCTTTAACAGACAAAATTTGCAATATATAAGCCAGGACTGTTTAATGTGAGTATTAATGCCAGCCGTTTCTTTAAAAGGCCTTTAATCCCTTCTTAATTAAAATGAAGCACACTTATGCTGCTACGAAGGCTTAAGAATAAGCTACAATATGCTTGTATTTTCTATAAAAATCATAAAGCTGTCACGTATTTGGCTTTAACTTTAATAAAACAATATATTTGCTGCTAAACATGATTTAAAAAAACTATTTATAGATCAAAATGTAATTGTTAGTCAATTTCCTGTTTATAATAATTTTAAAAAGGTAATTAGTTAAATTACTAAGCTGTAACCAGTTGCTATTGAACGCAACCATCTATGCTGGGCAGTTACCATCAATGCCTCGACCTGTGATGGCTGAGCTCAAAATTTGTTGTCTTCTCTGGCTACTTCAGCTATTACCCAACTATATTGTATGTATTTTTCTCAGAATAATTACTTGATACTTTACAAAAAGCTTTCGTTAGAGTGCAACTGATGTGAGGTTTACCAATGCAGTTTGTGGATCTTACAACGAGTCCTGGGTAAAGATAAACACATGTCGACTGCGCGCAATAAGTCGAACTAAGACAACGTATTCCTTTAATGCAACTATTCTGCATCCTGTCAATGATTTAATTGTGCACTTCCAAATGTTCAAGAAAGCGAATGGTTTCAAGCCTTGGCTGTTTAACACAACAATTGATGCCTGCCGTTTTTTGAAGAAGCCATACGATCCGTTCATAATTATCGTCTATAAGATAGTCCGCAACTATATAAGCTTCAAACATCCTTGTCCATATGTGGTAAGGCTTTTGTCTTACAAACGAATCCTAATAACTACGCTTATTATATTCATTTTAGGGACATGTAAGTGTAGATGGCTTGCCTTTAACCTATGAATCGCTTCAGCTTCCGTTTCCAGATGGCGAGTTTTTATTTTCAAAAACGTATTATTTTCACAAAAGAAAAGCTATCTTTGCAAAAACATATTTTAGTATCAAGGAAGATCTGTAAATCAGATCAAATTGTTTGCAATTTTATCAAGAATGTTGTGTTTAAGGAATTTAAATTTAATATTATAAATAATGGCATTGCAATAAAATTCGTTAGCTCTTTGTTAATAAGTTGCCTTTATAGTCAAAATTAGCCGACATGGAAAACTCGCTCGGTCGCATCAATGAACAACTCCAATGACGCATATCATGTTGATGTAGATAAAAATCAGAGTATTTAGTATTTAATTAAATCAGATTAAAATCATCTGTTCAAATAGCATTCAGTAATCAGATCAAAACGCCAATTTTAATTACGTAAAAATGTAGTACTATGGTCAGTACATTTTTTTTACCAAATTTTATAAATAATTTTATAATGTTAGCAATTAGAATGTTTCTGCTGACATTGAACTTATTTTTTTATTGAGTTTTAAGCAACTTACAGAGGCAGCTCGGTCTTGTTTCTTTAAAAGATAAAAAGTGGCAGACGTTTTTTTTTAAAGACCTACTTATAATTAACATGAACCAAGTTTAAGCTTTAACAATTTATTGAAGGCAACTACAGCGGTAAACATCAATGACTGCAGCTTCTGATTTCAAGTGTTTGACATTACCGACATTGCATTCAGTTATCACTTAGCAGTAAGTACTTTTAATTGAAACTCAATTGTTGGGCAGTATCATGAAGGCTTCGACTTGTGATGGCAGCACTTAAAATAGTTTACAATTATTGGCTACTCCAACTATTTGTAGTATAATTATTTTATAGCTCATAGTAAGCTTTTGTTAGAGTGCAGCTGAAGTGAGTTTGCGGTTCTTATAACGAGTCCTGCGTAAAGGTGCAGACATCGACTTCACGCAATAAGTCGAACTAAAATTACGTATACGTTTAATGCCACTATTCTGCATTTTCAAATGTTCAAGAAAGCAAATGTTGTTTCAGCGTCATTTAACTATAGGAAGCTCGACTATAAACTATGATTTAATTAAGCTGCCATATCCAGCTGTCGAGTATTTATTTTCAAAAACAGCATTTCCACAAGCTTAAAACTATGTTTGCGTATACACATTTTAGTATCAGATCTCTTAAAAATTAAATAAAATTGTTTTGCATTTTACAGAAGTGAATTAAATGCTTGTTTGCTATCAAGATTGTCGTGCTTATTGATGTGTAGTTTAATTTAGTTGCAGAAATATTAAAAATAATTGCGACTTCGCTTTCATTGCAACCTGCTATAAATTGCGTTAGCTGCCAGAATCAGGCAGAGTCGACAGAATAGCAACATGCCACTGTTGCCCGAAGTTAAGGCACAATATTATTAAAAATCGCGGATGGTGGGGAGTTGCATGCGCTTCCAAGCTCTTGACGTGATGTCAAGCGTTCGCTTTGAGTTTGAGGCGCATGTCGTATTCAAAGGCGTAGACGGCACAAAAACCGACTGGCGCGAACTGGAGACGTCAGCACAATGCGGGCTTCCAAGCATGGGCGTAGTAAGTATGTTAATGAGAGGGGAGGCAGCAGTTTTTATAGCCTGCACAGCATTAATTATTAAACTACAGTAGTAAACATTTAAATTTCAGCGCAGTTGGTCGCAACTGACTACGTCCATGCTCCCATATTTCTCTAAGGCATTCAAGGCACAAATGTGTGCATTCAGTGCAGCATGTTGGCGCAGGAGCGGGAGCAGCTGAATGGGGTGCCATAAAAAGCACAAAACAGACGGTCGCAGTTGTCGCCACACTTGGCCAAGTTCGCCAGTCGTCTGATTACCGTTCCACTCCCAGCATGAGAGAGAGACATAGAGTCAGAGCTGGAGTGAGACTACATATATTGCTTGTATAGCCAGAGGGCTAGCGGAGCTGCAGGGAGGAGGAACGACGACGTTGCCTGCTTGTCAACGGCAAGCATGTGGCTGCATTTCCTTAAACACATAAAACTGTTTTAGCGCTTCCTTTTCAACTGTCCTTGCGAGGCGTTAATGGGCAAAAAAAAAAGAACGCCAGAGATACCAGATAGCAGGCTCGGCGTGAGAAATGCGCCAGTCACGAACCGCGACGCTGCCAAACAAAAACCAGATACAAAGCGAATCCTTGCAACGCACAAATGTAACTGCCACTGCCGCTGCGACTGCGACTGTTACGCAATTGTGGCATACTATAGTCCAACACCTTACTCCTCATTTGCCGCCATTTGTAGTCCTTACAGCTGTGAGGCTATACAGAGATATAGGATATGGGCAACCACGTAAAGGGTTCTGCTTGCAGCCGGGCAAGTGCAACAAAAAGTGGCAATTGCTTGCACTTCAGCATGCCACGCATTTGGTGTGAGAGTGAGAGTGTGGCACAGACACAAAGCTTGTTGCTAAGCCACAAGACACTGGCAACTGGCAGTTGGCAACTGGCAAGCGGAATGCCATTAGCTTTCATAGTCTTTTGTACTTGACGCGAAATCCACGCGCTTTGTAGCATTAAAGATCAACTTTTTTTTCTCTTTTTTTGTGTGTAAGAAATTCTCCTTTTAATGTTTGACTGTGCGCACATGTAATTAAAATAATTGCAGGCTCAGATTCTGTGGATGCTGGGGCCGGGGCACGTATTAATAAGTTCAATGCTGGTAACCTATTGAATTTCAGTTGGTAATTGCCTTCATAAATTATTCAGCCTTCAGTTCATTATTTCTATGGCAATAAACTTCAACCCATTGCCGGCTGCAATGCAGCCGGAGACAAATTACTAGCAACCATTTTGCGCAGCAAGCAGTTTGGCGTGCTGCTGCACACGACCTCGCTGTCGCCATCGCCATCGCCAGCGCAATTGCCAGAGCGCCAGCCATTGAAAATTTCCCGTCTTCCTGCCTAGCGTCTCCTACCATTGATGCTGCAGCTGCTGCTTTGTGCTTTCTGCTTTCTGCTCTTTGTGATTTCTGTTCGTTGTGTCGAACAATTGTTGGAAATTAATTTCACATTTGACTCCTGTTGGCAGTGCCTTGCACTCTCGGCACTTCATCTCCCATTCGCTGCAAGCTGGGGACCGTCGCCGCCGCCGCCGCCGCCGCTTAGCAGAACGTTCCTCCGGGTTGCACTTATGTACAAAAGGCACTTATCATGAGTGCGACTCCCATCCGCTTCCGTACTCTTTCTCTTAATGTGAAGCAATCGCCATTGCCTGCGGGCGCTCTTCCAGCCTAGCCCAGTCTGTACTGCCGTTGCACAATATTTGCACAGCGTGTGCGCTCGGAAAATGAGCTGCATGCAGTTCCGTTGCCGTTGCCGTTGCTGCTGCTGCTGCAGTAGTTGCCAACTCAACTTGCAGCTGTGCACGTTGCTAAACGTATTAAAATGTGAAAATTTGATCAAGCTGTTGTTGTCTGCCAGCCTGACTGCCTGACTGCTGCTTCACTTCGCTGTTTAAACAACACTCTCCAGAAATAATTTATGTGGCAGCACTTTAAAGCTTTAAATGCTTCAACAGGCATTAAAATAATACACGCAAAAGCAAAAACAAACACAAAACACAAAAACAATAACAATATCTAGCGCCCACATTAATTTCTTGAGTTTGCTTTTGGCAACAGCAGCAACAGCAACAACCACAATCGGCAAGGACACAACCTAAAATGAGGGCGTCTGGCGTCCTGTGGCTGATGCTGATGCTGAGCCTGAGCCCTGAGCCTCAGCCTGAGTTCTGTTGATGCGATAAAGTGCTGCCGCAGACATTTTTAGCGCCATGTTGGCCGCCATTACAAAGTCGATCTAATTATACACTAGCGCCTGGCATTGTGCAAACATCTTTACGTTTTCGCTTACGTTCTGCACTACGTTAGTCCATTTCGGGACAGAGAGACCCAAAAAGTGCCAAGTGATTCTATTTGTATGCGCATCTCTTGGCGCGCGCGTTGTTTTTGTTTGTGTAGCTGACACCAATCGCTTGGTTGGTTAGCCAAGGCAATTGGGATTTGCATTAGCACTCGTGGCTGTCAGTGACACTGCCACGCCCCCCTTCGCATAATGGTAGGCAAAAGACAAAAGCTTAGTGCAAAAGTAAACAAGGCAAAACGTGCGCAGCAGAAATAAATAAAAAAAAGAAAAATAAAATGCTATATCTATTTAATCTCTACAACAGATTTGCGTGTAATTTACAATTTCAAATTCTAATGGTACACTAACATAGCGCAGTGACTGTGTTCAAAGCTGATTTAACTCGATGCTTTAAAGCCATAATACGTTTATTACGCAAAGTCCGCAGCTAGAGCTGGCTTAGCTCCAAGCTAAAAGGCTCAACAGTAGTTCAGTTCATGTGTCACCTGCAAGTGTGTGCGTGTTCAAGTGTGTGTGTGTGTGTGGGTGTGTGGATGAGTGTTTTTATGAAGCCAACTGAGGCACATGTCGCTATTCATTCCAGGCCGCCGCCGCCGCCGCCGCCGGCAGCAACTACTAAGAACTAAAAGTCATTTCGTATCTGACAGATTAATGCGTACATTCATCACCTGGATGGATGGACAGACGCATGAGTCGAGCTGAGCTGAACAGAACAGAACTGAACTGAGTGTGTGTGTGAGTGCAGTCAAATTGAATTCAGTACTTTAGCCGCTGCAACTGGCAAAAGCGCTCTTTTGACTATATGCCCATACTCTGTCTCTTTCTCGCAGTACACTGCTCTAACGTCGAAACTAGCGCTGAATTCAATTAGGTAACTTACGCGCCCGCAAAGGCGATTTGAAAGTTCATAAAGCGAATACATAATATGTGTTAGAAAAGTTTCGTGCATGTGTGTGTGTGTGAGAGAGTGTGTGTGTGTGTGTTTGAATAGCAGGCCCAACAGCGAATAGAATAGTTGCCGTAGATGAGCAGCTTATTGGATTAAAGTAATGATAAGTCCCACAGTTACATATAAGCTTATGCATGTGTGTGTGTGTGTGTGTGTGCTTAATGGCGCAATTTAACTGAAAACGCTTACATGTGCCTGGCTTTATTTGCTTAAATAACTAAAAGATATGCACTCACATATTTGCAGCTCTTCGCTTTTATGATATCTACTGTTTCAACTCGCTATTACTCGCCCTCTCTCTTGCTATTGCTATTGCTGTCTCTGTCTGGCATTGTTAGAGTCGTAAATATTTGCAAACCGTTTAATGCTCGTTAAAGGATGCCAATAAATGCGACCCACAGACCAAGCACGAACTCCTTTCGCCTGGCAATGACCCACATGAGTGGAACACTGGAGCTTATGGTCCAAGTGTGTCGACTGCAACAATGTCTGTGCGCCTGTGTGCGTGTGTGTGGCCGCCATGTGGCATTTATGGTAATGCAAGTGCTCTGCAACGAGCATTTCGAAATTAAATTGAACTTATGGCATGCCAAAAACTCTCACAATGCTTTCGCTCAGGCGAAGCAAACGCACCCAAAGTCATATTATCAAGTTAAAATGCAAATTCAACACATTGAGCTCTGCTTGACTGCAAAATACTTAGTCTGAGCAATTTTAGCTATTAACAAGCCATTAGTAGTCGCTGATATACTACAACGAAAGTTTGTTAAAAATTATTTATATAAGCTGAGTTAAAACTATGGCGTTTGCATTAGAGCGCAGAAACTTTTCATCAGCGAAAATTGCGAATTTTCGTGGCTAGCTCACATTTGCTGTATGAGTTTTGTTTAAAGCGCAAGCAGCTTGTCTTGTTTTTAATTTAAATAGCATTTAACCTGAATAAACAGACAGCAAGGCTCTCACTTATTAAATACAATAAGTGAGCAAGCAAATTAGGCTTAGACCGCTGTCCAGACCAGGCTGTGATTATCGCCTGAACCTGAACCTGAACCCTAAACACACAAACAAAGCTTAAGTGGACTTCTTTTCACACTTGCTGTGAGGGTCGGCGAACATGTTTTTAGAATGTTAACTCAATTAAGCTGTGAGTGCAGATTATCACTTCATTGAAATTAAGCCTTTGTGCAGCAGGCAGCAGCAGCTTGCTTTGCACATTAAACTCACATTCAAGCGTTTTATTTTATAGTTATGACAACAAAATAAATTATAATAAATACCATCTGTATATATGACAAGTCTATTTCGTATACCGCACACACACACACTCAAGCATGTTGAGCATGTTGAGTGTAGCGAAAATCTAAAACAAGATATGAATTTAAAATTTACTCGTTTGCTACAAACTCATGCGCGCACAGCTGTATATCCGTACAGCTGTGCGTATACGCAACAACACAATATAGGAAGAAAGTTCAAGGCTTTATGCCGGTTGTGGCAAATGTTGACATGTTTGCTCCTTCGCTTGTTTCTTCGGATTCGGATTCGCTGAGGCGTGCTGCGGGAATAATAATGGCTGCCACCAACTGAATCTTCACTGGCGGATACAAAAACTGCAGAAGCAGCAGCAGAGCTATGAGGCGCCTCAATAGTGAGCGAGCGAGCGCTTGCTGGCAACCACTTAACCAAATAAATCACAAAGTAAATACCATCTATTGTTTTTAGCAAAAACTCATGAAAATTTATTGTACTCCCAAACCGAGAGAGCGAGCGAGCATGTAAATGGCATTGCTTGTCAGACATAAACGTCTTGTAGCTGCCCAGTTTAGTGATAGAGCCGGAAGTGTGAGTGAAAGCCACATAAATAATATATTTAAAATATTGTTTCAATTCGTTTCGATTGTCTGTGTACATTAGGCAGAGCTTAATGGCTGGGAGCTGAAATGAAATTACTTTAAATTTCATTGTATTTTGGCAATTTATGCATAAAATGCTTAACAAAAGAAAACTGACTGGCAGGCGCTTTAGTCAATGTTATCCTTTCGTTTACCTTTTGCTGCCCTTCGACCTTCAAGACAAACATTGTGTTTGTTGTAATGAGCAGCCATGCCACACTGCTTGCCGCACTGTGTGTGGCAAGTGAGGTCTATAGCATACACATACCAAGGCCACGTGAAAATTTGAATGTAAATGTCGTTATGTGAATCGGAACAAAGCCCTTAATGCAAAAGCACGTCCTGCCATTCATTTTTCCATTAAGACGCAAAGTCAATAACATTAAGTTAAGTAACCTTTCACTACTTTCTGCCTCTGACGCCAAACAATGCGATAATAGACAGTCGAAAGTCGAAAGCCGAAAACCGAAAGCCGCAATGTGGGCAATCCTTAAGGCACAACTTAAACGTATGCAGGACTTATGGGCATTTCTTTGGGGTTTTATTTACGCAAACCTCAAGCATATGTTTAGGCAAATAATTTCGCAGAGGCTGGCAAAACAAAGTGGATTTAATTGAAATATGCATAAGCAAACAAAACGCGACAATTTAAAACGCGTAAGCCTTGCGCCACGCTTGCGGTAATCTATAGGCATAATCCTGGCAGTCGCAGTCGGCAATTTCCTGCTGCCTTAGAGAGCGAGAGAGAGAGAGAGAGAGTCCTTGGCAACTGTGTGTGTGCGGCGACGGGCAGGCAAGTTATTTGTTCATACATTCATCATTGTTGAGTCCTTATGTGAATAATAAATGTTGTTTTATCAAGGCCGACATTTTAATTTGTTGATGCTGGTTTCTGGCTCGGCGGTTTGTTGATTTTGTAATTTGTCAATAATTACATTGAGTATGGTTATGTGGTTTGTTTGCTTTTAAACACACATTAATGCAAATGTATGCAAACATATACACACATATACATATGCACATAATAATATATTTAAAGTCAACATTTGAGCCAGCAGCTCCAACAGATCTAGAGCGTCAAATAACTTTCTTCATAATCTACAACAAATTGTTGCTGAGCTGCCGCAGCTGCTGAGCATAATCCGTTGGTGCCACAAATCAATATAAGTATTATTTATGCAGCACACACACAATTCTCAAGTTAATAGTCGACAACAGTTGCAGACTATGATTGTAATTGCTGTTGTTGTTGTTGTTGTCGCAACAGTTGCAAGTAATGTTTTAACCACAAGTTGAAAGACCTTTTAGTGGCGCACTTGTCATAATTTATTTTAAATAATTTAGACAAGATGTGCATATGCCAGCCTGTTTGCCAGCCTGTAGCTTGACATTGTGAATTTAATTAAAATTTCAAATATTAAAACGAAATTAAACGGCAGCCTGGCTAAAGATGAAGCCAGCCCGTTGACTTTGCATGTCAAATTATTTGCGAGATTTAATTACTCCTTGCACTGCAGTCAGTAGTAGCTGCTGCTCTGCTCGTCTCTCGTCTTGGCTTCAAGTGTGGCCTGAATTGGGTGTTGGCTGCCTTTGTCTGGTAAACGAGCGCACCTAAGCATAAGCTGGATATTAATAAACGCAAAGTGTTCACAATCTGGTGTAAATATTTAATTTATAATTTACGAGAGTTTTTACTGGCTGTTGCTTCAGCTGTTGTTGCTGTTGCTGATGTTGCTGATGTTGCTGATGCTGTGGCCTTTGGTGTGGGCAGATGGTATGCACGTGCTTAATGTCATTGCGGATGTTGACGATTACATTTAAATTATTTACGAGCTTTAAGCGTACTCTACCCCAGTCCCTAGTTCAAACGGGTAACGTCGTCTGCGTCGTCGTCATCGTCATCGTCACATTTGTTATTCGCTTAACTTTTATGACGTTGGCGCGCGACACGGATTTCCTTTAACCACCTCCCAGTAGTGGGGGGCTGGGGGGTTGACCCCTACTAACCACACTTGCCGGGGGGGTAAACACACACACCCATACCCCAACTGCAAGCGTCATATGCTTCGCTTTGACGACGCCGATTTACGAGTTTCATTTAAAATTCACATTAACTTTTATTAAAGCAAGCAAATGAATGCGACATTATTGCCGCCGCCACTCGCCACCTTTGTTGCAATTGTTAAGTGCGCGTACTCCGCTCATTTCAAGTGTCATTCTTATCGCTTCTAACTGTTATCTGTTCACACGGGCATTCACAAGCTTTTAATGGCAAATTAGCTGTTGCATAGTAACTTTGTTCTACGTTACGTTTCATAAATTTCAAAGCGGTAGCGCATTTCAATCTAAACGAAACAGCAGCAGCAGCTTCATTGCTTTGCTCTTTATGCAAACATTTGCCCCAAAAGTATGCAACAAAAAGTAGCTGGAAATAAATTAGTTTTCAACATTGTGCTTTAAATCAATTACGATTGTTATAAATCATTCAATGATGTAGTGTTTTTTAATTGACAATAATTGGCTTTAGTTATTGCTAAAACTTTTGCGTATTGACTGCAGTTTAATTAATAATTTGTTTAAGCGCTTAAATGGTTAATTAATGTTTTTTGTCTGCGCTTTTTAAATCAAAAGGAAAAAACAGCTCAAATCACAGCTTTGCATTTGATTATTACATTTTATTACATTTTGATAGCTTTACAATAATCAGCACAAAAACAATCAAATCAATTGATGCTTTGCTTGAAAATCTAGAACAAGCTAAATTTATTTGATATTGTTTATATTTTGTGTATAATTAAACACAAATAAATGCTATCGTTTTATACTTCTGAGAAATTAAAAGACAAAGTTAAGCTGAACCTTGTGTCATAGCAAGCTTTCAATTTCTCAGAAGTATAAAATGCATGCATTTATTTGTGCCGCATGAATTTAATTTTTAAATTCAATTAAAACTGTGTCATGCATTTGCCATTACTGCTTGTCTCTGTTTGGCAATGCAAATATTTAAATTAAAATTAACATATTTATTTATTTGCTGCTGTCGCTGTCTAATTTTTGGCTGTGCAACCAGCAAGCACCACTGCAAAACATAAATTTGTTTGTAATTTAATTTTCTATTTAGCGTGCTTTTGGTTTCGGCCTGAAGCCAAGGCCGACAAAAAGTCAACACAACAAATTCGGAAATAAATCAAAAAGTTCTGCGACTTCTTTTGCTCTGGACAGTTTTAATAAAGCACAGCAAGTTATTAGCCGACATCTAGATGTGATGCTGACTGCTGCTGTTGCTGTTGCACTTAGCAAAGACCCCGGAAAAGTTTCAATTATTTTTGGCTTTGCCAATATTTGCCTGTGCCTGTGCGTGATGCTTGGCTCGCTTCTAGTTTGAATTTTGCTATATACATCTATATTATGTATGTATTGTTTATTGTTATATGCATGCGTATATTTATGTGTTTATCGTACTGTATGGCCACGCCCACGCCCACCAACAAGCGACAGCAACAGAAACAACAAAAGAGCAAATGCCAAAAAATAAGAATTTACTGCAGTGAAAGGCATAAATAGTTTATAAACTAAGTGACACCGAAAACAACTGACCCAAGCACTAAAAACAACACCAACAACAATATAAAAAGTAAAACAAAAACTGCCGACAAGAGCAACAACATTGCAGTCATGTGAAAATTTTTAGTATAGCACAATAAACGTTGGAAAATACAAAAAACACATACACACACACACTACAAACACTCGATTTACTTTGCAGCAACAATAAAAAATAATAAATTTAACTTCCATAATTGGTGCCGCCACAAGCAGCCCGTCTGCGTCTTGGTTACAGCACCAGCCCAGCAGCCCAGCCACCCACAAATTCCAAACAAAACAAAATAACACCTCCCATGCCGCCTACACGAGAGCAGAGCAGAGCAGCTCAGGCTCAAGCAAGCGAATTATTTGAAATATTTTCTCGCTTTACACGTACATATACTTTTTGCCATTTTATATCGTGTGCATGTGTTTTGGTCCTGCTAACAATATCAGAGAGAATTTTAGTTGCGCTGCACGAGTCGAGGGAAAAAATATGTAATCGCAAAGAATGAAATTCCGACTAAAAGCAAAATGAACTTTCAATTTAAAAGCAAATTCATACTGTATAAAAGAAATTTATTAAATTTCATAACAATATCAAATGCCAACATATGTAATTTAAATAAATAATTTTGTTTGTATTTTGATTGCTGTGTCGTTGTTTATTATGTTGCTGGCATTTTATTTTGCACCTGAATTTGCAGCGTATACAAATTTCGATGTTAACATTTGCAACTATTGACTCGTTTTTGTAATCCTTGCTGCAGCTGCTTTGGATATTTTGTTGAATTTTTGTACAGTGCACAGAGTTTCTTACGGCCAAACGAGCGACAATGGGCGAAACCACCATTGTCGCAATCACCATTGCAACCGCCAGTTGGCACTTCCGCCTGACGTTGCCAGTTGCCAGTTTCCCTGTGGCCACGTTCATGCGAAATAAATTTAATTAATGGCTGCTACGAATTGTTTGTGTTTGTGTTGCTGTTTTCTACATTTATATGCAGGCGTATAAATAAGCTTAGGTGTATGTAATGTGAGCTGCCTAGACCATAACTCATGATCTATGCATTTTATCTGCTCAAATCAAGATTGATATCTAATCATGATTTGAACTTCAGCATGAACTCTGCAGCAAATAAAAAAACAATTTTTTATATTTATGGTATGTATTTGGTAAAAGAAAAGTTTACACAAAAGCTCAAATTAAAAGGCGGCACACAGCAGGATAAGGATTTGTTTTCGTTACATTTTTATTGCTCCGCTCTCGCCACACACAGAGAGTCGAAGTTTATTTCTGAAATGCGTCTAGACTCAACTCCAAGCATGCTACAGGACATCCCGAGAGGGCAACAACAGTTAAATGCCCTCAACTTTTTAAAGTGCCATTGTGTGTGTGTGTGTGTGTGTGTGTGTGTGCGGGGGCGAAGTTTCTGTACATCGGGCGTCGATTTGTAACAGGATATCTGCTCGTAAATTTCGCTTTATTTTTCTTTCATTACCAGCGATTTAGCAGCCGCCGCTGCCGCCGCCGCCGCCGACGCATGTGAGCCATACGCTTGATATATTCATATTTAATTTTAATTTGGCAAAAGTTGCAGACAGCATTGCCTGTCACACGCGTGATTGACATTTGCGCATTTTGAACTTTGAATGTGAATGTGAAGTTTTGCCAGAAGTTTGCCAATAAATTTCACAACTTGTTGATGTGTGTGCGCAAATGTTGTCTAACGGTAAACGAAAGAGTACATTCCAATAAAAATGGCATTACAATTTAGAGAGACAGAGACCCCTTTTTAAAGCATAACGATTGTACATGTAATAAAAAGCAAAATGCCTATCCAATTGTCATTTGATTTTAAATTCGATAAGCCTGTCTGTTGAATTGATCCCGGTCTAACCCGAATCCAAGACTTGGGTGCGCTCTTTAAGACAAAATTCGCATAAATCTATTTCAATTTCAACTGATAGAATTTGATATTAAAAAGTACTTTGTGAACGAATTAATTAGCATTTGCATAAAAAGATTAATGCACAAACTTTTGCAAATGTTATGCAGTCAGTGTAAAGTAATAGGCATAAACTTTTAGCGGCGCTTTCATCTGATAAATAGTACATGATAAATGAACACAAAATGTGCAAATAAATATAAAACAACGCAGTCTTTAACTTCATTGCATCAGCTTTCTATTACTTTGCCAGCATTTAATTTGTGTTTATTTTTCATTTTGTTTGACTTTTTTTTATCACAACACACTGATAAGCGCAACATTTTCCTGTTATTTTGCAAAACTTGTTTGGCACGAGAGTTGAATGGTAACTGACGTGGCTTTAGCCACTAATATTGCTGGTAGGTAGTATATGCTTCTATACATTTCTTTGTTTCTAGTCTGACATTAATTGCATTGCAATCTGGGCGCACTCGTTGGTTCAAGTAAAAGGTTGTTGAAAAGCAAGGCCATCCGGCCAAGTCATGATTGCTGCTGGACTAAACTTGTTTCATTATCACAGCCGCATACCGCTTAGCACTTGGTCTTGGGCAAGGGATATCAATGCAACAAGCCAGAGTTGCAGTTGTTTGCCTTTCATTTCATGTGGATCAATTGCCTGTTTCCTGATGCTGCAGGCAGCTTACTGCTTCAGTTATTACGTCTGCGAGTTGTTGGCCGGCACAGACTGGTTTTCGAAATCAAGTCAACACTTTTCCTCTCATATAGAAGTCAAGGTCAGGCGAAACAGTAAACGAAATTCAAAAACACTAAAAACGAAACTTTGTTAGGGCAGCGCTCAACATTTTACTTGACTGCCCAGCGGGCCAGTTGGCCAAGTTAGAAAAAGAAATCATAAATATTTATATTTTTTAGCGTAGACTGACGCATTTACGTACGTAGACTTGTGTACGTTTAAAACTTGAAACCGGTGGTGCAAGCAGTAGAAACAAGCGAGCGATCGATCCATCGAACGACCGATCAGTAATAAATAGCGCATAATTTTCATATTGAACCGGTTTGCATTTGGCAACACACACACCACCGTGTAGTGCTACGAAAAGTCATGAATAATTTGATTTCTTATAATCTGTTTATTTAAATAAACAATACATTTCTATTTATATACAGCTTTGTTGTTGTTTTCTGGATTATATTGTAGGCATTTAGTCACTTTGTATGCTCCATCAAATATTCACATACATAGTATATTTTATTTACTAGCCTGCAGCTGGCATTTTATGAATTTATGCATTTTAACTTTGCTTTGCATGCAGTCAATCAACAAAATTGCAGCACAAAAAAATATGTTAACAAAATAATAAAATAAAAGCGCTCTAAGTGTTCTATTGACCGTTTTAATATTAAATGCACAACATATTGCAACAACTATTGTTGTTAGCCGCTTTTTTTGTAAGTAGCATGCGCAGGATAAATAGTAAATGGGGCGTAAAATAAATTAAATTAAACCTTTTGTGCAGCATTACTTAAATGCATTAAACTTTTTTTTCTGGTGTTGCTGCTGTCAGTGCACAAACGTTTTAATTGAAATTTAATTTAAAAGCCTGGCACAAGTTTGTACGCGTGCTGCATATTGATGGCAGCCAAAGCCAAAGCTAAAGCTCAAATATCAACCGAATTTAATTGGTTTCAATGAAAGTGACACTTTGCGCTTTAAGATAAAATGGCAAAGTTCAAGCGCCGGTCGACGAGAAACAAGTTTGGGGTAGGTTTACTTCAATATGCTGCAACTGAGAGTTGGCACTTAAACAAAAGAGTTAAGAGTGTGGCAATAAATTTTAATTAAAATGCTAAGAATTTACAGTTATTACTAGCTACTTGCATTGCATTTGTAATGTCCACAACACACAAGAGTAAACATAACTCAGCTTATCTACAAAAGAGCGTGAGCACGACGCTCTCTCTCTGCTGCTTACGCTCTTAGCTAACAGCGATCGACTGTTGTTGCCCTCTCATTGCTTATCGTGTTATTTTGGATCTCTGGCTCTTTGGCGCTGACGCTGACGTTGGCAGCGCTGTTGCTGTTGCTGTCGCAGTTAGCGGCGTCGCTCAGGCCTATAAAAGCAGCGCATTTAGTGCGAGCAACTTTTCGAAGTGAGATCAGTGTTAACTCGACAGCGGCTAGTGCAAGAGCAACCTGTTACCACATCAAAGTCAAAAAACAGCGCAAAGCAATTAACGAAAAAGACAACAACAACAGCAATAACAATAATAATTGCAGAAATTGTGCTAACTGTGTGAGTGTTGTGTACTTGTAGTGATTCAATTAGTCTTTTGTTTTGGATATCGTAGATTGAATTTCTTGCAATGTTTGCTGCACTTCGCATATTTGCAATTAACTCACCCACACCCCACTTGCTGCTACCACCCATGCTAAGCACGTAGACATGCTGGCTGACTCTGACTCTGTGTTGGTTTGTTTGTTGGTAACGTAGCGCGCATTTCAATCGGTAACGATATTTGTAACGCTTTCAAAGCGGCAGCGAGGGCGTTGCGGTTGCCTTTTTGCCAGCGCAACAAACTCTAATTGAATTATTTAATAACAAAGCGCCAGCAACACTGTTTATGGAGCAACCAAAACTCGCTTTAAGCCCGAAATTGCGGTCAAAATTTGTTTCTGTCGTCTTATATAAAATACCTGTTCGCTTGTTGCTTGTTTTAAACGGCATATGTACATGCCAATACACGTCAACAAAGTAAAGCCCAAGCTCAAGCCCAGGCACAAGCCCAAACCGTTGCTGCCAAAAAGAAACAAAACAAAAAAGTAAAACAGCTTAAGGCGCTTGCAAACCAAATAAACAAACAAAATTTTAAAAATATTTTATTTGAATTGCAAGTGTATTACAAGCAAACTGTATAAATAATCCCACACACACATGCGCGTACACGCACACGCACACATATCTAATTGTATCTGAAGTTTACTCAACTGGCTTCACAACAATCTTCAAATTGATGCAGTACTTTTTGTTTATCAGTTGTGTGATGTGATATTTAGTTGATTGTTGTTTCCAAAAGTAATCAACTGATAAGTGGGTACAACATTTTTCCGTTCCGCCGTGATACTCTTCCGCGAATTAGGGCCAAACTTGCTTATGCAATTCCTAAACTGGAATTAATGCTCAGCTAGTCTGCGATAAAAGCCTTGAACCCCATTTCTTCTTTTAGCACAATTAATTGCATCGCATGCCTGTCAAACATGCTTATCAACTTGTTTGTGATAAGCAAACGTATACTCTTTGGGGTTTTCTAAACAACACACACACACAAACAATTGATTCATGCGGCTTTCCATTCCGTATTGACGGTTGTTGTTTACCACTCAATTCTTTGAAATGCGAGAGCCGCTTTAATTACCTGAGTTTACGGTCAGTTACATTTTGTGATAGCGCAAACACTTGAATCTCTCCAAGCTGATGGTCAGCCGGCCGGCAACCTGAGCAAATTAATATGCCAATCACAATTAACAGGCGTGACTGTAAAAGAGACATCAAGCAATAGCCAAGCGAGAGGCAGATAACTTGCTATATACAGAGAGAGAGACAATTGAAGACGTGGCAAGTGCTGCATGTGTGAACTTTCAAGAATTCTGTTTGTACTTGCATTACATATGAATATGTGTGTGTGTGTGTCTAGTACGTGTTGCACCTGAATTGTAAGTGCGGCTATCGTCATGCCACTGACCGCGTTGCTGTATTCAAGGCAAAGTGCCCCATGCCTAGTGCGTCAGGGCACGTTCTGTGCTAAATGATAACAAATTCCAATTTGTTGCGCTCTATTCAAAGCAAAGCATATTATGCTCAAACGCACCCACTATAATATCTTTATAGAAATCTATATATTACATACGCTATACCCGGAATTGTTGTAGCCCCGCCTCAGTCTCAGTTGTTTTTATTTTTACTGTGCCAGCGACTTTTTTGTTGAGCGCATAAACAAAACTATACAAAGAACAACAAAAGCAGCGCAGCAGCAACTGTAAAACAAAAGCCAAACAAGAATGTTGAATACAAGAAATTGCCATTTGAGATAGAGCAGAGAGCAATCATGTTAGCAACACTCAGAAAACGGAACTTTAAGCTAGATACTGAAGCAAGTATATAAATACATTTGAACAGCAGTGCTGCCAGCAAACTCGCTTAGTTTAAGCAACTAGCTAGAAGCTAGCCAAAGCGACAGCACTATGCATAAAACTAGACTGATAACAAGCAACAACAACAACACCTGTGCGAATGTAACTCAGCGTAGTGTAGTTAAAAATAGCAGCGCTCTGTTGCTTGGAAACCAAACTTCTTAATTTTACATACAGCATTAGTTTACTTAATGTTAATAATATTTTAGTTATAAATAGCAGCAGCTTTGTTGCTTGGCGACCAAAACAATTCATCATTCATTACATACAGCATTAGTTTTGCCTAATAATAATAATTTTATCATTTATATTTTCAACTTCAGATCGTATCCAAGCAACTGAGACGAAATGTGTGGTAAGTTGCATTATATTGTTATGTTTCTTTAATTTATTTGTAAGTGGCGCCAGGAGACTTATTTACAAATATTGCCACTTCCACTTACAATTGGCAAATAAAATATATATTTATATATATGTATGTATCGCCGGCGTCGCTGGCATTTCGCTGGCTGCACTCAACTCTAAAAATAACTTGCCACTAGACGCCCACAAAGCCGCTGAGCAAACCAAATGCTGCACTTACCCAAGCCCAATTCCAATTCCAAACCAATTCCCATTCGACTTCCAATCCCAAACTGGTTTCTGCATATTTCCTCATAACTGGTCGAGTTTTTGGGTTTGGGTTTGGGCTGGGGCTGGAGCGCAATGGGGTTAAGCTCTTGCGAAATAAGCTTATTGCATATTTATCTTTTCTTTGTCTGCAGCGGGCTTAACTTAAATTTTTACAGCTTGCCAAAGTCTGTTGTAATCAATGTGTCTGTATAAATAAATTTTTTATGCTTACAGGAATCTTTGCTTATTTGAATTATCTGACGCCCAAGTCACGGCAGGAGGTGTTGGATCTGCTGGTGACGGGCTTGAAGCGACTGGAATATCGCGGCTATGACTCCACTGGCGTGGCCATTGATTCTCTGGACAATAAGGACATTGTAATGGTGAAACGCACTGGCAAAGTCAAAGTACTGGAGGATGCCATAAAAGAACGTAAGCACAGTCAGATTATATATATATAGATACGTCAATAAATCGTATTATTTTTACAGACTTCAGCGGCGGGGAGTACAGTGAGCCAGTGCTCACTCACATGGGCATTGCACACACTCGCTGGGCCACCCATGGTGTGCCCTGTGAACGCAACTCGCATCCACAACGCTCTGACGAGGGCAATAGCTTTGTCGTCGTACACAACGGCATCATCACCAATTATAACGACGTTAAGACTTTCCTGTCCAAAAAGGGCTACGAGTTTGAGTCGGAAACTGACACTGAGGTCTTTGCCAAGCTGGTGCACCATCTGTGGAAGAAGCACCCCAACTACTCATTCCGGGAATTGGTTGAGCAGGCCATTCAGCAAGTGGAAGGCGCCTTTGCCATTGCCGTCAAGTCAAAGCACTTCCCAGGCGAGTGCGTCGCCTCTCGCCGCAGCTCTCCACTGCTGGTGGGCATCAAGACAAAGACACGTCTGGCCACGGATCACATTCCCATATTGTACGGCAAGGGTAAGTGCTGTGTGCCTAACTAATTTATATTTCTTGTCTGCTGCTAGCAAATGCTATATATACTTACTTGTCTTTAATCTCTTGCTCTCTGTCTCTTTCTCTATGTAAATACTGTGTGTGTGTTGTATGTGTTTATTTCTAAATGTGGTTCAACTCATACTCGATGTGTTGCCTGTTGCTGTTTATCCTTCCAACGTGTGTGTGTATAGATGACAAGAAGCCAAGCTGCGATCAAGGTAGTCCTTACTAGTCCTTACTAGCAAACTCGGCTTGCGTTGGTGTTGGCAATCTCAAATCTCATACAATTCGCTTGATATTCCATTTGTCTTATACTTTGGTGCTGGTATTATCTTTTCTAAGTATGTCAATTTGCCTTTGCTCTTTAACTTAATTTGGCATTTTCTTTTTTCTTTTCAACTTAGATGTGGACTCTAGCAAAGCTTCAGGTAATTACCAATTGTTCTATTATTTAAAACATGCATTTATGCATTTCCAAACATTCATCAATATTTACAACATTAAGCACATGTTAGCTAGTTAGCTTAGTCGACTTAAGACAAGCTGGGCCAAGGATTATGAATTTATTGCTTACACACACTCACATACAATTGCATTTAAAATTTAATTATAAAATTGTTTTGTGATTTACATTGTTATTTGCTCATTATTAGTATTTAATTCAATTTTACATATCCATTTGCACTGCAAGTATTTTCAATTAAAGCCAAATTGCCAGTAAATAGAGCTGTGTGCATTCGCTCAGCGGCTGAGCGAACTAAATCGCTCAATTTATTTAACTGGTCATCAGTAGTTTAAACTGTTTTAGAAATCAGCTGGTGAACCGCTGAGCGATGAGCTGCCTCAATGAAATAACAAGTTGAATAAAATTACCATTAAACTATAAAAATAAACATTAAAAACAAATGTTCATGAACAAATGCATAGCTATACAAATTGAACTAGCACTGCCAGCTCTAAACACAAAGCAAATTATCCAAGCTTAATTCGTTTAATTCAATGGATTGAAACAGACAACAATCATCAACTAATTACATTAAAATATAAATATTGTTAAAATATTTCAAAGCATATTTATTTCAAATTGCCAAACAATCATAGTTTCCAGTTCCAGTAAACTTCTAATTATTTTAACTAATGAAAAATTTGCATTATTAAACGGTCGTGTATTTTGTGAAAATATTTACGCACTTTATGCATCATCGAAAACTTTACACAATTGATTTTTTTTTTTTGTTTTTGAGGCCAGCCGCAAATTAAATTTTTTCGGGAAATTTACGCGCTTCAAACGCGCAGGGGCTGAGGTTGGGGGGGCTGGTGGTCACCAAGCGGCCGTTATGCAAAAATATTTTGCAATAAAGCTTGTCGATATGGCCATAATGCTGATGTTGATGTTCTTCTATATATATATAAGTACGCATTCCATACATATCTACATATAAACTTATAAATTTTTTGGTTTTTGTTTTTACATTGCTCCCTGCTGAATCTCTGCATACGCATATAACGCACATTTCAACACACACACACGCACACACACACACACATAAATAACGCCAAACATATATATAAATACGCACGCTATCGCTTTGGATGGCCCACAACGTGCTGTCTCCATCGCCTGCCTGCCTGCCTGCCTGGCTTGCTGACTGAAATTGACCATTTGCAACTGCAACGCTATATCGACATCGACATCGACTTGCAACCACAAACGCACAACTTGCTACACAACAACTGTAAATGCTACTGGGCAATGCACGTGCGGCGCCAATCAATTGACAACGTCAACGCCATCAAAATGCCAAACTAACCGTATAGAATTACGTCCGCATGGACAAACCCGTGAATTGCCAGTGCTGCCACGTTCGGATAGTACCTCGGAGTTTATGCCAGAGCAGAAGGAAGTCGAATATTTCTTTGCCTCGGACGCCTCAGCGGTCATTGAGCATACAAATCGCGTCATCTACTTGGAGGTAAGTTGTGTAGCCATAGCAACTGCAATCAAATTTTGTTAACATTATGACCTGCAGGATGACGATGTGGCCGCTGTGCGCAATGGCATCTTGAGCATACATCGCCTGAAGAAGAGTCTAGATGATCCACATGCACGCGAGATTACCACGCTGAAGATGGAGATCCAGCAGATCATGAAGGGCAACTACGAGTACTTTATGCAGAAGGAAATCTTCGAGCAGCCCGACTCTGTGGTCAACACTATGCGTGGACGTGTGCGCTTCGATGGTCAGAGCATTGTGCTGGGCGGCATCAAGGATTACATTCCAGAGATCAAGCGTTGTCGCCGCCTCATGCTCATTGGCTGCGGCACTTCATATCACAGCGCTGTGGCGACACGCCAGCTGCTCGAGGAGTTGACTGAGCTGCCTGTAATGGTGGAGCTTGCTTCAGATTTCCTAGATCGCAACACGCCCATTTTCCGCGACGATGTTTGCTTCTTTATCTCACAGTCCGGCGAAACCGCCGACACTTTGATGGCGCTGCGCTATTGCAAGCAGCGTGGTGCTTTGATTGTGGGCATTACCAACACTGTGGGCAGCAGCATCTGTCGTGAGTCGCACTGCGGCGTGCACATCAATGCCGGACCCGAGATTGGTGTCGCCTCCACCAAGGCCTACACTTCACAATTTATTTCACTGGTGATGTTTGCCTTGGTCATGTCCGAGGATCGTTTGTCACTGCAGCAGCGTCGTCTGGAAATTCTGCAGGGACTATCCAAGCTGGCTGAACAGATTCGTGAGGTGCTCAAGCTGGACAACAAAGTGCGCGAGCTGGCCAAGGATCTGTATCAGCACAAGTCGCTGCTGATTATGGGACGCGGCTACAACTTTGCCACCTGTCTGGAGGGTGCGCTCAAGGTGAAGGAGCTGACTTATATGCACAGCGAGGGTATCATGGCTGGCGAGCTCAAGCACGGACCACTCGCTCTTGTGGATGACTCCATGCCTGTGCTGATGATTGTGCTGCGCGATCCTGTCTATGTCAAGTGCATGAATGCGCTGCAGCAGGTTACATCACGCAAGGGCTGCCCCATAATCATATGCGAAGAGGGCGATGAGGAGACAAAGACTTTCTCCTCACGCCATCTAGAGATTCCCCGCACCGTTGACTGTCTGCAAGGCATTCTCACCGTCATACCCATGCAGCTGCTCTCCTACCACATTGCCGTGCTGCGTGGCTGCGATGTGGACTGCCCGCGTAACTTGGCCAAGTCCGTAACAGTAGAATAAACTGTCGACAGCATATTCATTCCATATAATCTCTTTATACATATACAAACACTCAATTGTTGTAAACACTTTTATTGAATGTTTACTTTTCTTTACATCAGAATTCAAACTACTTACTAAAATTAAACTCAACTTGTTTTGTTAAGAGCTTTGTGCGTTGTGAGTTGCTTTAAAGGGTTGTGGGACGACTGACAGCTGGGCCCGAAGTTTTTAATTAAATTTTAGTTCAAATTGAATGACATCTACAAAGAGAAGGGAAATGCTCTAATATGTGCGCACTGATAGAAAAGCAAAACCATAAAAAAATATCAAATTGAGGCCAGCAGCAGCAGAAGCAGCAGCCGCGGCTGACTTCTCGGGAATGCCAAGAAACAAGATGTGCTAACACAAACACGACATGGCTAAAGCCAAAATCGTTTTATTGCTAAATGTGGTGGTATCAGCAGCAAACGGTTATGCGCCGAAAACGAAACGAAAAAAACAAAAAATGAAACAACTACCAAAATCCAAACTAAAATACAAACGAATAAATGGAAAATATAAAAATGGCCAACGCTAAGCTCAGACCGTCGCCATGGCGGCCATTGCAATCAGCAGGTACTCGAGCACCTAAAAGGCTCACACACACACACATAGGAATTGAACATGCTCGGCAATGTTCTTATTATTATTTTTCATTCCCATAGAATGAATTTTTTTCTATTTATTTTTCTTTTTTGAAGGCACATAATCCAGATTAAGGTCTGCAGACACACTTGGACTAAGGCCAGAGACGTTTGCTCGCGCGCCAAGTGGCTGCTAGACATATTTGGGTTGACGTTACCATTGGCAACCATGAACGACTAAAATGTATGCTGCGCACACAACAGAAAGTATTGTTTGAAATTAAGTAATAAATGGGTTAACGACTAAGGCCCCAGAGCGGATGCAATTGAGATCAATAACTAATTAATTCTAGAGCTGCCCGCCCACGTGCACTAGGATTATGCGCGCTCTCTCACACACATGGCATATTTATTTATTGCTGCACATGGCAGTAGATTGTTTTTATATATACTGCCCTGCAAAGTTTCGCGGGAAAAGCCATCAGGCAATTGGTTTTGGATTTCACTGAGTTTGGCTGTAGTGTCAGCGTAGCTCAAGTTGCAAAGCCGCAAGTAAAATTTGTTGTGCGCTTGATGGGTAAATCGTCTCGATTTCCGTGCCACGCTGACTGCCACACGGACTGCCTGGCTGGCTGGCTGGCTTTAATGTGTTCGCTCGGTAGCGAAAATGAAATGAAAGCATGTTTATGCATTTGCAGACGTGCAAAAACTTGTGAAGCTGTTATACAAACACGTTCAGGTAATAACATAAGAAACTTTTATCTCGCCACAGTTGTGAGCATTTGCCTGCGCGAGCTACAGCGACCTTGTGGCACGTTCAGCTTATTTCTACAATTGCCTCATTAGAAGCTGTAATGCATATCCGGTTTATCCCGACAATTGCCACATTTACCGCACTCGCCCGAACTCACTCACACACACACACACACTTTTAACTCGTTCGGTCATTCGTTTTCCGTTTCCGTGCCACATTTGCAGCAAGTTGTCTGTTGCACTTGACGATAGTCAAATGCGCTGCTGCAACTTAAGAGTTAATTAATGTTAAGCTTGTTGTTACTTGCAACAAAGGTATTTAAGATAACAGCATTACGCATACGCCATGTTTACCACAGCAAAGTGCTCTCTGAGTCCCTGTCTGTGTGTGTGTGTGTGGGTGTGTGTGTGTGTGTGTTTTGACTTGTCATTAGCTCTCTTCGATAAGGCTTGTGGATTTTTGTTATTACTTTGCCACATGGCCGCAACGTAAATCAGTCGTCGACTGTAGCTTGTTGACTTTCTGCTTCAGCACTCAACACTCAATTGATTGAGGCTAGTGGTCTCGGTCTTGCCGCTTTGCCGCTTGGGTCTTGGCTCCTTTGGCCTGTGTGGGTTGCATGTAGATTGATGCCATTGATTGGCATCAAATGGAGCAAGGCCCAGGCTACTTGCACTCTGGGGGATTCTGCGAAAAGTGTGTGTGTGGGCCCAGCATGCTGTGGTGTCAATTTATTTTCTATGTGGTGTGCTCCTTTGACAATGTAGATGACAGAAGTGATTCCATTTGTGCAAATTGTAATTGTCACTCACCGACCATAGCATAGCGTAATCCCATACGACTGCGCCAGCCACAGCCAGAGCTAGAGCTAGGGCGAGAGCTGTTGCTCTCAAATGCTTTTCGAGTGGCTCAGCTCAGCTCAGCTCGGCGGCGCACAGCAGAGCACAGCTCCAACTTTTGGACAGTGCTGTTAAATATCTCCAGAGAGTAGGTAATTGAATATACATATTTGCAAAGTTATCTCATTTCATTTGGCAACAGCGCTGTCGCTAGGCTCTGTAAGACTCTCTGGCTCGTAAACCCGTTTTAAATATGCAACAAAAAAGTTGCCAAAGTTTGTGCCACACAAATAACTTTCGTAACGCCGCCGCGTGCGGACGACAGAGCTGCTATCCTCGCTATATGCTGATAGCCATGCAGTTGAAAGAAAGTGTGGACACTTTTGCAAACGTCGCTATCATTGTTAAAACCGAGAATAAACCGAGGCCGAGCCAAAAGTATGCTTTTAGTTGAAAAACTTTTGGGCAACAAAACCAATCTAATATAATTCAAATGATAATTGTTATGTCTGTTGTCATGCAAACAACAACAGCAACAGCGAGAGCAATAAGAGCCAAAGCGAATATGTATATAAAATTTCAAATTAACTGAAATGCCAGTGGAGCTGGCTGCAGCCAGGTGGCCAAAGTTACCAGCACAAGTTTAATAAGCAGCAGCAGCAGCAACAACTGAGCCAAGTTATGCCTGCAATCACATCCCCTGGCCACGAAATGGTATTTAGATCTCTTCATTTTAAGCGTATATGTGCGCCCAAGGGTAAATATGTATGCACACTTATAAACATACTCTCGCTCTCGCTCTCATATATATATAATTTAATACTTGAGTGGGGGCCAACAGCCAGACACACGCATTGGGGTTATTTGCAATTCCAACTGAAATTTCGAAACCACAGCGGGCGCTGAATGGCGTTGCGTACAACATAAACAAAGGTACCAAAGCGCAATGATGGAATAAAAGAAACTATAATGCTTCAACTTTTTTTTCTTAGAAAATGCTGTATGCTCTAAGCTAATGCTTAGATACTTAGACTCAGTCTCAGACTCAGACTCAGACGCAGACATGCATTAAAATTCAGCTTAGTACGATTTCTAGCTTAAGCTGAGCGCTTAGCATTCCTGCAATTTAAATACTTCAGAAAGGATATTTGCGTGTCGCGCACGCCTCTAAGTTTTGCTCTCTATGCTTGCAGGCAATACTCTAACCGACAATTCAAAGTCCCGGTGCAAATTTACGCTTGGCACGACAGCTGCGACCGCTTAGGGCTTCCTTAGCTTGAGTGTGTATGCTGATGGGTTTCCAATAAGCGACATACCCGCAATGCCAATGTCGCTGCTGCTGCTGCTGCTGCCATTGCGCATAAAAGAATAACGTCGCTCATACGCCACGTTGGCTGATAATATTTCGCCGAACTAATGAACCACACACAGTGTGGCATGCGCGCTGCTTTCAGTTCGAATCTCATGTAGTGAAGCTGCCGACTGTAGTTGCTCTCTTGTGGCATTGTTTGTTTACGTTTCTTTTTGTTATTGTTTTTTTCTGATGGCAGCAGCGCCACTGTTGCTTTTGCTCAGTCACACACACACACAGAGACAGACAGAGAGCTTTACTTATGAATGCATGTGTGTGCGCCTTGCCGTGCCGAGACCTGGCGTAGGTGCACATCAGCTCGTATACCCCAACGGAACGAAGCGCCTCGCATGCAAACATATTTATGTGGCTACGTGCTGCTGCATATCTTTTCAAAATTTTACATTTCACCAGTCAGGGAACAGAAGCAAAGAGGATATGCCTTGGGAGCGTGGGGCAGCCAGCAACCAGTGAAAATATTTTCTCCTGCTTTATTTTAAGCATTGCTTCCCACACCACAAACGCACACACATGTCGCTTGGCATCATTTGAGACTCAGGTTTCAAAGTCTCATCTGCATATAGACACACGCACTGGAGAAGACACCTACGCAGCTATCACTGTGTGTGGTTCGGTGTGGTGTGATGTGCTCGCTAGTTGGAACGTATTGTGTATGACAAATAAGTTGTGGCACATGCTGCCATAATATCCTGACAGGCTGAATTTAATTTCATAATAGCATCAAAAAAAATTCTCCAAATTGCACAACAGCTACGAAATTAAGAAACAGCAATGTGCACAAGCTTTCCCAATTATACGCATGCTTTCTTTCTTTTTCACGTGTGTGTGAAGTGCATGAAAAAATTCGTAGAAAACGAAAACATGTGAATTATTTTGTGATAAAGGCCAAAGGCAGCGCTCTGCTGAGGCTGCTAAGCCTAGCATTAAAAAGAATTATCAGCACAAAGTGGATTTCAACATAAATCAGTTGGGGCACTTAAGCACCAACACAAAGGATACAAAATTATTTGCAAAAGTGAAATAGATGAGCGACGTGCATCCTTAACTACAACCACCAAAATATCGGCGCTTTTAAATCATAAAATATTTACGTGTATACCCCCAGTGGGAGCGCTGCAGCAGCGTCATGTAATTCTTCTTAGTTTACGGCCCGAACATAAATTGAGTGGCCATAAAGTACTTACAGCCAAAACACATTTAATCGACAGCAGCATAGTGTGTAGGTGTAAGCTGTTGCCCCCCTGGTTTGGTTTGGTTTCGACGTTGACAGCAGACAGTAGCTGAGGCTGAGGACTCAAGGTTAATGCTGCCAACCCGAAAATGTGCTCAATTACGAGAGACGCACGTGGCAGAGACAAAAGTCTTTGGCCATTTAATGCTTTTATATATTTATATGTTAGCCGATGTGCTGACCTAAAGTCCATCCGAGTGCATAAAGAGACAGCTTAGTAGCTAGGCAAGCGAAGCTGCTATTATTAAATTTTAGTTACTGTAGCCAAAAGTAAGTTATGCTCACATATTATATAAAAATCACTAGATGACTTTAAATTTTCGCTTAAGTGGTTCAGCCGGTTTAATTTACCTTGAAGTTAGACAATAACTTTGTGGCCTGCTCTAGAATCTCTTTAATTTAAGACTCGTCTTAGAACATAATTAAACGAACTTGTCATGCTTATGAGCAAAGCTCATTTCTCAGCTGCTTGGCCACGTTTATATATGAAAACAAAATCTCAACAACTATTATGCCAATGTTAATAGTGCTCTTGACAATGAAAAAAAGAATCAATTCACATGTGCGCGACTCTAACCAGATTCTATTTGTGTTTAGTTTTTTTGAAACTCTAGCTGTGTCGTCTGCCCATTGGAACAGGTTTTTTTTATATGCTAATTGATCGCACAGAACAAACGGCCCATTGTCAGTCAATAGGTGGGGAGAGAGAGCAATGCGTTTGACCAACAATCCGACAATCACTTCCGTGCACTAAACAATAAGCTGAATCTATAGCGCATATAAAACACAATTATGAGCAATAATGCACACACAGAGTTTGTTGTTTTAGGAAATTAGAGTATTATATTGAACACTGGGCGGAAGTTGCGAGCGACATGGACATGGCTTAAGCTAAATATACCTACAAAATTAGCGAGGTCAGGTACATGATTACAAGGAGTAGCCCGCAGGAGTACGATAGGCATAGCCATGGCCAGCTCGTGTGGTAGTAAAAAAATCTGTTGATCTGGTGGTGCGCTTGGTGGGCAGCGGAGGACGCGTCGGCGCTGCTGTGGTGCTGGTTGTAACTGGCTTTTGGGGAATCACCGTGGGCTCCAAGTCGTCTTCTGTTGTTGTATCAATGTCGTTTTCTGGTGTTGTATCTATGTCATCCTCGGTTGTTTTTAAATCGTCTACTGTTGTTGTTGTTGTGGATGGAGTGGCGGTTTGAGTGGTGGAGCTAACTTCCGGTATAAAATCAGTGTTTACCTCTGTGGTGCTGCGCTCAGTGGTGGTTGTGGTGGTGCTGCTGGCGACACCATATGTAACCGTCTTGGTGTATCCAAAAGAAGACTTGGCACGCAGGAAATTGTCCAACAAATTAATCTTCTGCACTAACAAATTCGAGATGAACTGCGTATTGGCTGGAGCAACGGTCGCTGTGCTCACACTGGAGTAGCCTAGGCCCAGATGCAAAGATGTTAAAAGACAAACTTGCATTTGCTTAAAGTGTTAGTGTTTACCCGCGCTTGGTGCAAAGATCTTAAAAAATATGGGCTTGGCTTCCACCATCAAAGCCGCACTACACAACAGCAGCATCCAAATTGGCATTGTTCTCAGCATCTTGGCAATAATAACGAACGTTAACTTAACGACTGACCAGCCGCCGCCGTAGAACGCGCATTTTTATACTCCGGCCAGCAGCAGCCGGTCAGAGAAGCGTTTAGTGTGGCGGGGGCTTTGAGCTAAGCACGCTCAAGTGACAAACAAATATGAAGTGCGAGTAGCAATTGCCTTGTATATTTCACAACAAACTTTGAGCTGTAACATACCAGTATGTGTAAATTAAATCATTTGTTTTATTGCTATAAAGGGTATACGAATTCGCATTAAGTATGTTGTAGTTCAATTTCAAGTTTAAGCGCTGACATTGCTAGAACTGACTTGGCAGATTTGGAGCATATAATTAGCATGCAAATAACGTGGGGAAATACTTTTATTTTTCTGGCCAAAATAAATCTATAAAATATAAATAAATAGAGCAAGAAACGTCCAAGTCTGTCCTTGACATTAAGCTTATTTGGCTTCATACTATAAATTGTAGTTTCACACTAACTATATACTTAACTATATGACAGGCTGACTGTTTGCAGTTGTGCTCATCCCGCTGAGCTGTCCATAAATCGTTACATCATAAGCTCTTGCCGCTCCATTCTCATTCTCACTATCACTATCGGTCTCATTCGTCGCTCTCTCTCTCGGCTTATACCCCGTCTGACAGGGCTAGCGAGCTCATAAAATATTCAAAGTATTGCCAAACATCCGACTACGATTGCCACACACAGAAGTTAACTCTGCGTATGTGCATGCGTCTGTATATTTATTTATTTACTTTGGTGTGTGTGTGTGTGGTGTGTGTGTCTGCGTTTACTTATTCAAACAAACATGAAAGCATTCAGTAACAGTAAATTTTTATAGGCAACACTTTGAGTCGTAAAGAAAAACGCTCGCTCGTCTAAAGCCTTTGATGCAGCCTACAGACCGAAGCGGAGGTCCGGGCCTCGGTCTGGGCCTGGGCAGTGCGGCTTGCGGTTTGAGCATTTAATAATTTAACCACGACTATTTAGCTGCCATTTCCGCAAAATGCTTTCGTGTTAACGCCTCGAATGCAATAAATTTGCCAGTGCGGCCAATGTTAACATGGCACCTACCACAATTTAGCCCACAACAATGCCAGCAAATGTGCCAGGCCATGCCATGCCCAGGTCAAAGTCAAAGCACTACGTGCAGCATGATATATCAGTGCAGAAACATACAAAATATATATGCAGGAGTGGGGGCGGGTTGGGCAGGCAAAGCCCCTAATGTTAACGCATAAATATTTCATTTTATTGTGCAACCTCAAACAAGGGTTAAGTCCAACAGACTGACGTGGCATCAAGCAAAAAAAATGTTGCCATAATTTATGCTATATATAGACGATGCCTTGCAATTTTCTATAAGCTTAGATTAGGTTCGAAAACTTAAAAATAGCCCTAGATAAATAAACGAAAATTAACACCTTACTGTCGTAAGTATAGAGAGACGCACTTGACGCTTACAGCAGCAAAGTCAAATAGCGAGCACAATGATGTTACAATTTAGCCCAGGTCCTAATAGGAAAAGTTGGCCAAGCTGCCACAGCAAGTTTTCATATTCCTTTCTCGACCGGCTGTGGCTCGCTATTTATTGAAAAACTGCTATTCAATAGCCTTGTTAGCTGTGGCCCCAGCTCCAGGTCCAGTGCCAGCGCCAGCGCCAGCAAAAGGCGACTGACTTTGACACAAGTGCTCGGGGCGACGGCGGCGGCGGAGGTGGTGGTGGCCACCACCCATAACGTTTTTTAGGAATTTGCTATGCCGTTATTTTTTGTTCGTTCGTTTGCTTTCGTTCGTTGGTTTCGTTTGGGTTTCGTTGCGTTGCTCTAGCTGCCAACATGGTTGTCGCGAAAAGGAAAGTGTGAAATTGGCACACCAGGCGACTCGGACTTGGATTCTCGGACTGGGTATGTCCCAGTGGCATCAGCGGCCGTCTCTCTGCCGTCGCACTTGATGTAGATGTAGTGGAAAAATGCCATAATGTTACAACTACAAACAAGAAAACAACAAACTGTGTAAAAGTTTTAAGTGCTTTCGAACATTTTGACAAGTTGACTCTTTGTTGTTGCTGCTGCTGCTGATGTGAATGCTACCAATAATGCCTCAAAGTAAACTTATTTTCCTGACATAATCAATGAAAGTAACATGAATAGCCGGCTGGGCATACAGTTTTGACACTGAGTACAATCGATGGGGGCGACAAACACTGAGTAACAAAATATAAACTTATGAATGTTAAGTCAACAATTGCGCAGTGTGTGTGCGCTAAGATTTACTTAAATTATAAATTCAACTCCTAGTTTGCTGCTGTCGATGTGAGAAAGTTGAAAAGTTAAGCTACGCTTACACCTAACCAGGTGCTTTTGACGTTAATAAAGGGTAAATATTGCACGCTGCTAATGCTCCTTGGGCATGTTTGAATACTCATGCTAACGGCAACACTTTTCCACACACTCACACATGCGCAAGTACACGCACACACACACACATGTCAGTGGCAGTTGGTGCAGTTAGAGTAAACAGACACGAAACTTGAGTGAAATGGCTTCCTATGGGAATGTTTACATCTGGAATGAATTTGCAAACTCTGACAGTTGCTTGCGTTTTCTGTCAGTCAACGAGTCAACGTCAGTGTCAGCAGGACAGGACGGGCAGGACGAACGACGCAGTCGGTTGGACCGACAGGTATTTATACGCTGCTACTGCTCTTGCTCTTGCTCTTGCTGTTGCGACTTTTCGTCTCTCGTTTATTCAAACATGAGCAGCAGCAATTCGACATGTTGAAGTCTGCGATTAATTTAAAATCTGCCAATTTTGTTCATTTCCTTTCGTTCGCTGCTAGTTTGATGGGGTCAATGTCAAAGCTGTCGACTAAAATCCATGGAAGATTCAGTGGCAATCACGTTTCCAAAACCATTAAGTGCTTCGTGTGACCACCGAGCGGAGAATAAGATTCCATTTACATGCTAACCAAAGCGACTTTAGTTTGGCGCTGCAGCCTCAAACCGTTTCAAACTTCATTTCCCATATTATGGCCAACTCATCTTGCCGGTAATCGAGTGGCTCATAACCGTTACCATCAACATAATGATTGACATAACCATAATCCAAGCCACATACACCCCCAAACAACAAATGCGATGAACTTCGATTTAGCGCACAAATACAAATACAAATACAAATATAACAAAACCATTTTAACTAACAGTTCGGCCACAAAACTGCGGCGTAGTAACGCCCACAACTGCAGGTGGAAATTGGAATATTGAGTGAGCTTTAAGGAGAGTCAGAGCAATGTTATCAATGAGCTACTAATATGCCATGCCATGCAATTGCAATTAAATAGCAGAGTCTACTCAAATATTTATGAGCTATGATTATTTTGTCAATGTGCCATTTGTGCTGCGGAGTTCAGTACTTAATTGTAGATACTGCTCATTTATGCGTTAATACATTTATAAGCATGAATATGCGCATATTTGCAGAGCTGAGCCGCAGCTCGGAGCATTTAGCCATGGACTGCTGAGCAATTGGATTGGTAAGCATACATCGCATACATCGACGTAATGAGCAGACAACAACAAACTAATTAGATTGCTTCAATAATAGCTCTATGGCGCCGGAAGCTCAACTATTCGCGCTGTCGAACGTGGCCAAAGAAAACCCGTAAATGAGCTCGAGCTAGCTGCTGCATAATAATCAGCCCCAGTCGAGCTGAGCTGGAGCAGCGCTCACAGGTGCTAAGTGTGCCACAAGCTGAGAGCTAAGAGCTGAGAACTGAGTTGAGCACGTATTAAATCCAATGAGGTCGCATTCATTGGACAAAGTGATTCAATTCCGTAGCATCCTGCTGACTACGGCGTAGCGTCCATTTGTAAGCGGCGTCAGCAGCTGCAGCTGCGCAGTCGAGTTAATTTAGTAGTTAACGCTGTATTGCTGCGCTTTTTGTTAGAATTTTTAAACGCTACTGCCACCCCAGCATGCAATCCAGTAAAGCACTCTTGATGTTGCGCTGTTTCGTGTTGCAAAAGCCAATTAGCTGCAATTAGCTCTAATTGCTTTATGATGAGCACAATTGCAAGCGCTGCAAGGCACGCAAAGCTGCAGAAGTGTCTTGCAACATTGCAAATAAAAGCTATGCCAGCTTAAGTTGCAATACAAACAAATCAGTTGCAGCAGATCCTACTTAGAATAAAAATGTCAATGGCGTCTTTAAAATATAAATACGTTGCACACACAATGACAAAAGCTTGCAGCATTTTTTGCCGATTTACCTTACTCTGTCTGCTCTCTATTGTGCGTCAATTGCAGTATTATATACATACAAATATATAAATACTTTGACTTCAGTCTTGACTTTCAAACGCATTTGATCCCAGCATTTTAGACAAAGCGTTCGACAATTGTGTGTGCAGTTTAGGCTTGAATTTATTTCACTTTTTGGCAATTGCACACAAAAGCAAATAGAATTTAATTTATACGCCCTGTCAAATCACATACGTGGCACACCCACACACACAAACTGATTGTGAGCCGGCACTAAGCTGCGCTACGGCGAGAAAATTTCTCGGCATTGTTGATGGGCATGTCCGAGCCAAGAATTAGGGAAAAACAATACGAGAGCGCCTTTGTTTTTAGCTCACACACACAATCACATCGAGCGCAACGAGCAGAACAGAACAAAAGTAAATCGGAAATGAAATTTCGATGTATGGATTTGGGCGCACATCGATAAAGATTTATGTGTGTTTGGTTTTTTTTGTTTTTAGAAAATCCACACACACACACAGACACACAGCATGCCATAAAAACAGTCAGACGAGCTTAACGCTTGCATAGATGAGTGTGGGTGTGCATGTTGCTGAATGGCAGACAAATAGCTTTGCTAGAGAAATAAGTTAGCTGAGAATGAGTTCTTAATAAAAACGCTCACACACACACACACAAATACACACAGCCACAAATAGTAAGCCAAAAGTGAAATTGCTTTATGTCTGCATGCCAAATGGAAAACATTGTTTTTTTTTTATGCACTAAAAATAACGTGGACTCACTTTTTTGCAATTATGCCAAGCCATACAGTCGAAGTCGAACTGTATGCTTCATTTGCATTTCATTTTAGACCTCGGCTAGCAATTGGCATTTTAAGAACTCAGCTTTTCTCATTTCGCAAAGAGCACAGCTTTTACCTTTGCTTTGCTTGTGGTGGCTGTGCTGATTAGCAAGCGATGATGATTAAAAAAAAAAAAATACGCTCACTGTCAAGTCAACTCAGCAGCCGCCGACACGTGCTGACTCTACAAGCAGCTGGAATTTTTTATAATTAGACGCCAGTCAAAATTCGTGATTTGCAAAATTGCAAACTAATTGGAAATCTCTGACGACTGCAGCGCGACTTCGACTGTGGCGTGTGGCATATTTTTGAATATTAACACACACAAAAAAAGCATTGAATGCATTCTTTATTACTCCCCATAGCCCACACTGGTGTCTGCTGGTGCTGCAGCTTCTCCAGCTCTCATGGGCAATTTCACTTTGTGTGCGCAATGGGCGAAAAATTAAGCAGAAAGGAAGCTGCAGCGGAGCGCACAAATCTGCGCAATGGAAAAACAAGTACGCGAACGTAAAACGCAAAGCAGGACGATGACGACGACGACGACGATGGAGCGTACGAAATGATTTCGAGGAAAACAATATCCGCTTGCTTATTTCTTGGCGTAGCTCCTTGGCCAGCGAATTGGCGCATTGAATACTTCTCTGCAATTTATTTGCGCTTGAATAAAGGCTACCCCTACCCCAGCTCTACGCACTGCACGCTCGCTGCATCATCAGCAGCAATATATAGCACACACACCCCATGCAAAATGCGCGCATTAAAAGTCTTTTAATAAAATATCAAGTTATGACTCATAATCGTAGGACAGCCAAGCGCAGGCAAATTGTGCGCACATTAATCTGAAATCACTCACTGGGCTCTTGATTACAGCTGAGGCTTTAGTTTTAACGATAAACAAGATAGATAAAAGTTTAAACCCTTTTAGCAGTTGCAGTAGACGCGTAAAATGTGGTTAGGCATGAACAATAAAGCAGAGAAGTTAGCTCAAAGTAAAGCATTTGCCTAAATTATCTAATACGTTGCTCACTTTTATAAATTAGATTAGATTCGTTCATGCTGGCAAAATATACTTAAAATTCAAATAAAGTTGACTGCAGATTAGAATTTATATTTCCAGCAATTTAATCAGCAATAAAGTTATATTGATGTCCTTTAATATGCGTGGCATATATCTCTTCGAATATGATTGAGCCTTAGCTATAAAGTTTAACAATGTATAAAACAACTGATCTTGAGCATAATAAATATGTTAGATATTATATATACGTATACGTTAATTTGCGTACACATATAAAATGTCACGTATACGTAATGTAATAAGTAAGTCGAAATAAATTAAACTTAACTTGTTTACAAAAAGCTATTTGGCGAACACGAACAACGCGATATTATCTAATCTCAGCTGTTGTATAAAATTGTTTCAAGAATTATGCTAATTTTATGGATTTCATACATAGGTTTTTATATCAAATAAAATAAAAAGCAGCGACAAGCGCAACTTTCCATAGACTTTTATTGAATTTCTTCGTTTGGCAACGCACTTTCTTTTTCACGCTCTCTCTCACTCTCTCTCTCTCTCTCTCTCTCTATCTTTTGCTCACACGCTTTTCATCTCTTGCTGGCTGCGAAAGTAAACGAGCAACTCAAATGAAACATATAAAGTTTAAAGGGATCCGAGCCTTCAGCGCGGAAAGCTTTGTGCTTGTTGGTTTACATTTCACTTTTGGGTTTGTTGCTTTCATTTTTAAATTAAAACTCTCAAAGAAAATAACAAACAAAATACGTGTAAAATACATTAGGGAACGCAGTCAAGCAGCCAGGCAGGGCAGGCAAGCAAACCGCGGCCTGAGAGCTCAACGTGTAAACGAAGCGCCAACATAAACATAATGAAAAATACAAACTTAAGAAAACTTAAACACCCAGCATAAGTCTATAGCGTTAGATAAGGCTGCGGCAGCGGCAGCGGCAGCGGCTGCGAGGACATGACTACGCATGCAGCTGACGTTACTTGGATGCTACAAGTACGCGAACTATGGCCAAACTACGTGAGTCTGTGTAGTTAAGCAAGAGTCAAAGACAGTCAGTCGGACGGACGGACTGCACGGACAGACGTTACGCTATTATGGTCAGACACATCAATTCGCATCAACTTAACACAACGCGTACGCCTCAACTTCAGTTCATCTGAGCTAGACGTGCTGTAAAGTCACTTCTGCTGTGTGGGGCATGGGAATTGAGATTGGCCCGAGGTAAGCTACTTGCAACTGAAAGTTTGCGCGCAACATTTTGTTTGAGAGAAAAAACTATGATATGAAAAGGAAAACTCAATCATGTGTACAAACAGTTGGGAGCGCGCTCGTATACACAAGCGCAAAGAAAATAAATTATACAGAAAGAAAAAAATCAGCAGCAGCAGCAGCAGCACGCATAAAGAAATTTTTATACATCAATAAGTTTGATTAAAGCCATAAGCAATGGAAATCAACAGATATGCAATGAAATCAAAATCAAAGCAAACTTACATAATAAACACGCGCAAGTCAAAAGTTTAAGTTACAAATATTGATAAGCATATAATTTAGACTTTAAGCTACAAACAAAAGAGAAAATTCACCACAAATTGCTGGCAATATGTTCGCGAGCATTAGCACCGAGCATAGGGCCATAAATTTGCCAAACACTCTAAACGGGATTTGCTAATATTTTGTTTCAATGCTAACCCCCCCACCAACTACTCAAGCAAAGCGCCCCCCACACACACATAGCATAGTTGCTATATTTAGTATGCTGCACACGCGTGTAGCTTCAAGTATGCGAGCTTATAACTGACACAGACAGCGGCAACAACAACAAGAAGTGGAGCAGCAGCAGCAGCTGTAGGTGCATAAGTTTGCTTGTTCGGCACTATTGAGGCCGTTTTGGCCTCTTAGCCAAGGCAGCAGCAGCAGCTCTTGAGACACATGCCCTTGGCTTGCAGAATATGTTGGCTTATTCGTTTTAGGTTGACCGCTCATTTATCACCGCAAAGTCAACGAAAGTTTGACCTTCATCAATTTTATTCTTGCATGATTTGCTGCCGACCGGTCTGGTCTATGCGAATCATTTCCAAACTCTGGCTAGTCTATAATTTTGTTGAGCGCACTTGGGACAGATACTTTTATAAATATGTGCACATCATGAAATATGATTATCTAACATATGGGTTATGTTGGGCATAAGTATGCATGTTTATTTCCGCCGCTGTGTTGTGTTGTGTAGTGTTTATTTTTGACTAAGCTTGTCTGGCATTTTATTCAGTCTTCTGGTGCCTTAAGCTATACTAACTTGGCTTGCATATAAAACGCGTGCGCTAATTGATGTACAGACTTGATTGGGCAAATGTTATAGCACACTTAAGTGAGAGAGAGCGCGCGAGAGTAAAAATGTTACGAGCTGCTTACAGTAAAGCCAAAACTTAACGGCAACATTTAGTAAGCCACAAGTCGTAAAGTCTTAGAGCCTTAGCCTAAAAATTAAGCATCAATAACAAGCAACGAAATACATTTATTTTCTATGCGCGCTGTAAACAATAAGTCATAATTTAATTTTCCAGCTTATGAATTGTGAATGGCGCAACTCAACAAATATTTTGAATGGCGGGCCAAGGTAGTACAAATGTAGTACTTGCTTATTAAAAAGTACATTTCGTTTATTGTTGGCCAAGAGGAAGCGTAAACAATGACAAGCCAGCTGGAACAACAACGGCATGATTTTTGCAATCAAGAGCACGGAACAGCAAAGAACATTTAATTTGCCAACCCGCCTGGCCGCCTAGCCACCGCCCAGTCGAAGTCACATTGACCGTCAAATTGTAATCAAATGATAAATGCTTAGCGAAAAGACAAGCAGCAGACGCAGCAACGAGCGCTAGAGTTCTACAATAAAAACATTTGAGCTACAACAGTTGCTGCCACAAGCGGCGCAAGCGGCAAGTCGAGTCGGGAATACGCTTGCAAACAGTTTATGAGCGCCAACAATGGTCAGTGCGAAGAAGCCGCAGTTTATGTAGAGTAAAGGCGAACTGCCCACAAGACGATTATCACAGGTTGCGGGCAGCGACCGCAGCAAAGAAGAGTAAAGTAAACGCAGTAAAAACAATTGTGCTTAAGGCTGGCTGGCAACAGTAAGGACACAGACACAAGAGTCCTTGCTGTGTGGACTCCTGGTGTGGGAGTTGTGGAGCACCAGCGAGAGAGCATAAGACGCAGGACAATGATTTGCATTTTCTGCTCCTTCGGTTTCTGTCTCATTTTATACGTTTTTATGGCACTCGAAACGCAGCTAAAGGACAACTCTACACGCTGCTCAAATGGAAGCAATACGAAACAACAATAACCACGGGGAATGAGAGCGAGAGCGAGAGCGAAGGAAAAAAATTATTAAATTATACAGAACGCAAGCAACAGTGCTACGCAAAAGTTGCCGCCTGCCGCAAAAATAATCGCACCGCACCGAGGCACCAAATTCAAAGAAGTGCAAGCCAAGTTGACTGTGTGCTGCTCTGGCTAAATAAAATATGAACTAAGACCGAAGCCAAAAGTTTTGCGAAATGCCTTTTATTGCTCCGCCTGGAGATTACGTTGCGGCGTCGCAACCTCAAGTCCAAGTGCTTCACTCGCGCGTCCGTGCTCATATTTGTGCAAATGTATTTTTCTTTCTTTCGCTGTTTTGTGTCTTTTGTTTTGCTGCTCTTGAGTGCGACGCGGGTTTTTGCACTCCTGTTGCTGTTTATTTCTAACTGACGCTTTGTTTTCACTGCTCTTGTGACTGTCAACGCGTTTTTTTGTTTTCATTGTGTTTTTTTTTTTTTTTTCGTTCGTGCTCTTGTTGTCTTCAACTTTGGCTGGGAGGCTAGCGGCAATCAGAAAGAATTGCTCTGCCAGTGTTTTGCTAACAATTTGTCATTGTAGCTGATTTAAGCAGCGGCGGCAACTTATACACCGAACCCTTTTTAAATGCTGAGCCGCGCTCATGCCGCATACCGCACACCTTGTCATTAAGGGAAATTAGCGCTTATAAATCTTGGCGATTTATTTTACCTTTATCGCAGACATTAAATTAAATCTGATTAAAAAGAAAATCATAAATCCCAATATAGTCAGCCCGGGGGCAACACTAGAGAGCGCGCGGTCGCGTCGAGTCGCGCCGCATGCCTAATTGCGTTCTGCGCTTGGCTTAGCCTCGCCTCGGCACAAGGCCTAATCCTTCCACATTCCTAAGACTTAGCAGCAGCGGCAACAGCAACAGCAATAACAATGGCAATGAAAATGTATGCTGAACCCAAACTGTAAGACAGCGAGAGCCGCCAGAAGGCAGACTCATCTGCCTAGTCGTCGCCGTCGCCGTCGTCGTCGTCGTCGTCGGCGTGCGAAAGCGAAGCTGCAATCTCAACGTGATAAATTATGGCTATTTGAATTCCTTTTGCTGGCGCTATGCCTTCCTTGTGTGTGCTCCAGAGTGCGTATGTATTGTCTGAATCTGAATCTGAGCGTTAGCGCTTGCGTTTGCTGCCTGGAAATGAAGCGCATGAGTTATGAACCAAAAGCAGCGTCGCGTTGCGTATACGCCGCATTCGCCAAAACACATAATTGCCGCTAAGATTTACGTTAGCCCTTTAAATTTATGTTACAAATTGCGCCAACTTTATGTTTATTACGTGCAGAATAATAGGCTTTTGTTGCTGCCAACTGGCAGCGCTTACCTGCGAATACGTATACGCCAGGTTGGCCGTGGTGCACGACCCACGAGCTCTCCATGTCATAAAGGGGTATTATCTTCGCACATAATTATATAAATAATGCACTTTTTTGTTACGTTGACTTCATTCAGCGCTCGATTTACAAAACATACATTTTTGCTTATTTTTTATGCATGCAAGCGCCAAGTCGAAGCTGCTACATTGTGCGCTTTATTAATGGCGCTGATAACAGCGAAACGTACTTAGCTCCGACAATTCGAGGCAATTAAAGCGCCATAAGTGTGCTTCACATAATTTATGTATACACCAAAGTATGTGTGTGTGTGTGTGTGTGTGTGTGCTATAGAAATCATAATCCAAATGCAGCCCGTAATTATCAATCAATTATAAAAAATTTGTTTTCATTCTTATTTGCACATTTAATGTTATGCAAATTGAATTGTGCACGCTGCTATTCTTATTTGAACTTATCAATTGAGTGCGTTGTGCTGAAAAAAAAATATATGATTGTATAATAATGCAGGAAATGAAAAACTGAAAAGTTTTTAATTGTTCATATACAAATTATATAATTAGCTAAAGGATTACGTATGTGCATATTATTTTTAGCAACTGCTGCGCATATGAAAATAAATCAGCAAAATTGCTGTGCACTAAAAATAATTTTAATTTCAAAAAATTTGTACAACAATGATAAATGCGTGCATGTGTGTGTATGTGTGTAGTAAAGAGCTGTGTATACACAATTATTTAATGCGTGTATGTGTGTGTGTGTGGGCGAACAAACAAAACATTAAGCAAAGTGAAAAATGTTGGTCTACGACTACTACGACTACTCATCATAATTTTTAGCCTCGGCAACAAATTTCGTTTACTCAGACTTTTCTTGGCTCCGACTACATGTCACGTACTCAACACAGAACACACATACAACAAGGTTAACAATGTTGTGTCACTGCAAACAGCAACAATAGCCCCCCACCCACCCACCTAACAATAAGCCAAAGGCAAGTAGCGTGTGTATATGTGAAAGCGCAGCTTTGTTGATTACATTTCGTAATTAAGGAGATTTTAATATGCCGCATAATGACATAAAACTAATGCATAATTTTACAACACAGTAGGCACGCTCTTCGCCTTACCCCCAAAGCTGATTTGTAGGCGCGTGCCTCTATCTCTCAGACTGACTGTGTGTGTATGTGTGTGTGTGTTGTGTGTTGTCAGCCTTTTTTGGGACCGGAATGTAACCGGTACATAAGGTACGAGCCTGACTTTGCCTTTGGCTTTTGTTGTTGCTAGTTGTTGGGGACTGGAACTGTGGGGGTTAACTGTAACCTATGTAAACAGCACGCAGAAATCCGCTGACTTTTGCGGGTTTGTTGTATTCGGGCCTTTGCCATTTGCCTTTTAATGGCATATTGTAAAGCATCTTGTTAACATATTTGCAGCATTAAGCGAGCAGCAAGCGGCAACGAAAACTATATGCCACACCGCACACGTGAGTTTTATGGAATGTGTAGTAAAGCAGAGTGTGGCAACCAGCAAAAGTACAAATTAATTAGTTGCCCAAGATTCCAACAGCAACAGCAACCAACAACCGGCAACATCAACAGCAACACAACCGGCAACAGCAACAGCAACGGCTGTTACCGCGTAACGAAATAATTTGCCCGCCACATGCACTTTGCGCACTCGGCCAATTTGAAATTGCTTAAATGGGCTAACAAGCGCCGACTCGACTCGACTTGACTCGACTCGACTCGACTCCAGTGGCATGAAGTTTTAGCTGAGCCAAACAAGCGAACTTCCTTCATACTAATTAGGCAACAAGCAATAGCAAATGGAGGCCGCGCCGAATGGGCGTGCACAGTGGGAGGTGTGACTGGTGGTGGTCTGGATGTCAACAGCACAGCATCTGCATTTGCCGAATGCTGCTGGGTGGGGGAGCGTTGTGGGGCAGCATATTACAAATCATTTAATTTGCATAAATTTGGCATTAACATTCAGGCCCAGAGTGGAAGCCATTAAGCCGGCATATCGTGGCTGGCAGCTGCTTTATTTACTCTCTTGCTGGCTGGCCTTCTATTGTAAGCAAGTTTATGTACTGTATCTGTAGCTTAGTCAGGCAGGCCGACTAACAAATACATATACTATCTATAAATGTTACGCATTGGTAAATTGGCAAAAGTCTATGCATAATGCTAAAATTTCATTAGCAGCTTTTGTTTGCTATTGCTACTTACTTTGCCGGCAAGTTAATTGCATAAATTAACATAATATTACCTTTTAATAGTTTCCATTCTACTTGCTTCCCACTCAATGCCTGCACATTTTTGCGCTCTCTCAACTTATGCAACTCATCAGTCAAGTGCTCTTGGAGTTTGCGGCAAAACGTTTCCAACACTTCTGAATTATGAGCAGACGCCACAACAGCAGCAACAGTAGCAGCAGCAGCAGCAGCAGCAAAAAAGGAGCCAAGTTGCACGCTCCGGCTGTTAAATTATTCCAAGCGTTGCACTCAGGCCCGAGAACCGGGGCCCCCAAAAACTTTCAACAAACTTAGCAAACGCGCTGAATGGTCGCAGCCCAAGCCCAGATAGTGTTGCTCAAACAATTTTGCGCAAACTCCACTCATAGCACAAACTTGCAATGAGCCAAAGATCACAAAATCCAGGCAGCTTAGGTAGCCAAGGTGAAAGCGCACTTGACACAGTTCAAATAATTTTCATTAGAACTAACAGCTTTGGCCAACATAATTGCAAATTGACAGAACGTAGCGAACTATTGTCTGTTGATTTGTTACGCAAATTAGTCATGTATACCAGTTCATAGCTGTCAGAGCATTCAATACTGAATTCAAGCTCAATTTAATAATGACACACAGCGTTGTTGTTTACACCTTAACGTTGACGTTTTGTGTATTGCTGCTGGGGCTGGAATACGTGGCGGCATTGGAGAATGGATTGGCGCGCACGCCGCCAATGGGTTGGATGCCGTTCGAGCGCTTTCGCTGTCTCACCGACTGTGCGCAGTTCCCGCGAGATTGCATCAGGTGAAAATGCTTTGTGCTCTTGATAAGCAACGTCAATTGTGACTGTCATGCTGCGCGTGTTTATAGCGAGCGGTTGTTCAAGCGCACTGCAGACCTCTTGGTGTCCGAGGGATACGCCGCACTTGGCTACAAGTATTTAATTATTGATGATTGCTGGACAGAGGAGCGACGTGATAATCAAACGGGCAAGCTGCTGGCGCATCGCGAACGTTTTCCCAGCGGCCTTCACGCACTCGCCAGCTATGTGAGTCTTGCAATTAACGTTAATTGAGCATAAGCAGCTGTTTGCCTTCACTGCAGATACACGCACGTGGTTTGAAGTTTGGCCTTTATCATGATATCGGCACCGAAACCTGCATGTTCCATGGTCCAGGTGCGCAAGGACACTTTCAGCTGGATGCGGATACATTTGCCGATTGGCAAGTGGACTATGTTAAGCTGGATGGCTGCTATGCAGACGAATTAAATCTGGACAAGGCATATCCATATTTCGGGCAAGCATTGAACAGTACAGGACGCAGCATGGTCTACTCCTGCAGCTGGCCGTTCTATCAAGAGAAAGTAAGAGTAGCTAACAGTCTAACTAACAGTCTGTTTATATTTTCATTTTGAGCAACAGCCCAACTACTCGCTTATCGCTAAACACTGCAATCTATGGCGCTTCTCGCAGGATGTGCGCGACTCTTATCATTCAATAACATACATAATGGATCATTATCGCCACAGGCAGCACATATTGCAGAAACATGCAGGTCCTGGACACTGGAACGATCCCGATATGGTAAGTCGTTGCTACAAGTCCAAGCCATTCATCTAATGTTTGCTGTTTAAAGCTGGTGCTGGGCAACTTTAGACTGAGCTACGATGCAAGTCGCTTGCAAATTGCTATTTGGGCAGTGCTGGCAGCGCCGCTTATAATGACCAACGATCTGGAAACAGTGCGGCCAGAGATCAAAGCTTTGCTGCAGAATCGGTAAGAGCTTAACTAATTTTGAATGCAATACTAAATTTAAACTATTGCAGTGACATTATAGCTGTGAATCAGGATGAGCTGGGCATTGCAGGAGGCTGCGTAGCTACACCAGAAAACATGGAGGTCTGGTTACGTCCCATTGCGCCGATCAACAATGCAGGCAAACATTCTTATGCAATTGCTATTGTCAATCGCGGCGGCTTGCACGAATGTCCTTTATGTCCGCAAATATTTGAATTTACTTTGAGCCAATTGAATTTAAGCAATACCATGGGCTATAGTGTAACTGTAAGTAACGCAAACTTTGCTGCTGCTTTTTATTTTATATATTTGTGTGGCTTGCAGAATTTATTCAACCGCAACGATGATTTGGGTTTGTTTATGCCAAGCGATAAGTTTAGCACACGCATTAATCCTGAAGGTGTGACATTTTACAAATTCAAATCAATGGACTGGTATTAGTCAAACAAAATAAATTTACAATTTTCATAGCACGATTGAATTTAGACCATGGCAGCCTTAACACTTCTTTTGCCAATTGGGAAATTTTCTCTTTGCTGTCGAGCAAAAGAGAGCGCGCCAACTGTTTCAGTGTGAGTGGCATGTAAACATGACATTTGCTTATTTATTCTCATGTAGTATAGTTAGCCCAAAGGTTTAGTAAAAATCAGCAAAAAATTTGCATAATTTCCGTGCTTGGTAGTTGTATTTAATTTTGAATAATTTGCAGCTTTGCTTGCAAATAATTCCAGGCAATTTACTTTGCAATTCGCATACGCTTTACGCAGCTTACGCGCGCATTTCGCGCTTATTTTGAACTTTATTTTAATTATTTAATCCATAAATTTTGGTATGCACAGCAGGCAGCAGCAGCAGCAGCGAGCGAGTGCTGCGCAGACAGCAGCGTTAATGCTTGCAAAGATGTTGTTGGCTTCTGTCATGTACTTTTATTACCAACGAAATCAATATTTATTAGAGGATAATGCTACAGCATGCCGCAGCGATTGCCGAAAGGTGGGCGGCTGTCTGTCAGGTGCGGTGGGCCGTGGGCCTATATAGAGGCAATAGCGGTCCCTCCTCTTTGATGTTTGCCAGGCGACAACGAATGGCTTTTGTGTGTGCTTTGGGATGCGGATGCCCAAATTGAATACGACTGTTGTAAATGTTTCAGCTCAGCCCGTCAGCAATATGTAAGCTATATTTAAAAAATATATATTCGCTATATATATAAATGTATATGTAGGTATTAAAGCGAATATTGCTAATCAAAAAGAAGCCAAGCTGGCAGCAATTAGTTTAACCTCAACTCAACCTAAGCAACCTTTAATAGCCCAGGCATATAATAAAGCATCGACAGAGCAGAACATGCCTAATAAATTGCCATCAGCTTCATAGACATAGCAGCAGCAGCAGCAGCGGCGGCAAGATGTGCTTGAGTGTTTGCTACATAATATTTTATTGTATTTATTTAGGCGTTTGCTTGATTTTCTGATTGAATTTATGAGCGAATTAGTTTTATTGATGGCTCAAATGGTAAACAAGCAATATTTATTACAACAACACAAATTTTGAAAGATGAAATTACTTTTTAAACAGCCACATATCATTGCTTAAGCAAGTTTGTCTTTAACTTGGACCTGGCAGTCACCCTTAGCAGCAGTGGCAGCTTAATTTGCCAAAACAAATTTTAATCCTGACAGCTGAAAAAGCGCTGCATGCATTTTGAAATAGCAATTAACTTTAAACAACTGTGGCCAAGCTCAAAATAATTAATTCATTGCCAGGCAGCCCACAAAGCCAAGTGGCGCTCTTCTATTCCGTGGCCAGTTTGCTAACCAGCGTAGACTGTTGTAGCCGCCCCGTGTCCTGGCTACTAAGAGTGTTGGCTGCTGCTGCTGCTGCTGAAACTATTTCATATACGCGCGCGCTCCGCCTGCGTAGCTCGTCCTTAGTCTCGCACCTTAGTTAATTTGTATGATGGGAATTTTCTTTATTGCTTTGGCCGGCCTTGTGAGAAAGTGGGTGAAAATGACTTTGCCACTCAACGCCTCCTCCAGCGCCAGAGCCAGCGCCAAGGTATTTACGCGTGTTCTCCATTAAAGCAACATTAATTTACTTTAAGCACACTCGCCGCTTCAACGACCAAGCCTACAAACAATGAGAATATTTAATATATACGCCCCAGCCACAGTTTCAACAAAAGCGTTCAGGATGTTATGACGAGCGTTAATTGTATGAGCATTGCATTATTAATTGGAGCGTATTGAAACAATTGGCTAGTTAAACTCCAGCCAGCGACAGCGCTAGGTCAAAAGTTGGCTAGCAACGAAAAACGAAAGTTAGCTGAAAGCGTTGGCTGGCCAAACAGATGACGATATCCATGTCAACGATGACAATGATTTGCAACAGCAGCAATTTATCAAACATACAAAGTCCGTACAGCACAAGCTGCTGGACCAGGGGGAATGCCGGCATAATTAAACCAAACAACAGGGAGGAATAAATAAGCTCACACAGACACAGACACAAGCACATACACATAGATACAACTACGTTGACTAGTTGGCAGATACTAAAGAGCAAATAACTTGATACAACAATGTCGCAGCAGAAGAAAGAGAGCACATTGGCTGGGCCACTGGCAGTAATATAATGTTGCAAGGCATTTTAGCGTTGTCAGCAGAATTTTGACCAGCGTCGAGTTGAGTTGAGTCGAGAGATACATTTAAGGCAAACGAAGCAAAAGCAAAATCGTCACACAGTGCGTATGAGCAATTAAATATAATAAAACGAAGCAAATGACAGCCAAAAGGCAGACACACCACGCAGCACTCATATACTGAAAACTCAGACGGAATTCGGGTCCAATGCCTTTATGTGCTCGTTAACAGACAGCATACATTTATATTTAAATATATATGGTATGCCGGCAAATTGTCTAGTGTCACTTTGGCAAAGAGTCTTATGCGCATTAAGTGCAAAACTTTGCTTTAATTAAAATGCAGAAAATGCAAAAATTATTATTATGACAATTTGTTGGGGCAAGCTTAAAACTTAAGCATTGTCTGTTATTTGTTACACAACGCGTTGTGTTGCTAGTTTAAGTCCTCAAAACAAAAATTCAATTGAATGCTTTATAACAATGTTATAATGACTGAAATTATTTGAGGCCAACAAAAGCGATGACGGAACTTTTGTATTTGTAGCCAAAGCAAATGAATATTGGCCAACTCAAAAGCGCTTTACAAAAGTTTCAAGAGCTCAATCGAGCAGACGTTTGGCAATCGACTTTTGAACACATGCTGCTGCCGCTCCGACGTAGCCTGACAGGAATTACAACAGACCGGACAGCAGCAACAGAAACAGCAACAACAGAAACAACAACAACAACAACATGCTCATTACGTGTGCGAAAACTTTGATATACGAAACTCTTGGTCCATTGTTTAGGCAATGTGCCGGCAGCATGACATTTTGAATGGGAAAATGTTTACTGTTGAGCAACAAAGATATTCAATACACGTGTGTGTGCGCTCCTCACTGTGGGCAAACTTTAAACTTGCTTGTGTGTGGTTTGCAATTGATATTATTAAATTATTTATAAAAGAAACTAGCCGCGGGCGCATAAGCTGTACACTGAGCTCGGCTCTGCTGCTGCTGCTGCTGCTGCTTGGGGCACACCTGTTAGCCAGTCGTAAATTATTTGGGACCAAGCGCTGCATGTTGAAGTGGATAAACGAAAATTTATTTGATATAAGTATTTAAGGTTCACAGCCCAAATCATTTGATGCGTGCGCTCACACACAAACAAAGAGAGAGAGAGAGACAGAGACAGAGAGTGAGTGAGCGCTTAATACTCGAGGGACCTGAGGGTCAGTAAGGACATTAGTCGCAGCTCTGACTTGCTGGCACTGCTCATCAGCTAAACGAGCGCTGTATTTGTCTGTATTTTTCAGCCATTTTACAAGTAGACGTCTGTTTTTAGATCAAAGGGTCAACTTGTGGGTGATTTATTTATACGCTGCGCTGCTGTTGCTGTTTACGAGTCGAGTCGAGTCGGACTCGCTTCTGTGTACGCCACAGTCAAATTAGGTTTTAAATTCCGACAGCTGTTAACGCTTCGCTTACCTTAAGCTTGTCGAAAAGGGTTTGCTTGGCACACCAAATGATATAGAGCAGTTTCAAATTGATGTATGGCAAGCCAATTTTAAAGCTAATTAAATATACATAAAAAACAAACACACACAAGTGACAATAGTAGAAGCCAAGTTTAGTCAACTGAATGGCTGCTAATGCCAAAGAAAGTTTAGCATGTTAACATGCTAAAAGCCAAGTTAGCATCCATCCATCCAGCGAGAGACAGAGAGAGAGACACAAAGTTCAAATATAAGTTGTTAAATTGTCGAGTTGTTGTCGAGCCACTCAATGTGCACTCAATGACAATCGTCTACCAACTGGAACCGTTACGCCAAATGCTTGAAGACAGCACAACCTGAGCCAGGACACATTCAAAGCACAAGCAACAAATTGAGCCAACATAAAGAATAGCAGCAGCTTGCTCGTCATTTTGTTAAAGATTTAATGCGGCAAACCAAGTTAAACATAATGTCGAAATATCAAAAAATTGTCTGCGCAATTTGCTAGCAAAGTGAAAGCCCATTGAAGTCTGCTCGCCCGCCCGACTTCATTTGCATATACGTAATGAATATTTTGTTAAATAGCCAAATTGCAGGAAAAATGTAAACTTTTGTAAGATTCAACTGTTGAATGAAGATATATCAAGCAAACAGCTCTCCACACTCCCCTTGCTATTAACAATGGCTCTCATTTAGATGCCGCAAGTGTTCGAGTTCTGTTAGAATTAAGAGGCGGAAAATGAACAAGAGTTACGAAATTCAATGAGCACATTGAATGAGCTCAAGCCGCACAGCTGGTGTCCAAGCCAAGGGGCCAAAAGACCAATAAGAGAGTAGAGAGCAGAAGTGAAAGCACGTGAAATTTTCACTGCATAATAGTAGTAGTTGGCCGGCCGAGCGGGCAAGCGAGCCAAGGCAAAACGGAAGGCATTCCACTTAGTACAATTTAATTTTGTAGTAAATTAAGCAAAGCACAAGTTAAAACGGCTTTTGTTGTAAATTTGTGCAAATGTTGCCCAAGTTAAATGGAGGATTGCACTCTTGCTCTCTTAACAATTAAATACGCATACGCTTAGCTGTTTGCTATGCAGTCCACTGTGACTTATTAAGCTATAACTAGACAGCTCAAATCAAAGTCTCAATGTAATACTACACTCTGAGAGCCTGAGCGCTTAACTATGTACAGACAGAAAGACAGACAGACAGACTGACTGACTGACAGACTATCCGAGACTGTGTGTATGCATTTAATTAACGCCAGAGCCGCCTAGATGAGCCGTCGCGCAGTCCGTCCCCAGTGTACGCCCTGTTGCTGTAGCAATTATACGAAAGTACCTTTTGATTTCCCTTCCGCCTGGCAAGGCACCATTAACCACATCGTCGTCTTGAGTACTCCAGCGCACTCTCATTGCTTATTCACTGTCCGTTCATCCAGACTGCGGCGCTATTGTAATTTTGTACATTGTATTTTGTCTATTACCATTTTCTTCTCTACTTGCCCTGAGCCTGAGCTGCCCGGCCGTCTTAACTTTGTACTTTACTCGCGTGTAATTGCAACTTAAAGCGAATGCGAATTGCAGCATGTTTATTTTCTTTAAGTTTCATGTGTGCGTATTTTTTTTTCAAGCCAACGTTGTGCGCCGCTGTAATTGGTTGTCCAACAAATTAATTCGCTTATTTTTACGTGGTGCAAATAATCCGATTGTAAGCGCATTTGACAGTTTTACGCGCATTTGCAATGCGCGTTCAAATGCAGAGGCAAGAGCGAAGAGAGTGACGCAATAATAATAATAAAGAAACATTACATTTGTAATGCTTAATTTCAACCATTACCACAGTGCAGTGCATAAAATATTAAAAACTTTCTTTGATTGATGTACATTTCATCAAGAGGCATTTACTTATGCCAATTGAAAATGAAATACAGCAACTATACAACAAAACAAATATTTGACTTTGTGCTAATACACGCAATTGCCAGCATATGACTTTCAATCCTTTTGAGCCTAGACAAACATCTTAACGCTAAGCTCGAGGCCTATGTAAAGCTTATATGTGAGCTTACATGTAACTAAACTGTATTTGCTTTGGCCTGTCTGGCTGGCAAGTCAGGTGGCGGCACATTTTTCGCTATTAATTTGTATGAAAGCAAACAGCAATAATTGCTGAGCATACGCCGGATACAGCAGCACAATGACGAATTAGTCAGGATATCTGGATATCTGGTAGGATGATTGAAGTGAACTCCCACTGTCAAACCAAAGCAAACACAGCAATCCATATATGTGCGCACAGACTTGAATAATTGACGTTGAATTTAAATTCTCTTTAATCTTTGCTGTGATTTCTGTGCTGCCGCCGCCGCTGCTGCTTGCGTTTGTTGTGGGCATGAATGATTCACATTCACATTTTGTGCAACAGATTTCATTCGTGGCTTAAGTAAAATCTCAAACAGAGCGGAAGTTTTCTTACGCGTTGCTTGACTTGCCTACTTGGGTATTTGAGTTTCAGCTTCAGGGCTTTTGAGGCAAAAGCGTAGTAATAAATGAATTGAATGAACTTGTCACAGAGGATTTTCCAATAGCGCTATTTAAGCAAATTATACGAATCAAAGACGTAGTTATAGCAGCCTAATTAATTAATAACATGAATGCCAGGCCACAGGCTTTAAGTGAACCGTGTGAATTACGCAATCAGCGGCACCCCCTGGTGGCTGCTGGGCCTGAGCCTGAGCCTGGGCTCTCGTTTGCGGCATTTTGATCAGCGCCATCATCATTTTTCGTTTCGATGATTAATTGAACAAAATTCAATATTCACAATTGAATTGGTTGGCAGTTCGCTTTCCGCTGCTGCTGCTGCTGCTGCTGCTGTTGCTGCTTCTGTTCCTTGGCTGCGTTTTGTTCGGGACTTGCACAATGCTCTGGATCCGATTACCCCATCCACACGCGTAGGCTTCGGGCCACGGGCACTCTGTTGGCGCCTGTTGTAGCTGACATAGGAACGATTCTTGTTGTTGTTCAGTCGCGTGTGCAGTGCGAAAGGATTTAAAAGCTGCCGTTTTTATGAGGAAATGTGTGTATGTGTGTGAGAGAGCTCAAATCAAAAGCAAAAGCAGCAAAAAACGGTTAATCAACACCGAATTCTATGAAATTCAGTATTGGCAACACAACACAAGAATTCCATATTCAGTTATTAAGCGTATCTGATGAGCATAAATCCTTTTGGCCGTAATTCACGGCTGAATTAACTTTTGATTTTGCTCAAAGTTTAATTGAAATTCAAGCAGCGTGCGTATTCAACTTAGAGCCGCCACTTTAAACGCGCTTACTGCATAGATTGTTAAAATATAAAATATGTTTGAGAGGCCAGCAGTGTTTGCTTTGCACAGTTCATAATTCGTTTCTAATATTGCAAAAAATAAAAACCTGCAAAACAAAATCGATCGGCGCGGCCCAAAGCACTTGAGCGTTCATTTTCAGTTCAGCTTTTGACTTTACATGGCAAGCGCTAACACAAATCTAATGCCAATGCCAATACCAATACCAATCCCGATCCCAATCCCATGCCAGACTACAGTCGTTAAATTACAACTGCGCCACTTTTGGCTTTTACGGCGCCATAAATCGAAACAAAAGTGTCGTTTAGCAATTGAGGGCCAGGCTCGCAAAAAAATGAAAATGAAACAAAAACTGAACTGAAACGCTTGTGGTGGCTCGCCAAACGTTTAAATCGCCTGGCCTAAGCCAGAATGAATGTGGTGATGGTGGCTTAAGCCAGAATTTGAACCAATCAAGCAGCCATCTTAGATAACAGCGACAAAAGAGCAACTGCACTAGACTATTATGAGCATCGCGTTGGCATAATTTAGGTCCAGTAACAGCAGCAGCAGCTGCTGCAATCAACTGCCTGACTGGGCTATGTACAGCAGCATGGCGAAGCCAAAACCATTCCGATTGATGCTGTAATTAAATTAAGCCAAAGCGTAGAGCAAACCGCATCAAGATCCAAGGCAACCGAATTGGTTTACACGCCCGTTACCAAGAGCTGTGGGTTTTTTGGTCTCCCAGCTTTACAAACACTTAATTACGTTTCATACGTGACAATTTAATCCGTTAAAACAAATCCACAGCAATCAAGCAGCAGGCTTTACTAAATAAAAACTTTTACACAATTTAGTGACTGGTTACGGTTTGAGCTGTTTAATTTTTAAAATTGCATACAATTAAGCAAACATAATTTGATATTTTAAATATTCAGGAGCCAGCTGGCCTTGCCTTTTGTGTTATTTAACATTTTTGCGTTTAAATTAAAATATCTTTCGGGTAGCCAGTCCACTTTAAGCCACACTGCGGTTGGCGACTGACGACGCAGTCCGTCTACGTGTGCCCAGACATTTCGTTTAATCACTGCGCTATTATTAATCATTCAATTGTATTCCCAAGGCAATTATGTTAATGCACAGCACATTTTTAATTAACCAAAACACACGCATACACACACATGCTACATATGTATGTACGGCAAGGCCATACGATGAGGATTAATTTATTCATGGTTGAGTGAGGTGCCGTTGTATGGTTGGCAAATTAGACGGCTCAGCCTCAGATTCAATTGTAATGCTGCGCACTATGGATGCTTTGGCTTATAATATCTATATAAAGATAGTCCAAAATAAGTATTTTACAAGCTATATAGCCAAACCGAATGACTATGGCAAAGCAGCAAATATACAACATATGTATAGCAAATGACTAAAAAAAAGCGCACAAGTTACCCACTGTGCACTGTGTTAACAATAAAGCGGGCAAAACAAAAGCGTAAACTTTACGTATCTGAATTTGCCCAAAAATGTATGCAACACAAATTGTAAAATTTCAATAGCCATTATTGAAGTGTTTGTATTGTCGAGTTTTTAATTATTTTATAACATATTCCATTGGCTATTAAACTTGCAGACAATTACTTAATCAAGCTTTTATGTTCCTATTAAATTAATACCAAATGCTTGTACGTGTTGCTTCTTCTAGAGGTTCAAGCCTAGGTAGACTCATGAAATCATCTGAAGAAAACTGCATTCAACTTTGGAAGTTGTAATGCTTAAATTTCAAAAATCGTAAAACTTTTAAAGTTGTCACAAATGTAATGATGCAACTTTATTTCTAATATTAATTAAAACATAAGAGTTTAACCATTTAGGAATCAGATGATTTTTGACTAATCCATTTGAATAACGTAACTTATACGCCAGGACTATAAACATATAGAGAAGTATTAATAAACAGCTTTAATCCCATTTATTTCTTAAAATTCTCACTGACTACGTCCATGAATTTGAATGTCAAAATATTAATTTGGCGCTTGTGCTTTAACTTTTCAAGTGTGCGTCTTATAAATGCGCAAACTTTTAACATAAACCGTCCTCATGGCCATGCCCAGCAGCGTCGCACACATACACACACACACACCACCAGCCACATTTATATATACATTTACATATTTTCAGCAACATAATTGTTGGCGTGACGTTCTGTTTGACTCCCAGTGTGGACAAAGAGCGTGTACTTAAAAAAAGACAGCCACCAAGCCACAGAGTACAGCATACAACATACGCCCCATTGACCGCCCACCGCACACACACACACACTCACACACACACACACACTCACACTGATACATATACAGAGTCCGCTTGTGAGACTGAGTAAGTAAATTTTCAAATGCAAATGAATTCGCTTGTCAAATTAATTCCGCTGTCGTCGCATTGCTACACTCTGCGCTAATTATGCAGTCTTTGTCGTTTGTTCATTGCATCATTATAGAAATAATAACTTACAAACAAATTTCTGTACATAATTGAACAGTGGATAATTAAAAGTGATTGGCAATTGCTTAGATTGGCAAACGAATGGACAGCAAACAAAATAGCAAAACTATATCGAGCAGTATAAGTTTATAAATTTGCTGTAAGTATGACATACTTTGGTAAGTTGTCAGCCAATCTATAAATGCAAATCAAAGTTCACAACTTTTGGCCCTCAGCAGAGCCCGCAGTCCGCAGACTAGCAAAAGTACGGAAACTTGTGCCGGGTGCACCGGACATGCATGCAAAATGTGTTTGCATCTAAATTGCTGGCACAGCTGCAACGCAGGTAGGTGCAACGAGTGCATGGTGGGGTGGTCTGGGGGGTGTTGCAGTTTCTAAGCACAATCGATTTTCGATTATCATGCAGTAGCTGCTTTCCCCATAGTCAATTGAAAATTGTATGTTGGCCAAACAAACAAGCAAATGATAGAGAATATTAGGTAAAATGTTCATGCATACATGTATGTGTGTGTGTGTGTGCGTAGCTGTGTGTGTGTGGTGAGCGTTCTTTGCGTGTGGTGTCAAGATAAAGGTGACAAGGTACCTGTAAATGCAACAAACAAATTCCACACACACACACATGCGTACAAATATATTTATATATGCGTCAGCTTTTTGTTATAAATTCGAAATGCATTTTCCTATGGCCTGTGTGTTTGTGTGTGTGTGAGATATACTGGTATTCATTTGGTGTTTATAGTTGAACTTTGTTGTTATAATGGCCGACAATTGGCCGAGGATCAGCAACGTTTGCATATTGAAAAATAGAAACAGAGCAAATTAAATTTAAGCTCGCACAGTACGTGACCAAAATACAAAACAAACACACATACACGCATGCATACACCTTGCAAATACCAACTGTGCGTATACGTACTATGAGCCTTATACACTAGAGGAGGGTAGCAAGGGCTCTTTACTGCTTCGACAGTCAATTGGCAAGCACTTTAAAAACAAGTCAAAGTACTGTATGAATAGAAATTGCCTGTACTGACTAAAAGCAATGTTCAATAATCTCTAAAAAACGTTATAATACTGCATAGACAAAATGTGCCACGTGCGTAATACGCAGCCGTAGCGTATACGCAATGTGAGCTTAACTCTCACTCTTGATGCACACAAAGCGTAACTAGGCAATGCATTATTTATTGCTTTGCCGTGGGCAGCGAAGCGCTTATGCTGTCTTTGTTCGCCACTAACTAACATATTTGTAAATCAGCAGCGTAGCAACCATTGTCACTGCTGCATTTTAATTGCACTTCTTTCTGCTTAATTTTAATGACACAAAGTCAGCGCCAGAGACCACTACGCACTCGTAGGCTTCTAGTAGCAGCAGCAGCAGCAACAGCAGGCTTTGTGGTCTCGTAGTTGCGTCACCAGTGCGCACCGTGTTCTACTTCATGCAAATAGACAGCGGTCTACTCACCGTAATCTCTGTGAGCGCGCATTTGGTATGCAAAAGCATCATCGACAGCAGCAGCAGCGGCAAAAGCGGCAACAGCGGCTGCAGCATTTGACGCATTTTCTGTGCCAGCTATTGAAACGCCGCATGCCATCCATGCCAATGCATTCGTGGCATTGGAAGCTATTTTCAGCTGCCTTGGCTGCATTTGCTAAGCAAATATTGCGTTAAAATTCTAAGCAAGCGCACAATTCGTGGCATTATCAAATCTATTGTTCCTGCAGTGCTACATCACGCTCGAGCTTGAGTATATCAAAATAGCTACGAAATTAAAGAGCTGCTAGCTGCTTAGTGTTCTGATTAACTTGCTAGATATTCATTTGAGATTGGATTATTTACGCTAAGCAACTTGAATTAAATTTCAAGACATCTACACAATTATTCTATTATTAGTTGTAAGCCCATTATAGCATATTGGCAGGCAGAGAATTGCGTGGCGGGGTGGGGGGCTGAGACTGGCGCCACCACAAGTAACAGACAAATGCTTGATATTACATTAATGCGTATGTGATGCGAGAGACAATGGTACGTATGCTGCATAAATTTGTTGGCCTGCGTACAATAACCACATAAACTAATTTGTTGCTGAAATCAAGTTGTCATTTGCCTGGGCATATCCGTTATTAAATCAGATTTGTTTGGCTGCACAATATAATAGTCTGTCTGCTCTGCTCAAAGCACATTCCATAGACAATAAAGTAATTGACAATGCCGGGGCCCTGAAATGCCCATAAAACTAAAGTAAATATGAAAAAGAATGCTGCGACGACGACGACGACGACGACGTCGCTGCCTGAGCCTGTCAACGCTGCCTGAGCCTGGGCTAGTCTACTAAAGCCATAAGACATAAAGAAAAGTTTGCTTTGAACGAGCGGGTAAGCGAATCGGAAGCGACCGTCTCATCATTATGACACAAAATTGTTTTTGAAAACGTAAATCGAGAACAAAATGACCAGAAGCCTAAGGCCACAATGGCTTCAATGTGATAGACAAACACTCACACACACAGCACACACACACACTTACAGTGGCTTCTAACAAGCGCTTGATGAACATGACGATAGAGAAAGTTTGACGGCGGACATTGCTGCGAGAAAGAGAAAGCTAACTTTGTTGTACATGTGGTCTGTTGGTTCGCTGCCACGCCCCCCGCCTTCCGTCTGGCTGTCTGTTCGTTTAATCGTATTTATTTTTGGCCTTTTGGGGTTACAAGTGCATTCGGCTGTAAAATATCCTTTAAACTTAAATCGTGCGCTGAGGCGTGGCTTGAATAAAAAAGTACAGAGAAATTAACTTTGCACCGCAGCAGCAGGAACATAACGCAGCAGTTTTGTTTTGTATAAAGCATAAACTTGTTAAATTTACTATATCTATATGCTTTTGACATTGAATGACCTGCAGCTATACGCTGGTGTTAAAGTATTAAATTTAATGTGTCATTGTCATCGCCCCCTTGGAACTAATTTTTGCTGCCAAAACATAAGCAAATGCAAATGCGACAATTGTATTCATTTAATGACAAGTACTTTACACACACATACATACATGTGTGTGTGTGTGTGTGTGTGTGTGTGTGTGTGTGTGAAATTGCAAAGGCAAATAGCTGCCTCTCGACTGAGCGCAGAAAAGTAAAGCGATTTCATTAAAGCTTTTGAAATATTAAAGCGCATTCAATCGGCTTGTGGGTATGTCACACGCCCCTCACTCTTGCTGCTGCTGCTGCTCCTGCCTATACCTTTGGCGTATACTGGCGCACGTCTGCCTGTTTGTTTGTTTGCCGTTGCTGCTCTCTGGCTTTGCGAGACATGCTTGTTACCTTGCTGTTGCCTGTTGTTCATTCCATTTCCATTTGTTGTCACTGAAGTCATCTTTTATTTCATTCTGTCTCTTAAGTGTCAGAGCATGAAACGGACAATATAATTTACATTCCGTATGCAAATGTGCCGCCCAAACTCTGACACACACACATACGCAGGCGTACACATATTCGCACACAAGTGTGTGGGCCGCCATTGCATTCGGAAATGGCAATTTTACAATAAAAAGAAAAGTTTGAATATGTAATTTTGCCGAAACGCAAGACCTCCAAAGTATGGACAGGCAGACAGACAGTCGAAGCAATTGAAAAAGGTGACACTCACACACACATACATTTTATATATATAAAAATATATTTCTTGGGCTGCGCTTGATTCGTCTGTGCAGGCGCTGCTGTCTGCTTGGCAAGAGTTGAAGTCTGTGAATAATTCATTTATGTCATTATTTATTATAATTTCATGCGGCACAAAAGTTGCAGCTGCGTCTCAAAAACTTTTCTGCTGCTCGGCGACGCAACTCTTATAGGCAATTTTAACCATAATATAAGTAACTTAAATATTTGATATATCTTGATAAATTATAGATACCAATACGCAATTTAGATATGTGCGTATTTTCTCTTAATTACTTTGATAAAAAACTAACATATGCCGTTTGTTTGTTTGCTAGCTTAAATTAAATTAAATTTAAACATAGTTTGCTACTGCAGCTGTAAAGTTAGCAACGGTAAAGGAAAAATTCCTTGGTACAGAGATCTGTTTTATTCATTGCTTACTTGGAAATATACATTCAATTGGTTCAGATTTCAGTATTTTTACTCTAGTATGTGAGTGAAAAAAATAAATCCTCCTTTACAAATATTATGATATAAAATTCTTTGAAAAATATGCATCTTTGTGGTTGGTAAACAACGTAAATTTAACAATATTTTGAGTAGTAAAAAAGCATTGCAAATTGCTAAAAACTTAAATATTGCTGCGCTTTTTATAAAGCTACGCAGTAAGCAATACGTTTAATTTAATTCTGTAATTTAATTATGCTTTATGTGGTGACTATCAGCCATAAGAGGAGTAAACATAATAAATGGCAAATATATATTTGTTGCACTTCATATTGTCGAACGCAAACACGATTTTTTGCGTAATTGGTATAACTTGTGAAAAGCAAATGTTGTATATATGAGAGTGCATATTTCATATGCAATATAGCGCAATCAACGGCAATCACTTTTCATATGAATGTGCGCTTCCCAAAAATGAATAATTGCAGCTGCGTTTTCCCGTTTCATTGCTCGTTGCGCATTTATTGACAAAGACGAGGCCAGCACCCTTTTGGGTGTTATGGTAAATATTTAGTGACTGACTGGCTGGCTGGCTGGCGGACAATGACAACAGTGACTGAGGGGGGGTGGTGGTGCAAGCTCGACGGCTTGTTGGCAGTTTAAAGTTTCATTAATTTGCTTTTTACGCCCACTTTGGTTTACAGTTTCGGCTTTGATGGCGACGCAAAACCATTCGGCAGTGTCAATATTATTGTGCCACATGCAACGACTGTCATGCGATAGCTGCTACAACAGCAATAGCAACATGTTGTAATGGAAAGCAAACACGGCTCTTGGCTGTTGGCCGATGCCTGGCAACAGCACAAGAACTGCAGCAGCAACTGTTGCCGCCGCTTCCCAGTCCAGTCCAGCTGTAAAACTAAAACACAAACACGCAAACAACAAAGCAAAGCAGAGCAAAGCAAACCCAACACCCGCCCTCCCACTTGACACACCCACCCACAGTTTGCCCACAGCCTAGAGCCCACATGGCACTTCAGACTGCGTCCGGCCAAGAGCAAGAGCAGGAGTAGGAGCAGTAACGCCGCTGGCCAAACTGGCGCTCAGCCACCGCGACCACAGTGCGCTTTTCCCCAAATGCAACGAAGTGAAAGCTTAGCACAAAAAGGAAAGCGCTGTGTGCCAGAAAGAAAGCAAAGTAGTTTTTGGATTCAAATTGTTTGTTTGTTTGTTATTAGTTTTTCGGTGACTTGAGACGATTTTAATTAACGCCACCGATGCTGCAGTGTGAGTGCCAAACAGTTGACTGCACCCCAACAACAACAACAACAACTAGAGCTACAACTACAACTACAAAATAAAAAGAAAAACAGTAAAAGCCACGACAAATCCTTTTGCGAATCATTTACGCCTGTTCGCATTCTTGTGCAATTAGTGCGTATGGCTTGGAAACAAAGACAACTCCAAAAACAACTTTGAGCCAGAGCAACAAAATCTTCGATAGCTTCACTAATTTGCGAGTCCTTGGCGCAGTAAGAAGCAACAAAACAAAACAAAACGAAAGGCAAAAGCAATGCACAGCTCGCAACTCTCAACAATAAAATATTAGTTTAAGCAAAAATCCTTTTGTTTTTTGTCAAGCTTTAGTGGATTGCTTTTACTTTATTATGCCAAGAGCTAAGCCCCCAAGCAAAACTTCACTCTTGACCCGCTCGCTATGTAAATTCGCATAAGATAGTAAACTTTAAGCAACTTGCAAAGAAACATTCAAAATGAGTTTGACTTTGCATTTAAATAGAAATTGTTTGTTGCGAAAGTTAGCTGCTCGGACTTGAAAGTCAAAACTTGAGATTAAAAGATAAATGTTTAAATTATAAAGGCACACACACACACACATAAATCATTTATAAAAGCTCAACAAACAGTCGCCCATAATGTTCGCGTGCCAAATTTAGCGTACATAGGATACAGTCCTGTATGCCTTAAGGAGGCAGGACTTGTGCTTCGAAGGACGTATGTTTACTTTTAATTTGTTTTAATGCGCGATATGTTTGCCTTAAGACTGAAGGACCTTCTGCAGTTTCTGCAAGCTGCTAACCAGACTTTCTACATGAGTGAACGCCTGTTAGGTTCTCATCATTTACTAACTACAATAATTGCCGTATTAATCACACGTGAGCTTATATTATAATGCATTCCAATATAATTATTATATATTAGCGCCTGGCCTTCTAACAGAAACATATAAACAATTGTTTACCAATTCACTGGCGTCATTAAGCAATGGAGAATCAAACACGCGACTGGTCTTGGCTATACGGACAAATTATAGAATTAAATTCTGTGATTCGCCACAATACTCATCCGAAGCATATAACACTGCATTACAATCGCAATCAGCTCAAGTATATTAAATTCAATAAAACCTTACGCATATGTTGCTTATGCTTTATTCCTAGATTCATCTGGGCCTATGGCAACACTAAGGAGCTTAGCCTGCCGCTACATTATGCTTGGCGTATTGTGAATTTAATTCAGTCACTCATTTTCTTTGCAACTCTATTAGCTGCACTGCCAGAGTCCAAGGCTAACTTTCTAGAGCTTGGCTCAGACATTGTGTGGATCTGTGGGGTTGGTTTGGCTATGCAAGTAACTAAGCTATCGCTAATTTATAATTTTAGGGCTTCTATATTATTTTAAAAGTTAATTTCATTAGCTTTTATGCAAATGATATTGACGTTATCGTGGACGATCTCAGTGAGTGCCACACAATGCCGCGGTATCCAACAGCTGAAGCAGATGTACGTCAGACGCAACGCTGGTACTTCTTGCTACAGTCCTTTATCATTGTCTTTTGGCATATTGGATGTGGTTCCTTTGCCATATTGGCTTTAACGCAACCGGTATTTACTAAACAAGCGCTGCCGTTCCATGCATGGCTCCCAATGGACTTGCACAACCCCGAGAAGCATCCAATTGCACATGCTCTAGTCTATGCGTGGCAAGTTATGTCGCTGAGCTACAATTTGTGCATATGTGTCTATGTAGACTTGCAGTCAACGTTCTGTTATCCCGAGGTGGCAGTCAATCTAAAGATACTTTGCATAGAGCTGAATGCTTTTGCCAGAGAATGTCAACATGATGAACAACGTTTCCGGCGTGAATTTAGACGCTTAGCGGCTTTCCATCAACGTATGATGCGGTAAGTACAGCTAGCTATATACATATATCTGCATTTATGTTAAATAATTAATTTACAGCAACGTAACAAGCATCAACGATGTATATTATTGGCCCATGATAGGTCAGATGGTTTTTGTATTTGTTATGATCTCTCTGACTGCATTCATAGCGCTTGCTAACAAAGGCGATCCAAACACTTACAAATTCATAGTGTTCATGATACTCTCATTAGCCTATTTAACTTTTATTTGCGCATTGGGCGACATGGTGACCCAACAATCGCAGGAGGTAGCCATGGCAGCCTATGATATTTACGAGCATGCGCCAAACTCCAAAGAAGTGCAGCTGGATATTGGGTTTATGATGTATCGAGCGCAGGAACCGTTGCAGATTGGTGCTCCGCCATTTCCGCCCTTCAATCTGATTAGCAATATGGCTGTAAGTGTTGCTGGTGTATAACCAATTAATTAATATATAATATTACGAGTTTCAAATTTGTATCTTTGTAGGTACTCAAACAATGTTATGCAATACTCACTGTGCTGCTGGAAACATTAGATTAAGATTAGATCTGAAAACATATGCTGCTTTATTCAACACATTATCAGTGGAAGTTAACAGCAAAGTCGACAGTTCAGCACCGCGTTTTGAATATAAATAATTCAATTATGTATTTAATAAACATATTTATATAGTTGAAAAGTTCTTACATTGTTTATTTCAGATGATACATAATTTTTCTACCCTTTGTCTATAGCACCGCTTGGCTCTGGTTTTATTTAATGCAGACTATCAAATAAGCTAATATTAACAAATGCAAACTCCAGACACATGTGTTTTTTCACATCACATCATTCACTAGCACCTTGCAAGCTAATTGCTTTATAAATAATGTCGATTGTAACAAAGCTTATTATTATTATTAGAACTTACTGTATTGCGAAGACTTAAGTGCAATAGAAAATTGTTATTATAGGGGCGTTTCTAACTGCAAACTATGATAAACATTGGAGCTGGCCTTCAATCAATATCATATAAAAGACTGTGACTGCCAATGATGACAACGTATAGTAAAACTTCACTTAAGCAATGGCGGATCAAGAGGTCGAAACACGCAGCTGGACTTGGATATACGAGATTTTTGCAGAATTTTATTCTCTGTTTCGCCACAAAGGTCAACCGAAGCATATACCACTCTATTACAACCGTAAACAGCTCAAGTGCGATAGACTTCATAAAATTATCGTATACATGCAAATACAATTTTTATATTTTAAGAATCCTCTGGGCCTATGGAAACACTGAGGAGATGAATATGCCTCTACATTATTCTTGGCGTATTTTTAATCTAATTCAGAGTATACTCTTTGTAGGAAGTCTGATAGTTGCACTCCCAGAGTCCAGGGATAATTTTCTCGAGTTTGGTTCGGACATTGTCTGGGCCAGCGCGGTCTTTTTTGCTACGCAACTAAACTATGGGCAATCGCTAAATTTCTTATTCTTTTTAGGGCACTTATGTTGTATATAAAGTCAATTTCATTCACTTTTATGCAAATGATGTTGACATTATCGTGGACGATCTCAGTGAGTGCCACAACATGCCGCGGTATCCATCAACTGAAGCAGTCGTACGTGAGACTCAGCGCTGGAACTTCTTGCTACAATACTTTATCATTACTTTCTGGCATATTGGCTGTGGTACCTTTGCTATATTGACTTTAACGCAACCACTATTTACGAAACAAGCGCTGCCATTCCATGCCCGTCTCCCTATGGAGTTGCACAATCCGGAGAAGCATCCAATTGCTCATGCTCTGGTGTATGCTTGGCAATGTCTGTCCATGAGCTACAATTTATGTGTATGTGTCTATGTCGATATTCAATCCGTGATATGTTATCCACAAGTGGCCCTCAATCTAAAGATACTCTGCATAGAGCTGAATGCTTTTGCCGAAGATTGTCAACAGAATGAGCAACGTTTCCGGCAGGAGTTTAAACGACTAGCAGCTTTTCATCAACGCAGTATACAGTAAATACAGCTGGCTCTATACGAAGTTATTTGTATTAATTGATTTATTTTCAGAAATGTAATAAGTATCAACTCGGTATATTATTGGGCAATGATAAGTCAGATAATTTTTATGTCTGTTATGATCACTTTGACTGCCTTCATTCAGATTGCTAAAAGAGGTGATCCGGGCATTTATAAATTCACGGTGTTCATGCTGCTCTCATTAGCGTATCTATCTTTTGTTTGCACATTGGGCGACATGGTGACTCAACAATCGCAGGAGGTAGCCGAGGTAGCGTATCATATTTACGAGTTTGCACCAAACTCGAAAGAAGTGCAGCTGGATATTGGGTTTATGATCTATCGAGCTCAGAAAGCATTGGAGTTTTGTGCTCCGCCTTTCCCGCCCTTCAATTTTATTAGTAATATGGCTGTAAGTGTTGCAATATTATACAAAATTAATATATGTATACGTTTTATTATATTTTATTTGTAGGTACTCAAACAATGCTATACAATCCTCACAGTCCTGCAGGAAACATTAGAGTAATATATATAAACGGCTTCACACGGCTTTATTCAACACATTATCCGTAGAAGTCAGCAACAAATTTGACAGTTCAGCACCGTGTTTAAATATAAAAAATTCAATTATGTTCCACATATATTTAATAAACTAATAATATTTAGTATTGAGCTTCAAAGAAAAGTTTTTAAATTATTTTTTTGAGCATTTAATACGAAGTGTGTTGAAAAAATAAAATTTTATTACTTTTATTCAACATAATTATCCTATCGTTTGCCTATAGCACAGCTTACCTCTTGCTTTATTTAAATACTTCCCATAGCCTATTATTTAAACAAATACAAACAAATAATAAACATTGTTTAACTGCAAAATTGTAGACAGTTCAGTTTAATTCAACACACCTCAGCTGTCCACCAAAAAAAAACTCTCCATAGATGTCGCGCAACAGTCCGCAGCAAGTTGGCTGTGGTGAATAAAGCAGAGCCATCTAGTGGCAGTCTGAAAAATGTGATTTTTCAGCGCCATCTATTAGGTATTAAGAACGCTCAACAGTTTTGCAACAGTTCAGTTGAGCGTTCGTAGCTGGCAAACTGTTGAGCAACTGTTGTGAATCAGTTGACCATTTAAGTTATTCAGCTGGTAACAATATTATCGAAAGTTTATTACGCATAAATTATTATTTACATTATTTATTTATAAACCATTAACGGCCATTGTATCTGTGATCCATTGCACATAATCTGCGATATTGGTGTACAGTCCGGGAAGACTAATCTGACCACAAGATGTTACGCCTTGGCTAACAATCCCGAATTGCACCATGCGCAATTTATACTCATCTAAATAAAGCGCTGGAGCTTGCAGCGGCCCGCCGGAGTCCCCCTTACAGGAATCCTGTAAGTCGGCGCCACCCACGCACAACTGGCTGTGTGGCACGTCACGTCGATACGCATCAGAGCAGGAGGAACGCTGTTGAATGGGAACACTTGCCTGCAAGAGCACATCTGAAGAGGAACCGTTCTCAGTGGTGCCCCAACCGGTAACAAAGTAATTGGGTAGAGACTCCGACTGTTGCTTCAATTCAGAGCTAATGGGCAGGCAAATGGGCTTAATGTGCTCTGCAGAGATTTGGATTTAATTCGAGCTGACATTAAGATTAGGCGAGATATACTTACTCTCAAAATTAACGGTGTCATTCAGACGCAGCAGAGCAATATCATTCATAATGCGACGTCCATCGTATCGCTCATGCATTAAATACTTTTCAATAGCCAAATCCACCACAGGCGGCGCACACTTTTGTTTACGTCCCTGCTGACGGCAGTCCCGCTCCGTGGAAATGCGATGCTCTCCCAGACGTATTTGGTAGCTATAATTATAAAACATAAGTTAAAAATCGCTTTGTAAATCATGTGATAATGCTTACAGTTGTTCCTGCAAACCGAAGATGCAATGAGCCGCAGTCAGTACATAGCCTACAAAGATAAAGCTTAAGTGAGCGAGAGAGCAGACAGAGCGTATTGATTACGACTTACGATTGGAGATAAGCGTGCCACCACATAAGAAGCGCGACTCTCCGTTGCTTTGATAACGCAGCAAGGCCATCCAGGGCCTCGAGGAAAGCTGCACCTCATAGCCATTGGCCACACGTTGATTTAGAATGGAGCCACAGCTAAAGTTCGAGCTCTTAAACAGTTCCATGACCTTGGAATTGTGTTGAATCTGTGGCAAAGCACAGCAAAAGTGAAGCTAGCGAGTGATATTGATTGAGATTAATTTCAGCTAATAAATTCCTATATGTAAATTCAACTCTCACCACTCCATTGTATTCACCACAGGCAGCGCTTTGCAAATAGCCCGCATACTCCGGAGTCACGCGCTCTCCAGACTTCTGAGCCTGCAACAATTGTTTTTCTATATCCGCACAGGAGGAATAGGGCAGGCACTGGCCACGATCACCACGCGGCGTATTACAGTCATCGCCATAGGCTAGTTAAATATTATATGCATTAATTAGTAATTACAACTAACAAGTAATACAAATCATTGCCGCTCACCTGCCCGCACACGACGAACTGACAGCAAGGCAACAACAACTGCAATAAGCAAACGCGAGCGGCAACAAAACATATTACGTTGGAGAGCCGGACTTGATGATAACCGTATGAGCTAACGCCTCAAGCACAACTGTTTGCTTTCTGTGCTCTAGACATTGATTTTATATGATAGGAATAAGAGCAATCTCAGCCAGCTGGCGCTCAGCACTGCTCAACGGGTTTTCCCCTTTTGTTAAGCAGGTATCTATTAATTTTATACAAATTTCCCATAATTGTTGAAAGATTTGCACTTTATGAGAAAACACTAGCTGCATTTGTTTATATTTACGCACTTTGCATTTGAATTAAATGCGTGCCAGCAAATTCTCTGAGAGAGATCTTGCTCTTAACTGGCGCTCTTAGCTAAACTGCTTAAGCATCCAACCTAAGTTCAAGTCGCACATGCAATACTCTTACAAAAACATCTTTTATTGTTAGAATTTTTGTGAATTTTATTGTTTAACGCACATCTGCTGGTCAGTTGTACAATATTGGTTTTATTTGTAGCATCATTGTGTAATAAATTAAAATCGAACTTAATTAAATTATAACAATGCTATTTTATAATTATCAGACATGGATCAACAATTAACATAATAGTCATATATAAATTATATATACGCTAGAAATAAAAAAAATTGTTACTTAGTTTAGCTCACTTTTAGTTGAAAAGTATTAACGTTTAGGGTCAACGGCTGCTCGGTATATTGCTTTCGCTTTTAGGGGGTTGGGCAGAATCTCACTGTTCTGCTGTCTATAGCATTTGCCAATTATTCAAGGCGTTCGGATGTTGGTTGTGTAATTTAAACGATTTCTTCTGTTTGTTCTAAATGTTAACGAAATCGAGATAGCAATAGATCAGTATCAAACAATTTTGAAATTTGACAGATTTTGCTTGAATAGAAGGAATAATTAGATAATTAGAATTAGCAAGTGTCCGCTCTGTGCCGCTTTCAGAGTTAGTACAACAAGCCTTATTATATAGAAATTAAAATGAACAAAGTATTATGATTAGATAAGCAAGCCAATTGTAGTCAATTTACAAGCAGGAGAAGCCAAACAAAAAATATAAAGTAAACGTAGTAGCAGTAATTATAGTTAGTATAGTAACATTCGTCATTATCCATCACAAAATAAAGGAAAACAATAAACATGAATATATAGTATACAGTACAAACATAAACCAATCTATGCGTATACAAATATAACACTATGAAATATTCCAAATATTGTATGCTCAATCGCTTGGCTGGTGGTTAGCGTCTATTGCTTGCTATGGTTAGCTATGACTAATAATTATTATGAATAAGTTTATCAACAGTGGCATTCCGATGTACATATTTGTTTGCTTGCCACTCAATGAGAGAGCTGTAGAACCGAAAGCCCCGCGCCAACAGAAATCGATCGTTTCAAAAATTGCAGATCATTTCCGTACAATGCTTGATTAGTGTTTTTGGTTTTTGGTGCTGATGCTTGAAAAGTAGTAGTGGTGTTGGTAGTAGTACAAGTAGAGTGGGTTATAATACAAAACAGAGGTGCCATCAATCAACCAACAGAATTAAACGCTTGCTTATTTGATAGCGGCAATTAGCGGACTTTCATCGCCTAAAAAAAAGATAGAGAGAGAAAAATGCAAAGTTAATCACTTTTTTTTCCATAGAGCTTGGTGGGCACTAATTCACGAGTCTTTATGTAGGGCATGCGTGGCCAAGCCCAAGTCACTGGCATCGATGATTCATAGTTGAAGTTGTACAGCTGATCCTCCAGCCACTTGCGCTTGTCTTGCGGCTCCGGATAAGTAGATGCCAAGCCTATAAGACAAGCAAATATAAACAAACATAACTTGCGTACAATGCTGAAATAATACCGTTATCATATGCACACTTGGTTACACCAATGGCAATATTCATGGACACATCGCGAATGCTCGATAGAGGGGGATACAATGAGCCACGCTCAATATCGCTGGGCTCGACAAAGTTGGCCAACTCCTGGGCGGCAATGAGGAACATATCATCGGGTATGTGATGAGTGCCAGTGCAAATGACGCCCAAGCCCACGCCAGGGAAAATGTAAGCATTGTTGCCCTGACCAGGATAATAGGTCTTATCGCCAACGGTGACAGGTGGGAAAGGCGATCCAGACGAGAAAATAACACGTGCCTGCAACAATAGAATGCTTAATAGCTTGTTTTGGTTTGGTTACGATAAATATTTACATCCGTATTATGGTAAGCCTCTTCGGCAGTACATTCCGCCTTGCTGGTTGGATTGGAGAGAGCAAACACAATGGGCCTTTCATTGTTGTCGGCCATGGTGCGCAAAATCTTGGGCGTAAATAGGCCAGCGCAAGCTGAAGCACCAATTAGCACCTGAGTTAAATATAAACATTAATACAATTCAAACGTATGCACATGACTTGTACTCACACTTGGCTTAATAGTTGCTACAATCTGCTCGAGATCAGACATAGGCTCAATGTCTTTGGCATAGTTAATCTTATGGCCTTCCAGATTGCCCACCTTGCGTGACTTGGTCAGCAAGCCATCAATATCGACCATGAATATTTTGCTATAAGCCTCTTCTTTGGACACGCCCTCAGCCATCATGCCCTTGACCACAAGATCTGCAATGCCAATGGCGGCTTCGCCGGCGCCAGCAAACAGGAACGTATAATCCTTAAAGGACTTGTTAGTTATGCGCTTCGAGGCGTACAGTCCGGCAACAGCGACAGCAGCTGTGCCCTGAATATCGTCGTTAAATGTGCAGTATGTGTCGCGATACTTGTCTAGGAATCTAAATGCATTGTGGTTGCCAAAGTCCTCAAACTGGATGAGAGTATTCTGGCCATAGCGCTTTACAACTGCCTGCATGAACTCATCAATGAAGTCATCGTATTCGCGTCCAACCACGCGCTTCTGGCGCAAACCCACATAGAGCGGATCCTCCAGCAGATCGATGTTATTGGTGCCCACATCTACGACAATGGGCAAACACTGATGTGGCTTAATGCCAGCCAAAGCTGTATACAAAGCCAGCTTGCCCACGGGAATGCCCATGCCGCAAGCGCCCAGATCACCCAGGCCGAGGATACGCTCGCCGTCAGTTACGACAATTGCACGCACATTTGGCTCCGGCCAGTTCTTCATCACATCAAAGATGTGACCACGATCGTTGAAGGTAACAAAGAGACCATGCGGACGTCTGTAGATCAGGCCAAAGCGTTGGCAGGCCAAGCCCACTGTGGGCGTATAAACTATGGGCATCAAATCCTCAATGTTCTCCGAGAGAAAACGGAAGAACAAACGCTCGTTACGATCGTACAGATCGCTCAGATACAAATACTTGTTGAGCGGTTCCGTATAACGATTGACAGCAATTTTGCAAAGCTGCAGCTGCTCCTCCTGCGTCTTGAAACGCGCCGGCTGCAGTCCATGTATGCCCAGCGTTTGACGCTCCTCCAGCGTAAAGGCCAAGCCCTAGAAAGCCACTTCGGTTACATTTGATGCTTAACGAATTGCAATTTTTGTTACTTACCTTATTCAAACGGGGATCGCGTATGTGATCAACGCCCCGCACCTGCGAGGGGCAGACAATATCACCAACTACCTCATGATATCCACGGGCATCACACAGCGCCAGCGCTGATGTTGCCGGCAATGTTGCACTTGTTGTTGTTGTTCCAGTTGCAGCTGCACTACCGCTGCGATACAATTTACTCAGGTTGCCGCATAGGCTGCAATAGTGAATTAGGTAATGTTTAGATTGTCGCAATTGAATAACTCAACACAGTCTGCGCCTACAGTACAAGCTCAATGTAATGATTCTTAATCCCTTACTAATTGTTATTTTGGCCCTGTCTACACTATCGAGCGTTCACAGCAATCACTTGGTGGTCATGATCAAGGCTGCGTCAGCTGATTTTTGTTTATCGCTGGTTGGCTGGGAGCTTTGCGCACATTGCGTATTGTTTATATTTGGGAACGCGATAAAATTCGAATAGTTTTCGATAAGGCAAGGCATGACGACAACCAGTGCTAGTCGAATTCGCATAATTGCTGCTAATTGCGGATGCCTTGTGACTAATTTTGCTTTTGGTCTATGGGGACTGGTGATAACTTTAGCTGGCCAAAGCTCTCAACTCGCTGATGACGCGTGCAAAACCGCTTGCAGCTCTTAATAACGGTAAGTGCTAAGGCGGTAGAGGGGGAGGGGGGGCAGTGCGGTTGGGCGGTTACCCATATCATGTCATTATCATTCATCATTTTGTACAGCTTAAAGCCAAGAGGGGCTGGCTGCTCACATGAGCAGCGAGTGCTAAATAATTGCGCATACATACATATGTAGATATGTATATCTAATCAAATAAACATGCTTGTATGTGTGTCCGTCTGCGTGTCGTAAATAATTACGTATTAAGTATATAGTATGCATAACAACTATTAAGTTTCCGCATAAATACGCTTGTTCTACTTCTAGTATTTGCTTAAATATTTATAAGCGAAATTTGGCAAAGCTAAGCAAACGAACTTTTATTATGACCATTCTAAAAAGTTAAAGCAAATGTAATACACTTGATATGTTTGAGTTTCATTAGAAAAATCAATAGAAATTTAATCAAATAAAGTTATAACACGTGTTAATTACAATTAAACAATAAAAGTCACATTTGTATCTACATACAAACTAAAGTGTATGATGTAAACTAATGTGAGGGCGTATACATCAAATGTATAATTACAAACTGTTACATTGACAGCGGCTGACGTAATCCGCACACACACACATACAAGCAGCACACGCAAATGTGTGAACTAGCAAAAAATAAAAAACAAGAAGTCAACGTACTCAGCTGACTTGCCCTAGCTTTTTTGGAACTACTGGCAAAAAACAAAGCGTGAAAGAGAACGCGCTGTTGGGAGTAACAGTGAAAGATGAATCTGCGGAACGAAAACTTTTGAACTTGGCAACGAAACATAATAAAATACAAGCACACACACACGCACACATAGAAAAGCGCTTACAGAAGCAAAAATATTAGCATTGTACGTATGTACGTATGCACATGTATAAATTTAGAATTTTGGCAAAAGCTTAAAAGTTGAAATGCAAATAATATACACGATGTGTCCATGTTGATGTCCATGTCCATGAACGTGAAGGTATCTTTGGATTACATAGCAGACAGCGCCGAAAGCATTGGGGCGTTAAAGATGTATTATTAATGAGTATGTGTGTGTGTGTATGTGTATACAGGATTTGTTTGTGTATTGATTTTTCAGCTGTTTTGGTTTTTATGAGCGTTTTTGTAGTTGCTTATGCAACATGCAATTGAAAATATTGTACCCCAGTAAACTGGATAAAGCGGAAATAACAAAAGATAGGTCAATGTCAGCCCATGTGCGAATTTAATTCCCCCCAACCAACCAACAGGCTTACATGTATTGTGTTTGTGTGTGTGTGTGTGTGTGTATGCCACTATTTGCTGCCAACGAAAACGAAAGCTGCGCAATGTGTGCATGAGGACGCCTTGGCGCAAACTCGTCTGCCACAAATGACTAGGTCACTGACGACAAACAGCTGGGACTGGGATGTGCCTGCCAAATCAAATTGCATAATTCCGCGAAAAGAAAAACACACAAAATCACCTTTCTAACCAAAATAGATATGAACGCAAACAAAATTCCTTTTGGCAGCAGGGCTTAAAAGCTTACCTTGGTCGCGAAAACATTTTTGCAACTTTTGTGTACTTATAATTGCTTGTTGTGTATTAATTTTCTGGTATTTGTTCCCAGCTTTGCTTTTGATTTGACACTTATCACTATAATAATACTTTATGTTATGATTTCTGCTTTTTGCTAAAAACGAAACACGCACAACAACCGAACCACCCTCACTATGTTCAGCCAGACAAGAGACAACAACAACTACGCGCCAAACTGTAAATGTAAAGTCGACAACTAATGTTATCGTTGTTGCGGCTATCGTAATAGCTATCGTCGATGTGCTGGTGGTGGATAATACGTGCTTATTTTCCTGCACAGATTCAAAGAAATTACACGCCAAGCTATAACATCGACGATTATTCTTATCGCCATTACCACAAAAATCACATATATTTTTGTCCTAATGGAACATGGTCACACTACTCAATTTATTAGGCAAACAAATCATATACAAATAAAAATAAAATTGTTTTTTGCAAGACTTAAATGCATGCGATACAAATTCAATTATAATATTTATATAATAATTGGAGTATCTCTATGCGTACTTCCATGCGCAGTTTGGGATCGTCAATGCGAGCCATCTCCGCCTTTACAAGCTCCCCAAAGGAATCAACGTCGTGGTCAAATTTCGGCTTATTTCCGATTGTTTGTTGATTAATTGTTAATTTCGCAGTCTTGTGCATGCTCTCTGCTGGCGGAGCACTGTCGGTGCGAACCATATCCTTTTCAAGCTCCCCAAAGGGATCGATGTCGTGGTGAAACTTGCGTTTGTTTCTAATAGAGCCCAGCCTCTCGCTCGAACGCGTATACATCGTACTCTCTGCTGACGGAGCAATCTCGTCGATGCGACCCATATCCTTTTCAATCTCCACAAAGGGATCCACGTTGTGGTCAAATTTCCGCTTGTTTCTGATGGAGCCTTGTCTTTCATTCACGGTCCTGTATACAATGTTCTCTACTGACGGATCGGGCTCTTCGACAGAGGCGATAGAGCTGTTGGATGTTTTAATTTGGATCTCTTCATCATAAATATCTTGCGAGTCAGAGTCAGCGAGAGCCTGTTTAAAATATATCAATATGTACCATTCAGTTTAGTTATACATCTATATGTAGGCAATCGCATTAGTACTCACGCTCCGGTTCGAGGCATTAATGTCAATTGTTTTTAAGAATGGCTGCAGAAACTCTAAATTGTTGATCCATGAAATGCGCCCCCTTTCTTCATACCCCATGCTACTTCTGCTGTTACTCGCCTCCTTTTTCAAGTGTAACAGATATTGGCTTCGCAGCGTAGCTATTTTCCTCTTTATCTCTGTAACATTTATATCATCATACACTTGTCGCATAATTTTCAAAATTGCATTTAGTGACGCGGTGCGGCAGCGTTTTTTGTGATAAAGATCGCTTGTGGAGTCGTACAGATTTGGGTGCTGCTCATATGCATCAATTAGCATACTAATTGAGTCCGGCGTCCATCTAATCTTCTAAGATATTGTAAAACACATTTAATTCAATACATTATATTTTGTAGTACTTACTTTTGAAGCCATTTGCAGAAATTTTTCCCAGCTGAAGATTTTATAAGTGCCACTTTCTTCGCATTCACATTCGCATCGTGTTTACAAAAAAATGCCATGGCTTTTTCTCCTCGTAGAAACATGGTCACACTTTCTACGGTATAATTTGAATTATAAATGTTTCTTACCAAAAAAATACTAAACTAAAACCAAAAGGTTAAATTTAAAAGTGTAAGGGAGACTAAGAATCGAATATCGCAACAATTTCGCCAATATTATAATCAATAACAAGGTAAGTGGTATTTTTAAATACTTATGCTTGCTGACAAAAGCTGACAGAAGGCAATTGGGAATATTTATTTGAATTTAAATTTAAATTTTGTAGAAAACAAAATGAAAGTCCAAATATAAGGGTAAGCTTCAACATTGTTTTGGTTTTTATTTCAATTTGTTAAATTTTAATTAAAAATATGAAAAATCTTCAAAATATGTTATCTTGTTTTCGCTTTGTGCCACAACTCTTGTTAGCATTGCCTGCCATATATAGTTCTATAATATTGTTCAACAGTTGTATGTACTCGGCTATTATAGAGCATGGCTCAAGTCCTCAAATTAGCGGGAATCCTGCAGGCCCAGGTCAAACAGGCCAAGAAAGCAGGCAACTGCTTCATTTCAGTAATGCCACATATTCCTTTCACTGGAGACAGCATGGTAAGTAATGCATATATGCATATATGATAGATACTTTTGAGTAACGCTTATGCATTATCAGAGCAACCCAGTTTGGACTCTGCCTTTGGCGCATTTGTACGCATTTCTAATAAAGGGAATGATAACGGTGAGGATTCACAATCATCCGATAGCCCAGACACGAGTAGCCCAGACATTAGTGCCCCCGATGTGGAGGAAGCACCTCCTGCGATTCCACAAGATGATAATAAGCTCGACAAACCCCATGTCACAGGCGACGATACAGGTGAACCAGCAGAGCAGAAGGAGCCAGACGAAGCAGACGAGCAGAAGGGGGATGACGAAGCAGCCGAGCAGAAGGAGGCTGACGAAGCACCAGAGCAGAAGAAGAGAAATCACCTATACGATCCATTTGCTTACCCATACTACTCTCAGTTTTATGACAGGCCGTGGCGTAAAAGTGGCACAGCGAGGATAACGCTGCAACAAGCTTTGATTGCATTATATTTTGTGCCACTTTTATATGGTGTGGCTCAGTGGTTTCGTAGATTTGCTATAAATGCTACATAAATCGGTGCATCAAAACACGTTTTTTTTTTGTATTTGATTAAAATATACATACATATTCAGATATATACATATACATATGCTAATGCGACTAAAATATGCAGAAAAATAATGTTTCTAATATGAAACATAGCGTTAGATCTGTCGGATACATAGCTTTGCATGGAAACACTGTTGGATTCCAAATCCAAATCTATGCGTGATTTTATTCTCTCAAAGGTGTATAGGGCGCGGAAGCCATTTGCCACAAAGCGATCGTTAGAATGAAAAGTTACCCGAAAGAAGCGTCCATCGGAGCGCACCTCAAAGTCTGGCAACTTGCCACAATAACGTTTGTATTTGCGATCCGTACTCATGAAATTGGAAAACTCTACATAGTCACTAGCCGTTTGAAAATCACAGCTGGATAATAACTAATTAATTAGTGTCCATGTTTTGAATCAATCAGCAAACTTACGAGCCGGGAATGCCTTCCACGTCAAAGAACGTGAAGCGTATTACAATACGTTCATTATCTCCATAGAAATAATAATTGCAAACGACATTTTCAAGATAGTATCCAGGAAAATTTGGAGAATGAAAGAGTCCGCTAATGCGATCACTACTGTTGTAAACAAAGGTGCAGTCATTTCCTTGCTGTTCGCCTGACACAATGCCAAAGTCTATAAATAACAACAAAGCATTTGTTAAGAAAATTTAAAAATAAAATTAAGTAATACTACTAACTTACTTGTCAAAAATCTATACTCGGCACGGAAACCATAATACTGAACTTTGTTGGTCATCGTAGGCGGATATTTGCCAACAAACTGCAATTGGAGAGCTTGTCCCGTGGACATTATAGGCTTTGGCAGAAAGGCGCCACAAAGCAGTTCTTGCGTCTCATACTTGTCCCCCACCTTGGAGAGCACATGCAAAGCATCCAGATCTTGACAACGAGTTGAGTTCTCATGCTCCGTGGGTATGTTGAAATCGTGAAACTTTACCTGTATACGTTCAGGTGACTGCGCTTCAAATTCGTAACGGCATTGAACTGCGACCGCCACAGAATCGATTTTTTTTGTAATCGAGCTCAACAGCTGACTCGATTCAAAGCTGCCAGACTTGTTAACCCGCGAATCGTACAGCTGCCGGCAGTGCTCTGTAAATAAATACATTTAATTGATTTATTATTCATTTTATGTTCAAAGTGCGTTGGCGTCACATTAAACTCTTTTGGGGCAGAGCTATGAGCAGCAGGCAGGCACAGAATGACGACAACAAGTTGGACACGTTTCGGCGTATTTGTGATGAAATAGCTGCTGAATCAAGTTACCTGCGAAAAGTGGAGCAACTGGAACGCTTTTTTAAAAAGGGCACCAGCGGCAAAGGCTTTCAAGGTGATACACTGCAATGGGTGCAGTTCCTTATACCGGGTGCCACACAGCGCGTTTACAATTTGCAAAACAAAGCGTTAATTAAATTATTCTCACGCATCTTGCACGTTGATCAGCAGCAGATGCATCTTGACTTGGAGCAAGGTAAGTTTATTATTGCACTGTTTGCACAAGATGGTGAAATAATTTTGGTTTGCAGATGGTGACATTTCGGAAACTTTGCGCAAGCATTTTGCAGCCTCGAAAAAATTAAAGGCTCAAACAGAAAGCAAACTGTATCTTCATGAGGTAGAAGAGCTGCTGTGCAAGTTGGAACAGCGCACCAAGGAAGATGAGCAAGCGGAGCTATTGCGTGAGGTTTGTCAGCAGGCCACTGACTTGGATTTGCGTACATTTATCCGGCTGATCAAGCAAGATTTGCGCATTAACGCACGCGCTAGGCACATACTTGATGCATTTGGTCCACAAGCATATGCCGCCTATCAATCTTCGCGTGATCTGGCTGCCATTGTGCGCAGTTTTTCTGGTAAAACGGAGAAGGCAGTGCTGCCAAGCAGCTCCAAGGCGAAAGCAAAGGGATTGCCTGGTGGCATACAGGTGATGACACCCATATCCCCTATGCTGGCCAACGCGTGCAAGTCTGTGGATGATGCTTTTAAAAAGCATCCCGGCGGTCTTTACAGCGAGGTTAAATACGACGGAGAGCGTGTGCAGATTCATAAGCAGGGCACTGAATTCAAGTTCTTCAGTCGCAATCTGAAACCTGTGATGGATCACAAAATCAAAGATCTTAAAGATTATATACCACGGGCCTTTCCCGATGCGGGTGACATGATTCTGGACTCGGAAATCATTCTGGTGGACACGGACACGGGCGCTTTGCTGCCTTTTGGCACGCTGGGAGCGCATAAGAAACAAACTTATGCCAATGCGTCCATTTGTCTGTTTGTCTTTGATTGCTTGCTGTATGCTGGCGATGATTTAACCCAACTGTGAGTACTCTTAGCTTTTGGACAGCAACTTAATTACATGCTTTATGCTTACAGTACATTTAGTAAACGTCGTGAGATATTGGAGCAGCATATAAACCCCATTAAATCGCATGTGCAATTGTCAGAGTCACAATTCTTAAAAACCAAGCATGAGCTGGCTTTGATGACGGCCAAAGTGCTGCAAGCAAATCTGGAAGGTGTTGTGCTAAAGAGTCCCGTTGGCACATATCAGCCTGGCAAACGCAACTGGCTTAAGGTGAAGAAGGATTATCTCTTTGGCGGTAAAATGGCCGATACGGCGGACTTGGTTGTGCTGGGTGGCTGGTATGGCTCTGGAAAAAAGGGTGGCATACTCAGCATCTTTCTCATGGGCTGCTATGATACAAGCGATCATCTTTGGAAGACGGTGACCAAAGTACACTCGGGCCTCGATGATGCCACAAATGAAGAGATACATGAGTCGCTTATGAAGCTCACAGAGCGTGCTGATGCCAATAAAATACCCAATTGGCTGCTTTGCAAAAAGGCACTAGTGCCTGATGTGCTGGCCAAGGTGCCGGATAGTATGCCTGTATGGGAAATTACTGGCGCTGAGTTTACGCAGTCGGAGGCACACACTGCGGCAGGCATTTCCATACGCTTTCCACGTATAACACGCTTAAGAAGCGATAAGACAGCCAAGGAAGCCAACGATCTAGCACATCTCGAACAACTATTTGCGGCTTCTAAGCAAAGCGTTAATGTAGACCTGCTGCTGGCCGATTGTGATGATCAGCAAAAGTTGGAGAAGACACCGCAAAAAAACAAAGGAGCGAGCAGTAGTCAAGCCAGTAGCAGCAAGAAAAGAAGTCTAGACGATCAAGCCAGCAGCAGCAACAAAATGAAAAGAAGTCCAGACGATGAACCCAGCAGCAGCAAGAAAATTAAAAGTAGTCCAGACGATCAACCCAGCAGCAGTAAGAAAAAGAACGCAAAGCTGGAAACAAAAGCTCAGCCAAGTCTTATTGATTACTTTAAGCCCACAATGCCAAATGTTGAACAAAGCGAGGAAGCGAGCACATCAACGCCAGCAGTGAAAGAGAAAGTAAAAAGCGATGAGAATAAATTATTTAGCGGACTGACTGCGCATTTTACCGATGCTGCTGCTGAGCCAGAGTTAATACATGAATTTGTGCGTCTTGGTGGCACTTTGACAAGGAATACACAAAAAGCTAAGCTGGCGTTTCATTATGAAATCACTATGAATATAAAACAGCAAAGGTATAATTGAAAAACTATATGAACTTGTTGGCGTTTGTCTAAAATTCTTTTAAATTGCAGACAGTCTTATCGCACCAGTTGTCGCCATTTGCACATAAAATGGTTGCGCACATCGTTAGAGGCCAATGCCCTGCAGCCCTATCCAGTTTACGCCGTGCTTTTAAAGTCTTAACACAGTTAAAATGCTTTGTGATAAGCAATTTCATGTTGAGCTACAACTATTGCAAATTGAATGTTAAGAAAATTGTAAATAGCTTTAAGTATTGCATATACATACATATATTTATATTGTGGGTGCAGCTTGTGACGCCCTTAAGTGTTTATATACTTGTATATATTATCTGTAAGCACTTGCTTCTATTTGTTTAAAGCAATTTCATTAATTTTACCCGTCGTATATCACAAGTAAAGACAAAACGCAAAGCTCCCCGTAAAAGCTCTGCTCGCATATGTTAGGTTTGAATTCGTTTGTGTCGCATTTAGTTTGTGATCAGAACGCATATTGTACACTTGTTAGCTGGCAAAATGCTGCTGGAATTTTGCGCTTTATTTGTGGTTATCCTAGTGCTGGCCTATCGCTGGTCTGTGTCCACACATGGCTTCTTCAAGGAGCGTGGCATTCCCTGCGATAACCCATACCCATTTTTGGGCAGCACTGGCAAAATGTTTATAGTGAGACAATCGATGTTTGATCTGATTGTTGAGCTATACAACAAGGGCGAGGGCAAGTAAGTGTAAAAAATGCGTCTATAGTCGATGATCTCAGTTGAAGGTCACACAGCGTAAACAACAAACATAGGCAAGCTGGAGAAGCTTTCAAGCAGCAATTATTCAATTAATAATATGCACGCATGTGCTATAAATAAATATATCAATTTATTTGTGTACATATGTCGTATTAGATTCGTTGTTTAAAGCTGGCACCGTAATTTTAAATAAAAGTATATGCATAGCTAAATTATATTTGCTTAATAAAGTCATCATTTAGAAAAATAAAATGACGGTAGATCATAAAAAAAATGTACGAAGTTATTACCATAAATAATATTGTGATTTATTTACGCCATTGTAGCATTAACTATTTACATTGCTGTCAGCTTTGTAACAAGTTGAACAAGTTGTACAATTATCTTTATCTATATAAAATAAGTTGTTCGTATCTAACTGTACTATTTATAGCTTATCAGCCTTGGCAGTGAGTGCAACGATAGCAACTAAATTCATATATAAACATAATTAATTATTAATTTTTGAATTCTGCTTATCAACAGAGTGTTTGGCATATTTGAGAATCGTAAGCCGCTGCTAATGATACGGGACCCGGAGCTAATCAAGCAAATTACCATAAAAGATTTTGATCATTTTATCAATCATCGCAATATTTTTGGCAATGACGAGGAGCATGCTCAACATATGGACAATTTATTTGGCAGCTCACTGTTCTCTATGCGTGATGCACGTTGGAAGGATATGCGCAGCACACTGAGTCCTGCGTTCACAGGCAGTAAAATGCGTCAAATGTTTCAGCTTATGGACATAGTAGCTAAGGAGGCAGTAGATTGCCTAAAGCGGGATAAGTTGCCAGCTGATGGCTTTGATTTGGATCTGAAGGACTATTGCACGCGTTTCACCAACGATGTGATTGCTTCAACTGCATTTGGCTTGCAAGTGAATTCGTTTAAGGAGCGTAACAATAAATTCTATCTTATGGGCAAGAAGCTGACTACTTTTAACACCTGGCTAAACATTAAATTTCTGTTGTTTACAACCATGAAATGGGTATTGGATGTAAGTACATATACATACTTTAAATAAAACATAACTCAACTGTTGTTTTCTTTGCAGCTATTCAAAATTTCGCTTTTTGATAAGAAAAGCACAGAGTACTTGGTCAGTCTGGTGCTGGATGCCATGAAATATCGTCAGGAGCATAACATTATACGCCCGGATATGATAAATATGCTTATGGAAGCACGCGGCATGTTGCCCACAGATAAGCCCAAGCCAGCTTCAAATCGCGAATGGAGCGATCGTGATATTGTTGCTCAATGTTTTGTTTTCTTCTTTGCGGGCTTTGAGACCACTGCTGTGCTCATGTGCTTTACTGCCCATGAGATTATGGAGAATGAGGATGTGCAACAGCGTTTGTTTGAGGAGATTGAAGGGGTGGAGAACCAGCTGGAGGATGGTCAGCTAACTTATGAGGCACTGCAGGGCATGAAGTATTTGGATCAAGTTGTTTCCGAAGTGCTACGCAAGTGGCCAGCTGCAATTGCCATTGATCGCGAGTGCAACAAGGATATTACCTATGAAGTTGATGGCAAGAGCATAGAAATTAAGAAGGGCGAGGCTGTCTGGTTGCCGGTCTGTGGCTTCCATCGCGATCCCAAATACTTTGAAAATCCTGAAAAGTTTGATCCCGAACGCTTCAGCGATGAGAACAAAGACAAAATCAAACCATTCACGTATTATCCATTTGGCTTGGGCCAGCGTAATTGCATAGGTAATGTTTATATCATAAAAATATTATTTGTTTGTTTGTTAATATAAATCTTTTTTGCAGGCTCCCGTTTTGCTTTGCTTGAGGCTAAGGCTATTATTTTCTATATGCTGCGTGAATATCGTATTGAGGCTGCCAAGAAGAGTTGTATACCCTTGAAGCTCAAATCATCTGGCTTTCAGCTAGTACCTAAGAATGGTTTCTGGATTAAGCTGGTGCAACGCAATTGAAGAAGTTATATTTTAAATATATTGTTATTGTTGAGATTACATTTGACTCATTAATTATGCATTTAAGAGTTTTTGTAGACTTTAATTTTTGTGCACGCGTTTTAAAAATAAGAAAATTTAAAATTCTATGCTATTGGCTTGATTAAAACCAATTATAGGTCACAAAGCTATCTGTCAATTGAAACTGACAGCTGCTATTGACTGCTTTTGCATTGAAATTTCTATAATTTCAGGTTATAGCAATATGCGAATCACAGTCATGCAACTACTTCAATCAAGAGTCGAATAGATACTGCGGGCTTTTCATATTGTTTTTATTTGAATGGAGCTAAAGTGGTAGCGTTTAGCCATAAAAATTCCCTAAGCAGCATTTAATGTGGAGTGCGCTAAAGTTCAAGAGCGCAACGAAATTTAATGCGTCAAGCAGAAGCTTTCTAAGCCTTAGAAATTACCAACAATTAGTTAGGATTTAAAGCAAACTTATAGGGCGTATCAAATGCTGTCTAAGTATAAGTCTGATGAGCTCGCAGGCGTATACGTAATATGTGTAAAAAGCTTGCAAGTGTGAAATCGTTTCCCTTAGTGAAGTGTTTGTGTTTACTGCTTATTATATTCAACTTGTGGTACTTATTGTTATATCATGCGAGAGACTTGAGCTTCCCCAGCTTGGTATAAATAACGTTGGCGCATTCTGAGCTCTGCTCATTAAAGCGGCAACTGTGACTGCGTTTCAAAAACCTTTGCAAACTGTTTTGAGTTTTGTGTTGTCCGTGCGTTTGTGACAAAATACTGTGTGGCTTACAAAATGTTATCAAATATACAAACGTTTTATAAAGACAAAACCATATTCGTGACTGGCGGCAGCGGGTTTCTGGGCAAAGGTATTAATCAAAGTGTTCCAAAAGCAACAGGAAGCAACAAATTTAATACAAATATCTGTATGATGAGCGGTTACAAATGATTAATTTTAAATGACAGTTAACAAGCTGTTTGGAACAGTGCTTAATTTTAAAACTTGAACCTTGACTTTGCATAAAATTTACTTTGTCTGATGTTAAGTGAAGCTCAACTCATTATTTAAAACATTTAATGTGCAAAAGTAATAAACAACAAACGTTTAATATTACAGTAATTATTGAAAAGCTGCTGCGCTGCACAGAAGTCAAACGCATCTATGTATTGATAAGGCCCAAGCGTGGGCAGGATGTGCAAGAGCGCATTGCAGCCTGGAAGGACAATGCTGTAAGTAGACTTAGAGCTGAATTCATGCATCCATTCATACAATCTTTATGTGCTTAAGATGTTTAGCTTGCTGCATAAAACGAATGCTCAGTGCTTGGAGCGCATAGTAAGCATTGCAGGTGATTGCCAGGAGCAGGATCTGGGCATAAGTGAGGCGGACAGACAGCTGCTGGCGGCTGAGGTGCAAGTGGTGCTGCATAGTGCAGCCACTGTGCGATTTTGCGAGCCACTGCATCAGGCCTTGGACATCAATACACGTGCCACACAGCTGCTGCTGCAGTTGGCCAAGCAAATGAAGCAGCTGCTGGCTTTTGTGCATGTGTCCACAGCATTCTCCAATTGCGTTATAGATCACATAGATGAGCGTTACTATCCAGAGCACTTGGTGTTTAGCTATGACAAGGTATTGCTGCTGCGCAAGCAGCTCAGCGAAGAAATGTTGGACAGCATGACAAGCTCGCTTCTGGGCAAGTTTCCCAATACATATACGTACACGAAGGCGCTGGCGGAGCAGGTGCTGCAACAAGAGGCGGGCGACTTGCCGCTGTGCATCTTTCGTCCGGGTGTTAGTAGGTGACGCCCATTAGCTGCCACATTACTTTTTTAATATAGCCTACGCTGCTTGCTTACAGTTGTGGGCAGCTACAAGGAGCCTGTTGCCGGCTGGATTGATAATCTCTATGGACCTATTGCCATTCTCTACGGCGCCGCCTTTGGCATTCTGCGCGTCACTCGGCTGAACGTTAATGCTGCCGCCAATATAGTGCCTGTGGATTTTTGCGGCAACATGGTGCTGGCCAGCGCTTGGCAAACTGCTGTGCAGCAAGCGGAGCGCAAACAATCCGCTGAATCCGCACAGCAGCAGCAGCCACCCATTTATAACTATGTGCCCAGCAATCGCAACGAGCTCAGCTGGGGCGGCTTTCGGGACAAGGCGCAGCTGTTAGCCAATACCTATCCACTGTCGCAGGCAATGTGGCTGCCGTTTCTACACTGCACCACCACCGCTTGGTTGTTCAAGTTTCTGGCTTTCTTCTATCACTTGCTGCCTGGCTATGCCATTGACTTGGTGCTGTGGTTGCGTGGTCAGCAGCCACGCATGATTCGGCTCTATGACAAGATACACAAGAACATTGAGCTGCTGGTGCCATTCACCAATACGAGCTGGAAGTTTGGTACGCACAATACGCAGCGACTGTGGCAATGCATGTCCACGCAGGACAAAGAGCTGTTTGAGTTCGATATGAGCACGCTGGACTGGGATGATTATTTCCAGCTTGCGCTGGGCGGCATGCGCATATATTTGGCCAAAGAGGATCCCAGTCCTGCCACCTTACAGCGCGCTCAGCGGCTTAGAGCAAGGTTAGTTAAATTACTTTAAAATTTAACTGCTGACAATTAGTTTCATTCTTTTTTTTATAGATATTATGTGCTGCATCGTCTATTGCAGTTTGCTGTCTGCAGTTGCGGCATTGCGCTTTTGTGGTCACTAAGCAAACTACTAATCTAGTGTTAATTTTAGTAATTAACAAGTTTTTATATTAAAAAGAAATTACAACTTGTGTCGATGCACTGACTACAATTTAGTTGTTCACAGCTTGAGCCTGTGGCTTGCACTAAAATCAAACACTAAGCTGCTTAAGGTGTCTTGCTGCGCTCATTAACTTGCTCAATGAGCACAGAGCGCACACAGAGCGCATGCTGCGTCTTCACTGTAAGCAGGTAACGAAAGTAATGAGATCAGCTCTCTATTTGCAGAGATTAGAGCATTGCGGCTCTAATACTCTGGAGTGTTTACATTGTTTTAATTGCACATAGCGTGGGCATCATACAGTTTGCATAATACATTGAACATTGAAGTAAATAATTTCTAACTTTTATAGTAATTAAATGAACTCACTGCCTCCTCCAAAAGCGTTGGCGCCACATGCAGTCGTTAGCTTAAGCTCAATTATAGCGTAGCTAACTAAAAACACTATGAAGCGCAACATTTGCTCCTGTCGAGTTTGAAACACAGACTGAACTGACTTTGGCTACAGTATTGCCAATCAGTTCGATTTGCCACCACAGCCGCAGACAACTTCGTTGGCTTCCGCCCGACAGACGGAAGCCGTCAGGCAATTGAACAACTTTGCTTGCCGTTTAGCATAATTCGATTGGATTTTGCAAGCGCAAGTTATAAGCTAAGACTAATTTATGGGGCGCCAGACTTACCAAAGCTGCTGCGCGCAGGCTTTGCGGGCTGTTCGTCCTCCAGCAGACTGTTTCCTATACCGGGCGGCTGCTTTAGCGCTATGCTGGCGACCTCAAGTATGGGCGGCATCTCGGGTTGCACAAATTTGAATTTGCCACGAAATCCTTTGGCAGTGCGATTCGAGCTGGCGTTGAACTCCAGCAGCAGATCCGGACCGCTGCTATGTATACGCCGTGTGGGACAAGCGCTGCATAGAACATCAATCACTGCATCCATATGAGCAGACTCGGCATCGAAAATGGTAAGTGCATCCAGCTGGCAGCCACCAGTAGCCACTGGTGGCAGCTGTAGCTCCTCGAAGAGCAGCTCCACACGACTATCGGGTCGTCCTATAAACTTGTAGGCGCACTTTATATGCGCTGGATAGTGTGCGGGAAAACGTGGCGAATGAAAATAGCCCTGACCAAGATTCTCATCCGCACTGTTGGTGCTGGCAAAGAAATAAAAGTCACAAAAGCTGTGCGGCACCAGACGTCCCTCTGTTTTAAAGGACTCTACACACACACACGCAAATGCTTGTTAGCTTATTTATAGTTAAGTTAATAAGTCAACTCACCTTGTTTGAGGAAACGATAGCTGGCTGTCAGATTTAGCTGCCAGTTGTCCGCCTTTGTGGGAGCCTGCCGAAAACTCAGCCGCAAGCCCAGCAGACGCCCACTGCTATAAATAGGCGTGGCATTGCGCGCACTGCTCGTATGCTGGCACCAAGTGTACGCTGGCTGTGTCGAATTCTCGATGACGGGCTCGCGTAGATACGGAAATATCTCCACAGTGTCCAAGCAGCTGTCATTAAATTGCGTATCATGCATATTTGCCAAAGCGAGAGAGAAAGGGCGAGAGAGAGCGAGCGAGATGGCAGTTATAATCAAATGACAAAATGGCCAAAATGGAAATGATGTTGAAAATTTATTGGCCAATTCATGGCGCGGCTCGTTGGCCAAACTATTAATAGCGAAAACCAAATTTAATAAATTTTTTTGCATTAGCCATTTGGTTCCTCATCATTTATTTTGATAGAATATCTAACAAAAGTTGGCGTTAAGGTTAGCATACAAACTTGCTAAGAAACAAAGCTACATAAATAAATAAATTACAATAGTGTGACGAGTTGGGTTTGAGCGAATTTGTTGCACTATTTAAATATTTTGAAAGGACTCTGCACTGTTTGAAGCATTCTTGCGTGTAAAAAATAATTTAGTTAATCGCATATTTAGTTTATGTTTGTGCTAATGCTTTTTGGGCTTTCGCATGCCGCTCAGCATGCGACAGAAGGCGGGATAATCAATCATTGGCGGCTCCTCCAACGTTTTGGGCTTGGCCATGGGCGCATGACTGAGCGCCTCCTTGGCCTCCTTAACGCTCATTTTGTCACCATAGTTGGTCAGCTCCTCGTATATTCTAGTAAACACTTTTCTTTAATAACTTGTCACACTTGTTACACTGCTTAACACACTTGCGTTCGTCAATTTTGCCCGTGCCATAGTCATCCCATTTGCTCCAAGCTTCCAGCAGCACATCCTCTGGGTCCAGCTCTTGCGTGCGTCGGCACATTAACTGCACAAATGCCTCATAGTCCAATGGCTCGTGCGCTTCCTGCATCATTTGCTCCAGAAGCTGCTCGTTGGGCTCATTGCCCAGCGCCGTGTAGGTAAAGCGCAGGTCATCCTTCGATATGAGACCATCGCAGTCCGTATCGAAGAGCAAAAAGACCTTGGAGTGTAGCAGATTGAATCTCTGTGCAAGCAACAAGCACATGGACACTTACTTCCTTCAACTCGGCTAACTTGGCAATATCCAAATCCTGTGGTGAAACCAAATCGTGTGCACTCAGCTCCTCTGGCAGCGTATAGTGTCCCGTGCTCTCTGGCAGCTTCAGCTTGGGATTGAATATCTCATTGATGACCGCCATGGCCTCCGACTCGGGCAGCGTTGACTGCGCCTGCAGCGTCATGGAAGCCTTGCGTGTCGCACTGGCTCGACGACGTCGCTGCACAAATATAGAATTAACTCGACTCTACACACACACACGCAATACACTCACGCGCTCCAGATCCTCCAACGACACTGCAGGATCCATAGACATTTTGCCTAACGTTTTACACTAGACAACAAAATGTTTAATTCCATGCACAACCTCTCGCACTGAGGACCATCAACGTTCTGCCGCAGACTCCACAGCAAAATTTTGTGGTCACCCAACGAAAAAAAAAACGAATTTTTATATATTTTGTATTGACAAATCGATTTCGAAATTATTTTCGCTATTTGAATGCTTGGCAAATTTTCGCATTAATTGACACAAATTTGCGGGCGCGTCTTCGATTTATATAAATAACCAGGCGTGGCCGGCACACGGCTCCACGGACCCCCCACACACCAGCGAATGCATCTTGGCCTTCGTTAGGTATTTTAATTACATAGCATTTGGGCAATTCTGTTGATTTCCGCGCTGCAGCTGTCAGTGGCTGGCTCGCTGGCAAGATCCAGATCTCTGATCGATTTGGTTGCGGATACGGATTTGGCGTAACAGGCGGAAGCATTGCTACTCACCCGGCGCGCAGCTGCAGCTGCTCCAAGCGAAAGGCCACCAGCTCATCAGCCATGCCGCCAATGAATACCATCAGGCAGTTGTTCTTGGCGCCAACGGCTTGGCTCGCATTCAACGTCACTCTGCCCCATTGGCTGGCATTACGCTCGTTCGCATGCAGGCAGGAGCAATCTATCAGATTGGCATGGCATGAATTATGCTTCAATTGCGAACAAACAAGTGCTGTGCTTACCCAGCCACAATTGCACTTGCTTGCCACACCAAGCTGGTTGCAAGCTCAGTGCTAGCAGCGCTGCTAACCAAACGGCCGCCATCTTCAGCGTACGAACTTAAACTGAAACTGAAGCGCAGCTCTCAGCTCAGGATACAGGACACAACGCTGAGGATGCTTTTTATAAATAGCCATAGCCCTCATATGCTATATGTGTGGCCCAAAGCGAGCTCATAAAAAACTCTCGTCCAGCTTTTTGTTCAAATTTGAGTTTTTTTTGTTGCTAGTTTTTTGTCACCGCGACTGTCCCTGCGGCAGCAGCAACAACAACAACAACAACAACAACAACAACAACAACAAGGACGTGAGCAAGCTGCCACTTTGGTTGGCTATTTTTAAACGGTTTTCGTCCTTTATTGGCTATGTGGTGCTATCAGCTCGTGCCTCGAGGGTAACGAGGTAATATAATAAATTTAGATTTTATTACAAGCAAATCATATAGACTTTTAGACAAGATATGTCTATGCTGCAAGTACAGTGAAAACTCAATAATTTAAAAATAAAACTCATTAACTTAAACTTTTGTTTCTAACACTGAAAACACAACTCAAGTTATATATTTCTTTAAAACAACAACAAATAAAGCTTCTACATAATTCGTACTTGTATTAAATGTTCTCAAGATTCTGTTGCTTGATTCATCTTGGCTCTAAACATATCAGCCAGCATGACAGCCTTGCTGCCATTGAGCTCTTCATAGTCATAGGGCAACATGTGCTCCTTGCAGCGTTCCAGCCATTGCCTGACATGTTTATAGGGCTTTAACTCAAAGTCGAAGGCTTCCAGCTGTGAAATGGTCACCAGCAAGGTCAAGTCCGCAATGGTGAAATGCTCAGCGGCAGCGAATTGACGACCTTCCAAAATAACATTTAGCCAGCCAACGGCCTCGGAGAGTTTGGCACGCTTGCCCTCATCCAGCGGTGCGCCAATGAACATGGTGGGGAACTGAGTAGTTTACAATGAATATATTGAATGCTATTAGAATAGCTAAGCTTACATAGTAATCTGTTAGGCGTTGATAGAGTGTGCCCAGATCGAATTGCAGCCGCTGATCAATCAAAGCACGCACGCGTATATCCTTGGGGTAGAGCTCATCCGTCTTGCCATAGGCAGCCACCAGATATGAAAGTATAGCGCGACTAATTCAAAGCAAAAAGTTTTAGTTTTAATTAAATATTGTTATAGTTTAAATTACCTTTCCCACAAGACCAGTCCCTGATCATCCATGGTGGGTAGACAATGCTGCGGATTCATGGCCACAAAGTCCGGCTTGAGCTGCTCACCCTCCAGTATGTTGACGATCTTTAGCTCAAAGTCGAGTGCCAGCATTTTGGCCAGGAGCAATATGCTGCGACAGGGCGGACTCGGTGGCAGATAGTACAGCACTGGCGTGGACATTTTGCCACCACTGATAATGAGGCAGTAGACAAATTCAGTTACAATTTGCTCAGTCTCAGGCATCAGTTACAACTGACAGCTGGCCAATGCCAATGCCAAGCAGCTAACAAGGCAGCAAAATCAATGCATCGATTTTCAATGAATGATTAATGATAATTATAGGCAATTTTATAAAACAAAGAGAAGCGTACAGTTTTCAATTTAAGCAAAAGTAATTGCCTAAGTAATATAATTGACTCACTTAGTCGAAAAATTAAGACATTGTTTGGTATTAATATAGCAAAGTGCTTGCTAGTAAGAGTATTACTTTAGTCGCATTGACTTTTGTTAGCTGCGCTTTTTTAATTGCCCGCATTTAGATGCATTTAATAATCCATTTTTAATATGGCAAAAGCTTGCAACTGCCACATGCTGCTACTCACACTATTTTATGCACCAGCTTGTGCTGCACGGCGGCCACGGAGTTGATGTCGATGTCTATGCAGTTCCCCAGTGTGCCTGCGAGTGTCAAGCTGAGCAAACTGTGCTGCTGCTGCTGCTGCGTTCGTCCTAGTTGCTGCTGATGATGATGATGTAAACCAAGTGTTAACTTAGTGGACGTGCCTGTTCGTTGTTGTATCCTGTTTGAAAATGTTTAGAACATGTCATCGGTGGTGTGTCTACTTTTTGTTTCATGCTCTTTGTTTTGTTTAATTTTATTTTCTGTTTCGCCATGTTCGTTTAGTTATCATGGCGAACGTTACCTGGACAACCAGGCGCGTCGCCTGTCCTAATGTGTGCTCACCTGAGGCGCGCGCGCTCTGGTTGGGGGTGTATGTAGCCTAAAAGTCGGTCAACAATTCGTGTTCGTGTCTAAAATTAAACCACACTGCATAAATTTTCATATAAAATCGATTGGAAACTCTATTGGCTTCAAGTTGAAAAGCACTTGAGCTGGACACTAACACGCTAGGCACACTATTTTCGCCACCAGTGTAGCGTTTCAGGCTAATTTTGTTTGCCTACCTGTGCCGCTTGAGCAGGTAGCACCAAAGACAATGGTAAATTCCAAATGCATTAGGATTTAAATTCCTGGAAAATTTGGTGACTAATTGCGAAAAAGGACAAGCCAGGATAATGCACTGCAAGCCTATAAAGAGACTTTGTTGCGGCAGCAGCAGCAACAGTTGAATCTGCAATTGCAACAGAGTAAGTGCCACAAGAAAAAAATGTTTACGAAAAGTCAGTGCAACAAGTTGCTGCGGCTTATGCTGCCGCTGCTCGTATTATGCCACAAAGCTTACACGCTGCCCGCTTTGGAATCAGCGCCTGTGGCAACAGCAATCAATACCATAGAGGAGACGGACAAGCTGCCGGATACGATTGTGGAGCCAAATCCAGATGCAGTGCTAGTTAATGCCAATGTTAATGCCAGCGCGAGTCAAACAGATGCAACACAGGAGCCTGCCACAGTAAGTGTTGCCACTCACAGCTTTTAAACTTCGCAGCTAAGCGCTTAATTTCCACAGCCTGATAATGTAGCTAGCGCCAGCAACATTCAACCCATTACCTACGCCAGTGGCCTGATTACACCCGAAGCCTTTCAGCAGTATCTGAATCAATTTGGCGGCGCCGGCTTAGCACCGCTAGCAGCTTATCCTGCTCCCATGACTGCTGCACCTGGCATGTATCCCTATCCTGGTCCCATTGTAGTGCAAACGGGCTACGAAGGCTTCTTAGTGCCAGTAAATGCGCCTCACGCCGACAGCGCTGCTGATAGCAACACAGTGGTGGCCGCCGCACCTAAAGTGCACGCCAATGTGAATCCTTTGCTTGCCTTTGCCACCAAACTGCTGCCCAGCATACTCATGTCCACGCTATTTCGTGTGGTTGCTGTGGTGCTGTCTGCTGTGGGCGTTATACTGTTTGGTAGTGCCATTACCAGCACACTTTGCCGACTAACGCCCATCTGTGAAATACCCAGCAAAGCTGTTGACTATTTGCGCTCTGGCGGGGCACAGGATGTGGGTCGCATGCTTGCCGAAGAGATGACGCCAGAGCGTGTCAGACGCACCGCCGAATTTGTGCGCAATGCCATACGCAAGTATCAAGAGCTGCAGAAAATTGTTGAATGATGATTTAAGACTGTGTATAGTATAAATAAATTTATAAACAAATATGAACAATGGTTTTCATTTACGTTCTGTATGACTCACTTCAAACAATTTTTATTGTCATGCTTGGCTGGCTCTTTGCCTTATCTTTACCGATTACAAACAAATTGCCAAATTAGCCGTTTACATAATTTATTTTATAATTACATTGCTTTAACTATTTAGCTTTCTTCATTGCCTCCAGCTTGGTTTTCATTTCGACCACAATTTTGTAGGACGCTTCAAAGCCGGGAGTTGTCTTGGAGACATGTTGGTACCACTTGTCCACGTTTGGAAACTTGCTGAGCTGCACGCCCATGAGCTGGCAAGTGGAAACTGTAGCTAGTAAAGCATAGTCAGCAATGGTCTGCTGGCTGCCAGCCGCATACTGTTGACCCTCCAGGAAAGTGTTGAACAATTCGAAACCATCTTCTACCTTTTTGAAGAGCTCTGGATCCGCAGGTTTGTTCTCGCGAAATTGTGGATAGAAATAGTTTTTAAAAGCCTCATTCAACACGCCCATATCGAAGTACAGACGCTGATTAACCAAAGCACGCTGCTGTGGATCCTTGGGATATAGCAAGTCATCCTTGCCGTATTTCTCCACTAGGTAAGCTAGTATAGCGCGTGACTCCCACAGAGTGAAGCCATCTTCCTCCACAATCGTTGGAATTGTGTGCTGTGGATTGATTTTCAAATACTCTGGCTTCAGCTGTTCTCCCTCCATCGTGTTGATGACTTTCAAATTAAATTTGATACCCAAAGCTTCTGCCAGCATTATAACTGAACGGCAGGGCGCCGAGGCGGGCATAGCGTACAAATCCATTCTATTATATGAATACTTTATATGTTACGCCTTTGAGTTTTGCGTTTGCACTGAGTTGAAAGTGTTGCTTCATTTATTATAATAGCAAAAATGAGCAGCAAACAAAAGTGAGCAAAGAGCGCTAAAATTATCGTGCATTAAATAAAAGTAATATACGAATAATGTTTGTACGGAGCTAACTGTTTTGATTTCAGTATACAGACATACTCAGTATATAAGCAAAGCTAACACATTCAAAAGCTTTCTTCTCTTTATCTTTGCCACTCTTCCGCTCACTCTCAGCTCTCTCAATTGCTTAACAAGCGCTATCAAGTGCTTGATAACAATTTACAATTCATGCTGATTATAACATAAAAACATACAAAAATAAAACTATTTTTATGCTTACAAGTATTATTGTTGATATCTATAGTTCTTGTTATCTGATATAAACTGAATCAAGGGTATATTCTAGTTGAGCATGTTTCGCTGTAGCTCTTCTAATGAGCTGTACTCACTCTCTCTCTCTCTCTCTCTCCGTTGCTCACCGTTGCCGGCAATTAACAAAGTGTGTGTGCTCATTATTTTGTTTATTTTCTTTGTTTTTGCTATTTTGTTATGCTTCAAATAATATACGACGCAATAATTTTACTAATTTAGTTTGGCATTAACTTGACTAATGGCCGAAGAGTTTAATATAAGCTTCATGAAATTTCTTGTAAATTAACATAAATTTACTTCTTTCGCATTTGTTTCATAGCTGATTTGAAATCCACTAGTCCTTCCTCATTTTCAGCCCAGCCAGGAGCCACTTTCTTGGCGTGTGCATACCACTTGGCCACATTGGGATAGTTATCAAGCTTAAAGTCCATTGCCTCAAAAGTTGACACTGACGCTAAAATAGCCAAATCGGCAATCGTCAATTGATTGCCAGCTACATATTGTTGACCCTCCAGAAAGGTGTCCAAAAAGCCAAAAGCAGTTTCTATTTTCTTAAAATGCTCAGGATTCGCTGGAGCAAGCGATATGTATTGTGGGTAATAATAATCGGCAAAGGACTGATATAGCGTGCCCATGTCAAAATAGAGGCGTTGATTAACCACTGCACGCAGCTTGGGATCCTGAGGATACAGCGCATCGTTCTTGCCATACTGCTCCACTAAATATATGAGAATAGCACGCGACTCCCATACAGAGAAGCCATTATCATCCAGCGTTGGGATTGTGTGCTGTGGATTTATTTTTATAAACTCGGGCGTCATTTGCTCCTGTTTCATAGTGTTTAATATTTTCTTATTAAGCTTAACACCAACTCCAGCTGCTGTCATGAGAACTGAACGACAGGGCGGTGAGCAAGGCAGATAATAAAAATCCATTTTCGATAATCTGATGGACTGTTGCTCTCAGATGTTTAAATAGTACTGAGGTCCGTTTGATTTTGTGTAACTTTTATAAGCTGCGGTTCTCATATTTGTTTAGCAATTGAGCTTGTTATCTATACATTTTTATAAGCTTTTATTGTCTGTTATGCTATCAGAATAGGCGAAAAAAACAAATTAGGTGTGTGAGAGTATTGTGTGGTTGGAATATACATACATACATACGAATCTGATGTATGTATTAATTAACAATTAACAGTTTAACTATGTATTTTAATTTAAGCTTTATAAAACTTCTTATAAATTATTCAAAAATGTTACATAAAAGTTACTTCTTTCGCAGTGTTTCCATAACTGCCTTGAATTCCGATGCTCCTTTCTCATTTTCAGCCCAGCCAGGAGCCACTTTTTTGGCGTGTGCATACCACTTGCTCACATTGGCATAGTTATCCAGCTTAAAGTCCATAGCCACAAAAGTTGACACTGACGCCAAAATGGCCAAATCGGCAATCGTCAATTGATTGCCAGCTACATATTGTTGACCCTCCAGAAAGGTATTTAAGAAGCTAAAAGCAGTCTCCATTTTTTTGTAATGTTCAGGATTTGCTGGAGCGTTCGCTATATATTGTGGATAATAATAATCGGCAAACGACTGATATAGCGTGCCCATGTCAAAATAGAGGCGTTGATTGACTACAGCACGCTGCTTGGGATCCTTAGGATATAGAGCATCGTTCTTGCCATACTGCTCCACTAGATATATGAGAATAGCACGCGACTCCCATACCGAGAAGCCATTGTCATCGAGAGTTGGGATAGTGTGCTGTGGGTTGATCTTTATAAACTCGGGTGTCATCTGCTCCTGTTTGATGGTGTTTAGAATTTTCTTGTTTAGCTTAACACCCACTCCAGCTGCTGTCATGAGCACGGAGCGGCAGGGTGCGGATGCAGGTAAATAGTAAAAATCCATTTGAAATTGTTGAGTTAACTGTTGCTCTTAGCTGTTTAGAATATACTGAGGGCTGCTTAGCTTTGTGCAACTTTTATAAGGTAATGTAAATATACTTATATGCTGTTTGTTTAGTAATTGAGCTTATTATCTATACATACCTTTTAGCTGTTAAAACTGCTTGTCATTGTTATAATATCAAACTACCGGCCGGTCTGGTGTGATAAACATTTGAAGTGTGTGAGCAATATATATATAGGAAACTGATGTACATATGTATTACTCTCTATCTTAACTTATATAGTTAATTTATTAGTCACCTGACGACAACACTTTTGATTTTTATCTAGGCCAAAAAATTCTATGTATTAAAATGTACTCATTTATTTAACATGCTATATAAATTAAAAGTTTTAACTACATTTAATTCTTTTTCAAATCTGCAACACGCTTCTTCAGATCTGCAATGCCTTCTATATTCTCATTCCAGCCGGGTGTCACCTTCTGAGCATTTTGATACCACTTGGCCACATTAGGATAGCTATCGAGCTTAAAGCCCACAGCCTCAAAGGTTGAAACTGTGGAGAGCATAGCAATATCGGCAATTGTTAGCGTCTTGCCGGCAACAAACTGCTCGCCCTCCAGGAAGGTATTCAGAAAGTCAAAGGCTACCTCAATCTTCTTGTACAGCTCAGGATCGGCGGGTGCACTTGAACGGAACTGAGGATAATAATAGGCGGCAAAGGACTGGTATAGCGTGCCCATATCAAAGTAAAGACGTTGATTGACCAGCGCACGCTGCTTTGGATCCTTGGGGAACAGCGAATCCTCCTTGCCGTACTTCTCAGCCAAGTAAGCCATAATGGCACGCGACTCCCAGATTGAGAAGCCATTGTCCACCAGCGTGGGAATCGTATGCTGTGGATTGATCTTAATAAATTCTGGCTTCAGTTGCTCCTTATTAGCAGTGTTCAACAATATTTTGTTGAGCTTCACACCAACAGCAGCGGCAGTCATTAGAACTGAGCGGCAGGGCGCTGAGGCTGGCAGATAATAGAAATCCATGTTTGCTAATGTTCTAGACTGTGTGTTGCTGTTACAAATGCTGAGCAAGTACTGATGACAACTAGTGGGTGTACAATGCTTTATATGCACAAAATTAATGCTTGATAATTTTAATTAGGTCGCTTATCTAGATGCACTCATTGACCGATAAGAATGTACGTGATTGATTAACTTGTTATACTGTAGCTGATGCAATCCTGGCTAAGATTTATAAAAAATTAACATAAAATTATGCTGCGTCCAAAATTATGAAAGAAATAAACTAACTAACGCTGCGTTACGCTTTTAGATTTCGTTTTTTTATACTAAAAGCGTCTAAATATACAAAAGTTTGTTAATTATACAAAGTCTATTGTACTCTCTTTAATTCACTATGCAAAAAAAACTTGTTTTCATTGTGCACAACGTAGAGATTTCTCTTAATTTAATCTCTTTCCCTTTTCAAACAAAATTACATTTTTTAAAGCTATTATTATATACACTTTATTTATGAGCTTGAGCTGTAAGTTTTTTTTTAAGTGTATTTGCTTTATACATAGTTTGATTTTATGACTCATATAGTGTAGGCAAACTGGTACCACGACCTTTCTCTATATTTTATGCTCAAGCTCTTCGTCAGACTCTGAGGCGTAAAACCCAAACCACCTGTAGGGCTTTGACTGTTGCTTTTGTTTATGATTTTCACAGAATTCTCAAAAAAAAAAACAATAATGATTAAGCAGCTTTTGGGTATTTCAAGCAACACTATGAAGCATACAATTTGAATAAGCGGAATGTTCTGGATAGCTTGCTAGGTCTCTCACTCTCTCTCTCTCTTTCTCTTTAGCATGTCAATCACTCTCGAGAGCTCCCGCATACATATAAACGTTTATTTGTATGTATTTGTTGTTTGGCTTAAGCTCGTGGGGGACTGACGTGTACATGAAAACACCAAATGTGCTGTTTGTTGTTTATTATTAAGTTTATTTTTTGTTTTTTTGCACTATCATGGTGATAGTAAAATTTTGCAGTTGTGAAACTGATAAAACTTTTCAACAGACAACGATTTTAGAAGCTTCCAGTAGTCTTGATATGCAAGTCATAAACCCAAAGATTATGTGTAACGATATTTTAATATAATCGTTATGCTGATTCAGGCAAAGTTATAAGTATAAGCTTTCATTTCACAACAGTAAATATTTGATTTGTATTAAAAGCATAACCCGATCTAATGATAAAAATATAAATTGTCATTAAATTTATACATATGTTTCAACAATTAGCATGAAATTTGTATTAACAAGATATCAAATTTGATTTCAAGGTTGAAAGCTCAGTTTACAATGGAACAATTGAAGTCAAACAACTTTGCAGCTGCTAAAATCGCAAAGATTTTACAAATTGCCAATAAATACACAAATATTTTTATAAACTCAATACCTTTGTAATAATACGTATGTATACAAACTAATGAACGCTATACTGTTTGTGTGTATGTGTAATGCATGGAATTCTAAGCTAAATGCAAGCACAAGTAGTTGGCTCAAATTTATAAAAAATATAATTCAACTGAGAGAGCGATCTCAGGCTGCGTTCATTAGAAAGTTGCCGGCTTTTGGTGGCTGCAGCAACAGGAGAGAAGTGAAGGGTGCAGTGCATGGAGATGTATTTTAAATTGGATCACAAACATATGGCCAGACATACAAACAAGTCTGCTGCACTGGCGGCTCTTTGAAAAAACAATTCGCAGTATACAGTTTGCTACAAAACATATTTTTACAATGCACACATACTAGTACACAAATATATATACTAACATGCCAAAAACCAACGGCAAACACGCGAAGACAACAAACTGGCGCTCGCTCTCGCTCGCTCTCGCTCTCTCTTCTTGGCAAATAATTTCGAGTGGGGGCATACACATATATACAAATGAACACACATATATTTGTATAATATATGATTGTCACTCCCGCTCTGCCGCTGCCGCTCCCGCTGCTCCAACGAGTGCGTTGTTTGCCGGTTTCACGATACGAATATGACGATTGCCGGCCGCTGAATCAGCGTCGGCTAGCCGCCGTCTATAAAAGCAGAGCCGCTCTCGAATTCCGCATCAGTTTTGCTTGATACTTGGTTCAGTGCAGTTCGTCGCGTCTTTTCTAAAAAACAAAAAGTAAGTGTCATTATATATAGTGAACAAAAACTTGTGTGTACATATAATAAAAAATTCAAATAATTTGTGTGAACCATTGCCATGGTTTTAAGCTTAGCCCAACTGGCCATGACATAATCATGTACATTGGAAAGAGACAGCAAGAGCAATTAAGTGCTTTTTAATAATAGCTTCAAAAGCTAGCATTGTTTTATCTGTTTGTGCTGATTAATTATAGGAGCGCGTCTAATTGTGTGTCTATCGTTTATTTTATTATAATTATAGTAAAATGGCTGACTTTTACTATCTGCCCGGCTCCTCGCCCTGCCGCTCCGTCATCATGGTCGCCAAGGCCGTTGGCTTGGAGCTGAACAAGAAGCTGCTCAATCTGCAGGCTGGCGAGCACTTGAAGCCCGAGTTCTTGAAGATCAATCCCCAGCACACCATTCCCACGCTGGTGGACAATGGCTTCGCTCTATGGGAGTCGCGCGCCATTCTGGTCTATCTGGTGGAGAAATACGGCAAGACCGACTCGCTGTACCCCAAGTGCCCCAAGAAGCGCGCACTGATCAACCAGCGTCTGTACTTCGATATGGGTACTCTGTACCAGAGCTTCGCCAACTACTACTACCCGCAGGTGTTCGCCAAGGCGCCCGCTGATCCCGAGGCCTTCAAGAAGATCGAGGCTGCCTTCGATTTCCTGAACACCTTCCTGGAGGGTCAGGAGTACGCTGCCGGCGACTCGCTTACCGTTGCCGATATTGCTCTCTTGGCTAGCGTGTCCACCTTCGAGGTTGCTGGCTTTGACATCAGCAAGTACGCCAATGTCAACAAGTGGTACGAGAATGCCAAGAAGGTCACCCCCGGCTGGGATGAGAACTGGGCCGGCTGCCTGGAATTCAAGAAATACTTCGAATAAGCGCTGTTAATCAAACACACACATACATATGTATTAATTTATTCCGTTTATCACAAGAAAACGATTTGAAATCGTGTTTATTTTTTCTGTGCTAATTTGCAGCGAGTGAGAATTCGCTGCAGAGTTATTTTTCTATAAATAAAAGAGTATTCATTTTTATTGAGTACAAGTAAGAGATAACCTTAGACTGTGTTGCTATTTTTAAAGCTCTTTGCTGTTTTCAAGCAAGTCATGGGCAACTGTTTGTGTTTACTTATAGATAAGATAGGCTTACAAACTTGTTGTTTTTATTACAAAACAGTTACTTTGTACACTTTATATATGATTCGCAATTTACATTTACTGCGGACACACCCGTTTGTTCAAGCTTTGTGCATATAAATATCACTCTGCCTCTATTTTTGCACTTCAAGAGAGATTTTGTGGTTTTGCGCACTCTTTTTATCGTTGCTGCCTGCTATACGAGTGTAAAATTCTCTTTAGTTTTATGAGCGAGCGTCACGTCATTTTTAATAGACATTGCTTTGGCTATGGTATATTTGTTTCCACGGCTGAAGCTTTTTATTGTTTATTTACCAATTTATAAAATTGTTATTGTTTACTTACAAATTTATAAAATTGCAGCACAATGCTGTTACTCTTTGCTAAGAGTATTGCATTGAATCTCAAGCAATTTATTGGAATGCAATTTAAAACATGATCATTTAAAACATGAGTTTGTCAATTAAATTCCTGTGGGTGAATTAATATCTCTGTTTTGATTTGGGCTATGTCTATTATTACAATTCACATACTATATATGTATTTAGTACTAGCAATTGGTACGTGACAATTGCCGGCCGCTAAATCAACGTCACCTGAAATGGTTAAAGTAAGCTTTATTAATCTATGTTGTTTTACCATAAATTTTATAAGTAAAATAATTTTTATTTAAATTGTGTACAATTAGAAGACAAGTTATTTGTAAGTCTATTTGCTGTGGTTTTCAAATTGCTTAATTTAAGCTTGTGCTTAACTCTTCGCAACGCAAGAGAGAGATTTTGTAAGAGTGCAATTACAAAAAACTCTTAAGCACATGCTGGTTGCCATGTAACTGCAAAAGTGCAATGCATTCTCTTTAGTCTCTATAACTGCGCACAGTAGAGCGGACGTCACGTAATTTTCATAAATTGCTGTAAGTTATGGGATATTTATTACTTTATTTCACATCAGCATAGCAGTGAAGCAGTTTATTGTTTATTTATAATTTTCTGTAATTTCAGCACAATGCTAGATTTTTATTATATGACATATTCGGCGCCTTGTCGTTCCATACTGATGGTAGCCAAGGCCTTGAGTATTGATTTGAACCTCAAGCAAGTGGATTTGGATGCTGGGGATCACTTGAAGCCCGAGTTTGTCAAGCTAAATCCACAGCATACAATACCCACACTGGTGGATGGAGATTTTGCTTTGTGGGAATCGCGCGCTATACTATTATATCTCGTAGAGAAGTTTGCCAAAGATGATATTCTGTATCCCAAGGATCTAAAGTTGCGTGCTGTGGTTAATCAGCGTCTCTTCTTCGATTTGGGCACCTTGTATCAGAGCTATGTCTATTATTATTATCCACAATTGTTTGAAGATGTGAAGAAGCCGGCTGATCCAGACAACTTTAAGCGTATTGATGCTGCTTTTAAGGCCTTTAACACTTTGCTAGAAGGCTCCACGTATGCCGCTGGAAATCAGTTAACTTTGGCAGACTATGCGCTGCTGGCTACAGTGTCCACCTTTGAGGTAACTGGCTATGATTTCAGCAAATATATTAATGTAGCCAATTGGTACGAGTTAACCAAGAAGGAAGCAGCCGGCTGGGAAGAAAACTGGGAGGGCTGCTTGTATTACAAGAAGCTATATCTGTCGCAGCTATAATGTACAGATATGCTATATATAGATTCAACATTGTATTTGCTGTCAGGTTGTAAATTGATAGAAATACAATATTTGCCTATAGCTAATAATTCAAGATAAGATAAGCACCTACACTTGTAAATCAAAAATTGCTATGGTTATCATTGTTATTATATAACTCTTTAACAAAAACTGAGGCTCACTTTAGCTGGTTTAAAATATATAATTTCCACAAGAAAATCAATAAATCTATCTATTGTGTACATAACTTTTTTGACTGATTGTTGTGCTTTGAAAAGAATATTTAGTTAATTGTTAGCACGTGTAAATTGTCATTTATACACATATTAAACATAAATATGCATAAAACTAGATAAGTTGGTTTTTTTTTTTATTTATTATAAGCTATGTCATCATTTCTTAACGCAAAGCAAAACCTAAATGAAAGTGATTATATTTTCGTTTTCATATGTCATTGACTGGCAGATGTTGATTGAAATGAAATACAGTCTATTGATATGAACAGTACTATGAACTTGAACCGGATCTTAGCTTGAATATAACACAATCTGTTGTATTTATGTATGTTTGCTTTTTTTTATTGCACTTGGTTTTCTTATTAATGAAAGAATTAAGCATTGCACTTGGTTTTATCTGGCAGGGCTGAATTTACTGGACTTCGGAATAATTGCTCCAGGTCATGGCCATCCTTAACTCATAACAACGAATGATGATGCTGAAAAGAGTAAGATGAGATTTGCTTATTTTAAAATTGCTCTTGCGTACTTTCACTTAAAATTCTCTTACTGATCACATCACTTTCAATTGTTTTAACTTAATAATGACTTTGTTTTATTTGTATAATAAATCAATAAATATTTATATAAGAAAAGAGTATATAAAATACATTCGAGTATAAAAATGCAATATTTGTATATAGAGATACAAGTGCGTTTCTTTGTTGGCGCAAGTTTGCGCAATTGAAATGCTTTTCAGACTTGCCTTAAAATACATATACATATAATATATATTCACTTATGGACTAAGAAAATTATATGGTTAACTTGTAGATTCAATTAAGTATTCGATATTGATCATGTGGCATACAAGGGGCAACACTATTAAGTAAAGGCACAAGTATGTATATATAGGCCCGAGATTACATTACGTGAGAGATTCAATTCTCATTTGAGGTTACAACAGGATTAAGGTTTATGTGTTGCTGACACCGTCTAGTATAGCATAATATTAGCTTGATGTTTGTCCTTTGTCTCGGGCTCCGAGCGATGGCGATGACGGTATTCGCGACGTCTGGCATACAGCAGTATTGTGATATTAATCAAGACAACAAGTGTGGATAGAACCACCAGATAGAAGCTATATCCCAGATGCGCTAGGCCATTGCTGTACCAGTGCTGCTGCTGATGCTCAGCTATAAGCACATTTTGTATAAGATACTGATAGAACTGCACCAGCCAGGCTACAAATGCAATCATTTGCGTAACTGCAGCTGCAATATTGGACGCCAGCAGCAGAAACATGGTGCCGCCTTTTTTAGCAGCCGATGCGGACTTAAGCACAGCAGCTATGGCAGCCACAGCGCAGGCAAGTAGACCAAAGCCAGTGCCCAGCGTGGTAAGTAGCCAGAGCGAAGAGCTAGTATCACCATGTTCCGTGCGTATAAATGAATAAACTGCAAATACATTTGATTTAATAATTGCTATATATCGCATCTTTTACTTGTACTTACCATCCACCTGTTTGCTGCGCACGCCAAAGCCAGAATCTAAATGATGTGTGCTATCGAACAGGCCCATATTGACCTCGCCCTTGAGAGTTGAGTTTCCTTTTCGTGGATAAGCTTGTATCCAATGGTTGGTGGTCATACCCGTCAGCAACAGGCCAATGGCAATGCAGCTGCCAAAGAATGTCGAGAAGACCAGTGCACGCGTGCGTATACTCATTTTGCTATAGCTATAAAAAAATCAAGAGTCACTTTATCAGATCGAATGACTTCAGGCACAAACTACACAGATGCGTAGAAAGTTTTTGACAAATGTTTACTTTTATAGATTTTCACATGTAGCAAATATAAAACTTAAGTCATTGCCCTGCTCAAAATCGCACAGCGACAGCGGGAGTCTCATAGTTACAACAAAGAAAGTGCAGCACAAAGGCAACAACAAAAATAGCAAAACAGCATCAGCGAATCTTACCTTATTCTTGCAACTTGAGGCTGTTTTTCAGCTAACAAAGCTATAGTTGTTGCTCTATATGACATTTACCGTAAGCTTTATATGAATTTTGTTAAATTATTTAAATCTCAATTAATTTCACAAACTCAGGCTGCTTGTTTATTTTTTATGGGCCCATCGATAAGTCTTGTAACTTTTACTCACACGATATTATTGTGGATGATACTCGCTTATTTCCGGTTTGAAGTTTCAACATGTGCATCTCGCTCGCTCCTATTGCATTTGCCTACTGCTTCACTACTCACACATTATGATTGTAGTAAATACGCGCTAATTTTTGGTATATACTTTAAATATACTAGCAATTGCTTATAGAAATAGCGCGTAATTTGTGCTTGACGAAAAGAGAAATCTGTGAAATTGTTAATAAATATGAGCAGCCGCAAGCACAGAGCAGCCGAAAATATTGAAAATCTATGTCCAGTTTCAAGGTAAATATGTTTGCTCAACATTAACAATTGCAAAAGAGAATTGCACACAAACTGCCGGTCAGCAAAAGGCGCGAATTATTAAGTGACGTCACAAGACAAATAATACATATATCGTAGTATAAGAAAAAAGTTCAAACTGAAATGGGGCCACCGATGTTAATGAAAGGTGCTTGACCCATGCTGAGCCAGCAGCGCACTGAGCACTTTTAATTAATGCCTCCCGCTTGCACAATTACAGAAAACGTTCAACAAGTAAGAACAGTAGTGCAACGAAGTCATCATCGTACTACGGACACAGCTCCTCGCCATCAGTGCTGACATACGACGCACTCGAAGAGATGGGCATAGGCATGTTGGACTCCGAAGAGAGCAGCTCATCGGCTCTTTCGGCCATAGCGCTCGCTGTAAGCGCCACTAGCGATGAGAACTCCAACGAGACGACGCCCTACACCAATGCACCGCGTATGTCTCATCAGCAGTCGCGTTTAAGTCTGAACTCAACCAGCTCTACGCTGGACAGCAGCAGCATTAATAACACTACGCTTGTGGAGGTCTTCAGCGAGGATGCGCAGGGGCGCCTCCTAATGCAATCCGCTGAAAAGTTGCATTCTCTGGCGCAAATCAAACGTGCCAGCGGCAGCAATTCCAACTCGCCTAGCAAACGCACTCGAAATCCGTTGGCCACAGTTACCTGCAATAATCAAAGCGATCCTCAGGTGCCAGTGCAGCAACAGACGCCTCTCAATCTGCTGCCCTCCACCAGCAAACAAGCACTGCTGCGTGCCCAAAAGAAAACAACGCCAGCAACTACGCCGCGTGCAGCATCTACGGATAACTTCTTTGTTTATCGCACGCCCATGATGAGCGCACACATAAGCAGCGGCATTAACTACTTTGAGAGACTCTCCGATGAGATTATTCTGGATATATTCAAGTGGCTGCCCAAGAAGACGCTGCTGCGCATAGCCACTGTTTGTCGTCGCTTCAATTGCTGTGCGCGCGATGAGACGCTATGGAATCGTATGGATTTGGGCATGCGCACCTTGCGCCCACAGTCGCTTGAGCAAATAGTGCGACGCGGTGTGCCCGTGCTGCGTCTAGCGCAGGCAGATGTAAGTCTTGACATATATTTAATTCATAGCTTAGTTTTAATCTGCTTACTTTACTTTCCTAGATACAAGAGCCTGCCTTTAGCTATGCAATCAGCGACGTGGACTTTCACACACGTCTGCAATATTTGGACCTAAGTCTGGCTACCATATCGCTCGACTCCTTGCAAATTTTGATGGCGCATTGTCGACAGCTGCGTAAGCTTAGCCTGGAACATGTTGAGCTCAATGATGAAATTTGTCAAGAGATTGCACAAAATAAGACACTAGAGACGCTTAATCTATCCATGGCTGTTGGCTTGACAGCGCATAGCGTGCGTCAACTAATGGAATCGCTGCCTAAGCTGAATAGCTTGAATATATCTTGGACTGATTTGAGTGCTGATGCGGTTACTGCGCTGGTGACACACATACCGTCCAATGTCATACGCCTCAACGTCGCCGGCTGCCGACGCGTGCTCTTTGACTCACGTAAGCGCTGTAACTATTTATCATAAGCTATTTACTATGCACTTATTTCCTTTTTAGATGTTGCCACGCTACAGAAACGTTGTCCACAGCTGCTGGAGCTCGATCTTTCGGACTGCAACAGCTTGACGCCCGCAGCGCTTACTGCTATTATGAGCTTTAATATGCTAGAGTATTTATCTGTATCACGTTGTTATCTCATACCCGCCACTAGCTTTATGTAAGTCCTCAGCTCCAATTTATAAACTAATTACTTATATATTGTTCACTACTGTACAGTGCACTCAAAAATTTGTCATCGCTTACGTATTTGGATATCTTTGGTATGCTCTCGGAGGCCGCCATGGAAGTGCTGGAGAAGCAAATGCCCAAAATCGGCATCAATAAGTTTATACATAGCTCTGTAGGACGACCTACAGTAGGTACTCGTCGCACATCCATTTGGGGTCTACGCACACGTGACTAAGCTTCCATTTAAAATATAAAATAATTGCGTATATAAACCGCCAAGTGCTGTTTTATTATTTTAATTATTTCAATTGAACTGACAATAATTAAAATCCACATTAAGCTTTCCATTTAGGCAACTGTGCTTTCCTTACGCATCTACCTCGCTGGGTGGTGCCACTGGCTTCTCCCACTGCCACTCTTCCCAGTTGACGCAGTCCTTCAGGCTATCCATGAAGCCGGATTCTGTAGGACAACGCACTTTGGTGGCGGGCTCGTCCATTGTTTCGCATTTCCAGTAGGATGAAGGATCCCAGTTATCCCGGAATACACCAATATCCAGCTCTTCTTGCGTCTTGCAGCCTGGCTGACCATCACCATCATAGGCATTGGCCATGCTCGCTGCCAAGATAACAAAACAAAGTGCAAACTGTAGTTTCATTCTGTTTCAACAAATCTTCAACTGATGAATGATTCTGCAAGCAGCTTCACTTTTTATAGTTACCTCATGGCCATTATCAAGTGCAGTGCTTACCAGAAAATGCTTTTAGTAATTGGTAACAACTATATGTCTATATACTTACTTGCATGTGCGTCAGGAAAAGTTTTTTAACATAAGTACAACTTGAACATGTTCTGTCTTACATTGTTTACTTCGAGAAGAGTTAAACAGATAAATAATTATTTAGCTTTATGTTAATATAGATTGTTTTTCAAAGATACATAAGACAGCTGCATCATTGGTGCTGGTCTATAAGTCTTTTGGCGAAGCCCACGCATATATATTTAAAACAAAAATTAATTTTATTATAAGCTAAGCTCTTTAAAACTTCCCTTAGGAAAAGAATTTAAATTTTGGCGCTACGTTATTTTCATGCATGGCGATCGCTGTCACTAGAAATAATTATTTATTTATTTTTGAATCTCTCTTAAAACTATGAAAATTGTAAAAAGCTTACAGCGTGCTTTTATACATTTAGTTTATTTAAAACAAATAAAAATATAATAATTAAGTACTTAATTATATAATTGAATAAAAGTTGTAGTCACAGTTACTTTCTACTTACGTTTTGCATACTTGATACACCCTGTGCCACATATGTTACACTTGTGACTCGTTACTTGGCAGCGTATTTATTTTCTTTATCGCTACAAAAATTTATGTAACTTTGAGATTATTGTGCCTCAATCTAGTACGCTCAAAACACTTTTAACTGTGCACAAAGTCAGTAGTCGAAATTTAAGTGTTTAAAGCATAATATAAGCATTTTGAGTTCCATGTTTTAATAGCTATCAAATCTTTGGACAAATCGAATACAACAACAACGAAATAGAAAACAACATCAACGACAACAACCTGTAAGACCTTGAGCTTGCTAATTCGCAGACGCATATAATTCCAATCAAAAGCCAACGAAGTCACAGTAAATATGTCAATTAGACGTGGACTAGCCTCAGCCGCCAGCAAGAGCAAAGGCAATGAGTGGCGCGATTATTTTCTCAGCACACACTTTTGGGGACCTGTTGCCAATTGGGGTATACCCATAGCAGCCTTAGCTGATACACAAAAGAGCCCCAAGTTCATCTCGGGCAAAATGACACTGGGTAAGCTAAACTGGCTTTGCTGTTTGTGCTAAACTTTCCAATCACGTTAGCTCATAGACACTTTGGTTTATGATATGTACGCAAATGTTAATCACAGCGCGTGCTCGCTGATAAGCTAAAGAACTGTCGGAGTGAGCTGATGTTGATAAGCTTATAATTACATTAACATAACACTTTTATTAATGTACATTATTTGCTTGCAGCTCTGACGCTCTATTCGTGCATCTTCATGAGATTCGCCTACAAGGTGCAGCCAAGGAACTGGCTGCTCTTTGCTTGCCATGCCACCAATGCCACCGCGCAGTCCATACAGGGCATGCGCTTCCTCAACTACACCTATGGCGAAAAGGAAAAGTCAGCGTAAGCAGCGAGAGGCGTTCAACTATATCAGATTACCTGCGTGACACTAATTCAATATTTGCACAAGCAAAATGAGGCTCAACCAAAATAATGACGATGATGACATTTAATGTTATTTTCTTAACGCAGACACGCACAGCGTCAACAAATTTGCATACACTGCCAACAGTAATTGCTGCACTTGTCGGCCACTTAAAATTGGCTGGAATCTCTACTAACTCTAAAAGCCTCAGAACTTAGTTGCGCGCTTCGCTTGTTTTCTAACCTTTCGACCCGTAGAAAAAGTAAACTTGGTGTTGTTATTTAAATCGGAGAACTAATTTCCTTTTGGGCTGTTAAACGAAATTTTATGTATAGTCAAATTTTTTAATAAACTAACACAGCTAAAACAAAATACTTTATCTTTTTGGGTTTTTTGTCATGTACTTGGCATGAGCTTTATTTTGTTATTGTAAATAATTTGTTTTCATATAATATATTTTACGCATTCTTAACTATGTTAACATTTTTTTGCGGTTATTATTTTTTTAACATTTTTTTGTGTTCTAAAAGTTTATATATTTAATTGTAATTAACAGCTCTTTCGTATACCGAGCCTGCACATATTCATAATAAGTTGTGACGTTTACAATTAGTATAAAAACGTAGTTTAAAAAATAAAACGTGTGCATAAAATTTTATAATTTCAAACATAATAGCGTACATATAGTAAAAAAATTTTTAAATCAAGCGCATACAATATATTGGCGCGTAAGTATAATAAACTTAAAGGCTAATACAAATCAATTGTTTTTTGTTTTTGATTAAAGTAATACCCTCTTATGGGTAGGTTTTTTTTCTGTGGCTCTACAAACTACAGCGACGACCTTAACTTATAATAATATGGATGACTTTTTAAGCACTAGGATGCTCTGCATCGCAATATGCGACAATCGAGAGGTACGAAAGTTTTAACTATGGCATTAATGATAGTTTGAGAATCTCACTGCTTCAGCTGCGGGCTAACATAGGTACTATTGCTGTGGTGATTACGTTTAAGAAAATCATGCAGCTTCTGCGTTTGCGTCGTTAGACGCTGCAGTATGGCTCGACGCTGATCATTCACAAGCTGGAGTTCGTTTTCCTGAGTCTTCTCCTCGTCCTCACGCTGTTTGGTCTTGCGACGCGACACGCGGCTAGCTTCATTATTCTTAATGCGATCTGTGTATGACTTGGCCTCCTCGGGCGACATGGCCTTGATGAGCTTCGGATCGGGGCCGTCGGCGTGATCCTTGGCGGGACGGCCACGCTTGCGCTTATTGCTGGCAACGCTGGCTACGGAGGCTGGTGAGCTGGGTGCTGTGACTACATCTAGATGAGAGGCTGGTGCTAGTGAATAATATGTGCTGGCTGAGTTGACGCTGTACGGCGTATTTGGTGCTGAGAAATCATTGAATGAGGTGGACGTGTTGTTGTCCTCTGCTGTGACGAGTTCCTTAAGTATATTTTCCTGGCTGCTAATGTTGCTGTTGCAATTGGGCTGCAAGTAAAACAGAAGTTTAGTAACATGCATATTAATTGGCTTTATGCTAATGCTTACCTCAAGCCAGCTTGCAATTGTTGCTATGATGTCGGGTGTATTAATTGCTTCTGTTAGATTAGCTGCTGTTGGTTTGCTTGTATCCAAACGCAGAGCTGAACGCTTCTGTGTCATTGCTGGTGCAACTGGCACAGCAGCAGCAGCAACGGTTTGCACACTGAACAGATCATCGCAAGCTACCTCCAGTTGACTGAAGCCCAACGAGGTCTGACTGTAGTTGTAATTATAATCCATGCTGGTCTCATCGCTCAGCAGGGGCAGCTCGTCGAAGCATTTGGTGTGTGGATCGCCGCTCAGCATTGATGTCTGTGAAAAGGTGCCAAGCACTGGATCCTCAGAGCTGGTCAGCATGTTGTGCAGCGAAATATCGTCGTATTGATTATTATTAATGAGTATGGCATTGCAGATGGAGCCAATGTCAAGGGCTGCCTCCTCTCCATCCACCATGGGCTTAAATTCTAGGTCATCCATTTTGATAAGGTCTATGTTGGTAATGTCGCTGTTGTTGTTATCCATATCCATATCCAGACTGCACTGATCCATTTCCTTTTGCTCAATGCAATCTTCGGCAATCAGGTTTATGTCAAAGTCAAAGTCAAATATATCCGTCTCGGTACAAATCTCTGTTTCGTTATCTTCTTCAATCTTGCTGCAGCTGCTCTTTGACGATGCTTCTAGTTCTTGCAGGTATTCTACGATAAAAATTAGCAAATTGTTAATAATAAAAAACAAAATAAATAGTTTAAACGATCAGCAATGCAGATGCGTGTTGTGCAGATTTCTAAAGTTAAACATTTGAATGTATTTTGATTTTCGAAATTATTGCGGCATACTTTTAGGTCTTAAACTCGTGCGAGAAAGAGACAACTAGCTATGTTTAGGTACTGCTGGCTGATTTGCTTTCTCGCTCTGTGCTGAATTTGTTGTGAAATTCTTATTTGAGCGGCAGACAACAAAAAAGTCTAACAAAGTTGCAAAAATCTTTATAAATAATAATAAAAATATGAAAAAAATAATGAAATAAAATAAAAACATACTAATTATAAATTAAATAAAAGAAAAGGTTAAATTTCTAGTATTGACTATGCACAGCTGTAAAATCAGCCGGTGGCTGAGAGCAAATCGGTGAGTGTTGACTCACATTGTTTGAGCGCGCGCAACACACACATACATGCACACATATGTATACACGGTATACGTATACAAACGCAAGTGCTTGGACATGATCGTTCATGTTCGCGGCGCAATGTTGTTCACTAAGGGGTTGAAATTTTGTGTTATAAACGTTTGTCTAAAGGAACTTTAAATTGTCTACAGGAATTTTTTGGTGCCTTTGGCTATTGATTAAAAAAAATTGCTACATTATTGTCAATTGTTATTGTTAACAATCATACATATATATGTATGTTTGTTCATATTAAAAATGTCACATTTATTTTTAACATTTGTGCTGCTTGAAATTTGGCTAAAATTTAAACAAAATAAAAACAAATGTAGTAAGATACTCAAAACAGACAAAAGAAATGCAATTAATGTCATAAAAATACCAAAAACTATTAAAATAATTTCATGTATTTTAAAGACAAGTATATTTAATTGAAATTAAATGCACTTTGGTAAATATTCACCTTTTGCAGACTGCAGATACTTTGTGATTTATGCGGTGCTTTGTATAAACGATCCGTACGCTGCCAATGCTGAACTCTGAATGAATTTGTATCTTTAAACAGCGCAAGCAACGAGAGATCGTGAGAGAGAGAGAGGGCACAAATACATGTGCACAACCTGCCTCACACTGAATAGAGTTCAACAAGTGTGCGCTCTCGCGCAAACTATTGTTGTCTCGCTTGCACACGCATATGTCTGATTGGGACAATTGCATATGTATTTGACGGCCCGTAGGCCATGTTAACAGCTTATGTTTGTATTTAGTTTTGGGCTGCTTTTTTGCACTAATACATGCTCAATAATAATTTCATCAGAGCGAGGAAAGTTCGCGACTAAATGGCAAAATAAAAATGTATGAACATATTGATGTAAATACATAAAAACGTTAAGCAGCTGCTGCTTGATATTTTTGTTTTTAAATATTTGTGCTAATTGGCATAATTTGCTTTTAATCGATACATATTCATTTGCTTTTTGATGTAAACGTTTGGCTGCAAAACTGTTATACGCTGCGTATACGCATTGTGTTTACATATATGAAGCATATCTATGTATGTATGTTCTGCATGCAGCCGGCCGGCTATGCAATCAGCTGTCCCGCTCTCAGTGTGTACAAGAGACAGCAATAGAATGTATGTGTGATCAAGGCAAAGCACACACACACAAGCATAAACACTCCCACAAGTGTTGTTGTTGGTCTCACTCTCTCTCTCGCTCTCAATTTCTTGTTCTTGTGCAGCAGCAGCAGCTATCTCTCTGTTTTGGTGCTCTCTCATATTTTTGCACATCATCATGCTAATCGAATTTCACAACAATGAAAACTAATGAATTGATGTTACATTTAAGAAAATTTACACGTGTATCAATAAAAATTGGGATGATGCAAGTTGCATACATCAAAGGTATGTACATATATATATATATATGTATGTACATTTTATCAGCCTGCGATGCAAATATGCATTGTTATGATGTATGTATATAAGGAAATCGATGTATTTAGGTCATTAGTCAGCCGTGTTCATTGCACTTGACACGTGAGTTTTATACTTTTTGCATATAGCATATATAATGTTTAATTAAATAAAATAAATAATAAAGCATACATTTGTATGTACATCATTCTAAATTTAAAACTCGTCTAGGTATACGGATGTATGCTATGGGTTCAGCACAAAGTGAAGAAGGTTTCTAATACCATATATGGTTATAAAAATGTATAAGCTGTGATATAACATACTTCTAGTTATAAATATGCACCCAAAGCTACGTGGCTGACATCTACATTTATTTCTTTTGTATGCGTGTAATTTGTTCGCATTAAATGCGCAATTACTGTAACTAACTGACAAAAGTGATTCACAAATCTTTGCTACTTTGTTTATCTATAGACACGTATATACTATATACTTTTCATTTTCAACTAGAATAAAATAAAGAAGCTGCTGTGCCGCGATAAGAACTTTTCAAATCATTTAACACATATACATATGTATATGTATATTTAATTTATTCAAAAACAGTGCAAAATGGGTACAGCCTTAACATTTTTCATTTATACGCATAGTTCAGTTTTTAGCAAAAACAAATGCAGAGTGAAAAAGAACAGGTTATAATATAGATATATTATATATTACTGCTGTTTGGTACACGTTAGTGGTTCGATATATATATGTACATATATCAGAGTTAAATTGCTTGATGATTCATCTTTGCAATAACTGAAAATCGCATGATACGCAAACATATATACATATATTTTTACTATATGCAAACTGAAAGAATGAAAAGAAAAATATTTGTTTGCTTGACAAATAAAAAGCAACGTAACCTTGCAAATAAAATTCAACATAAATCGCAGCTCATAGCGAAACTTAAAGTGGCACAGCTTGAAATGCTTAAATTTTAAAGATATTAATATCCTTGAATGAATGTAAATTGCAATGACGAATTTGATTGTATAATATATATCGTTCTTAGCAGCAGATTCGATGTTGAGGCAGGTCAGGGGGCCAGCAACCGCAACAACGAATATGCGGGCATAGAACTTTTACTCTATTTAAACTGCTGCTGTGACTGCTGTGAAGTCACCTTCATTGTTGAATGGGTCATTGCACTGTGATCTTTCGCCTTAGTCACCAAGTGGTAATGTACCTCGACGTCATGGGCAGAGAACAGAGCGCCGGACTGCCAGCCATACGGCGGGGGCACCGTATGCCAGCAAACCAGGCGATGTTCAATGCCTGCTATCCGACTCTTTCTCTAACTGATTGTTTTTGAGCTTCAAATATTTAGTATGTGGAACAGTAATGAGAGAGTGCTTGGTACAAATTACACACATACACACATCAACACAGTACTCACCATCAATGAACACCGGAACATCTATCTCTTCAACTGTAGCAGTAGGCATTGCTCCACTCATATCCTGGTGGGACTGCATGTCGGCACCTGTCAGCTGTATACCAGCCATGGACGCCAATGTCTTGGGCGTCTTCGAAACCGTTACCGTTTGATTCACCATCACCGTATTCAAAGTCGGTGAACCTAGTGCTGTTGTGGTCGGGTCGCTCGCGACTTGGTTTAAAGAGTTGCAACTGCCGGAGAACTGCTCGGGCTGGTGGCGGTGATGGGGTGTCGGCGAGCTCCGAGTCGCGATAGGGGATGCTGTCGCCGAAGTTGTAGAGTTTACTAAATTGCTCTTTGTAGGCAAAGCCTGTTTCATTGGCGGCGGTGTTGGTACCGAGCCTGGTAAAAAGGGTATTCTTATAAGACGCGTTCGAGGCGCTATCTGCTCTGCCCTGCTGCTCCTGCTGGGCACCTTGACCAATATGATTCGCGGATTCGTTTGCGAATTTATAACAATTGGTATTGTCGTTAATTCCGTTTGCGTTGTTTTCTTCTGCGAGCAATTGCAATTGCTTGAGTAAGTTCTGGAGCTTGAGTCCGTTTCTTGATTGCTCTTGGGCTTCGGTACTTGTCTGCTGCTTGTTGCCTCCTCCTTGGCTTGTGCTGGCTCCCGGATCATCAATATTATATCTTTGAGATTTTCCGCACTGGTTGCTGCTTGCGTTGGTGCCGTTAGTATAATCGGAGTAGTTGCTCTGATAATCGTTGGTGAAGCTTGCAAAAATGTGGTTGCTGCTGCTGTTGCTGTTGCTATTGTTGCTGACGTTGGATTCGCTCTTGGGCCTATTCTGGCTGGCTGGGACTTCGACGCTGAATGCCATTTTGAACGTGGCTATTGATTTATTATTTATTTAATTAATTAATTGGTGAACGGTATTTTGCATTGGTTTCGTTTCGACAGGATTTCAAAATTTATACAAAGTTATCAAATTTGTATAATTTTTTTTGTTTAAGATTTATTACAGGATGTGCCGATGAGTGGAGCAAGCGCATTATAGAGTTTTGGTTTTTTTTTTTATTTATGTGAAAGAAAAGTAGACAAAAGAAAAAAGTTTTTGTTATTACACAGATCGACGGCGTGATAAAGCGCGAGATCCTTGTTAGGGCTCGCGCCAATAATGAACATAATGTAGTTTATACCCATGGTGCCATGGGTATATTTTTAATTTATTCAATAGATCAGTTATATCAATTAATAGGCAACATTTAAGCCCTGATATAGCCGATCTTTGAGTCGTAGTGTAGCAGATTTCATACAGCGAGTTGGATAAGTTGTGTAACTAGTTCAATGAGTAGTGTTATATATTTATTTTTTTTTGTTTGGCGTTTTTTTCATGTGTTAATATTCCATTTTTTTTCCTTTTTTCCTTTTGCCTTTTTTTCCATTTTGTTATGTACATGTGTTTTTTTGTGTTGTATTTTTTTGTTGCACTTTTTTTTTTATTTTTTTTTGGAATTACTCCTTTTTTGTTGGGAATTAATCCTCTTTTAATTTTTTGTGGGATTTACTCCTCTTTTCGTATATACATTTTTTTTTGTGGGATATGCTCCTCTTTTTTGTGGGATTTACTCCTCTTTTCTTATATTTACATATTGCTTTTTTTCATATAACATGCTTATAAACTAGTTATGTTTGTTAATAGAGACAAGCAGTGGTTGCACTTAATAATTAAAATGACGTTTTAAATTTAGATACTCACTTTTAATTCTCCGTTTGAAAGGAACAATGAAATTGTTAAGATAACTCTAAACAATTTCTAAAAAGAGTCGTCTGCGAAACTTCCCTTTTAGACTGCAAGCAAAAAATAGTTAAATAAATTATTATGCGTGTGCAATTAAACTAATTATTAAATAAATTACAAACTAATTAACTATAGTATAGCATACAAATTCCCCTAAAGTTACGCTATTTATAACTTTGATCAATATCAATAAGCTTTGCTGTAGGTGTGCGCTGACCAAAAGCTCCAAATTGAATTTCACAACAAATGTGGGCAAAAACAACAAAATGGCCGCCAAGCGGCAAAACAAACAAGTGCAAAGGCATGCAGACCCCCACCCATACGTGTGTATGTATCTGTATCTGTATCTGTGTGTGTGTATTCAGTCTAATCAGTAGTTGGTTACTCTTGTTTATTAGAGTCTAGCGTGCGACAAAACTTGAACAAGCTGACATTTAGATAATTGTAAAGCACAAACACGTCAGCAAGCCCCAAGTGCAAATATAATATATAGATAATTGTGCCCATATCGCGTCTAACTATCAAATTGAGCAGCAACAACGAAAAGCAATTATTAATTGCTGGAAAAATCCCCAAAGCGCTTTATATCACTAACGTAAGTCTATACAAGCTTTCTTTTAAAAAATAAGTACATTTAAAAGTAAGTAAATAATATTCTTAAATCTGTATTGTTATGACGGCAGCTGTTATTTTTATGGCTTGTAAATACGCACGCACACACACATACATATGTATATGTATTCTCAATATGGCGGCCGGCTGGCTCTGTTTAATATCACTTAAAAGCTTTTGCGAAATTATTTAAATATACTATATGCTGCCCACGCTTCGGTGTATATGCTACTGTTGCTTAGCAATTTTTTTTAAGCTATTACTTACATAAACGCTTTGGTTGTATCTCTGCGCTTTTGTCCGGTTGTCGAAAACCCGACCGAAAAATTCACTTGTTTAATTAAGTTTTTTTTACTTTGGTGGTACCTTACGCCACCAACAAGACAACGCACTTGTGTTTGTAGCTACGCGATTTATATAAAGTACTGTTGACTTTGAAAATATTCTTTAACTGCGCAGTTGTTGCTCCACGTAGAACAACAACAATTGTTTTAAATTTCTATCCTGAACTAGGAATAGTACTGGTATTAGCTTTAGTAGTTTGCACTTTTCACATTTAAGTTGGGCACTCAGTTGTGAATCAACTGTCTGCTTTTAGTATTCACTTGGAATTGAACGTTTGGATCGCTAAATACGCGGCAGTCAAGTCAGAAAAAGCGCACAAGACTGTGTCAGCAGCAATCTACTGAATTTAGTTTCGTTGTGAAATTCAAAAAGCACGAGAGAAACCAGTTTGCCATAGGCAGATAATTTTGTATGCAAAGCTTTCACACAGATACAATGCACTCACACAATCGCAAAGCTCTGCTACAAGTCGATAAAGTGGTGGGTAACGCAAGCATATTAAAAGCTTTTGTTTGTTGCTGTTACGTCATTAGATTAACTTGTTTGATTTGTTCTATGCATATGTATATATTTAAACATTTTTATTTATAATTCTATTCAATATTAAATCAAGTATTTAATAGTTATTTACTTTTACTTTGTCTAAAATTGTCAAGACTTAAATAGCACGCTTAGAACTTGTGACGTCACAGCAATAAAATTGCATTCCACAAGTGCTATAGAATCCGTTGCTACCTCAAACCTGAAGACTATATTTACGTAGGTCAGCTAACCGGCCGGTACTTTTAAAAAAGCATTGACCTGTTTAACTATGAATCATATTTCAATTATGTCTATGCACAATATACATTTAAAATTCGATATTTGGTTAACACACGTTATAGTTTATTTTAGCTTATTGTATGTACTTTTATCAATTTAATAAGACAATTTAAAATGTAACCTAAATCAATTTAATAGGGCACATAAATCGTAGTTATTTATAACTATTTATGTACAAAATTTGTATAATTTATATTTAATTATTTGTGCATTTCATACATGGATACCTTTTGCGATTACTTTAAGCTCTTTACAAAAAGTAGCCGTTAGGGATTTGAATTTGAGCTTTTACAGCCTTTTCAACGCTAAGCTTTCATATGAGTCATCAACTGCTTTAATGCTATAGATAAAAGCTCATTTCAAGAGAGAGAGTGGCAGGGCTTTCAACTCACCAACACAAAGATCTTTAGTAGCACACACATACATACTTACGCATTTGTGTGCCAAAGTGATAATCGACAAGAAAAAAAACTCATGAGTCATGCTGCCAACGCAAAAAATCGCAGAACCAAAAAGCTTTTGTTCAATCTTCAGCAGTTGGCATTCATCATGTGATACATGTAATGCGACAATACAAACAAATATGTATGTATGTATATATGTTTAGAAAAAGAGATATGGTAGGTTAGTTAGAGAAAGACATACATAGGCGGGTGCCAAGTGCCAATTCTAATGAAAAACAAATACAACTTGTCTAAAAGCGCCACAAAATTCGTGGAAATTTTTGCCTAAATTAAGCAAATGGCAAATAGATACATACATATGTACATACATACATAGGTGGGGGGTTTTTTTTTAGTACCAATCGCAAACTGGCACGAGATCTGAATGCGAAAGCGAACAATCAAACATATTGTTGGCCTTTTGCAACGATCACAAGGTAAGAGTGACTGCGCAGATTTTGCTGCCAAGGCCCACGTCAATTGATATACAGCATGTAAGGGTAAGGTACAGCTAATTAAATATCATTTAATTTAATCAATAAATAGATTTAGTTGTAATAGAATATATGTATATTAAACATAACAATGATGGCCTATATTGTAATCAAGTTTGTAGATCAAGGGCTGTTAATGATCAATCGATCAAAGGTCTCGTTACAAGCTTTTTATATTATTACATATTACATATATGTATGTATATATGTGTTTGAGTTTAATAACCTTATGATCGAGGGCTCGTCTATCAATTTGTAACTAAGTAAATGAGATTAGGGTATCAACTTACCGTCCATCATGTTGCTGCCGCGTTTGGCTAGCAAGTTCCGATGTAGACGCAATTTATTTCCTCTTTACTGATAAGCTCTCTTAGCTGCTGGATCGTTTAACTTCAAATACGAAAATAGCGAATATTACCGCGAATAATGCTACACTTCTTCCGCAACCCCTTGGAGCGCTTTAGTAGAGTCTTGTTGGAGGTTAGGTAACACGTGTTGGTGCTGGACTTGTTACAGTGATTAAAATTGTTTGTACTATGCCAGCCACGCATACGCATAAACATGGGAACTTGCTGCTGTGAATGTTGCACACACATAGAGACAAAGAGAGGCGAATGTTGCATGCTACGCTGCTGCAGATCTCTTTGATGGTTAGGCGACTGCTCTTCGTTTGTTGTTGTTGTTGTGGCAGCAACAGAAGAGTAGTCCAACATAATATTTAAACGGCACAGTCGTCAAATGCACTGACTGTAGTTTTGATAAGATTAAATGTTTGTTCTACGCTTGCGTTTTGCACTTCGTATAGTATCTAGATACAGCTGATATCTGAGATACAATAAATTTAAAAATGTTTAAATGTAATTGCGTTGCGCGCAAAATGTATTTAAATTTATTTTGTATTGTTGTTGTTTGCTTAACTTGCTGTCGCACTTATTATATAGTATTTTAACAGATAACAAAGAAATTACTGTTCTTTGAAAACAAAATCTTTATAACTTTGTTCAGCTTTTGATGCCATTAAGCTTGTATTTAAATATTTATTAATAGTGTAGTTTAACACACACACACACACACGAAAACCTTATTTCACAAATTGGCGTTTGATTTACACAGTATTAAGCTTTTTGCTGCTTGCGATATCAAAAATTGTTGCTCTGTTCACGTTGACCGAAGTATTTTTACTAAAATACAGTAAATTCGCTCAGTCAGTGACTGGACGCGAAGAGTTAGCAACAACAACTACGTCGCCTCAGCTGTTGATAAACGTTTGCTGACGTAGACGCTGCGCTCTCACGTCACGCTCGCTCTCTCTTTTGATTTCACTCTGCGCTCGCTCTACCTCTCTCAGCTACATTTGCCTATGCTGCTGTTGCCGTGCCTCCAAAACTAATTTGTATTCTATGCTAATTCAAAGTGTTGTCTTCTTAAGGTTGTAACGACCTTTGTAGCTGCTATTAAAAATGTATTTACATTAATTATATATGCACTGCATACTTTATTAGCTGACTTTATCAGTTAAATACCATTTTGATTATACTTGATTGATTATAATTATTTAGATATAACTGTTATCAGCTGTATGCCATATCAAGCACACTTTGCTTATCTTTGTATGTGCTTAGCCTGCGGTGTTGCTTATCAGTTAAGAAAATAGTATTTGTCATCATGAGCCACACGACCACTAATGATAATAAGACTAAGTTTAGTGCAAATGAATCAGTAACTACTAAATATAAATAGTTTTGTTAAATCAAATATAAGCTCTATAAGTCGCAAATGCTTGCTATAAATTGTGTAGTGTGCAAAGTTTTTCATCTGCAGCATACATGAGAGCGAGAGAGAGTTGCTCTCTCTCTCTCATTTTGAGCTCTCGCCATCTTTTTATGCCGGTTTGGCTGATGCAACAATCCCAAACATTACAACAGCTGCTTTACGTTGTTTTGGGCCAAAAGTAAAAACAGCTGGTTGCTTGGCTCTTTGCCAGGTTGCCAGAGTGTTGAACAACATGCTTGCTAGCTCTTGCTTATGGTTATTTCCCCTCATTTGGCTTAGCCCCCACACCTTGAACTTATGAATCGAATTATATAATGTCGCGCACTTTGGTGGTTGGCTGACTTGGCTAATAATAGCAATGCACAATGTCAAGGCATTAGCTGGCTTACTTATAGCAATTATGTAAATAAAAAAGAGATTTAGCTAAATCCGCAGCTAATAGAAAATGGTGTTTTATATTTGGAACTGTACCATGTAAACGAAAATGATTAATTCACAGGAAAAAGCAACATGGCTAATACTGTTGCTAATTGAACTAAATAAAGATACATATGTGTATCTAACTTCAAGCAGACATGTGCATGCTAATTAATGTCAGTCCAAAGTGCATTATTATTGAGTTATCAGTAAACAATAAACACAAGCTATAGAAAAACTATAAAAATAGGCATATTTAACATTTTAATATATGCATAGTAAACAGTTTTTAAAAACAAATGATTAACATATTGAATTTTAAGGGAATTGAAAATTAAAGTAAGGCTTGTTCATGCTGAGATTTGTATTCAAAGTACAGTTTATTGAACTTAAAGCTGAGTCAAGCTCAATTCAATGCAATGTAATTATATTTTAATATTAAAAAATTCGCTTTGAGCTAGAATAAACAAGTCAGCTTCAAATACAAAGAAAGCCGGTCAAAGTGAATGTCCAAATTAAAGGTACATATAATATATTGTATAGATATTCCAGTGACAGCAAGACCTGCTGTGAGCGAAATTAAAACTGGAATCTCGGCATTGGAATAGAGCGAGCAACGGGAGAGCGTTGCTTTCAGTTCGTTTTGAGCTGCGCTGATCAGTTGGACTCTGGAGCAGCGTGTCGACGGATTGTCTGGCTCTGGACAGCGGCTGTTTTTGCATTTAAAATGTATGTCAATATATTATATCCCTCGTTGCTGTTGTTGCTATTGCTTGGCAGCGGCAATTGCGCTGCGGAGTCGCCACAAAATGTGTTGCTACTGCTGGCAGACGATGCAGGCTTTGAAATGGGCGCTTATCTAAACAAATACTGCCAGACGCCCAATTTGGATGCACTGGCCAAGCAAGGTTTGCTATTCAACAACGCGTTTAGCTCGGTCAGCAGCTGTAGTCCAAGTCGCGCACAATTGCTGACGGGGCAAGCAAGTCATGCCAGTGGCATGTACGGCTTACATCAAGGCGTGCATAACTTCAATGTGCTGCCTGAGATAAATTCGCTGCCGAATGTGCTGCGTGAGCAGAGCAATGGACGCGTGCTGAGCGGCATTATAGGCAAGAAGCATGTGGGCAGCGCTGCCAACTTTCGCTTTGACTATGAGCAGACGGAGGAGCAGCATTCGATCAATCAGATTGGCCGCAATATAACCAACATTAAGCATTATGCGCGTGAGTTTTTGGCACAGGCCAAGCGTGAGCAGCGTCCGTTCTTCTTGCTGGTGGGTTTTCATGATCCGCATCGTTGTGGCCACATTACGCCGCAGTTTGGCGAGTTCTGCGAGCGCTGGGGCAGCGGCGAGCTGGGCATGGGAAGCATACCCGACTGGAAGCCAATATACTATGACTGGCGCAATCTGCAGGTGCCTGCTTGGCTGCCGGATACGGATATAGTGCGTCAGGAGCTGGCAGCGCAGTATATGACCATCTCCAGACTGGATCAGGGTGTTGGCCTGCTGCTGCGTGAGCTGCAGTCTGCTGGTCTGGCTGAGTCAACTTTGGTCATCTATACCTCAGACAATGGACCGCCGTTTCCTGGTGGACGCACCAATCTCTATGAGCATGGCATACGCTCGCCGCTCATCATAAGCTCACCCAAGTCCACAGATCGTCATCATGAGACTAGCGCCGCCATGACCAGCCTGTTGGATATTTATCCTAGTGTGCTGGATGCTTTACAGCTGCCGCCGCCCAATGCTACACGCATTAGTGGCAAGTCGCTGCTGCCTGTGCTGCAAGCAGAGCCCGCGCCGCAGGAACAGGATGCTGTCTATGGCAGTCAGAACTATCACGAAGTTACCATGACTTATCCTATGCGCATGGTGCGCAATCGTCGTTACAAGCTCATTCACAATCTCAACTACTGGAGCGACTTTCCCATTGATCAAGACTTTTATACCTCGCCCACGTTCCAGCAAATACTCAATGCCACTATCAATAAGCAAGCGCTGCCCTGGTATCGCACACTATTGCAGTATTATCAGCGACCCGAATGGGAGCTATACGACATCAAAGCCGATGCTCTGGAGCGTGTTAATCTTGTTGATAAGTCCAAGTACAAGGACACGTTGAAGCAGCTGCGCCAACAGCTCTTCAAATGGCAGGTGGATACAGCGGATCCTTGGCGTTGTGCGCCGCATGCTGTGCTGCAGTCCCAGGGTGTCTTCAAGGACGCACCTGTTTGTCTGACGCTCGGGCATGAAGCGCTGCAAAGGCCCAAGCGTAAGGTCCTCACGCAGTATGAAGCCTATGAGCTTATTTAATTAAATACAGTATTTCCCACACACTTAAATACTCATTAAACTATTTAATTTCATTGCCAATTGCAATTAATAAATATAATATAAATGTAAAATTCTTTGTTGATTGTACTTTAACCTATAAATATAATTATGCATCTAATCGTGAATTCTAATCTACTAATGTGTGCAAATTAAAAAGGTACCTAAATAAACTTTGAAAAAATTATATTTTGTTTTTATAAATACATAAATAAAGTAGCTCCGACCAAGTTTTTAATTGGCATTGTTGATCAGAATATAGTTCTTCCATAAATACTTTTAATAGTCGAATGTCTTCTGCTTAATTTTATGAATATTTTCAGAACATTAAGATACATTTTGCATTTTTTATGAAGCAAATATTTTTGTGGTTATTAATTAGTCCGACTCAACATTTTCTGCAAGACTTGGGAAGTTCTCTATTATACCTAGTCTTAATTAGTCGGCTTGGCGCCGATCCTAAGCAGCTTTTTAAACGGGCGAGATTTATGAATGATTTGCTTTTTTGCTAATTAACCTTAACTTTTTGCAATGATTAAATGAAATGAAATCTGTTCGTTTAACCGAAGTAATCTAAATGAAAAGCATTGCATGACTATTTTGTCGTTCAGTTTATTGAGTGCAGCCATTATGAGAACATTGCGAGAAAACAAAATAAATTTTTATAAAAATGAATTAAATTTTCGAAAAATTGCGCAGGAGCTTTATAAAGACAACGCAACAGAACATTCAATATACATTTGTGATTTAACCAAAGTGCAGCGGCAGTTTGAGCTTTGGCAAGATTGTTTGCCAAATATCAAACCATACTATGGTAAATTAAATAGTTTTTTAAATAATTTTTTAATAAACTAAGTCGCAACAGCTGTGAAAACCAACAACGATGCGCTGGTTGTCAAAACTTTGGCTGAACTCGGCGCTGGATTTGATTGTGCTTCAGTGGAGGAAATGCAAATGGTTGGAATAAATGATTTTATTAATGATTTATTTTATTCTGATGTTAGCTTATGTTTTTATAGGTGCTTGAAGCTGGCGTAACTGGTGATCGCATTATATTTGCACATCCTTGCAAGCCGCTGTCTCATTTACAATATGCTCAACAGCATCAGATTAATATCAGCACTGTTGATACCGAATTTGAATTATTCAAGCTAAAACAACATTTTCCAAATTCAGAGTATGTACGTGGAATATAAACAACTATTTAAATTAATATATTTATTTTTACAGCATTGTTTTACGTTTTCGCAGCGATGCCAAAATTTGCGGCTGGCCATTGGGTAAAAAATTTGGCTGTGAAGCGCAGACGGATACTGCAGCCTTAATACTGCTGGCTAGAAGCCTTCAACTAAAGGTAGATATTAGCTGCTTATCAGTAAAGCTTGAGCTATTAATGCTTTATAGATTGCAGGCACCAGTTTTCATGTTGGCTGTGAGTGCGAAGACTTGGAGGCCTTTGTACGCGCCTTGAGCACAGCTAGAGAGCTCTATGATGTTGGCAAAATGCTGGGCTATGATATGAACTTTGTGGATATTGGAGGTGGTTATCATGGCGGTAACAATGAGTTTTTCAAAAAGGTAACTAAACATATTATACAATATAAAATGAATTTAATCTGGTCTCTGCTTAGATAGCCAAAACAATCAGCAGCTCGCTTGATCTATACTTTGGCAACGAGCCCATCAAGTGCATATCCGAGCCGGGTCGTTATTTTGTTGAAGCTGCTTTTACACTCGTCTGCAAGATTACGGGCAAACGTGAAATGCGCAATGCTCTTGGACAGCTGGAGAGCATTATGTATTTTATAAATGATGGCAAATATGGTTCATTTATTGATACTGGCAGAGATTTTAGCAATGTCATGTATTTTTCGGTATGTATAGCTTTTGTTATGATATTGACAATTTATTTAAGCCTTATGTTTATTTTAGGAAAACCATTTGGAGCAGCAAAAGTACAAAACAACTATTTGGGGTCCAACATGTGATTCTACGGACAAGGTGCGTATACATTTATAGTTATTAAAATATACGATTTTAAATTCTTTTTAATGCAGATTGTTGATAACTTGTATCTGCCAAGACTACATCGTGGAGATCTGTTAGCCTTTCCGAATATGGGCGCCTATACGTTATGTCTGGCTTCAAAATTTAATGGCATACCATTGCCAAAAGTTGTTTACTATCAGCAGCAGAACTAGATTAGTTTATATGTATTGCATTTCTATTAAACTGCTTTTTCATTCACAATAAATTTCACTTTTAATTAGCTTATAGTTTTATATTTGTTATTTGCACAATTCTAAAAATATTAATTCTTTTTTTTTTTGATAACATAATCAAATTCGCAATAAATAAAATGTGCAGTTTTTTTTTAAATATTTTTCTGTCTGCCTATCAGTAGCTTCATTCCAAAAATAAAATGCGTATAGTAATGTTGCGAGCGTTATCACTTGGGCGGACCGCACTGTAAAAAATGCTTATGATGATGAGCCTATCATTTGGCAAATCATACTTAAGCAACTGCAAAGTGTGCCCCAATGGCTTCCAATCAACGCCATCCGATGGGCGATGCAGACTTAAAAGAGGAAACGGATATTGTGCGCATACTGGTGGTGAATTCAACGCATTTAACTCTGCTGGCAAATGGTTAAATGTTTATGACACGCCAATCAATCAATTTTACACTGGCAACGACAAGTTGGACAATATTCAATTGTTTAAAATAACAAAGCCTTGAAAGTGTATATAAAAGTTGCGCATTTAACTTTTATTTTTAAGTCTCAACAATGATGATTACGCTTTCAACTTAAAAGATTACTCACAACCACCTTCTCCCAGCTTTAGGAGCACGCAACACGCACAGAATCCTCGGGAATAACGTCATGACCTCAATTCAAGACGAGTTGTGGCATGGCTCTGGTGTAGCGCGGGGTGTTGCGTCACATTTCAATGTCATGCCCACAAACTGGGGCGTCGCTATAAAAGGGGGTTGGATACGCTCATTGTCTGTATGTATGTGTGTGTGTGGAAAATCGAAAATTTCAATGCGCCTTTGCTTGGTTTGTTGGCGCCAGCGATGTATATAGAGCTACCCGGCAGCATCCTTGTTACAATTACGCAACAAGCAGAGCGCAGACCTCGTGTCTAAAGCCAAGGCTAACAGCAAGGGTAAGCGGCAAGGGGCGGCGGGTGTGGTCGTGCTGTAAGGTCAGCAGTCAAATAAAAGAGCAAGAAGTTGTGTTTTTCCTTTTTTTTATGATTTTGAACGAAAGACACATTGAAAATTAAATGTAATTAATTTTGGTTTTTTTTTTTGTTTTGCATACAATAAATTAGGGTATCAGTTTAGCGTAATTCTTATATAATTTGTTGTATTATTTTGTTGGTATTTATGTGTGTGTGAGTGTTTCTGTGTGTGTGTGTGTGTATAATATATATTACTATTAACTTGTCCGCCCACAAATGCATAATTATAATTATTATTGTTTATTCGTGCCCATGCGCAATTGCAATTGTAAGTCAAACTAAATTGCACAGCGCTGGAAGTTGTTGCTGGCAATTTAGTTAGCCATTGAAATATGTTGCTTCATTAACTAATTTATTATTAATAAATTTATAAATATTATTAATTTTGTATACGCTTGCTTATATACAATAATTCGTATAGCGCATGGGCATGCAACATGTTATATATTTGACTCAGCTGACTTTCTTTCGGTTCTTGACTATAACTTTCAACTAACTTTAAATTTGTTAGTAAACTCATTTAGCTTTTTTGTTTTATACTTTTATTTTGGTTAGTAATTCTTTGCTATGCTTCGACTGACTTGACTGGTTTTTTGCGTTATCGCACACTTAACTTTATATGTATTTATTATCAACGTTTAATATCAGTATTTATGTAATTGTTGTTTGTTTTTCAGAATTGTTGTAACTAGAGTTATAGGTTTTGTTAATTTGCTTTGGAGGATTTTGTTACGTTGTTACGTTTATTATTATTGTTATTATTTATGCTGTTATTATTAGTTGTATTTACGCTGCTGCTCAGTATATGCTATAATAAATACATAATAGTAAATATACATGTAGATAATATGCTTAATAAATATATTCTATATATATTTGATTTATATATAATAGTTATGTATATAAATAACAAAAAAGTTAAAACAACACACATAAAAAGGAGCAAAAAGTAGGATACAAATACAAAAAACGCTTTTTGCATATCCGTTTTGAATAATTTGATTAAAATTTGATTTTGTATTTTACCAACGAACATCAAGAATGTAATTATTAGTTTTCTTTGTTTGTTATCGTATCGTATGTCTCTAGGCATAGAGTGGGGGAGTATTGTTTTTGCACAAATATCAGTATAGGATTATACAATAAATACAATATGCTTCTTGTTTTTGAAGGTATAATAGGTATATGATGTGGGATAGAGAGAGATAGAGAGTAAGGTAGCTTTAAGGTTATTCCAAAAGTTGTTTTTGTTGCATAGAGAGCGCATCGAGGAAAGTAAGAAATAACAACAATATGTATGTGTTTATGAGTTAGCATAAGAAACGCAACATATAATAATAAATAGTATGTATAATATGGTATGTATGCATATTATGTATAACTAGCTAATACATAATTCATTTTTTAGATTTGTTTTTGTAATACGGCCCAGTGCGCTTGCTGTTTAGGAATTAAATTTAATATGACAATCTAGATTTTGTTGAAATTGAAAAGACTAAAAAGCATTGCATTTGAAAATTGATATTCGTTTGTAACGCTTTGTAAATTGATTTTGTTAATACAATAATTACATAGTTTTAATTTAATTGCAATTAATTTGTTAGTTATTGTTTTACTTTTGTTTTGTTTTTTTTTTGTTTCTTTCGCCTGCAACTGCTTGAAATTTTGCGCATTATCAATCGCTTTATGGCCACGTGAATGTGCTGTGCTCTAGCTAAGCCGTAACCGTAACTCTAAACCATTCTAAATCGTCGTCAACTTAACCCAACTACTTTTTCTTTAATGCCCACTATATGTTTTTTTGTTTTTATGTGTTATGTGCTGTTGCCAAACTGCACGCCGTACATGAGACGGCGAAACCAACATTCATTCAGTTACAGTTAGATTACACTTAGTTGCCATTGGGCAGAGGAACCTGGACCTGCACATACGACTGCGGGAAGTAACCGGTTCGCCCATTGACGGCACCCTCATACCAATTGTCGTCGACGCGATTTAGCAGCGTTATGATATCGTTCTCTTTGAAGCCCAATTCACCGGGATTCTCCGGATCAAAGTCGTAGAGCGCTTGACAGCAGGGCTGTTGCTGGCGCGATGGTGTAACGGCCATTGACTTGGCGGGCGAGCGCATCGGCGAGGGCAACGGCGAGGCGCTCGAGCTTATGTGGGACGGCGTGCCGTCATCATTGAGGCCGCCGCCACCGCCGCCGTCCAAGTTCAGATCGAGCAGTGTCTTGGGGACAAATTCATTGCGTGGCCGGCTCTCTGCCTCGGCGCGCTTCTCTTGCAGTGTCTCCTGCAGGCCGCGCAGCACGTCTGCGCATTGTGAGTGAAAATCGTAAAGTGCTTCGGCAAAGGTGACGAGCTGTGATACATGCTCAGTGTCATTCTCCAACAGATTGTACATGCTAATCTGCGCCAATTGCAATGATTCGGCAAACTTATCCTCAGCACCACGAATTTCATCATCCTTGGCCTGCCGGCGACGCTTACAATCAAAGTCGAGACGCCGGCCCTGCAGCTTCTTACGATGGTGCATGACCTCCTTGAGGTCTTTCGTCTGCATATGATGCAGCGGCTCCAAAAAGTTCTGCTTGATGTTGTCGTCCAGCGAATACTTGACGTCGGCCATTTGTTTCAACGCTTCGCCAAACTCGACGAGCGCTTGCGCAAACACGCTGTTGTCCTCGCCGAGCTTCTTACCATAAGTCAACATACATTCAGCCAACAGGCCCTCCGGCTGTGGATACGTATTCGATTTGGCCTGTCCCGACAGCTTTGAGATGCCCTTGACAGCTGCCATTTTAGCGCGCGCCGTGGGATTGGGCTGCAGGAACTCCTTCGTCTTCAACTGCAGCTCCTCCACCAGCTCAACGGTGACATCCGTCTTTCGCTCCATATCCACAAAATCCAAATCCAGCTTGGTGCCCTCTGCACCGCCCATCTTTTCGGTCACATATTGATTCGCCTTGTTGATCTGCTTCTTCAGTCCGGCGAAAGCCATCGCGTTGCCTTCTCTGTGTATCGTCTGTCTACCGTCAGTGGTTCAATGTCAACGACGCGGGTTTGCTGTGAACGGGTTTAGTGGAATTAGTTGACTTGCCAGTTTCTTTTTCACTTATTTGCTTTTGCTCTACTCTGCCACCACACTCTGCTTCAATTTAATTGATTGGCCACCTCTGATTGACCAACGGCAATGCTTAAATTGAATTTCAAATTTTTTCTATATGGTACATATCTCTGCTTATGCGCTATGCTTCTATTTTTAACGTTTGGACGACTTACGCGGCGTGCACTTTTCAATTTGCGGGGGCGGACACTAGATTTTATGGTAGTGGTGGTTGTGGTGCTGCTGCTACTACTGATGAGGCTCTGCCAGCGACTGGAAGAAGAAACAGAAACTGATTGCTGCTCAGACTATATGGCACTTTCACTCGAAATCACACACGCACACGTTCTTGTAGCCCAAGCGACAAATTTGTTTTGCAGAAGAACCTTGAGTTTTGTGCCCCGACAAGGACTGGCTGAATGAAAGGACTGGACTGTCGTTACTACTACTATATCTCCCTCTGCGCTTCGGGCTTGTTATGTTAGACGCGGGGGTCGTTTTTCCTCTTTGAGTAAATCAATATTAAGCTATGTACAAAAATTTTGGTGATGTGAAAAACATATGTATTAGGGTTGTTGGTTCTGAATACTAATATCGATACATCGATACCCTTGCGCAATTGGTGCTCGCATAACGTTTTAAAATTTAAATTGTTAATATATGACATTAAAAAAATCTTGTATACAATTGTAGCTTAATTATTTTGTAATGTAGCACGTGCATTATTTATTGCTACGGTGTTTATTTACACGCGCTTTTACGTAGCTACGTGCAACAGTGCTGCCAACTTGTTGCAAACTGTTAGCATTTGAAATCTTAACGAACGTTAAGTAGTCAACGGTTTTTTGAATAAAAAAAACAGCGGCACATATAAATGTTTATGAACAAATGGAATTCGTAAGTTAACGAAATTGGTACTTTAGCGCATATCTGACGTCTTTGGGTGAGTCAGCAGCTTTTGCAAAATGCATAAATTTTATCGTTGACTTAAGCTACTACATTTGATAAACAAACATGTAAATCAGTGAGAACGTTAGAGCGCGATAACATTAGCAAATGTTGTTTTGCCTATGTGTATATAAGACCACTCCAATCTGTAGCCAGATATTAGTCTTCCCTGAAAACTACTACGACTGAGCCACTAACACTCAGAAGAAAACGAAATCGAATCGCATACAAAATGAAATTCGCAATTCTACTGCTTGCCGTTACCATTGCCTGCGCCAATGCACAGGTGAATACAAAGAAAAAACTACAATTTAATTTGCAAATATTTTAATTAAAAAATGTTTTGCAGGGTCCAGTCTTTGGTGGTTTTGCCGCGGCCAATCCCTATGCATCTGCCTTCAATCCTTACCTGAATGGCATGTTCGCTAACGGTCCACCCGGCGCAGCTGCTGCTCCTGGTGCTGCACCAGCTGCTCCAGCTGTTGCGCCACCAGCACCCACATTCGGTGGCTTCTCTGTCACCGCCTTCTTCCAGTCGGTGGTGCTGCAAAAGGAAGCCGAGAAGCTGCTTAACCAGCCCAATTTCCCAGCTGACTTGGCCGAGCGGGTGCAGGATGTGATGACCAATACCCAAACATCTTTCGCCAACTGCGGAACTGCAGTGCTGCCTTGGATGCAGATTCGCTGCATTAAGCCCATTCTGATGGCCGCCAAGAACGAGCTGAAAGCCATCGATGATGAGTTCCAGGCACGCCTAGCAGCCACCACCGCCGCACCCGCAGCCGCCCCCGCTGGCCCTAAGGCCTAAATATTCAACTAAAAGCAATACACCAACATAGTATAGATTCGATATACTTACTTAAATAAAGCATAAGCCCAGCAAGCAAATTGCCAATGAATTTTTATTTGAACCTTGACCTGCTTTGATGTGGCCAAAATAAAATAAACGTTGCCTTGGCTTAGCAGGCCACTCAAGTGCTTTAGCTTTAGCGTTAGCCGCCCAATGCTTTATTAAATTTCTCCAAGTTGATGCCGAGAGTGGCGCTTGTCGTCGAAAATTTGAAATTCTTTGTGCGTCTTCTTTGTGGCATTTGCACAGTCAAATTGTTGACCATTAGGTTTCCAGTGCATGCGTTTGAAAGCGGCAGCAAATGTTGATTTATGCTGCCAATGCTGCAAGTAGTTTCAATTATCCTTGAAGCCATTGTGGCAGCCCTTGTGGCCAGCTGAACAGCATTTGCTGTCATGCCGCATTGCACATGAATATTCCAGGCTGACCAAGTGGCCAACTCTGTTTATCTCTGTCTGTGTGTGTATGTGTGTGTTGGTGTGTGTTAAGGGTGGCATTAAGAGGATTAAATGGTTTGGCTTAACGAGCCAAAGATTTGCCACAAATGGCCAAAGCCAAAAACAGCAGCATTGAAGGCAAATGACGCATACGCCTCGTTGACGCAACAAATGCGAGCCAAGCACAAATTCAAATTCAAATTCAAATATGTAATTAAATGTAAATTTTGTAACAGCCGCTGGTCATGGGACACACACACATACCAGCATGACATGCTGAATTACAAGGATCAGGACGAGTGCAAAGTTTTGTCACTTAATTGAAATATTTGCCCCAAGATTGAATCTTGCGTTTGCGCTTGTTTGTGTCATTACAAGCAACTGGGCTATGTTTCCGAGTGTGTGGGTATGTGTGGCCTGAACTTTGTCAAGCTCTTGTTGACTGTATGCCACGCCTCTTTTACAGCCGCCGCCGCCGCCCCCCGCTGCGCTGCTAATGCAAAAGTTGCGCCATTTCCAGCGCTTTTCAAAGAGGCAAAGAAACAAACAGAAAAAAAAATACATCAAATGCTGTTGAAGCTAAAGTTTATGCTAAAATCGCTTACCAAAACAAAAAGCCAACAGCATGGCCACACGACTCGTTTCTATAAGCGCATGTATGCAAATTTATTTGGGCTTGTGGATTTTTATGCTAAACTTACGCCTAACTCCCAACCCACTCCACAGATCCCGCGTCAAAAGCTCAGGCAACCGAAGCGCTGAGGCAAAACCATTTTTTTGCGGCTTTGACTGGCAGTTAGAATGCGTGTTGCATGCTGGCGCTATGCAGCGGCAACAGCAACAACAGTTAGTTAAAATACAATATTTGCTCGCTCAAAATTTAATGTTTGCAAATTAGAATTGTGCACTAATTTAAATTATTTGCTTAAATATTCTGCTTAAGAGCTGAGATTAGAATTTTGAACACAGCTTTAATTATTTTGTATTCATTTTTTGCTTATTTTAAAAATGTTTTGCTATTGTTGTTTTGTTTGATTCATCACATCCGCTTTAGCAGACGCTAGTGGTGTTTGCATTTCGCACTTCTTATCAGCAGCTACTTAATATTGGTAGCGTGTGTTAAGAAAGCCGTTAGAATTGCCACTTCCGTTAGTCTGCGATAAATCTTAAAGTTTATCTCGACTGCAAGCAAGATCTTTTTAGATTTTAATTAGGTTGAGGCTGTTGACAACAGCTACACGAGTTTTATGGCCAAGCTTAGCCAGATTAGATACCAAGCTGCATATAGACAAAGCAGCAGCTGCGCAGAGACAGTTGCAATTGAAAAGTGCTGAGAGAATGTTGACTAAAGTGCTGGTCTGCGTCGCTGTCTTGGCTTGTGTGGTAGGCAAATGAATTTTCATTGGCAATTGCAACCGCAGCTTTTAATTGTTGCTATTTACAGTCGCTGCACTCGCAGGCACAAACCGTAGAGGAAGCCTTGCTTGCTGGCAAGAAAGCCGAAGGCACACTGCAACAGGCGCTGAATAAACTGCCCCCCAATGCGGAGGCGCATGGCTATGCCGATGATGTGATGAGCAGTTTAAAGAAAATGCTGAAGGAGGACTGCGAGCAGAATTTGCGTCAGAATGGTCAAATCAATACATATTATGCCTGCGTGGAGAAATATCTGGGGCTATCGATGGCCTCCGCCAGCGAACTGCTGAGCGGTCAGTGGGCCAGCTCGGGTGCCTCCAGACCAGGTTTATTCTGTTGAGCATCAAGCATTGTTAACAATAAAGAAATTTGCTTTGTGGTGTTGGCTTAATTTTTGGCTTGTCTTATTTGCTCGTTGTGTTGCGATAATGGCCATATTCATGATAACATCAGTGAGACGCACGCAAATTCGAGTTTGCTGACGGGCACAGAAATTTCACTTTGTTGCCGTTGTATTCTAATTAGACTCAACAACAATGTGCCTCAATTGTGTTCACTGCTTGCTTGCTGTGTGTGTGTGTGTCTGCTCATTAGGCCATAAAGAGTGGCTGAGGGGGGTGTGTGACTGAGTAATTATAATCATTAGACGAACAGACGAAGATGTCGTCAGTTGCGACATTCAAATTGTCGAAATCTGTGCTAACGTAGCTGAAACGCATAAGAGTTTTTGTAAATGGTAAGAGCTAAAGGCAATAGCATTAGCGTTACTCTCAAAAGTTACTTTGGCCGCATGTGTGTGTGTGTGTGTGTGTGTGTGTGTGTGTATCTGTGTTGTTGATAACTCTTACATTCAGTTATCTGTCGTGTGCTTAGTTAGCGCATTAGACAAGAACGTTTCGTTTAAAAAGCTGAGAAACTTAAGCTTAAGCATTAAAAGCTTTAAGCTAAATGGCAAAAATCTTAATTTAAATTTTGATTGCGTATTACAAGCATTACAGAGCAGTAAAAAATGTTTAAATAAAGTTCTGTTAACAAAAATATAAGCTAGTAAATATTGTAGCAAATATGTTTAATCTTTATTCGTACAGTTATTTTTTTTAAACATTTTTGTGTCATTTACTGATAATATGACGGATTTAATATCAACTGTTAAATATACATATGTGTACATTTTTATTTGTTGTTCATTCTTATTCACATTACACAATTCTTGTTAAATGTTCTTTGAGCCTTTCAATAGGAAATTGCATAAAATTCTGTTGAATCTCACTTTTTTGCTTTAAATTTCAATTGTTTAATATATATGTTTTTTGTTGTTGAACATTTGCTGTTATTAACAGCATATTCTCATTTTTTTTTTGGAAATTTTTTTGTAGCCTTTTAATAGGCTATTGCATAAAATTCTGTTGAATTTGGTCTTAAGCTTTTGATTCCGCCTCGGAGGTGGTCTCCGCATCCGCAGCAGGCGCATCCGGTTTGGGCTCATCTGTGTTGCCGCAAACGAGCATGGGGCACTTTAACAAATACATAAATATTAACAAAGGCTTGAGTTAGAGTTTTTAACAACGATATACCTTTTCCTTCAGCACAATGCGATACTTGGGATGGCTGTTTGGAAGAGACAGCAATAAATGCTTATTAGCTTAAATAAATGCGGCACACTTACCTAATGCCATAGACTATGGGATTGTAGACGGCGCTGGTTTTGGCAAAGGTGGCGCCCCAAATGGTGGTGAGTGGCGTTAAGCCGTCAATCTTGAATAAGCCAAAGTAGCAGATGACCAGATAAGGCGTCCAGGCCATAAACCAAAGCGATATTGTAGTCAATGCTACCTAAATAATTAAATCAAAGCATTTAAGATGAAACGTTCAACTCAGAGATAAACAAAACCAAAAACCTTCGCTAGCTTGCCCTCGGCGCTTTTGTCGCAGTCCTCGGAGCTGCGCAAGGACTTCACATTCATTTTCTTAGCCTGCTCACGCATGGCCTTCTCATGCGCTGCTACGGCCTGCAATTAAATCCAATCTAAATGGAATTAAATTAAAAAGTTTAAATAAAGCGGCAACTTACAGCAATTATAAACCAATAGGAGAAGCAGATTAGAAACAAAGGCAAGTAGTAAACGAATAGCGAGTAGGTGATCAAATAGGAGCGCGGATTCCATTGTCGGGTCATGTAATCAATGCTGCAGGCAGTCAAATTGCCCTCAGGCACATATGCGCTCCAGCCTATCATGGGCATAATAGTCCAGAACGTAGCCATCAGCCAGATGAATAGAATTTTCATTACAGACGTCTTTATAGTCATCGGTGTGCCATTGATGCCCTTGACAATGACATTATAGCGATCAAAGGCAATCATGCACATGGACCAAATGGAAACGCAGCCAAACATGGAGCCACAAATAGCGTAGATATCACACCACAGTGGTCCCAGCACCCAAGTTTCGTAGTAGAAATTGATGAGCATTATGGGCGACTGCGAGGCCATCATGCAAAAGTCCGAGAAGGCCAAATTGAGCACCAGCAGATTTGCTGGCGTGCGCAAGGATTTGGTGCCGCCAAAGATATAGACAACAACGCCATTGCCGCAGCATGAAATTATAAATATAGCCAGCGTAAATAGTCCCAGGATCTTGCTCATTGTAGCATCCATGGGCGCAAAGCGACTCCAATAGGGATTCACCAAATGCGCCATATCCGGCAGCACCTGCCAATGAGTACAGCAATTATTTGGGACTAAGCTAGTTCCTATAATGCCTACATTATCCAGCACTGAACCATTGCCGCTCGACTGCGCCTCGTATCTGGGTCCCAGTCCTAGCTGCAAGCTGCGCTCCATGCTGCAGCAACGCGTCAACTGCCAGCAACCAACAAAGCCTCACGGCTTCGCTGCTCAGTTTTATAGCGTTTCAATTTTTAAGCCAATTAGTTCAATGTTATATGCAAATGAAGCTTGGCCAACAGACATATCAAAGTCAGTTGTGATTATGTCTAGCCCATTAGCCATTATATATCATTTATAATAATAAATCAATTTTATCGATACAACAATGAGCACAACACAATTCTTTGCTATAAATTTCTTCACTTAATTTTCTAATTGTTCCACAAATAAAAACATTGATCTAACAACTCAAATGCTATATACAAGACAAACTTCGCTAAGTAGCAAATGGTAATTGCAATTAATTATCAATAGAAAATATTTACAATTCTTTACCATAATTTAATTCGAAAAAATTTGCATTACATTACAGTTCGTTAGAACATAATAAATAGAGTTGTTTAAAAAAAAAAAATAATACATAATTTATGCTGCTTGCCAAATGAGTTACTTAAGAATATTGTGTTTAAAACTGAAGACAGGGTATATAGAACACTCATGTCAATCAGATATTAAACGTGTTGCATGCTCGCTCAAAGATCTGCAATAAATTTCTCGCAGCATTTCTGACAGAGCTTGCGCTTATTGCATTTGCGTTTTGGTTTCGTTTCAATACTTTTCGCGGAATATTGCTCAACGGTTTCTAATGTGTCCAAGCTTAGACTGCGCTGCAGCGTTGTTTGATAATCAACTAGCTCTTTATTATCCTCCTCCTCAGTGCTGGGTAGATCGTATTTGATAATACGCACATGTTGAGCTAATATAAATTGCTTGCAGCACTCCTTAATCTGATAGTAGGCGCTGCGAAAATCGCGCAGCTTGCTGGTCTGTTTAACAAATATGATTTATATATATGGCACTAGTTAATTGAGTTATTGAACTTACAAGCGATAAGTTTGTAATATGTGCTGGCTTGCCATGCTTACGAAATTCACTTAGGTTTATAATGCCAGCGACATTCGCAATGCGATTTAACTTTGCCCAGAGCAGCAGCTCTTTATACACATGCAGATCTATTGCAATTATATAGTTATAATAGCAAAAATCCTCTACGCTAAGCTAAACAAAAGAGCGAGTAATTAAACTGACTGTTAGCCATCAGTGTGGGGCAGCTTACAAGCCGACAAAAGTGATCGGAACGCAGCCCATGCTCACGAAGCGTTCGAAGGCATCGCTTGTGCGGACGTCTTCCAATGTTCCAAGTGCGCAAGGCAGCACTGTCGACTTCCCAATATAGACTGGTCTTTACCATCAGATTTTCCATAATAGTCTCAGCCATCGGTGAGCTACAGGAGTTACCTGCATGGCAAATCATATTAAAAGCAGTTCGGAGCTCAGAACGCTGCTCAGCTTACCCATACACACAAAGAGTATTTTTCGAAACGCCATTGTAATATTAGTTGTGCTTCTAAAAGACTGAAAATTTGGCTATTATTCAAATATTTTTTGCTTTAGACAGTTTTGCTATAGCAAAGATTTGACTTTCTTTAAAGAGTTTGCTCTGTAGTTTTTTTTTTTAGTTTGCTCAAATTAACACTTGCTTGTTGCCTTGCTGGCCACGCCCTTAACTGTCTGCTTAGTGGTTTATGTTGACAGCAAAATTGCATACAAGTGTAGCAAATGTGGGCGTGTGCCAGACTGCACTTGACTTGCAGAAATTCGAAAGCAATTTCAAACTGTCTTGTGAACAAAGTTATAAAAAAACTGTTGCCTACTTTGGCGCGCAGCTAAGCAACTTACTTGAAACTTAATTTTTGAAGCAACATTTAGGTTCAACACTTTGCACAGTGTACAGTGGGGCATTGAGCTAATTACGTTGCAGCTTTTCTTGACTTAGCAAATGCTTTGGGGGCACGCCCAGCCGTCAGCTAGCCGCTAGTGGCCATGCCGCGCTCAGTCGCTCAGTGGCAAAGTCAAAGCCATTAAAAATGTTCAACAACTGCTCGGCGTTTGCAGCGGAGGCGGCGGCGGCGCATACTGCACAAAAAATATCAAAATAAAAGAGTGTCAAGTGGGTGGGTGTTGAGGTTGAGCTACTTTTACTATGCGCGTCGCGACATGTGGCGCATTCTAAATTGGCTCCCAGGGGTTGGAGGCGAGCTGTAAGTTCAGCGAACTGCAGTTGCACACCCCAAGCCACCAGCAGACGTTTTTTGTCTATTTCAATTTACGTATGTATGTGTGTGTGAGTACATGTAGATAGATTGTGCTAACATGGAATTTGGAGCATGTTGCATGACTTTTTATGCATACAAATTGTACAATGCAGCGCTGATTTCTATTTCAAACCATAATGGGCATTATGTTGAGGTTTTTGCTACAGTTGTAGCACATTTCAATGTGGCCAGCAGAGTGGGTGAGAAAGAGAGAGCGAGAGAGCGGGCGGGGGCATGCCACTAGTTGGCTGGCTATAGCCAATATCCAATTGGAATTGCATTGAGCGGCTAAATTGAAAACTGAAAAGCATATTTCACTTATCACTTTTCACACAAAACGAACAGCAGCAGCAGCAGCAGCGGTAACGGGCAACAGGACATGCAGGACAGGAACTCGGCATTGGTTTAAGTGAAAGAGCACAAAACAAAACTGAATGAAAATGAAATTGTAAGCGCTTAAACTACAGCAGCGCACAAAACGAAAAGAAAAACAAAAATACAGCAACCTGGCAGACTATACAATAATAGCATGTGTGTGTGTGTGTGTGTGTGTGCGTCAGTGCGATTTAAGGTGTTCAATGTGTGGGAGCGGCAATCACATTGTTGTTTTAATTAAAAACAAACCAGCTGCAAGTGAGCAACTCGAGCCAGCAGCAAAAGCAAAAGCAAAAGTGTTGAAGTAAATTCAGTGCATGCTCAAAAAGAAAATTTAAAAAAAGGCGAGTGAAAATTATTGAGCACAGCAATGTCTAAATAAAGAGCACAGACAGTCGGAAATGGGTTGCAGCCATGTGTGTGGGCTTTAATGCTGTGGTTGCTGTTATGCTCACACATACACACACACACATATGCGTATGTATATTGGCAACAAAATGGGCACAGCAACTAGCACAAAGCCACATCTAATGGCAACTTAAATGAAACAAATAGCAAAAAAAGAGAAAATAGCAACAAAAACCAAAATAAAATGAAGGCTAACAATGCTTTAGCTGTTGCTGTTGTTATTATTATTGTTGCAGGCAAAATGCACTTTGTTTGACCGCAAATGCAATTTACAGCGCAACAATCAGCGGCAAACGCAAAAAGCAACTAATAAAAATAACTACGTTCTCTTGTTTTTTTCCCCCAACTTTGTTGTTTGGTAAACAACGGCAGCAGCAGCAACTACATTGCCCACAGCAACAGCTACAACTACAACAGAGTCAACAACTATATTAGCCGAGCAAAAAGGCGTAAAGAGAGCAAACCGCGGACTTGCTGCTGATTTTATGTATTTTTCGGAGTTTGCATTATAAATTAAATTGGCCGTAAGCGTTGCTCTCAACTTCAAAAACACATGTAGAGCGACTGAACGACTGTGAATGAGGCAGGCACCTTTAGCCACGGATTTCATTTGTGCTCGCTGAGGTGTCATAAATGAATTCAAATGCATATGCTTTTTGCAATGGGCGTTGGCCCCTTTGAGTTTTGTGCATAAATATTTATGAATTGCGCTGCGGCTGGGGTCAATTGGGTCAACTGGGGCTGTCGTTGTGCGGTCAACGGCGACAAAGCAAAATGCACTGAGCACACAGAACTGAACTTTTTTGGCGTCAATAAATTTAAATAATATTTATGAGCTTTAAATAAAATATTGCTACAGCATCAAAATTATATTTTCATTTCGCATAATTTATGCTCAGTTGAAGTTTATTAAAATCAAAGCAGACAACGAGTTTGCCTTGCGCCCATTTAATGTTGCACGTAATGGCAATTCGGCAAATGATGGCTGCAATCTCTGCAGCAGCAATAAGTAGTGAGAGTGCTGTGGGGCACGTTTCAGTCAATCGCTTGACTCTGGCTCGTAAGTCATTTAACATTTTGAGGTATTTAATGAGCCAACAAGTTTTTTATTTGCGCGCACATAAATTAAAAGTTTTTGGCAAGTGGCAGGGTCCAGTGGCAGGTTGGCAGACCAAGCTCGGACATGCCAATGGCTCTATTAGCATGCCCATTAAAATTAGACAAATGGTTGCAGCTACGGCTACAGCGTCGGCTTCAGCCTGGACTTGCAGATTTATGGCTAACTGAGCTGGCCTTGATTTTCAGCTGCTGGCCCTGCTGTTGAGTGTGGGGGCCACAATCATACATATGCCACTTGAGCGCTGCCATTTGTTATGATAAATGATTATGTTGCGGCCATTTGCCAATTGGTATATTTGCAACGTTGCCACTTTATGGCGGTCAAATTGGCCTGGCCTCGCGACCTAACGTATGTGAAGGTCAAACAGCAAACACCAACAACTGCTTTAAACTATAATTTTGCTAGCACTTCAACTTTAACTTCAACTTCAGCTACAGCCTCAGCTACGGCTTCAGTTCAGCAATTGAGCTGTTCGAGTGTTAGCTAGGGTCTTATCTATTTGGGCTTTTGTGCTAGTGTGTGTGTGTGTGTCAGAATCCTTTGGCAAATTGAACCCTTCACTTCATTAAACGTAATTTCTCGAATCCCTTTGTGGGAGTATTGCACAAATCACTTTGCCGCTGATATCTAACAAAAAGCCAGTGGTGCGTGTGTTGGGGGTGTGGTCCAAAGAAATTTTGACAAGCAGCCAAACAAAAGCCTAATCGTGCTGCCAACCCAAGCTCACAAGTCTCAGCTCTCAGTCTCAGTCTCAGCTTTGGCTCTAGCAATTGCTGAAAAGCTGCCGCCTTTTAGCTGTAATCCATCAAGCAGCTACGGCAGCAATACATAGCACTGTCACTACAAATACAAATACAAATACACAAAACAGCAACCGGAAGCTGGCACAAGGTGTAAGTCTCTCTCTATGTGTGTGTGTGTGCGTGAGCTTGTGGTTGTTTTTAGGCCTCCCGAAAATGGCGCAAGCAGCAAATTGCTTTCCACTCTTTTGCCAGCCGACAGACATGCCTTTGTCTGTTATTATTTCTATGGGGTTTTGTTTGCTGCTGTTGTTGTTGTTGCTGCTGTTTATATATTAAGTATTTAAGCAGTTAGCTGCTTGCTGGCTTGATGGATGGCACGTTTTGTGCAGTCTATAAGTCATTCCCGTTGACATTTCATATTTTTTTGTGCCGCCTGCCAAACACTTTTGGGGTTTGCATGTTTAGAAACTGTGACAAATTAGTGCAGCCACAGCAAAAGGCGATTGCGGCTGCTGTTCTTGGCCTTTAAGTTGTTCTTTAATTGGTTGCTGCTGTTGACGACAGCTTGTGGTTGCTTGTGCTGCTCAAAGTGCAGCCCGCTCGGTTACAGGCCAACGGATGTCGTTGACATGCCGACAACAACACAAGCATAAATAACAAAAAAAGATGGCCTAATTGATATACATTTCCTGCAAAACTGACCACACGATTTTCATGTCAAGTGAAAAGGCGCAGAGAGCTGCAAGCTGTTGACGGAAATAAAACAGACCAAAATTATACAGATAGTAGTAGTAGTAGTAGTGTATAAAAAATGCTAAGAGCAGTAGAAGCAGCAGCAGCAGCAGCAAATGCTTCAAATGCTTCAACAAATTCAGGCAATTTGTCAAAATTTGGTTTTAAAGCTGAGGCTTGAAGACAAATGGCTTGAGCATAAATATGATAAAAATTAAATATGACAGATTTTATTGCAAAATAATTTAAATTAAATGCATGCAGCAATTGCAATTACTTAAAATGTCATAAGTACAAGAAATACAAATGAAACAAATGATTATAAATGTTTAGATGTGTGTAGAAATATTAAGTGGGAATTATTTAAAATGTTAGCTACACTAGTAAAATAAATTTATTAATAATTAATTACAAAATGCTTAAAATGTCAGTTCAAAAATACGCACATTTATCTATGTTTTTTGTTTTATATTTATACATTTTCTTGCTGTCAAGTTGAAATTTTATTTATTTCCACCTTAGTCGCTTACAGATCTTGGCGTTTTACTTAAAACTTATGTCGACTGTTGCTGTTTTTGAGACTTTTTGCTGCTGCTGCTGTTGCTCATGTTTGTTATCCATGCATGTTAAGCTGCTAGTTGTGGTGGCTGCCACTCGTGCGTCAATTTCAATGCCACACGCACATGACCCCGGCCACACAAAAGTTTCGTTATTTGTCCACGACTGACAGCACACACCACAGCCACATTGAAAATTCTGTCTCCGGCAAACGCCAGGCTACCAAATGCTTCTGCTGCTGCTGCTGCAACTTCTGCTCATCGTGGCAGCAGCAGCAGCAGCTTGGCAAACTTTGTTTTTTTTTGTGTTTCCTTCATTTTAGTTTTGCTTTTTTGTGTGTAAAACTTGCAACTTTTCTCATTTGTGCGTGTGCATTGGTAAGTTGCTGTCCGTTGTCTGCTGCAGTTGCACTCTTGCAAATGATGTCCAACTGTGGATGCCCCCTGCCCACTGTCGCTCTTTGACTACTAGAAAAAGCACGAAACTAATCCACAACATGATGACAAGAAAATTGAATTCTTGCGACTGTCAAATTGAATCCGCCCTGCTGTTGCCCGCTTCCGTGCCAGCATCAAATCAGAGTTTCAAGTTTTTTGGGTTAATCCAGCCCCACTTTCGCCCCTCTGAGCAATAGCTATTTGTTTCAGCGGCGTCCAAGACAACGTGACAGCGCTCAGTGTCAGACACACACACACACAGAAAAAAATACTAAACGAGCTGCCCGTCAGCATTCTGAGCCGCGTCACTGCCAACTTGCAACACAATGCAGAGTTGCCGATACCCTGGAAAGAAATGTGAGGCCGCCTGCAATGCAAACGCTGCTACAAACTTTTGTTGCAGCACATGATGCCACAAACATTTTCGTCTGTTCGCGTAGCCCGCTTAAGTGTTTTTTGTCGCTCAGAATTTTTACTTATTGACTCACACAGTGGCGAATGCCAGCGGCGTCATGATAATGACAGACTTCATCGATTACGCGATTATCGCAATGTCACTTTAGAATTTTGTTTTCTTTTTTTTTTCAAAAATATTTCATCATTTTCAGCTGCGCGTGAGGCCGAGGGGCTGGGTGCTGCTTGGGGAGTAGCGAAAAGCTTTTAGTGAGCATTTTAACAGCGGCACGCCCCCAATTGAGCATTTTATGTTTGAAATTGCTGTGCTGTTCAGCTTCAAGTGTAATTTCACTTAAGCTCTTAAGCAGTCAACGGTTTGCGCGCTTGCTTGCTCGCACATGAGTTTCTTTTTCTTTTTTTTTTTGGCATTTGTATCGAAATAAACATTTGGCATCCCGCCGCGTTGAGCTGCTGCCCCTGCAGTCAAACGTAATGTGTATTGAACTTGATTAGCGCTAAAAGGATTTTGCAGCCATCGTCAAGCGCTCAGCGCTCAGCGCTCAGCCAAGTGTAGTACAAATAAATGTATGGCCTTAATTGTAAATGCAATTCAATTGTCATATGCAGGTGAAATTTAATGTTGCTTGCCAAAATGCAATGCAATAAAAACAAGCAACAAGAAAAATTAGTCAAGAGCACTTAAGCTGTTAGGGCTTCCGATCAGTTGATGGGCGAGCTGTGGGCGGGTGTTACAAACTGGCAAATTGTCAGCAAAAGCAATTGCAGCTGCCAAGTGTCGCTCACTCCCACACACTCCACTCCACACATAGCTGGCAATTTATGTTGCTTGCATATGTATTTGTTTGTGTGTGTGTGTGTGAGGTAAACAATAAAATAACAACTTGTCTGCAAGCAAATTGCATAAAAGGCACAAATGGCAAATGCGCTGAAAGGGCTAAGGAACACACACACATACAAACATGCATTGCTAGCTTCAACATACGTAGCTGCCATAGCAATTTGCCACCACCCACTCAACCCTACTGCTGACTGCCCAAAGACATGCACGTGCCAAAGGCGAAGCAGGCAAAATGTCTTACGCTTGCCTGGGCTGCCTAACAAACATGCCACACGCCACACACACACACACACACACACTGAAGCAACTAACAAGCGACAGTTCAGTCTGCATACCCCTTGCCCCCTTTTCGCACCTGCTTTGGCTTTTGTGCAGCCGCTGGCAAAAATGTTGGCTTCTGTTTTGCATATTTGTTCTAGTCAGCCAAGCAGCTATTGATAATGCAAATGTTGGCCGTGCTTAACATGCGAGCTTGTCTAACTGCTTCGCTAAGGGCTTAAACGTTAGGCGTGACGCACTTTAATGCGTATACGCACTGTGTGCGCTTGGCATTTAAAACATGCATACAGCTGACTACTAACGTTGTGTATTATTTGATTTGATTTGGGTCAATAATGCCAACAGCCAACAGTGTAACAAAAGGCACATGCAAGAAATAACAATTGCTACAGATTTGAACAAAATACAAAGCAAGGAGTTGCAGCAGTTAATGCTGTAGTTGGCAGCTTAAGATTTATTAAATGCTGCGAGCAGCTTTTAGCTTAAAGCAGACAAAGTGAAATGGTGCAGATATTTTAAAGTATTTTAAATTGAAGCAACTGCTGCATTGGCTTCAATTTGGCTGCAGCTGTGTACAACACTTTTCTAAATTGGCTTCCAGGCAGGCAAGTTATGACTATGCCAAAGTGGCTGCAAATGGAAAAAATAAACAATAGAATAGACAGCAGCTCAAAATGGTTGCTCACAAAAGTTATGGCCAAAAGTAAGGTAAAAATATTGTAGCATGAGGATCATACACTGATTGGCGTCTATTAACATGAGTGAGCAAGTTAAAAAAAAAATTATTTGACATAGGAAAAGCTTAACAGAGTTGAGAGTGAAGCTGAGTAGCTCTTTGACTAAAGTTTAAGCCAGTTAAGTTTAAACTCTTAAGCCGAACTCTACAATTTAGTTTAGCTAAACGCTTTTGTAATTAAAATTAATCAAAAAGTTAAAATCTATTCACATTGTCTGCCTGCAATTTATTGGAAAACAAACTCATTATCAAAAGACATTGCCCACTTGATCACACTCAAGGGAGTCTGCAACTGATTAGTTTGCAACTCAGTCCCATTGGCCACGTGCGTGTGTCTTTTTACTCTAATTGTTAAATAAAATTTAATTGCAATATTTAGTGCAGATTTTGTTAATTAAATTTTCCACATCGCTGCCAATGTTGCAACTCTAATGCAATTAGTTTGTTTGACCAAAATCTACGCTGCCAATTGTGCAGTGCAGTCCAACTAAATGTTTTATGCTGTTTATATTTGCGTGTCGCTTTGTTTGTTTTGCCTTGCGGACTATATACATGCCCGACTTCATTAGCCGAATTTCGATTAAATTTAAAGCTATGCTACACACAATTGGAAATTTGCTGCGTGACTTAATTAAATTGCAGTGTCATTGAACAGTAAACTGCGCTGAAATGCGGCGACTCTTGACGCTTGTGCAAATTGTTGCGGCCTCAACTACGCATTATAGCCAGTTAGATAAACAATAGCAGCGTTCACATGGCACGTGATATACAAACGTGTGCAATTAGCTTTTTGAAATAGATACAAACACACAGAGAGAGCGAGAGAGAGAGGCAAATATAAATAAGCACTCTGACCGCTGCTGCGCTTAATGCTGATGAGTTGAGCCTTTAATGTTGCACGTTTGCATATCCAATTTGAATGTCCAGCCCAGCGCAACTAGCATAGGGCATAATTATCGTATTGACTGGCATCGATGACAACTAACTCGCTGGCATAGTTTAGTCAAAGGCAAAGGCCAAAAGCTCTTGGGCGCATGTCTTCATTGTCGTGGCTATCAAAGCGATTTGCAAATGGCTTTCAAAATGATATGTGAGCTACACCCACGCAGGCAACGCTATTTGAGTGTGACTAATGCTTGGCTTGATGATGATTAAGTTGTTGTTGCCAATGTCGCCACGCCCACGCACACGCGCGTTTGCAGCAGCAGCAGCTAATGAAAACTTGGCTTGGCTGCTCCCCAAAGCGCAGTGGCAACATTATTGCCACAGCTCCATGACCCAACACGCACGTGATTCAATTAGAGTGCAAAAAGGGCTCAAAAGGCAGCCACAAAATGATTGCTGCCTATTTGATATTATTATTATTATTATTATTATTTTGTCTTGGTGTTGACTTTTGCCAACTTCAATCAGTTGTGGGATTTGTCGCGTCAGCTGCTAATTAGACAGTTAATTAATTGACTTTGAACTTTGCCTTTGCGCCAGACAGACTCTCAAACTTTAAAGAATTCAAGTGCAAACTGCTGTACAGCTGACAGTTTGGCAATTGCTTAGAAAATCCGAGCAAACGAAACATTGCTGCAAGGCGTTGTGTTGCTGCTGCTGCTGTAGCTGGGATAACTGTAACCTGAACTGCCAATCAAGCTGCTTTCGGTGCAGACAGGCACGATAACAAGTTGTCCTTGTCCATTGCCTCACTCACACATACACACACAGAGACACAAAAATAGAGTGACAAACACAAACTGTCGGATAAATCTTTTGCTGGCTGCAGACAACGACAGCTGCAATTTGAGCATTGGGAACTTTTATTTGAACAACTGCGGTGCGGTATTGGCCTCGGCAATAACCTGCGCTAACCCAACGTGTCAATGCGCCATTTGAATGCTCAATTAAATAGTTTTTTTCAATCGTTCAATCGAAATTTATTTGCTGGCGCCAGCATTTTATATTTTTTTTGAGTTCACTCTCATGAATAATGCAAAGCTGAGCTGCAGTTGTTGGGCCAAAGGCGCGAGTTGGCGAGTTGGCCAATTGGCTTTATTGATATGTTGACGCGACTGCTGCGTTAAATCTTTGCCAGCCATTGCTGCTGCTATTGCTTGAAGCCATGTTTACAAAACACTTGCGTAAGCCAGCCAGCCAAGTTAATGAAAGTTTATGGAGCACACAGCGCTGTCGATTGAATGACACTTGCTATTCGGTTAGCAGCTTAAGTCTTGGGCGCCACTTTGTCGTGGCTTAATGAATTTTACCAGCAGAGCGGAAACGTTAATACAAGTGCAAGTGCGTATGTGTGCGTGTATGCGTGTATGTGAAAGGATACGTAACAATTGCAAAGTTTTCAATTGTATACACTCTTTGCTGGCTTTGTTTCAGTCATTAGGCAACGTCACTTAGCCACGCCCTTTTTCACCCACTTGTCAGTTTTTTTGCTGTTGGTCTTATCATTGCTGTTGGGCGTTGTGTGTTTGGCTTTATCTAAACGCCTTTCCCCATTTGACTTTTGTGCAAAAGTTTTGCTTTCTTTCATTTTCATTTTCGCTGTCTCTGTCTCAGTCTCAGTCTGTGTTTCGTTTTGGGGCTTGTGTTACATTTGCGTTTCTTGCAACAAATTTACATGCAAATAACTTTTTCAACTTTGGCACTTTACATGCCACAGCACACACACACACGCGCACACACGCACACACACGTACATACGTGTGTCGCCTCAATTGCCACTTATCAGCTCATCGATGAGCTTTGCCAAAAACTTGATATGCTCGCTTCAAAAACTTTTGCTCATATTTGTTTTTACGCTCTCCGCAACTCAAGAGTTGAGCTATGTTATTGCCAATCGGCATTAATATCTGATTTTAATGCGCACATTAGTTGCTGCTGGCACAAAGCCCAGGTCCTTTAATGACCCTAAAGAGTTGACAGCCCAAGCTCCCACACACGCAGCTTTTTGAGCTATGTGCGCCCCTTAAGGCTTGACCAGCAGCAATAAACATAAATTACTTGCAACAAATACCGCAAGAGCAGTCCAAGCGTAGCTTACGCTGTACGCTTGGCTTGCTACTTTGGCTGAGGCTGATGCAGTGCACCACTGTGGCCAGGTGCGCATTTAACAGAATTTATTTGCATTGCGGCATTGAGTTGCAGGCCTCGTGCTCGGACTCTTGTCAACAACAGTTGATGCGGTTGCGGCCCAGGCTTGTAATTGATTTGCTGCTGAGCCGCAAGCATACTTACTGCCAAATGTGGCAAGCTGTCAACAGTGAGGCATGAGGCATGCGCTATATAGTTGAGTGCTAAGCATTTTTTTCACAACTTGATTTTGATTTTTAGCCGCGCTGCAAATTGATTTTAAGTCTGCTGCTTGTTTTGTTTACCAATCAATTTTTTTTAGCTTTTTAGTTTGCGTTTTTTGTGTGGCAAATATTGCTGCGTGTTGCGTGTGTGTGTGTGTGCGCTGAAGTGTTTGTTGTTTTTAATTTTGTTTGCTTTTAATTTTGGTTACAACATGTAAATTGCAATAACAAAAGCAGCAGCCAACGGCAGCCAAATGCAAAGAACACATAAAATAAATATTTAACATGAACACAATTTTAATTGATATTTTTGTCAACTTTTTTAAGTGCTGAATCCGTTTGGCAAAATTCGTTTCGTTTGCTGAGCATTTTTGCTCAATGGAATGCTAAAAATATATTTTTGGCTTTGCCGCCGTTATAAAATCAACAGAATATGTTTGTCAATTGGCCGCAAGCTAAAAGCTTTTAATGCATATGCAAAGCAATTAAATTAGCATTGAAATTCTCGTTTAGCAGTAGTTTAATATGCATTAAAAATGCATAAAATACACAAGAGATACGATATGTGTGTGCCTGCATAATTAAATAGTTCTTAATACAAATGCAAACGCCATGGATGTGGCTACATGTGTGTGTGTGTGTGTGTGGCTCTTGACATGGATTTATGTGTTGCTGGCGTGTGTGGTGCGTGAAAAGCGGATGTTGTTAACCGGATACATGGGCCATAATAAACAGTACGCATGCATTAATGAAAACTACAGAGTCAGTGTATTGAATTATTATTGAGATACAGCTCAACTTCCGACACACACTAAACAAAACATTGGAAGCTCGTTTATGTTGCTGTTACTTCTGCTAAAAGCTAAACTGATTTTGTTTCGATTTTTTTTAGAGAGCGCATGTGGCACATGCTGCTCGTTTGGCTGTCAGTGAGTTTTTAATATTTGTCTGCTGACATCTTGCCTCGTATGTGTGTCTGCGAGTTTTTGCATTCTTTATGCGACATTTTGTTGCTGTTGTTGTTGAATTTCATTAAAATTTGCACCCATTTGCCATAATTTGTATTTCACTGCCAGCTCTGTGTTGTTGTTGTTGTTGTCAGTCGAATGACAGGCTGAGTCCGTGCCACAGATGAGCTTGACAAGCAAATGAATGAAAAAAAAAAAGGAAATTTATACACAGTAGCCTCAGCTCTGCTGCTGCTGCTGCTTGTGGCATCATTTGTTTGCCTTTACAATAAAATGTGAGGCAGTGTGTCGAGGCATTCACAGCTCATGTTGTATTTATGAGTATTTCAGTGGGCTATTAAGCAAGTAATCAACTTAAAGTTTATTGCACACACAGCTGATATTTGCTTTTGCAGCATTGCGCATACGCAGCGTGCGCATTTATTAGCACTAATGCTAATGCATTTCGCATTAATTTCTACACAACACACAACACAACACTTGACGTAGCTTGAAATGCATTTGCGCGAATGAAAATGAATCACTTGAAATTAGTTAAAACGCAATTTGACGTTCGTCAAGTTCGGGGCTTGGCTTGGCGCTCAGTTACCAATTTCTTATGCGGGGCTAGCAGCACGTGCGTGGCTCGCAGGCAGCATTAATAGTTATACAACAACTGACGTATTGATAAATGAGCGCAGTTTCAGCAGCGAACACAAGCTAGAACACTTTCAACTATTTCAATGGCTTGGAGCAAGGCGTCGCTGGCGAAAAATGACTTTAGTGCCAAGCGTGAGAAATTCCAGCATCAGGCACAACACCCGCACACACACACACACACACACATATACACATGCATGTGTGTAGAGGAAAACAAATGTCTGTAAATATTTTTGCAGCTGTGATTCCAGCGCGTACGCCGCCTCGCCTTGTGTTGTGTGTTGCTGTTGCTTTTGGCATTTTCGTTTTCATTTTCATTTTCATTTCCATTCAATGCGCCACAATGAGTCAATTTTTTAACATTTATTTGACAGAAATTTTCATTTATTTTGCTTAGCTCTTAGCGCAGAAAAAATTTAATTAAATTGAAATTAATTTGACAGCATATTGCAGGCACAAACGCAACTATTAATAACGCCCGCATGTGCTGCCTTCTGCTGCTGCTGTGTTAAGTGCATGTGTGTGAGCCATGGCAAGACAAATGTGCGCCAAATAAATTCTCATGTTGCGCTTTTGAGGTTGCCCGTCAAAATTGCAGAGCGCGAAGTAAGCCAGCCAAGCCGAAAGGCAAACAGACAAAACATAGTAACAAACAGAGCTACGAACATTCGCTTCGCAGCCTCTGTAGCGATCACTAGGCATGCCCGGCCATAAATCATTGCACACAGCACAACAGTTTGAGCAGCCAGCACATAATTAATTAAATTTTCGTATTTAAGCGCGCGCAAGTGAGCCACGAAAATATTTTGTTAAGTCTTTTGACAGACGCACACAAATAAATACAGCTCAATAAATTTAATCAACAATAAATTCTTAACTCAAAGCGAATTCTGTGTGCGGTTGCCAATAAGAATTTGTTTTTAAATTCCAAACAATTTAAATTTATATAAAGGCAAAAAGTTCTTTCAACTTCAAATGTAATTGGCTTTAATTTATTTAATTTCTGCTGTGTAACACTTGTCGTATGCGCAATAAGCGCTTATGCGTTGGATAGCATTTATTTCTAAGAAATATAATTATAAAATTGTTAGCTTTGTATTTTCAAATGCACACGTGTCAACGCTTCGTATGCGTAATTAAAGGTTAAACTTACATTTACCGACGCTTTTAAGTTAAATACGAAAAATATTGTAAGAAACATAATTATAAAATCTAACGCTTTAATTTACAAATGCCTGCTGCTTGCTTCACTGCATACGCATTTGTACGCCCCGTCGTATGCGTAATAAACTGTTAATCTTACATTTAGGTGCGCTATAAATTGTGTGTTCGCAACGCTTGAATGCTGACAGCTGTATACCGTGTGCTTGCTTCTTCTGGAAATGTGGGCGTGGCATGTCTTTTTCCAAAGGTTGGTGTCGCTGCCCATGCGACGCAATGTGCTTAAGTCAAATAAATAACACAACAGTGGACGACAGCTGTTGAATTTATGGCAAAGCAGCGAACATTTTTTAAAGCCGGCAAGAGTGTAAAGTGTAAAGTATAAAGCGTAGGTAAGTAAGTAAGTATCTTCCATATGAGTTAAGCGTCTTAAGCGCTCAGCTGAATTAAGTAAAGTAAAACAATTTTGAAGCCAGCTTAATGAGCTCAAGTTGCACTCACTGACAGCGGGAAAATGAAGCCGCTGTCTCAAGTGGGCAGTGGGAGGCTGCGTTGGGGCTGCCTGGCTGGCTGGCAATACACATCATTGGGCATTTGGTATGCATGCCGAAGCGCTTTCGTTGGCCCGCTTGTCGCACTGCCAAAGATGTTGAGCAATGCGCTCGGGAGAGACAATGATGACAAGGACGTTGGTAGTAGTAGTCGCAGTACTGCGAGTAGGACAAAGTTGAGGCAGCGATGCGTGCTGGCAAATGGCTAGGCGAGCCTCGATAATGAAGTTAAAAATTCCATACATACAAACACACAAACTGGCAAACAGGCAGGCAGACAGACGAACAGACAGACAGACGGACAGACAGTCAGTTGGATAGACAAGCAGCTCAGGCAGCCAAGCAGCGAGTGAAAGAATTGTGTGTGCGGCATTTGCCTTTGGTATTTATGAGTACGTTGTCCTTGATATGCCTGCTGAATTACTAAATGTCCCTGACTTGACACTAGCTAACGCATACATAGACAGCGTCACACACACATGCATACGCATCATCAGGCTTTCATTCATTTTCCTCAGTCATCCAGTCAGTCATACAAAACACAGTCGCTGCAATATGTTTGCTTGGCCACGCCCACACACGTACATACAGCTATTTGATATGCCATACATACATATGTATGTGTGTGTTTGTGTATTTGCAGTTCTTTTTTTTAGCTTTATCTTGTACGTGCAGCTATGCAACAGCATTCGGATTCGAAATTTAAATAGACAGAGCATGTTGATGTTATCCGAAGTGGGTTTATATTTAATTTAATACCCCCACAGTGGCATAACTCTCTGCCATAAATAGTATGTATTTTAATCGAAGTGTGTGTGCAGCAGCAAATCCACTTGACACACTCGATAGAGAAATAGAGAGCGAGACTGCGAGCGAGAGTAAGCAAGAGGCACTGGCATTTCCATTACCATTGCAAGCAGCAAGTGACTCTTGACGTAAGCTCTGCAGCAATGCGTGTAAGTTCGTTCTGACATGCGACAATGTCGTTTGGCAACATTCTGTTGGTTGCTTTCGCCCAAAAGTATGCTGCAGTTTTAAGTTTCTGTTTAGCACAATGCACGCCACACACACAGATTGCGTATACGCAACTTTAAACGGCTTGTGGCTTGTTGTGTCTGTGTGGAAAATCACAATTTTTGCTAGATAAATAAAGTGTGCTTGTGGGTGTGCCCACACCCTTTGCTGCATTGGAAGTGCCAACAAGTGTAAGTTGACTGCTCGGCTGATCAGCTAAGTGCAGATAACAAGTGAAGTGGCCCAAGCAGCGTCTGAGGCGTTTGATATGCTGTGGTGGCTGCCTGCGCGTGGGTAACACCTGAAAGTGCTGCACTCGAGCAGCTTGTGCATGAAATCAAGCAGAATGAGAAACCAATTTGTGTGGAAAATACAACAGGCAACAGCAACGGCAACCGGCAACAGGCAACAACACGCAGCAAAGCAAAGAAATGAAATTGGCTCCAGCCAAAAGGGGGTTTCGGGTTACCATTTGATTGCTGTTTGGTTTGCCTCGCTATTGTGTGTGGCTGCTTAAAACTAACGCTGCAATGTGAAAAGCCGCATACGCTTGCGTGAATTTTCGCCTTTACAAGATATTATCAATAACAAGTTTGTGAAGTCACGAAATGAAAAATAAAGTTTGCTTTGTTAGCTGTCTAACTTCAACTTACTGCCGAGGTGAGAGTATACAACAAATAAACTCGGGCTGGCAATAAATTGCGCGACAAGCTTTGCTGCCAAAGGAATTTTGTAATTCAATTTTATTTGTTTGTTGTTGCTGCTTGGAGAGAGACCCAAACTTAAATTCAATCACAATTTGGCGTTTAAGAATTATTTAAACGGAAAAATGGCTGCCATGTGTGTGTATGTGTATTTGCGGCTCCTTCTCATATGTAACAAGGGTTAGCCGATTGGGGCAACTAACATTGTTTGATTCACATAAATGAAAACCAAACTGCTGGGCAAGGGGCAAACCAACAGCAAGTTAAGCTCGCTCTACGTGGCTTTAAATGCATATTTGTAGCTATGTGTTTATTTACTTGCTTGTGTGTGTGTGTGTGTAATGGGTATGGCTGCTGCAAGGTCGCATGGCCACTCGACAACGACGACGACGACTGCGGCTGAATGTGCGCCGCAGTGGAAATGCACCCGAATAAACACAAAATTTATATGCAAGTTGGGCAATGGATACGACGCTGCTACCTAACACCAACACACACACACACATGCATAGACGCTATTTCACTCGCTGCTGCGTCTCTGTTTTGTTCTCAGATTCAGTGGCTGTGTGTATGTGTGTGTGTGTGGCAACAAAAGCGATTTTGTCGTTTTATGAATTCCTTTGGAGTAAACTGGGGCAGCCTTTCAACCCGGCCCTGTGGCATATTTCCGTCTTGTGTGCAATGGCAACAAATGTAGCAAATTAATAAATTATGCGACTAGCGCATAGCCAAGCTGAAATGCAGCTAAATATAAATATAAGTTAAGCTTGAATTGCAGCTGCTTAGCAGCCAGAAATTAATGTTGAAGTATTTATTGTCAAGTGTGCTGGGCATACCCCTTTATAAATCTTTATAGGATACTACTAAGCTATGTTTTTATATTTCGTGCGAGCAAAGCGTTTTGCATAGCATATTTTACTGCGCTTTGTCAAAAGGTCCGCGCCCAGACAGAGAGGGAACGAGCATGAGAGAATGAGAGAGAAACCACATAAAAAATTAAATTATTTTTTTTTTTTTTTTGGGTTGTATGTTTTGCTGTTGTTATTTCAGAGTTGAATGCTGGCACATTTGTTGGATTTTGTGCGGCTCATCAACGTTATGAAAAGTTCTTTTTTGATTGAGTAAATGTACGGCGTCATTTTTATGAAGTGCAGCTTGGCATGAGTTCAACAGCAACAACAACCAGAGTAAGAGCAGCAGGCACAGTTGAGAGCGCTTTATGACAAAGCCTGACCTTTGGCATAATGTTGCTAAACACGCGCAAATCAGCCAAGTCTGCTTGCGCAGACTGTTATTGTGTTTAGCGCAATGGGCGCATAAAACTCAATTGAGTCGTTAAATATAAAAATTGTGATAAATAATCAAATTACACGCGAAAGATTTTTGTACATTTTCTTTAAGCTTTTATGGAGCATAATTTTGTGCATATTATTATTATTTATATTTTTTTATGGGCCAACTTCGATTTTTGTCAAGGCATTCAGCTGTTAAGCCATAATGAGCAACAATTTTGTGCGTTTTCAATTATATTGCGCATACGACGCGTGTGTGACAAGTGGCCTTTTGCAAACGTTTCAAATATCCAATTATAAGAAACTAATTTTATGCAAATTGCCTATGGCTTGCGAAAATAACGAACAGTGCCAATCAATTGAACGTTTGGCGAATCTCTCACTCTTAGCAGAGTTTTTTTTTTGTGCGTAGCTAGTGAAATTAAAATGGCAGCCATTACGTATACGCCGCATGAGTCAGCGCGTGCATGCGCTGTGTTGTTGTTGCTGCTGCTGCTGCTGCTGCTGTCATTTAAACAGATTAATGCGCTGCCATCAACGCTGTGTCATGTTGCCTAGACCCTTGTCGCTGCCCGTTATGCATTTGATTGGCAGTTGTTTGTGCGCAGCAATCAAGCAATCAGCCGCTACGCTCTGTCCGCTTGTCGCTGTCCTCGGTCTACGCTTTTAAAAGTGTGTACGGACAGCTCTAAAACAAACGCCTGTCAAAGGCGCAAAGTGTAAGTAAGTGGGCTGGGCACTGGGCTCTGGCACATTAATGGGCCTGCTTTTTGCCTTAGACTTCACACAAGGCAACTATTTTAATTAGCCGTGAGGCTTTGATAGCCACAAGCAGCAACACGCCTTTGATGTGGCATTGACATTTGCCTCACTGAGCCACACCGGCTGGACAGTGCGTCAGCACTAAAAGCTCTCGCCACATATGCGCTAAGAGCAGCAGCAGCAGCGGCATCAAAATCAAAGTCAGCATCAGCATCAGCATTGGCGACACTGTCACTGAGGCCATGTCGTGGCGATATTTGATACACGAGGCGTCAACTCAACTGACAGCTTGCACATTTTTTCATACTCGTGCGATTTTTATAGATTTCTTGCTAGTTGTATTTGTCAGTTGTGTTGTTGCTGTTGTTGTTGCGCTTTTTGCTGCTAAACTGACAGCTTACAGCACTTGACTGGCTGTCCGTCCGTCTGCCTGTCTGTCTGTCTATTACGAGTGCCAAACATTTAAGCTTCCAAGTCTGAACACTGAACACTGAACACTTTGTACTCTTGTTTTTTATTGCTTTGCTACTATTTGCGCTTGATTGCTTAGCCTATGCATACAAACTTAACAACTAAGTGGATGTGCGTAATTGAATGTGCAACTGTTGAGCTCAGCGCTTGCCACAGCGTGCCTCGCAGCTCTCCTGCGTGCAGAAGCGATTGCGATTGCCATTGCAGCCACGATAGCCAAAGGGACGGCAGACGCCTTTGTCATAATACCAGCGTGTCAATGCCTTCGTTTGATCCTTGCTATTGCAGTAGTTGCCCTCATTGCGTCCCACATAGCAATTGAAATTGTCTGTAAAATACAAAGAGTTTATAGCCAGCCGGCAATTAATGGTTTAATCGAGCATATAAATAATGAATTCCCTGCTGGCCTCATCACAAATTTCGGACTTTTCTACTACAAGCGAAACGAGCGCATTACTCATGCAAATTTTGATGAACACATTTCACTGTCACTACTTAAAATAACATATGGCTATATATTTAAAGACAAAAATTGCGCGCAATTTTGGCTAAAAGTGCAAACGTATACTATAAATCAAAGTTAACAACAATTAAAGCCTTTAAATATGCGTAAATTATACGAGCTTTATTTTGTTCTGGCTCAGCAAGCAAATGAATTTGGTATTTACTTTTGTGTTTGCTGCATATGGTAAACACTTACTTAGATCTTTGCACACCGAATCTCCAGATGCGCCGGCCACAGTCTGTGTGAACAGTATGACACTTAGCAAACACACAAATAATGCACATAGGCAGCTTAAATTGAGTTTCGGCCACATTGTGCCTTCGTACGCAGCACACAACAAACTAAAAACCGAAATTGTTACAGCAATGAGTTGAGTTGAGCAGCAGCAGCAACGTCTGGCGTTCCAATATTTTTGTCGTTTATTTATTTTAAGTAAATTTTTGTGCTACTTTTACGCAAACGTGGGCCAACGAACCGAACAAACTGAACGCCAGCCGGGCCGCAAATTCACCTTATATACCAAATGCCGGAAATTGTGGCGAAGCTATTTTTTTTTTTTTTTGCTCTCGAGACGAGCAACTGCAAATGAATTGTTCCCATTCTCGTGCGAGCAACCTATACACGTAGTTCGAAATATTTTCGAACAACTTACGTATTGTCCATGTATCCAATTGTCCAACTAGCCTACGCTTTGTTCTATTTCGGTTTACGGAAAATATTTGAGTGCACTTGGCTTTATCGCAAGTCGTTTACTTTGTGCGCTCGTTTGCATAATTTTCCAACTTATTGAATATATTCCACATAATTAATTTTAATTATTTGTGTTCCACTCTCACTCAGTCGCTCTCTCTCGCTGTCTCTCATTTTGAAGCATTTGAATTTGAATTAATTTTGATAAGAAAAAAGGCAAAAAGGGTCTAAAGACCAAAGGGATTCATTGCCTTTGTCTCTAATTACAATAGAGCGGAATTTCTTTTGTTGTTGTTGTTGTTGCTGCTGTTGCTTTGCAAAGCGTGAAGAAAAAAATCAATCTTCATTTAAAACTCAATTTGACGCGCATATTTTATTTTTTCATTTAACAAACTTATTGAATTTCACCTTGAGCTGCCGCTGTAACGACAATGGCCACATGGCAACATGGCAAACATATTTTATAGTCAACGCGGAGGTTAATAAAAATACTTAATGCGTTGCATAAATATTTGTGCAGCGGCTAAAGAGACTTGAGTCTGCTGTTGGTTGTCAACATGTTGCATGATTAATTGGCAAGTAATGCAAACGGTAAATGAAAGGCTTGCCACACGCACAAGTGCAAGCACTAATGATGCTGCTGCTGCTGCTGTTGATGTTGCCGGGGCTCACACGTCGTATGCTTTACTTTATGTTTAATGTGCGCAAGGGGCGTGTGTTGCTTTTTAATTGGACGCAGCACATGGCAGCACATTCATTCAGTTGACGAGTATCCTGTTCGGGCGCGCGCTCGCTTAAGTCAGCAAAGAATTTACGACCAGCGGAAATATGAAATTGTAAGAGGATGCAATGACCTCCAAAAACGGAAGTCTTACAAGCAAAATCGGGGCTCAGGTGCCTCAAGCCTGCGCCAGCATACAAATTCAGTGAAGCGCAAGGCGCAAGCTGAATGAATGTTGCTGCTGCTGCTGCTGCTGCCCGCCCGCAGGCTAAACGCAAATGAATGAGTTTTGAGAGTTGAGTTGGCGCTGACGCTGACGCTGGCGTATACGTGATATATCAGCGACAGCAAATCAATACATGCTTAAATATAATCATAGCCCCATGCCCCACACCCCACAACACTCCCCCCAGGCACTCTCAAACGTGATAGCGTACACACAAAAAAGAAAAAACCGCCATTGATGTGGACATTTCCGCTGGCCGGCAACGTTTTTATAATACCGTAATTTGTGATTTTCCACTTGTTTTGACAATTTGGCGATTTTACGATTTCTCGTCTTTAATTTTTGTTGAATTTTTGTTATTTTTATGTGGAACTCATTGGAGCAAAAGTTATTTAATGGCTGCACTTGAACGTGCCCAAAGCCGTAGCCGAGCTCAAAGGGCATGGCGTACACATTACGGGCGGATGCCAGCACCGAGTTTGAGAGCGAGAGTTGAGCTTGCAACTTTAGACAGTTGTTCAGTTTTATATTGGGTTAGTGTATTTAATGTGCGTCATGCTGGCTGCCGAACGTTTTATTGTCACCTTGGAGCCGCCTTGGATAATTGAGCTCTAGCCGGCTTTTGTGGCTTGCACATGAGGCTGTGCGCCAATTGAAGCTGAAAATATTATTGATTCCATTTTGTAGCTGAATAGCAACGAACGCTTTACTTACACAACATTGGCACAGTGACAATGAAATCTGTCCGCATTGCGTGTCTTCGCATTCGCATTTAGGGGCTGCTGCCTGCTTGTGTTTTATATTTTGGAGTAAAAATTTTACAATTTGCAATAAAAATTCCAGTTTTGCGTTTTTGGAATTCAGTTCTGCGCTGCGCTTTACCGCACGACACTGCGAGCTGCTTGCTGCTTGCTGCTGCTGCTGCTGCTGCTTGTGTTGTCCTTGCTGTAGAAAAAGGATAACGTTTGGCCTTAAGCGCTTGGCTACCCGTATCATTATCTAGAAGTTATTATGCGCTGTTGTGTTGTGGTTTGCTGCCATGCCACGCGTGTGAGTGTGCCAAGGAACAATTTAATAACAAAACATATTTTAGTTGCATGCCAAAGAAGTTGAGGAATTCACGCTCATCTCAGCGCTGCGGCTGCTGCTGCTGCATGAATGCTTTAACTATTTGCTTTAAAGCCTTGACATTTGGCCAAAAGTCTTTTGTAGTAGTAGTCGTAGTCGCATATGAATTGCAGCTGTGAGTTCGCTCATTTCCGACTCAAATGGATTTTGATTGTCTGCCATAACCTCGTTTAGCAACTGACTGCGCGCTCTGGCCTACGGCTGATGGCTGAAACGTGTCTGCCATTTGTCTGCACACTCGTTTGGCAGCCGCCATCATCAAATGACTTTCTTTTGCTTTCGACTCGACTCGACTCGCCTCGACTCAGTCTGTCTTGCTGTTTGTTGGCTGTTGCCCATTAGGTTTTATTGTAATGATTTCTATTACCGCCACACTGACTGTGTAAGCAATGGTTGTTGTTATTATTGCCTGCAACTTGCACTTGGCAGTTGGCAGTTGGCAGCTAACGTGGCCAACAGGCTTAATGAGTAGTTATTTCCGCTTGTATTTCTGGATAATGCCAAGTCGTGCGAACAGCGCCTTTTGGTGAGCCAGAGACACGTTGCCACACGTATTAATTGCGCTTAACGCTGGCGCATAAATTAATTTGCCCGAATGCTTTCTAATTGAATTTATGCATATTTTATATGCTTGTGCAGCATGAAAATTTCTGCATTTTGTATTTGTCAGTTTTTTTATGCACAAGCATTTATATTTATGAATTTCATTTTGCAGCTGTCACAACAGAGATAATAAAATTCCCACTAATTTGTGCGGAATGCACAAAGGGATTATGAGCTTTTATTTATGCCTTGTTGCTTATCTTTTGGCAGTACTCGCGTTTGAAATAAAATACATAATTAATTGCAAGCACTGTTGCGCGCTTTCTATGCAACTTTAAATCAGCTTTAAGCCGCATACAAATTTTTAACCATGCAGTTGACAATTCGCATTACGCTATTTGCTGCTCTCTCTCTATAGCCGAAGCTTGCAGCAGCGATTTGTGGCGAAAATTCGTTTAATTTTGCAGCAGCAAATCATCAATTTGCCAAATTCGTTTTGTCAGACTTCTTTGTGGCTCAAACTGAATTGGAATTGTCAACGCACAGTGGCTCATAGCTTGTTGTCAAATACAGTCGTCAACATAATTAAGCGACATCGAGCCACTTGCCACACTGTGCCGCCGCACGTGGACTGAGGCAAATGGAAAACGCAAACAAACATGTGCAAAATTGAAGCTACTGTTTGCCTTTCTCTTTGCATTGTTAAGCACTGCGGCGTATTTGCTCTCAGAGATTAATACTCAAGCAATATGCTGAAGATTGCCAATAGACAACGTGGTGAAAATGCAAATGATTCCGCTCCACAACAGCCAAGCAATTGCAGTAAAAGTGAAACAAATATGCAAACAAGTTGCTAAGTAAGCTAAGTAGCAAATGCTATAAAAATTGCTAAAGTTTCAAATGCAAAGCGCGAGACTTAAAAAATATTATTTATTGTTGCAAACACAACGAAATCGCAATACTCTCAACAAAACAGCAGCTGTGCTTTTATTTTTATATATCAAAGCCTTGCTAATTTATTTTATGTATGCATATATTTTTAAATTTGCTTATTGCAGCCTTTTGCTAGAGTATTTAAGAGCGCGCGCTCTTTGCCAGCAGCAGAAGAAAGTTATGCAAATTTTTGTGTGCAACAAAGTTTTAAACTTGTTTTGCCTGCAAGTGATTTATGTGACCAAGACCGCGAGCTCGTAGCGTTTGTTATAAATAATGTGTTCTTAAAGCAATGAAAACAGTAAAAAAAACAACAACAGCAATAACAGCGAACAGCGTAACAAAGCAAATAAAGAATATTATTTACGGCAAAATAAACTTAATATTGCGCATACGCCCAGTTGGGCCAAACCAATTGAATTTAAACATAAATTTATGTCTTATAGTTGCGTTGAAAAGGGTGTCGAACGCGCTCAAACTAGCAAAAGCAATATTATTATGCATTGATGTGCCAAATTTAAACGTGTTGCTGTTGTTGGTTGTTGGTAAAATGCAAATTTCCGAAATATGTTAATATTTGATAAGACATAAGCACAACTTTGGCTAACTGCAATAAAAGCGCATAAAGCATAACTAACAACAACTAACTGCATCCCAGGTGTATAAAAAGTTACGTTTAGTCATACACTTAAAAAAAAAAGTGTATAACAAAGGCGTGCAGCTGTTTGAAAAATTAGCTTTCGATTTTGTAAAATTAAATTGCTATTCAAATAGCTAAGCTACTGCATTTTATTTCATACATTATCTATTGATATTGCATAATTTGCATAAAATTTTCTGTGCTAAAGTGTGTTACGAAGTTCGGCTGCCTGCTTCAACGCTTTATGCCGAAATGAGGTCCTTGCTAGCGCTCAGTTAGAGCTGAGTTAAAAGAGTAGTAAGCAAGCTGCTGCTGCTGCTGCTGCTGAGCGCTCTTGAATATTTCATTTCAAACAGCATCCCAGGAGCTTACTGCTTGTGAATGCTCCTCGCTTCGAGCGTGAATTGATGCTCTGGCGACCGCTGGTAATTAAGTCCTGTGGCGCTGCATATAAAGCCACAAGCGTGTGCTTAAAATGCAAACATATTTATTTATATTCCTTTGTGGTTGCACTCAAATTACATAGTTAAGTCGGCGATTGTTTTGCAGCTCAACTGTCACACCACTAGCAGATATATATATATATATATATATATATATATGGACTCATAGGCTTGTGAGCTTAAATGGCAGCGCAAAGTTGTTTACACGTAATTTGGTTATTAACAGCACTCGCAATGCAATGACAGTTAACATTAATACAAAATCAATTGCAACGGCAATCAATGGCAGCAGACGTTCATAACTGTAAATGTCTTCATGCGTTTGTCGCTGTGTGTGTGTGTGTGAGCTGCATGAAAATTATATTTCTTTTTGCTTTAAAAAGGGAATAAACTCATTACAGATGCGCTGCAATTTGCTCGCTCACTTCAATTATGCAAATGGCGTGTGTCTGTGTCTCTGAATGTCGAAACCAATTCGTTCGCATTGCTTGCCAGCTCTCATGTCTTGTGCGTGTGTGTGTGTGTGTGTGCGTGGACTATCATACTATGCAAACCAAGAGGCGACAAGCCTGCCAAAGAAATGCACATTTGCAATCGTCATTGACAACATCGACTGCAGCATTGTTGTTGCATATGCAATTAACATGACTGCCGCTATATCTATAGCTCTGTTTTCCTTTTGTTGTTGTTGCGTCGTATTCATTATATTTATGCTCATGTGAGTTTTCTTTGGGTCTGCAATTCTCTTTAAGCAGTCGTGCATATACCATAATACATATGTATGTAAGTCTGTTGGCTCTGCTCGCCCTGGGGGCTTAATTCAATTTCCATGAGTTGCTAGAGTTTCAGCTTTTAGCTGTCAGAAATAAAAGTTTGTGCTGCTTGTGACATTTGACTCTAACTTTTGGTCCAAGAGAAACTTATTAATGTTATACATGTCGTATGCTTAATTGCTAATGTAAAAGTTTATTCCTGACCTGACAGTTATGAGTTTACACATGCATTATGCTAACTCAATCAATGTGCTAGCCATTCAGCTACTAAATAATTGAATAGCACAAGCCTAGCCCAAAATTAATTTAACTTTAATTGATCTTATGCGCTTTGTGCGCCTGCAATGTTTGCTTTGCCTACAAACTAATTGACTGCTCAATCGCAGCAAATTTGTTAACACACAGTTTCAAATTGGCTACCGTAGACTTGGCTTTGGCTTGTGTGATTTGTTTACTGTCCGTCTCTCTCTCTCTGTAGAGTGTAAAACCGAATAGCACTTAAGTGGGTCAAGCACAGACAGTGCATACAAATGCAAGTAGCTCAGGCTTAGTGCAGTTGCAGTTTAGTCGCAGCTTAAGTTAAGGCTTTAAGTTCTCTTGCTCGCTCGTTAAAACTAAACGTGCGCCCAAAAAATTTCTGCAGCTTCACCTAAAACTCATGCGCTATGCGCTCTGTGTTTGCTCTGGCTGCTGCATTAAAAGTTTGCGCAGCGCAGCAACTAAAAAGCAATTCAATTTAATTAGAAAAGATTTTATTTGGTTGCGCTGCTTTTATGTGCGCGCACACACACAGACAGAAAGAGAGACGAACTTTTATGCTTGGCATTTACAATTTGAATTTGAATCTGAAGTGTGCCAGTTTTTAGAGTTTTACAGCACTAGCACTAATTTCAGTCAACTCATGCAGACAGCTGCCATGGCATGAGCCATGAGCGCAACAAAAGGCGCTTGGCTTGCCTTCAAAGGCGAAAACTTTGAAGCGAGCGCTAAGCAGCTTGTATGCTAAAACAGTTGATGGATCACACCAGCTGCCTTTATTTTCTTTTTTTGTGTTTCAAAAAAGGTCAACAGCTCGCTCGCCTAGAGACTCATTTTTCATATTTATAAACTTTGCTACGGGCCGCTCTTACATGTTCTATATGCTCCGACCTGCTCGGTTCGGCTCTGCCTGCCTGCCATTGATTTGATGAGCATGGCATGATTTTTGTTTTTGCCAGCTCATTATATGTATTTCAATTTGCTGCTTTTATATATATGCACACATATATATACCTGCCGTAGCCAAAATACCTTTTACTTTTGAGGATTTTTTGGGTGCTAAGACGATTTTCTTATTATATTGTTTTTTTGCTTGTTTTTTTTTTTTGCTTTTTATAAATTTTTGCGCCTGGGCTGCTACTTTGAATACCAATGCTGTAAAAAGTTTGGCGCTGCCGCCGCCACCGCCGCCGCTTTTTATGAAAATGCAATAAAAAAAGTTACTTTATGCGCTGTCTACGTGTGGCACACACACACATACTGTAGCACTCTAGCTGTGTGTGTGTTAGTGTGCTAAGTGCGCCTTGTTGTGGCTGCAAAAATGTAGATTCACCTAGAGCTTGCTGCTGTCTGCCTGCTGCCTGCTGCCTGGCAGCTGCTGACTGACTGATATTTGTGTTGAAGAAGAAAAAACTGCTTGCATGTTATTTCAACAGGCAGCAGCAGCAGCTCGTCTGGTTCGGTCTGGCTCGGGCTTGGGTGAAAAGGCTCTTGAATTCTAGTGAAATGCAAATGTAACGCCTGCATAGCAATGAAGTTGTGGCCCATCATTTATTGGCCCTGGACCCGCAAAGTCGATCGACAGCCATCACATTCATATATGCATAGTATTTTGATGGGCCACAACGTAAGTGAGTGAGTCTCTTTGTTAAACAATTGCAAGCTAGCATGGTTTGGTATATTGCCAGCTGCAGCTGCTGGCCTCACTCATATTAAAGGCGCTCAACAGCTAAAGCAAACAGAAACCAAAAAAACAAACTAGGTGTTATTTTTGCATTTAGTCTTCAATTTGCGTCTTCAACAATGTCTGTGTGTGTGTGTGTGTGGAGAGTGTCTTAAATTTTTATTGCAACTTGGGTAATTGCTCTCTGGGCGCGCATAAAAAATTGTGTAGCCAAGTAAGCAGTTGAACTATCACATACATACACTAATACCCACATAGACAGCACAGGTGTGCGCGTGTTTGTATTTGCTTACAACTTGCTATTCATATACATATATAAATGTCTATGTGTGTGCGTGTTTCTAGGCGAATGCTTGAAGAGCCCCTTGGCAGCAGCTTGTGCACTTGACTGTTACTGTTGCTGCCACTAAAGTAACTGTAATCTCTGCGCTGTGTTTGCCTGTCCGCAGTTTGCTTGGGCCAGGCTAATGCTGTCGAAAGTTTGTGGGCCTAATTGCCAACGCATTTGTACTGTTTGCCATTTCGATAAACTGTAGTGTGAGTAGACCGAGTTCATAATTCAGGCGCCAACTGTTGGCAACAAATTTCAAATTGACCAGCTTATTAATCGCCTAATCGGCTTGAAAAGTTTCATGTAAATCACTTGCATTAAGCTGCAAAAGTTTTCGCCTGCCTGCCAAAAACTTTTTGATAATTGCGCTCGAATTGTCTTGACTTAAAGGCTGGGCTGGGGTTGGGGTGGTCTTAATGACTGAAACAAATTTTGCTGTTGCAGCGCTTTAAGCAGCGCACATTTGTTTGCATTTTAGCAGCAATCAGAGCCATAAATAGGAATCAAATTGAAACTACAGTCCAATCAGCTTGAGCTCAAGTTGAAGCAGCAGTTGCATTTAGTTGCTAAGAATTCCATTTCGAGTTTCGCGTCTCTCTGGGCATTTGCTGACTTCTTTGTGCGCAGCTTTTTCGTTTCCATTTAGTCTCAAGCTTAAACTGCGCTTCTTATGGCACACGAACACAATGAGTATGGCCAGCAAAAATAGATAACATTAGCCAAAGTTTGTGGCGGCAAACTAATGCTGGCAAGTTCATAAAATGGCCACAGCGACTGTAAAAGAAATTTCTTGCCCAGTTGCTGTGCGCTGTGCTCTGCCTGTCGCCAGCTGAGCCAAGATTATTTGCACAGATTATGGGCCGCGTGGCGACTATAATTTGGCATATCTTTTGTATCTTCATTTCGCTGTGTGTACGCTAAGTCGCATACTTAAATTCAATTGAATTGCTACTTGTTGCCGCCGCGCCGATTCAGTTTCAGCTTAGCTCATGGCGCTTTCCAATCAAAATCTAATCAAATATTGGCTTGCATATTTCAATTTGTTTATTGTGTGTTCGCTTTGCTTTGCTTTTGTTTCGGTTTCCTTTGCTTTGTTTGTTGTATATTTTCAATTTGAAGTTTTTAATCCCGCAGCAAATACACATTCAATTCAAAACAATTCACGTAAATTCTTTTTATTTTTTATATATTGTAGCATAGCAAATTACGCTGCGAAATGTATGCAGGTTGTACATTTTGTTGCATAAACTTTGAAGTTGCTGCTGCTGCTGCTGCGCTCTTGTTTTTGTTCAGCTCTGTTCGCATTTTTGGGGCTAAACTTTTCAACAGTTTGTTATGTAAGCCCCCAAGCCCAAGCTCCGGACACTGGACACTGGACACAGCTTTGGCAGTCTACGTGCTCTGTTTTTATATCATTATTGTTTTTGTTATTTGAACAAATAACAAAAGCGGGGCAGCTTTAACAAAAACACTTGTCGGCCAATAGCAAAAGGAAAGCAAATAGACATTTATCAAATATATCAATTGCAAAATGAAAATATTTACAAAACTCGCTTAAGCGGCTAATCAACTGCCGCCGGCTAGTCAATGCTAGTCCAATATAAACGCGTTTTAATAAACCGTTCATTTTGCCTGCTAGCTGTTATTAACGCTAATCAACTGGCTTTTGAGCATTTGCTGTTTATGATTCCGATTATGTGTTGGCATGTGGGTGTTTGAGTTTCCACCACAATATGCTAATAAGCGCGGTCGAGGCGTTTAATAAATACATAGACACAACACACACACACACATGTGTGAGTATGTGTGAGCAAATATTTGCGGTGACATGAAATCATTGCGCAAATATGCAAACTATGTGTGAAAATGAAACACTTTGCATAAACAGTCGACATCAAGTTTATCGAGCGGCCATTTGCACGGCACGACGCGCTGCAAAAAATATGAACTAAGCATGTAAGCAATACAAGTACAGTCGAGCCTCTGCAAGACTGACTTTGAATGAATTGAATACATTTACTTTTGCATCTTTGAGGGCAACGAGGCTTGGCTGTATATAGACGATATGGACTTGAACCTTTTTCAGAATTGTCTTAATCAAAATTAACTGCATTATATTTTTAAGGCGGTCTAGTCGCATGACTTGCTATTTTTAGGTCAATGCGCTAGCTTTAAGGCTACAAAGATTTTTTAAATGTCATAACAGATAAAAGATACAGATATAAATGCAAAAGCGGCAGCTGTTTAACCATTGCTATTGATTGCACACAAATAATGATTAGGGTCTAAGTTTTACAAAATTATCATGCAAGATAAACGAAAATATCAGTAGCATTGCCATGTGATGTTTATAGTCTTAACTTTAATAATGACGCTGCTTAGGTTTGGAAAATTATATTAAGCGCATTTAAGTGACTTTGCGCTGCAGTTTATGATAATTATTTGTAGTCTGTTGCAGCTTAGCAGCTTTGCTTGTTTTATGACTTATTTGAATGTCCCTTAGCTGTGGCTATAAAATGCGATTTACAAAACTGTCGCGCATGCTGTGCACATTATGGTTAAGGCGGCTGCTGCTTGCCGCACTACGTACTTTATAGTTATTTATTTATGTGTGTGTGTGGCAACAAAAGTTGCAACAGCTAAAATCAGCAACGACAAGCGTGTGCACATTTGTTGCAACAGCACGAAAGTGACAAACAAACGAGCAACAATTCGAAAAGTGAAAAGTTACTGTTACAATTTCATTTTGCTGTAGTTTTATTTATGCAACATTTATGCAAAAAAGCTGCTGCTGCTGCTGCTCTGCCACTTTGGTTATTGTGGTCTGCCGCAGCGCGTACAATGAACAAAAAAAAGTGTCTCATATGCTGTAACCTAAAAGTATGCAACAGTTTTGTTCTTTGCTGCTAAGCAAACTTAATTTAGTTGCCAAATACTTGATGTGGCCGCTGGCCATGCATGCAAATTGCTTGAACTCGCTATGCGTCCCATTTAAATAAATAGTTAAGCATGTGTGTTGGATTTTAATTAAAAGCCATCGGGCGACAAAACCCACAAAGCTGCTGCTAGTCAAGCAGCCCTTGCTTAAGTGTGATTAATGCTTAACAGGGCGTTACACTAATACCTGCTGTCACGCCCACAGACCAAGACTTGATTTGCTGATTTGCTCAACCAATGTCTAGCATGTTCCTTGTGTAGTAGTGTGTGTGTGTGAGCTTTTTGGCAATCAAAAGTCTGCAGTCCCTTTAGTGCCCAGTGCAAAGGGGTTTCAATTTGATTTAATGATGCCAGCACAAATTCAACGCGTAAGCGTCTAAAGCACCGCAAACAACAACAAAGCGAAAAAATAGAAAAAAAAACACAACAACACACGACACTATGCTAGGGACACAAAAGTCAATTCCATCAAGTTCCGGATGCTGCATTGAATAACAACTAGTTTCGGCTGCGATTGTGGTGGGTGGGGTGGTGTTGGTTGGGGGGTGGCACTGGCGAGACTACTTAAACTTTTGCGGCGCAATCGGGCAACGGATGTTGCGTTTCACAGATGCCAGAGGCAAGGTTTTCATGTCAGCGCAAAATTTCCGTTTGAGCGCCACAAGTTGCTTGCATGTGAGTGTGTCTGTGTGTGTGTGTGAGCTTTGTCCTGCAGGTGCTAGACTGTCAATGACTTCATGCATAATAATGAGCTGCTGCTGCTGCTGCTGTCCCATGTCCTTTGTCGCAAGTCCTGTCTCTATGTCTTGCTTGCTTTTGCAGCTGTGCAGCGCCTTGGGGCATCAAATCCTTTCGACTCGAATGCCTTTTGCCATTTAAGTTTTGGATTTATTGTACTATATATATATATAGACATATACTATATATGTTTTATGGACATGGCTCAAATATTGGCAATTGTTTGGCTGGCCTGGCTGTTTGCTTTGCATTTTGCCAGATATTGTTTTCTTTTGCCAGCTTGCCTAATATTTGCTTTGGTATGCATAATTTTATTATTTCCATGCTTGGCCAGCCAACTGCAGCTTCAGACTTCGCATTCCGACTTGGCTCTAATCAATTTTCATTTAAAATGCATGCAACTGACATTAGTTTCATCAACTCTCTTGTGTGTGCTATCAGGCTAGGCTATTATTATCTAATATTCATTTGCAGCACACACACAAACGTCAAATATTGAATGAATGAATGATGATAATTGTGCTAACAAAACTTGTGCTTTTTATGTTTGAACTAATTTGGCTTTGCTGCCGGCCCAATGCACACAGCATGCGCAATTAAGCCTTGAATATAATCAAAGGAAAACAATGAATTTTGGCAGCTACACAAGCAGAAAAAAATTATAAAATAATTGCATTCTCGGGCTATGATTGGATAAACAGTTTGCTGTGAACTATTGCTTAAATTAATTTAAACAAATATTGGATTGTTTTTCTTGCAGTGTGTGTGTGAGACAAAGTCAAAGCGAAATGTCTTACAATTGGAATTAATGAGCGTTTTAATCAAATTTGCCGCAGCGGCAGCAGCAGCAGCACGTTCATTAATTTTGTACACAATTATTATGTGACTGAGGCTGCGGCATCGGCATCATTGGCATGCCAGGACTCTCGGCGCGCTAAACACGCACAATCAAGTGAATATGGCGCAAATTACTTTTCATTACAAGTGTTTTCGCACGCACTGTAGACTGGACGTGTACTGGCCAAATAAGAGCAGCGAGAGTCAAGTGTCAAGGCCGCACAGGATACGCAGGATACGTTTAAGCGCAACTTCATCATCATTAGTGAATGGGCACAACAAAGCCGCCACTAATGCTGATTATTGCGCATAAATATAAGCAAACCTCATGCGTTCGTATGCCGCTCGCTGTGTTATGTAATCATATCATATTGAGTGTGGATTAAATGGCAGCACGTTCACATAAAAATCCACTCAGCCGATGTCTTGGGCGTGCGTGCAAGACAAGCTTTAGCAATTAACACAGTTGCAATTGTGTGTGTGTGTTTTAGTCAGCACTCAACACACAGCAGCAGCGCGTACACATTTAATTAATACTTGACTTCATTGTGCGCCCCATTGGCCATAATCAAGTGCATGCAGTTAACCCAAATTTCAGTTGCGAGACACTTAATGTTGCTGCTGGCGTAATTAGATATAACAGCCAATGCCACACTCAAGTGTTTGTCAACTCAAAATATACTTTGGGATTTGTATGCATTAAGTAAATTTTCCAACTATTTTCACTTCCATAGACTGCAGCTGACATTCATGGCCGCCAAACCAACTTCAAGCTGCTGCTCAAATGATAAGACGCAAACACACACAGAGAGTCAGACTAAGAGTCAGTCTGACACTCAATGAACGAGCACTGCAAGCAAACTAGCGCATAGTTGTCGAAAGTTTTTGGCGGCACGCCCATAAGTCAAGTCGACTCATAATTTTTCAAAAACTTTTATAAACTTGTATGCAGCTGAAGTTGCTTTTCGTTTTTTTTTTTTGTTGAGCAGCAGTGAAGCGTTAGTAATAATATGTTACGCATACGCCACATTGGCCACATAACTCAAAATCTTAAGCGCGTAAGCCAGCCACCCACCACATGCGTTTGAGGCACACATTTAATACAAATGCCTGTGCTTTAGGCTCGACTCCCTCAACGGGCTTTGATTTCATCTTGTTGTCTCAATTCGCCAGGCAGACAATTTGATTTATTTGCACAAATTGCCGAACATTACATTATCGCTTTGTGAGCCACTAACCGTGGCTGGGATGTGTATGTGCTGCTATTTTCTATGATAAGTGACAGCCTGCTCTACCTTTGGCATGACAACTATAAGTATGTGTGGGTGTGAGTTGAGCTGGAAGCTACTTAGTGCACTCAATTGCCTTAAACACTATTCGCCAAATTATTGCTGAGCAACCTACGCACAATTCAATTTGCATTTAAAGCAAGTTACAGAAATCTTAAGCTAGATAAATAAAAATTCATTTGATGTGTATCTTCTGACAGTTGCCATAAAAAGCAGCGCGTGAAACTCTAAAGCGCACCTTTTTTTTGGCATAAGACCCCAGCCCTAATTGCGACAGGTGTCGCCGTTAGTCAGCTAGATAGGCAACTGGGGCAGCTTGTTTTTGATGTGGGTAAAGCTAGGCATGCAAATTAAGCTTTAAATACAAATGTTAATTCATATTCAAATAAAGCCTAATCAAGCTGGGCGGCCACTGCATATGCAGCTGAACTAATTTCAATTAAAATAGGCGCGTACATTTAATTGAATTAAACGCCAATTAGTAATGTTGACAGCTTGTTGGGCGACTATAATAATTAGAATGTTAAACTTTAATTTTTACGTTTTAAAGGCTTGGCAACTCAACTTAACTTAGGCTTTGTGGCTTTTTGGGCACATAGCTTACAAACTGAATTTGATAGCAATTTGCTGCACTTAATACCAACGACTGGGCCTGCAGTCCACATTTTTGTGGCAAAAGTTTCAGTTACGTTTTGCATAATGTTTTGAGGTCAAGCATAATGCATTGCCTACCTACAGGCGCAGACCAGACCCAAGCCAGACCCAGACTAAACCTTTTGCTATGTTGAGCACTGAGCACTACATTAATTAATTGTGGGCTGCAATTGCTGTGGCTTTTGTTCCCATAATAGTCAGCACGATAATGAAAGCCCATAAAGATAACTATCGCAACGGCTCGGCTCGTATATTAAAGTGAGAAAGTGAGAACTACACACACCCAAACACACACACCTGAGTTGGCGCCAATTAAGTTTCAGCACGTTTCAGAGCATGTTAGGCGAGAAAAGTTTGCGCTGGCAGCAAATGAAGCAAGGTTTAGGTCAAGACGCCATTGACCACTGCCTAAATCTTTGGCCAAAAGCTAACGCCGACAGCAGGAAGTTCATTAAATAAGTTTTCCCTTTTTCGTTGTTGTTGTTGCTAAGCACTTGGCGGCAACAGCTTTAAGTCTCGGGTGTGAACAATTAAAGCTAACAATGGCGTCAACATGTATTGTGTTAACTCATCGTTGTCTCAAAGGCTTACGCTTAGATTTTATCGTATTGCATTCGAATTGAATTCGCTACAAAGGGCCGCCAAGCAATGTAATTAATTTTAACTTTGATTGCATTTTTGTTTGATCTGAGCTCAACACTCAACAACAGCAGCAGCAGTCGTCACTCTTCAATTGTAGTTATTTAGGAAATTCAATTTGCGTTCCAGCCACACACAATTGCACACACAAACACACACACACATGTACACAGCGCAAATCGTTGGCGAGCGCTTATTTTTTTCAAATTATTTGTTGGCATTCAGCAAATGGCAGCAAATAATTTGCAACAAGCTTAATGTGCCGTTGCAAACGAGTACGTCGAAATGTTGCAACATGTGTGTTGCAGTTGCAATTGCAACTGGACACATGCTATGCGCTATGTGGCGCTTTGCCACTGATTTGGTTTTGAGCCTGCGGCTAGCTATCAAGCTTATTGGGTACCTGTTATTGCCTCCATGGGCAATGAGGCTTGAGTGCCGCACACACACACATAGAGAGCGACTGTGGCTGCTCATTTTTAGTGGCAGCAATAATCAAGGTCAGCAACGTGTGCAGCAAAACTTGATTGAAAATCAATGCGTTGGCATGACGCTGCACTTACCACTTGGCTGCTTTATGAGCGTACCTAATGCGTAGCTTCGGACCATGCCGCACAGTGGTGCCACATGCTGGCACATGCAACTTTTAGTTTGCCATGCATTCGCAAAAAATAAACTGAAATAAAGAATTGCATGCAAATATATTTGCACTTATGCAACTGTCAAAGCGCCAAAGACTGGGAAAACATGCCAGCTGTCAGTTTATGTAAATGTACTACAAATATTAGTTTCTCTTTGAAAAATGCATGTGTGTGTGTGTGAGTGTTTTTTGTAGTTGTGTAATATTTACAGCAGCTGCTTTGCACTTGGTCAAATTGCAAATTCTTGCAAAGCAATAAGTTCTGTGAAAATTATCAAAATTATGCTTGGGCTTGTGTGTTTGCCACAGCGCAAATTGCTTGCCTGCCCCATGCAACATGATCGACATTTTGCTAATGATGCGCAAATGGCTGCAGCTGTCTGTGAAGTTTAATTGCAGGCGCCTTACTCAACTGCAGCTCACATGTCATTCAATTGTCGATGCGAGTGCCGAGCGCACAGTGGAGCAAATAGCAAAGCTGCGCAGCATTAAATAGTATTGAAGTTTAAGCGAGTTTAAAGCCTAAGCTACTCATTAGCCAGGGCTATGCTGTGTGAAAGAGTAACGATAGCAGGGCTACATACAATTCTAATTAAGTCATAGGGTTTTGTGTTTGCGCAGCCCGCGAGGCGCTTTGTGTTGTGCATTTTTGCGTGTCGGCTTGTGAAATTTTCGTTCGCAGGCAGGCAGAGGCAAAAAGAAAGCGCAACTACGATAGCATGCCAAAGGGCACGGCGAAAGTAGAGTGAAAAGTACAGCCGACTGACTGTTGACAGCCGACAGACGCAGGAAACGCAAAACGCAACTGTTCACAACTGCTACAGCTGCAGATTTGATGGCAGCGGCAGCATTTGCAGCAAAGCAAGTTTTTTCGTTGTTTGCACTGGCCTTTTACGAAAAAAGGAGACGGACACGCCCCAATGAGCGCCCACAGGCCCGCACAAGTGCCTTTTGTTGAAGCCCATTTGTTGCTTTGTTGTCGGCGCAGCTAATTAAAAATTTTTTATGTGTAAGCAAATATGAACATCGCTCTAGCCTCAGCCCCCAGCCCCAGCCCAGACACGCGGCACATAAATTTCACCTGTAGCAGCCTCGAAAAAAAGAGCACTAAACGCATTTAATGTACATCGGCTCGGCTATTGTGCGTGCTACAGGAATCGTTCAGCGTATGGCACAATATTTGGCTCTTTGTTGTTGACGCTGTGGGGCAAATGACCTTGGGGCCTGGGCTAGACTCTGGGCACAATTAGCTGCACAACTTTGCTTCAAGATTAATGACACAATTTTTTTGCTGTTGTTGTTATTTGGCAAGTGCTTTGAGCCAACGCAGACGCTCTGCTCTGCCTTATTGACTATTGCCCTGCGCGCAGCGGCGTGTCAATAAAACGCTTGTTGTTGTGTAAATAAATATAGCAAATGATGTTGGCTATTGGCCCGGCCCGCTGGCTGTTGGGCAGTGTGAGCGCTGTCAAGTAGCAAGTAATTAAGCGCATAAATTTTATGACAACTGACAATGCCAGGCTTTGTTTAATACATTTAATAGCATTCAATATTTAAGGGCATTAAAGCCAAGCCCAAGCACTTGCAGCACTTTTGCCAATCGCCAATTGTCAATTGACTGCACGTGTTGCCTTTGAGTCGCTCTAATTGCCGCACAAGCTAAGCTGGCAAACAAAAGCGTCAAGCGCATAAAAGCGTCAAGAGTTTAAAACTTTAAATTGGCAGCCATGCCTACAAAATGGGCAAGAGCCTTTAGCTCTTGTGTGGGCGTTGTTAGCGCCATCAAAAGGGCTGTGCATTAATTTGATTTCGTTGTGCGTTTAACGCTCATTGACTGCTGCTGTTGGCTTAAAACAGCAAAAGCAAAGCCCTGCGCCATTGTTTGTAGAATTTTGCTATAAACATTTTTGCAGCGCCTGCACATGAACCGCAGTGCGAGCAACGCGCTCTAGCGCTCCCAAAGTGGGTGGGCTGTGTACATAAATAATTGCTGCTGACATTTTGATAAATGAGTTTTCAGTCAAGTTAATGAAACTAAAACACGGCACATGAGCTGCTGCTGCTATTTTTGTTCTCCCACGTGTGTTGGCTGTAATGTACTTTTAAATTAAGATAATGCAACGAACTGTGTGTGCCATGCATTGCGTATGAGTAACGTAATTTGCGCTGACAACAAACACGTGTCTATGAACGCAGCAGTAGCAAATTTTCCGCGCTAGCTAAGCGCTTGTGATAAGCGCACATAAAATATTTGGTGCCATTAGTGCGTTGCATTTGCGCATTTTTCAGCGTTAGACGCGCACGCTCTCCCGCTGCTGAGCTCTGTGCCCCATTAGCAGCGACTCTTTGGGGCTACCTGTGTGTGCGTTTTGTAGCATGCCAAATTGCTCAGCTGCTGGCATTCCCAGCTTCCTGCGAAGTTTTAATGTTGACCAGCCCAGTCCAGCCCAGCGAGAAGAATAAACCGAAGCAGCTGCAGAGAAAATATTGAGTGCTTGAATTATTGCGCGACGCCCACAATTTATGTTTGGCCCACAAATCCGTTTTCATTATGCAGCACGTGCGGCGAATTAAAATTAGATTTAGCTACAGCGCAGCGACAACGACAACTTCAATGCAGGCATTTCCATTTAGTTGCAAGACCCAAGACCAAGGCGCAACCATTAGTGGCAAACAGTGTTGATGTTGATGCCCCAAGCAGCTAGCAGTGCAGCAGTGCCTGTTATTTAATGCATGCGCTATTTCAGAGATTTGCGCATTACGCGCAAAATGCATAGTGCATGCCGCATACGTGGCGTATGAGTAATTTGATTCTGTCTGCTAACTGTAACTGTTTGCCATAGCGCACAGCGTGGCACAGTCAATTGACACACACACACACACATGAGCATGCATATTTATAGAAATAGTTATAGAAATAGTTTGCGCTGGATTAGAGCTGAGCTTTTATTATAAACCAAATTATGATGCTGCCGTAAACATTAAATGCGGCGCTTAATTAATTTTAAATTATGCAAAATTTATATTAAATGCTGCACTAATATTAATTCGTAGCTACGTTTATTCATATTATAAATTCCAGGTACTGCAACAATTGTAGTTCTTATTAAAGAAATTAAAGCAAATTGAAATTTAACTCATTGAAATTATTTATATAAAATGCAGTATGAATATTAAATCACAGCTACTTTAATTCATATGCTAAATGCCCGACACTGTAGCAATTATAATGCTATTGAAATACTTTAAACAAATTGAAATTCAATTGTTGAAATTTAGGCTTAGCATAAAAAATGTTTAATATATTTGAATTGCTGCGGCATTAACATAATTTTAAATGTATGCTTGCATTTTTTTAAGCTCATAACTATTATTTGCTATTCTTTTTTTGCTTGTAGCTATACATACGCCTGGCAGTCTAACTAGCTTAGGTTGTTAATATAATCAGCGCGTTGACAAGCAATCTGCTGTCAAGCGTTGACGATGAGTGCCCGCCTCTGTGCTTATGCGACTGCCATTGCTGCTGTCTGTGCTTTCCGGCATTTGTCACTTTGACTATGTGCACGCGTATGTGTGTGCGAGTGTGTGTGTGGACGTCACGGCCAATAACTTGCAACGGAGGCAACAACATGAGCAGTCCCAAGCTTGTTGTTGGCTGCTTATTTGTCAGTCGACGAGCCTTGTGTATTTATTATGTTGATGTTGCTGCATATAATTTGAAATTATGCGCGACAGCATCAAGGCGTCTGCTTAACATAATCAAATAACTCGCATAACTCATACGCAGCGTATAGCAGAAGTAAAAATAAAGCATTGGCGCTGAGCTGTGTGTGTGATGTGTGTGCGCTCGCCAACTTTTCATTATCATAATAATTTCTAGCTGATTTCATTGCCAGCAGCCGCAGCAGAGCAACAGATAAAGCGAGAGCAGGAACAACCTGTTTGGCTGCACAATTGATACGCTCAAGTTGGCTTTTCAATTATGTGGCCAGCATACGTGACTATCGCGCGTAATGTGCGTGAGTATGAGCAATATTGTAAGCTGCGGGCTCACACACACCTTCTGATGGTGGTGATGGTGATGGCTTCATTTTCGAAGGAACACTGTTGTTGGCACAGCTGAGAGCTGAGCTGGCCGCAAAGCGTGAGGAGTCTTTAAAGGCTGTTTGCCAACTGAAAACATGCAGCATCCCCAGTTATATGGGTTGAAACATAAAAATGTAAACAAAAGGCCGCAGCACACACATGGGCATACATACTCATACATGTGTGTGTGCGTGTGTGTGTGTGGCAAACAAACTTTTGGACAAGCCAAAAGGTGCAGCAGCGAAATGAAAAACGTGAAAAGTGCTGCAACAAATGGGTTCAGATTTCGTTGTAGGTTTAGGTTTAGGGCAGTGGGGCAAAAAAAAATAAACAAGCTAAATAAATTTACGCGACAAGTGAGCGAGAGCATTTCCCTAAGCGAATGAGTGAATTTCCCGCATGCCGAATGTGCCAGTCGGGCAGTCACTCGGCTGGCAAGCCGAAGCAAAAACTGAGGCTGCATTTTCGCGTTGGTAATTCGCGCGCTCGCTCGCACACACACGACTGCAACAGTTTGACAGTCACTGGTAGTCACTGCTCAGGCGCAGTGTGGTACTCACGCTCTCGTTTGGGAAATTTATTGGATCTAATTGGATGCTTTGCTCACACTTGTTGGCAAAGCCGTCAGCTGTGCTTAGTGTTGTTCAGCCGGCAGTTCAGTTTCCATTTCAGTTTCAGTTAAGATGTGCAATTCCAGCGGTGCGAACGTGTCGCGGGCACGCCAGCTGGCCAAGTAGCCAAACAAATTGTTAGCCAGACAAGACGTTAAAAGAAGCGCGCACAGCTCTCGTGTAAATTATTCGTTACGCTTGTGTGTGCAGCAACAAAATTAAACTGCATGTAAATAAATAAACAAACAAGTCCACAAAGCACATCACAAAGCACTTAAAGCAGCGCAGCGTGTGTGTGTGTTGCCAATGTTAGATCAAACGATCAAACGAACGATCTTTAGTGGCCAGTTTAGCTGCGTGTTGCGCTTGTTGTTGTTGTTGTGGCAGGCAGCAACAGTAGCTGAAGCAATGTAAGAGGGGCAGCTGGCTGGCGTTGACCGTTGATCGTTGCGGATGCTGGAGGGTGGTGCAGAAAATGCGAGCCACTTGTAAATAGCGTAAAAAGCAAGCAAAGCAGTTCGGTTTTTTCTATTTGTAAACGTTACTCTACGTCTATTCATATATATATATGTGTGTGTATTTGTGTACGTGTATACAGCAGCATAAATAATTAATCAGCTAAAAGACGCACATCGCACACAAGTTTCGGTGCAAAACGGGTAATAAAAAAGCAAACGCATATTATTGCAAAATTGCAAAACTATGCTAAGCATTAGATAAATAACTAGATTTAATTGAGTGTTGTACGCAATTAACTTAACACCAACCAAGCAACCAACAAGAAGCGCAAACGGCAAATAAATTCAAATTCAAATTGAGCATAAAAATGAAATTAAGTTTGCTAATTTAATTATAAATATGCGTGCTAAGCAAACGTTGCGCCAACATGGGACCAATTAGTTGTTAGCGCTACAGCGAGTCATACAACTGAATACTATATACAATATAGCCAACTAAAAACGAGCGCCAGCAACATGGACTACGCCAAAGTGGATGCCAGCATCAATACGGGCAACATAAGCACCGATGAATTCTTAGCGGTATTCACCAGCAGCACCGCTGCCAGCGCCAGCGCCACCGCCCTGCCGCTCAACAATTCGACACTCAATCCGCCACTGCTAACCGTCGATGGCCAGCTGCCCAACAGCATGCTGGAGCTGCCGCTGCCAGGCAACGAGACCTTCTATCTGCTCAACGGCACGCTCTACAACAGCGGACTGCAGCTGGCGGGCAGCTACTATAATCAAACGGCCAGCAGCAATCTCAGCTCGCTGCTGGCCAACAATGCCAGCAATGCCAGCGAGGTGCACTGGGACGGACGCTATCCGAGCGGCTATACGCTGACGCACATTATCATTGCCTCAATTATTGTCACCATACTGATGATCATCATTGTGGTGGGCAATATGCTGGTGATCATTGCCATAGCCACTGAAAAGTCGCTTAAGAACATACAGAACTGGTTCATAGCCTCGCTGGCGGTGGCGGATTTCTTTCTGGGGCTCATCATCATGCCCTTCTCGCTGGCCAACGAGCTCATGGGCTACTGGATCTTTGGCAGCTGGTGGTGCGACATACACTCCGCCATGGATGTGCTGCTGTGCACAGCTTCGATTATGAATCTCTGTCTCATTTCGCTGGATCGCTATTGGAGCATCACCAAGGCCGTTGATTATTTAAAATCGCGCACGCCCGCACGTGCGGCGGTCATGATTACCGCCGTATGGATCATGTCGGCCTTGATATGCATACCGCCGCTGCTTGGCTGGAAGGTGAAGATGCCCGAGGGGCCGCTGCCCAAGTGTGAGGTAAGTTCGACATGCCACAGCCACAGCCACAGCACATGCCACAATTGCTGTCAATTGCTCAACAATTGCCTCAACGTCAGTCTATTTACGTATTTGCAAACAATAAAGCGAGCGCTCAAGTCCAATTGTAGGCATGAAAAGCAGAAAAAGCCTCTACTACATACGTTATGCAAATAATTTTTTTATTCTCCTTTTTGTCGACGTCGTCTTGGCTGCCCCTGCCGCCAGCTCAATTGTCGGCACATTTTTGCGTTTTTATATTGTTTGGCGCGCGTAGCGTGGCAAAGTCACGCAGCTCCCACATAGACTACACACAATTTTATGCATACGAGTTTCGTTTGTGGCCACATTTTATATATGTACATATGCGACTGTATCTAATTTGCTAGCACAGCCCAGCCAGCCAGCTAGAGTGCTTGTCCCTACAAACTAGGCAATAACACATCAAGATATGAGATTTATCATGCGGGTTTGCTGCTTCTGTCGCTAGCAGACGTTGACTAAATGCGTGCATACATTTAAATTTACACACACACACACATACATTGTGGGGGACACGCATTATGAAACCCATGTTGCTGTTATATATTCACTGGAGAGTTTTTTTTTTGCTAAGGGCAAAAGGCAAACCAAGCTGTGCGACTTGAAAAATGCCTTAAATTTTGTCAGAAATTAAGTGACTGCAGTTGCTCAGTTTCAGTTTCAGTTGCCCAGGCGCTTGCTTGGCTTTAAATTTATGACAGTTTAATTTGTTTATCGCCGCATGTACTTTGATTAATTTTTTTATGCGCAGATAGCACACGCAGTATAAATTACATATATTAAAGTGGACAGCGTATATAATTTATATATTGTAATGCGTTTGCCAATTCAGATATTCAAATTAGAGAGAGAGACAGCAGTAAGCAGAAATACACTTGAGCTTAAGCGCTGGCCGCTCTGCCTCTGGCAAATGGTGACACATTAATCAAGTCCAAGTAGCGCTGGCTAACGTGCAGCTACAGCTGAGGTGCTGAATCAGGCTCAGTCTAAGCTTTAAATTCGTAGCTTGCAAGCTGAAACCGACTGTGAAATTTATGCACTTAGTTTCAACTTAAACTTGCTTGCAGCTATTTCCATTTAAAGCAAATACCTAATTGAATTAAAGCTTAATGCAACATTATGAAACTTCTAGCTAAATTGTGAGCCTTAACCAGAAATTGAGCCAAACGCAATTAGCAACTTATGAGCAAGAAAAGTCTACAGTGTGCCAATCAAAACAGACCGCAAAATCAATCAGCTAAGCAACACACAGCTCTGGCTTTGGCTCTCTGCTTGTGGCCTCGCTAACAGATGCGGCCCATCATTAAAAATGCCGCCCCGAACAGCAAACAATAGTGATGACATTTTCAAAGGGAAACGCCCGCTGGCGCAAGAGTCGCTCGCTCGCTCGTTCGCTTGTGTTTTTGGCTGCCTGCGAATTTAAGCCACCAATTTGCACACACACATATACAAAGTGTAAACACACACACATACAGTTGACTCGGCCTAGCGAACATTTTAATTATGACACCATGTTGACATGTTTAAAATTGTTGTACGCCGTCAACGTCGTCGTCGTCGTCGCTGTTGTTGTTGTTGCCCCCGCTGTGTGCAGCAGCATTAAACCACAATACAAGCCACAGTGTGGCAACAGCCACGCCCCGTCGCTGATTTGACACTTGGCTGTCGCATTTAATTAATAAAATAATATTTTTAGCATAGATATAATGCCGCTGATTTAGATGTTGGCAAGCGCATGAAACTAATTTAAACGCTGAAAGGCATTCAATGCCACTGGAAAGGCAGCAAGGCTTTTGTTTTGGAACGTCGCGTAGCGATTCCTCGCACGTGTGTGTAAATATTGTGACAGGCGCTTTTAATTGGCAGCCAGACGGACAGGCAGGCAGGCAGTCAGTCAGTCTGGCTGAAAGTTTTCACTTTCAACTCGTTGTTGTTGCTGTTGTTGTCGCTGTTGTTGTCAGGCGCTGATTAATGCAAAGTTGTTGCTGTAATGCCACATTTGCCTAATGAGGTGTTGGTAACTGTGCACGCGTGTGCGTGTCTTTGATTGCCTCGCCTGTCTGTAGCAGCCGCCGCCGCCGCCACCCCCTGCTGTTGTCAGCATGTAAATCAAGCTACATTTGTCGCCACTGCTCAGTGGAGAGAGCTCTTCAATTTCCATTTCACACTGCGTTAGCTGATTTCAATTGCCACTGTGTGTGGCACATATAATCTTTGCCTAGGCGCACAAGTTAATCTTTGTTTGATTAGATTCTTTTGTGACAAAAGCCACACACACACAGCGGTCAGGCCAGACACAAAGGCTTTTATTATAATCATAATATAATAAACCGTAAAGGGGCAAACACTTTATTGAAATATTAAACGAATATTATTGAAAATGCTATGCAGCAACGAAAGCTCAGTGTGGCAAGCTAACAAAGCGGGCAACACTTGAAGGCGCATGTGTAAAATTTCAACTTAAAGCTGCTCAAGCCAAGGGCTGCAAAGTTAAGAAATTTATTTTTGAGCGCTCAACAATACTTTTATTAATTGCAATTTAAAATGCAAATATCAACACATTTATCTGAAGTGAAATCACTGGGCAATTCTAATTTTAAAAATTGCTGGCGAAAATTTAATGGCCAAAGCTGTTTACAAATTTGACGTTGATGTAGCAACTCAAGACGCAAATTGCTACAACAAAAAGTGTTGGCCACAGTGCCTATGTGTGTGGGTGTGTCACGCCCACGCAATAATGACTCAAGTCATTGCCTAAGTAGCTCATTAGCGTCAGTTTGCACGGCAGCGTCGTCGCCGCACTTTTAAGCGCAGCAGCAAAAGAAATAGCAGCATAAGGACATTACAGTTTGTATGTGTGCGTCCCTTGACGAGCCAGCCCTGGCTTGGCTTGGCCAGCGGCAGCTGCCAGAGCTTTAACTTGACAACATTCACGCTCGTTGGCCCCCAAGGCTTCAAGGCTCTTGGCCTAGCCTAAGAAGTATCAAATGTGAACGGGCACACTTTTGATATTTTCTCATTATTTTTCAGTACGTGTGAGTGGCATTTGCCTGTGCCTGAGTGTGTTTCTGTATGTGTGTGTGTGTGTGTGTGTGCGGGTTTTGTAATTTTTGTTAGCTCTTTGTTACACTTTATACACTTGACTGGCTTTGCTTTAAGTCTGTACTTTGTCGCTTTCACTTTCAATTTCTTGCTCTCACACTCAGCCATTATCTGTGTGTTGGGCGCTGCTTCAAATTGCTTGTATGTGTGTGTGTGTGTGCCTTTTTGCATTTCCAAGAATTCTTATAGCTATAAATAGCGTTAAAGGAAGGCTGCATATAGTGCTTAAGATCATAATCAATTGGCAGTTTGCTTGCATTTTGTTAAAGCTTTGCGCGCATTGAGCTGCGTTATTACATCCTTCAGTTATATGCGACAGGAAATTATTATAGAAAATAATGTTGAGAATCAACAGAAATCAAATATTACGCATACGCAGCGTTGTAGCAAACGCTTGCTGCTTAAATCGTTTGCTAATTTCCGTGCACACACACACACACACATCTGATATTGCTAGCCCAAAAATAAGAAAAAAAAAAAACATTTTTAACACACACACACAGTCGCCTTTGGGGCACATGCTTTGGCATTTGGTGGCGCGTTTAATGCGTGGCATAGGCAAATATTGACATTTCAGCTTATGGCGCACGCACCAGTTTCAGCTTTTGCCAGCTGCGTCCCCCCCCAAACAGTCGAGCAGGCCGCCGCCGCCTGCTTAAATTAAATTACTGAGCAATTCTTTCCGGCTGCCTTTGGTCCTTTATTGCCACAAAATGCTGCAGCATTGTTTTGCCACTGAGTGCTGCACGTAGCCATACGTACGCAGCAACGAGCTCAGTACCATTTGCGGTCTCGACTGCCTTTTAGTCAACAATAACGCAAAACCCGCAGTCCCCCCCTCCCCACAGCCAGCCGCACACACTTTTACTTTTGTTAGGGCATTTGCCACTATAATTTGGCAGAGACTCAGACCCTTTGTGCTTTTATCTCGCGTACTTCTTTTTGTTTTTGGTAAAACTTTTCTGTGTGCTGCGCCGTCGATTTGATTAAAATAAAGCAAAGTTCCTAAGCTTGGATTAGTGTCAGCATTTGCTGAAGCCGCCACAGCCAGAGAGAGAGAGAGGGAGACCAATGGCAGTGCCAGTGCCGCTGCCTGTGGCCATTTGGCTTAGAGCGTTTGCCTTTTTAATATACCAGAACAGCTTTCAAACACCACAACAAGCAAGAGTGCTGCTCCCTTGTGCTGTGTGTTGTGTTGAGGTGTAGTTAAAGGCACGCATTTTATTGCTCATAGAATTTGCATTGCATGCCCGTTGGCTGTCTGAAAAGTTTTTTATTGCATTCCTTTTAACTGCTGCAGCCAAAAGGCATAAGCATGCCATGCCCCACCACACACACAACTCCCACATGGCCTTGAGCGCTGTTAGCTCAGTTAAGACGCCAGCCAGCCAGTCGACCAGGTTTGCGTAGCGTAACTCATTTCTGTTGCTCTTGTGCTAGCGACGCTTATCGCTTAGAGTACTACGTGTAAAACTTTTCCATTGCCACCGATACAAGCAAAACACAACAGCAAGCACTTGTTAGTGTGTGTGTGTGTATGCCTGTGTGTGTGTATGGAATGCAACGTTATGTGCGCTGATGTCATCTTGCTTCAAGTATAATTCCTTTGCAAAAAGTTTAACATCATTTTCGTTTTTGTTTGGCATGGCTTTGTTGCTTACACTGCACAAAAAGTGCGCAGCTTTGAATTATAAATATGCTGTAGCAACTATTATTGTTAAGTTAAGAGATTTTAGTGTAAAGCACTTACAGCAATTCAATTGTCTGGCATAAGTTACAACTAAATGTTTAAAATGTAAGTTAATTTTAAGTTGCTCAAAGGTTGATTTGTTATTTTGTAGTTCATCATTGCTAGCTTCAACTTTAGCCCAAGTTTAAACTGCCTAGCTAAGCTTTTAATTTGATATATTAATTTTTTGTTGTGCAGCGCGTGCTAAAAGTGCCTGAAAATTTCGCACGCGTATTAACTTTCACTTGCCTGGCAACATAAACAAGCTTACAGCAGCAGCAGCAGCAGCAGCAAGGGCCTGGCCAATGAAAATTGAAACAGATTTGAAATTTATGAGCTCGAGCTCTTACAGTTTGAGAGCAGCCAAGCAAAGAGACAGCGCAGAGCGCGGGTGTTGTGCAAAGTAAATTAAAGTTGGCAAACAAATGCGACCAAAAAGAGTAAAAAAGAGCGCAAAATATATATCTGAATTATAGCAGCAATGCGCTCTGGCAAGTCTGGCGTAGCTAAACTTATTATGTCGCGTCTTTGGATGGAGATTGTGGGACTCGAAACCCTTTTAAACTGTTTGCCTCAAAATTGAATTAAAATCAGTGGGAAAGTTTTCGTTTGTTGATTTATTTGGAAATGCGCTTGCTCAATTTCAAGCCGATTTCCAAATTACTTGAGTTCACTTTGGCTAGCGAAAGTTTATTTATTGCAAATGCTTGCTGCTGTTGCTGGTAGCAAAGAAAAGTTGAAAAGTCGCGCAAAGTCAACTGGCGACGGGCGGCTAATTGGCAAAACAAGCGGAAAATTGCAAAAAATTGCACGCTATGGACAAGCTCAAGTCGCGAAAATTGCGCATACGCCTCGTAGCACAATTTGCAGCTGACAGTCAAATAAAAAATACATGCTCATTTTAATCAGTGACTGGCGTGCTGGCGCCATGCTGAGCCAACCCAATTAAAGTCACTTGGTTGAGGCATTTAGCGCGACGCTTATAGCAGCGCTTGGCAGTCATCGATAGCCAATAGCTCATAATTCTTGAGTGAAATTCACCAAAAAATTTTCGACATTTATGACAACATTTGCATACATGAACACCATAAATTAACCCCATACGCATGGCTATGCACCTACCATAAAGGACAAGCGTCGCCAGCGAGCTCTTTTTTTTATTATTGTTGTTGTTGTTGCTGCTGTTGCCGTCATAACAATGTCAAAACTTAAATATTGACAATACCATCGACAACGACAACACTTCCAGCCCAGCAGCAGCAGCAGCAGCAGCGAGGCCGTGTGGGTGCCACGACTTTTTATAGCCGCGCATAATTTTCCGATATTTTCACTTGTGTCAAAGTCAGAGATTTGAGTAGAGAGCGGCGAACCCTTTCGGTCTTTCGCACGGCACAGCACGCGCTTTAGCTTTTTGTTGTTTCGCTTTTATGTGCAAATTGCGCGCAGTAAATAAAAATAAATGAGTATGAAAATTTTTACTCATATCAGCAGAAATGTGTGTATATTTTTGTCGACACACACACACACGAGCGTTCAACAACTCATTGGCACATGTTAAGGCTTTACTGCTCAGCCCACACGCACACACTAACACACACACACACACACACTCTAGTACACCCGCACCGTAATAATCGTAATGAATGGCTTATCACGCCAGCTGGCGCTGTCAACGATTTGCCGTCGCCGTCGTCTTTGGCTGGCGCCTTTGTTGGTTCGATACAAGACACGGCATATGGAGCGGGCGCTGAGGCGCGTCTTGTGTGTCAAAGGGAAATGGTTAATAAACGAAAGAGTTACGCAGTCGGCCGCATTGCACAATCAACTGAAATTTAGCCATTTAATTTAATGCGTTATTTGCCGTAAACTGCGTTATATAACGCATATATTGATTTACTCAACACCCAACCCTAACCCTTTACACTTACAACTTGGAGTTAGCAAAGGGAAACGAGCGTTAGATAATTGCCAGGCGAATCGCACACATGAGACCGACCCCCAGTCGCCATATGGAGATTTATAGCCCATGCTGCTGTTGCTCTTGCTGCTGCTGCTGTGAAATCAAATAACAATTTGGACTTTCATTGCAGGCAACTTTAAGCGCAGGCGTCAACTGTCTGGGCCAACAGCAAATGGCCAAGGGAGTGTCGCCGCAACATAAACACTTCAAAAAGCGACGACACCCAAAAAGAATTATGCGTCTTGCTTGAGCGCAGCACTTCAAGCTCAGCACAAAGTCCAAGCGTTTAAACTAAAATTTTCAGTAATTTTGCTGAGAAATTCACAGAGTTTTTTCACTTGCTCGCAGTCAATTACTTTGCATTCAAAGATTTAATTTCAAAACGTTTCATTGCAAACGATTTAAAGAATTTATAAATAGACAGCACACATATTTTTAGTTTATGCTGCGTAAATATTTATTTACCTTTGCCATAAAATAAAATTTTACAATCGTTTAATATTTAATTTTGGCAACATGCTTTATTTTTAAATATTTTTTTTATAAATAAACAAGCTGCTTCAAAAGATTAAACAGCAAAATGTTTACACAAACGCAACAAACAGCATTAAAATTCATTTAGTTAAGTCTGCCCTATTTATTTTTGCTATACAACAAAATAAAAGCAGCAAGCTTTATGTTTGTTTAATATTTTGTCTTTTTTTAAGCACATTTGCATTTGTTTGTCAGCAGCTGCAATGCTTTGATATCTTTCATAAATAATTAAGCGCAGCACTAGTAAATTTTATAACATTTAAAGCGTTGCCTATGAAAATATTAAAGTTGCTGTGCTTTTTTGGGAAACGCAACTAAATTCATTTCAAATAAAAAAACCAAATGAACAGACGCAATGAAGACTGACTTAAGCTGCGATATCCTTTGTTGTTACGGTTGCCGTTGGAATTTGGTTGCGTTGGGTTTTCTTTTGTTTTGTTTTGTATTTTTTGCAAACACACTTAAGCATGAGCATGAAAAACATTTACATAAAATCGTCTTAACGCATTTGCTGCCGCTGCCGCTGCCGCTGCTGCTGCTGCTGCTGCTGCTGCCTCGTCATCATCAACTGAGTCCTCAGCTGTGTGCTTGTTGTTGTCTTTTTCGGCATGGCCATGACCGTGAGAGGCAGCAGCGAGCCGCCCTATGGGGTGGCAAACCATAAAGCAAAAGAGGCACACAGCGCGCGCCTTTAGGCTAAATAAATTACACAAAGTGTCGCTGGGCCCGTTCTGTGGGCCATTTCATGGCAATTTAATATGCTCGAAATGAAAGCAATAAGCAGCAGTTTGCCCATAAACAAATGCTGTGGGCGTGGTCAGTGCCAGAGTGTGACTTTGCTTGTTAGTTGTTGTTGTTGTTTGATTGAATGTCAACTAATTGCAATTGCCGCTGGTCTTCATTTGCATTTCATATTCATTGGCCACACACACAGACAGATAAACACAAACACACTTAGCTTTGTTAACTTTTTATGTGCGAGTTAATTGAATTTGTTGCTTTTCGTCTGTAGTTTTTAATTTGTGCGCGGGCAAAAACTTTTAAATCAACTTTATTGCATATTGCTACAGGCGATTGCCCTCGCCACTGGGACACGCAATATTGCCAGTTAAATACACTAGAGAAATCAACAGGAACAACAACAACAATAAAGATAGAGAGCGCATAAAAGTTTACAAATTAAACGTATGAGAACTGGGGAATGAAGTCAACGCTTCGACACTCGCTTTTGCATCATCAACTGAATGAGCTTACAAATTTAATTTAGCACATGAGTTTGGTTGGTGTAGTGAGCCTTGCTCAGATTTATGCAGCTCTCAGGCCTGTTGTCAGCTCGGCCGAGTTTTTGGTAATTATATAAAAGTTGTTGTGTATTTTTAATGCTGTTCGGGGCCAAGCCTCAAGGGTCAATTTTAATTACGCTTATTCGTAGTGGAAACAAAAAAAAAAAAAAAACGAAATGGACGCAATGAAAATGTATAAAAAGCAAAGCGTGTAAACTTTTTGACAGGCGTCAACGAAGTGAAAATGACTAGGGCCATAATTGAAAGCCATGTTGAGGCTGTAGCTGTAGTTAAAGCCAATGTCGAACATATACATACAAGTATATATATTCAAATGAAGCTCTTTGTGTTGTTTGGCATAATTAAAAATACATTTAGATTTAATGGCAGCTTGTGTTATAAATATTAATTTCTTTCTTTATATTTTGCTTGGCCTTTATTGTTTGGCTTCAAGTTATTTTCGACATTCCATTGACATATTTGGCCGCTGGGCAAGCCTTTCAAGCACACCTTCTTGCTATGCTAAGCAGCCGCTTGCATATTTGTCAGCATTTTCCAAAGCGGCAGGCAGGCAGGCGGCTTTGGCAGCCAACACGGCGCATACTTAACAATTCATTTGCGAAAATTCCTTTTTATTTTGCATGCCAGCGCATGCCGTACCCTTAGCTCACTTCAACACGCCCATTTACACGCGCTGCCAGCGCAAATAATCATCAATCATCATAATTGAAGTACTTCAGGCACACACACATTGCGTATACGTACTGTTGTCCCCAGCTGACTCGGCTTGTCTTTTACAAATGAAGCGCACTCTTTAATGCGACGCGTTAAAAGCGCTGCTCACTTGCCAGTTGCCGTTTAAATGCGCTCATTTCGCTTTTATGGCATATTCTTTGTCTCTGCGAGTTATTGTTATAGCTTTTGTTGCTAAATCTTTGGCCACGACGGAAGTGTCAAATTCATAGTTTGAACTGCAGCGCCAAATGCTTTTTATATAAAATATATATGACTATTTTAGCTGCAGCTCCAGTCGCTCATGACATTGTTGGCATTTTTACTGTGTTGGCTTTATGAAATTAGAGCCAGAGCCTTAAATTCTTTGGTGCTGGCCAAAAATAAACGCTGCGACAAAAAACCAAAAGGCAGACAGGCAAAAGAGAGAAATGTTAAAATATGATTTGATATTATGGCCGAGCACGCCCCAAAGACAAATGCTGAGCAAAACGGGTCAGTTTTGTGGCAGCTGCCATGTAACTTTGGCATTTGTTATCGTTGTTATATGAATTCGAGCATGCAATGAGCAAACGGATGCTCGCATTGTAAGCAACAGCAATAACAAAAATAATAAACATAACTGACGCAGTGAGAAGACAGAGAGAGTGAGCGAGAGGCGAGCAAAATTAAGTGTTGAACGTCATTGGAATTTTGATTGCGAATAGCACAATAGCTCTGCATATATGGGCCATATAATTATACTTATGCCCTTGTGCGGTTCGTATCTGGAACATATCATAATCCAACTGATGGCAACAAACAAATAAAAAAGCTGTGCGCATATCCTCTGCGCTATATATATACCTTATTGTTGACTAATTTCAAGTTGGGCGCAGCAGCAGCAGCCGCAGCAGCAGCCACGTGCTTTTTGTTTGTTTAAGCATAAAAGCCTAAGCGCATAATACAGAGCAGCACGAGCATAAAAGAAAAGCACACAAAAACAACGGCAAGAAAACTAACTACAGTTTGGCATGGAAATGAAACACACAGCTTGGTAGCTTAAGTGGTCTGCTCGTCCTCGACCCAGAGACAAAACTTGCTTGAGTTGAGTGTTGGGGGCGCGCAGGAAATACGCTATGAAAATAAAGTCAGTCAGGCACATTACATAGACAACAACAGACGCACACACACACACATAGACATACAGCTTAGCGCTCTCTATGTTGTGATTGTGAGCGGCGTATGCTGCACGTCAAGCTCAGTTGCTGATCATAAACTTGGCCAGCACACACAAGCCAAATAAATAACACAACGCAAGGAAAAGCCAACAGCAGCGCCAGTTAGCACTTTTCACAAGACGCAACATATCATTTGTAGCCATGCCATGCGTTAGTGTGTGTGTGTGTGTGTGTGTCTGCACTTTATGAGTGTGTATGTCCTTGGGCTTGCAACTGCACTTGGACTTGGCCACACTTTTAAATACAAAATGTTTGTAACATACAATAAATTGTAAGCTTATATAATAAATATTGTAAGCTTTTATTTTGTTAGTTTAAATGCTTAATTATAACTTTTAGTTAACTTTAGTGTAGAGTATTTGCTTAGCGCGTTGACTGCGCTAATATTTTTGTTGTCTAGCTATTATTGTCATTGTTTGCTTACGTTGTTGTTGTTGCTGCTGCTGCTGTTGCTGTTGCTGCTGTTGTTCTTGTTGCTGTCAGGCTGCGCTGTTGTGTTTGCGGTTACACTTTGCGTGCTGTGTATTGGTCGCCCTGCCACCCCCCGCGCTGCTGCTGAACATAGAACAACGCCGTCCATTTCACCCACAAGCGCTTGCGACATATGTGTGCGTGTTTGTTTGTGTGTATTTGTGTTTGTGTTCATGTCCATCTACTCATACCGTTGTATAGTTTTCTTTATTTCTGTGCCTTGTGCATGCGTCGTGCTGCGGTTGCCGCTGTCGCCGTGTCTGTGGCTCTATTGTGCTAATAGGCAACGCTATCGTATTTTAACAGCTTTTATTTACACACACACACACACACACATGCACACACATGAGAGCAATAGCACATATGTGCTCACTTGTTTATCACAGTTTTTGTCTGCTGCTGTCAGAGAGTGTTGCCTTTTAATCGCTCTGCCTTTGTTGCCTGGCATATTATTTGACTTTGCTCAGCGCGCGTGGAGTTAGTTGCTGGCTTTAAGTGCTGCATGTCATCAGCTTGATTGGCAGTCTACCTGCCGCTGCATTAATACACTTTTTTATGTATCACATCAATAATAAAAAACGCCAAGCTGCCAGCATTTTTTGTGTTACGCTTAAATGTTTAACTTAAAGCTGCTGGCACTTTAAGTGGCAAGCATAAATTGTACGCCTGCCTGCCGCGCTTACACTCAATAAAAATATTAATGGACAGTCTTGAGTGGTAGTTGGGGTTGGGGGGGCTGTTGGGAGTTTTGAGTCTGCGAGTGCTAAATGGCATAGAGGGCGCACAAGTTTCCTGCTGCTGCTGCTGCTGCTGATATGGTAAATGTAAAAGGCACGCAACAGCGGATGTTGCAAGTAACTGAGCTTCCCGAGTGCCAGGCGCGCCACCGAACAGCAATAAGCAGTGAAAGTGAAAGTGAAAGCGGCAGCCCAGTCTGCTGCTTCCTATTGACTGACAAATGTGGCCAGCAGACTCAGCATACTACGTGGTGTCCAGGAAATGGCAAGGAAATTAAAACAAATATTAAATGCCAGCAAACTAGGCAGCAACGCAATAAAAGCAGCAGCAGCAACAACTCAAGCAGCAGCAGTAAAGTGGCAGCGAAGACTTGCAAAGCCAAATGAAAATAAATATGGCACAGCAAAGTTTGCCCGCTGACTTACTGCTGCTAGCCTGTGGGGCATTTAAGTGTGGCGTCAACAACTTGCCACACACATACACACACACACAGAGCGCTGATAAAAGCCAGACGCGCTTTTACTTTCGATTGAGTTAAGCGCAATGCTTTAAAAAAAATAAAATTAAATTAAAATTGTATTTACTGCAAGCAACACGGCCAAAGCGTCAGCTTATCACTGTAAGTCGCTCAAGCACGCAATGCGCAATGTTGCTGCTTCTTCTTATTTTTGTTGCTGCTGCTGCTGCTGCCAAGGGCCATAATATACCGCAGAGTGATAAGAAATCGATTTGTCACCAGGACGTGAGACTCAATTGGCGCTTAAGCAAACAAAAGCTAAAGCGCAAGCAGCCATAAGGGCATAAATCAAGACATACACACACACACACACACACAACCAAAAGGTGCATGTGTATGTGTGTTTTATTACATTCAAGTCTCGCGAGTTGTTTTGATTTAAATCCGCCTTGCCATGTGCGCTGCTGTGATTTGAAATTGCTTTCAAGCTGCCAGAAATTGAAACAAATTTTTTGGCTGTTGCAAAGCCTGCCAAGCTGACGAGAAAATCAACTCATGCCTAATGATTATGTGCATACAAGGTAAGAGCCTAGGCTTTTGTCTTGATTTATGCTAGATTTACAAGTAAATCTTGCAGTTAAATATAATTTTCAGCTGTTTATACAGCGCAGAGGAGAGCAGCGCAAAAAAAAAAATGTGTAAGGTATAAGCGAAAATATTTGTAGCTACGATTTTATTGGAATTTTCTTTCTTGCGCTACACTTGACTGTAAATAGCAATCCCTGCAGGTATACAACACACACACACACACACACACACAACAGCAACAGAAGTAAATCGAAGGCATCCAGCGAGAGTTGCTTGCAAGTAAATATTATACGCAGGCAGGGCAACAACTTACAATTTAAATTTCAAGCATTTGCTTTTAAATAAAATTATAAATTTATGCTGAAAGTCTTAGTTATTAGTTTGTCTGTAAGCATTTAAACATGCAGCGCATACATTTAGCTGCTTGACTTTACCATAGTTTATAGCCAGTCCTTGGCTCATGTCTGTTTCTTTATTTTTTTGCTACCGCATCTTGGTCTCAATGGTAATGTTTTCGACTTAGCTGCACGTGAAATATTTTCAGCAGCCACAAAGTAAACACAAGCGCACACATTAGCTTTACACACACACACATACACACACAGATACACACTCGTATATATGTGCTTGATTTAAACGCTTCATTTCACTTTATTTCGACTACGATTTCAATTTAAATTCCATGAATTTTCTTAACGCTTTAATGTCTTTTTGCCTGGCTACCAACGCTGCATAGCGAAAATGCTCATAAAAATGAATGAGCTCTGTTGATTTTAATTTTTAATTTGGGATTTGCGGCTTTGAGATATAAAACACACACACACACAGATACAGAGGGAGCGAAAGCCAAAGAAAAATGTGTTTGCTGTTTGTTTACTTTTGCTTGAATTTAAAATGCACTTGTTCAATGCTACGACTAGCAGCATTGATTGCCTTTAAAGCAACTGAGAGTAGAGAGACAACCCTTTTTTATTTTTTTTTTGTTTTATATATTGGGTAGCGCTGTCTTCAAGTGGCCTCAAGTAAAGACCGAAAGAATACTCAACTGGCAAGGACCCCGAATGTTTTAATTAACTTTTGTTTGCACAGTGCGCCCCTTAAACAAAAAAACTTTTTCATTTGCTTTTTAATGCCGCTTAAATGTAACGCGCAGCCAAAAACTTTCAACTTTCAACACACACACACATAACAAATTTTCAAGTCGCCTGGCAAAGTCACAGTGAAGTTCGTACAATGCGCATTGAAATTGATTGCTGTTTACTTTCAATTTACTCTTGCTTCAGCGCAAAATCTAAATCTGCAGCGCAATCCTTATGTACCCAACTGTAAATATTTGCCGCTGACTTATTACAGTTTTGCTCGCGTTTTTATTTCAACTCATTTTTGTGCGCTCGCTTGGCTCGCTTGGCTTAAAGTTATGTCAGTGCACAAATAAATTAACTGCATAGCTGTCAAATAACATGGACGTCACATTGTTTGGCACAAAACTAAACTATGCAGCTAAAAAAAAAACTCTTTGGCAAAAGTTGAGCTACATTTTTGTTGGTGAGCTGCAAGTTTTTGTGTTGCGGCATTTGTTTCATTAGGTTAATGCTGCCATAAAGGCGGAATTTTGGACGTGCGCGCGCTTTGCCAACTTGCGTCATATTTAGCCCCAGCTTAAAAGGTCAGCCAAGAGTGAGTGGGGTGGGGCTGGGGCTGGGGCTGGGGGTGTGGCAATCAAATACAGTGCAACAAGCTGGCAGTACCCACATCAAGCTGGCGTATTAGTGGTTGCTGCTGCTGCTGTAGTCTGTTGGCATTGAGGCCATTATCGCTATGATGACGCGACAAGACAACGACAGCGACAGGCGAAGCTCGTAGCGCACATAACTACACTAAGAGCGACTGCTGCTGCTGCTGCAGGCAAAGGCAGACCCAGACCATAAATGGCTTTTGGGTAAGGCGGCTGCGTTTTGCGTGCAAACAAAGTGACAGCAACATGCCACTGCCATTGCCACAAACGCAGCAGCAGCAGCAGCAACAACATGCTCAACATAGATAAAGCAGCGGCTGTTTCTGCTGCTGCTGCTGTTTTTGCTTTTGTGATATTGCTGCCATAACCGCACATAATGCTCATAAACAACGACATAAAAGTAACACAAACAAGCAGCCAAAACAAATATGTGATAAAAAGAGCAGCAGCAGCAGCAGCAACTGCTAAATACATGTTCGGGTCCATTTTGGGCCATTTTGCAGTTTAATAGCCACCAAAGCCACTCAAACCTCGAAAAACTTTCAACACTCTCTGACATGCATCGACATAAAACTGAAACACTAAAAAACTTTTACTTATGTGATTTGATTTATTTAACTATCAACACTAAATCATTTCACAGTTTTATGTGCTGTCGCTCATAAGCGTAGCTTATAGTTATATGTACTACGTGGCGTATGTGTAATCAGCCAGTTAGCACTTGCAGCTCATTGCCATTGACTGTTGACAGCAGCAGTGGGGACTTGCTTTGGCCTAATTGTCAACGCTTCCGCTAATTAAACGCAGAGAGAGCAGCAGCTTATTGCATTTGCGCTCTAGTTTAGACTTTTGCCTGTGTGTTTGCTAAACGTTTAACGTCATTAAGGCAGCAGCAACAGAAAGTGCACAAATACATAGACAATTGCCGACTGTCAGCATCCGCAGTTGCTGTTGCTGTTGCTGCTGCTGCTGCTGTGCTGAGTGGACAGCAAAAATATAAACGCTGGCAGCATTATTTTGTGCATTGCTTTTCTTATTTCTTCTTAGTTTCGTTCGCTTGGCGACATTTAGGTTGCCAACAATGCAGCAGACACACGCAGGCTGTCTGCTTTATTTGCCTTAAACTGAGTGCTGCCGCCCGCTTTTAGTTATTGTTGCAAGAAGCAAAAAGTAGGCTACGTTGTTGTCATCGTCAGGCTCTCGCACTGGTTCATCGTCAAAGTCCTCGAGCTAGCTCCTGTTCAAATTAAACTGAAAGTCTTGTCGACCAACCAAGCCAACCACCCAGCCACCCACTCAGTTATGAGCCAAAGTGGCAGCACTATGACTGAAGCACTCAACGGAACTGCCGCTGCCGCATAAGCCGTCGCATGTTGTAATTAAAGTTTTAAGGATTGTGCAAAGTTTCGAGCACAAGTTTGGCCAAAAAACAAGCAGCCGAGAGATAACTCAAGGCGAACACGCAAAAAACATTAAACAAAAGCACATAAAACAAAACAAAGCAAAACAAAGCAGAGCCGAACCGAGCGCAGCGTTAGAGCTTTGGTCAGCTCTAATAATCGATAGCTCTTTAATTTTTGCAGCTCAAGCAGTGTGACAGTGATGGGTTAAGCTGGGCGCTTAGTTGACATGGCCCAATGGAAAAATGAAAGCAACTCACACTTGAGTGTGTGTGTGTGTGTGTGTGGGCTCGTTGGGCCATAAAAGTTTTATGTTGATTTATTAAATTAATTGCTGCGCAAACAGCAAAGCTTAGTCGTTTATTTGCTTATTTAATTTGCTAAAGTTTGTGCTGTACTTTACTTTTTTTTATGCGCGCAGCAACTTTGCAACTTAACAAATTCGCATTTGTTATTTTATTATTGCTTATTTGTTATTTGTTATTAGCCTGCAGCCAAACAGTTATAAATGTGCGCCATTAACGTGGCCTGTGTTCAGCTGACTTGGCTATTTTGAGTAGCAGCATGAAAAATATCTACTTTTGATTGCTTACACGTAAATTCTAAGCTATTGTGTGGTGTCTGCTGCAATCGGAAATTGAGCACAACTTTCCTATTATATAGCTAGCAGCAAGAAAAAAAAATATGATTTATACGAGCTGTGCACGCACTCAAAGCAACCAAGAGATAGAGAGGGACGACCAATGGCAACTAAATGAATTGCCACACTACGTGTTGCTGTTCCACACAATTTCCGGTGGGACGAGTCAAGCACATCCTGCTTGCTTTTCTTGTTGTTGCGAAGCAGCAAGAGAAGATGACATTCAATCGTTTCAAATACTTTTGCAATTGATTTAGCGTTGTGTCAAGTTAGCGCACGAGACTGAGAGTGAGAGTGAGCGTGAGCGGCACTGCCCACTATATATATTCCCCATTGATTTGTATGCCCCACTCGATTTGTTGCTTAGTGCCATTTTAATGGCGTTACAATTTGCTTTAGTTATTGTTGTCGAAGCGTAAAAGGTGTTGCTGCCCCAAAGAAAAATGATGCCGCAAAGCCCTTTGGTGCAAAATGCTCATTTATTTTGCCTGCCATGCACTGAAAGAGAGCGAAAGAGTGAGCGAGAGTGAGAGCTACGCACTGGGTGTGTGCAACTTGAGAATATGCTGCACGTTAAATGCCTTTGCTACTGAATTTATGGCTGGGCGTCGGCGCGGTTGACAGTCGAGCCCATAAAAAGCTCATGGCCCAAAATGCGGGCCGGGCCGAGTTGTTGCCTTTTTGTATGCTGAGGGTCTGGGTCGTTTACAGTTACTTAATTCTTTTGCATGAACTTGCCCACACACATAAAAACAATAATAATTGTTCACCTTAACGCAAAACTTTTGCTACAGTTAAAAATTATGTCAGACATAGGGGTGTGCCCAGCGAGCCAAGTTCATAAAATCCTTTAAACTTTTGATAACTGCTCGGCCATTACATGCAGCCGTAGTCACAGCTTATTGATTTTGTTGCTGTTGTTGTTGTTATCGTAACGCGCGTTGATTGTATTATGAGTGACGTGCACCGCAAAAAAGCTTTTAAGTCATTAATTTCATTTTGAAGTGCCATACTCAAAGGATTTTAAAGTGCACGAAATTGTTTGTTGTTCCACACCCAGAAATTAAACAACAACAATGACGTGCCCCACATTTCTGTGTGTAGCAAGCAACAAATACGCTGCCATTTAACGACATGAACTTTTGCTCAAGCTGCGTGAAATGTCGGAGCGCAAATAAATTCAGCTAATAACCAAGATTTATGCTTAAAGTCAACACATGCCGCAAAAGAAAGGCAAAGACAACATTTAAAACTGGCAACCAAGATAACTTATCAAGCAAGCACACATTAGTATTTGTGCCTGTCTGTGTGTGTGTGTAAATTTTATGTGGCAAATCTGAGCACACAATCTGCATTCAAATGAATCAAATAAATTAGTTTGCCAATTGTGTTAGCTCAAACATTATGAACATTAAAATCGTGCTACAAAACGTTGCTGCTTCCAAATTGGCTCAAGTCTGTTGCGGTTGTGGAGCAAAAACTTTTGCCTTATTTGATTAAATTATGTGCAGTGAACTTCTTACTTTGCTTTTGCCCTGTCGCACTAATTGTTAAAGCCAAGCCGAACACACACACACACACATACATATGTAATTAAGAGCAACAAAATATTTTGCCACAGCAGCTGGCAAATTAGTAGGGCCAAAGCTCGAGAGCTAAAAGGTATAGAAAACGCTTCAGCTGAATGACTTTTGCCATAAACAACTAACATTGATTGTTTTCTGTGTGTGTGTGCTGCGTGTGTGTGTGTGTGGGCTTAGATATTCACACTCACCGCAAGTAACCAGACAAGAGGTATACATTGGTCAGCAGTGAAGCGTTTGTTGGCTGCAAATGAAGTGGCCAGAAGAGCGAGCTGACAGCAAGATTTATAATGTGTGCTTGCATTTGTTACACAGCGCAAAAAAAATTAGCTAGCAGCTGAAAAGTATGCTACATAAATTTAAATTTATCTACAGGCAACTCCAACTAATTTCTATGCTGTTAATCAATTGTGCAGCAGTTTTTTGCTATAATTTCTTGCAGTGTAGCCGTGCTAGCTAAGCCTCAAGCGACTGCCACTGCGCATATTATAAATGCCTGGGTGGCGCCGTTTGGCTGTAAGTGTGCAAAAAGTAAGTTATGTTAAAGTTTGGGGCAAAATAGAATAGCATAGAATAAAAAAAGTATAGGGTTAAAGCAACAAAGCGCACACACACACACACACACACAGAGCGAGAGTAAATGAGGGTGTAACATGGGTTAGCAAATTGTATTGTTTTTGTGTAAATTAGTTCATTTTGTTGGCATGTGTGTCAGCGTGCTTGGGTGCGTCTATGCGTGTGTGTGAGAGTGTGAGTGTGTGCGTGTCTGAAGTTGGACAAAGTGTTTGGGGTGCTTTTAATTTGCATGTTTTATGTACACTTTATGAGATTTGAGTTGGTCTTGTGGTTTAGCATAAAATATTAAACTGGCCACATGTGCGTGCATGTCTGCAAAACAATATACACAAACATACATATATATATGTGTCTGTGTGTGTGCACAATCATAATTTATCGCTGTTGCTGCTGAGCGGCATTTTCCAATTTGAGTTTTGTGCCTGACATGGCCACAAATCTGGCTCAATGTGCTTTGCCCACCACTGCTTATGTATTTAATTTATTTATTTATGTTGCACAACAAAATCGCTTTAAGCTCGAAATTAAACCCCAACTATAACTATAACTGTAAACCCGTCGCCTGTCGCATAAGCCGTCAACACGCAACACAGCAACCAGACTTAAGCCACAGCCACTGCCAGCCACAGCCACCCACCCAGCTTAATGACAGCGCGTCATTTGCTCATTTGCTGTTGGACTGTTGGTCGAGTACTATTTATGAGCGCGTTTTATGGCACATTTAGCACAAGCAACTAGCCAGGGATTTAAAGCTTAAGTCAGCCAGCCACACAGTCGACTGTGTGTGTGTGTGTGTGTGTGGCTGAAATCCATTTAATACCTAGGCTAGTGCTGCATTGCTTATACGCAGTGTATGGCAACTTAGTGTGTGGGCAAAAGTAATTTAATTTTGAATGCCGCTTCGATTCGAAATTATAAATTCATGTATTTATGCGTCGTTTAGCAATTGAAAAAGTAAACGAGCAGAAAAAGATAATACAGATTTTCGCATATATATGCGTTGTGGTCATATAACTACAGTTCGAGATACGTGACAGTGGGATATGTAAACTCTTTACAACGACATAAACAGCGCAGCGGCAATACGTGCATGGCATGTTACAATGTAATTGAGGCCAACGACATCGACATGTGCAGACAAATGGACGGACTAACGAATTGTGGCATGAAATTGATGAGAAAGCAAGCGCAAGAGCCAGAGCAAGAGCAAGCAAACGAATCTGTAGCTCGTATGTGTTGATGTCACATCATATCTGCTAGCGTTGCAAACAAATAACTTTGTTTGCGTATGCGAGCTTTGGCTTTTTGCGATCTGACAAGCAATCAACTGGAAAATGCAGCAACAACAACAACAACAACAGCAGCAACAACGACAACGACAATTCCGCACGCTGAGTGAAGAGGCAACTGCGTTGACATGCTGCAGCTGAAGTGCGATCCATTGCAATTGGAATGCAGCTACAAAAATAGTGCAAAGGAAATAACGCATAGCGAACGCTCGTCGCTGCTGCTGCTGCTTGTCACATAAGCTGCCGTTTGGCTTTCAACAATTGTTGGCGGAAATTGCTGTCAGCGCATTGCAAGAAAGCCAGCGCTGCCAGCTTTTCAAATTGAGGTAGCAGCAGCAGCCATAAATCTGTAAATGAAATAAGTGTACACTCTTGTAAATTTGACATTTGGTCACTCAAATGCGAAATGATAGCGCACAAGTAGCCCAGCCAGTCAGCCAGCCAGCCAAGCAGTTGTCTTCAGCTCTGCGCTGCTGTTGCTGAAGCACTTGGCAGCCAAGCACGTTTCACATGTAAGTATGCATGTCTCTCTGTATGTGTGTGCGTGTCTTGTTTGACTGTCACAAACACAAGCGTCGATGTAATAACAACAAGCTTGGCAAACAAGTTGTGGCAAGCGTGCGACACTCAGTCCCAAAATCCAAATGAGATATTACCAATTTGTATTGAATGCCTTAAACGAGATAATGACAACAACAAAACAAAGTAACTTGGCTGCTCGTTGCTGCAATTAGTGTTGGCTACAAGTAAACACACATTGTGGTCGTTATGCATAAGCTACATAATGTAATGCCAATCAGCTATTAAGCATACGCACTGTGTGTGCAGCTTTAAACAAATGCAAACGATATATTTGCCACGCTCAAAGCAATTTGAATTATTCGAATACAAACACATGGCTCTAACATTTTTTTTTTAGCGCGTATTAGCACACAAAGTGCCAAAACAACAACAACAGGCAGCAAAAAAATATGTCACATGGCTAAATGGACAAAACATGTGCCGTATTGAGCCTGAAAGCGAGCAAGGTCCTTTCACCATGGCATGAATTAAATGGACTACAAAGCAAAACAAAGCAACAGAAGCAGCAGCAAGAAAAAAACGAAGGCAGCAAAAACAATGCGCACAAATTCGTACACAAATTCTAAAGAAATAAAATTTTAGTATGCGCATATTGATTTTATGATCAGAAATAACTACGCATAGCAAATACAGCAGAGCAGAGCAGAGAGCAATGAGTAGGGGCCCAGGGCAACATTTCAAAAAGTGCACAGCAATCACAAGCCTGTCTATTTACTGTAACTGTATGTGTGTTCGTCTGTCTGTGTGTGTGTGTGTGTAAAATTGCTGGGCATGAAAACGAAATAAAAAAAAAGCGTGGCCTGGAGATTGTTACGCTTTGCCAGCCATACAATTTTCTTTGGGTTCCACTGACAGTCTGGCGACAGCCGTAAAGTATCTGCCGGCCATACACTTGACAGTTGTAATAAATTTTTTTCTCTGTTTCTTTCCTTTATTTTTTTTGTTGTATTGTGCGCTTGTTATTGTGAAATAGCTAACGAAACATTTCGAACAATTCTTATTTGGTAGAGCGCACATTTTATCTGCAAATCGCACTCATTTGATGCAAATCGATGTCAACCGCAAATATTTATGAAAAAATGAGTGAATGAGCTCAAGCTGCCGTTGCCGCCGCTGCTTAAGGTTCAAGGATATTTGGCTAAACTTTAAGACTCATTTGCTCATTTTTCACATTATACGCTTCATAAAAATTCTATAATCCACTAAACCTTCTGCTCTCAGCCAAAAGGCCAGACACCACAAGAATAACCTAACGCCCCAAAAATGTAACAAATACTTCCTTGTCAGACAGACAGACAGACAGGGCAATAAAAACAGAGCAAAAATAGCTGCGCCTTAAAGCAGCAGCCGCACAATGTCTAAATGCTGTTGTAGTCTAAGTGTAACTGAAACCGTAGACAACAGCTCAAGCTTGTGCTTTTGTCAATATATACAGACATACATATATATATGTATATATATGTAGCAAGTGACGCCTAAATGTTTGCCACAGAATGTTGTTTACAAATCTCTTCAGCAACGCCCACAAATTTTTGTATGCAAGACATTCTCATTGTTGTTGTTGCTGTTGGGTGTGGAGAAAGTTTTTCTTTCTCTGTTGCTTCTTTTTGTCATGCGGGTCAAAGGTTGTAGATTTCAATATTTACATTGCCTAACAACAAACATCAACAACCAACAGAAAAAAAAACTTGTCGCTGCGAGCGCTTAATGATACGCTTAAAGTTTTGCTTTGGCTGCTCTTTGCTTTTGCTTTTCCATTTGGCTCATTGTGCGGTTTATTAAATTAAATATGGCCAGCGGCGAAGCAAGCAGCAGCAGATAATAATAACAACTGGGCGGCACTTTTATATGGCTGACAAACGAGTGTAGTATAGTGGCTCGTAAATCCAAAGAAAAAAGGGACACGCCCATAGGCGGCTGCCAAAGCCACGTGCACATAAACTAGCAGCCACAAGCGGAAACTGGCGCCACAACCTTAAGCACATGTCCAGCTAACCACTTGAGCCTCCCTCTTTGTTTTTCTTTGGTTGGGTGTAATAATTATGTCACTTGCTGGTCAAATCAGTGCTGAACTTTAACTCAACTTTAAATGCGGTTTAGTTGGCATTTAATGCCCTTTAAATGACATTTGCGCCAACTGCAGCCGCTCCCCATTTTATTCCATGCTATTTCTTCTTGCTTTAGCCATTTCCGCTTCACAGCCACAATGAAATTGTATATGCTGCTGCTGCCTTAAACCAACAAAAAGATAGCAGCAAAGCGAAAAGTGTCAAATAAGAAACTAAATCGCATGTCCGCCACGCCATTTTGTAGCTCTGACCCTTTTGTGCTTTTGCCTGCTATATACATAAGTATAGCTGTGTGTATGTGTGTGTGTCTCACATTCAAGACTGCCTGCCTCAGCTTTTGGGTGTCGCTGCACGTTTTGCGCTTCATTCTTTTTTTTCTATATGGATAATGGGCAATGAGCTGAATGTCGTCGTTTCATTTTGGGCACCCCGAGGGCAGCATTTAATTACGCTCGTGTTCGCTTGTAATGAGGCAAATTGCTTTTTGCTGTCAATTAAAGTAAAGTTTTCCCTTCAGCGTGCAGCGACGACCATTAGAGCCAATCAAATGTACAGCTCAGATTTTTGGCCAACCCCAAAAAAGCGAAACGAAAACGAAACAACAGAAATAACTAAATAAAGATCAGCCTCGAATTTCCACTTCAGCTCGCATATATGCGTGGCAGCTAACACAGACTTCCGTTTCCGGCTGCTGCTGCTGCTGTAGTTTCTAAAATTGCCAAGTCTGTGTAAATACATGTGTTTGTCTGCGTGTGTGTGTGTGTGTGTGTGTGTGTGTTGGCGTCTTGGAACACGTTTGTAAACATCTTAAATGTGCTTTTAATGAGCAGCTTACTCCCCTACGTCCGCTTTGCTGCTAGCAGCTGCTGCTGCTGCTGCTGCTGCGCCCTGTTCGCAATCGCTTTGGCATTTGCCTTGACGCCTCACAACGCGTTGCAGCAGCAGCAGTAGCAAGGTTGCTGTATTTTAATAACGTTAATTAGCGCTCTAATTAGTTGTTGCTTTAGTTAGCGTTTAGTTGCGCGCACACGCTTAACGCATTTAAAACATGCAACTGCCACACGAGTAATTCTATTTAAATATCGTATGCAACACTTTTGTGTGTATCGTGTCAATTGCCATTTAAGGAAATTAATGAAAAATTAAAATGAAATTATTAACGGAATTTTGTTGCAATAACAAAACGGTACGAACTGCATGCCTCGCGTGCCTGCAACACATTGCGCTACAACAATTTAAAGCCAGCGACGCAACTGCCACAGCAACACCAACAGCAACAGCTACAGCAATTAATTAGCAATTTTAAAAACAACAAGCAGGCGTATAAATAAATTGAAACTGGCAATCGCTGTGGTTGCTCGCAGTGGTCGCCACTGCTTGACCAATATGTGCATTGATTCATTGACAATGCAACAACAACAGCAACAACAATAATAATAATAATGAATTGCCAGCCATTAAATTAGTTGCGCTTAATGCGCAAACAATGCAAACGATAAAAATAAAATAACCAAAAATAGCAGCAACAACTAACAACTGCCACTTAAGTGCTCTAGCTTAAGCAACAGCTCGACAGCAACAACAAAATGAAATAATTAAATATTTAGCAAATGGCAATTGAAACAAAAGCCTCAATTATGCAATGCGTGTGTGTTGGCAAAACAAAAACAAATATTGAAATTTAATAATGCAGGCAACACGATTGGCATTATTTGCATTGCATACTTGTGTATTTAAGGCCATAAATAATGTGCCACAGCAGCAGAGCAGAGCAGCAGCAGCAGCAGTCGAGTAGAGACGGCAGCGGTCAGCAGGCCACAAGCCAAAACAACAATGAAAATTGCGTGTGCACTGGAAAACAGTTTTGCTTGTTAAGAGATGGTCAACAGCAATAACAACAGCAACAGCAACAGCAATGCGCTCTGCAGTTGTAGCAGTTGCTGTCGTTGCGGTCGACTGCCTCACACACACACACACACACACACACACACTAACGCACACACCCACATGTGTGTGGCACATTGACAGTTACCCAATGGGCAGCTTGTGCATGGCTCATGCCCGCAGTTGTTCATTTGTTTGGCTCACAAGTGTCATGCTGTTTGTTCTAGACTTGAGCACCACAAGCTCGCCACCAACTGGCAACGTTACTCACCCACACACACGCACACACACACACATGCAGTTTGCCAGCGCCAATAACCATTGAGCGTTAAAATTTGTACAGCTTTGTTGCTGTTGCTGTTGCATTAGCTTGTTGCCGGCCGGCCGTGCTGCAACCAAACATGATTTGTTAGCCATTTGAAAACAGTGTAATTATTTTATGCCTTGCCACTGTTGACCTACTGGGTTGGCCTAGTGATAGACCATTTAAAATTTCCAATTGGCTTGGCAGCGACACAGACACAGACACAGACACATTTGCATTTAGCCAAAGGCAGTTAGCTGCCTGCTTTGAACACTTTTGGGGTCCAGGCTAGAATCTTGGCTTGTTGGCTCAATTCAAGGATGCTTGTATTTAATTTACTGTTGAAATTAACGATGCGTACATGCATGTTAGTGTGCCTGTGTGTGTGTGTGTGTGTGTGTGTGCTCGAAAACAACAATTTGGCAGCAATTTGTTACAATGCTATGCTGGCAACTGCAAATGATTAACAATGTATGCGACATTGTGGTTAAAAGCATAATATTATCATACATTTTCACCCTAGGCAGTCATACATAAGCAATGCCAAACAGCAAACACACACATACATGTGTGTAGCATGCATAGACAGCATGAAAATTAATTATATGCCATTTTTGGACTAGCGCAATAGCTCCATTAGCTTATTGCGATATTTATGTGGGCGGTCATTAGAGCGTAGAGCGTAGAGCTAGCATTAATTACACATTTCATTTCATTTCATTTTGGGCCAGCAGCTATTTATTGCCCAAAATCAATGGGCGTTAAATCAATAACTTTAACCATTTGCCTATCATGACAGCAGCAACAGCAGTAACAACCTATAAAATAGCCAAAAATAAAGTCATTAGCGCTGCTCGTACCGGTAATCTAATAAAACGCTATGCAAATCGTAATTGTTTGCGGCAACATGTATAACGCGGCAACATTAATCAAAATTTAGCAGCTAATGACTTTATATACGAAAAATGGAAATATTCCCCATAGTGCATTGGCGAAGTTTCCAGGGCAAAAGGCGCTTGCATATCGCGTCTGCGTGTCAACAAGCAATTTCCGCCAAAAGCGATCAGCGACATAAAAAATAAAACAAAAATAAAAAACAACAGCCAGCGACGACGACCAATGGCCATTGCAATAGGCAAAATACATTTGTATACATTTATGCAGCAACAGTTGGTGGGCTGTGGTTTTTATTTTTACGATAATATTAAGTGGGCAACGTCTGTGTGTTTGTATGCATGATTGTTATTGTTGTGTGTGTGTGTGTGTGGGGTAGGCAGTCGGTCAGGCAATCAGCATAAAGTGGTTGCCATTAAAAATATCAGAACGCGCAATAAAAGCGCCCGTTACGCAGCGGAAGTGTCAAGCTGGCAAATGCGACGAGTCTACATTGCTTATTGTTGTTGTTGTTGTTTTTGCAACAACAATATCAAATAATAAAACCATAAAACTGCCGACCGCAATTAAAAAGCCTCTAGCTTAATGCCAACTTGCTCTATATTTTTTATTTCATTTTGCGCGTTGCCTACTTTTCTGCGCACGACCCCAAAATGGCGCTCAATGCATTTCCGCGGCTTAGCACAAGGCTTTGTTATAAAAAAGCAACAACAACAGCCAGGCAGCCAGCAAATTGCAATTTAATGAAGCATGCCGTTAGCCGCAATTAAGCAACAATAACGAACTGCCAGCCAGCCAGCCAACCAACCAGCAGTAATAATAATAAGCGCATAGCATAGATCCGATATGGCAGACTTTATCGATTTAATGCGCGGCTTGTAAAACAAGCAGTTGGCAGCAATAAATTTTTAATAATAAAGCAAAAAAATATCAACAATTTTTGGCATGACAAAATCTGTAGAGCAATAAATTATATTTAAAGTGCGATGACGCTGCTGATGTCTGGAAATTTAATTACAACGCGTGTTGAACATTAAGCGATGCGCAAGCAATAAAATAAGTTTACTTATTGTTTTGAGTGCAAAGTAATATAAAAAGAGCAATAGAAAGGCATACTGAGTAGCTTTGGTAATTAAGGCTTAGTTAATAGTTCAATTGCATAATTTTTGAAGCGCATTGCATTGTCGTTGCTTTTGCTGCTGCTTGTTGCCTTTGGTTTATGGCAGTGCAATTGATTTTCGTTCATGACGCATGAAGTAGCGGAAATGTGAAAATGGGAAATGCCAAAGCAAATCAAGTCAGCAATGGCGCAAAAGAAAGCAGTCAATTGAAATGCAAGCAAGTCTAATAGCAGCAACCCCAACCCCAAGTTTAAGTCCAAGTCTAAGAGCGTAAAAGGAAACTGCCAGGCAAATTGGCAGTGCAAACTACAAAATGGCTGCTTCACTGAACAGCTACAAACTAGAGCAGCAGCAGCACAAATGACAGCAATGCTGCCAATGCAAATAGCTACGAGTACATGCTGGTTCTTGCCCAAAAGCAACTAAAGGTCAAGACGCGCGGGATGGGGAGCAGCTGCTGCTCAAGTACTGACAACATTGTCAAAGCTAACGAAAACGCGAGTGCGCGCTCTCACTAGTTTTCTTGGCAGTCTGTTGTCGCACTTTAGATTTATTGATTGTTTCAATGGTATCGTCCTTGTGGGGTCCAGCTTTGCAGCTAGCTGCGTGCCACGTCAACGCTGAGTCTTTGCTTATTGCTGTGTAAAAACTTGCTGCAGCTGCAGCAGCAGCAGCAACAATAACTACAATAAGCACAACAAGCAAAGCGTAGAAAAGAAAAAAAAAACAAACAAAAAATAAGAAAGGAATGAAAAGCGCACACAACAATGCTGATGATGACAGCCGCGCGCCCTTGCGCATGTCCACGCCCATTTCTATGTTTTTTTTAGCTGGCAGTCCTCGGGCGCAACGCACTTTTTTCTACACACACACACACACGCACACACATACACACTTGTAGAATTTTTGCTTTGCTTGCTGCGCAAACTTTCAGCAACGATTCGGATTGAAATTCTTTTGTGTGTTTAAAACGAGATTTTTTGTTTAGCTGCGCGTACTTATTTTATTTCATTATTTCGCACTAACTGATTTTTGGCCAAGTCAAGCGCCTGCAGGCCACATTGAGACTTTAAATTGTTCTTATGGCTTTAAGCATTGCTCATACGCCACGTGCTGCGATTTTATGGGTTTTAATTACGTTGATTTCAATTTGCCGCCTTGTGTTTACATTCCAATAAATTCTGTGCACTTTGCCCTCATTTTCATTGCTCATACTGCTTGACTGGCTGTCAGGCTTCTGTTGTGTTCATCAACACTTTTTACTTGCTGCTGCCATCGTCGTCGTCGTCGTGTCGTTAAACTTCTTGTCATTGTCAGTGTTCCTTTTTATATACAAATTTACTTCAAACTGGCTTCGACGTGGCTGCTGCTGCTGCTGGGCGGACCCTAACGATTTTGGTCGCCCATAATGAGTTTTTGTTTCCAGCAGCTTAAGCTCTGCAGTAGAGCAAGAACAACATCAGCAATTTTCATTGCTATTTAATTAAAAATTGCAGCATAATTATTTTTCCTTTTGCGCAACTCGACACAAGAGCAACGGGCAACGGCAACAGCAACGAGCAATAGCAACTTGAAATAAACAAAAGCGCTCAGCGCAATTTGAGAATCTGCAAATTAGCGCAAATGCAACTTAGCTTAACAGCGCGAGCAGCAGAATAAAGCAAAAGAATGAAAGAAAGCGTAGAGAACGAAGCAAATGGCTAACAGCGCCAAATGCAGGCGTGCAAACTTTTCAATTACATTAAATCCGCATGCAAATGCTGCCGGCACGCACAGTTGACAATTTATTGTAAGCTGCCGAGGTTTGTACGCAGCACAAAGCAACGAAAAAAGGGAATCGCACAAAAAAGAAATGTTACGTATACGCAGCATGGGTAAAGCTGTTGCCTTAGTTATAAATGCGGATTCCAGCAACCTACAGGTGTTGGAATTACGTGCCTAACAGCGTCAACATGGCGTATGAGTAACGCTTATGCCTACCATAAAAGTTTTCTGCACACTTAGCTGTGTAAGCTCCAACCGATGAGCGCTACTTAGTAGTTTATTAAAGAAAATTGCAGTTAATAAATTGCAGCCAATTGAATGCAACTTTGTATGCAAATTAAAGTTAGTTAAAGTAACTTTTAGATTACACGCTAAGTGCTTCAAGTCTCTGGTTGCTTTTGTTGATGGCTTCTACTTTGTAGCGCATCATAAATTGCAAGTGATTTTTTATGCAAAAATCCTTTTATGCATACTTTGCTTAAAGTGCTGCAACATTGCCGCAAGGCAAGGCATTAAATTTTGTAAACTATATCGCTGAAACGAGAACTATGCAGGGGCGCTGACAAATGCTGTCAATATATCAACAGTAAACCGTAAATGATGAGTCGATTTATTATGCTGCTGTTGCAACAATAGCTGCAGCAGCAGCAGCAGCAGCAGTTGCCTCTTGGCAATAAGCTGAAATAGCAGACAGCCCCAGCTTAAGTGGCTATTGGCCCCTGCCGCCTGCTGATGCACATACTTGAGCTCTTGCGCGTGTGTGTGTGTGTGTGTGTATTTTGGCAATATTATACTCAACGCTTAATACTTTATGCTTATTTTGTTGCGGCAACTTGTGCAAGACGCTGCGCTGCGCTGCTCTGCGCAGTGTTCTCAGAATTTATATGCACGACTGCTTGGCGGCCTTATATGGCTGGGGATAAAGTTTATATAGTCGCAGCTTTCGGCTGTCAGTCGCTTGCTGCTGCGGCTGTGACAGTGGCTTATGGCTGATAAGCCGGGCGCTGCACTTGAGCCAGCGCCGCAGCAGGCTCAAGCGAGTGCAACTATTCAAAAATTCAATTTGTATGTTAGCTACCAACTTTGCTTGCATATAAGCGGATTACAAGTTAAATAAATTTCGTTTGCATTACAAACTGCTGGCGTTGAAATATACGTGTGTGTGTGTGTGTGTGAGTGTGTGTGCTATAAAGTTTATAGTAAATGCACCTGCAAGCATTAACTTAAAGCTGTGGGGCTTTCATGTCGTCGGCCAGCAACAAAAGATGTTGCATGGCTTTTGTGCGGTGTAAGCAACAACAGCAGCGACAAGCTAACGCTGAGACCTTTAAAGGCCTTTCATTATGCGCAACGGCAGCAGCACAGCAGCAACAACAACAATGGCCAAAAAGCGCAAAACACACAGCCACATGAAAAACGAAAAAATGTTAAACGAAACTTTGGCTCTTGTGCAATCTCCTCGCCGCATCAAGTGCACTTTGGTGTATGCTTTTCATCAAAACACTTAATTTGCATAATTTTGTGAAGAGTTCACGGCGAGCGGCAGTTAACCCAGCTGAGCACCCAGCATCAAAAACATTAAGGCAATTTAATTCCGCCAGCTTTAAATAAATGAAATGCAACTGCAGAAAAAGCGGCAACCCCCCACCACTCACCACAGCAGCAGCAAGTTTTATATTTATGCACTTGACTTGCGCCAAAGATGGACTCACCAGGCAGCTTGCTGACTGGCTGACTGGCTTTTGTGCACTGTAATTTAATATTTTTACTTCATTTAGTTTTATGAAATTTCCGTTCAAATCGTGCACTTTGCATTTTTTGCACATTTTTCACGGCAGGCAGGCAGAACGAAACGACAGACACACAACTGACAAAGCATTTTGCAAATGCCAGCAGCTAGCCATTTCTATAGTAAATCAGTCTAATGCACTCAATAACTATGCAAGCCAAAAATCCCTCAAGGTTCTACAGATGAAATAAAAACCTTCAAAAAAAAAACGTACAGCGTTGTATATGAAAGTAAGTTGCTAAGTGGATAAAAAGCTCACAAGTTGAGCAGCTTTTGCATTCAATTTACTTGTAAATTGTTGCCTTGCAGGCACATGCCTGGCTCTGATTCTAACTGCAGATAGAGAGAGAGAGAGAGAGAAATAATCATCAATGGGATAATAGCAGATTGCAGCAATTTACAAAAAGCGAGTGTGGTAGCCACAGTTTAGTGGCTTTAACATCATTAGTTTAATAGCTTTAAATGCACAGATTTTGTCGCTCTCGATGCAAGTGCAGTGCGAATCGATAAAATATTAAATTTAAAGCTTGGCATGTTTACAGTTTACAGTTCTGTTGGCTTAAATGAAAAATTGATTAAGAATCTTTGCTGTGTGTAATCGATTGAGCTACACACACACACACAAAATGTAATAAATCACACAACTTATACATTATTTATCGTTTTCTCTCTCACTCACTTACTCTGTTTTTTTTCGTTTGTTTGTTTGCTGTTGCAGCTAAGCGAGGACATTGGTTATGTGCTGTATTCGGCGCTGGGCTCCTTCTACATACCCAGCTGCATTATGGTCTTTGTGTATATACGAATTTATTTTGCTGCCAAGGCGCGCGCCAGACGCGGCATTAAAAAACATCCGCGCAAAACAAACAACGAACAGGTGAGTAAATTATGCGAATATATTGCCAACTCATATCCAAGCCAAACAGCTGTGACATTAGCTCGACGCTCGCTCGCTCGCTCGCTCGTTTGTTTGCTCTCTTTCACACGCTTTAGCTTTTTGCTGCTTTGATTAAATGCTGCAAGCGACTGGCGAGTGGCGTCCGGCTCAGATAAGATGAGCAATAGCCACCGCAAAGCTGTCCAGCTGCCACTGTATATGCAAATTTTTGTCATTTGAATGAACAAGCTGCGATGCTGCGACAGCAGCACGCATTTTAAGCTGCCATATGTGGCGTATGCGCAATATTTTTTAGCTTAATGTGCGCACTATATTATTTTTCATAACAGCAGCGTACACTTGCAAAAAATGTAAACAATTTAATATGAGCCAACATGTAATAAAAATAATTTATTTCCTTAGAATTTTTAGATCAAATAGCTTAACAGGGACAAGTTTTTAGTCATAACTTGGTTATAAATTAAGCGATTCTTGAATATTTTACTGTTTTATGCTCGTTTTGATGCTAACAATAAAGTTGCATTATTACATTTTGGATTATACGAGTTTTAAATTTTGACGATTTTTGGCATTTTTTGCAAGGGGTAACATCACATTTTTTGCCAAAATAACAAAAATCCTAACATATTCAAATTTTAATGCAGTTTTGTTTAGATGCATCTCACAAGTCTAACAAGGCTTGAAATTTTGCAATCGGACGTCTTTTCACTGAGTTATAGCTTATCAAAAATTTTTATTTCACAGAAAGTTGTTTTGTTTGTTTACTCTTTTGTTCATAACTTTGTCAACTAATTTTCAAATCATACATTTTTATACTCATTTGAATAATTATTGCTACGTCTACATTTTATAGAATAGAATATATGAATCAGATTTTTTTTAGTTGAGTTATAACTGCTCTCACTTTAAAATTGAACAAAATGCAAAACTGCTGTATTGATTTTCTTCCCATAACTTTATCAAAAACAATTTTTTCATGAATCAAACACAATAGCGACTGATTATTTAGATTCTCACGAATTGATTGAGCTATAACACACTGTAGTCCGATTTTTTTCAGCTGAATTATGACTTATCAAAGTTTGAAATTGATAGCAAATCCTGACGGCAGCAGTTTTTAATATAATTATTCCATGAATTTTGTTTAAGCTTTCATCAACCAGCTACGCTATATATAACAAAACTATGTGTTACTCTTCAGCTTAGCTAATGCCAGTTTAGTGAGAGCGAAAAATATTTTTTGAAGCTAACTATAAAATTTGTGCGCGTGCAGTTACGTGCATTGGCATTGTGGCCCGTACGCGCTGATGGTCGCCATTGTGCCAAGCGCTATTCAACAAAAATGGCGTCGGTTAGAGCGAGAGCGAGCTGAACGTTTTGCAGCTGGAAATTATCGCATTAAAGTTAAGCAGCGTTAGCTTGATTGAGTGCAAAGAATTTCGAAAGCACACGTTGTGGCAATTACTGTCCTAAATTGCGCGCAATTACAGAGCCAATGGAGCAGACGCAACACATTTATAGCCAATTTATTCACAATTTGCATTTTCAATTAAGCGTTGCGCAGCGCAAATACAAATACTAACACACACACACACCCATGCACAAATGAAATGAAAGAACTCAAACTGCCAATATCAACGACACTTGACCGCCATTTTGTGCAAACAAAAGAAACGCGCAATGCAGTAACCAACTACAGCTTAACACACACAGAGAAAGAGAGAGCGAGAGAGTGAGAGTGAGAAGGAGAAAGAGTTACAGCTGCTGCAATTTCGTTTGTGCGTTGCAGCTTTAGTCAGCTCTGTTAATTGGCAAGCGTAATTGTTGTTGCTGCTTTTGCTCAACGCACAGTGGGCGTAAGCTGACTTTATGTGCGGCAATAAAAATACGCAAGATAATTAGCAGTGAGTGAGCTAAAAATAGTTTGCTTGGCATTTTGTCTAAAGTATTTGCAGTCAGCACGAACGAAATGTAAAATGCACTACCCAAGCTGCGAGTCCAATGTGCAGCGTCTGGCGCTTGTTTGTGTAATCGCTGCGCTCTGACACGTTTGTAAACGGAGTTAATAGGATTTGGGTGCACAAATGGGAAATGCTTGTAGCCATTGCATTAACTGTTTGCTCTTTTCGTTTGCAGGTAACGAGCTTCACCACCGCCAACAAGAAAGGCACCATACCGATGCCATCCTCGAGCGGCGCTGCAGCAATGCAACAGCATCAGCAGCGCCAAATTGCCACCATTGAGACACCACCGAACAGCGCAACGCTGCCGATGCAAATACCCACGGTCACCATGGATCTGGCCTCGGACATTTCCACCTCCGAAGCGGGCGAGCTGGAGGCGGTGGCAGCGCAAACAGCGCTCGCCTATGCAGCAAACCCAAATGGCAGCAGCAACAGTGCGCACAACAACGCAGCAGCCGACACGCCCACATCGCCCAAGGAAACGTTGCAGGTGAGCACGATAGCAACGGGCCATGGCATTGGCCTCAACGTGCCCGTGCCGCCCTCCATGAGCACCAACAATGTGCTGAACAACAACAACGGCAGCGTGGCCAGCGATGCTGCCGCTGGCGCCAACTTGGCTGCCGGCAACAGTGGCGCAACAGGCGCAACCAGAGCACAGGCTGGCGGCGGCAACGAGCTGCGTGTGTCGCCTATTGCGGCGCGTTGCCGCGCACTCTCCGTGGGCATTGACACGGACATGGTGAGTGAATTCGATCCTTCCAGCTCGGACTCGGGCGTTGTCAGTCGCTGTGCCGTGGTCAAGCCGCTCAAGTTTCGCCTGTGTCAGCCCATTTTTGGGCGCAAGGCCAAGCAGCAGCGTCGCAACGAGTCCAAAGCAGCAGCTGCGGCAGCTGCAGCGGCGACGGCCAAACAAAATGCGGCGGCTTTAAGCAAAAGCAAGGAATTGGTTATCAAAACAGAGCTGGAGCCAGCCATACCCAAGACGCCGAAGCCGCGCGATCCGGAGAAGGAAAAGCGTCGCATAGCGCGCAAAAAGGAAAAACGTGCGACTTTGATTTTGGGCCTCATCATGGGCAGCTTCATTGCCTGCTGGCTGCCGTTCTTCTTTCTGTACATACTTGTGCCCGCCTGTAGCAGTCACTGCACCATTCCGGACTCGGCGTTCGCGATTGCCTTCTGGCTGGGCTACATGAACTCCGCGCTCAATCCGGCCATCTATACCATATTCAACAAGGACTTCCGGCGCGCCTTTCGACGCATACTGTTCAAGTGATGTTTGGCCTACGTGTGCTGCTACAGGTGCGTTTATGCGAGCATCGAGAAGGCTACCGAACGCGCCATGGGCAGCACACCCATGGGCTATGGGCATGGCATGTATCAGCACTACAAGCGTTAAGCGAATCGCTTGGCTTGGCTGAGCATTTTAAATTGAAATTGAAACTGTTTTTCATTTTTAATTATGATTTTGAAAAGTAACGAACATTGTAGCTCATTTCAAAAGCAATGAACGGCTGTGAATTTGATGGAATCTCTCATTATTCAATTTACAATTTACACGTTTTCATTTATTTATTATACACAACATTGTTTTCATTTTCATTTTAATTTTGATTTTCATTTAGCTTTTTGTAAGCAATCTCGCTTGCGAACTTGAAACGCTCAGCTCGCTCAGCACCCCCCAGCACGCTCAGACGTAACTAAACACACATTTTTCACACTCGAGAAGCTCATTGAAATGCCCACAGCAGCGACGCTGGGGCTTCGGCTAGGCAAACAGCTTTTATGCTCACTGAATGGCCATTCAACTTGAAATTATTTCACAAATTTACACACAACAAGACGCCCAACCCAAGCTGGACTTGGCCCCAAAGCCATACCCTGGCCGTCGTCGGACTGTGCGCATTGTCTGTCGTATACAAATTGAGGTCAGTCCAAACGCTAAGGCTATAATTTTTTGCAACAAAATGAAATTTTATTTCCATTTGTACGCTTCGTTGCCTGGCAATACTTTTGTCTCAATATACACACACAGCAAAGTCAAAGCGCACAAAATGCGCTGCAGATAACAAAAAGTCAAAAGTATTTATATTCTCACTTGCTATATATAGAGCATATAGAAAATATAAAAGCGCTGCTGTTCCTTTTTATTTGTGATACATTATTTCTTTTTATTTTGTTTGGCGGCTTTGCAGCTGCAATAGATGACACGTCACTCACTCGCTCATTCAGTCATTCAGTCAGTTATGCATTCAGTCTACTGTTGAGTGAAATGACACACAAAAATTCAAAGTGTGTCCATGAGTGAAATAAACCCAAGAGCTGTGCTCTCTCTTTCTTGGCATGCTGCCCATTCTCGACTCTCGATTTTACATATGCATATATTCCGTATCACTTGCACATATATTAAAAAAAAAAAACACTTTGTGGTTAGGCTACAGCCAAATTTAATATGCTTGTAATTGCCTATGTAATTTATGGCAGCTTTTAGTCACTGCCATTTACTGTGCTGACCTTTCAACGCCTACGCATTAGTACAAGCTCTGGCTTTAAATTATTCAACATTTTCATAAATCTGTCAGCCAGCCGTTTGGCTAAAAGTGTGTGCAAACATAGAAGCTGCTGCTTTTTTATAAGCAACATGCATTATTCATGCCATTGTCAGCAACGTTGTGTGTGTGTGTGTGTGCAACAACTGCACTTAAATGACAATTTGAAGCCCGAAAAAAAATGGCACAACAACAACGTTCGTAAACAATTGAATTCGATGGCTGGCAAGGCAAATGGAAAGCACATTTTTCAGCAAAAGTGCCACACAACACACAACATAGCAGCACATTAAAATGCGCGACACACACACACACACACACAGCTAAAGCACTTAACTGCACTTAGGTGCGACAGGAGGCAGGCAGGCAGGACGAGTGTAGCTCGAGCAACAACACATGCCGACGCTTGGCTTTGTTTTCGCTAGCACAACGAAAGTCATTTTCACTTAAATACGTGCAAGAAACAACAAGAGCAAAAGCAACACTAACAACAACAAGCACAAACGTTGCATGTTTACGTTTTTCAATATAACGTATGCGCCACGTTGCTCAATTTAAAACTGCCATTTGTCTTTCCACACACACATTATTAATAGGCGCATTGATCATGTTATTAACATAAATTAAATACAAAATGAAACAAACTATAATCATTTTGTTGGACCATTAAAAATTTATTTGCCATTGTAATCAAATAATGCAATTAAAATGCAAATTTTTTAAATGCATCATTCAGTCTATCAATCGTCTGTCTGTCTGTGTGCCTTAATTAGCCATAAAAAGTGCAACTTGATTGAGTGAGCACCAAAAAAATTGTGCTTACCAATTTGTATGTATAATCAAATTAAGCAGCATTATTTATTAGATTTGTAATTTGCACAAATTCAATAAGCCAAAATGCCAGTGCCCCCAGTGGCCACAAAATTTGTATGTCAAATTGAATTATTGAGTGCGGCCAGTGTGAAAATTAGAATTTTAAATTGCAAACATTTCAATTTCTATTGCATTTCCCATATGCACACGGTAAATGGCAAAAACTGTAATAAGCCAATTTAATGCCTGATTAACTTGCCAAATTACATGCAGTTGTTCGCACAAAGACTCAGCCATAACGCATGAACATTTGCATTTGCATTTCTAATTGAAATTTTCATAATTTGCACAAACACAAATATTTTAAGCCCAGCCCATGCACAACTGACTGTCATAATTTAGTAACAGCAACCGCATTCAAAATATTATTGACCCCCAACGCTCCGAGGAGTGCCAGGCCATTAAAATAATTAATAAAACCACAGCCAGCATAAGCGTTGACAGCCTGCATATTTATGTGGTGTGATCTGAGCGTTAGAGGCAGCGCAGAGAATTTCATTTATGTATATATTGTATATATTTATTTGTTAATTTTTAATTGGAATTTGATTTAAAGCACAAGCAATGCCAATGCCCAGCCCATGCATAGAATATATGAATTTATTGCCATTAGCGCAGCCAATACACTTTGCAGCAATTGTTTAATAATAATATATACTGTAATTTAGTTAGTTAATGGAGCGGCATCAAATAAATGACTGAAATGCTTAAATGAAATTATTTCATTGATAAAAACAATTCAACCAAAGATCAAATAATACTAGTTTCAATATAATTAATTTTTTGCTAATTAATTGTAGTATTTAATTAAGTACTTAGATTACATAAAGCGGCATATATCAAAGTTGAATTTTCAATTTAAATATATATAAAATATAAAGCACAGCCATTAAACCAAGTGCGCGTCTAAGTAGTTTATATAAAATATTTAGCATAAATTCTAATTGCATAACTAAAAATCAAATGTTAAATTAATATTTAATTTAAAGTTATGTAAACTGTAAGTAAACATAAACAACATTTTTAACTTCTAATTGTATGTGTCTGTTAGCGTTGAGTGCAATAGTTAAAAACAAAATACTTGTACTTAATCAAATTAAAACTATAAATACTATAATATCAAGCAACAAATATTACAAAACATAAATCAAACTCGAATGCTATTCAAGCAAAAGCAACTACCTACATTTTAAGCGGAAGTCTTCCACTACAATTACGCGCTCCAAATAAAATGAAATTAAATGAAATGCATGCAGCTGCGCCCCAAACCCCCCAAACAGCTTCTAAGGTTAACCACAAACAACTTTGTAACTATATATATGAATAAAATTAGTCATAAATTGTATATGTGTATGTATTTCAGAGGTTTCTTTCCCCCACAAAAAAACAAAACAACAACACTAAATATAAATACTAAATATCATATACTCGTTTAGCATAACATGTATACTAGCTTACTCTCATATTTAACATCTTAGTCGTTTAAGTAACGAATTCCAAATAAAATTGTAGTTAACAAATGTTTCAACATAACTTGTAAAACTCGCCATTACATTTGTTAAATCATTCTGTTGCTGTTAAGTTTTAGCATTGTTTTAACTAATTGTATGTATATTGATATGGCTAACAACGAAGTAATATGGTGCTATGAGTTATGCATAGAACATCATGAACAATTATGTATTTTATTATTTGGTAGCTGGTCAAGCGGCGTTAAAATCAGAGCCCCTTTTAACGTCGACGACAAGGTTATTCTTCATTTAATTTAAACACATTAAACAATATAGTAAACTAAGCTTATTAGCCAAAATGCAACATGTATATATATTTATAGTTAATTCACAACTAAAGCTAATACTTATTATAAACAAACAAATTGTAAATTGTGCAAATGTATTGCAAATTGAAGCCACCAAAGAATTGAATTTTCGCAAGTAAGTCCAACCAAAAAGTATATAGTACATATATATTTAAATATATACTAATTAAATTAACTTTATAACAGCCCTAAGCTAAGCGTAAACAATCCCAACTCATAAGCAAAGGCTACACCCAGTACCCGGTTGCAACTACAACTACAACTAGTTTAAAAAAGTTTTAGCAATTAGGCGCTCATATATCATACATATATAATATACATATATAGTTCAAACTGATGTAAGGCAACATGGCAACTAAAATCACTCAGTAAAAGAAAAAGATTTACTCACATATACTACTACTACTACTACTACTACTACTATATACATAAAAGTAATAAAACAATGATGGAAAAACAACAAATATTTGTAAATTTGAGCAACTCAACTAAAACGCATTTAAAAACTTTCAGTTTTGTTGATACAAACTTTGCATTCAACTTTACAGCAGTTGAGTTTAAACAAGCAACACAAATACAAATACAAACATAAACACAGACAGTCTCACTCACACACACACTCACATACCTAGGATACATGTGTTATGTATATGAAAACTGTTTTCCTAACATCTCTCTAGACTCTAAGACTCAAAAATTGAACGATATAACTACTAAAAGGCGCCAGCAGTTTAAGGCGGCACACATCAAGGTAAACAAATGAGTAAACGTTAAAAGTAAAACTTAAGCTAAGCGTAATATGTCCATTTAAAGGACAATAAAAAATTTCGATAAACATTTAATAAATTACCTTTAAGCAGATCGACTAAATTACATATATATATATATTCCATGAGGCTACACAGCTAGAGCTCGTCATAAACATAGCTAAAGCTATAAACCAAATAGCCTAACTAAACAACATATTAACAAAAAACAAAATAAGTAACAACGTTTTAAAAGATTTACTGTCGTTAAGCGAAATACATACCAAACCAAAAATACAACAAATATGTAATAAATTCTACAAAATGGTATTCTTAAATTCTTTAAATCCATTGTGTGTTTTATTGGGTAACATTGACAAGCGGATTGGCTGGGTAAAGTAAGGAAAAACAAAAAGTAACGCCAAGCGTCACGAAATTATTTATTTGCCGTATTGATTTTACTGCACAGCACACAGCTGAGGCTGACAGAGAGTTGTCAACGTGTCGTATGAGCGTTGTGCTAACTTTAGCGCCTGCAAGCATAAACTGCAAAAGTTGAGCGCTCAATAAATTCTCTGCTGCATACTTTGCCACTGCAGTTTTAGCTTTAAATGTATAGCATACTTTTGTGCAGTGTTTTTTCAATAAAGTTGCAGCAGTGTTGTTCTTTTTTTTTTTTGAGTGACGCAAACGTGTTACAGCGGTCGCAACTTTGAGAACATTTTTAGTTGGCAAGTTCGTGGGCGTAGCCAGGTAAGGGCCAGAGGGGCAGCTGTCCTCGCCTAGATGCTGCAAGTGTACGTAAAAGTCTGAAAAATTTAAATAAATACTTATATTTAATAACAGAAACCATTTAAGAGCGGGCTATTTATGAATTGCTGTCAATATTTTTAAACGTTGCTTAGCTGTAATAAAATTACAGTGGCGTATACAATCAAATTCGTTTGGCTTTAATAATGAACAATATAGTAAACAATGAAGACGAATCTCAAGCCTAGAATTGCTTGAAAATTATTAAACAATATACAGATTGAATTGCTTAATTCCCCTTAATTCTAGCTTCGCTACGCCCATGCACACAGGTTCATCAGCAAGACCAGGCCAGACAGGCAGGTGCTAATTACACACGCGAGCCTGAGCTGTGACAAAAACTGAGGGGGCCAAAAAGTATGTGCAGTGTTAATTGTAACAGTTGTTAATTGCAGTTGGGCAGAGTTGATGCGTTTATCCAGCAGACAAACGGGCTCAGGTCAGCCACAAGGCAGAACTTTTTTCCCACTGTCAGCTACAGCTACAGCTACAGCCTCAGCCTCAGGCGCTGTGTTGTGGTGCGTGCAAATATTTTAGCAGAATTAAAACAGCAGTGCTACGAATAATTGTCTGGGGGGTAGCGGCAAACAAAGTGCCAGCACTAGATACACATAGAGCATGTGAGACAAGTGGTAGTGAGAGTGAGAGTTGTGCAACTTTTAATTAGTTAATTTAACGCTTGGCACCAAGCTAGAAGAGCTAGTGCTGCTGGTTGCGTATGAGTAATGCATGTAACACACATACGACGCGTGGGCTTGGGCTGGTGCTTTCTTCAAGCTGTCAAGCTGTAGTCGTAGCCGCTGCCGTTGCCAGGGCCATTGAGCAACAAGCGGGGTACTGTGTCTGGCTATGCTAAGTAATTTCCTCTGGCGGATGCAACTAATTACTAAACATTTCGCATAAAATTCCCAACTTGACGGCATCTAACTGCACTGCTCGTCCTTAGCCCAAAAACCACAAGACAAAAACAAAAGCAACAACAACTTGCCGTCTAAGTGCCTATGCCTGTCTTTGTGTGTGTGTGTGTGTATGTGTGGGTGTGCGGCTTGTTATCAACAAATCTACATGCGGTTTTGTGCTAATTCACCAGCGACGCGTCGCGTCGCGTTCTGCAGCGCTCACAGTCCTAGTGCAACGTTGTGGCACACAGACGGCTACACTGAAAGTAGGTAACGCGTTCAACAGGCGTTTGCTGCATGGTGGTTGGTTGGTTGGTTGGTTGGTTGGTGGGTGGTGGCAACAACATTTCCGTTATACACACAGCACAACAAACGGCGAGCAGGCGATGAAAAATGATCGTAAAATAGCAGAAATTATTTAACACTATTTTGCATTTAATGCAAAAACTTTTACATTTACTCGACATTTGTCTGCATGCGTAGCTCGACAGCAAAATTGTTGCGGAAGTTGTGCAAAAGTTGTGCAAAGTTGCGACCCCAAACTTTAACCCCCCACACGACACGACACGACGACGAGTCAGGCAACTTAGCTTGAGCGTCAAACGAAGCGATTAATAGCAACAATTTGTGGTTGCCGTTGACTCCTTTTAAGCCTGACACGCTAATTAACGCGCATTGAACTGTGAACAGCAAAAACTATGTGTACGTTATATTCGTCATTGTAATAGTAGTGAATTCCCCTTGGCCAGGCCTTGTGGCTGCCACTGGGGCACTTAAGTGACTTTTCTAGTCAGCGCAGTTGACTCTATCGATTTGCTTAATTGCGCAAAGGGCAGCCGCCAATTGCAATTGGCTTTTAACGCAGTCGGCACTCCGCAGTCAAGCCTTCAATATTGCATGTGTTCAATATTGCATGTTCATGTTGTTCATCTGACTATTTACGTTGCTGCTGCTGCCGCTGCTGCTACAGACAGCACAAGCAGCGAAATTATGACCAGAGCCCTAAAAGCAGCTTAAGCCCAAAAACCGGCTCTGGAAGCAAATTAATGAACAACACAAATCGCACACTTGACAAAAAAGTCAAGTGAGAACGAACACATAATGTGTAGGAAATTATGATGAGGCGCACATATTAGCAGCTCATCTAATTAAGAAGAGATTTTTACAGCTTTAGAACAATAAATAAAAGCAACGAATATTTTAAAAAATAAGTAGCTTAGTAAATCAGAAAATAAGTAAGTTCAAATAAGTAGATGCCTATAAGAAAGCTAAAACATTTTTGAGCTCATTAAAATTTGGTTAGGCTACAATTGAATAACAAATATTATAGCTTAATAATAAAGTTTCTGGTCACTTAAGCTAATTAAAATTCTAAACGAATTACCAAACTTTTTTGTGCAGTGCATTGATTTGCCATTGTGGACTGGCCAAGATGTGCAGCCAATTCAATGTACAATAAATAAAAGCGACAGCAGCGACGCTAACTGCGCTGCAGGCGTTGGCGTCAACATCAACGTCGCGTACAACGTTCAACGTTAACGTGAGCATCACACGAACCTTACAGCAAAACGTAACGGCCTCTAGCGCACCTGAAACATCGACAACGGCAACAACAACAACAACATCGACGTCGACGTCGACGGCAGCAGCAGCGCGCGAACGAGATCGGATCGGGCCAAACCAAAAAAACGCCGCCCAAGAGCCACAGTCGCAGCCACAGAGTTACCGATGGCAACAAACCTGTCGTGGCTTTCACAGACGCCACACGCGACGCGCTAGCCCAAAACCGATCATAGGAAAAAGTGAAATATACAAAATAAAATACAAAAATATATTACAAGCAAGAAAAACGCCGCTAAAGAAATGTAAATACTACGATTCAATTAATTCAAGTGATTTTTCGCATACAATTTAAAATGAGAGCTGATAAGCGAGCGATGCTCGCCAATCGTGTAAAGCACGTGAATTTCAAAGATTAATTAGCGCTGCTGACTGCTGTTTATAATAATTATATTTTCGTAAAAATACTCGATCGATAGTGTCAAGGCCAGACTAGCTATAAAATAGCGCCTAAGGGCCACACTTGCTACTAATTAGATTTCATGTTGAGAACGTGACAAACATTCCAAAATAAACAGAGTTAGAGCAGCCAAACACCCACACACACACACACACACACACACACACACACACACTCACACACGTTCCTTTTAGTAATTGCTTGTTGAGAAGTTAACTCGTTTAAGCAATTTATTGTTTCGTAAAAATTTGTGCCCAAACTAATAAAATTGGCTGTGGAAAATTTTTCAGCAGCCATCAAAAATTACATGAGTGCCATTGAAAAATGCAAGAGAAATTTTTCGGTTTTTACATTGAATGTTATAGTTATTTTTTCAGTTTTTGGCTTACATAAGTCCGATACAGAGTGCATTGTTGGCTTAAAATATATGGCCAAACCAACTGGCCAACAGGCCACAAGAATTTGTGCGGCATGACAGCATAAAATATAAACATAAAATCTTTTTTCAGCATTTGCATTGCTAATGCGAGAGGCTTAAGCAGCTAAACTAATTTTTGAAATATTTACCAAAATTATTTAAATATTTATGTCACATTTTTTTGTAAAACTGGTTTAAACGCGTCGCTCTTTTACAAAGTTGCACACGCCCAGTGTTTATTAATTTATGCCATAATTCTATCCAAAAAGCCAAAAATTAAAGCAACAACAACAGCCAAAAGTAGAAAAACTCAAATCAAATATGCAACAGCTTACGTAGAACCAAAAGTTGGGGCCAAGTTTAAGCGCAATGTAAACAAAGTCTTCAACATGGAATGCTTAGAGACAATGCCAAAAACTTTGTTTTTCCGGTTTTGAACAAGTTGTGTTTGAAATATGTAATAGTAATAACTGTTTTGCAGCAGCAGCAGCAACAATAAAGTAAACACACAAGCGCACACACACACTACTACGACTACGATTGCGGGGCTGTAAATTGCTTTGGGGGCGCAAATGATTATTGCTTATTTAGCTAAGCCCGCAATCGCATTAACGGCGAACAGTCAGCAAGAATGCAAGAGTAATCATTTAATTAGTTTTGTTTTAAATAAAGCATAAACACATTTTTGGCTAGGCAAAGAGCATTTGACATTCACTCGTCGCACACAAGCGACACGAAAGTGAAAAACAAAACAGAAAACTGCAAATTACAACTGAAAAAAAACATGCAAAATGTAAATATATATTTGGCAAATGCTATAGCCGGCTAACGAATCACAAAGCGCTCACGTGCTCAGTTGGTTCGCTCGGCTATAATTTGTGTCCCCTTCTCTGATACTAAGCACTTAAGCTTTTAAAGACTTTACTCGCTGTCACATAAATATAGCAACATGGCAATGCAATTGCATTTGCTTGTGCTTGTGGCTTGTGTGTGTGTCTCTGTGTGTGTGTGTGACTCTTTGTTTATCTTTTATGCATTCAAGCTGCCACACAAAGTAGCCGCAACGCGTGGCGTCCGATGGCCATTGGCACAGGAAACTGTTGCTACATATATAAAGCAAGTATATAAAGGTGGGCAAGCGGCCAGCAGCAGCGGCAGTCAAGTGTGCAAATAAATAATATATGTATTTAATATAAACATATTTTCATGCAGCTATACGTATTTTTAGCTTAAGTGTATTTGTGTTGTGCTAATTGTTAAAACAAATAATTGTCTGCTGCTTGTAGCTGGATCTAGTCAGACGACGGCTTGCATTAAATTTGAATACGTCGTGTGAATTAATAAAATCGACAATTTTCACTCGTACCATTGATTAAAGGTAAGTGCAAATTGATGTGACAAAAGCGCGTTTAGCTATGGGGTAATCTGCCACGCCAGATGATTCATACTCACACGCCCCTTTTGGCTCTAGGCTAGGCAAGATACTTGTTTGTATATATGTAAATGCAGCTGGGTGAAAGTAATAGTGAGTGGGTGGCTGGGCAACAACTAAACATGCAACGGCAACGGGCGTCAGTCTCGCGTCCCTTGCCCTTACATTGTGCAATGCGTTTGTCATGCAATTTTAATCGCAATTGCATTTTTAATTTTCCTCTTCCACCTGACGTTGGCATTTCTCGATGCTGCTGCTGCTGCTAAAGGAAAAGAAAAATGTTCTGCACAGCAACAAAAAAGACGCTAAGGGGTAGCAACAAAACAACAAAAAAAAGCAAGCAAATAAATATTAAATGCAATACACTCAATACGCAGACGGCAGTCGAGCACACAGACATAGACAAAGACAATTGCAATAGCGCTTAGTGCTTTAGTATTATATATAGTAGTGGCAACTAGCTGCCAGCATTTGCATAAATCTACATTTTAACTGTTTTTGAGTGCCACTCACACACACACACACAGTCAGGCGGTCTGTGGCCATTTGCAATGATATGTGTGTGCCATCAATTTGCTTACGTGCAGTTTAATGAACGGCAGCAATTATAAAGCCCATGACATTGACTAATTAAAATTGCATAACAAAGCATTGACTGTCACGCTGTCAAGCGCTAACAAGCGTCGCTTAACCCATAAGAAAGGCGCGACAGTTTACCGCAAAAACCACAAAAGTCAGGCAACCAGCATATTAAATTGTTTAATCTATAATTTAATATTGAACTGTAGTGCAACTCTAACATTTTATAACTTTATAAAGCGAACGCTGCTCTGCGCCTTTGCGTGCTTTTAATTCTAATAATTATTTAATTTGCCTAAACTAACTGACACTTTAAACAGCGCAATATGTCAACAATTATGGCAGCAACCACATCCACATCACGTGCTGACAAAAATATATAATCTATAAATAAACAGCTGCCGTTACGCTTACAGCTCACAGCTCAAAAAAACTATGAAAAGTGCTCTTAGCATTGACACCTAGTCAAAGTGCTCTCTATATTGGTCAAGTATTTTTCATAGCAATCACAAATAAAAACAATTTTAATTAAGCTGCTGCATCATAATTTGTTGGCGTTAAATAAGACGCCATAATTGCAATTTGAATAACTATAATTTAGTCGACTCATTCAGCGTGCTGCTGTTCATTAAATTGTGACTAACATTTTTGCGTACATGTCGGCAGACCAAGAGTTGAATGACTTGTTTTTTAAGAGTTCGCTAACCCGCGTATAACTGATTGATTGCATATGACCCAAATTGAAATTCAAATCGATTTACAGCTCAAACATGCAAACGTAGTATTACAATCGAACAAACAATCAAAAATAACTCAGCAACAAACTGAACTGAGCTGCAAGCCAGTTTAACAACCATGCATGTTGCCAGCAATTATCAACCAAGAGCCCCAACAGCCGCGAGCAACAGCAAAAAAGAGCATACACTACGCTTTTAAATGCATTAAAGCAGACGTTTCTTAAGAACCAAAAACCAATTAAAACCAAGACAAAGCGATTTCAAGCCCAAAGGCAATTTAAAACTGACCTGCAGCAAGCGCCGCCTACCAAGAGCAGACATCACTGCTAAGTGCGACAACAACAACCCGACAACAACCCAACAACAACCAGTCCGCAACACAGCCACAAGCTGTCTGTGCTTCTCATGTTGATCAGCTTCGTACACTGCGCCAAAAATAGCACTGCTTATAAATTTTAGCTACATCTACCACCTTTGCCTCTTTGCTGTCAGTGCACTTGACTGCCTTTTGGTTATTGTTATTATTCTGACTCGAGACGCTAAATTATTCTGCACGCTTGTTCATTAAAGTTTTTTTTTTTCTTTTTGGCAAGCAACGTGCATAAAATTGTAGCAAGCGCTCTAATCACAAAAACTTTTGTCATGCTTTGCATTTTAATTGTGTTTTGATAGTCGAATTATGTGAATACGTCAGACAAATTCAATTAACTGCGCGTTTGATAAGCGCTACAGTCTGCTACAACTAAAAATACCAAGAATTATAATTATATTCAATTGCTTGCCAAATTTCCATTGGAATTTTCCATGAGCAGCTTAAAGCAGTTTGTTATACAAACAAATTAAGTTTACAGCGTTGATATTTAATGCATAACTTGATCAAAAATTATTAGATTCCTAAGAAGTTTACTGCTTTTAGTCTCGTGTTGATGTTAAAAACAAAGTTGCATTATTACAAATTGGATCTTACTTTATATTTTTAGTTACAGCTTATCAAAGATTGATATTTCATAGAAAATTGTGTTGTTTGTCTACTATTTTCTTCATAACATCGCTAAATAATTTTCTTAAGCATTTATGCTTATATTTATTTGAATAGTATTTACCAAGTCTACATAAAATGGTATAGAACAGTTGAATCGGATTTAGTTTCGCTCATTTACAGTTTTCGAAACATTTAGCTTTGAAAAGTACTTGCGATGATATATTCAGTAATATATATAAGTAATGCGCTAAACTTCTACCGATCTCAGCTATTAGTATTAACAATATACAAGGTAAGTGCGTTAAGTATCTGCTGGATTAAAGACAATAGTTAACACCGCACTCGATTGAACAAACAGAGTTCATTGCCCTATCAACGCATTCTAATGAGAGCATAGGGGCAGATATGCAAATCAAAGATGAGTGCACGTGCAATTCGATATGCCCTCTCAGCTCTTTGAACTTTCGGTGGGGTCATTGTGCGAAAACCGTTTAGAGCGCGTGCCATTGTAAATTAATTGTATTTATTTTTTCTAGACAACAACAACGATTGAAAATAGTTACCTTCTTTACCTTGAACTTCTTTTAATTGCAATTGTATTAAGTCTTATTATTTCACTGAACTAAATTACAATTTTTAAATGTTTACTATTTAGTTCATAGCCTACTTAAATCGTAACCACATCCAGCAAACTTAGACTTATTTTTTTTATATGCTTTCAAGCAATACAGAATCCACTCTTATATGGCAACTGCATCCCTTGACTTTACTTGTCTACTCCCATGTGCAGCTTATGCTAAAAATCCAAACTTTGTCAATAGTATTAAATATAACAAAATTTCGTTTGAAGCTTATTGGCTGCTGGTTGTATATGAATTTCCAAAAACTTTTGGCGCCATTTACTGATTGCTGCAATCAAAGGCAAAAGCTGCTGGGTGCTGTTGCTGTTGTGGTTGTTGCTGTTGTCGTTGTTGATATAGCTGCAAGCCCGTTATTGACATGAAGAGGAAGCATTGAAATTGTTGAAACCAAATCAGGCGTACAAAATCCATAACAAAGTAATCAATGAAGGCTGCTAGGAGCTACAACTGGCAAGCAAGTCGGAAGCCAAAAAACAGTTTCTTGTGGCTGCAATTTGTTGGCCAACACGCCAACAAGCCAGCCAAGCCAAAGTAGTCAACGAACCAACGAACTAGCTAACCAACCAAACAGCCAAATCAAACAAGCAACTGGGACAGTAGACCGACCGACCGACCAAGCGAGCGAGCGAGCGAAGCGCCTGCATTTGCCAATCCTTGTACGCCTTTTTGGGCTTCCTTTTCAGCAGCCAGCCAGCTTCCTACTGAAGTGCGCTCGGGCTAAGACCGAATAACAACAACAGCAACGACAACTAGAAAGTTTTGTGAGCCAAATAAGACAAAATAAAAAATGCAAGAACTTCCTCTAGTTATCAGGCTTTCTATGACTAGGCCGATGATTGCAGCTGTTGTTGCTGCTGCTGCTGTTGCTGGTGGCAAACTAATTGAATTGCTTGTTATCAACACATAGCAACAAAGAGAGAATGTGTTGCAGCTGTGGCAGCTTCATTATAAGAAACAAAATAAAAAGCCAGCTAGGGAGTATTCAATTGCCAAAGCTACAATTGCTACAGGGTACTTATGCGTCTAGCTGAGAAATGAACTCAGCATTTACTTGTTACACCAAATTGTATGCAAGTGCATTTGCAGCCAGACAGACAGACAGACATTGTTGTGGGTGAGCGAGCTGTTACTGTTACTGTTGCTCATATTTAAAAGCAGCGCACGTGGCGTATGTGTAATACGTAATATACAATGCGCTATGTACGTGGCACAGTGTGTTTTGTTTTGGGGGTGTGTGCATTTTGCATGATAAAGCAGATTTCATTCTGCCTTGGCTGGCCTTAAATCAGCACAAAACACGAAAGGCCTCCTCACTGGCTTCCTGCGCCTTGCCGGCAACTGCTGCTGCTGCTGCTGACTGTACTCTACACTAAGCTCCAAGAGTGTGGTGGCGTTGTTGTCGTTGACATGATGGCAACGCCTTAAAGCATGCACAGCACGCAACATTCTCATAAAAATTAGAGTACACTGCCCGGCCCCTCTGCTGTGTGTGTGTGTGTGTGTGTGTGAAGTTGACTCGAGAGTCGAGTCGAGTCGAGCTAAGCTGAGCTGTGTACTCAAGTGCATGTTGCATGCAACATTGCTATTTATGAACTCAACTCAACAAGCAAGCAACGCCATGTCCTTTCTTACACCCAAGCTGCACCATAAATCGCAGCAGATAAATTTAATGCTTGGATTTCTCGTTTCTGCTGCTGCTGCTGCTGCCCCACATTGCCATGTCCAGCAGTGGAAATATTATTTTAAGCTTGCATACTCTAACTACGCTACGGTTGCAACTGTGTTAAGGCAACGTTTGCTTTTATGCTCTGGGGCTAGCGCATCAGCGTTGCGGTTTGCCATAAAAAAAAAAAAATGCTGCTGCACATTTATTTTTATAATTTTTTGTTTTAAATTCCACAGCAGCAGCAGCAGCAAAGTTTTCATTTGCTTGTGGTGTGGCTATTAATTTATTTATGCGTTTGTTTTTATTCCATTTTTTTTGTAATGCTTTTGTGCATTTTTAATGAATTTAAATTAATTACATTCTTAATGTGACCGTAATCCCTGCCATGTGTTAAATGACTTTTAAATAATTTATAAGCTCATAGATAAACAACAATTTTCATTGCCCCGCTCCTGCTGCACTTTTATTGTGAAATTTAATAATTAATTAAAAGCGCATGTCAGTAACTAATATGCTGTAATCTTATACACATTTTTACGCAATATAAATAAAAATAAAGTGCAACTTGCAGGCAAATTAAATTTAAAGATTGTAATTACAAGCGCCACGCTGCACATTTATCACTTACGTACAACATTTTTTATAATTTAAAATTGTGCATTTTATAATAAATGGTAAATTACAATTTCATATAGCACACACACACACTGTCAATTGAATTGAAACAGACAAGCGACTGCAACTTGAGCAGCAATAAAATGCGGCAGCAATTACCAATTTTTCAGCTGTTGCTGCCGCTGCTGTTGCTGGCCACATTTGCAATGCATTTAATTGCTTGTCAGTGTGGCACATACGCGTGGTAATACAGTTTCCCTTAATGTTAAATGTTTCATTTTGTATTTGTTGCTGTCGTTGTTGTAATTATTATTGTGGCTGTTGCATTTAATTTGCCGAACAGCGTGGCGCTTGTCACAATAAAAATCACTCAAGTGCATTTCGCCTACACTGCCGCGCTTGCATTTTTTATGCCCCCAACTCAAGGGCAGTGAGGGCGCAACATGAACTTCGTTAGCCTGCCCGTGGGGTTGAATTTTGTTAGTGGCTGGCCATGGCCATAAGTGGTTCAAGCTTCGCCAACAGCGAAGCGAGCAAGCGAGCTGCTCAGCTCAACGTTTGGCATATTTGACAGCTTTACACACAAACACGTACGCACACACACACAAATACAACTGGCAGACATGAGAATTCAATTTGTAGATAAGTTGCAAACTGTTAAGTTTCTCAAGCCCTTTGTAATTTAAACAGTTAAATATACAACTGATAGACGAGCTATAACAAATAAGATTAAGTTTAAGTGCACAAAAATATGGCATACAAAGTAGCTAACATATTTATTTACACAGCACTCAACAAATTATTAAAATTATATAGCGCTAACGGTAGTGTGTGCATTAAAAATCAAAATTTGCTACTTACCGAGTGCATTCACTAGAACAGTTGAGTGATTTTCATAACAGATAGTTACAGCAACTAAAAAATTAATGCAATTATTTGCAGCCACTATCAGTAATTAATCAAACAAATTATTCATGGGGCTTTCCAACAATTTGACATTTTATCTACAAGATGTAATGTGCGACATTTTACACACTCGAAAACATGAACAACACGCAGATGCTACGATCACTGCCAAGATAAAGTCACTCGACACAAATAGCTGATTGTCTATAGGTTGCTGTTGCTCTTGTTGCTGCTCTTGTTGTTGTTTTTGAGGGTGTTTGTCTATTTTTAACTGCACAAGGGAGACAACAGACCTTGGCCTGTCAGCATTGTCACACTGCTCTGCTCTGCGTGGCTGTGATTCAATTCAATTATAAAGATACTGCATGAAGTGCATTTTAAACAAGCAAAATTTACTGATTTTCAGTCATAAACAATTGTTGCTTGTTTTGTTTGACATCCTGTTTATAATTTCAATTGTAACTGTACTGTGAGTTGAAGTTATACAAGTCAGCAGCAATTAAGCCAAGTTAATTACTTGCATTAAACACATGCAAGCATGAGTTGAACTTGTTATTTGCACTCTTTAAGCTTAAATATTCAAGCTTAGCAATTTCAACACTTTATGCTGGCAACCTGACAACAGCAGAAAAACCAAAACAAAAGTATTACTCATACACAAGTAACGTAGCATCCATCGCTACGTCAGAGAGCTTCAAACGGCGCACCCGCTAGAATTTAATTAACGACGTTGCAGAAAATTAGCATAAATGATTTAATTAAAGGTAAGTGCCAGCCAAAGACGAGTAGCAAATCACAGGCAGCCAACCAGCCAGCCAGCCAGCCTGCTTGTCTGCCTTTGCTTTCATGGTGGCGTTAACTGTTCACTGTTTGCGTTGGCTGCGTGTTAATTTTTTAATGACATTTTGTTAAATCTTTTAACGCCTTAGTTAAGTAGCCGCCATGTATGCAACAACAAGGGCAACGGCCGCATTAAAATTGTGTCTAACGTTTAGTTTAATTGTTGACTGCGTTTAAACAGCACTTAAAGCGTTTGTCAAAACATTTCTATTTGAATAATACGCTAAATAAATTAGCATATGAACGAACAAACTGCTGCGTATAAATATGCATAGCAACTCACACACACGCACACAGAGACAAAGCGCATAATGACAGCAACAATAATAAACCTAAAAAGTAAACAATTTAAAGCTTTCTAAGCTGTTTGCATGTTACAGGAATTTGTGTGCCACTTATGCAACTTATGCTTCTAACATTTGTGTTTATCTAATAATAATACTTAAGTCCCAGCTACTAGTCAACGCATATGGTAAGCAGCTTAAACCAACTAAAAACAAATTGTGCGTTATTATTTATGAAAACCACATGTAAATCGTTTTTATAACGTTTGCAATCTACGCAATTGCAAATTGATTTGCTTATGTTGTTTGTTGTTTTTATTTTTTTACTGTTTTCACTGCATTTGCAGCATAAAATAAACAAAATATTTGTTTAAGGTCAGCGCAAACACAAAAACATTACAAGCTCATGAATTTGTAATCACATTGGCAACAAAAATGCAGAATTTTGCATTAAGCATTATACAAACATTTATTTATATGCAACTGTAAATAGCCATGGCTTAAAATAATCAAATATGTTACGCATGAATACATGATGGCCAAAATGTTTTGTAGCTTAACGAAATGCAGCATTTTTTATATTCAATTGTTTAACATTTTATTGTGTGCTCTTGAACAAAAACAATAAAACTTTAAGAGTTCGTATGGCGTCAATATTTAATGTTGTATAGCGAGTGTTAAGCTCAAAGCTGATTAAACTACAAGACTCTTAATTGTTTTTTATTCTACAGACTGCAACTTGTAAAAATTAAAGCCTCAATAGCAACATAAAGCTGCGTCGTAAACGTTTATTATTTAAATCGAATAATAAATCACAATTTTTAACAAGCTTTATTCAGTTATAGCGGCTGTTCAAGTATAACCATGCGTTATTTATATTTAATTGTATAATGCCAAAGTTAAGCGCAGGTGAGTGTTGACTTTTTGAATTTAGTCACAGCTGCTGTGCTTTCAGTTTTCCGTGTATCTATTATGACACATAACGGTAACATCTGTTATCGGGGTACTTTTTTCTGTTTATTTTTGGCAAACGTGACGTCACAAGGCGCATATATAAGATAAAAGTCAGACGTGCAAAATGAAAACCTTTTAAAAACGCGTAAATTTTAATAAATATCTAACTTTTGCCGCCAGTTGTTTGCAGCTACTTAAGGCTAAGCCAACAATAATTTGGTCTTATATATAAATTCAAAGCAAATGAAAATTTATGTAGTTGTTACGCCAAAATCGCAGATCTCACTCACTTTAAGCTAATGTAGTTGATATTTTTCGGTGCGCAACTTTTTGTTTCGAAAATTAAATTATGGCTCATTATTTAGCGTCAAGCGCCAAGAAAATGCAAATTGCTTGGGGCAGGTTGAAAACTAGTAGCACGCCAGCAACATTTCTCACAGCTGATTAATTGTGCAGCATTCAGCTAAAGTGCAAACAGGGATTACGCGTCGTATACTTTATGACAATAGCAATGCAGCTGTGAAAATACTTTCGTTGCAGCTGCGTATAGCCAAACTAAAACGATTTAATGCAACTGTTATCAGCGCTAACTGTCTTGTTAATTATGCAAGATAAAATGTTTATGATTTCATAGATAGTCAAACATTTGCTTGTCCGTCTGGCTGGGTCATTCATAAACTACTTAACTCTTCAAGCGAAAAACATCTGCAGACTCACACACACACTTCTATTTGTTTTGTGTAAATATTTCTATAGTAATTCAAACGAAGTCGCCCGACATTAGATTAGCTCGAAAAGGGTTCTCTCTTATAAATACAGTGTCGCTTTACTAAGTTGGCTCATTCCAATAGAAATTCGGCAGACGTTAAGTGCTTTGTAAGCTTAATCAACGCAGCAGACAAGAGAAAAAAAACAACAATCTATATTTAAAGCAAGCAATACTTGATCACGTGAGTAGTTACCCTTGCTTGTTATTATACAAAACAAAAACTTGTTGTTCATTTAGCGCTTACATTGTATTTGGAGCCTGTTTAAACAGCTGTTGTAGGTCATTGTTGGCCCTTGTTAAATTTAAGTACATGCGACATTAATTTAAATATTTATTTAAAAATACTGTGACTAATTGAGCGACAAATTAATCGAAGCATAGCTTAGCCTAGAAGATTTAAATATAAACAAACAGCGCAATGCCAAGGCATTGCACTTGAGTATTAATGCAAGTCATTAGCCGACTAATGTGTATTGTAATTAATACAATGCGTAGTTTACGTTATCGCACAGCAAATTTGCATACATTAGTTAGTCAATAGCCAAACAAACATGATGAGTGTTCAGAATAACAACAATGTGGGTTATTGGCACAAGTGTTTTCTTTTTGTTTTAGCCAGACTACTGCTGTCTGCTAGTGCAATTGTTTATAGGACTTGCTGTCGTAATAGTTCTGGGAAGTTAGCCACATAAATCAATCAACACTTAAACCAACTTCAATTGTTGCTCATGTGAGTTTTAATTTACAGTTTAGTTTTTTTTGGCTATGAAAATGAAACTTGGCACTCACTTTTAGATCGCCAACTATACTTATGTAGTTTCCGTATGACGTCAAAAACTAGCAAACAAGCCAGCAACCTAATGAGTTGGCAACAAAAGCTAAAAGCTAAGCGTGTATGCAAATGACTTGTCTTGTTGGCAAACTTCATTTGGGTTCGTTAGCTATGCGAGCAGAACCTTAGTGCCTTAATGTAGTCGACACAAGTTATAACAAAGGATAACATGAGCTACAAACTACAAGTGCCTGGCGATGTGACCAAAGCGGAACTTGAGTTGAACAACCATTTCCTAGCAGCAACAGCAGCAGCAGCAGCAGTCGCTTTAGCCACGCTCAAACACTCAACATGTTGCTGGCTTGTAGCTGCTGCTGTTGTTGTTGCTGCTGTCAATCAAGACGTGCAACATTTTGTAGCGCCATCTTTGTTGTTGTTCAACTTTGTTCTACTTGTTGTTGCAGTTGTGTAATTGCTGCCAAGCTCTGGCAAGTTATTAAGTGTGTTGCTGTTGTTGTCGTTGCAACGTAGCCTGCTGATTATGACAACTTGCTTAAATTTTATGATAGCCGAAAATTGCACTTGAAAAGTTTTGGGCATGGCACGTGTCAGTTGCTAGCTTGAAATTAATACATGTTAATATCAATTAAATTTTGCAAATGCTGCAGCAACTGTAACTGTGGCATGTGTGGCATGCAACACATGCTGGTGCAGCAAGCTGTTGCATGTCAGCCTCACCTGCTGGCCATTAGGGCATGCAACTAATTACCTTTAATTATGCATGGTATTTAAAACGATGATAAATTTGCGTAGCCTGACACATGTGAGTGTCTCATCTGTCAAACACGACGTATGAGTAATGTGTGTGCAGCTTAAGTTATTCATTGCACAAATAGCACATATTAGGCATAAACAGACTGCAGTATAAAATATATACAATATTTTTAAACAGCAACTAAGCGTGCAAATTGCCACACAGCTTAGCTTAGCTATTGTTATTTAGTTTTGTTTGTTAGTGCAAAGGTGTTATAATGGCTTATCGGCTTAGGCCATCAATAACGAGGCTGTCAACAGTGTGTGTCTGGTCTGGTCTGGGCTGGTGGGTTGGGCAATTGCGGCATATGTAAATAAGTCTTTTATGACATTAATTGCAAATTGATAGTGTTTATTTATTTGCTTCCGTTTTGTTTGTTTTATCTGTCGACATTTTAAATGCGTATTGGGCTCACTATGTAATTGCAGCTGCTTATCGCGTTTTATACCCATTCATCAATCTATCAATCAAACGACCGAACGAACGGCAGCAACAACAAGCTGCGCATAAATTAGACGCGTTTCGGGGGCGGGGAAACTAACTTTTTGGCTTTCTTGGCGAAACTTCGATTGAGTCGACTTAATTGTTGGTCGTCAAGTTGTCAACACTTTTGCCAACTGTTAAATGCAATTTGCGTCTCATGAATATTTATGCAATGTAATAATTAAATATGCTAATTACAGCTGATTGTACGCAAATAATTTGAAATTATAATGCCGAATCGCTAAGCTAAGTCCTTAGCACACACACACACACACACACAACAAACAATAACAAAAGCAACAACAGCAGCAGCAACAACAACTGGCAATGCCAAAGGATAACACGCATTTTTAAGCTGCCAATTTAGCATAAATTCAAATGAAATCAGCAACAAGAGTGAGTAGGATTGCGTGACAACTGCCTGCCACTGAGCAACTGTTGCCAATTTTAGTCAGCAGCAGCAGCAGCAACAACAGCTACACAGCAGCAACAGTGGAATTAAATAAATTACTTTGTTCGCTGCAAACTTTTCGCTGGCAGCAAACAATTTGTGCAGCTGCCACATGCAGTAAGCCAAAAAGGCCACTAGCGCAAATAGTCCAGCCTAGCCTCAGCCCCAGTCCAGTTCACAAGGGAGGTGCTGGGCATACTGGGCGTATGCTGTGTAACAACGCCACATGGCTGACTTGACATTTTTACCTGTCCAGGCGCTGCAGCAGCAGCAGCAAAATTGTCTGAGTTTATCTATGCCAAGAGCTGAAGCGGAAGAAGTGGCAGCTGCATATTGGCTAGCAGATGACACGCAAAACGTTGCAGCAAAACTGCAAAAATTTTTATATTAAACTAACTAAGTGAATTAAAGTTTTAATAACTGATGCTGACAGTGGCAGCTTTTGCAGCGTGAAACTTAATTGAAATTCTTGAAGTTAACAGCTCGCTTAATTGCATAAAAATATTATAGCAAAAACTATAGAGAGAGCAGACTATTGATAAAAACTGAAATTGATAGCTTAGCCAAGAATATAGCTTACAGTTAATTAAGCAAAGACGAGCAGCTCAAGCAGCTTTAAGCTAGGCAAGTCATAAATATTCATTTAAGGCAATTCCCTTACGGTGACAAATGTATAACAAATTTAATTTATGAGCAGCTTTTGTGCCAACAACGACGACAACTAAAAAAGTGCTTTTTAATTTAAGCCCCGAGACACATATAAGCAGCAGCAGCAGCAGTAAAACTCCAGCAAACATTTCATTAGTTCAATTAGTCAAAATGTACACCAAACCCAAGCACAGCAGGTGTCTGGTTAGGGGGGCGGAGTGGAGACGCTAAAGAGAGTTCTAGAGCTTGTTCTCTTGTTAGTTGTTCAACAATTTTGCGTAATGATTCGTTTCGCTTTGCTTTGCTTTGCTTGGCTGCTGTTGTTGCTTTTCGTTTTTGTGGGTGTCGAGTGGCGAGCATTTTAAACGATGATTAGTGGCCATTGTTGTGTCACATGAAATACAAGACAAATTATAGTTTGCTTAGCCTCTGGCTGGACATTTAAATGCAAATTTATGAGCCAGCGCGTAACGACACTGACATTGAGCAAGGATTCAGTTGACAGTCATTAGCACACAGCACGCAGATAAATTAAGCGTGCCCCCAGCCCCTCCATCCAGCTGTAAGCCGACTCCAAAAAGTTCAATGTGCGCAGCAAATAATTAAGCAGTAATGCCAACAAAACTTTATTTGAGCAAATTGCTGTGCTGCTTTAAGCTGAGAAGCTGCCACTATTTGTGGCCTAGGCAAGCGCTAAATGCGTTAATATGCCTAATATGCTAGCAAGGACGCTTACGTCCTTGTCACTGGCTGGACTAACTAAACTAATTATTTGCGCAGAGCCAAGGCAACCGCAAAACCATTGTCTGCCACAACAGGTAGCAAAGGGTGTTGCTCGAGTGCGCAACTTTGCAACAAAGCAGCAGCAGCAAAAAACACATTTAAGTGGCAGGCGAGCAGGCGGCAGTGCAGCAACAATAACAACAACAACAACAACAGTTCGGTGTCGAGTGCTGGCCAGCAAAATGCCAGCGACGTGCGCGTGGCGACAATGTGAAATTAGTTGTGCGCGCTTGCAACACAAGAGGCAAGCATTAAAACTACAGCAAGTGCAACAACAAAAAGAAAAAACGTTGACCACTAAATTGCCAGAATGAAGTCGTGCCTGGCGCGTGTTGATCAAATTAACAGCATGTGGTTGCTCTTCCTGACTACGGCTGCTACCGCTGCTGCTGCTGCTGCTGCTGCTGCTGCTGCTTTGTCTACATCATTTTGCGTAGCATACATTTCAGCGGCTTGTAGCAAGCACAAAAACAACCGCTAATTGCTTCAACTGCGGCTGCTGGGCTAATTGCTTGACAGCAAACACAGCTCAACTTTTACATCGATTGTAAGTGAAGCTTAAGCTGCAGTTGGCGAAACTTTTTAGCTTAACTAAAGCATATGAAATACAAGCTATGCACGTATGTTTTACTTAATAACTCATTAGTGTGGAGTGGGTAAGCAAACTTTAATGAAAATGTAGCAAACTGTGATGCCTTTTAATACATAAGAGTTTAGATTTGTTTGCCCTAACAAATATTTAGCCAAGTTATGAACAGACCAAACAACATTCTATGCAATATTAATCTTTAATAAGCTGTAACTGCAAAATTTAATACTGCAACTTTATTATTAGCAATAATACGAGCATCATACAGCAAAGCAATCAAAAATCTAATGATTTTTGAGCAAGTTATGATTTAAAAGCCTGCACAGCATTTTAATTTCAAGCTGCAAATAACTCTGGATTCATTTCTCTTTTTACATTTGTTTGCCATCAAGTAAAGTTAAGCTATAAGTTTGAATTTTTGTTAGATTTGCCTTAATAACTGTTGCAATTGTTTTGTAGCTTGTGCAAAACTTTGCCAAAACGCAAGCAGCACACTTTATAAAAAGTCGAGCAAACTAAAACTGATGAACAAGTGTAAAGAAGAACTGCAATGTGAGAAAACTGACAGCAAGTCACGGCACATAAAACTGTCAGCGTAAGTCAACTGACAATTGCAAAGGCAATGGCCAATGGCAAAGTCAAAGGCAAAAGCAACTGTTGAAGGTTTTTATCGCGCAATTGAAACTTTAAGTTGTGTTCTACAGTGCGTTTGAGAAATTGGCATTATTTGTATTTGCAACAAGAACAAATATAATAAATAAGCTAGCTAGCCTGCTGTTGCTTTGGGCCAACTATTTATTTGAGGGTTTTGGCGATTGATAAATGACTTTGACGTTTGGGGGGCGAAAGGCGCTGAGAAGTCAGAGTGCACGCTGCCACGCCCCCGCAATGACTTTTCTCATTAGTTAGCCAAGCGAATGCGGTCGAAAAGAAATTGAAGAAAACTTTTTGCCAAAAGCAAGTGAAGCATTCAAAGGGCAAACATGTGTAAAATGTTGAGCGGTTAAAAACAAAACGAGCAAAAAATAAAATTCGCAAACTAAACAAAACAAACAATTGGCCAATGCAATGAAGAAAACATTTGCTAAAAAAAAGTAAAAGCAGCAGCAGCAACAACAGCAGCAAAAACAGTTGCATGTTGGCAGAACTTTGTGAACCGCATACTTCAGCTTTAATTTGTTGGCAACAAAGCGTGGCTGACGAGGGGCACTGCAGCTGCTTGACTCGTATTTCATTACTCGAACTGGTATTAAGTGGCAAAGTTTTGTATTTAACAACTTTTAGCAGCCGTGCGGCAAAAATGAAGAACGCACAACTGATGAAACTTTTGCTGCAACTACACACACACACACACACACAACCATAACAGCAGTAAGTTGCAAGCAAGCAAGTAAAAAACGCTTTTGGACGCGCACTTGACTTAACTGCACTTGGCGCGCAATTCATTGAGCTTGATAGACAGGGGGGGAGGGAACTTAAATGAAAATGAAAAGCGACAGCGACAAAAGCTAAAGTCTCAAATATTTTTACTGCCAACTGCCAAACCAATAATGAGTAACTTTTCACAGGTAAAATCTGTTCAAATCTTTAGAGCGCTGCTGCACACACTTTAATTAGCCAGCCGCATGCACTTTGCAACAGATTTCGCTGCTGAAAACTTTTACGCATGCTAATGAAACGCATACAGAGAAGCCAACTTTGTTGCCATTAAGCGAGGCACTTAAAACGCTTTTTGGCAGCTAATTACGCAGCAGCATTTGTTAACAATGAATTCATATATAAGCTTTCAATTAGTGTCATAAATGCTGTAGTCTGGCTTGGTTAGCCATCGATTGGGGCCACACCCATGAAGCCCGAAAGCTAACAAGACAATTACCATAATTACCCAGTGTAAAGTCATAAAATTTGATCAGGCAGCAGTGCATGGCAAGTCGCCACACCTTGCAACACACACACACAGACAAAAGAAATGCAAAATCATGCATTAAACATGCAACTGCTGCCACTGCCACTTTGTGTGTGTGTCTGTGCAAAGGATAAGGTAGTTACTGTTTTATTTTTTTTGTTTTTCATACGTTTTGCGTCATGGCTGGCACTTTAAGCCAACGTGAAACGGCAACTTTTGCTGTCCTTTGGCCTGCTTGGACGCTGGCCAACGCTGAGGCGTGGTATGCAATGCAATGCTGCACTTTGGCTAAATTACATTTTCAATTTGTCAGTGGGCTATGCGCAGAGCACAGCACAGCGCAAAGAAAATAAAAACCACGCCGCACAAAAAGTTTACAATAGCAACAAATCGTAGTAGTCTACGAAGCAGCTTGTCTTGGGGCGTGGCTGAGCGCCACGCTTCAATGCTAAATTAAGTAGCAACTTGGCAAATGTATTTTTGATACTTTCATTGCGCTGAGCTGCTGAACGCTGCGTATGCGTGATATATTTTTTGTGTGTGTAAATCTCATTGTTTTGGCTGGCTGTGCGCATCTTGAATATTTTATGAGTAGCATAAATTTATGTTTATGCGTTTTTGTGCTTAGCGCGTTGCTTTTTAATAATCCTGGCCATTGTGGCTGTCAGTTGCAGGCAGCACAATGGCCACCATGCCAAGATTCACGGCATCTCCGCCAAGCTGCTTTATAATTTATGATGCTTGGCATCGACGACATCACACACATGTCGCCTCCGTTGAGCAGCGTATAATTTCTCAAGCTGTGCCAAAAGTGCATGAATATTAACTGCAAGTATCAAGCGCTGGGCTAGGCAGGGCGGGGCGCCACTGAAGTCAAGTGTGTTCGCTAAAGATTCTTGCCTGCGGCTGCAACACGCCTGCTTGACATGCGGAAACTTTCAAGTGGCGACAGCAAGAGCAGCAGCATCATCTTCAGTAAAGACGCCCTGCTTACTTATGCATACATGTGGCTTAGTTTTTGGCAACATTTTGCATACTTGATGAAAATATGCGCAAATTGTCGCCGCTATCGAAAATTGTTCAACTCACTTTGCCACACACACACACACAGAGACTCACACACACACCATGACATGGCGTACTCAAATTGCCGTATAAAGGCAGCAGGTAGTGGGTCCAGCTTTGGCTTTGCGGATAATTTGCTTAAGCTCAGCAAGCATAAAATAACATTTTGCGCACAGGTTAACACACACAATAGCCACAACGAACTCTGACCCTCGTTGTGTGTGTATGGCAACTGCTTAGCACATGGTAAAGAATGCAAAAAAATTACAAAAGTGCAAGCAGTCAGCTGTCAGCTCTGGGTCAGCTGGGCGGCTTAAATGCGAGTTCAACTAAACAAAAAAACATGACTAATAGCTTGGTGCAGGCAAAGACAAAACAAAAGCCAGACAGTGTGTCAGATAAAAGCTTAAAGGTTGCCAAGTGACAGCAACACCCGCACTAGCTTAAATCTTGTCAATTAGTTGTAACATTTTAGCTTTGATGAGCGTTTGAGTCAGTATTAAATTCAAGTTGAAGGCTAATGGGTCGCATGAGTAATTTCGATTACATGCAAAAAATTGTGGCTTGCACTATAAAATTGCAATTTTCTGCACTGCTCACAGAGCTTGTGAGCTCTCAACATTTTGATTGCAACAGCTCAACAGTTGGATTTGTGCTAACTACAAGCTACAAGCATAAACACACAAAGTTGCAACACCCAAAGCGCACATAAGCAGCTCGCTCTCTAGCACTAGAGTCAACTTGTCGCTGCAGCTACAAAAGCACACTGAGCGCAAGCAGTTACCTATAAGTAATTAAATTTAAATACTACTAAATTTAGATACTAATCAATTCAATTTATTATAGAGCATGCAGCTAAAACTATTATCGAGATTAGTTCAGAGTATGAAATGTAGTTCACAATAATTTTGTTAATCTTAAGCTTGTGGTTCAGTTTGGGATCATTAACACTTCATGACAGCAATTATTGTCTGAGGACTTATATTAAACAGAATATGTAAATAGGTCAAAATGTAAAGCGTATACGTAATATACATATTGCTTACCGTTTTCTATCAATAAGAAACTTTGGAATATCTTATTCTTTTTCGCTTAAATTAAAATGAAAATTAGTTGGTAGTATAAACTTATTGCTTCTTACTTGATCAAAAATCTTGCGTCTCTTGAAAATTTTACTGCTTTAAACTTGTGTTAAAACCTACTTACAGTTTGGGTTAAATTTGTTTCTTTCTTTAAATTTAATCACATTTTTTGCCAAAATATCGAGATTTCTAATATTTCCAAATTTTAATGTAGCTTCGTTGCATCTTATATGTCTAACAAGGCATGAAACTTTAATATCGGACGCCATTTGGCTAAGTTTCAGCTTTTCAAAGCTTGAAATTCACCCCATATTCTAAATGTTTAATTTTTATGCTATCTGCAGACGCGAACTGACCTTACTTTCTCTCTCAAACATAAATATAAACTAGAACATCGTTATCTTATCTTAAATGTGTTTGCTTATAGATAATAAGAGAGCGACAAGCAGCAAGTTAAGTTTGATAAATGAGAGAAATGCATGCAGAAATTTCGAAATATTTTTTCAAGTGCATGTTGCGTGTTTATATATATGTACAGATATCTTAAAAGTTAGCGGGCGTCTGCCTGGACTGCATACAAATGTCAGCAGTGCGAGCAAAGGACACAGTCCATAAATTTTGTAGTGCGCTGCACTTTGCTTTGTTTTAACTCATTTGCTTTGGCGCCAGCACACGAAGTGTGTGTGTGTGTGTGTTACGCTCTCTGCCTATGCAGAGGTTAAGGCGATTGGGTGGCAACCGCAGCAGGAGCAGCAGCAGCAACAGCAGCTTGCAATCGCCTGCGGATATGCAACAATGTAGTGAAAGTTTCAACGTCGCCGGTGTTGGCATTATGTGCAACGGGCGTGACTAATATGCACATGTTCAACTGTGCTAGAAAACGTTTTGACAACAGCAGCGACAACAACAGCAACATCTAAAGCCAAACGCTTGCTGCTACTTTTTAGCAGCAGCTAGCCAAGCCAAGTGTAAACCGCCGCTGGTATTTTGGCCATTGAAAAGTTGTTTTGACCAACTTGCTATTTGATTTTTACATTCTGCTTTTTTTGACTATCTTTGCAGCAACAACCAGAACGAGAACGCGCACGAGACGACAACAACATGGCCAAGGATTTGAGCACTTTGGGCTGGGATTATTTTATGTTCGCGGCATTTATAGCACTCACCGTGCTGGGACCACTTTGGAAGCGAATCTTTGGCAAGACGAAACAACGCAGCAAGGCCGATTATGTCTTTGCCACCGGCGGTGTTTCCATTATAGCCGTTATGATATCCATCGCACGTGGCACGCTTGGCGTACGCTCCGTGCTGGGTAAGTGCAACTGCCGCCATAACTTTGTTAGATTTGTGCTCACCTTTCAGTTTCCGCAGGCTATCCCAGTGAGCTATATTATCGCGGCTCAGCCATGTGGGAGATTATCTATGGCATGATGAGCGCCTATCCCATAGTCTGCTTTATGTTTGTGCCCGTCTACTTCAATCTGGGCATCACCTCTGTCTATCAGTACATCGACTTGAGGTGAGTGAGCTGCCGTCATTTAATTAACACAACAAACATTTTAATTTAACAAATGTGCGTGTCTCACATTGCTTCATTAAATGGGCCAAGCTAAATAAATTTAAATGACATTTACGCCGAGTGTCCGAGTCTGGACTCGGGGCCAGGCTAATAATCTATACACAATTTGCTGCTGTGCGTGCCCAGCAAATTGTCGCCCATTGGCGAACGCCTGTTGCCTCTTATCAGCGCCCAGCGCCTTAATTGTTTTTTAAGATTGAAATTAGTAAACTAATTTGTTATCAAATGTTTGCAGTTTCGACAACAAAATTCAATTAATTGCCCAAAATATACACTGACAAATGTTGAGCACGCAGCTGTAGGCAATGTGCTTGGGCTTGCGCTTGGGCCTGGGCTCTGGGTGGTGGTTGGTGGCTGGACGTGGCGACAGTGAAAACTTGAGCATAATTTGATTCAAATTTAATTGGCATGTGCTGCAGGCCAGTGTCGAAGCAAATATGTTTGTTATGTCTGTAAACAACTGTGTATTAGATTAAGAAATCATTTAAATGAAAAACGCACAAGCTGCAAATGATTGAAAATTGAAAATTGTGTTTTAAACAGCACAAATTCAATTATTTATGCAAGCAGCAGGCAATTACTGAAGGCTAAGATGAAAATTATAAAGCATTTTTTGCAGCTGTTCTCAGTTTAGATATAGACACACAAGTTGGGGTTAGCAGTCTTGAACAATTTGAACTATAAAACCAAAGATAATTTGTCAACAAAATGCTGAGCAACGCGCTGTTACTTTAGCTAATTATAATAACGTATACGCCACAGTTGTCGTTGTCGCCGCTTTGACTTTGTCGCATCACATTAATCCTGCCTGCTGTCAGACAGTCACACCAACAAACTCACACAGCACATGCTAAACTTTATGTACGATTTAGTTTTATGACAAGCAAATCGCATTCAATACACCCTAGTCATGCCATAAAAGGGTTTTTGACGACACAAGATGTTGCCCGAACAGCCAACAAAAAGTTGAGCTAAAAAAAAAAAGAAAATAACAAGTTGTAACAAATTTTGTTGCCTCATTGTCGCTTGTCAGCACAACTGGCGCGCTGCGCGACATGTTTATGCATACAACTTCATCAAAAATCGGGCCTAAGCCCCAGACAGATACAGCGAAAGAGACAAAGACAAAGCGTATAAGGCATTGCCATAGGCCGATAAGTGAATATGCTACAAATTGGCAACAGGCTGCTTTTGTCAGCGATGAAAACAAAGCAGGCAGTGCGTAAGACAAAGCAATTGACGAAAGCAAGGCAGACAAAGAAAAAAGAAAGTATATTATAGAATGAACTGCGCAGCTAAGAGTTACTCTGTAAATTTAATTTTAATGCAAGCGTAATAGACTTGACATGCTTGGCTTGTTGTTAGCGTATTAAAGTCTCACACACACACACACGCACACGCTTGTGTCGCTGCTGTTGACAAATTGTTTGACAATTCGTTTGTGTCATAATGTTTATAAATAGCGCGTCAGTCAGGCAGCCAAGCTAACCCAGCAGCAACTGCTGAAAAACATGCTTACCCAAGTAAGCTGTTTGACAGTTTTTAAAGCAAACTTTTTGTTTAACAAACACACAGTCCAGCTGCCCCACTTTAATTACATATAAAACAAGTCGTCCGAGTGTAGCTACAGTACTGTGGTCTGTATGCTGCTGGGAGCTGTCACTTCAACGCACACATACAGATACGTACGCATACAGCCGCACACTTGGCTTCCCACTTGACTGACTTGTCAGCAGGCTGTCGCAAGCGACGTCTGCCACTCAGCACATGACCTTTTGCCTACATTGTCTTGACGCTCAAGTACTATTTGGCTTGGCACAGATTTCTTTTTCGGGCTAACAAGTTCATTGGTCAACTTGTGAGGCGTTATCATGTGGCGCTCTCTCCCACATGAGTGGGAGTTCAGAGTTCGAGTGCAGGCGGCGACGGCGATGGCGACAATTATTGCACACAACTAAATAAATTGATTGCCTGTGTTAGTTGGCACGCCCTTTGCCACACTTTTGGACACTTGTTCGCACTTAGTGGCACAAAAGTGCGCTTGCTTGTGCATTTGAATTTCGTTAGAATATTAACGAGTACAAGCGCTGCTGCCCCAAAGTGCTTGCCACATGTCAAAAGTGCTAAAGCAAAAAATATGTGGAACAAAAACACAGGCAGCGCATGTACGCATAAATAAAGACGCTGCTATGCATGTGTGTGTGTGTGTGTGTGTTTGCGACAGCGGCAACTAAGTGACAAAATCATTTGCAATTCAAAGACAACAAAAAGTTGTTTTATTTTTTTGCTTAGCAACAACAAACGCAACGCAACGCCCTTTCACATTGGCAGCACTCACACGCAATTCAAACAGCGAGTGTGAGCGAACATTTGCCTGATTATGTTTATTTATGCGCAGCGCCTAATGCAATCAAACAGGCGGGGCAAATGGGCGGTCCCTCAGTCTAAATTGATTATAAAATTAGCTGCAAAAACCGCATTGAACGCCCATTAGAGGCCATTATATAGATCAAGCGCATATTAAATTTGGCCCTACTAATTTATGCCTTTGTCCATAAGCAAACTGGCTTAGCGCCCCAGCCCCACTTTGATTAATGATGTGCAGCAGGTCTTAACTGACGCTCTCTGTGTTGCACTCCACACTGCGCCACAAGACGTCACAGCAAGTCACTTGGCTTGTGGGTGTTTGAGTGTGCGGGCGCTTGTGCGTGTCCGTGTCCCTGTCCGAGTCCTTGCCCGTGTCCAATGCCATTGACGTTGCTTGGCCGCAGTACATGCCATTGGCAATTATTGCATACTTGCGGCACTTACATTTAATTTAAAGTTATTAAGCGACAATCGCGTTGCCTGCTGCTGCCGTTTTAATAGACACAGCAATGCAATTTAAGATTTAATGACATTTACTACAGCTCAAGCGAAAGAAATGGCAGAGAGCAAGAGCGAGAATGCGGCGCAAATCAATTAAAGTATAACAAAAGCCGCCCACAGAGCGTTCAATCAACTGATATGCAGGCGCTTGGTTTGGTTGTGCGGTCAGGCAATGACAGCAACAGTCCTAAGGACATCACTCAAATAGAGCTTAGTGCAGAGAGGGAGAGAGAGAGAGTAAGAGTAAGAGAGAGATAGAGAGAGGTGTAAGCAGAGCACTTATTGTGATGAACACAATGTTAACAGGCTAAGTGAAAAACAATTGCGACAAGCCGAGCGAAAATTTATAGCAGACCCGACCGCAAATGCTCTGCTGCAAATATTTATATCGAATTCTCTAATATTACTTTTGACTTTCTGTGTGTGTGCAGCTGCAACTGTGAACAGCTCTCAATCAATTCATGTTTTGTGTAAACTTTTGAAAGGGTATAGACAACAATGAAAACAAACTAAAGCCCAGCAACAATAAATCCCATAAATCATATTAAATTGACATATCAAGCTAAGTAGAGCAGAGGTAGAGAGTAAGCAGAAGAAAAAAAAACTTTAGTTTGCCTCAATTTGGCACACACAGCAGCAATGTTTACAATATGTTATATGCCTGTCTGCTCTAGCAGCAATTTCTTTATCAATTTAGCTACAACATGTTGATAATGATGTTGCCGAGCATGATGAACATGATGAACGTCATGTGCCAATGCCTAAATAAACGCTCAGCTATTTTCTCTATATACAATTGTGCACTATATAGAGCAGCCGGTTCGTTTCAGTTCGGTTCGGTTCGATTTGCACGCCTGATAGACAACCACTTAGTGGCATTGTGCCTTGGTAACCTCAATCTCATCATTAGCACAGACAGATTTCCTGCAGCTCGATTGCTTTTGCATTAATGGCATTTTAATAAAGCCAGCCCAGCAGCGATTGGCAGGCATTTTTATTTTTTTTATTTATGACAAACAGCACACACTATTTACATGCTGTTGCGCTATAACTAGCGTTGTCATAATTAAAATATAACACATGCGATATGTTGTACACATTTAAGCCGCTTAAAAACACACAGACACACACAAACAAAAACACAAAGCCAAGCATTTTCAGCAGGCTTAATGCTTTAAACAAATAGACCCGGTCAGCTATAGATTGATGCCAAGCCAACAGGCTGGCTACACAAAGAAAGGTATAAAAATGCGCCATTATATATATTTTGTATTCATTAATGCCACAATCAAGTGGACTTAGGCTCAGCTGCGTCCTGCTCTCGTCCTGTATCTGTTTTGCATATTGCATGCAAAACACCTTTAACAAGCGTTGCCAAGAGCGATGTCCAATTATGCATAATGCTTAAGCAGCAGCAACATTATTAACATGTAGATAAGCCAAGATTTGACAATAAATACAAGCAGACAAGCAAACCAAAGCAGGCTGGTTGTCTGTGTGTGTGTGTGTGTGTTTGGTTGTTTGCCAATGGCTATTTATCATTTAGTGTGTGCCATCAATAAGAGCAACACACGCGTAACCAAGCGTAGATTATGCAGGCAGCTTAGCTCATTTATGCAGACCGCAACAACAAGAGTTGAGAGGCCGTTGACAGCCACGAGCTAATGCATCAACACAAGCGCTCTAAAGTATGCTATAGTTTGTCAATCAATGCACTTCAATTGATTAAATTATTATTAGGCTATGTTTGAGACAATTACTCAATGATTGCGATTAAAAATATATATGTTAGATTAGTTTTAATTATTTTGTATTATTATTGTTACAACAGTTGTAAAGTCGAGTGACTGGCATCAGCTGGCATAATATTATAGCAATATTCATTAGATATTTGAGCTTGCAGTCGATTAAAATTTATTTAATTTTTATTTGTAACTCTAGTCAGACTTGCCTTTACATTCAGTTGAGCGCACCCTTCAAGACATCATTAGCCTCATGCTTACCGCCATTGCCATTTGCCGCTGCCCTTTCGCACATTTTGCATCAAATTAACACACATACGCGGCTTTTATAACCACCTTGTCAGCACACATCACATCACAAGAGGGCAAACCTCATAAAAGAAAGAAAACCTGACACAACTATAAAAACAATCAAAGCGTCTTGTGTACTTCAGCAGTTGCTTATTATTTTTGTGCTTTTTTTTCGCCTGTCGTAAATTTGTTGTTGGCACGACTCGAGCAACTTGAGCTGCAACTGCCACGCCCACACAGCGCACACATTTTACAGCTGCAGTAAATCATAAGCAAAAGTGTGCGCGCATAAAAAAGGGCAAAAGCCCATTAAAACTTTAATAAACACGGCTAATAAAAGTAAATAAATGCAGGGGCCGCTTAATTAACAGCGTAAATCGAGCTAGCAAACAGCAAGCAGCAAACAAAAGCAAAAACAACAAACACACACAGAAGAACAACGTTCAGTACTTAACTGTTTTAACTCTTTTTACAGATTCAAGAGCCGCACGGTGCGCTGCTTGGCCTCGGCTACATATATTGTGCGTCAAATTTGTAATCTGGGCATAACGGTATACACGCCCAGCGTGGCGCTATCAGCGGTCATTGGCATACCCTATTGGGCCTCCATAGTAGGCATGTCCATCATATGCATATTCTTTAGCGTCATGGTAAGCAAAAGCCGCAAAGTGATGAATAAATTACGAGTTGAATTTACATTTGTAGGGTGGACTAAAGGCAGCAATTAATGCGGATGTGATACAAACGTTAACCATACTGGTGGTCACTGTAGCTGTCTGCATACAGGGCACGATTTCTAGCGGTGGACCCAAGCGTGTTTATCAGCTGAACAAGGACAATGGTAAGGCAATCAGTCTGCCTGGCATTAGCAGCGATTGATCAAGTCGGCTTATTAACAAGCAGCGTTGTCACTACTTACATGGGCTATGGGCTATGTCTATGTGCGTCAGTTTCATATTTATGCTGACGAATGATGACTATTAAAATTGTATACATTTTACGCTTGCTCTTGTTGTTGTTGTTGCTGTTGCTGCGGCTCATTATGCACATAAATGATGATGATAAAAATGGCATAAAACAGCAGCCAACAAACAGAAACAACAACAGGAAGAACAACAACAACAAGTTGTGTTTTATAAAGCGCAGCGCATGCGGCTGCCTGATGACAGTAATAAATGTCTGATGGCTGCTGTTCGTTTGTCACTTGAGTTTCGAGTTGCTGTTGCTGTTGCCTTTGTTGTTTTTCCCTGCCACATATCCTGCAACTGCAGTATTACTTACACTTTAACTCTTTATAACTAGGTCGCTTAAGCTTTTGGAACTTTACTGGCGACATGACCGTGCGCGTGGACACCACCTCTGCCTGGCTGGGACAATTGTTTATGTCGCTTTCACAAATTGGCTGCCAGCAAAACTTTATGCAGCGCTATGTGAGCTTAAAGTCGCTCAAGGAAGTGCGACGGTAATTTTACCATGTAATGGCTACAAATATGTATTTAATAAATTAAATTATTTTCAGTGTTATGTTGAGCAATGTACCCATTGTATTTCTATTCTTTGCGCTTTCCTGGCTGTCCGGCATGGTTATTTACTCTACGTATATTAGCTGTGATCCTTATGCCGAGGGCTATATAAAGAAACCAGATGAAATTTTGCCTTTCTTTGTGGAGGATCAATTAGGCTTCCTGCCTGGTTTTGTGGGCATCTTTATGGCTACGCTTTTTAACGGCGCTCTGTGGTAAGTTAACTAGCTTAACTTGCTTAAAAATTTGATTCTAACTCACTTTAAACTTTAGCATGATGGTCTCAAATCTCAACTCGTTGGCCACTGTTTGCTGGGAGGACTTTGTCTCACAGCTGCCCAGATTCAAGGGACTGAGCGACAAGCAGCAGTTGAAAATTTTAAAAGTAGTCACCGTTATTTGCGCTTTGATTATTATGTGCGTAGCCTTTGGTGTGGGTTTGTTGTCGGGCGTCATTGAGTCATCGCTGCTGGTGTTCTCAGCCACTTCGGGACCACTGCTGGGCTGCTTTATATTAGCCATGATGGTGCCAGTAGCCAATTGGAAGGGCACATCCGCTGGCATGGTTACAGCTTGCGCTTTTGTACTCTGGATCATTGGTGGTAGTTTCACTGTAACCAAGCCCTCAACTATGCTGCCCACCTCAACAGAAGTAAGGCTAAGCCTTTTAGTAAATTTAGCAAACTAACTATTATTTTCCTTCTAGGGCTGTTCCAACTATACATTTTCGCAATCAATCAATAAGCCGGCCACTGAACTACCTTGGTTGCTAACTCACACACCTGTCGATGGCTACAATCAAACATTTGTAGATCCCACACCCACATTTGCTCAAGATCGGTAAGCTGCCGCTTTAATACATTGAGTCATCTCATATTTCTATCATTTTTACTTACAGCACCGCCTTGGAGACCTTTTACTCTGTTAGCTTTATGTACTACAGTTTGATAGGCACTGCACTGACTGTACTCATTGGCACACTCATCAGCTGCCTGACCCAACACGCCGACGATGAATACGATGCTAAGCTGCTGCATCCGCTAATCTTTCGCGCCTACGAACGTCTGAATGTGCCTAAGCCCTACTATATTAAACACGAGGAGGAGTCGGGTCTTAATAGACGCAGCAGCAGCAACTCTTCAGCAGCAACAGCCGGCAAGGAGGAAAAGATTAATCATGCTTTTGATGCCACAAGTCTGCACAATGAATCAGACAAGAACAATCCCATATCTGTAATCTTTACCAGCGGTGGCAATAACACTGCTGAGCCACGTAGTTCCATTTGTGATGCTGGAAAAATGCAGCTGGATACAGTGCCCTGTGGTGAGACAGGCATCTATCGACACTTAGGCCACAAATCAACGTTCTGATGCGTACTCAGGTCCCGCCGCAATTACTTATATTCGTATTTGTAAAACGTAGTCTATAGATACGTAAGCTAAGCCATAGACTAGTTGAATGAGATGAAAAGTTGAGAGTAGCCGTACACACTCTGTGTATCTGAAAGTCGATAAAGATGCTGTGATTATTCTACAAGTATATACAAATTTATATGCCTGTAGCAATATTATTGAAAGATATTCACGCAATTATAGAAAACAAGAAACAAATTTTTATTAATATGTACTTATCTATATGTAAGCAAAAGCATGAAAAGAATTTTTAGTTTTACTTTAAAATGTGCAATAAATTTTTCAAGAAAACTCTGAAACGAACAAATTCAAATGTTTCGTTAAGTTTTAACGCCGCAGTCAGCTGTTAATTGGCAAATGATTATTGCCGTAGTCTGGTCACACTGTTTGATAAGAGAAACAATATTGCAGTAAGAATCTCAATTAATAATTTACTTACTGCCTATAGTTGCAATTATGTCAAAGCTTGATGAAAAAATTGGTTTTATTGGCGGCGGTAATATGGCATTTGCCATAGGTTCGGGCCTTATACGCTGTGGTATAGTAAAGCCACTGCAGGTAATGGTATCCGGACCACATATTGAAAATCTGGCACGTTGGCGCGACATTGGCGTCGCCACAACAGATGATAACAACGAAGTGCTCGAGTTGGCGAATATTGTCTTCATCTGCGTAAAGCCACATATACTGGGTGACTGCGTAGCACAGCTTAAATGCAAGCATGTGCCTTCGGCTAAAGATGCAAAGAAGCTGTTCGTCTCAGTCCTGGCAGGCACTACGTTGGATGATCTAGAGGAGAAATTCAGCTTTATGGAGGAGCCCAAAGTGATACGCACTATGCCGAATACATCAATGCAAGTGGGCGAGGGCTGTACTGTCTACACAGGCAACGAGCGCGTTACGCCACAAGAGCTGGCCAAGGTGCATTTGATTCTAAACAGCTTGGGCTTGGCACAGCAAGTGCCAGAGTCTATGATTAATGCAGCTACAGCTGTAGCTGGCTGCGGTCCTGCATTTGTATATACTATAATTGAGGCTATGGCTGATGGCGGCGTCAAGCAGGGCTTACCCAGAGCAATGGCTTTAAAGTTTGCAGCGCAAACATTACTGGGCGCAGCTAAGACGGTGCTGCTCACCGAGAAGCATCCAGCTGTGTTGAGAGATGAGGTTTGCTCACCCGGTGGAGCTACCATTGTAGGTGTGCATGAGCTGGAGAAGGGCAATCTAAGGTTGGTTATATAAGCTATTCAAGATAAGATTGTTTTTCATTTCATTCATCACTTACAGATCTACTCTTATCAATGCAGTGGAAAAATCTTCACAACGTGCAGCTGAGCTGGGCAAAAAATAAATTACAGGAAGATACACACAGCTGTCGGCAGCTCTCTATATAAAAATACAGTTCCATTGAAAATTTATTAAACTTAAAAGCTTATTGTTGATATTATATAATCTTAAAATATATATGTTTATTCGCGATCCTTCTTGCTTACGTACTCTACGCACTTGGAAGGATCTGTTGGAAAGTACTCCTGACATTTGGTCATTAAACGCTTTAATCCTTGTATATATTTTCTTTGTGTTTCATCGTTCATTACGTGCGCCACGTTCTTGGAGAAAATCTTTTCTCTGCCTGTACGTGCGTGAATGCCCACCATAGTCACACCTATAGGCCACGGCGCATTGCCTATAGCCATTTCCAGATACGCATCGCTGGCATGTATATAATTTCGATTCAATAGGTGCTTACATATATCTCTCAGGCTGTCCAGAATATCCTCGGGCAGTGTATGATGCTTCAGCTTGCGAAACAACGGCTTCACATACTCCTTGGTCTGTGTGTAGATGACGCGCGTCATTTTTACCTTTGTTGATAGCTTCTCATGCTTTGTGTAGTTGGCAATCTGATCATTCCAGAGCTTTAGTAGAAAGCTAAGCAGCGTCATTATAACGTCCATGTCATAGTCTTTGTTTTTGCCCATTTTCTGAGCCATAACTTGTATGCTCTCCCAGCTAATGGACTCGTCCAGCTCTGCAAAGTCCGATTTCTTATCCTCCTTGGCTGTGGGTGCATTGGCAAACATCTCCTGTAGATATGCTTGATCCACTTGCTCCAATGCTTCCTGGAAATCATTGCGAAAGCCACGGTTTGCCTCGGGTTGTGAAATCTCACAGATGCGCAGTCTATCGAATGCTTCACTCTCAGTTTCACCAAACAGCAAAATAGCTTCTCCACGTTCTCTTAATCGTCGTATAACTTCAGAGCGTTGCAGTTGCTTCTGTCCATCAGCCACAAAGCTATAGGCGCCTTCTGCTTCCTGCGGCTTCACTGCCTCCGGTTGCTTGTTGCCCAATTTTTGTAGCACTTCGTCTGTGTCCTTTGCGTTGAGCTCGCCGCGTCGAAAATACTTTTTGTTTTCGTCCACCAGCTGCTTCTCTTCAAGCAACTTGCGTTTTCGCGCAATTTCTGCTTTTAATATATCCATTTTTACAATTAATATTAATACTCGATGTAAACACAAACATTTGTCGTTTGCAAGCAGCTGTTAAGTATGACCGTATGTCCCAAGCCAAAATATACCAAACATATACACAGGTCTATATATCGATAGCTGATTCGATAGTTTTGCAGCTCCTCGCTATTGCACATCTGGTGAAAAACAAAAATAATTGCAATTTGCAAATATGCCAAAGAAAATGGGAGTAAACTCGAAGGCCGTTGAGGCACGAGAGCGCAAAGATGCCACCAAGAAGGCCAATCAGGAGCGCGCGATCAAGGAGAAGGAAGACAAGCTATGGCAAGACAATGACAAAAGTTTGGCCAAAAAGCAGCAGCGCAAGGAGGAGGCAGACAAAAAGGCTGAAGAAACCGCTCGCCGTAAGGCAGAAGCCAAAGCTCTGCTGGAGCAGGAAACCAGCTCAATAACAACGCAGCGTAAACAGCCGTTGGCTAAAATCAACCGACAGGAGATACTCAAAGAGTTGGAAAAGAAGCAGCGTGTCATCGATGCTATCAATGAGGCCAATAAGCCAGCCGCCAGTCGTGTCGTGGTACAACAAGATGTTATTGAGGAAAACTTGAACCGTTCGCTGGCTGGCAGCAGCATTGCCACGAATGTAGATGAGGCGCTGGCCGTGCTAAGGTGAGTGTTGTCACATTTAATAACTAACTTTAAATAATTGTATATATTTTTGTTTTGCAGCGTCAATGAAAACGAAGATGACAAGCATCCTGAAAAGCGTATGCGTGCTGCCTACAAAACCTTTGAAGCCAACAATCTGCCACGAATTAAGGCTGAAAATCCTACCCTGCGTATGTCCCAATGGAAACAGCTCTTGATGAAGGAGTGGAACAAGTCGCCAGACAATCCTTTCAATCAGGCGCGTTAAAAGTCTGAGGCAGCATCACATTACTTATAATGAATTTAATTCAGCTTAAAAAAGATTGATAACCACTTTAATTATGTGCAACTTGGCTTGCCTGCTGAATGCCCAAAATTATTTTGTTTACTGTCTACACATAAAAAAATTTAAGTACGTTAATTACATACAAATGTGTTACATTTGCACTTTGCAAGTTATATCATTCAAGTCCGAGTATTGTGCGGAATAATGGGAGTTGCTTCCGCTTTCACTGTTTGTCAAAGGTGTAAACTCGCTATGAGAAACTTTTACCCAAATTACTTTGCAGTCACATTTGATGTTGTTATTAAAACTAGTACTGGCAGTTAAAATTGGTACAACAAAAAGTTAAATCACAGCCATTCACAATGTAAGCAATAGATGAAAAACATGATTATAGTTTGATTCCACCGAAAAGGTTAACAGCAATGTTAACAACAGCACAGTTATGTACAATGGTAAACAAAAGAATTTTAACATAAAACTATAATTTTATTTAATATAAATGTTCATATCGTATAACAAGGCGCTAGGCCTAGGACCACATGCTTCTAAAATAGAATTACAGCTGCAACTCAAATAGTAACAAAACATTTTCCTAGTCATGAATATATATATTATTATACAACATAAAAATAAAATATTTATTTTGAAAATATTATCACAACCATTCTTTAGCGCACATGTAATATTTTAGTGAATCAAAACACGTTTGATGACCATTGTACGTTAACAGCGCACGACGACTCATCCATATGAACAGCTGGCAGTGCTTTCTTTTTAATAAAAAAATTTCTTTGGACGCAACGGGCCTTCATGCCACAGTCAGTTCGAGATCGTCGCGGCAGCCTAACAGACGCTTAACAAATCGTGCAACGAGAAATGTGAAACGTAATTTCAGTGAAGAATACAATATTGGTATTGTGTTTGTGCTGTTGTTGTTATAATCGTATGTGTGCGTTAAGTTCAGCAAATAAGAAAAAAAGAAAAGTGTAAGGTGGTAACGACGAGAGAAAGAAGTATTGTAGAAAAAAAGAATTAAATTGAATTTCTTACGGCGGCCCGTCAACGGAAATCACCAACGGTAATTGTATGCTTAACGCTCTCGCTAAAGTAAAGAGTTTTATTTCGTACAAATAGAATAAAAGAATTAAATTACAAATCAGTAGCCAATAAACTGAATGTGTTTGCAATAAAGTAACAAAAAACTTAAACAAGTTGCTGTCCTAAGTCTTTTGTTAGCTGCATGCGTTGAGCAAGTTGCTGTCCTAAGTCATTTTCTTTGACTTGACAAGTGCAACAATTATGGTTTTTTGCAACTCATTTGCGGTTCTAATAACTTTTTTTTTACTGCCACAACTATTGACATAGTAAGATAAATGCAGAAGTAAAGTCGGCCTTAACTTTTTGTCTGCAGTTCATGTTCATTAGCTAACTTTTTGCCTGATTGAGCTTGGCCTAAATAACTAAGGCCTGCCCTCAATGCTCGTAACAGCAGTCTAGATGCTAATTTATTTTGTTAAACGCCAGAAAATTGCTAATTTCACACACATTCGTGTGTGTATGTGTGTTTGTATCTCTTACAAATTCAATAGTTAGCTGGGTATGCAAGTATTTTAATTGTAAGCGCGCTTGCGTGATTTTCTCTTTGTTGGTTTTAATTAGTGATGCAACATGTTTGGGCGCAAAGGAATGAATAATTGGCTATTACATTAACATCATATTACATTGGCATGAAAGTTTAGCAGCTTGTTGGCCCAAAATCAAATAGAACTTCGTTTACGGCGACCCAATTTTGATGAGCGCACGCACGAACGCACTCAAATCAATTGCAATTATTTAAACCAGCCTGCCAGCCGCTTATGTGCCAAAAAGTCAAGTGACCATAAACAAGAAATGCAAGCAAGCCAAGCCGATCAAAAGGAATTTCTGACTGGAAAATAAAAAATAAAAAAAAAAGCTATGCTGAAATGGTGTAAGCATTGCTACAATTGGCAAAAGCCACTATGGCTAAGCGAGCTATGGCGCAGACCTTGTGTGTCTGTATATTCTGCAATGATAGTGTAACATATACACATGTATTTGTGTGTGTCTGTGTGTGTGTGTGTGTGTGTTTGCGTTTGATTGCTGACAAGCTGCACAGCACTTTCATTTTTGTTTAATTCGTTTGCCGCTGCAATCAGCGCGTGCTCTTTTGTCAGTTGCTCACTTACTCCGGTCACTTATTAGACATTTCTCTTGATCTTGCGGTTTTCATTGCATTCCTGTTGCCTGCTGGCATTGGCTTTGGCATCGGCTTTGGCTTTGGCTATTATTATATGCATGCATGTGTGTATATCACAATTTTTCTGCTTTGCTGACCAGTTATGAAAATGAACTTCATACTTGGAATTTCACCAGTTTTCATTTCTTTTTACGATAGTTTATAAATAAATATGCAAGACACGCTTTTTGGCACTTTATTAGGCACTTTTGCTTGTTTTAGTTATTGGGGTTATGCTTTTTAATTTTTATATTTAACTACGCAGCTGTTACTTTCTTTCCGTTTTGCCATATTAACATAAATTATGCCGTTCAATTAAAAAAAAAGCACAGCAGACTTCTAACTACATTTAATAAGGCAGTGACTGCAGCAATTTAAACTTGCAGCTTGTGCAGTCTGCACAGCAGAAATTTCCAAGACGCCGATTACGCACCTTAAAAAGTGAAACTTTTTCTTGTTGTTTGGTCAAAATCTTTTGTTTTCTTTTTTTTTTGCGCGCGCGTGGTTGTCTTTTATTTTAAGAATTGCGTAGACAGTGACAGTGACTAATATTTAAAAATGACACATCTTTGAAAACAAATCTTGATAAGGCCAAGTAAACATTTAAATTTCACTCAAAACAACAACAACAGCAACAAATAAAAGTTGGAAAAGCGTCTTTTGCCAATATGCAGCGTTTTAGCAGCCGGTTTACCATTCAACTTGAATTTGAATGTTTACACACACACAGACACACACACTAAGTTGGTTCAGCCTTTCCACATTCCATTTGCAATGGCGATGACAAAGTCGCGGCATACTGGAGCGCCACTGAAGGCAATCGTTGTTGTTGCTGTTGTTGCTGTTGTTGTTGTTTGTCAATGTACACTTGGTCTTGAACGAGGTCAGCGGTTTTAAAATGTGCGCTCGCTGTGTATATTTTGTGTTTTATTTTGTGAACTTGTTTCAGTTATGATCTGCTGCAGAACAAAATGAAAGTTCACTAAATTAATTGCTCTGATTATGCTCGTTATATTTGGCTACTTTTCTTATACTTTTATGTGCTCTACGGTCAGTAGACTTTATTATTAACTTAGCTGTGGCTGCTGCTGTTGTTGTTAAAGGCGAGGCATATGGTCATTAAGCCATCAGTTATTCTCTCTCTCTTTCTCTCACTCTGTGTGCGTCGCGTCAGAAGTTGAGCGAGAAATTTTTGGCTGCCAAAAGTGAAAGTAGCCAATGCGCTGTTGAAAGATACGTAAGAAAGTGGTAAGCTTGCAACTCCACCTGATAAATCAGCTCACAATGTGATAGTTTAAAGTTGAGACTGCACAGCTGCCTGGGAATTTATATTTAATTTGTGCTTCTTGCTTTTGTTGTTATTGTCGCAATGTCCATAAAATACACGAAATTTCGATTTCATCTCGCAGCAAATTAGCTTATAAACTTTGTGGTTCATTGTGTTGTAATCTGTTCTTAATTTTATTGTATTTTAAACTGTCAAGTCATGTTAGCTGAGTCAGCCTGTAACAAATTTCGCTTTCGCTTGCAATGCTGTAAAATATAAACATAAGTTTTGCCAAGATTAGCCACACAATATTTTTATATATATGAAGATAAATTGGGTCACAGTTTGTAGAGTTCATTAAACTTAGCCCAAAATTTGATTAAAAAATCAACAATCAATCACAACAGTAGCAAGCTACTTTTCCACGTTTAACTATTGGAATTTAATTTAATTAACACTTTCTTCACGTCGCCGACTGTCGACTGCCGACTGCAGTGCATGCCACACTATCGACGGCTTATATTGAATAATAATTATGCATAATTAGCACAATGACCTACATGGCGTATACTTACTAGCTGTAGTTTTCGATCGAAACGATCGAAATATTTAAAGCTATGCATATACATGTATGCTTGACTTTTTTTTCACTTTTTATATATATAGCATAAAATTATACGCAAATATGAAGCTTGCCGTCGCTAACGACTTTATTGACGTTAGAAAAAGAAGCAGCAGAAATATACGCAGAAGAACGAAACAAAATTGCTGGAAAAGCAAACAAGTTTTCTAATGTATGACCCAATTGCCTAGTTAACTAAAACTGTTATGGGCTGTCAATTTGTAGAATTAACAACGCTTCAATGCAAATATATAGCTGATATGGCAGGCAGCATGAAGGTCTGGCCTTGACAATAAAGAACAGCAATAAGCATAGATTAAGCTACTTAACTATAACAAGCCATTACTTATAAATTTACATTTTCTACAGCGCTCAATTTGATGGCCAAAATGAGAGGCAACTACTTGTGCGCTCTGGCGCTGCTTGGCGTCTTAGCCAGCGCACAAGCCCAGCCCAATGCAGCAGATCAAACGCCATCGGCTTTGCTGCCGCTTGAGGCACGCAGCGCAGATCTTTCAGAAGAGGAGGATGTCATCTCCAATAGCTATGTGCTGCCCAATCAAATCTTCAACGATGGCAAGCCTTATTATGCGCGTCAGGATCCCGTATCCGGACAATTGGACTTTACAGCCAAAAAGCCCGCAGGCATAGAGCCGGAATTCAATGAAGTCTTGGATCCCAAAGAGAAAATTGTGCTCAATTCTGGCTCGACGCCAAATATACACGACTTTCTAAATCTGCCTGTCAAATATTCGTCTAACAAATTTGTTTATCCCTTGGTATCGAGTTCGTATGCGAATCTGAAATATCAAGGCAGCAACAATAACTATGTGACCAACAAGAAACCCACTGTGGTGCAAGCACCCATAACGCCAGCGCCAGCAAGCTATCAAAATGCTTACACGCCGCCGCCAACAACAAAACTGGCAGCTGTGACGCCCACAACGGCGCAAAATTATTACAGCAAGCCGACGACGACGACAACAACAACAACCACAACCAGCGCTGCGCCCAAGTCAACAACAACAGCGAGCACAACAACAACAACAACGACGCGTCGTGTGCCACCGCCAACAACTGCGAGCACAACAACAACCACCAGACTGAGCACCACACGCAAGAAGTATATGCCAACTCGCAAAAATTTCTTTAGCAGCACAGCCAAGCCCAGCACAACAATTAGACAGTTGTCGCCCACAAGCAGCACAACGCCCAAGCCCACGCAAAGCAGCAGCAGCAGCAGCACGAGCAGCTTTACCACCCATCATCCCACGCCACAGGCTGCCATTTTCCCCACTGAACCCACAACTAGCGCTAAAATGTATCTAACAACTACAACAAGCAGCAGACCCGCTATACACTTTACGCAGGGTCCAGCGGTCAGCAGCAGCAGCACTTTAGCCACCAAGTTGCCGCAGCTAGACTCTGGTGATATTTATCATGCGCTGGGCAAGAAGAAAACGCAGCAGGAGCAGCAGCAGGAGCAACAGCTGTCGCAGCCTACACCACGACCGCCCATGACGCTCAGCGATATATTCAATAGTCTAGCTGAAGAAGAAGCAGCTGTTGCCAGCAACTACAAGCCCAATCTAAGCTTTGATGCGCAGGGCAATCTTGTGCAGCCCATTTCACCTGGCAAGCCAGCGCCATTTGCCGTGCAGAGCAGTCAAGCCAACAAGCCCGCCTTTGGATCTGAGCAGCAGCTCATTTCAGGCAGTCAGGAGAACTTTAGCAATGAGTATGTGAGCTATCAAGTGCAGCAGCCGAATGTTATGCAATATAGACCAGTGCCTGGGCAAATCAACAATGTAGTCATCTCGCCGGGACAGCAGTCGGCATCGTTTGTCTTGGGCAGTCAACAGCAGGTGGGACATCATGGCAGCGTGCAGCAAGCGCCGCTGCTGCCCAAGGAACCCAATGGCATGCAGTATGGACAGGTTATCAATGAAGACATCAGCAAGATACAGCGACCAACAGCAGCTGGCGAATCCAGCGTTTATAGAGAGCCTGCACCCGAAGCGCCAAGTCCATATCAACAGCTGCCGCTTGTGGGCTCCAGGCCAACCAAAACAGCTGCATCCAAGCCTTCAACAAGCAAACCCAATCTGCCGCTGGCTGCAGCGCAAACTCAACAACAGCTGCCCATAGACAGCAGCCAGGATACTAAGGAGCTGTTAGTGTCCAGCAACATACGCTTTCCATTGAATGATGAGCAGCCTATGAAGTCTGCGCCACCTACAACGCCACATATCAATGGACATGCGCAGCCGCTGAGTCTGCAGCAGCTGCAGCAGTCCAACACTGTAGTGTTTCCCAAGCTAAGCGAGGAGGAGCAGCAGCCACAGCAGTCGGTGCAAATACAGCAGCATGAAGTCGTCAGTCTCAATCAGCATAAGCAGCAATTGGTAAGTCCAGGACTGACATTTTACATCTTCACACTTTAAGCTATTTCATTCCTCTACAGACCTTCCCTGCTGCTCAGCCCAGCGCCAATGAGCGTCAGCCACCTTCGCAGGAAATGGCGCCACCACCACGTTATGCACCACAAGCTGCGCCAGTGCAGCGTCCCAATGCTAATCCCGCTTTCTACAAAGATTTCGATCGCAAGTCGCAGCTGGAGCAACGTTTGCCCAACATCTTGCCACAGTTTCGTCCCAATGCCAAAATATCCAGCGGTCATCCTCAGCAGCATCAAGGCAACATGCGTCTGCCCGCACCAACAATGCAACGTCCTTATAATCCAGCCACACCGCCGCAGTTTGCGCATCGCAGACAAACTTTGTTGCAACAACAGCAGCAGCAGCAACAGCTGCCACAGCGTCGCTATCCTATGCAACCAGATTACATGGCTAACGATGTGCATCGTCGTATTTATCGTCCGGCGGACTCGCGTGCGCCGCATTTGCGTAATCGTCTGTACGCGCGTCAGCCCAATGTGCCGCAGCATGTGCTGGAGCGTCATGCGCCGCTGCCACAGCAACAGCAACAGCCTGACAGCTATAGACCCATGCTGGCTGAAAGTATCGATGATCTGAATGAGGAGGATCTAGTTATAAACGATCCACCACGCGCGCCCAACAATGCGCGTCAGGAAGCTGCCGACAACAAACTGGAAGCTGTGGTAACGCTGCAAATGCTGCAGTCGCAAAAGAAGCCACTCAGCTATGCAGGCGCTGCAGATGACACAGGCGCAGGTGAAATTCAAGTAACCGATGATAATGATCCACAAGCAGCTTTGGCTGGCAAGCAGGACAAGCTGCTCGAACACTATGCAGTGTATCCGCTGAAGAAAACTGACAATCAAAGTGCCAGCAGCGACAGCAAGGAAGTGGATGGTCCTGCAGCAGCTTTGGAATATCAAAACACACCCTTCTCTGTTATACGCGATCAACCTCAAGAGCCCATACTGAAAAACAAAAAGCCGCTAACACAGCAGCAACAATTGAAGTCGCAACAGCAGCCCAAGCAAAAGTTTCCCTATGCTATAGAGAAACCAGATCCCAGCTATACGCAGCTGCATGCTGTGCCTGGCATGCCCATAGCTCCACGCATTATCAACAGCGCCTTCAGCAGCGGCACTGAAGCGCCCATTGCCTTTGCCTACACGCCCACCGAACCGAATACATTGCAACGCGTGGACAACGCTAAGTTGCCAACAAAACCAGCAGCAGCAGCAGCTGCTCCCACATCAGATGATTTTGATTTGCGTGGTCACAACTTTGAGAAAAACTTCCAAGCGCCTTTTGTGCCAAGTGTTAGCTTAGGCGCTGCCGGTCCCAGCGATCCCGCTTTAAGCAACTGGAAAATTGTTTCCAATCAAGCCAACTATGAAAAGAACGCAATTAATCGCGCTGATGTGGACATTGATGAACAAAAGGCAACTGAAGCTAATACAGAAAAGAACTTTGAGCTGGACAGTTTCCAGCCTCAATTGTTGAGCGGCTTTAAGCCCATCTATCCACCAGACTACAAGCAGCTGGAGCAAGCGCCAGCGCCAGCTCAAGACAAGCCACAAGCCTTGGCGCTAACTGCAAGCTCAACAACTGTTGCTGCTGCAACAACAACAACCACAACAGCTACAACAAAAACACCCACCATTCAGTCGAGCACTACTGTAGCCCAAGCTAAACCCACTGGCGCTGAAAAGAAATCAACATTTGAGACAAATTTGGCAGCGCTGCTGTTTGGCGACGATGAGGACTTGGAGAATGGCGCACGTCAAGCGGCTGTGGTTAAACAGGATAAAGTATTAGCTGGCACAATCAATGTAGCGCGCATGGGACCCAGAAGTTTGTTTAGATAAATACAATAAAAAGTCTAGCATGATTTAGTCAGTAAGCCTTACACGAATGCTAGACACTAGCCAATGAATTTAGGACTTTTGCGAGTCTGATTTGAAATCCGCTGTGAACATTTCTTATTGGACTCCCGAATCGCCCACAACGCATATATATCTATATATATATCAGCAGCTGCAAGTCTAACAAATTATGCATTATTGTACAACTTTCTAACTTATAATAAAAATAAATTATTAAATGGTAACAGCTTGTGTGTGTGTTTTTTTATAATGCCCTGTCCCACATTTATTTACAGCAATTTTAGTTTTTTGTGAAAAAGATATGTGTATTTTATTATAAAACTGCGTTATTCATGTTGCAGCTGGAAAACACGGCAAAGTAATTGTCTTTATGTTTAGTTTTCTGTATAATATATATTCTATAACAAGTCAAATTGGCTGATTTACAAAATCTTTTGATTGCATGTTGATGAGATGAAATTAAATACAATGCACAGTAGTTTGGCTTTAGAGAATTTCATTTGTTTTGTTTGTTTTAACAACGTGCAAGGCGATTTGTTATGTTTTATATACATGGACGACTTCAGTTTACTATTTTATTTACAGGTAGAAAATCAATTGACAGCTCACAATTGTCTCTTGCTTTGCTCACTCTTAGAGTAAATAGTGTTTGCAGCTAAGTACCTTAATTATTATAATGAAACTACATATCGTTTGCCAACTTAGACTCAGTCTTTCCCTTGCGCATGCAAATCAGTTGTTATTAATTATTAAAAACAATTTTGTGGGGAAAGCAATTAACTGAAAGCAATAAATAAAAAAATGCAATTAAGTGTTCAATGGGTTTTCAAATAATAAAGCAAACAATATAGTTAGTGTTTTAACATAGACGTTTTACTCGTATATATTGCAATTTGCCTTCATATGTATGTACTTATTTTTAATAATTAATTATGTATGTACTATTTTGTATGTAGATTAGTTTCAACTTAATACTTTATACAGTTTATAGGGGAACAACAATATAAATATATATGTATATATATGTTAAGTATACGTATCATATAGAAAACAGCTAGGCCGCTTTAGGAGTATGCCATTTATTTGGTAAGAAACAAGAAATAAGAATAAATACTTCAAACTCGAATTTAATTTCAATTAACTGCTAGTTTTTGTTTTTCCTTTTTTCATTCAGTTTAACAGGAGGACTAGGAACCGGTACAACATAAAAAGACAAATGTGCCAAAATAAATAGTACAAGCATTTTGTTGTTCCTATATACTTAATGGAGCATAGTTATTGTTAATCTCTCTCTCACTAACTTATGTATTTTGATTTATGTAGTTCATATATTTGCTTAATGGCTAATTAAATATTTTTGGCATATTTTGCACATTATTTATGTTTTTAGAAATAATATTTAAACTTAAATTAGTGTATGTGCTTAAATTTATTGGGTGCAGCAATTGAAAGCCAAAAATAAACTAAGCAAAGAACAAATCAGTTCGCCTAAATGTTCAATGAAATTTTACTATAAAAAAAAATTAGCGAAAAATTGCATAAAACATTATCAGTAAAAAAAAAAAACTGACTTTAGTGTGAAAAAAAATGTTCTTATCAAATTAATTTTATATACCAAATTGTTGACCCAAAGACTGCTGCTGTTGTTGCTGTTGCTGCTGCTGCTGCTGCTGTTGTTGTTGCTGCTGCTGTTTTTTGTCGAATATAGACAGCTTCGATTTGACTGCTCCCTCGCAGACCATAATGCGTTGCTGCGCGGGCTTTTTGTCTAGATCAAAGCAAAACGCATCTGCATTTAAATGCCGCTTAAAGTCTGAATAGCGATGCGATTCGTAGGGCCAGTTGGAGCCAAGCGCTGAGGCTGCGACAGCAGCAGCAACACTGCCATTGCCGGTGCGTTGCATTGCCGATGGCAGCATCGAGTCCTGCCGCTTGCGCTCAAAGTATTCAACAATTTTTGCTATTTGCGCTGAACGCGTGCTGGGCAATGTGGGAAACGAGCGATCATCCCAGAGCAGCGAATCCGAGCTAATGTCATCTGAGCTATCTGTATAAATGGACGAAGTGCGATTCTTGCAATAAAGCAACTGATTGGTGGAGAATGCGCTGCGCTGCAGAAACGAGTGCAGATCCGAGTCCAGCGCCAAACGATTGATGGTGCCCGCAGGCGCTGTCATCTGCGGATCGCTAACCAGCGCATGATGGCAAGTGTAGCGTCGCTGATGCGCACGCGGTGCAATTATTTCAGCATCCAAGTCATCCATAGAATCCAAGGCGGTTGACGATGATGAATTGCATGCTAGCGCCGAAGCATCGTTGTCTATGAGCAGCACAGACGATGAGGTGGATGAGGAATCATTATGAAGTTGCGTTGCAGTTGCAGCAGCTGCTGTTGCTGGTGAATAATAACAGCAGCGACACAGACTTGTTATATGATCGCTAGATAAATAGAGAAGAAAAGTTAGCAAGCTATAACAAAGCTATAGACACACACTCACTTGATCTCATTGTTGCCAAACTTTGGCTTTAGCTTGTAGCAACAATTGGGCTTATTGCTGCTGCTCAGACCCAAGGACATAATGCCGCACAGCTGTCTGCTGTAGCTGCTGTTGATGGCAGCATCGGACTCCTCATTGAAGCAGGAATAGAAGCCACTCTCAATGGAGTCGCGACGCATGACGTTTTTTTTAACTGGCTGCATATCGCTGCCGCTTTTCAGTTCATCCAAATCTGCATCGCTAGCTGTCGTTGTTGTTGTTGCTGCTGCTGCTGTTGCTGTCGTTGCGGCCTCAGTGCTGCTGCTGCTGCTTGTGGCAACATCATCTGCAGCTGTTTGAAAATCTACATCTGCTGCCAGCGTTGTAGTTGAGCTGCCGTCTTTCGATAGCGTCGACATTTCCAGCTCACTGTTGCTGTTTTTTAGTGCAACACCAGTGCTGCCGCCGCGAAATAATGGATGCGTATACAATGAATTGGCGCGATATTTGCGTGTTTGTGTTGCTGAGGGGCGCACAGCGCTGTCATCACTGCTGGACTCGGCATCGGCGCAATTGCCGCCACCATCCAGATCTTCACCCTCGGAATTGCAATCATCGCAGTCGTCTGTAGCAATCTCCGCTGTTGCTGCTGCTGTTGTTGTTGTTGCTGCTCTGGCGGCATTGCTGATGCGCTGCGGCAGCTTCAGTTCTATGGCGCTATATTTACGCGCCAGCTGCGGCGACACGGGCAGACTCTTTGGTTCGTTAGTCGTTGTAGTAGTTGCTTTAGTTGTTGTTGTTGCTTCAAGCTCTGCGCCTGGGACTAGCGACTTGCCCTGCTGCATGGCCACCAGTTCTTTGAAGAACGGCGCCGACATTTCAAAGCAGCTGCTAAACAAATCGCCCACGCCTGCGGTATAGCTCTTGGGATTAGCTCCAAGTATCTTTTTGACACCTCGCAGCTGCGCCAGCGCTGTAAATGGATTAGGCTTAACACCATTGTGATCCTTGGCTAACGAGGGCTTGTACTGCGGATCCTTCAAGCACATGGTTTCGCCCACTTTGCGCAGCGTTAACACCGCGGACACTGGTGGTGGCAATGGCGGCGGCTCAGGCACATGCACCACAGGCATTAACACAGCTGCTGTTTGCGGACTGGCGCCCAGTTGACGCGGCGGCGTGGGTGAGTGTGTGCTGGAGCGCTGGCGCTGCATTTGATGGCAGCGCGCCTTATCACTGGGCGATGTGTGCAATGGAAAGTGTATAATATTTTCACTCAACGAACGTCTATGCAGTAATATATCCGCTTCTAGCTTCTGTGTGGCGCGACGCACGCGTGACTTTAATATAATATCATCGTTCTCATTGCTTTCGACAGACCAGCTTGAGGTGCTGGCAATTGCTGCCGATGAGGATTTCAAGCTGTTGCCAGTGCTGGGAAAACGAAAGCCGTCCTTATCGACTAAACGCATTTGCAGCGTAGCGGGGCCAGTGCAAATGGTGCCCACAGTAGGTGTCGTATTGAAGGGCGTATTCTCTGTATCGCTGTTGTTGGCAGAGAAGTTTAGCAGCTCCAGCGAGCTTAGCGGACTGGCACTTGTTGACTCCTGCTCGCATTTCTCCAGCAGCATTGTAAGTTTTTTGGTGGCATCATGAAATGTGGGCCGGCTCTTGGGATCGTACTGCAAGCAATACACAAATTAATTCAAGTAAATGAAATGCTGTTAGTTAAGCTTACCAAACAACAATAAAAAGCTAATCTTAAAAACACTGGTGGCGTATCCATTGGACACAGCTCAACGAACTCCAAATAATCCAAACCAAATGAAGCTGTGCGTGGCATTAGATCCGGATCAGCTTCAATGCGCGCTATAATCTCACACTGTATAATGCCAAAGGAGAATACATCGCTAGTCTGATCATACCATTGACCCTTGAGACACTCTGGACTAACCCAATAGGGCGAGCCGACAGTCTCCAAGCGCGATTTACCACTGCCAAAAAGCAATAAAATATTAAACAAATGTGTGACAAGTGTACAGTTTATTGTGCACTTACGATTTTTCAGGTATTTTCGCTGCCAGTCCAAAGTCACCAACAACTGCTTCGTATTGTTCATTTGCGAGAAATCGTATGAGCACATTCTAAAAAAGCGAAAAATACATGCGCATTAGTATTTTGTTATATTTTCTGTGTGTGTGTGTGTGCCCAAAAACTAACCTTGCTGGTTAGATCTCTATGAAAAATTCCAGCGTTGTGCACATATGTCATGCCGCGCGCTATGCCAAGCGCCAGTCTTACTTTTTGCGGGGCGCTAAGCACCACCTCTTGATTTGCTAATAGCTGTTCCAATGAGCCACCATTAATGTACTCGGTCAGCGCATGCAGCTGACCTTCCTGCACACAAACGCCCATAAAGCTATGGGAAAGCAATAAAAGTTAAATTTCGTATAACAATCAATGAATGCAGCAGCAGTGAGCAGTCGACATACCTTAATATATTTTCATGAGATAATTTATTAAGCAACTGCACTTCTCGCAGCATATTTGGTCGATTGGCTCGCAGTTGATTCATTTTGAGCACCATTACCTGTCCCGTTGTACGATGCGTGACCTAAAATAAAATACAATCAAAATGATTAGCTAATAATTATACATGATCAATCATTAAAAGCGGCGCATGCAGCAGTATTAAATAACTTAAATAATTACTAGCTAAACGTTTTCCTTGTATCAAACATTTTTATAATAGAGCGCCAAAATTCGATTGTTATTATTAAATAAATGATATGTTAATTTAGCTCTTTAACATTTAATAAGCAAATCAATCAAAAATATTTGCCATAATAACAAACGCTTAACAAATTTTCTTACATACATAATTACTATTCAATAACAACAGCAGCCAAGCCATGTAGCATGTTATGTCATCATTTTGCCTTATGGTTTACTTTGCATATGAGCAAAGTTGAATTTTCACTTTCATCTAATGACAATCGCGGAAATAAAATAATAATGAAAGCTGCTGCTGCTGTTGCTGTGGTGTGTGTTGCTTGCCAAAACACATCCTTTTCCAACTAAATCAAGATGCTGCAGCAGTCTCCCCCCCCAAAAAAAAAAAGGAAAGAAAAAAACAAGTTGCATGCCTGTGGCGTCAACTTGAAGCCAAAAACTGACAAACCAGACTGGTGACCAGTGCCTGTTACATGGCAACATTCATTTGCAGGTTTCAGATTGTTGTTGTTTTTGTTATTTTGGGGGATATTTCCCGCAGCTGCAAAAACACGTTTTATATAAAACTGCAACGGCGGCCAAAGTCGATGTTCGATCATCCCAACTAAAACCGGCCGACACTAACTTCGCATAATTAATTTAACTGTTTCCACACACGAGCAACAAATACAGACGAAGACGCACGGACGGACGTACATTCAAATAGTAAAATGTATTGTATTACTGTTAGCGAGTTAGGCAAGTTAAAGCTCTAGTTTAACATTCAAAAACTTATGAACAAACAATAGCACGCTAATAATAATTTCAATCAATTTTGTCACTAGCCGCATATCAATTTCAAGTGATAACAAGTTGAGAAACGTGGCTTAAATGAAAGGCGCACACGCTTATGCTTATAAACAAGACTAATGTGCGACATATAGACTGAAGAGAGAGACTGGGGAGATAGACAAGTGTCGTTCTGTCCAGTAAATTGACGTTGCGCGCCGTGCCCATTTAATAGTTGCTAGAGCTGCTCTAGCCAACTGTAAGTCTGTTGGCCGGCCGGGCCGGAATGGAATTCGACCTAGATTTCTTTCTTTTTTTTTCTTCTTGTTGCTGCTTGCTTTCTTGCTTTCATGCTTGCCTGGATTCTGGTTATATATAAAGCTACGTATATATCTAGACTAGACTGTTCACTTGCTTTACATTTATTTCGTTGCTAGCTATTTATACCCTGTAGCCTCAATTAAGGCTTAAGCTTGGGCTAACAGTTTTTAAAAATAACTGTAATTAAAGTAAGGTGCAGCTTTAAGTTGTATATTTAGCAACTTAACAGCATTATATTGCTCAAGTGGCATATTGACGTTGCACCTTTCAACGCGCGTTCTCGCTGCCAAGTCATCAATGTCAAAAAGCAAAACCAGAATCAGCTCTAAGCGTGGCTTTCATACAGTTTTGTTAACAAATATGTGCCGGAAAACGGTTCAAAATATAATACGCAGCCCCAAAAATCCGCTTTGCACTTAACTTATTATGACAATAAAATCTTTGTGTAAATTGTTGGGTTAATAACATGCCAGAAATAGAATTTCGGTTTATTATACAGATTACAAATTATTATAAACACGCAAATTATTGATTGACTTTAAGGTTTTCTTTGTCTATTGAACAAGAAACAGGAACAATAGCAAACATTCGATATGTGAAACAAAATAAATCCACAGCAATTCGCTAATTGGATATATGCGCTAAAAAATCAATACACTTATTTATAAGTGTGTGTAGCATTCTTAGTCTTGTGATTTTGTTATTTAATTCATTTTGTTTATTGCTTTTTTGCACTGCATTTATTTATTTATGTACGCATTTTTTAGCAATTTATTAAACTCACAACTGAAGAAAAAAAGTGAAAATAATATTATGAGCTCTTCCCTGCCTAAACTTTGGTACACAGTTGGCTGCACAATTAAAAGAGAGGCCAATGGCACGTTAGAGTTTCAGTTCAGTTTCGTATATCAAATGTGAGAAAAACTGCCTCGAAAAGTATTTGCTGCATTTTCAATGTTTTAGGAGCTATGAAAAGCGCTTCTGCTACATATAATTTGGTGTTTGTTTGTTTTTTATGTTGCCAACATATACAGCGCGTAATTTAGTTGTAGTTGTTTTTATGAGAGCGTGTGCACTTGTGTGTTTTGTCTCATGAAATAGAAAGTGTGCATTAATTGCTTTGTTTTGAATCCAAGCTCACGATCATAACTAAAGAAATACCTACAACTATAATAAATCAAAGCGCTGCGCTGCTATTGATGAAAGAAAAAACCCAAAATGATGTAAAGCATAAAAGCCGCAGTATGCAATAAAAATCAATTGCATTAAATATTTGGTAATTTGTAAGTTAGTTAGCTCGTTAATAAGCATAGATATATACATGTATATAGCCTATTTGCTATGACTCAACGCTTTTGACAATACAAATTGTTATTGAACTAATTTTTCACAGTTTGTGCCTCAAAGTAAATAAGTTGAGACTCATTCGACAAGCGCTGAAAAAATATTTCATTAATTTTTTTTTTTGCGCTTTTTGCATAGACAATTGATCACAAGACACATTTGTACACGCTTGGCAAAAATTATTTGCATTTTTATTTGCGACGTTCTCCTCCGCTCTCGGTCACCTGCAGTTTATTCAAAGCCATAAAATTGTATGTGGCGTGCTATCAGCTATGAAAGATACAAACAAAGGCAGAGTCGTCGTCGTCGTTGTTAAATGAAAAGCAAATATTTACAAGGATAAGGAAATTATTTCATTAGAGCAGCACATTAAGCAATCATTGGGCATAACGTCATATAGCACTTATAGACCAAAAGACAAGCCCTGCAAGCTCATTTATAACAAATTATATTGCATTAAGTTGCGCGAAATATTTCAGCTTAAGCACACACACACACAAGTAAATAAAAGCTCATTAACTGCGCCCATATAAAAAGCTATATATGTATTTTGTTATTGTGACGAACAATCGCGCGTCGATAAAGTTTATTACAGCCTGTGGTCATAAGTTTTTTTTTATAAACTTACGCTTTTCAATTTTCTTGTCTAAAGGGCCACAAACTGCTGCTGACAAAAGCCAAAAGCAGCTGGCAATACTTTCAAAAATTGTCAGCACACAAATAAATCTGCTGCATGCGGAAATGTTTTTTAATCGACTAAATGCAGATGCTGAAAAGCGGAACAACGCAATATGTTAGCATTAATTCTTTTGTGCCTGCTATATATGTAAATTGTATATAAAGTAGTCCTGCGCGACTTTTGTACCGCAGCAATGTCGCTTATCGTTTATTAACTGCTGACGACGATTGCAGCCGCACATGCTTTGCTGCTTATCAATATCGAACAATAGCAATCAATTGACTACAGTTGCTACTAACTTAACCTTCAGCATTTAAATTTTGCTGTACGCTTGTTAAAAAACCTTGAAAAATGTTCTACAAATTTCCAACATTTTCTTTATAAATTTTCAGCTTAACTTTGTGCCTATTTGGCAGTGTTTACTGTACTTTATCATTTGATAACTTTAAGCACATAATAAATTTGCTATTAAAGCACGTGGCTATAAGCCAGCGCACATAAAAATTGGCACAATCAAAAACACATTTTTGATAAAAACAAAAAAAAACTAAACACATTATTTTGAAGTCTTTTTGTAGATTGTCAACTTTTCAGCAATTCGAATTCAATAAACGTGTTTGCTTATATAACTAACTTAACTAATTTAGTGCAGTTTTAGTTTGACTTACCCTATAAACTTCTGAAAAGAATCCAGAGCCAATTTTCTCCTTGACGAAATCATCGACGGAATATAAAGCGGAGACGGCGGTGCGTAGCGCACGACAGGATGGACCCGTGACCAGACGATCTGAGGAAATGGTGCGCATAACTGGTGGCAGACCATTGCAGCTGCCGTTAAGTAATAAGGAGGGAGGCGTGGCATCTGCAGCGACAGCAGCAGCAGCAGTTGGTGGCTCAGCGTTTGCTTTGTGGCAAATGTCCGGCGTTGCAGCAACTCTGCTGCTGTGTTGTTGCCACAGAAATGTTGACGACGAATCCACTTGATCGCAGCTGCTGCTGTTTGAGGTGGTGTTGGTGCTGCTGCTGGTGGTGTTGGCGGTGTTGTTGGTGTTGTTACTATTGTTCTCTGGCGGGCCAGGTCCGCTGTGTTGATTTAGACTCATGTTTATCAGCTATATTGCAGTATGTTGTTGTTGTTGTCTCAGAGCTTAAGCCTTGTTGCCTAGCGTAACCGCATTAGCCACAAAATACACACACACACACACGCACGCACACACAGAGAAAACAAAACAAATGAGTGCACGTTTAGTTAGGCGTTAAAATTTGTAGTATTAGTTTTTTGTTTCTTTTTTGAGACACAAGTTGACACAATATATATTATTTACATCTGTCTAAAAATAGACAGATTTGACAGTTATTTCTAAAGACTTTCTGTGACGTCAGTTGCGTGTTGTTATTTTTTATGATTTTTTTTGGCACAATCGTAGGAAGTATTTGGTGTGATAAGTGCCCCTTTGAGTTGTGCGGGAAGCTCTCGCGGCGCTTTGGAAGTCTGTGGGCGAAGCAATGAGAGAAAAATGAAAATGATTAGAAATTGAAATTTTATTTATACACAAAATTTATGCATTGTACAACTTTCTAGCATGACAAATGTTAATTGCTTAACAATTAAAATTGAAAGCATTAACAATTACTTTAAAAGTTTTCAATTTGTCATGTTAAATTTTATTATTTATATTTTAGCTTAGACTCTTAGCCTAGTCTGCTCATTTAGTTAAAAGCTTTTCTCTTTGGGAAATTATCAGAAATAACGCTTAACCTGAATAGATTAAATACTTATGTCTACTAAAACAACAAAAGCTATAGAACTATAATTATAACCTTAACTATTAACAGACAATTATAGTTGTTAGTGACTCACATTATAGTTATTTTTTATATTTCGCAATTAATTGCAAAATTTTAATTAGTAAGGCAGCAAATATTTTTTATTCATTAATAATCTTTACTTGCAGCTTAAAGAATAGACAAATATAGATAACAATTAATGGCATAAAATAACGCTGTGCTATTTTTAAATATATTGTATTTTAACTGGACTTTAAACCATGTGATTTCAGGGTCTAGGGTTAGTAAACTTGCCGGGTTAGGTTTAACCTTCGCTTTTTGATATCAACATTTATTTTTACGTTGACACACACACACACACACACACACAGCCCAATTACTTTGCCATTTTTTAAGTAGCAGATAACAAGTTCATACGTGCTCAAACAATATATGGCATACATATAGAGTGAGTGACTTGAAATCTTAATTTAAAAGTGATTTTTATAGATGTAAGCACTTGTACTAGAAAAAAAAACAGCAACAACAGAATAGTTGTTATTTTCCACAAGTTGACGAGCTTAACAAATTGCTAAGCAACAAATTAAATGTCGCTTTTTTTGCATGACATAATAGAAATTGTTTTCGCCAGCAATATCAATGATTTGTTTTGCTTTTATCAGCGGCATTGATAAGATAAGCAACGTTAGAAATTCAGTGCAGGTGCCCAGAGAACCAATTAAAACTACAGCCTAACGTCTTATATATTGCATGGTATGTTTGTTGTTGTTGTTGTTGTTGCTATTTTTGTTGGCAATTAAAATCAGCTTGAAAATTATAACACAATGATTATTTTAATAGCTTTTGTATATGCTCAAGTGTGTCTATGTGTGTGTGTGTGTGTGAAAAGCGAAGAGTAACGGACCATATAACAACACACAAAAGCAACCAAAATTAAATCCCAAACTCTCACTTTTAGCAAAATGCCATTCAAGGCGCAAAGCAACAACAATAGCGAAAAAACTTAAAAAATTACAAAGCTAATTTTTTCGCTGCTTTTTTCCAAAACACCAACCACTTTTTATTTTTATTTTACAATATGCTCAAAGTTTACAATTGGCAAGGTTACAACGAAAGCCAAAAGCAACAGCAACAACAACCAACCAACAAGTTGTAAACTTGCTTCACATCATTCATTATGCGAGGCATGGCAAAAATATTCAACATTCATTCGCAATAGGCGATTGATTCAACTCGTTTGAACTGTCGCACAGACGAAACATATGAATGTCTATTTATATAAACAAAACTACCGTTAGTTGTTGCACTTTTTAAAAAGTAAAACAACATAAACAAAAGACAAAACAACAAAATAGAGTGGCGATGGCGATGACGATGATTATGAAATGAAATGGGTGCATAAGTTATTATGGAAATGAGATGAAGAAATAGCTAGTGGACTAGCTAGAATTTTGAAATAAGAGCAAAGTTAAAGCAAAACGCAACTGCACGACTAGCTAATACTCTATAAAACATAACGGACCTGTTAATGTTTCATGCTGTGCGCATAAATATTTCAACAATTTGAAAATCTAATCAAACAGTGTGCGCATTAAATCGTCAGTCACGCCTCTTTAATTTTGTGTTATTTTAATGGGTATGTGTGTGTGCTGGTGATGATAGCAAGCGTGGGGGGATGAGAAGTGGAGTGGAGCAACTGACACCAACGATGAAGCATCTTCATCATCTCTCAACATATGCGCTCCCAACTATGTGTGTGTGTGTGTGTTGCAAATGAGTGTGTTATTTTTACATTTCCGCTGCTCACAAAAATATTTACATACAGACAGACAGACCGACAGTCCGCTTCCACACACAGCGCCTCACAAATTAAGCAGCATTCCAACCAAACACACACACACACACACACACATGCAGTTGCAGAGCAAGAGAAGGCTGGGCCCCTATATGATGCATACATATAAATGTTTGTGCATGTTAAATAGCTACAAATATTTTTTGACAAATTCATGCAATATATATTATAGCGATGGTAAACAAAAATGCAGCTTGCTTATATACAGTCTAGTCTCATTTTTTTTCGCTTGCTGTCCCCAGGCAAAGGTCACAGCCACACACACACTCATCTCTATGGCTGGCAACGGGCTGCGAAGTGCAGCAGCAGCAGGAAAGAGAACGAAACAGACACACACACCAGCGCATAAAACTACATTCACACACACACACAGGCGCACGCCTACGCCAACAAGGGCGCCGCACACACTCACACACACAACAGCATAGTTCTTCCGTTAAGCGTGAAAAAAAAATACCATTAAGCAGGCGTCTTTTGCAATTTGCCCATTTCTTATTGACAAAATATATAGCCATATATACTCTTGTTATATTTACCTTTTTTTTTTGTTGTTGTTTTGTTTTGTAGTTGAAAATAATCCAATTAAGTGCTCATTGTATACATACAGACAGACAGACACTCTTTGCCGAGATTGCAGCTTTTTTCACAGTCTGTGTTCGTCAAATATAAACAAATTTTTTGTACACAATTTTTTTTGGGGTTTTGGGTTGGAAGCCAACAATTTCACTATATAGCCTGGCCTTATTTACTTAGCTACATTACATACTGTCTGATGTACACAAGTATGCACATGCATACACATATGCATTTGCTTGCTCACACACATAGTATATACACATACAAGTGCAATAGATTAGACGCCACTTCTCTTCCACAACTTTTTACTGTTGTTTTTATTTAGCATTAAAAACACGGCGACGGCTTGCTGTAACATACGAGAGTTGGCAGACTTGTTATATTAAACAGACGTTTTCTGTTGCTTTGTATATAGTGCAGATATAAATTTAATTTGCACTCGCGTATTACTGAAAATCCGTCTGCAAATTGGAACGTCCAAGCTTCGTTTTCGTTTTCTCGCAACTGCGTGACCGTTTTCTGAGAAGCTACAAATACCATCGAATTTTCGATTGCTTGCGTTCAGAGTTGCCAACTTAGCCTTTTACCGGCCAGATCTAGCAGATTTCAATCGTCAATAGCAGGAAAAATTGAAAGCTAGCAGGTGGCGGGAGTTCTGGCATTTTTGAAAATAAAAGCAGCCTTTTTCAATCTGGCGTTGATGACTAACAATAAAAAAAAAAGGGCACGGACTATGTTTTTGTGAAATTTGCGTCTGAGAACTACTTTTTCAATTTTTCATTAATTTTCCAATTTATTCACTATATCATTTTGCTTTCTCGGAGTCAACCTTTTTTGCCCTAGCTTCCGGCCAGAAGCAGCCTTTTTTCCTGATCAACAGCTGGCAGCACTGCTTGCGTTGTAGCTGCAGAAAGAGATACAGAAACAATAAGACAAGTTAGTTACCTATTGTAACAAATGTGGTCACACTTTATTTTTGAATTTAGAAAAAGGTAAACAAATTATAACTTTAATAAGTCCAATAGTCAATTACTAATTAGAACACTCAAAGCTCTACATTAGCAAGTAAGTTTAAATAATTCGTTATCCTGGTATAATCTGGACTTTATCATTAACAAATCAAATATACTGTCAGATTTACATATTTATATAACAAAAGTGTTTTGTTTATTGCGGTAACAGGCTCTGCCTTACTTAGACTTCTTAATGTACTTCATATACTTTTTCGCATTAAAGTTATCGTCCACTTCTTCTAGAATCTTAACCTTCTTCCTTGGTTTGCGAGCCTCCAAGCGTGCCTTGCGCTCTGCTTCAGACAATGTGCTTAAATCCAGTGGCAGCTGCAGAAAGACAATTATAAAATTGTATTTCGTATAATTTCTTTAATTAATGATTGGTTTTACCTTAATAACTTTTCTGGGCTCGTGATACCTTATGTTGATAGTCGAGCCATCCGGGTGCACTACAACTGTTGGATAAGTACGACAATAAACAGATCTGTGCAGGCGAGTTACTGAAGCCGTTGCTGACGACAATGCGCGCACCTGTTGTAGTGCTACCGGCATTAAATTAGCCATTTTAATTTAATAATATTAACAAGTTCTTAACAAATGCTGTTTTTATGTAATTGCCATTCGCACAGATAAGCCAACAGATAGAGTTACCACTCTAGCTGCTAGTATATTCAATAAAATACCAAGCAATTGTACTCGATACCGCTTTTTGCACCGATACTGAGTACATTGCTAAAGCAAGTCGTGTGAAAAGGTTCGTATTGGTTAATTTATATTTATTTTGTGGAATTTCTAAGCAGAAAAGGCAAATAAAAACGCAAGATAAGCACAAGCAAGCAGAAAAACTATTGGAGAACGTTAAACATTCATTTAAAAACATCCTTAAGCAGGTGCAATGCATATGATTAAAAAAAATTACATAACTTGCGCAGGCTGCTCTTATGGAATATCAAAAAAACAACAACTTTGCACATTATGAACATATTTTTGTTAATTAATATTTGTTATTGCTTGCAGTGACAATGGCTGCCCGTCGTATTGCCCAATCGTCGATCAACTGGTCCGCTCTGGCCGAGCGTGTGCCTGCCAACCAGAAGAGCAGCTTTGGTGCCTTCAAAACCAAGTCGGACATTTATGTGCGCGCCGTGATGGCCAATCCAGAGAATCCACCAAAGATTGATTGGGCACACTACAAGAAGCTGGTGCCAGTTGCCGGTCTTGTGGATAACTTCCAGAAGCAGTACGAAGCTTTGACTGTGCCCTACCCAAAGGACACTGTCTCCTCTCAGGTTGATGGTGAGATCAAGGCTTCCGAGTCCGAGATTTCTGCCTACAAGAAGGCCTCGGATCAGCGCATCCAGAACTATCAGAAGGAAATTGCCCATCTGAAGTCATTGTTGCCATATGATCAGATGACCATGGAGGATTATCGTGATGCATTCCCCGATAGCGCTCTGGATCCCATCAACAGACCTACCTTCTGGCCCCACACTCCTGAGGAGCAGGTTGGCTACAAGTCTAAGGAGCAGATTGAGGCTGAGAAGCATGGACACCATTAAATACCAAGCAGTTGATTATAATGTTCAGCTTAAGAACATGATTCGAAATGTAAACATCTGTAGAGTGAATGCGAAATTAAATCATTAAAAATGAATAAATACAAGCCAAAACTAAGTTTTTTAATCAATTTGTTTGGGTCTTATAGGAAAATAGCTGGAGTCAACTTTAATACCAACTTTTATACCAAAAGTATAGCTAGACTGACAGCACAGCAACATGCATTGACATAAATGTATCTTGCTGCAAAGAAAATAGGGGAAATTATGGACTTCAAACACTTACAAATGTAACCGCAGGTGAATCTAACAATAAGTTGGATATAACAGCTGATCTTTATTAAGCGTGTAAAAAAAGACTGTTATTGTTTTGAATGGTAAAGAAGTTTAAATCCAGAATTCCCGCTTCTTAAAATTTTCCGCTAGATTTGACGAGAAAAAATCGTAATTGGCAGACCTGCTGCTAGGCACAAAGCCCCAAAAGAAAATGTATATAAATAAGTTGTAAAATGCAATGTACAATGCATTAGCATACAAAATTAAGCGAAAACGCGGCAGCTAAAAGACGAACTTTAACTACAGACAATTGCAAGAGGGCAATAGGAAGACTGAACGGGAATCCAAAGGCCGCACTGTATGAACTATATAACAGTTTTGCTGTGCAATCAGAGACCGACAATGCTCTCGCGCCGGAGCAAGGAGAAATCGCAGGCACACAAGGAGGGCGTGGTGGGGAAGTACGTGAAAAAGGATACACCGCCAGAGATACCGGTGATCAATGTGTGGACATCGTATGCGGATGCCGATGCTCAGCAGCGAAAAAAGAAATCGCTGCAACGTTGCGCTAGCAGCTCACCCAGCTGTGAGTTCAAGCCGCTCAGCTCCAGCTCCAGTCGCAACACATACTCGTGCACGGACAACGATGCACAGCCCGATTACTATTACCATGCACGGCGTGCGCAAAGCCAAATGCCATTGAATGGTCATGCTGGTCATACTACACATGGTCATCAGTTTCGTGCCAGCAGCAATCAGCTGAGTCACAGCGGCAACAACAACTATGTAAACATAGAACAAATCGAGCGCATGCGCCGTCAGCAATCGTCACCTCTGCAGACGTCTACGGGCAGCTTTCAGCGAAAGTACTCTACGCAAAAGCATTCGCATGCTCATCTGGCCAACAACAGTTATGATGCGGATGCTATGCTTAGTGCTTCCTATGCAAATATGCTGCAAATCTCACGACGACCGCCTTCGCCGGCGCACTACGCTTTGCAGCAGCAGCAACAGCAAATGCTGCAGCATCAGCATCCACAGCTGCCACATGGCTCCACGCCCTTTGGTTCGATGCTGCGCTTTGATGCCTCCACCATGGCAGCCAAGGAGCATCAGGCACGCTATCCACAAGCCAGGTAAGTTGCTAATTATGCATCGCTTTAGTTTTTCTTAAACTATTTCTTGTTTAGAACACATCACCAACAGCAGCAACAGCAGCAGCAGCAGCAACAACAACAACAACAGCAGCAGCAGCATGCACTTCAACAACAGCAACTGCATATGGGTGGCAGCTACTCCAGCGACGCATATCCCATCTATGAGAATCCCTATCGCGTATCCTCGATGCGTGTCACATCATCACAGCGCTCCGAGTCGCCTATATACAGCAACACCACTGCCTCCTCGGCTACGCTAGCAACCAGCTCACCACATCATCATCTTACTGTGCCTGCCAATGGCATCAACAGTCGTGGCGGCAGCTTTGGCAGCGTGCGTGGCGCCTCCAGCTCAGTGCAATCGCTTTATGCGCCGCCTGCTTCGAATGCTTCAGCTGACAGCAATGCCAATGGCTCGCTGGTGAAGGTGCCCTCGCAGCAGTCGCTCAACGAGAGCGAGGAGCTGCCACTGCCACCTGGTTGGGCCACTCAGTACACGTTGCATGGACGCAAGTACTACATAGATCACAATGCCCACACCACGCACTGGAATCATCCGCTAGAGCGTGAGGGCTTGCCTGTGGGCTGGCGTCGTGTTGTGTCCAAAGTGCATGGCACCTACTACGAAAACCAATACACTGGCCAGTGTCAACGACAACATCCTTGCCTAACATCCTACTATGTTTACACCACATCAGCTGAGCCACCCAAGGCCATACAGCCTTTGTATGCACCGCCCGCCAATATGCATAATTCGCTTGTGCCGGCTAATCCTTATTTGTTGGAGGAAATACCCAAATGGTTGGCTGTCTATTCGGACGCTGACTCCTCCAAAGATCACTTGCTGCAGTTCAATATGTTTAGTCTGCCAGAGCTGGAGGGTTTCGATAGCATGCTAGTGCGTCTGTTCAAGCAGGAACTGGGCACCATTGTGGGCTTCTATGAGCGCTATAGGTGCGTCTTCAAAATTCATATTTATATTTGTTATTAATGTTTGCTGTTTTGCTTGCAGACGCGCTTTGATCTTGGAAAAGAACCGACGTGCTGGACACAATAATCAGCAATGACAATAAACGAAATGTTTAGTTATTTTATTTACAATTTTGGAATACTCTTTATATGCAGTTAAAAAACTGCTATTTCGACATTATACACACATATATATATATATTTATTGAAAAAAAATTATTTAATGACGAACGTTTACCAATTTATATACATATTTATTTTATATACAAAAATTATTCGATTACAAAATTAGTTCTGTTCTAGTATTTGGCAATAGATTTTATAATTTTTAATGTTCCTTACGTTTTTTAATTACCTTGTGTTTTCGAAAAAAGCTTTAGTTACAAAGCTTTTATTTTACGATTTAAGTTATGATGCAATTTTTTATGATGATTAAGTTCAGATGCCTTATCAAAAACTATTTACTCTATGTTTTAAATGAAACGAAAAGTGCCTAATAAAGTTTATAATTGCTGTGATTGCACAAGAGATTTTTAATTTTAACTGAAGCAGATAATTTGAATAACAGCGGAAATTTATTTCTTGTAATATTTATCTAGCAATGTATGGGGTATGGCGCACCACTTCTAGGCACGATATCGAAACTCAAACTTCAGAGTGCTGCAAAAAATAAAATAAAAATAACAAAAGCTAAAAAAAAAAGCCCGATAGCGATTGAAGCGCGCCCGTCAGCAAACTGTTGAGCTTCTCATTTATAAAGTATACACGTTGTAGAGTGGACCTCAGTATCTTGACAGTCACGCCGGCGTCCACAATCGTTTCTAAACCAATTTCGCTGCTCGAGACTCTGTTTTTAATTGTTAGATAAACAATGTCGTTAAAGAGTTAATCAGCAATTAGTATCAATTTATTGAAAGACGCTAATAACGTTTGGAATTTCACAAACGCGGGTGCAGTTAAGCTTTTTGGCTAAAATCCAAGCCCGAACGAAGTTTGCAAAATTAACTTTTGTTCAAAAGGTTTGTTTAAATACATGGCGCCGTTTTCGCAGTGCTTTCTAATACACAAGTGAAAGTTCTAATCCGGCTGCAAACGGCGCTTTAATCGGTTATTTATAACATGTGTATTGACGTTTATTTATACAATTGGCCAAGTCTGCTATTTGTTAATAAATATACATGTGTGTGCGTGTGTCGTGGGTGCAATAAAATAAAAAACCTGCGCTCTAGACTTAAGTATAAATAATTTCCTGTCGGCCTTTGCTTTCAGCCAAGGCTTATAAACTAACTAATCTATTGTTTTACACAACTTATCACAGTAAAAATAAAATGATTAGCAATGCAGCCAGATAAGCCCAGTGTGAAATATATAATTTCCAATTCTTATTTACACAGATTTTAGCATACTCATTGATTACTCTATATATAGCAATAATAAATCAACATTTATGAGGCTTCCACAATCATATCTTGCGGCAATTGCAGCCAAAATAAAACACTCTTCCCATATATGTATATGTGCAGCCATTTAGATCTATATAGCCCATTGTAGTTATAGTTGCGTGATTGTTAAAAAAAAAACTCGCTTTGATTGTAGCATTGAGTCGGGGCGTTTAACAAAGGTCGCTGCAAAATGTTATCTAGAACAACTGTAGATATGTAAATGAATACATATATATATATGCATGTTACTCCAATTTATGTTACTTCAATCAATGCTCTGATTTACATACATACAGAATTGCGAATGCTTGTGCTTGCAGTTTTCAATTAATTTAAAAAATCAAAATCAATTTTTGCTCAATTCGCAATTTTATTATTACGGAGTTACATTTATTGAAACTGATGCCACCAGCAGACCCTACAATTACCCTGCAATTAAAATAACCCAATTTTAAATTATAAGTTCAGCAAATTCTTAAAGTTAAATCTTCAATATTTTGTTATTAAGTTTGGAATTTATAAAATGTTATAGAACATTATTCAATGTTCCGCGCTGTTGTCAAATATTTCAATCTGTTTAATGTCATGACGCAGCTTGTTTTTATTTCTAAAGACAATTTTTTTTTATAACCCGAACATTAATTTAATGAGGCTTCCAGTTATCAAGTTACAGCGCTCTGCATACAATTAGATAAAGCTCATGCATATTTGAGCTCACGTGTGCATTCCAAAGACATACATATGCATTAATATTTATTTAGCGACTGGCAAAATAAAAACAAAATCGCTTTTTTAGATTTGCTTAATTGTGAGTGGGCTTTACTTAGCGACTGTAGACTATTATTTAAACTAGCATTTCATCTTATTGTACAATCTCTGCTATTACGCCATAAAGGGAATTTCCTAAGCAGCTTGTCTTTTGTTTTTGTTTTTCTAACTAGTTTTTTTGTTTTTAATTTGCAGCTGCTTTGGAAAATAATTAATTTTCGTCATTATGTTGTTCTGGCGGCTATATTTATTTATAGCAACAGTGCTGCTAACAAAAAGTGAGTTGGAATAATTTTAATTATAACACTTTTTGAGAATAATTCTAAATGTTATAGCGATCAGGCTGACAGAGGCGCAGGCGGGTGTTGGTCTTTCGGTAATAAATCATGACTTGACTGTTTTGGTAAATGCCAATGAAAGCTTTGAGATTCAGTCTGGGTAATGGAACATAACGCACATATGTTAATCATTAAATAACTCTGAGATTTCTACAGCACAATTTTCGACTATGATGTCAGCGTTACTTTGCTAAATCCACATGAAGAAATGATTGATTTGCATCCGGAGAGCTTTACTTATCCCAAGCAAGTTCAAGGTCAGACTCAAAGAATTGTTGTCACAGGTCGCAAAGCGGGACATGTGGTGATTACAGCGCGCAGCACGCCGGCAGAGAGTTGGATGTAAGTTTATTTATTTTTTATAATGCCAACACTTTCAAATATTTCTTATTTCTGCAGCACGGACTCACTTTTCATGCGTATCGTCGTCGCCAAGTCGAGATCCATAATCTATGCATCTTTAGTTTTTGGTTGGATTTATTTTGTTGCCTGGTCGGTTTCATTTTATCCACAAATCTACGAAAACTTTAGACGCAAATCTGTTGAGGGCTTAAACTTTGATTTCATAGCTCTCAATCTGTTTGGCTTTACGCTATACAGCTTGTTTAATTGTGGTCTATACTTTAATGAGGGAATACAAGATGAATATGCTAAGCGCCATCCTCGTGGCATTAATCCTGTCATGCTTAACGATGTCTTCTTTGGTCTGCACGCCATTTTTGCCACCAGCATTACCATAGCCCAATGTTTCTTTTATCACGTGAGTCAAAATTGCTTTATAGCCCCATATATATTTTTATTAAAAATCTTTATTTTAGCGTGCTAATCAACGTATTTCAAAAGTCGCCTATGGCTTACTAACACTTTTTGCTGTATTTGTGATTATATCAGCTGGTTTGGCAGGCGGTTCGGTTATACACTGGCTGGACTTCTTATATTACTGCAGGTACGCTTTATTCTATTAAGCTTAATCATATATATTGATTAATTTTTTTGCTCATAGCTATGTCAAGCTTGCGATTACCATCATCAAATATATACCACAAGCCATCATGAACTATAGAAGAAAAAGTACTGCGGGCTGGTGTGTATTAATCAAACTTTTTAACTAATTGCATTGCTGATAAGAAAATAAATTATTTTAGGAGCATTGGCAACATTCTACTTGATTTTACTGGCGGCACTTTGAGCATGTTGCAAATGTTATTAAACGCACACAATTATGGTAAACGAGCTTACACCTTCTATTAATCTTTACTGTACTTAAACTTACCTTTCTTTTAGATGATTGGGAATCCATATTTGGTGATCCTACTAAGTTTGGTCTGGGACTGTTCTCAGTGCTGTTCGACATATTCTTTATGCTGCAGCATTATGTATTTTATCGACATGCTGCAGACACTGCTAGAAGCAATCAAACAATCGATACAGAGATTCCTAATAACGAGAAAGAGACTGCAGAAAAATATTGAATTTATTTATAACAATTCTTAGCTTTATAATATTTTTAATACAGATAACTTAAATGTTTGTATATATTGTACATACTCGCGTTTACTTTTATTTTTGTTAATTGCACAAGCTTTGTTTTATTTGAAAAGAATTTACTAAATATACGTATGCTTTAATTTTATTTCGTGGAATTGCATTGAATGTGTTTACTGGAAATACCTGCTGTTATCAGGTATAAGCTTTGACTCCTTAACACCGGGAAAATTTCGAAATATATACCGTATTTTTAATTGCTTGCGTTCATGTTGCGTATCATTCTTAGCATGAGTTTAAATAAACGCGCCTTGCTGGTATCGATGCCATAGCAGCTTGAGTTCTTTGCAAGAGCTGCTGCTGCAGTATCGATATATATTGCCCAACACTTATGTGTTTTTCAGTGTTGGCAAAACGCGGTTAGAAATCAAAACAATCACAACTACACAAAAAACTAAAGTACGCTTAAATAAAGTAAATAAGTGTGTTTAATGTTCGTAGATCCAGCAATGTCTTCGAAAAAAGAAAGGTATTAGCTAAAAGCTCAGATTTGCGGTTGTTGTGCGCAACTTGTTCATGTTTGTTCAAGCTAATTCTTTTAACTAATTGCACAGCTCAAGTTCTGGTAACGAGGAGGATCCGCAGCAAGCGAATACAGAAGAAATGTAAGTTGTTACGCATTTTAATCAATAGTTGGTTTAACTTTGTTTATTTCCAGGGTTAATGAGCCTCTTGCATATCTTCAAGGACTGAACGTGAGTAGCAACAAAGCACATGTGCAAATATTTGCTAACTAATGTTTTTTCTCTTGCAGTCGGGCAACCTGATGCAGTTCAGCCAGGTAAGCGTGGCATTATTTAAAGCGTTGCGACAAATCGGATTGCACAAGTATCAAAGCAAAGCTGGCCACAGTGGATAGCACGCTGTTCATAAGCGCAATATCTATTTCGAATAGACCCATAGGCTTGATTCTGTAATTGATGATGACAACTTGCAGCGAAAACGTGTGCACCGATTGCCGATAACGCCAGTCGGCTTCAAGTAGTTTCAACTCTTGCAACACGCTGCCTGTGGTCTGAGTTGTCAACAAAATATTATTGCTTAACAATGCCAACATCATAATTTCCAGCAGCGAAATGATTAGAAATACGATATTAATGAGCGCTCCAAATCCGTCGTAGGGCTTGTGCTCAAATATAGTCTGTGCGATGGCATAATATTGATTAAAGACGCCCACTGTAATGCCAAGCAGATGACAGATTAGGGATAACACTACAGACAAGGACATCAAGGCCATATAGTCCGTTGCCTGCGAGCAAACTATTTTATATATAAACGCCAAGTTATCCAATTCATCTGCGAAATTGCAAAACTGCTGTATGCGATAGTATCTGGAGCGATTCTCCAGCTCCTGCGCTTGTTGCATAAAGTTTACTTGTTGCACTTGCGTTCGCAGCTTGGCATTAATAGTTTCTATAATATTTTTGGCTATAATCATGGCACCAAAGTAGCAATTGTTCAAAAAATTTGATATAATCATAGGAAGCAATTTGTATAAGGTCCAGACAAGACTCAAGTGCGGTTCGTTGCGTTTTTGTTGCCACATAAGCGCCAGTTCCATGACCAGTGGAAATCCAATAACTTTGATCAAAGCCAATATAACCGAACGTTTTATTGCAGCACGCTCTATGTGCAACTGTTTGAGGGTCTCGAATAGCGGCACTTTGGACATCATGCGTGCCACCTGGTTGCTCATAAACATTTGAGTTACAAAATTGATTATAGCTACCGTTATGTTCATATAAGTATAAAGCTTGACAGCATCGCGATAATCGTAATCAGTCTCCAGATAAATCTCACGCAAGTAAATAAAAGAGAAGAGCAGCGTCACGAAAATGCTGTAGGCCAAATATTTCTTGGAGAAGACAAAACGCTGACGTCCACTCAACGAGAAGCGATTCGCAAAGAGTCCAAATAATGTTAACATTATAATAAGTATAACCAGCAGCATTTGCACTAGCTTAGCCTGTCCATGTATGGGCCGTCGAGATAGGCGCATGCCAAAGAGACCCATTGCGCGGGAAAGTTGTCTATGAACTGACACAAAAGCATTTAATGTCTCTGTTAATTACTGCTTAATTGTTTAACTTATCTGTTAATTGATAACTGTGGATCAACGGTGTGTACATTAATCATTGAAGAAACAGCATATGGTTGTTAAACCATTTAAATGTTTATTTGTTAAACACTTGGTAATGAAAAAATGGCAAAAGAGTATTCCGAATAGAGTGAATCGATAATGAACACAAACTAAGGCAAATTCTAGTTGATAAACGAATATTGTTAATAAATTTTACTTGCAATTCTTTTGCTTCATTTTTGTTAAAGTCTATATAATTATTAATTTTTGTATTTACAGCAATCACTGCTGCGCGATATGATGTTGCAAGATATGAAGACAAAGGTTAACATTTTGCCAAAGCTCGAAGATCATAACAATGGTGGTTACTACTTCAGCATGCAGCTGGAAGAACCACACAAGTCTCATTGGATGTTATCGCTGCCACTAAACAAGATGTACATACGCATGAATAAGACTTTCAACATTGAAGTTACATTCAAATTCAAAATGCCATTGCAGCAGCTCAATCTGCGCGCTTTTCTTTGCTTTGTCAAAGATGTGAGTGGACCCTTATTGCGTTGTCAGAATCATCTAAGCACAGATGCGGGTAAGCAACAAAATCATAATTTAAAAGCTAAGCTAACTCATTTATTAACTTGCAGCTACTGATAAAAAAATGCGTGAAAGTCTGCTGCGCTGTGAGAATCCAAATACAATGTACTGCGGCACAGCAACGGGCAAAAGCATTGCGGAGAGATATTCGGTGCTGGTGCCGCTGAACATGTGTCGTCCCGGCATACAAAACGGTGAACTTGTGCGTCAGACACTCGCCTTTAGCTTCTCCTGTCAGAACTCTTGCTTTGGCCGCAAGGAAACCTGTTTGGTCTTCTGCTTGGAAAACATGAAGTAACTAGCACAATTGTTTACTTGTTTGGTTCTTTAACTAATTAGACAAAAACTACTTTTTGCAGCGGCGACATACTGGGACAACAGGTTATTTATGTAAAAATTTGCACTTGTCCCAAGCGCGATCGAAACTTGGATGAACGTCAAACGGACGCTAAAAGACGCAAAACTATTAAATCCGATGACGAAGAGAATGAAAATTCAACAAACAAACGCCGTAGTCCACGACGTCCTCAAGCAGTAATCAAGGAAGATCATCTGAGCAATGATAGCGTTGATAGCAAATTTGTGCCAGCTGACTTTGAATTATCGCGTTCTCCTAATGGATGTTATGTGCTCAACATTCAATCTTTCAGTAGTGATTTATTGGTTGATGTAGTCGATGGAATTATTGGCAAGACGGCTGTGGCTCTTCTGGAGAATACGGATAATCAAAATCTGCATAAGTATTATATGCACTTACAAGATGTTAAACGTAAGTTGTTAAACTAAAACTATAAACTTAGTTTTGAGTAAAAAAGAAAGCACACATTTTAAGTTCAAAAGCTATTAATCAAAGCTACTATTTAGTTACTCCATATATTAAACATTAGTTTATAAGTTTGAAAGTCATATGAAATTCGGCTATGAAAACGTTTTACTTTGTAGTATTAAGTCTGTTTAATTTATAGTTTTAAGCGCTAGTTTAGAAGTTTGCAAGTTTCTTTTATTTTGCTACATTAGGTAATGAAACCTTTTACTTTGTGACTAAATTGTTAAACAATGTTTTACTTTGTAACATAATTAAGTCTGTTTAATTTATAGTTTTTAGCACTAGTTTATAAGTTTGCAAATCATATGAAAGAACTATTTTTATTTTGCTACATTAGATTAAGAAACCTTTTACTTTGTGACTAAATTGTTAAACAATGTTGAAATTTCTGTTTACATATGTTTTTATGCATAAATGCTAATATATATTTTTCTGTATTACTTTATTTGGCTTGTTTGCTTGCTCAGTAGAAATTCTTATATATATGCGTATGTATGTTTATTAATTTGATTTAGCTTTGATGCACAGCTAATTCCAGACATTCCTTAAGCGCATATGCAAATGTCAAAGGTCGCATGTGTTGACACGCCAGTGACTTTTTATAATTTGCTGCTGCTGCCATATGTGTGTGCAATCAACTTTAATTTATAAACTTGTATGAAGTGCATATGTTTCACTTGCACGTGTTGATGAATTTATAATTGCAATATGACTAACGCATTTTAACTGTTTATAGAAATGGTTTAAGCTGCAGCTGCTGGTGGGCAGTCGTAAATGCTTTCATATGCGTAATGAGCTGCCGTCTACGCTGGATATCAAAATGACGATGTTCACGCCAAATTTGTATTAAACAAATATGGCTTTGTAGTAGGTTGGGCTATAATTGGCAGAAGAATTTATATGTAAGTAGGGTAGGCTGCTCACACTTGGCTTGCTGCATAAATTGTTTAAACAATTTTATGTATTAAGTGTTGTTTTTAATTTGCGCTAGCTCAGCCGCTTATTTTGCCTACTGTGCAGGTGAATAAATAACAAAAACAAGACGCGAGGTGAAACTTGCATACAAAAATTTCACTCAGCAGCAAAGCTACTGACATTGGCAGAGACGTAGAAAGAGAGAGAATGCAGCGCAACGACGTTAACCAACGGTAAAGAGCGATACTCACAATGTTTTTGTCGTTGTTGTCGATGCCAAAGCAAGATAACTTGCCAACGACTCTTTGGCGACTCTGAGCGATCTTCAGCGCCAGCAGAGAAAGAGTGTGTGTATGTGTGTGTGTGTCTGTTTGTGTGACAAAACTGGCGAATTGCTCACGTAGTTTTAGTTCAGTTCGATACCGGTTGGTTAACGCACGCGTCGAACGCAAGCTGCGCGCTAAGTTTCTAAATCAAAATATTCAAGCCCAGTGCACATATAGAAAATATTTTGTTTTGTGCTGTTGACAGCATAACAATAATATTTGCTGCAATTGTGTTGAAAAATGGTAGAAACGGCAACAACAACAACAATCACACGCACAATCAGCAATGTGCCCGCAAATAGCGCTGAAGCCAGACCCACTGTTGTTGTTGCTACTGCTGGTGGTGGTGTAAGCGGTTCAACTGCTACGCCCACGGCTGCCTTGAGCGCCCAGCGCAACGATGAGACAACACGCGCCATATATAATTTGAAAGTTATTGTATTTTTGCTGCTGCTGCCATTTGTGCTGCTCGCTGTGTTTTTAAAACATTTGCTGGACTATCTGTTTGGCCTGGGCGTCAAGGAAAAGGATGTGAGCGGCAAGGTGGCGCTGGTGAGTGCAATTGATATGCAACCAAAGTGGCAGCCACTCGTCAAATCAAGCAGCGTAACGTTACGCACTTTACGTCTTCTCGTTACATCATTTGTCCCACAGCTGTGGCTTGGGTGCGGTTCCATTGTAATGTTAGCTGAGTCTATTGTTATTAAAACAAAAGCCAAGTAGCCTAACTGTTTATAATACGTATACGTACTATACTAGGCTAGCCAATTAAAATGTTATAGCTTGCTAGCCATTTATAACTGTTTTAAGCTGCATGCGCGCTCAATTTTTATAGTTTGCCCAGAAGTCAATTGATGAGCACCACAAGGTCAAGTGCGCCGCCCCAAAAATTAAGTCAAGCGTAATTTGATTGCAATGTTAGTTATTGAGAGACACTTGGTTAGCTGTGCTTTATATACCTCAATTTGAAACGCATATTTTTGTATGCGTCAGCTAAGCGCAATCTAGATACATTTGTATATATATATATATATGCATGTGCATAGCCCGATCGTTCACACAGATACTATATAAATAATAAACAGGTTTTCTTTGGCCAGAGCGTCGTTGCGACTTCACTTTTGTTTTCAATTTTTATACAAAACTGATGACGTCGTCAAAAGCTGTTCAGCAACTTCCCAGCTGCCAATGTAAACAATCTCGATAAAGATGCCAAAAGATAACAAGCACACACACACACTTGCCTACATAAAATAAATATAAAAATATTTACTTTTTATTTCATATCATAGCTATGTGCATAACAAATGTAATACTGGCTATCGCTAGATAATTCACTTAAAGTTAACAGCTTGATAACTTATTGTTGCTAATTTGCATATTTGAATTTGAAATACTTTAGCAATAGTTTAACAACAATTGCGCATCGCACTTGCGACGTCAGTGTTTTGTTTTTTTTGTTTTGGCTTATGAACGTGCCAAAACTTTTCAGTTACATTTTTTTATGTGCTTTTAGCACAACATTTTATAATTCAAAAAGCATGTTAAATATTTAATTTATAAGTAAATATGCTATATTTCATTTTGTCGTATCGCAGAGCTTATAAAATAATTAACTTTGATTGTGCACAAAGAGATTAGACCCTTTTAATTAAGCTATAAAGTCACTCAATTATGTTAAGCGTATTGTTTAAGTAATGTATGCAGTACAGTGAATGCTCGTTAATGCATGAAAAATTGCAAATTCATACAAAAGTTTGCCCAACTTTCTTTTTTGCTAGACAAATTTAAATTTGAGTAGCTTTGTATGCCAATAACTTTTGATTTGCAGCTAAAGCTTTGCCAATACTTTTGATAGTTGAGCCGAGTGATGAGTTAGTTGTTGGATTTAAATAATATTTACCTTTGTCTTGAATCATTTGTAAATTTACAGACTGTATATTTTGTTAGGCATGCCGTACATATTCCAACCGAATGCATTTAATCTGCTATAAATGTCTGAATTTATCAAAACACTTTGACAATATGTCTGTATTGTAATAGATTGCATTGTAGTTTGTATATTTGTTTTAGCTACGCATGCATACGAAGCATTTGCTGCAAGTGCCCATTGTTTGCTAATTAATTTGTGCTATAATAATTAGACAACCGCTGCACAATAACTGGAGACCAGTAGGGGTTGCTTGGCACTAATTGAGTTCGTATTTCCATAGGTAACTGGCGGCGGCAGTGGTTTGGGTCGAGAAATCTGTTTGGAGCTGGCCCGACGCGGTTGCAAGCTGGCAGTTGTCGATGTAAACTCAAAGGGTTGTTACGAGACAGTCGAGCTCTTATCTAAAATACCACGCTGCACAGCCAAGGCTTATAAGGTGAGTAGTCGAACAGTAGACAGGCGTAGCACTTAATTGTCAAATTAATTATAGAACGATGTATCTTCGCCGCGCGAGCTGCAGCTGATGGCGGCCAAGGTGGAAAAGGAATTGGGCCCAGTGGAGATTTTGGTGAACAATGCCTCGCTTATGCCCATGACCTCAACGCCGCATTTGAAAAGCGATGAAATCGATACTATACTGCAGCTAAATCTGGGCTCTTATATTGCCGTAAGTAGCGCAAGTCTAACAGCTTTTAATATATATTAATATTTGCGACTTGCAGACTACTAAAGAGTTTCTGCCCAAGATGATAACACGCAAGTCTGGACATTTGGTTGCCGTCAATGCTTTGGCAGGTGCGTTTTGCATGCAAGCAGCTTTTGTTTATTGTTCACATATATATATTGCTTAGGTTTGGTGCCTTTGCCTGGCGCTGGCATTTATACAGCCACTAAGTATGGCATTATGGGCTTTATGGCTTCGCTGCGCGCCGAGCTGCGTCTGTCCGACTGCGATTATGTGCGCACTACTGTGGCCAATGCCTACTTGATGCGCACCAGCGGCGACTTGCCGCTGCTCAGTGATGCGGGGTAAGCATTTAACTTTGACCAACAAACATAGCATAGCTTGCTTTAATTTGTTTATATTTTCATTAGCATATCACGCACTTATCCTGGTCTGCCCACGCCCTATGTGGCTGAGAAAATAGTCAAGGGTGTGCTGCTTAATCAACGCATGGTCTATGTGCCACGCATATTTGCGCTCAGTGTTTGGCTGTTAAGGTAATAAGTTCGATTCCGTTTGCTTAGCTTATATGTTATTAGTGCTTGCCTTTTGCTTTATTTACAGATTGTTGCCCACCAAGTGGCAGGATTATATGCTGCTGAGATTTTATCACTTTGATGTGCGCAGCGCGCATTTGTTTTATTGGAAATGAACAAGAATTATATAACATTAAACATTAAACATTAACTATTTATATTAAATAAACTAAAGCTTAAGTTAACTAAACTGAAAACTTTGGAATGCATTTAATGCTGCTGCTTACTGCATTTTATAGCATACTTTTAAGCATGGCTTATCCTTACACCACCTCCAGCTACTTGCAACATGCCGCACACTTTTAAAACGTAATAAATGCAACATTTTCTTTGCTGCAAGCATTAATCAAATAGCTGCATATTTATTAAGCAGTCAAGTCGAGCATTATAAACTGTAGGACTTGGACCCCATATGGCGCACTTGATGCCACAGCGCCGCACTCTGGCAATATCAATAACTTGAGCATTGAACATGTATACACATATATTTGTTAAATACAATTCTGCTGCATGTGCATAAACAAATGTTGTGCGGCACTTAAAGTGGCGACTAACAGATGCTACGTAATTTAATTTGCTGGGTATTAAAAATAGTGCAAACTATTCCAATGTATAAAAATTTAAGCGCATAATTAATACTTTCAATTGTTATTAATGCAAGTGCTAGCCTAACCTCTAACCCCTCTATAAGTAAAAAACACAAAATAAACAAGCAGTGGCAGCAATAATAACAACAACAAACACTATGTGCCGCTTTCTAGTCCCTTGAGACTTGCAACAAGAGGTTGCCGACATTGCCGCTTACAAAATAAAAAAGAATAACATAAGCAGCAGCAGCCTCAGAAATAAATTCTAATTACACTTTATGACATTTGATGCTGCTCTGAGGCTCAGACCCCCAGCACCTGATGACACACATACAAGCACACATATGTGTGTGTGTGTTTGTGTGCCCCCATGCCCCTTGTGGCGCAGCCTGTTGCTGCTGCGGCCTTTGCGCATGCGCAACTGATGCGTATCATAAAAATAGCGCACTAATTACTTCTAGGGTGCGCTGCATTAAAAAAAAGCGTCGAGTGTTTTATGGTTGCCTCCTCGGAGTTTTTTCTGTTCATAGAAATTGTTTTTATTGTTGTTGTTCTTGTTGCAGTTGCAACAAGGTTTGATTTGCACTCATTTGGAATTTTGTTTATTGCTTTGTTATTGACTCGGCCGCTTTATTGCCTGCAACACTTATATAAACAAATCTTGTATGCCACATGTGGCAGCTTGCTGCTCTTGTTGTTGTCTTTCCATAACAATTAGTTTGCAGTCTAATTTGTGTGTGTGTGCATTGTCTTTTTTAGTCTTTCAACAACACAAACTCAAATATGTTGATTAAATAAAATTTTTCAATGTGCGCGCATGCATTTGCATTTATTTTATGCACTCAAATGCCATTAAATAAATGTCGAGCGCTTGTTTATTGCATAAACTTCATTTATATAAATTCCAACGACAATTATTCATATCAATTTTATATATAATTTATATGCTATGCTATGTTATGCTATGGAGCCTGTTGTTGTATTCATATGCACTTGTCAAAGTGTCACCTCAAAATAGAATATTTATGCATTTTTTACAGCCCGACGTTGCTGAGTTTGAGTTTTGTGAACTCTAAAAAAGTGTTCACTCTATAAATAGTTGGCTGGGCGGCAGCTGGAGTTGAAATCAATTTTTTGTTGTCTTTTGGCCCCATACTGCGGTCCTTCGGTCGTACGTATACTTTAAATTAACTCGTACACACAATTTTATATTTATTGAATGTGTCGAGAAATGCGCTCCACAAAATTCTGGAGCGACAAAGAGCTCGCATTAGGTTCGGGCCGGAATGCTTGACAATTTGTGTATAGATAAATCAAATGTGTGTTTATTCATGTATTTTTAAAAAGGTAAGGCACATTTAGTAAACACTTTTTGTTCTCAAAGAGTTTTATTTTGTAGAAAGAAAAACTTGTTGCAGTTGAGAATTCTTTGGCTTAAAGTATTGCATTTACTTGTCTTTAGTTGCATCAATTTAAAGTTTTTACATAGTAAAGTACAAATATATAGTATTAATAAATAAATATAAATTGAGCTTTAAGTCGCTTGATAGCTAAACTTGTAGTTTCTTCAGCTTGATAGCTAGCTTGCTAAGTTTGCAATTCGAAGTATTTGTAATTTAAAACTTTCTTTTTATTCATAGCTTAGACTGCAAGAGTTTGTCAATTTAATGATTTGACTAAGCTTTTAATTTAAAGTATTTTTAAAGCGGAATAAGTGTTGCTAAAAGTCTTATACTCAAAGCTAAAACACTTATACTGTATAAGCATGTTAATCAATTGAATCTAAATTTAAATATTAAACTATTTCTTTGTTATAAAAAGCAACTTTCACAGCTGCATATACATACCAGGGCGCATCCTTTTGAGCGTGCATCCTGGCAAAGTCTTCGAACTGTTAAATTATGACACGCAACTGTCAATTCAAGTAGCAGAGAGAGAGCAGCAGCGTGAGAAAACTGTTATCCTTCGAACCTAAACAAACACATTATAGCATCGCGCTGCGATGTCTTTGAGACTCATGCTGATGCAGTAGCGCATCCGGATCCTTTTTGTGGCTACCATGTAGCTGCTGTTGATGTCTGTACCACTCCTAGTTGGGTATCAGTTTACAAGACAAGTTGTTATTACTATTTTTTTTTTTTATTTTCACTCTCGATGCATTTAAATTTTTTTTGTGTTTTTTCTGACAGTTGTATACACAGCTAATTTATTTGCGTTTGACTTGGTCTTGCCATAAAACCAAAAACAGATGGCAGCGCTGCTCATTACAGGCATTTGCCAGGACATCATATGCTTGTCTCATTAGGTCCTCGCTTCCCGTGACCTGCAATCGCAGCACTTCAAATTGATGTTGACAGTTACGCTGAGAAATTGTCTCGCCCTTTTACGAATTTTTAGCTGAACACTGAGCACTGAGTGCTTCGCTTATGTAAAATATCAAAAAAGTAATTAACATTAACGTTGTCTAAGCACTCGCACTCGCTCTCTCTCTCTCTTCAGCTTGCCTCTCTCGCTCAACACTTTTCTACTTTATGTGTGTGTTTGCTGGCAGCTGCGGCATCTACTTTGGTTTTGTTTTTTTCGTGTTTCAATGTTTCGTGGGAAACTTTGGCGCACAGGTTTAAGCAGCTCCAACCCTAATCCTTTACCTTAAGCACTTTGTTGCACCAATGCCCGCACCCGCACCCAAGTTGCGTAGCTCCCAAGTGCTGCTCTAATGGCATTCCATCTAAAGTGACGCTAGGACACTGCTGCTGGTCTTAGCCTTATGCCAGATTTGCTTCCTTTGAGCGGCACAACTTGGACTGACATCACTAAAAAACAAAATAACAAAAAATTAAATTGCTCTTAGAGCAGCGCGTAAGATTAGAGTTACCCTTGGCGGGTTTCTTTATGACAAAGTTGATTAAGCAACTGGTGCCAACTACAGTTATAGCCAAATAAACTAAATACACGCTACGCAATTTATACAAATCCTTGCACTCAGCATAAATCTTCAAGTGTAACCTGAGTGCCAAGCTAAGTCCCAATGTTGACACAAAAATTGAATCACGTGCAACGTGTTTGACATTGAAGCATAACGCATGAAACAGAAATTCAATTCAAGTGTAATAATTATAAGGATAAATATTATATAGCGTAGTAATAAAGATATTGTAAGTGATGTTGCACATAACTTTAACTTAAACTGACAGCGTTGCAGTCAGATAGGAAGTTCAAGAGCTCCACAGCTTGATTCAAGTGCAATGATAAGAGAGAGACAAGTGCAGGTGGCAATACTTTAAAGAAAATTTAACAAAAGTACTTTGAGTTTGATTTTAAAATATTCAACATTTTATATACATTTTAAACAGCCTTTAAGTAAGCTAAAAAAAGGACTTGAGCTTGATTTGTGGCTTGAGCATATTTAGAGCTTAAGCGTAATGTATTCTCCATTAATTAGAAATGTATTTACACTAGCTAACTTATAGGTATTTATTTCATATTTTATATAGTAATACTTTCTCTTAATAAAAAACGGCAAGTTCATTGAACTTTAAGCTATTTTTTTTACTGTAAGTAAGTAAATCTTTAAATCAGCAATAAAAAAGGGTCAAGCATTTCCATTGTAAACTTTCATGCTTGTTACTGTTGTTGCGTTTAATTAATTTAAGTATTTATTAACAATTAAACGTTGCTAAACGCGTTTGCATTAGCTAATTGCAACAATAATGAGAGCTTACTGACGTTGAACCTATCAACGCATGTCAAGCTTAGACGGACGCGCTCGACAACAATCCACGCCTAGCTTTGTATTCTATGCGCTTTGATAGAAGCTCGCCTGACTCTGGCCTGAGTATTGCAATTACACTCAAGCGAGTCTTGATATTCGTTGCTTAAGTTTGTTGCGCGCTTTAAGTTTTGGCACAGTCGCCGCTTGTGCTTCAAGCCATAAAGTGTTGCAAATAATTTATAAACAAAAGTCTGTGTGCAATATGCGTACAGAGCAAGCGCTGGTTAAACTGCAGGCCATGCTGGCCATTGCGCTATTGGCAGGCATTTGTCCATTGTTGTTGCTGGTGGCGCTTGTTACCAAAATCTGCGGTTGCTTGTTCAGTTGTTGCTACACCAAGCAGAAAACTTTGGCAGGGGAAGTGGCTTTGGTAAGTTTTGCAAGTAGCTGCAAAAAAATATAAAATTTATAAAATCTGCTTGCTGCTGTGCAATGAACTTTGGTACAGTCAAAGTGCAATTGCAATTATAACATGCCTATATAATTGTTATTGACAGATTACTGGCGCTGCTCATGGGCTGGGGCGTGCGCTAGCCATTGAGTTGGCCCAGCGAGGTTGTCACATAGCCGTAGTCGATATTAATCTGGCCGGCGCCGAAGAAACAGTCGCGCAAATCAAACAGTTAGCGACGGTTAAGGCAAAAGCTTTTAAGGTAAGCGCTAAAACGAGTTTAATTAAAGTCTGGCTAACTATATAATAAAAAAAACTAGGTAAATGTTAGCAATTATACTGAGCTTGTTGAGCTGCAGGCAAACATAAGCCAAACACTTGGCACTGTTACATTGCTGGTGAACAATGCTGGATTATTGCTGCTTAGCAACTCCTTGAATCCAGCGCCGCAGGAGCTGCAGCGTATGATTGATGTTAACTTAACCGCACACTTTTGGGTAAGCTGCTAAATATTTTTATAAACGCATTTAATTTGTTTTTGTTACACAGACCAAGAGCATATTTTTGCCAGCCATGAAGCAGCTAAACAAAGGATATGTGCTCAGCATAAGCTCGCTGGCAAGTAAGTTAAAGGCAGCGCTTAACATAAAGCATTTATATACTTAACTGCTTGGCAGGCATTATTCCTCTGCCCTACAATACAAGCTATACGGCTACAAAATTTGCTGTCACTGGTTACATGAAGGCTTTGCGACTGGAACTTATGCTCGAGCGTCAGCGCAATATTAAAGTCTGCACTGTTATGCCGGCGTTTCTACAAACCAATGATGAAGTAACAGATCTTGTGGCTCGCACACAATTCGATCGCTTGTATCCTTTGATTAGCGGTGAGGCTGCTGCCAGGCGCATTATTGATGGAATGATTGCTGGCGAAAAGGAAATTATGTTGCCAGGCTTTGGAGCTGTCTTGCAGCGTATTTTAACGTAAGTAGATTAAGCAATGAACACTCGCATATTAGTAGTTAAGTTAGAGCAGCAGTCCAGGCTCAGCAACTTACTTCACTGTTAACTCTTTAGCAGCTTTGGTTACCTAACTGCTTTACATTGATGAAAATAATACTCCAAGCTTATAGCTCAAGATCAGCCTAGCTGATTTCTTATGGAATTCGAATGGCGTAGAAATACTTAAGCTATAATTAAAATATATATATAGCGACAATGAATTTTCATTGATGAAAGCTCTACTGAAATGATTTTGCATGCTCAAAGATCAAAGTTTAAATAATAATAACTTTAACAATTTAAGAATTTACTTCATAGCTTATACTACTTTAAATTACAAATTGAATACGCATAAGCTTGTAATGATTGCTGTTGTAAAAATTTCAATTATTCTCTGATTGTTAAGACCTTTGAGCTGCTTGCACTGCTTCTTAGAATTTATTGCAGCAGCTTTGCATTATTATATGCAAAATTCAAAGGAAAATTCTAACAATAAATTTAACTTTACATTAAGCTGCAGCCAGGTTACGCTTCCTAGAGAAAGATGAAGAGCAAGTTTCTCAGTAGCTTAGATATCTTGCCATATGCGAGTGTTCACTGTAACAGCAATATAAACGCATACTAACGAAAATCTCTTTTGATTGCAGTCTATTACCCTTAAGCTGGCAGGACTATCTGCTGCTGTTTATTGCCAACAAATACTTTATGAAGTTCTGTGAATTGCGCGCTTAAAGACATGTCTGTAGGCAATTAAAGTGCATAATTATAATGAACATTTACGATTTTATTAAAAGCCGTTGCTGTCGCTGCTGCTGATATTTTTCATTACATTTTGTCTTTGTTTGTCCTTTGACATCTGCAATCGTAGGCAACTGCAACAGCGACAAGCAATCAACTTGTCAGCATGCTCAATATACGCACATCCTTTTTGTGCTATCCTTTAACGCAAAGCACATATTGTGGTGACGCTTGCTGTGCTAACAGCGCGCATTATGCTGGGCTTGATTTATATATTTCAACAAATTAAAAAACTTAAAGGCAGCACTGACTTAAAGCGAGTTGCTTGTTGCAAATTTAAGCGCTAGCAATTCTGTAGAAAGTATTTTATAGAAAATTGCATTTATTTTATAAATTTTTTTGCTGCATTTTGTTTATATTTATTTTATATGCTACCTTTGCAAGTTGGAATGCGTTACAAACTTACAATTTACTAGTGCGTGTTGCAATGCTTTTATATTATGTAAATATGTATGGAAGACATGCACGTAGACAATATGAATAGACTGCAGCTTGCCTCTGCCACTGCCACTGCCTCTGCTGCTTGCTGGGTTAACACACTTTGGCTGCAGTTGTCAGTGTGTGTGTGCTACGAGTTAAAATTTTGCTTTTTATTTTTTAGCTTGAATTAAGAATAATAAAAAATTGCACAAGGCGCACAAGGAAACGCTTTTGCCGAAATGAAAAGAAAATGTTATGAAATGTAAAAATAATGCAAAGACATCAACTAAGTCTAAAGCTTGTCTTGGCATATACTATATATTTTTAATATGCTTAGTTTTAAATTGTGTGTGGGAAAGCATTAGTTTATAGCTGAGCCAACAACCCTTGCATAATTTCCCATTAAAAAGGCGTTAATGATGCATAGAGCTGCAGTCCCCAACGTGCCACATTGAACGCCTCAATGGCACGCTGATTGAAAACTCAAATGTGCTGGTGTCAGCGGCTTTATGTGCAGCACTGTCGTCTTTGCGCCTGTTTATTGTTTATATTTGTGCTGTGCTGACAAACGATGCGCGTATTCGAGCCTGATTATCGTCCAGAGGGTGCAAAGCCTTGGTGAGTTGTGAAATGCGTGGGAACACAGTTAGACATATATGTCTATATATGTTTACCTGTGCTAAGTTAAGCTTGTCTGTGATTTAATTACATTTTTGTGCGGCATCAAATTACTTTACATGTTGTTCTAATTAAACTGCAACTACTTAGTTTATGACTTTGCTAGCAAAAGAAGTAGCACGCCCACGCTCATAAAAATTTGCTTTATATAGCAAGGCAGCTCAATATTTTTCGGTTGCTCATAAAATTTACTCTCTATGCGCTGTCTGCCTTAAAATGTTTATAAATACAGTCAATTTGCTGTCAACTTTTGAACTCGTCACACATGTTGGCTGCAGGTCAAAGCAATAGTGCGTTTTTCTAAAAACGACACTGCGCGACAGTTTTCCATATTATTTTTACCATGCAAACAAGAAATTTTTGTTTAAAAATTGTAAAAAGACTGCAGCAGCTTCAACTACAAATACAACTACAACTAGTACCATGACATGCATGTCAGCGCAATCATTTGACATTTTGACAGCAATATCTATGCATGTGTGTGCGTGTGTGTGTGTTAAAGTCCAAGTCTTGTTTCATATTACAAATGGTTTGAGTTTGAATTTCTCTCTCGATTGCTGTTATCGTTAGCATTAAAGGCTAAATAAATTTGTTTGTTGTTTGTATTAAGTAGCAAGTAAACAATTTATTAAACAAACATTTTGTGCTCAACTTTATACACAAACATATTTACTTTACTTTTTCTGTTTTTTTGTTTTTTGACAAATTATAAAATTAAGCGCAGCGTCGAAAGCATAAGCAATAAAAGTTTCATTAACAAATCATCATGTGTGTGTATGGCAATAATAAATAAATTGTTTTAAATTCCAGCAGCTCTTTTGCATTTTAATTACGTGTTTCATTAAAGTTTACGTTGGTTTTTCTGGGCGGTTGCCCAGCCTGCCAGCCAGGCTATAAGGGTTTCGGCCCTGGTTGTAAATGTAAATTTGCATTTTTGCTGTTTGCAGCATAAAAATATTAAATGTATTCTGATTGCCGAGCAGCGCTTGTCGATTAACATTTACAAGGGTCATTCAGTTGAGTTGAAAGTTTATCACACTAATTAATTTGATGGATTTTTTTTTATATATTTTATTTTATATTTCAGCATATACTACATTTGTGTATATATGCGAAAGTATAATTTATTCGAGTGTGTAATTAACAAAGTCACAAAGTACAGTGGCACTCGATTAAGTAAACAAGCGAGCGAGCAGCTAAATTAAGTGCCATAAAATTTATATTAATTCAAAGAAAATTGGCTACAGTTGCAGATTAAAAAATTACGAAGAAGTAAATACAACAACAAATTGCATTGCAGATTAAATTGAGCAAATATTTTATTGTTTTTTATTATTCAAAATTTTTTAATATGAGTTGTGATTTAACATATCTTAGTGCTAAGAGAAAACAAATCGGTTGAATTCTGGGATATACAAAATAAATATGAAAAAATATATTTTATATTAGTTTATTGCTAAAGATTTCGACTGTGCACATTACCGAGCATTCACTGTATATAGCTGCCGCAGATAAATTACCTTAGCTCTTCTCGCAAAATTAATAAGATGCTTGTGTCTATGTTGTTGGAAATTAAGTTTGAAAAATCTTTTTGACAGCGGAAATGGCAATGGTTTTTGCTTTTCGATTTTTTCCAAGAAATATCGCCGAACAACGCGCGTCATTCTAAAAAAGCCATAAGCTATGACTACTATATGTTGACTGATTAAAGTCTACTAATTTTAACAATGATGTAAACTTTGTCGCACTTTATTGGAAATTCGCAAAACATACACACAAAACCGAGAAAAGAGACAGTTTTGGTTTTTGGACACGCGCCCAACTTTTGCGCCGGCAGACAGATCGACCAAGCAAGTGGCAAAAATTTTGGTGTGTGCTAAACGTTTCTGAATTGAGAGACAAGTAGCAAGTAGCAAGACAAACTGAACTGAAACTGAACGAACGTGCGACCAACTGCGGCGCTTGCCAAAAAAATAAAAATTCAATTAAATGCGGCACGATTTATGTCAACATGTGTATATAAGCAAGTCATTTAAATATGAGCTGCCAAATAATAAAAGCAGCAGCACTTGCAGCTCACAGCTCACAGCTCACACAGCTGTGTGTGAGTGTCGCTGAGTTTGACCTGAGGTCGGGTCATGTGGCAAGCAATGTCACTGGCCGCGTCAAAAAATAAAATATATATACACATGTGTTTAGACTGCAGAAAATAGTACGACAAAATGCATTTTTACAGCGCAAATTAAAAACATATTGTCAGGCCACTCGCCTCGGCAGCGGCATTAGCAGCGAGGCCTACGCAGGATAAACTGCAACGCACTATAAATAGCCAAAAAAAAGTGAAGAAAACTCAGCGCACATTGCACATTCGCAATTGCAGCTGCAAGTAGTAGATGCACTTGAGGCCAGGGACAGGCCAAAGTGATCAGCAACTGTTGCAACTTCGTTTTTGTTGCAGTTGTCGAATGCGATTTGTCTCATGTCGCTGCGTAGAAATTGAATTGGAGGTTGGCAAATGAGTTGCTTTAATAAATTTAGCTCATAGTCATACCGTATGCTTAAGTTTTTATTTTATTCTCATTTCGTTTATGTCGCTGTGTGTGTGTGTTTGTGTGTGTGTGTGCTACTCTAGCGGCGCAACAGAATATTATGCGGCAATAAAAAATAGCGCTAAAACATTCGACAGGCGCTGGCCGCCTACTTATGTGCGTGCAAGCATAAATACATGCACTGAGAGAAATGAAAGTGCATTTAAAATATAAAACAACATTTTTAAATGAAATGCCTAATACATATCTTATGCATAAGATACTATACATAAGCTATAAGTGTACTAAAAATACTTTTGATATAAGAAAATTATTTTTGTATTTATTTTGCTTAAATTAAATACTATACATAAGCTATAAATGCATTAAAAATACTTTTGATATATAATCAAATTATTTTTGTTTTTATTTTGTTTTATGTTATAATAAAATCATTTATAAGCTAAGTATATATTTAATTTAGTTTAATTCTTTTTATTATCTTTTTGCTATTTATTTTGTTGAGTGCTCTTTAATGTTGCCATAAATTTTCATAGTAAATGCAATACTCTTTCTTATTTTTTTGAGTGCACACACTCGTGTGCTGCACATTGGCAAAAGGCGAGGAATTGGAACCGAGAACAGACTTGCACCATGTGTGCCAGTGCCAAGATCGCAGCATTGCGCCTTTGCCATTGCACACTGGAGTTGCCAGTGAAGACATCCACGGTCACTAGCTCAGTTGGAAATGAGTGCGCACACGTGACTTTACAGTTACAAAAAAAAGACAAAAAAGGAAAAATAAATTTACATAAAGATATGAAATTATGCTGCATAAAATGGTAATTTTGGGTAAAGCAATAAAGCGCCAAAAAATAAGAAAATTGAATTTAATGTTTAGTAAGTCAAAGCTAGCGCGCTATTTATAAATATTTTTTAAAAACAATCAAACTAAGCACATACAAAAAATAAATATAAAATTAATTGGCTGTATATGTATTTTTTATAAATATGGCTTTTATAGACTTTAAATGAATGAGTCAACTTTTCTAAACAAAAATAAAAAAAAAAAAAAAAAATAGATAATGAAATATTGTAATACATTTTTTAATTTAGTAATTAAATACTACAATAAGTATTCCTAAGTTATAACTCATAGCAGTTATAAATAAATTATGTTAGTAACATAATTGCTTGCACTTGAATTTGTTTACTTTGAATAAATAAAACAAGCTAACTAAACTAAATTTTAATTTAATTTTTAATTTAAATGTAAATTTCCTAGCGGGTGCTATGAGCAACACACGCATAATTTCTATATCCAAACACACACACATACACATGTGTTATAGCTAAAAATTACAGCATTAACAACAAGTGACTAACAAATGGAAAAAAGTGCGTTCGCTTACCGCAGGCTACGGCTAGAGCGAGATAGCAGCAGCAACTAAAAGAGAGAGAGAGATAGAGCTGGCACCCTAGCAGACGCACATGTGCGTGCTATGGAAAAGCAGAAGAAAAAAAATCCATAAGCGGTGACAACAACAACAACAACAACAACAACGAGCGATCGTGACAACAGCAGACGCTGGCAGAGCCTCGGGCCGCAGCACAGGACAGCAAACTATACGTTCCGGGTGTTTAAATAACGTGCAGCCACTGAACTGCGGGTTATTGTCAGTTTCAATGCGGTGGCGTAAACATCGCTAGCAAATCAAAAGAAACAGCAGCAACAGCAACAGAAAATAAAAGACAAAGCGATCAGTTTAGAAATAGGAAAAACTTACGCGATTTGTTTTGGGATTTCCCGCGTTGTCTCGTTCGATTTTGGCAGCAAGCCCAACTGACAAAACTGGACCTAGTACAATTTGTGTGTCCGCTCGTGTGTGTGTGCGTGCGTGTGTATGTAAACTGCCGGAAGCGCAATAAAAAACTGCGAGTGACAGCGCAGTGTTAGATGAAAAGGCACATCAAACTGAAATCAATCTACAAATGTCTGCCACAATGAAGCCACAACAACTGCCCAGCAGCAGCAGCAGCACACAAGAGGAGAAGACAGCAGCCACAATGCTGGGCAAGCTATATGATGATAATGTCTGCTATGACGCCTATATGTCGCCGCCACTGAGTGCACAATTTGAGGCGCCCAAGGCGAGCAGCGCACTAGACAATTACTACATCAAGTCGGAGCTGAGCTGTGCGGAGCTGCAGTTTCCAGACTTTTCACACTTGTGCTTTGACAGCGGCGCGGCAGCGGCAGAGACACCCAATTCGGCTGCATTAACAACGCTGCAGGATCAGGATGATATCGTATGCGCCAGCGCCAGTGAGCAGTCAGGCATGCCGCTCTATCAGCAGGGGCAGTACACACAGCTGAATCGCGAGGATGTGTTTCGCTTTGAGCCCGAGGACATTGCGCGTCTCACCAGCGATGCGGGTCCTGCCTATGCGGAGCTGGCAAGCATCTTGCAAACACCACAAACACCATACACACCTTGTCAGCAGCAGCAGCAGACAGCAGCAGCAGCAGCTGTTGTCGCTTCAACACAAATGGAGTTAAGCTCAAGCTTAAATCAGGATATTGATTACTTTAATTATGACGAGGTTAATTGTCAATCAAAAAATCAATCACCCTGCTCATCACCACATCTGGATGCCTGGCTAAACTTTAGTCTAAGCGAACTATCGTCGAGCAACAAAACTTCACCCAAATTATGTAATCTATACGAGCAGCAGTATATTAAAACAGAATCCAGCAGCAGCACCAAGCTGCCGTCGATGAACTCCGCGTTTGGCGCCGCTTATGCGAATCTCTATGAACAGCAGTGTGCTGATGTTAAGGACTTTGCCTGCGAGAATTATGCGCACAATATAGCGCAATATATTGAAAAGCCCAATCGTGAGCATAAAGTTATTTGGTCTATTGATGAGCTGGATGAGCTGAATGAGGCTTTAATGCAAACGCAGCAGCAGCAGCAGCCAAAGCTCGACAATAATTCAGCTAATTATGCTCAGTGCTATGCCGCGACGGCGGAGCAGCTACAAAGTGGCAGCAATAGCGATAATGATAACGATAACGACAACGATGATGACGAAGAGGAGGATAATGACCTGGATGATGTCTTTGCCATCACAACCGATTGTCGCCGTCTGCCTACGAGCGAGTGTCATGTCGACATTGCCGACTTGGAGCTGGAGCCCGCATTGCCGCTTATTTGCCGCTGGACTGGCTGCGATTTGGAGTTTGCCACCCAGCAGCTCTTTGTGGAGCACATTGAAAAGTGTCACGTCGATGTGCGCAAGGGTGAGGAGTTCTCCTGCTTCTGGATTGACTGTCCGCGGCGCTATAAGCCGTTCAATGCGCGCTATAAGCTGCTCATACATATGCGCGTGCATAGCGGCGAGAAGCCCAATAAATGTCCGGTGAGTACACTGAAAAAAAATACATAATAATATATATAAAATATGCACTCAGTTGAAATTCTGATAGTTGAATTACATTAAATTTTATAGAGATGAGCACAGCTAATATATTTTTGCTTGCATAATTATTTATTTTTAATATTAACAAAAATCCATAACACACAATATTATAACAATTATTTTAATATAACAATATTATTGCAATTATTTTAATGTTAATATACAAGTACTAACGTCAAGGTCTTCAGCTTTAATTATTTTTTTATTGCAATAAAAAAGCAAAGACAAACAATGAATAAATGTTGTAGAACTTTTTAGTAAATGCCATATGCTTACCTTACGCATTGCCTGGTAGCTAGTGTATTCACCAGTACTTACTAAAATTTTTAAATTCTTGATGCCATAAAAATTGTATAATTATAAATTTTTATTAAATTCTTATTGCTATAAAAAATTGTTTAGCATATTTTTAGTAATAATTCCAAAGTAACTAACAAAAAGTAAGTGTAGTTTATAAGTAGAGCGATGTGTTTACCCTTCATATTACCACGTAGCTAGTGCATGCGTCAGTAATCTATTCGACATTAAATTAACTAACGCTTTATAGTTGATTAAATTGTCAGTCAGCAACGTTTGCCAATTAGGCTCTTAACGAATCTGACTTGCTAGTTGAATTTACTGTTTGCTCTTTTTGTCCTGTGCAAGGCTCAAAAAGAGCTTACCGGTAAACAGGAATGCAAATGCTTCTAAGTCAAATGTCACTCAACACTTGCAGCAAGCTGCATTTGTAGCTCTGGCGTTAGTGGCAGCAATTAAAACTCATATTGCTGGGACATATCCATTTTCATTATTTGCATCTCTCACACTTCAGTCACTGACATTTGCATGCCGCGAGCTCGCAATTTGTGTGTGCGAGTGTGCGAGTGTGTTTGAGTGTGTGAGTGTCCAGTTTAATCGTGACATACGCTGATGGCTTTTATTCACTTTTCGTTACAGTTTCCGAGCTGCAATAAAGCATTTTCGCGTCTGGAAAATTTGAAAATTCATCAACGCTCGCACACGGGCGAACGGCCTTATGGCTGTCAATATAAAGGTTGCCTCAAAGCATTCAGCAATAGCTCGGATCGTGCAAAGCATCAAAGGACGCACTATGATACGGTGAGTGTGCACACACTTATATATAAAGCTGTGTGTCTGTATGTGTGTGTGTGTGTGTGTAGTATGCAAGCAATTTGCGACAAGTGTCAAAGGAAATTGATGAGCTGCCGGCCATTGGCAGCAGCCGTTGCATGCCGCTTTAACTTTTAAGGTTCTACTCGTTGGTCAACACACTGCAGCTGAGCTGCTTTTCTAAAGCGCGTGGCTTAGTCCTCGTCGTCACTGCTGTGCGCGCGAGCTCATGACATGTGCACATTGCGCATTTCGCTGCCTGAGTGATTTATAGATTTTTTTTGTTGTGCTGGCCACACGGCTCACAGCAAAAGGCAAAGGCAACAAGCAAAATCGTATAAACTAAACGAGTTACTTGCCATGGCCAATCAGGCAGCAATGTGGTGTTACGCGGCCTCTCTTCGTGGTGTGGTTGTTTGTAGTATACTGCGGGCTGCACCTATTGCACAGACTTTGCGACGAATTTGTATACGCAGAGCATGCAATATGCAACCTCTGACACTACTTTTCGGGCGCACGGCGTTTGTCGTGTTTGTTCTTGGCTACCTATCTAGTTAGAGCTACGCCGTATACTATATGCGACCCGCTATGACCTGCGCCGGCGGGCGGTGGCTGGCGAGCAAGCAAACTGCGGCGGTCCGTCCCAGCTCCTAGCGACCTCGATCAAGCAATCCGCGGGAGCTTGGTGCGGACAGCGGAATAGCAGACCCGAGACGGCGCGGGGCTCACTCGCGGCTGCGCCTGCACACCCGAAAGAGGCGCGCGCCACAACGGCGGAGACACTCGGGCGAATACAAGGGTATGCGCTCAGGTGCGATCGCCGCGGTTTCTCTCTCGCCACAGCTCGCTGCTGTGCGCAGGTTCAGCGCTGCATCTGGAATGCGGCGGAGCAACGCCGGCAGCGTAGCAAGCTGCAGTGACGCGGCGCTGTCATTGGCGCAGGCAGCGCCGCCGCGCACGCCCATGGCACCGAAGCACGCAGCTGCTCGCTCTAGCACATGGCGTGACGACAACGCTGCTGCGCAGGTCGACCAGCTCTACCAAATCGCAGTCTCATGAACTTTACAATGACCTAGTCCGTGCGCGCCCTCGCTCCTCGTCTCGGCGTCGCGATCAGCCGCGCGCACGCGCGCAACAGCAACAAGCAAATGCGAAAGATCCGCAGCGTCATACTGCAACGCCAACAACGCCCTACACTAATGTGGCCTACAGCATATTATTAGCTACCTTCGGAAGCCCCAAGTAAGCATGCCGTGAGCGACAGATAATATATAATGATCATGGATGTGACAAAAGAAAGTGCTCTCCAAGCGAAGCGAGATACGTTCCACAAGAGCAGAACTGACATGATTGGATTTACGATACATAAATGTCCAGTAGATGCGATTTGTAGCTTTGATCATTACTGTGCGCACTAATCTAGAACGCATGTCTACGGGATGGCCAAGAACACGATGCGACCAAGAGCCTGATATATAACAATTTCGAATCTGAGTGTAATACACCCAATTTATTTGAGACTCTTTCACTTATTGTATTTATCTATAGCCGCTCTGTCACTTTAGTTAAAGATCTCATTTACATTGGTAAGCCCTGCGTAGTCTTTTAAGCCCAAAACGTTGCTTCAATCCTATCTATCCACAAGTGTAATTAGCCTGTATTACAACGAACTTATTAGGACTAGCAGATTAGGGTTTAAATAAACAGATAATTTATTTAGTCGTTTGTTTAGCAAGAAAAGTTGAATCAACTGAAGCCATGCCAATTTAATTATTATTCTCAATCTAAATCAGATCCTACGTTTTGCATATGGTTATTTATTTAGCCACATAAAGAATCTTATGTGTAAAAATACAAGCGCTGTCAATTTAAATCGCTGTACATTCTCTATGATAAACCCACACCAAAAGATTGCACGACGCTATATAATAGCAATAATTGCTATACATATAAACCTAATAAAAAAACGCAAATAGCCAGCACGTGCTCATTATATAATTTTATAAGTACTTCGGCCTTGTAGTATCTACTCATAATGCATTTGCCCAGGACGCGCAACGCTGTGTTGGTTGTTGGTAAAAGACTCGCTTATTTGCGGTTCTAACGGGCGTATATAGTAGGGCAACTCAGACAGGACAAATTACGCAAAATGCTGAACTAATACATAGCGACAGCATCATATCGTGTATGAACTTTAGTATTCAAATAAACATTATGCTTATGCAGAGCCTGAAAATCTTTTTCGCTGCAACCTCCTTCTTTTCGCAATTGTTATCAACAGCCCGAGCGCCCACCACGACCCCACCCACGTCCCTGTCTCTGCTTTTCGACCTCCTGTTACCTATGCGCGCACCACACTAAATTATATGGCTCTAGCCGCATTCTGCGGCATGGGCCGCGTTTGGAACTACGCGATACATGGATTCCACCACTCAATGGAGTTTAGAAGAGTGACCTCGCGAGATGGTCCGGTATATATGCCAGGACGGCGGATAGTGCTAGCTTGGTAAGCAGCACCAGGCGCACACTAATCGGACTAAACCACACGACTGATTACGGCCCCACTTACTCGCTACGCCAAAAACTACATAACTGCGCACCACCCGTGCAAGAACAAGTCAAATGCGACATTGGAGGATGTTGCGGCAGTCGCTTCGTTGTAAAGAGGTGACGCCGAGGGCTCGGCAGCTGGATAAGCTAATCACGCAAGGACAGAGGTGCGGCCGCGCCTCTCATGGTAGTGAGTTCGGAGCATTTACCCCGTGGGATGACCTAGACACAAAGAGACTCTGCCAAGTCGCAATGTTACATATGCGAGTGCCAGAAGTTCTCAGTCTCAACGCATTAGACCCCCCTCTCTCATAGCATAATCATAATAGTGGAGCTATTGGCACCTCACATTTACTAATAACGATACCTACGCATCGTCTCACATACTAATAACTCGTACCTTTGCGCCTAAGCCGCTACATTCTTTAAATGTATTGGAGTGTTGGTTTCTTGGTGTAGTGATCAAGCTTGGACCTTGAATGTTAACCAGGCGGAAGTCTGAGCTCAATCAATAAATTATCTGCCTACTGTTGCTGCGCTTGACTAAGTTTCTCTGATATAGGCTTTGCGCACCTATGTAATTCTTGTTATTTGATACCACATAATATACAATATTTACAGGCATCTTACGGAACCCACTGCGTTTCAAATCTCCTTTCACTAGCTCTTATTAGGGGGTGACTGCGCCATACAACATGAGTTGGTGTGCTCAGCTGCCGTATTTATAGATATGCTTTACGATCTTTTCAGTAAACTCTTACATAAAAACAAGTTCTCTAACCATATATGAATCTTATATTTAAACATTTAGAGGTGAAAACAGTGCTTGTTGCTCCCTTATTAATTTCACAAGTCTTACTTTTTAAAAATGAAATTTCTGTATCTATTATATTCTACAAGATTCAGGTATTAAGTACGTTAGACTTGAGTTTAATGTACTCTGTACATAATTTATTTTTGAAGTATGCTAGAGGTATGTACTACTCTTGTTATGTTTTAGCTTAATTATTAATTCTCTAATTGACACCCTCCATAAAGCAGTGACACTCTCAACTGAATCAACTAAACTTAAATAACAATTGCTTACTAAGAACTTTAGTCTGCTTTTGGCAACGCATTTAGAAGAAGGGCTGGTACGTTACTTAAAACCAAGCACCGAGTATAAGAAGCAATTAAGGCGCGAGTGCAGCATCGCAGCGTATCACGGAAACTACAATATCACACTGCGCTGCAGCCTTTGACTTTCGCACTGCTATCTGTATATGCGCTAGCGGATTACGCTACGTGGGCTATGCAAGGGCGCAGTAGTTCGTCATGAGATGATATCATTAGTTTGGGCGCTATGCAAGTCGATGTGTTTTGACTTATTTTTTATAATCCGCCACGTAGCTACACATAGATATGTAAAAAATACACCAAACATAATTTTAACTCTCCCATAATCTTCTCACCTTATCTTACTCTTGTGACTTTAAACTAATGCCCACTAAGCTGTAGACACGCACGCAGCATTAGCATAGATATTGATATTAAGACATAATAAAGAAATTCGGTCTGGTGGCACATTTTCCTATACTATTCACTGTTGGGCCGCAACATTGTGTTTTTAGCTGCCCATGGTCCTACGATTGTCCTAGAGATTTTTCATAGTTTTTGTGCCTGCATGCACTTCACCTTGTTCGTTCGATTCGCGCGGCCGACCCCCGCCCACGATAATTCTCGACCCTCACAGCGTGCTCGTCGGCAATGTTCTATACTGCTCAATGTTTTGTTTTTTAGTTTGTCTCTTTCTGATTCTGTGGTGGGGCTTAGCTGTATTGGTTATCGCAATTTATGGGCAAATTGACAGATATATCGACCGTCAGTGATCTCTCATACGGAATTCACTCGCATTCTTAATTTTATACGTCAATAGGAAATTTTAATTTAAGAATTTAGCCGCACGCCCGACAGCGCGCACCGACTTCATAGCGATTATTGATCAAATAGGATTACCATTCTAAATTTAGCTATTTAGCGCGGACTGACAGGACACAAAGACATTAACTTTGAAATTACTTCTATGAAAACATTACTTATAAAATCAGTATTGTCATCTATATCAATGCTCGTTGATTGAACGTTTTATACAACATAATGACGAAGTGTCAAATGTAACTATGTACATGTTAGCGCGTATGGCCATATGGGCATCGCGACAATTTACGAGACTCTTCTAAAATAAAAAACAAAAGAATGAAATAGCACCAATCAATAATACAGTTTAAAGAGCCAGTCAGCGGCCGCGTCTGAATGATGAAAGCACCATACAGAGGACAGCCACAGACAAGAAGAGAGGAAGGATGGAGGCGACCGCGGCGCACGAGATATGTATTGAGTTCTTCATCGAACAGCCATATCTTGAGCAAACCCCACATATGACAAGAGCTTCTGCCGATCTCATCATCGTATTTCCAGGCTCGTTTTTTTCTTACAAGCGGCGGCTACCGCTGCAACCCCAGCCTGGCGTTTTAACTTTTAATTAAATAAAAGATTCTCTCATTGATTTTAAATATTGGTATACGTAAAAAATGCGACTATGCGTGTGAGTGTGTGTGTGGAGTGTGGAAAATTAATTACCCATGCAGCGTTAAAAGTTGTTGAAGCAGGTTCTTTACACAAGCAAAATTTACATGCAATACACTGCTGTTCAGCTGCATAGGTATAGCAAAAAAAATGCATTTCTATAGCTGCATGTTGAATGCTAATTAAAATAACAAATTAATTTCAAAGTGTGCGCAGTGGAAATCTAATAAAAGCCTGAATAGATATAAAACAGAAATAAACAATTAGAGCGCTGCTAACAAAGCGTATGCGTGATTTTTACTATTTAACTTATTGAAAAGCTAATAATGTTTGCAGTTGAGCAAAAATGCATCAAAATTATGAGAAGAAGACGTATTATAAGAAGAAGACTAAAGAGAAGACTAAAGAGAGTTTAAATCTAAGTTGTTTTCAAATAATGTTGATCAGCTAAAAATAAAACATATAAACAAGACAAGCACTGCTCACAAAGCGTATACTTGATATTGACTATTTTACTTATTGATAATCTAATAATGCTTGATCAACTTTTTGCTTAAAAATTATGAGAAGAAGTATTATTATGAGAAGAAGACTTAAGAGGCAACATGCTATGGACCTTGTAGACTGTAGATTTGTAATCAAAGTTGCTTTAAGAAATTGTTGCTCAGCTAAATATAAACAAAAACAAAGAATAAGAGCGCTGCTTACAAAGCGTATACTTGATAATCATTATACTACTGATTGCAATTTTTTTTGGCTTGAAACAAAATATGCATAAAAAGTTTCAAAGATTTTAATGCAATGTATTAGTTAATAGCTCTCTCTTTTAGCTACTAATACTGCTTGTTTTCTCTCTCATTTATTTTATTGGAGCTATTTGTAGCTATTTAGCGTCGCAGCGTTGTTGCTTTGGCAAATATGTATTACAAACTATAAACTATAAAACAAAAACTTACTCCTTGCGCGGTAATTAGAAGGCTTACGAAACGTGAAGAGCTTGTGGTGAGCGTGTATAAAATGCTATTTTTGCATTAAATTTATTGCATTGGCTTGTTTAGACAAGCACAAAGGGCAGGAAGGCAACACCAGCACAACACAACAACACACAACAAAACAAATGGAAGGCGACAGAAATAGACATTAGAAAGTTTTGCTGTGGCAAGTTTGCTGACGCTTTTTTGGGGGCAACAGCTGCGCCATTAGCAGATTTTTGGCAAGCGCACAGTTTTCAAGTTCAGCGCTGCACAGAGAGCGGGTGGCTGTAATCACGTATACGCCAGGTGTTCAAATCTTAAAGCTCAGTCTTATTGGCAGCAGCTTGTTGACCGCGTTCGCTTTACACAAAACGCATAATGAGCACTTTAAATTAATTAAAAAGTAATGACAGCAGCCCTTGGTGTGCGCTTGAGCCTGGCCAAAGTCATCGAAATAATTGCATTGCAACGTAATAGCAATCGACACGGCACTCGTTACCGAGAGAGCTCAGCTCAGCTCAGCACTGCGCTCAACAGTAATTTCCAATAGATAATGAAATGCAATTAGAAAGTTTGCAACATACATACACCACCACACCCCCCCCTCCCGAACTACTTGTAAGTGCTAAGAAAAACAAGACGTGGCATAGGGAAGGAAAAAGTGTTTGGATAAAATGCCACAATAACAGCAATTTACACAATTTCCCGTGGCGTTCCTTTTTAATTTGTGCTACGGACTATGACGGCGTGGGGCGTGGGGATTGCGAGCTGGAGCAGGAGGAGTTTTGCTTTATACACAACGTAGCCATAATACTGCATTGAGTCCGTAATTAAAGTTTGCCGAAGCCAGCCGAGTGCAGCAATGACGCGTCGCCACGGGATATGACTATGGCAGCTATAGCTCTATAGCGGCAGCAGCAAAGCGCAGAGCAAAGCATCACAAAGCAGCAGCTGCAAATCAATCTTCGCATCAGGACGTCGACTGCGTTGCTGCTGCTGCTGCTGGAAAATAGAATTCAATTAACGCGCTTAAATTAAACTGCCACTTCCGGTTTTGATGACGTTTTAATCTCAGCCTGGACACTGAGCAGGCATAACAGAAAATTTCTGGCCCAACACTATGTTCCAATTGTGTGTCTCTCTCTCTCTCTCTCTCTGGAGACTGCAGTTGACACCAAACTGCGTCATATTGCAGCTAGCCAGGCTGGTTGCTGGTTGGCCACTGGCTCTGACTTTGCTGTCAGTTAGCGTTGACAGCGTTATTGTTTACTTTATCAGCATTAAATAGTTAATGGTTTGGCTATAAACACTTGGCCAACAAAATGAGGCCAAAGCTGTCAAAGTCATGACGACGTTAAGAAATTGTAGCTGACATGTATTTAAATATTATTAACTTTAAGCCTAACTGTGTGTTTGGTGGGCAATGTAATTAAATTAAATTAACTTAAGTATCATCGGGTAATATAAAATTGCTCTTTGTTGCAGCCTCAACTTGCAGCAGCGTTGCAGGTTTTGCCTGCCACATGCGCTCCAGCGAACTGCGTCGCTGCGCTCTAAACAGTTTGCATTTTGGCAACAGCTTTGACGGCTGCTTCGCCTCATGCACCACACACTGGCTACAAGTTATAGCATTTGCAAAAGTCATTTTGCCAAAAATTCTGTTACGCAATTTATGGCCCGATTGACAAGTTTCGAACGCATTGACAATAATCGCATAAATTTCTTCAGCTGCTGCCGCGCGTATGGGCGTGAAGTAGCCACGGCAAATGGGACATTTTTCGGAACGCACACGACAGTCCAGGCAAAGCAAATGTCCGTTCTGGCATTGCAGCGCTGGTGGCGCTATAGTCGAAGTACACACAGGACACTCGATGACGCGCAGCATGTTGTCCACAGCGTTGGCCAGACGACGCAAACTGACGGGCAGCGGGGCACAGCAGATGCTCTGAAATGGAGAGCATACTTGAGTTATTATAGTTGGGTTCGGGTGTATTGGCATTGCTCACGTTTTTATCACAGTCAATTTTATGGCCGCTGTTCCAGCAGACAATTGTAACGCTGTCCGCTTGGCTGTAAACCAATTGTGCAATAGCTTCATTCTTCAATCCAACAATATCCACATCGTTGATCTGGCAGCAATAAAAAAAATGTGCAATTGGTATATAAATATTTATTAAATGAAATGAGCAACCAAATCCAAACTTCTCTTCTTAACTCATCTGCTTACAATAAAAATGAAATTTTTAACTAAATTTTTAGTTATCATTAGTTATTATATTATTTTTGTACTATAATTAGTTACATAAATAAGTAAAAATGAAATAAATTATTTTGTCTTCAAGCATTTTTTCTTGCTATGCAAATTTGTTTTGGTCATTAGCGCACATTTGCGCTAACAGTTGCGTTAACAGTTATTAGCTCAAAATTGTTGACTGTTTTTAGTTGTTAACAGCAACAAGTTGCAGCTGTTCAGTGCGCTGCTGTTAAGCCACTGTTAAGATTTTTAAACTAGTAAACAATAATAAACTTTAATTTTGTCGCACGTTTTTTTTTAAACGCAACTCTACATTGTTTATGGAAAGTTGTTTGTACTACTAGCAAACAATTTCTATATATACCATATATATAAACGTATTGGAAACTCACCTTCAGTAGACAATCACCGACCTTGAGACCACAGATTGAGGCCGGTGTACCCAATGCGACTTCACATATCTGTAAGAATGTGGTAAGCAATGCAAACAAGCAACTTGCAACGGCATTAACAATACCCATGGGTATGGATCCCATTTGCTGCGCGTGATACTAAATCCATACTCACCAATGCTTGGGGCAGCGCGTCTTAGTTTTAGGCAACGCACATTGGACTCTGCATTTGTTTCACACATTGCAACACACACACACACGTGGAGTTTTGACTTATTCCGTATGCCAAAGCAACAACCGCAGAGCTATCAAAAATTTACGTGTTCAGCTGTCGCTCTCAGTTCACTCACTGTGAACACACGAAATTTTAGACTAGACCTGAATGCTGAGTTGCCGTTTATGCTCGAGCTTGTGAGATCTTTGCTCTTTTTAGAGTTTAGCACTTGAGAGTAACGACGACGAGACGAGACGAGACGGCAATGACTTTGTATGGAAATGCGCGCTCACAGTTTCAAGTATTTGAACTTCAGTCAGCTGTTCAAACTTAAGCTCGCAGCTTTGTTATTTATTTTGGATATTAATAGACTTGTTAGCATGCAAGCAAATTAATGTAGATATTCTATACAATTTTTTGAGCGCATAGCTTTGCACTTAATTCAATTAAACAACTAAATGCTGCCATAATATTGATTTACATGATTATTGCAGTTAGCGCGTGTTAATTAATTCAATTGAACTAAACATAATATCAATCAAAGCTTTAAATTGTATAAATCAATAGCTTTTGTTTATATAAAATTAAAGCATTTTTTTGCTGCTGCTTGCAATTAAATTTTAGCGTGTGTGGGAGTTCAGCTGGGTTCAAGTTTCAATTAGTTGGTTGGGGCAAATGAACAGTTTCAAGTGCGTATACGCAATTAGTTAACAAAACTAATTGAACAATCTATTTGGCCAAAGAGCTTTAATAAAATGTGCACAATCTATTTAAGTTTATTAAAAGTAATAGTCGAAAATGAAGAACAAGTTTGCTGAACTTTCATGCTGTAGCTTTTGAGCATAAAAGCTTAGCCAAGCTTTTGACGCTGGCTAACTCAGCTGCGCTTGTCAGCTGTTAACTTGGCAAACAGTTTGCTTTTAGCTGTGCACAGTTGCGCAGGCGCTGAGCGCAGAGTTCCCGTTATAAACAAAACGCGCTAGTGCGACGCCGGCGCAGAAGTTTAAAAGAAATAAACAAAACTTGGCGTGCCAGTCAGTCAGGCAATTCCAATAATAATACATTAGTAAACGGTGTGTAAAATTTATGCAGTCTTCAGCGCTTCAATGTTGTAATAATTTTAATGGGCAAACTGACCTTAACGTAAACTGAAGAGCGTTGCTTAATTATACGCGCAGCAGCCTATAAACTAATAAATATAAGCAAACAAACACAATATAAATATAAATATTTATAATCACGACAAATAAGGAAGTGCTGCTGCTTAAAAATATTTTATCTTGCTTAACAAGCAAACAATTAAATTAATAAATTGACAAAATCAAAGTTGGGTTCCAACAAACCCACAACGAATTCAATGTCAATTATTAAAACTTAGAGTGCTGTCGTTTTAGCTTTTTTATAGCTAAGTGTAAAATTGATAAAGCATATCCGTGTCATCAATTAATATTTTGCATGCTTCATTTAACTAAAAAACAAGACGCGCTTGCTTTGGGTTTTTTTTATTTTGAATGTTGTTGCTGTCAATTGGCAACACTTGCATGCAATTGCTGTCGACAGCAGCAGCAGCAGCAGCAGCAGCAGCGGCGCCTGCGCAACAGCGTTAAGTCGTTTGGGGTTTCTGGGTCTCTGTTGCGCGCTATTGCTGTCTCTCTCTTTAGTTTGTTTTGCTTGTTTTTGCATTGTTGTAATTGTGACGCAATTGAAGTCTCGCCTTGTTGACTATTGGCTAAAAACGAAAGCGGCAAAAAAACCCGCACAGCTGTAAATGTGTACGTGTGTGTGTGTGTGTGTTAGTTGCTGTTAGTGGCTGCATGTGCATTGCCCTCATGCTTTAGTTTATATCCGCACGCGTTTAAGTTAAGTTCGTTTTGGAGCGAAGACAAATTTAATAAATAAATAAACAAAGCTTTGAGTTTGAGTAAAAGCAAAACAAGCGGTAAATTGTTGCAATGCATTAGCAATTTATTGGAGCATAACAATTGCTGAAGTACAAAATGTAAGACATAAAGGTTCTACAAAAATTAATTATGCCCAAAGTTAGCAAACAGACAGTCAGAGACTAATTAAAGAAATTTGAAATTTGAGTGCTGCAGAAGTCATTAAACTTTGCAATTAAACAGATAAATATATATTTATATATATTTGGCAATCGCTGCTGCCTTTCAATTGCGAGCAGTGAACACTTCAACGTCATATTAAATTTCATGGCCAATGTCAGGCAAGAAGTGAAGTGTGAGCTTGTTCGACTTGAAGCAATTAAATGTTTATATATCTATATATGTGTGTATATGTCTAATGAATAGATTTGCTTTGCTTGTATGTAAATAAATGCGCAAAGCGGATGTGAGTTACGCATGGCTGGCAAAAAATGAACTTTTCATTTATCAACTGTGCTGGGAAAAAAAAAACAAACACAACAAGCAGCGAGAGATTGTATTTTTTTTATAATTAATAGTGTCAATATGAATTGTCATTGCAATAATGATTGCTGCTGGCTGCTGCTGCTGCTGCTTGTGCGTATACTTAATGTGCGAGAACTATAGACAGACAAACATTTAGACTTGTTTGCTTCCGCGCTATATATAATATATATATACACTTTTTTCAATCAACTTGCTTGCGGTCAACTGAAGCTGCGCGCTTAATTGATTAATTGCAATTATTTTTTTGCGCTGCGGCAAAAGTTCGTTAGCTACTTTTGATTTATGTGCGCAAATTTAACGCAATTTTGTATGCAATGTTGCTGCTGCTGCTGCTGCTCCTTATGCTGGGCCTGCTGGCAATTGCTAGCGTTTAATTGTGGCCGCTTTGGCTAAAAGTTTTATATTAAGTCGGCAACTTTGAAAAGTGTTTGCTTTTAATTAATTGCGCTTCGACAGGCGTTTGGCTGAAGAATGGCCTGGGCGATGGCATAAAAGGTGCAAATTTAACAAGTGGCTAAATCACACACACACACACACACACATACACATTTATAAAAGTTAAGATATATCAATACGTATACGTAACGTAAGTGGGTACAACAAGTAAACGTCGTGTGGGCTGCTCGACTCGCTGCCTGGCGTACGTGCGTGGAATGCCAAAATGCTGTTGACACGCCCACTCAGCAAAAGGCACATATAACAGTTCGTCACCCAGCTGCTGTGTGTGTGTGTGTATTGATAATTAGATGTGTGTGTGTGCGCACGTCTTAAGTGTTGAAAATGGGCCAATATTTATGCTCAACCGCCACTGAGGTCTGCCCTTAGCGGTGACGACATGTCTATGTGTGTTTGTGTGTTTGTGTCTTTGTCTGTGTGTGTGTGTTGCTGACATAAATTGCTTGAAATGTGTGCGTGCGACCTTGAAGCTGATAACAAACAAACAACTCACTGTCAATTTATCTTTCACAGTTTGAACCACAAATTATCGCATTATGATGCTGCAACAATGCACGGTGCATGCAACGGATGGCATTTTAGGCCTTAATTTGAGTCGTGCCCCTTGGGATGCCTATCCCTGGGTAAGCGATGTCCAAGCTAACTCAAATGCTGAGCTAGGTGGCATTCGCATAGGCGACACATTATTGCAACTCAATGGGCAGGACGTATTGGGCATGCGTATCAGTGAGCTGGCCAAGCAGCTGCGACTGCATTGGCAAACTGGCGCTGAGCATTGCACCATGACCATGTGGCGACAACAGCCCAAAAGCAATACAAACGATGCAGCCGAAGCAGCGCACGCTGTGGTAAGTTTCAAAAGTAATCAACAACTAGCGCTAGCTACGTCTAACTAACTAACTAACTAACTAACTAACCGTACGCGAGTACGTAAATGGGTCACGAGTTGGCTGCCGCGCACTTTGTTACGCATTGCTGATTTGGCTGCAACTTGACAATTAGTTTAAAACGCTGTCATTTATACTGCTGTTTGCATATTTTTGCTTCACAAACTGCTAATTGGTATTTACAGCTATAAAACTTAATCAATAGTTTATTTATTTAACACACTGCAGTACGGCCTTTTGTTTCGCAACTAAAGACATCTTGTTGCCTTCAACTGTCTTTTCGCATATCCCCAATTGCCTTGGCCTGTCAGTTCGGCTGCTGCTGCTCTTGCCTGTCTTTTCTATTAAGCCTGACACTTTGTGTGCATTCAGCCACGTGTGTCATTACGAATGCAATACAAAGTATCGAGAAAAGCCAAAAATTTATAACCCATATAAGCAAACAAAAGGTTGGGTACAGTGGGCGTTTTGGCTGCAGCAAATATCAATAATACAGTTAACAATTTAACAAAAACAATTCTTAGTTCAAAACTATAGAAAATCTGGGAATAAACTATTATTCAATTTAGTAAACAGATATTTTTATTAGTTAGTAGTTATTGAAAATATTGCTTTTAACAATTTGCATTTAATTTTTAATATTATTACATGCTACTGTTTGTAATTCGATCTGACTGATTGATTGATTGCTTGTTTAGTTTCCCTATACAAAAAACCCAGCTTTATATTTTATTTAAACGTTTACAACCTGTAGTTAGTATTAAGCTGGAACGTTTATTTAATTGTCAGCACAAAAAAGTTCATAATATTCCATTGTTCTCAGCCTGCTTACAAAAGTGTTCATGTGTATAAAATTTTACAAAATTTATAACTTAATGTACTAATGTCAGTTTTCATTTATGCAAGTATGCATTTGTATGTGTGTGTGTGTGTGTGTGTGCATCAAGCTAAGGCTTTTATTCTATTTGGCCATAAAATCAAATTACGTGCAGGGCTGCAATAGCGCAAGCATAACTTTGGCCAAGACTTAAAATTCCATTCATCCATCAACATCAATGTCAGTGTTAAGCGTATTGATTGTAGCCCTGGTAACAAGGCTGCAGCAGCTGAAACCTGTAAATGATTTATAGCTAGCTATAATAGTATAAAGCATAAGCGTAGAAGAGATGAAATGATTGAGTAAAAGTGTTGATTAGATAGTAAAACACTGAGCTACAGAATGCGAAAGTCAATGGAAATATATTTTGTGGATAGCAAAGCAAACTTATTAGTCATTGAATAAATTTTAAGCGCAAGCCAATAAACAATAAAGTTATAATTAAATTTATGTCAAACTAAAATTTGCTGGAATAATTATTTTAATTATGTTTGATGAATTGATTGAGTAAAAGTGTTGACTAGAAAGTAAACACTGAGCTGTAGAATGCGAAATATATTTTGAGATTAACTATGTATCATTGATATAAACTTTAAGCGGAAAGCAATAAACAATAAAGTTGTAATTAAATTTATGTGAACTAAAATTTGTTAAAATAATTATTTTGATTACGTTTGATGATTGATTAGAAAGTAAACATTAAGTAAAGCAAACTTATAGCTTACAAACAGGTCTAAAGTCATTGCTATAAATTTTAATTGTAAGCCAATTGTAATTACAACTTTGTGTGTTAAATTTATATCAACTAAAATTTGCTTGCATATTTTAATTATGTTTAAATGAATTGATTAGAAAGTAAATACTAAGCTAAACAGTTTGAAAGTCTTTTATTCAAAATATGTGTGGATTAGCTAGCAAAGCAAACTTATTGCTTACAAACAGTTTGAAATTCATTGCTATACATTTTAAGTGTAAATTTGTTTGTTAAATTTATATCAACTAAAATTTGCTTACATATTTATTTTAATTATGTTTTTCACATTTTTTTTGGCAGCAACATGGCATTAATCAACAATCACTGCAAAAGTTTGCCACATGCCTGCAACAGATTGCTCAATTATTGGAATGTCCTGTTTGCTGTGAGGTAAGTGTATTTTTAAATACGCGTGTGTGTCTGTGTGTGTGTGTGTGTGTGCGTGTGTGTGCGTGCTGTGCTGCATGCAGATGAGGCAAGCTCGGCCAACAGTTTGTAGTTTGGCGGCATTAGTTTAAGTTTGTTATTATTAAACTCAACTCAGTGCAGCTCAACTGAACTCTGGCCGTCAAAACTTAGTTGGCCTGAGTTGAGGCTTGTTTGGCTTTGTGTGCAATGGCATGCATGCAACAGCCATCCCCCTCAAGCCCCCGCTTCCTTTTCCGGCTTTGCGTTGATTTTGCTGCTGCAACTTTGTTGCTAATCACTTGACCGTGCATAAAGTTGAAACAGTGATTGCCCTCCCAGCCACCTCCACCCTCCTTCCCACTGTTTGGGCTGCTAACCAAGCAACAGTTATGCTGTCGTGGCTGTGTTTACACAATTACTCATACACACTTTACTTACATCCCTCTAGACGCGCTGTCATGATTACAAATAACAGGCAATGTTTGCTAGTTAATACGCAGAGCTATAAAAAATTATATGTAAATTTGTAAAAAACATTTCTTGCTTATGCGTATGACATGCATGCCACACAGTTGTTGCCGCCACAGCCGGCGCTGCTGTTGGCAATCCTTTAACTGTTTAACGGCCACATTAAAAGTTACATTTTTCGCATTGCAACAAGCTCGAGCAGCAACTACTACGCCCAGTGCCATGCTGTTTGGCTTATTTATAGCAAGCATGTCAGCAAAAACATAAATTTAATTAATTTGACAAGATTAAAAGTGTCAGGGCCCTAGTGTTGTGTGTGTGTGTGTGTGTTGTACATTGCCTGGGCACACGACCATTTAAATTGTACAATTTTGCCCTCGACTCAACTCAAATTTAACATGCAGCAACGAGTTGCATGTACGTGTAAGAGTGTTTATATACTTAGATACACACACATACAGTGCGTTGTATGTGTGTGTGTGTATGCTGACCATAAATTAAGCATTCAGGCCAAGACTAAAACAGGTAAGCACAACTAGTCAGACGCACATCCCTACAGTTGCTTGTCGCCTAGGGGCAACATGTAAATTAGGGTGAACGTTAAGTCAAAACACTAGAGATTGCTTTAAATAATTAATCAAAATTATGCAACAGAAATTGGCTTTTATTATAAAATATATTTTACACTTTGCGCCTAAGATACTTGTAGGCGTCGTTTTGAGTGCGAGCTGGCACTTAAAAGTATGCTATGTAATTTTAAATAAAATTATAGCAGCAGTTATACAAGTTTAAAATAAAAATGATGAACAAACTTACACTAGCAAACATAAATTAATTATGAAAAAATTATTTAAAAATTATTAACAAGCAAATATATAATTATTTACACTTTAATTTATTGCAACAATTTAATTTAGGCATTAAGACATTACACAAATTGTTATTAATATTAGTTTGTTTCTTTACTTTATTTTGTGCACTCTAAAGCTTATGGGTGCACCCTAATGCTCATGCATGTATGCAAACGCATGAGTAGAGCATGTGACGCCATTGGTGCTGGCATTGCTTGCAGCTGAGACCTTGTTTCGGCTCCAATTGTTGCAGCACTGAATGCATAATTTGTTTATTAACCTTTAATCAGTTTAAGAAGAGCACATCTCTGGATCTAAGCGACAGGCAGCAGGCAGACAGATAGCCACAGCAGCAGTAGCTCAAGCTGCAGAGCGTTAGAGCATAATCTAAGCTTGCGGCTAACTTGCACTAGAGACTGAAGCACTAAAGCACTGAACGCTGCTACTATTTCATATAGCAATTATTATTGTAGCAAGAAAAATGTATTATAATGCAGGCAATTTGCCAAAGACATAGCTTCAGTGTATGTGTGTGTGTGTTTTTCTATATGTTATGGCATTTGTGTGTAAACATACAAGTCCATTAAGTTATTAAGGGATTTTGTTTTGCGAGCTTTTCTATTGGATTACAATATGCTGGCGCACTCGCTTGCATGCATTTTGCATTAATTGTTTATTGTTGTTATTGTAGCCAAGGATAAGCTGTGAGTCCGACTTTGAGCTGTCTTTGTATTATGGGTTTAAATTATGTGCAAAAATAGCAGTTTACTTAATTAAATATGCATAAATTTGCATTTTGATTATCAGCTGAAGTGCTCTGCTTACTAAAACTGTCAAAAACAAAAGCAACAGCAGCAGCAGCAGCAGCTGTCTAGAAATTATTGTAAATAAAATACGCTTGAGCTAACACAATTGCAAAACAATTTAAATTCAAATGAATTGCCATTAAAATCTGTTTATTATTTTACGTAAATTAAGTTTAAGCAGCGTTGATTTAACACACAATAAATTAACAAACACACACACACAGACAATCTCTAGCTGATTGAAAATAAATCGTTTTACATTTGTAATACTTCAATTTCATTTATGATGCAACTTGTCTAAAACTGTAACTTTATGGCTGCAAGCAATGCAATATGAATATGAATAGCGCATACGCTTACGTTACGGCTACGTAATTTTTTCGTAGCACGCTTTCAACTGCTCAATTATGTCGAAAAATGCGCTGTATACAAATAACTTGGATTTATTTATCTACATGCTAGAGTATACTAGCAAAAAATATGTGAGTGCGTAGCCCTTTTTATATATTTTTTGTACTTTTATTGTCTGTGACTATACACGCTGTATTATTTTTAAGTCCAAGCTCTGCCAAGTGAACAGCGCCGAAAAAAATATATGAGACTACGCGTATTTTTTATTTTGTGCGCATACAGTTTTATTATTTTAAATCCGCTTGCAATACAATCAATTTGACTTTCAATTTAAGCAAAAAGCTTTTCAATTGGAATTCACTGTACATATGATATGGGTATGTGTTGTTTGTATAGTATATCACCTGAAAATACGCGCAGTTGTAAAGATGCAACCAACTGCAAAGTGTAAGCTTTATTTAAATTTATATATTTGTGAAATTCAAGCTGATGCAGCTATCTATCAATTTTTTTTTATTGTATTCTATTAAAGGTCATTAAACCACCTAGCTGGCAATGCTGCAATGGACATGTGCTTTGTAATAATTGCCGTAGCCGTTCCGTAAAGTGTCCAATTTGCCGTGTGCCATTGGGTCCGCGGGGACGCTGCCTGCTGTCGGATAAATTATTTACGCTGCTTGCGGAAAATTTTCCCTGTGATGGCGGTAAGCATAACAATCCGTTTTTTAATTTTAGTGCTTGAGCCTTCATTACTATCCCACGAGTCAAATTATTAATATGTGCGCAAGATGTTGAGCGAAACTTTGGAGTCAGCACAGTGGAGTCAGCAGTAACAGTTATAGGCGCAGATTGGTTAACTATATAATGCAAAAGTTTGCATTTTACTTTGCTTTAGTGTATACTTCAAGTTCATGTACTCCCCATAGCTAACGCGCCGTTACTTGTTTTATTATATAATTATGTAGTATAAATAGCAAAAGTTTTTCATGCTTACTACACTTGGCCTGGCCTGGCCATGGTGTCATTTGTTGACTTGGCTTACAGATTGCTTTTGTTGCTTGTTTCTTAAGCCGGCCAACAAGTTTGCGTTGCTATTTTAAATTCTTGTGTCTTTTCATCAGGCTCTATAAATGTGTTGCACAAACTTAAGACAGGCTAAAGTTTATAGAGCGCGTAACAAGCGGCAAACAACTAACAAAAGACAATTGACTAGCAGACTAAGCAGATTTTTTTGCCATAACTTTTGCACTGCCGTCAACTGTCGTTGTTAGAGTTTTCATATATAAAGTGTATATAGTTGTTAAAAGGAGCATAAAATGAGACAATTATAGTACAAAATGAACAGCTGTAGAGACTGCGCAGTTCTTAGTAAGTCAGAGCGCTTAGTTAGTTGCTAACAGCAATCAGCAAATTGATTTATATTAATGCAAACTTGTTCAATTAATTAATTTAATTCATTCAAACTTAAAACTCTTGCAGTTAAGACTGACAAAAGCAAAACCCAAAGCACTAACGAACATCACAATCAAGCAAACATGGCTGCGTCCAAATCAGGCACTGGCAAAAAGTATAGAAGACATAGCTGCTCCTCCAACAGCAACAGCAACAGCAACAAGCTCACACAACAGGATGACGCTGTGATTTTAGTTATCAATGGAGTTGAGCGTGGAGGGGATATGCAGCAGATACTGCGTGGCGTGCCAAAGGGAAATGAGCAAAGTGGGCAAAAACGAAATAATGTCAACGACGCAGGCCGCCTGAGCTGTGCATTGAAAGTGCAGCAGCAGCAGCAGGAACAGCAACAGCAGCAGCAGAGCAGCAACAATATGCTCGTTAAACCAAAGTTAAAGTTGAGTAAGAAAAGTTGGCAGATTACAGGCCGAGATCAAGACGAATTGTGCAGCGATGAAGTTGCAAACATAAATAATGGCCAACAGCAACACCAGCAACAGCAGCAACAGCAGCAGCAGCAGCAGCAGCAGGTGTTGAATGCAAGCAGAGGCCAAGAGCAATATCAAAATTATCATTACCCGTCTGGGAAATCATGCAGCAGCAGCGGTGGCGGCAGCAGCAGCAGCCAACAGACGAAACTTTTTCACCAACTCAGTGACAGCAACAGCAACAGCAACAAATTGTCAACCGTCAAACGAGCAAGCACCGCAGACGCCCAAATGCGAGCTTGCCAGAAATTGCATTTGTAGTCGGAGCAAACAGTGCGGCAAGCTTATCAGCGGGGAGCCATAACCAACTGCCCCAAGCAGAGTTGCAGCCATCAATAAAAACGCTGTCCCAACCACAGCCAGACGACCAGCAGCAGCACCAACAGTTGCAACTGCGGCTGCATTGAGGCACCTTTTGGGTCAACGCTTGCCAAAAGTTGAGGGTGCAGCTCCTTGTTGTCTTTTCTTTTGGGGCAACTCTTGTCTTGCCAGCAATTGAAAATTTCAGTTCTAGTTTTTAACTACAGTCATTTAGTTGCTATTTAATAAATTAATAAGCCAAATGAATGTAAACCAAGTATTAAATTTTTGTAAATAAAAAAATTATGCACATAATTTATTTGTACACTTTTTTATTGTTACTGTCTATCAAACCGACAGCTGTGAAAATTATGCCCTTAAGCTTTTGAATGTTGCACCTTTTTTTTTCGCACAGTGTACGCAAATTGATTTCAAATATGCAAATTATAAAATGTGCTAAGTCTGCAGTATTTTTTAATTAATAAATTCATTTAGAAATATGCTGGGCAATGCTCTTTTTTTTTGGCACTACTCATTTTATATTTTACATACAAATTCGCATGCATATGTGTGTAGTAAATCAGGCGATAATTGATATGCATAAATACATGCATCATTATGTTAATACATTTGCATTGCATGCCACAACGTTAGAAATAAATTAAATTCCATACTTTTGTATGCGTCATTTGATTGATCACGTCAAATGACGTATGAATAAATGATAAGTGCTGTCGTTACATACATACGTACAGTTGCTACGTATTTGCCGTTAAGTCTTTGAGCATTTTGAGCATAATTTCAGCTTTGCTTATATTCATTCATTCGTTCTGTTAGATCTTAGAGCGCTCTCCCACGCTCTCTCTCTCTCTCTCTCTCTTTCTCCAGTTAGTTTGCATTGCAAACAAAAACAAATCGTCGTAGTCGCTCTCGCTGTTTACGCTCACGCTCACTCTTACTCTCTCACCTCTCACTTGACTTTACGCACACATTCTTTTTGCAGTTTGCGTTTGCTTTTATCTTGTTAGTTTAATCGTTAAAGGCAAGGGGAGCAACACGCGTTCCGCTTAAATTTGTGCATACATTTATTTTTAATTATGTCTGTGATATTTGTTTAAGTTTGGGTTTTTAATTAAAAGCACTAAATGTGTAAATATGCTCATTAACGCGTTTGTGTATTCAAAGTAATAAAGTCTAGCGTGCGCGTTGCAGCTTTTGGCTTTGGCGCTGCATTGACGCAGCTGCGCTGCCGGCGTCAAGTTCAATTCGTTCAATGCTTGTCTTCTTTTTTTTTCTTTTTTGTTTTGCGTTGTCATTCGTTTTACTCGCGCGCGCGTTGTCAATGGTCATTTGTTGTGCCAGTGATTACAAATAAAATATATTGTTAGATTGATGTAATATCATTCATAGCGGGTGTTTTGCTTTGTCAACAAATATGAGCAGCGCAGCGGGTGAGTTATACAATTAAAAGTAAAAAGCTGCATATGCTTAATTAAAAATTAAATTGCAAATCAATCAGCTAACAATTTGTCATCAATTGAAGAGCAGTCGTCTCAAAGCAGCGCTGCTTCTGGCTCAAGTCAAGTCTCCAAGCAAGTGGAGACTAATGAAATACCATTACAATTATTGCGACGTGCTAGTGAAACCGTTACCGCTAGCATACTACAGTATGTGGAACCCGAGACGGAACTTCTGCTAAGCAAACAGAATCCACAGCCGCCGCCACGCAGTTGCCAACGTCAGGCTGGCTCAGTTCAAGGTAAATACATTCTACACATTTGATTTGCATAAACAGAAGACGCATATTTAATTTATAAAGAGCACAAGCAACGTGCCAAGTCAATGGGCACGCTTACGCTTTTGCAAAAAGGATTCTAATGTGGCATGGCGCTGAAGCGGTAAATAATAGTGCAAAAAGCTGAATTATTTGACCCGGAAGTGCTTCGCCTGCATACGCACTGTTGCCCATATAAACACATATGTGTGTGTGTGTGTGTGTGTGTGTGAGAGTTTATAGCAGCAGACAGCAAGGCGTCGCTGCCTTGTGCCAGCTGACAGCGCCCAAGACAGACACTTTCCGTTTAATTTCAAAAGCTGACGCTGTTTGTTGGCCAACCAAGTATGTTGGTCATAAACAAATGTACGTTTAAATACATATATATGCGCTATAGTATATGCCATTTATATATCAGCAATGTTTTTTGTAACATAAAAACATTTACACACTGTAGTTAATGTAAGTAGAGCAAATGTGTCCGTATGGCAAGACTAAAAATATATTTATGAATTGCTGGCATATAAAATGGACTATGTTGCTTTAAAGTTTAAACTCGTAGTGCATTAAATAGTGCTACTGATTGCTTTATGAATCGATATACTCTACGCTTACGGCTAGTTACTTTCATATACTAACTGACATAGTATATGCTACTATAGTTGTCTGCGGCTTGGCTAAAAAAGCTAGCTTACACACACACACACAAGCGCACACACACAAACTATTTTTGTTAGCTCAAATTTTTTATATGCATTTTTTTTATTGTTGCAGCCGCTCCAATTTCTATTACGCCAACAAAATTGCTGAAGCGTTTGTTATTTTTTGGCAAAACTCAACTATTATTATTATTATTGTTAGATTGCTCTCGCAATTGCATTTTTGCGTTTGCTTCGTTCATGCGAAGCTGCAGCTCAGCCCCATTTAGGCAGTAACTAAAAAATATATTTTACATAAAGTTAGCTATGCTGGGAATATGCAGTTTATGCTGTGTAAATGTTGCTAGCAATTAATCAAGAGCTCATTACAATGCTGTTAATTAAGCTCAAAATATTTTAAACACTCTTAGCAGCTTGAGTATTGTTAGTTTGAATCTAAAATTTAATTACAGCGTTTTGAAAAGTCGTTGTCGCTCATGCTTGCTTTGCTGATTGCAGACGTACATTACATTTTGCACTTAAGTCGTGTTTTGACTTGCTCAGAGTCACTTCACATAAAGCGTTTGTGTCATGGGTGGGGGGGCATTAGACGTGTGTGGCAGCAATGCGGATAGGTGCCACATGCTGTGCGTGGCGCCTCACAAGCAGCGCAGCTAATTACTGAACTACGCTTAATAGTGCGCTTTAAATTTTGCACTGAATGCGAGAGCGAGCGATGCTGTCAGCTTTTAGTTGAGAGCCCACTTTTTGCTTTTGACATAATTATTTTTTCATTTTTTTTTGCCATACATGCAGCATAGTATTTGCTTAGCTATGAATGAGCTGCAGCTTTGAGATTACATTTCTGCTTGTGTGTGACCTGCTTTGCTGTTAAGGTCTGAGCTGGCCTGAGGTGGGGCTGCTAAGTAAACTGGGTAGATGTCGGTGTTGGGTTTGAGATTACTGCTCGATCGAAATTGCAAAATATGCTCGAGTTTTATTGCAAAGGTATAAGACATCAATAAATAGTCAAGCGCTTGCACGCATTGCAATTTATATTTGCAGTACATAAACAGCATAAATCATAAAAAATTAATGTTAGTTTAAGCACTCGCTTTAGAAAGCAATAATCATAGGGGTCGTCTGTCTGCTAGTGGCTAAAATGAAATATTGTGGGCGTTACTATATTTTCAACTAAAGCCTGCAACTGAATTTTCCAATGACTCGACTGCAAAACTTTTCAAAGTTTGCCACAAATTTTTTTTTCACGCTATTTTCAGATAAGTACAGCGCATAAACATGAAGCAGTTGCACACACACAGCCATTCACACACACACACACAAACAAGCAGTGCTTGTGGTTGATTGCTATAGCTTACTTAAACTCTGGCGACTTACTTGTACCTTTGCCACAGGTCCTTGCTACTTGCCGTTGCACTCATTGCTATCTTCGCTGACACCTTGCCACAATTTATGTTAAAATTTCTCGCTGCGTTTCCGCTGGACAAAAAAGAATGAGAAAATAAAGGGAAAAAGGGCATTTTTGCTGCCGCAGAAACTTTTTAAATGCAGCACATAATTCATAAATGTTGAAAGGCATTTTGCGGTTCGAGAAATAAAGTAGTTGGTTATCATTGCAAAGAGAGAGTCGAGCCAATGACGCATGGCGGCGTCGGCGTCGCACACAGTTGTAAATATATTTTAAATTAATTAGAAAAACATTAAATATTTGCTGCTGCACTTCAAACAGGCAGCAAACTTTATATTGAGCGTGTAAATATTGTCGAACTTAACCTCAGTCAGTTTCATAAACAAATATTTATTAACTTTTGCAGCCACTACGCTAGATAATGGCAAATTAATTAATAAATAAATAATTTGTGGCAATAACTGTTTGGCTAAAAATTATTATTATGTACAGATTCTTAATTAACTAGCATATTATGCCTTTAATTAAACTAAATAATTATTATTAAATTTGTTTGCTATGCGTTGTTAGCACATTTGACAAACAAAATTTTGTTAATTAATTAGAAGACACGCGTTCAAACATTTGAGCGCTCGCTCGTGAGAGTTTTTGTTTACGTTTTTTATTAGCATAAGATATTGCTAATATATATGAGAGCTGAGCGTATATGTACTACGCTCTACTATGTATTTTTATATATTAATTTCGATGAAAATTGAAATCATTTTGCGCGAAGCTTTTTCGTAATACACTGGGCGTATCTGAGATTAGTAAGCTTTTATTCATTGAATCTTATCATCTCGTTGCGGTAGGTGGACTGAAAGTCAGACGCTGAAAAAAAAAGTATTTTCCCACTTTATAATTTGGATTCTGTGAAATCTCTCGGGTTAATTTAAATATGTTGTGTTATAATTGCTTCGAGTTGAGAATGTTGATGTTTTATTCAACGAAGTGTGTGATTGGCGTGTGATTTAAATAAAAATATATGATGTAACTTGTATATGTTGAGCATATGAAAAAGATGATATTATTAACACATAATAATTTTAATAATTACTACGAAAAACTTGATTAAAAAGCAAAAAATAATAGATTTTGTAAACAAAATATAATATGATAATAAATAATGCTGATTTAATAGATAATATAATTAACCAATAATAAAACTCAGTAAAAAGATAATTATAAAAATTATAAATAATAATTAATTAATTAATAATATAATAGAAAAAAAATAATACAAATGGTTAAAACGACAAAATTTATAATTTTGTGACAATAGCAATAATTAATTCTAAAAAATATATGAATTAATTTATTTCTTGTATATATAAAAATATGTAAACAAAATATAATTATAACAATAAATAATGCTGATTTAATAAATAATATAATTAAGCAATCAGTAAAAAGAGAATTATAAAAATTAAAAAATAATTAATTAATAATATAAAAGAAATGATTAAAAAGTTAAAAATGATAATTTTGTCAAAATGAATAATAATAATTAATGCTAAAAAATATAAATTAATTCATAAATATATTTGCAATATTTCGGCTACACTTTGTGCGTTTATTTTATTAAAATTAACACGCAACATTTTTACTTTACATTTCCCTTTAATTTTGTTACTTAACAAATATTTCAATTAACCTGATCCAACAAATTTGCACAGTTTATTATGTCGCTCGATATACAAATATATGTACATAGTTTGTTTTTTAATTGGCACGTGATCAGCTGTGGCACACAGGCTTAAATTGCTACCAAAAATATTTGTTGACAATTAACAAGTCGCTGCTGATGATGACTCTGTTGACAAATTGCGAGCGAAAAGTTCCTTTTGTTGAGAGCAGCGAGCGCGTGAACAAAATAAGACTACGAAATAAAAAAGAAGAAGCTTAAATCAAGTATTGATTGCAGTCAGTCAGTTAGTCAGTCAAACAAACAGCCATGTGCCCTGCATATTAATTGTGTGTGTGTGTGAGCCTTGCATACATATGCAAATGAATGTTAATTTGAGCCAAACATTTGTATTGCGTAAATTGCGCAACAAATTAAATTAAATAATTTACAACAATTACAAACCATTCGTAAAGCATTTACATGCATTAATTATCAATGGCAATATTTAGCGTAGCAGCAGCAGCAGCAGCAGCGTAAAAGTTGCCAGTTGCCAGTTACCGGCAGCGGGTGACAATAAGGCCAATTACTTTACTCCAGGCCGGGCATTAGCGTTGCCAGCTGCAAGCAATTGTTGCTACCTTATTGCCAAAGCCTGTGCCAAGACAACTTCCTGTCAGTGCTGCCTGCCAGGCTGTCTATGTTGCTGTCGCTGTCGCTGTTGTTGCTGCTGTCATCACCTTTAGTGTCTGGCAACTAGCGACTAACTGCTAACACAGCTGTCGACACCTCAGCGCCCAATCAGCGGCTGTCAATCTATGCAGAAATCTTTGCTGTCGCTGTCGTCGTCGTAGCGCTGCTGCTGCTGCTGCTCCTGTCTGCATTTTACAATTTAAACTTGCAACACGGTTCGCGGCGGCGGCTGTTGCAGGTTTTGCTTTTAGCGTTTCAGTTATGCATGAGCGCAGCGCACATGAATTTTTAAAAGCTTAAAGCCTTATTGCCAATTTAATAGCTTAAAATAGTGAAAAAAACAACTTTGAACCAATTTGTTATATTGCAGGCAAGCGCGGCAGGCAACAACAGTTGCAACAGTCCAACAATACATTGTTGCACGGCGACAACATGACACAATGCGATGACAACAATATGCCAGCCACAGCAGCAGCAACACATACTAAATTAGACACACAACAGCAACAGCAACAAAAACTCTCGCCGGGACATAATCGTGCTGCGTCTGATGATGAAAGCGCCACAACAATAATTTTAACGCCGACATCATTAAATTTAACAAATACAACACCAAATGCGCCACCAACTGCTGGCAACAGCAACAACAATGGCGGCGTCTATGGCGCTGAGCTGCAATACAAAGGTCCTAAATGGTAAGTGAAATGCTCATATGGGCAGCAGCCTACTGCTTGCACACACACATGGCTGTGTGTGTGTGTGTGTGTGTTTAACCCTTTGACTGCACTTTTGGCTCAGGCGAGACTAGAACAATGATTGCAGACATAGCCCTTGCCGCTGCGTTTGTATGCATATCCGTCTTGCTTTTGTTTTGCGTATTTTCACTCTATGTATGTGTGTGTGTGTGCTCGTGTGTGTTGTGTACTTCTTTTATGCGTTAACAATGCTTCATGTCCATTGTTATTGTCGCGTCAGCAGCAAAACGGAAGCAAAGCCTGTGCGCTTGGGCGCTGTCTAGGCGTCTAAATGCATTTGTGTATCTTTTTTTTTATACGTGGTACATTTATTGTGAATTTTGTAGCTGACAACAGGGCGTATGAGTTACATATAAAGTGTTTTTTAAGTAATGCACTCACACTTGCCTATTTAAATAGATTAAGCAGCAAAGCAAAAACGCTGTACGCATTGTTGATGGTCTAGAATAATAAAAAAACAAAGCAATTTAAACAAATTGAAGCGCTAAGTTAAGCAAACTTACCTTAACGAATATAGGCATGCCAATTTCAAAAAAGTTGCCCGCTCTTAGTCTAACTGGACGCTTTAAATATTCCATATAGCATATAAGCAACTTGCGCGTTGCCACACTAAAGTGCAACCAATTAGTATTGAACACACTGTTTGTTAACTGATTGGCATTATAGCTAAGCTGATTGCCATAATAGCAGGGCAGAAATATTTCAATGATCATTACGCCCATAAATTGCAGCGTGCCCAAATAGAGTCCAGGATTCTGCCAGCCAATGCTTACCAAACGGTAAGCGCTAAAGCAGATTATAAACGCACTGAGCACCACTTGAGACAGCACATAGGGCGAAACCAGCTGCTCACATTGCTTGGCAGCAATACGCACTTGCTTATGCAATCGAAAGATGCGTCTAAGCTCTGCCAGCGCCTGCTGCTCAGTCGACTGCTGTAGACGCAGCAAGCGCTGATTGAGTAAATTATAGATCTGCGCTATATGCAGCATAAAGTAGCAGCCCATGGCATCCAGCAGGCAGTTGGAGGCGCAGCTAAGCGACATCGCTGCCACATTGTAGCCCCAGGCGTAGTAATAACGCTGCGGATTACGCCATTCGAAAGGCACATAATAGCCAAAGGGCAGCTCATAGTTCTCCTGCAGCAGCACACCTCCATAGACTGATATTGCAACAAATAGTGAGCCGCCAAAAAAGGTATAAAAAATACGTTGAAATTCGCGATGTGCTTGCTGCCAGCTTAGCAGCTCCTCTGCAGTACGCAGTGCAAAGATCTTATCCTGGCTGAGCTTATTGATATATTCCCAAGCTTCTTGGCGTCTGTACCAGATGTTAATAATCTTCACTAGCAGCACCAGCTCGGTCAGCCATATGTACAGCACTTTGGCTGCTTGCTCCAAGTCATTGGATCGAAGTAGCTCGACCCACATCAGAGCAATAAATATAAAGGTGAAAGGCAAATGCAGCAGATATGGATAAGCTCGTTTCAGAAAGCTCCATTCGCTGTCATTTCCGAATTTCCATAAGCCTAGCCACTGTTGCACCTTCAGTAGAGTTCTTATACCCGCAATGCGATCCGTAGCCACAATGTTGTTCTTATCCATTGCGAATCTAACTCTGTTATGAAAGCTGTCCAAGCACTTCACTTTTATAGTCAACTTGGTAAGCAGAGTATTTTTAAAAAATTAATTCGTTGCTGGGGAAATCGAAATTTGACCACAACAAATAAAATTGTCACGATCAATGCATAGAAAAATGAACTAGAAGATTTCGAAACTTTGCAAAACTTAGATAAATATATTTCTTTGTAATTCTTACATCTCAAGTCTTATGATCTTCATAGCTATAGAATGTGATCTAAGATCCTAAGATTACTCTACACTGTTCATTTTTCAACGTATAGCGCCTGGAACTAGTTCATTTCATCAAATTTTGATTCAATTGCTAAACATGCGCCAGCCCTGACTCGACATTTTACTAATTGCTGCGTTTATTTACAAATTTAAAACCAGAACAATTATAATAATTAAATTGCTGACATAATTATCGCGTTAACTAGTTGTCATATTAAATAAGTCACGCAACTCTTTTGTTTTTAGCTGGCGCACTATGTTTTGATATGTGAACAGTTAGTAAAGTATTAACCATGCTACAGATAATGTCTTGACAGTAACTTGAAATAAATCTTTATGTAATACAATTTTATTATGCTGCTGATTAACTTTAGTATAATTTCATATAAATGCATTTCAAATTGTAAATTCTGTTCTAAATCTATTCACAAATTAAGTATACGCAGAGTTCTGCCATCTAACAAATGTATGCCAAATTAAAATTCACATATTTAAGCTAACTAATGAAATAGAAAATGAATTTTAAATTGAAAATTCTTTGTGCTCTAAATTCCAATTATAAATTAAGTATGCGCAGAGTTATGCGGCTGCTACTATTGAACAAAAATTTATAAATGTGGCATTTTTTCTCAATCAATTTCTAAGAATGTTAAATGAATGAAATATTTATGATTAGAACAGCATTTTATATTTATTGTTAAAGCTTGTGCGTTACATTTTTGTGAATTACTTTGCTACATTTAGCAATAAAGCAAAAAAAAACTATAGGAATTGTTGATAGTTTGTAATTTCATTTCTGAGAATGTTAAATGAATGAAATATTTATAATCTGTATAGCATTTTATTACATTTATGTGAATTACTTTGCTACGTTTAGCAGTAGAGCAAAGAAACTGTAGGAATTGTTTATAGTCTGTAAAGATATGATAAGTTGTAATATTAATTGTTATACAATTTTATTACCTTAACGAAAATAGGCAGTCCCACATCAAAGAAGAAGCCAGCACGAATTTTGACAGGCCGCTTCAATTGCTCCATGTAGGTATTGAGTAATTTACGATTCGAGGGCGAGCATTGCAACCAATTTGTATTGTAGACCTCATTAGTTAGCTTGTGAGCATGAACGGTGACCTCGTTGCCATAGTAACAGGGGAGAATTATTTGCAGTATCATGACGCTAAGAAATTGAATCATGGCTGTGTATTGTCCGGGATTGAGATGCGTGCCCGGCTGCTGCAGGCGATAGCCAGTAAAGCAGATGATAAAAGCGCTGAGAATAATTTGCGAGAGCACATAGGGCGATACGAGCGACTCGCATTGCGTAGTTAAGCTGTAAAGCGTGGTGGAGTAGTAAATATGAAATGGAAACTGAAGTGTTTACACAGACCTGCGTACGCTTTGATGTAGTTTGAAAATGCCACGCAAATGTTGTGTGAATTCGAACTCACTATGCTGGCAGCTCTGCAGTGCCCTAAGTCGTTGTCCCAACAGTCGATACAGCAGCGAGATGTGAAACAGAAAGTAGCAGCCCAGCGTGTCCAGTGTGCCGTTGCACAGGCAAGTTAAGGAGACGCCAATGAAATTGTAGCCCAGCGCATACCAATAGCCTTGCTCATTGCGCCATTCAAACGGCACATAGTAGGCAAATGGCAGCACATACTCCTTGGTGAACAGCACGCCCACCGAGCTGCAATAGAGCACACTGAGTCCCGAACATATGTAGACATAGAAACGCCATTTGAATGCCTTTTGTTCGCGCTGCCAAAAGCGCTGCTCCGCCGGCGTTTGCAGCTCAAACAAATCATCTTGCTGCAGCTGCTGCATTAGCCTCAAAGCCTCGCTACGTCTAAGCCATATATTGAGTAACTTAACAATTAGCGCAGTTTCCGTTAATGTTATATAAAGCGCTTCGCCTGCCTCAGTCAAGCTGCTTGCTGTGCACACCTCCAGCCACATGAGCGCCACCAGCAGAAACGTGCACGGCATGTGCAGCAAGTAGCGATAATTTGACCTTATAAAGTGCCAAACAGTTGACTCCTCTCCAGCTGCCACTGGCCAGGGCCAAGTGCCGCAGATGCGCATTATAAAAAGTATGCGATTGATGCCCGCTGTGCGTTTCATTTTAGTACAAACAAGTGAGCGCATAACTGACACTTTTATAGTCTGTCAGTCATTACAAAATTACAATTAATTGCTTTTAAATAATTTAGTTGGACACGCAGCTATTTATGTTTAGCTTTTGTTATAAGCGCCAAGTGCTTAGTAAACTTTTTGATGTCAAGCATGACTGACAACAAAATAATAAGCAAGAAAAATATTTTAAAAATATTTTAAAAATATTTATAACTTCAACTTTGTTTACTAAGGCAAAAGTCATCCAAATTTGATTTTGTTTGGCTTGTTTGTAAATAATAAAAACAATTGAAAATTGATTTTGTGTGGCTTTGTTGTAGCTTTCTTAACTTTATATATATTTATATAATTAAATTTTATTACTTGTTGCAGCTTTAAAAAGTGAGTCTTGACTTTATTTGTATTTTACAAAGCTTGAATAAACTTAATTAATTATTTTTACTACTTTTCTCTTACAGGTGGCGCGTCTTGGTGCTACACTGGCCACTGGTATCCGAGCATGTTGCTCTGTTGGCCATTTTTCTGGCGCTCTGGGCTATGCTTTATATAGTGCTGCCAAACTATGCAGCACCCGATACAGTTATAATGCGCATTGTGCTGCTATTTGTGGGCGCTCAAATCATGGGACTGATGGTTACTTTTCTTAGCCTGCCCGATATGCTGGGCATGCTGTTATTTGGCGTTGTCTATGGCAACGTAGGCTTGGCCTATTTCGAAGGCTATGGCATGTTCGAAAAGTTGTTAAGGTAAGCAGACTGCAGTTTGGCTTATGTTTAGCTTATATATATTTTGACAGAGAGCTGGCTTTGATAAATATAATGCTGCTTGCTGGACTGGGGCTGGATGGCAGCGCATTTAGACGCTTGTGGTTGATGATTTTGCGCTTGACCTTATTGCCAACAATAGTGGAAGTGGCTGTAATAGCTGTGCTGGCTTATTTTACGTTGTCTTTGCCTTGGCTATGGGGCATAGCATTGGGGTAAGTAAAGCTACTAAAAGTATGAAACAATAAATTTATGCTTGTTAACAGTTTAGTGATTACTGCTGTTTCACCCAATGTGGTAGTAACTGTAATGCTGAAGCTGAAGGAAGAACGCTTGGGTTTGAATAACGGCATACATACACTTATATATGCTATGACCGCTTGCAATGATGTGGTGTCCATTTTTATGTTTGGCGTTATTGTTAGCGTTATATATTCAACAAGTAAGTTGGGCCACTTTAAAACAATTTGGGTAAATGAAATTAAACGCTGCATACTTTTAGGCTCGCTGACACAGCAAATGCTGCAAGGCCCCATTGGCATTGGCATTGGACTTGTTTTTGGCTATCTATATGGCATGCTATTGCAGTATCTGCCATCACGTAATGCGGTAAGCATTAGGCGGCACATTTCTTTGCAACTCGTACCACACTCAGACACTCAATGATGCAAAATGCAAGCCTGTGTGTATTTAAATGACATCAGTGGGTGGTTGGCTGCTCGACTGTCACATATATAAGCAAAAAGCGCAATTTTTGCACTGGAGTGTGCTTGGTCGCGTATTTTGCATAAAAAGACACTCAGCTGCGACAACAACAACAACAACAGCAAGCGCGCAACGCAACGACATATGCGACGACAGTTACTGCCAGCGTCCATGTAAAGTTATGGCAGGCAGCGTCGTCGTCGTCGTCGTCGTTGCAGTTACCAGTTTACAGTTTCTGCAGTTTTCAGTTTCTGCAGCCGCAGAAAACTCATTGCCGCAACTTACACCGCTAATGGCGCACATAATCAAACGCCATGGGTGGCACTGAATGTGCTGCTGCTGCCTTTGTGGCAGATACACACACACACACATGCATAGTCGTGCTAACTTACACACACACACACACATTTTGTTCTTTTGTTTCCTCTCTCTAGCGCTGTATGCAGTTCGAACAGTGAGAGAAATTTCACGCTGTGCTTGTAACCCAGTTCAAGCAGCAGGCACTTTGCTTGCTTGCGCACAAAAATTTACGCAGCTCCTAACACAGTCTGTCGATCCTTTGTCCTGTCATGGCAAAGTTTGCTTCTTCTTTTTTTTTGCTGTCATTACTGGCGCTGATATGATTTTATTTTATTATTATGTTTGCTTATGCGCTTATTTTCTGATTACTTGAGACATCATTATCACAAGAGTGTGCGTTGCTTTTCCTTTTTTTTTTTTGCTTATTAAAAGCCGCAAATATCGCGTTGTAACTTTTCTTTTTTACAGGTTTATGTTAATGGGCTGCGCTTTGTGCTAACCGTTTTGGGTGGCACTATTGCTGTTATGGGTAGTCGTGTCATTGGCTACACCTCCGCCGGTGCCTTGGGATGTGTCATGTTGGCTTTCATTGGCAACATGGGCTGGAAGCGTGAAGAGCTCAAAATGACGCCAGCGCAGTTGCAGGCGCAGCAAATTGTAAGTTGCAGTTGAAATTAAAATAGTCCAATCGAAATTAGTTGAAGTAGTTTAGTTCAGAAGTTCAGTAGTTTAATGTTTAAACTTAATCTTTGATATTAAGCAAATATAATGAATTAAATGAGCGCTTAAACTTACTCAATTGATAGTACAGCCATATCAGCGATAAATCTTTAATAATTCAATAATTTAAATTATATATTGTATATAACTAACAAAGACATTTTGTTACATTTGAGCTTACCCAGTCGATCGTTTATTGTTAAAGAACATTAATCATTGAGTTAATTCATTTTGTTCAATATCAACGATGAACTATAAACATTGAACTACTGAACTAAATGAGTGAGCGCTTAAGCTTACTTAGTTGATCGTATAGCCACATCAGCCAGAAATATTTAATTTGACACTATTATTCAATAATCCAAGTTATATATATTTATATTATATATGAATATTTCTTGAAATTGTAAGTTGCATTCATACTAACTAACAAAAGACATTTGGTTACATTCGAGATTCATTAATTCATTTTATTTGTTAAATATCAACGATGAACTATTGAGCGCTTCAGATTGTTCAGTTCATCTGTATCGCTGAAGTTTTTGATTGTTAATTACTGTAAACTATTAATTAATGACATATATTTAATGAAATTATAAGTTGCATTCAAGCTTAAGACATTTGGCTGCAGTTAAGCTCAGTCGATCGTTCTTTGTTGAATACCATTAATCATTGAATTATTTCATTTATTTTATTTATTCAATATCAACGATGAACTACTTATAAATATTAAACTACTAAACTAAATGATTGAGCGCTTAAGCTTGCTCAGTCGATCGTTCTTTGTTGAATTATAATATCAAATTAAATCTTCATCGCTATTGTTGCTGTTTGTTCATTAACTTCAAGTATAAATTAATTATATATATAATTGTTTTTATTGAAATAGTAAGTTGCATTCAAATAAAAGACATTTGTTTATTCAGTCGATTGTTCTTTGTTGAAGAACATTAATCATTTAGTTCAGTAGTTCAATGTTTAAAGTTTATCTTTGATATTAACCTAATATAATGAATTAATTAAGCGCTTAAGCTTGCTTAGTTGATCACACTTTGTTGTAGTATAATATAAAATTATATCTTCATCGCTGTTGTGGCTGAGAATTCATTAACTTAAGCTAAAACTTTATTTATTTTAATTGAAATTGTAAGTTACATTCAAGCTTAGACATTTGTTTACAGTTGAGCTTACCCAGTCGTTAATTCTTTGTTGATGAACTTTAATCATTGAATTAATAAATTCATTTTATTGATTCAATATTAACGTTAAACTATTAATTGAACGCTTAATCTTGCTTAGTTGATAGCACTTTGTTGTAGTACATTATGCATTTAATGCTGCTGTCTATTCAACAATTTAAACTATATTTTATTTACTAAATTTACAGTCCGGTGTAGCTAAGCGCTTGGATCTGCTGTGGAAATTTTTAAAGCCTGTCTCCTTCTCGCTCATTGGCAAAGAAATCAATTTCGACATTTTGGATGGTCGCGTAATTGGTTATGGTGTGTTGCTCGTGCTTTTTGGTTGCTTGGTAAGTAAATAGCAAAAAAATGGCGCTCACTTTGCTAAGGCAGCAGCAGCGACATTTTAACTGCGGTCCGCAAAACGCTCGCTAAATGAAAATGTTGCTGCTGCCTGCGAGGAATGCAAATGTTACCTGACCCGTTACGTTTTCTCCATTTTTTTTTCAACTCTTTTGCTTTCATTGCAGTTCCGCTTGGCATTTGCATATTTATCCACATATGGCGGAAATCTGTCGAGAAAGGAACGTGCCTACATTACAATTTCCGGTTTTCCCAAAGCAACTGTTCAAGTAAGTCGCAGTTAAAAAGCTGTAGAGTATGCTGGGCTCTAATATAAAGTTAGTAAACTAAAGCATAGTTGCTAGCTGCGTGGGGCTTTGAAATTAATTGTAAGCAATGCGTATACTTAATATGCAGCTTATGTTGACAATGGGCATTTGCAAGTCGTGCTTGGCACTTGCGCTGCTTTTTTATGCTCGTTGCCTGTCTGCGGTTACACAAAATTTAAATGTTACCAACAGTTGCTGCTGCAGTCAACTGTGTGTGTATTTTTTCTGCTTCTTCTTCTTTTTTTGGTAGGCAAGCAGCTTGTTTACAGCCAAGTACAGCATGCAGCAGTTTTAGCCCAATAAGCGGTTTATATTTCCTCGCTTTTATTTATTTCTTTTGCGCTGTGTGGGATTTAATTAACACGTTGGCTGCAGCTTAATTAAAGTTGCCTGTCATATTACTCATACGCCGCGTGCGCGCGCACTTTGCATAAACATTATTCATGTTACCTTTTGCTTTTCTCTTTCTTAGGCCGCACTCGGTCCAGTGGCTTTGGACATGGCACGCGACCTTAAGCTGCTGCCCGAAACGGCCTTGGCCAGTAATGTGCTCATCATTTCAGTGCTGGCGATTATCTTCACGGCGCCATTGGGCGCCATTTTAATGCTGCGTTTGGCACCGTTATGGCTTAAGCACGACGACGCTGCAGCGCCGCACTGCGCAGCTGAGCAGCAGCAGCAGCTGCCAACGATTTTAACGGACTGCAGCGCAACGATTAACGCAACTAAAAGCAACTAAGTGTTAGCCCCAGTAAGCAGAATTCCTATGCAAACGTAGTTACTTTTGTCTGTAGCTTAGCTTAACTTAACTCTGTAGCATTTGCCTAAACTTAAATGTTTATTATACGTACTTAATTGTTTGTTTGAAAACAAATTAATTAAAATGGCAGCGTTTTATTTTTATTTTTAATTACAGTTTGTTGGAATTGACCCAAAGGTAAGTGCTGCATACAAAAAAAAATCCATTTAAATTATCACAGCTTAGCGCTGAGCTTAAAGTACTTTATATAATATTGACACAAATGTTTGTAAACTGATTTTTTTTATTTTCCGTTGTGTTTGTTTTGCATTTTCGGCACCTAATTATGACGGGATTTGTGTTAATGCTGCGTGGAGGCTGCTGCTAATTGATTTTCAAATTAATTTAAAAGGATTAAGCGCCTACAGTGGAGTGTCAGCAAATACTTTTTGCTGTCGCTTGATTAATTATGAGCATAGTTTTGTTTTAAAGCCAACTTTGTGTGCTTTGTTTCGTAGCAATTTCACGCCTGACATGCCGGCATAGCTATTTTTAATAAACAAATAATATTGCCAAGACAGAAATGAAAAAAAAGAAATGCATAAATGCCGACGGTTTGCTGTGGCTGTCGCAGCAAACGGCCAACTGCTTTATTTGCATGCAATAATAAAAATGCGAAAGGCATAGAGAGCGACTAAAAGAATGAACAGAGCATAAAGCATTTGTGTGTATGATGACCAAGCGCTGCTGCAGCTTCAGCTTCAGTTGATGCCTGGTTGAGTTTCACCTGCGGCCCAGGTGAATGCATTTTGAGCTCAAAGCTGTGTGGCGCAAATTAAAACAGAGAGACAAGCGAGAGAGAGAGAGAGAGACACGCGCTCGTATAAAAAATAGCATAGAAACGAACTTCATTATTGCATTGTGATTCAGTTATGCTCTGGCAGTTGCGCATATTTTTAACTGCATGTTGTTTACCGCATTCCCGCACCCAAAACGTTGCTCCTCTGTTATCCTTTGTGCTAGCTAAATTAGAGTTATTAAAATCGCTGCGCAGAAATTGTTAATTGCGAAACTAAATGAGAATTTTAATGAAAAATACTTGCATCAATTTTAGCCAAAGCTGTGTGAATTATGTTGCGCTACAAATTGTTGCAAGATTGCCAAAACAATTGATTTATGTGTGTGTCAGTCAATCTCAAATGGTCGCATGGCATGCCTGAATCGCTTACACTTGAGAGAAAAGCTATTTGCGCTTATCGCTTTGCCTATTTTGAATGCCAACGTCTATAGATCAAGCTAATCAGCTTGCCTAATGTTGTTTATTTCTTGTACCAAAATAAATTCCAACAGTTTATTATTGTAATTCGCATGCCAAAGCCAAAGCCAAAGCCAAAGCCAAAGCCAAAGCCAAAGCCAAACGCACACTTAGTATATTACACACACACACACACACACCTGTACAGCAACAATAGCTTGTGCGCTTGTGTGTGTGGCAGGCAGAAATCAAATCAAAAAGTTCACAAAAATGCCAAAACCAACAACAAAGCAAAACAAGAACAACAGCGAAAAAAAAAGAAAGAAACGCAGCCCAACGAACTCACAACTGTTCAACAAAAATTAAGTTATAAAATTTTAAGGGCCGTGCAAGCCTTAATTCCCAAATACCACGACAGGTGGTGTGGGTGGGGGTGATGGTTGTGGTGCGGGTTCATATAACCGCAAGCGAAAGTTGTTGCCAAAGTTGAAGTTAAAGTTAGCAGTCCGCTATCGCAGAACGCGTCGTCATTGTCGCCGCTGGCGTCGGAAGTGGAAATCAAGGAAACAAAAAAGTATGAGCTTCAAATGAACTCGCAGTTGAGTCGAGTGTGGGAGGGGGCTGGGGCGCAGCTTTATTAGCTAGTTGCTGGCACACACAAAATTATGGTTTATAGCTGTAGTAACAAAGCAACAACAGTTACAAACAATTAACATGACGAAGACACATTAAAATTTTCTGACTTTTGTCAAGCGTTAGTCAATCCTGGGCTGGGCTATGCATCATTTTAAATGTGCGCTAATCACGTAAGCCCTAAACACACCAAGTTCTTAACAAGAATTTTTGAATTAGGCATGCTTAACATTAAGTTCGAGTTTGTAACGCACAGAACTGGAGCGCGCTTTATATTGAATTTATATATTTCTTGCATTTTTTTAAACGTTTTTCATTTAGCTTGAGGCGGAATGCAGCATAAGCTTTGTATATTTTATATGTCTACAAGTTTATTCTATAACTGAGTCTATCGACTGTTTAATGTTTTTTATTTATTTTTAAATATTTTACTGAATTTTGCATGCAAATTTTATTGATTCGAGGCAGAAGTTAATGCAGGCTTAGAATTTCTGGACTATTTACAATTATTATCATAAATTTATAAATTTGTCAATTTGTTTTTAAAATTGTTTTAATTTTTTATGCAATTTTAGTTAACTTGATGCAGAATCTAATGCTAGTTTAGAATTTCTCTATATTAATAAAAATATCAAAATATTAATATAAGCTTCAATTTCTTTTTAAAATTGTTCTGAATATGTCTACGCAATTTTATTGAATTAGGTTTATTATCCAATGCAAGCTTAGAAATTTCTTTACTTTATACAAATATTCTTATATTTATTTAAATATTATTATGAGCTTGAGTGTGTTTTTAATTTTTTTTTCTATATTTTTAATGCAATTTTATTAAACTTGGTGCAGAATCAAATGTAAGCTACGAATTTCACGACTATATACAATTATTAATATGAATAACTAATTATTATTATAAGCTTCAATTTATTTATGCAATTTAATTAAATTATCATTATCCAATGCAAGCTTAGAATTTCTTGACTAATATTATTATATTTCTTTAAATATTATTATGACCTTGTGTATGTTTTTCGATTTCATTCAGAATTTTTCATGCAATTTTATTGAACTGGGGTGATTTTTCATTTCTCTACTATAAACCAATATTGTTATATTTCTTTAAATATTATTATGAACTTGAGTGTGTTTTTTTTTTTAATTTTACTTGCAATTTTTTTAAGCCTGTGGCTGCATCCAATTCAAGCTCAACTGGCTCAATTATTTTAATTTTTTATATATTAGTTGCATTTTAAATTTATTTGTACTTATTATACAAAATAATTTCACGCTGTGCAAAATCCAATGCATGATATTTTTACTCATCAATATCAGTGTATGCTATAGTGGAGTCTCGCGATTATATACACATACTTTAGTATATTTTATAGATTTGTATAAAGATTAGCACATTTTGAATAAGTTTTTATTTGTTTATATTTAATTTTTGCTAATTTGGTTATGCAATTTAATTTGCTTGCCTTACAGCGAACTTTTAACTTTATTTAAAATGTGTATTCTATATTGAAATCACTCTACTATGCATAAGTTTTGCTTATATATGCATAGAATTTTTTTTAGATTTTTTCTAACATTTTCAGTGTATTCTTTAGTCGCTTTCTCATAAGTTGCCCACACTCTATTTGCTTGTCGGCTTGTTTTTTATAAATTTACAACGTGTAGCTTTTTATACACAAACGGGCCTATCCTTAGCAATTTGTTTGCCAGCTCCAGTTGCCTGCTGCGCGAGCTCGCCTGCAATTTAAGCTTAGACGAGCGAGCATGTGCTATTAATTCGCCCTGGGCTGAGCTCATGTTAAGTAGACATGTTTATGACATGTAGCCTGGCTGTTGTTAATTAGATAATATATGTAACGCTTATCAGCTCACTCTATCTACGAAACAAACAACACTTAAGCCGCACTAAATTCACTTTCATTATAAATGCCAGACGCAGTCGAAAAGATGTAAAGTAATTTTTATTTTTAATATGAAATACACACAGTTTGTTAAATAGATTCACCAAATTTCACGACAACGTCCGCGACTGTCGGGCAAATATCCGGGCTGGCATGGAAAGTCAATCATGGCTACTCGCATAATATTTTTCTCTGTTGTTGTTGTGGACACTTTCTCGGCCTCGTAGTGCGCCAGCACTTGCTGCTCATCGAGCTCAACACACTGATTGGGCTTGCCACGTGTTTTGACGTTATTGGGGCACTCGATGAGGCGCACGCAATACTTGACGCATGGAAACGGCGACTCGAGATGTGTGAGTTTTTTTTTGCATACATAAGTTGCAGTGCATTGCGGCTGCAGCTGCGGCAAGTTGTTGTTAATAAAGAAGGGACGCGCTGTTGTTGTTGTTGTTGCCTCAGTTGTTGTTGTTGTTGTGGGATGTAGTAGACGCGTAAGCAAACCCGTTGCGCTTGAGTCTTGGACGCAGCAAAGCGCAAGGCTTGCCGCAAAGAAAATTGAAAATAGTTTCATCTGAGCGTTGTGTACGCTTTAAGCACTGACTATGAAATGAGCTTAACGCTGAACAACATGCGAGACTTTTGCTTTGATAACCTTTTGAACTGCTGAGTCGCTGAGACAAAACCCAAACAAACGTTTATCGCTTTTGTTGTTGATTGCAGGGAATTGCCAGAGAGCGAACTAGAAATCTTAACGACAAAACTATTTGCATAAGTGATATTAATTGTAGCCAAGAGCTGTCAAAATTGTATAAACAGATTATTGATTGTTGCAACTTGCAACAGACACAGCCGCAATTCAAACTCTCTCTATGCTATTAATTTCACTTTGTTGCCAAATGTAATTTAATTCAAGTGCTTTTGTTGTTGCTGCCCCCTGGGGTATTTGTCTAATATATATTAACATTTATTGCTGTCGAGCGGCAGCAGCAGCTGCGCTGCATAAGACAAAAAAACAACCAAACTTTAAGCAATAGCACACCGGAAATTGCAAAACATTGATACTTCCGGTTGCGGAAGTAAGCTCAATTGCTATTACTGTGTGCACATGCTAAGAAGTTGAAAGCTGCTTAAAGAAAACTCTGAAATTTTTAATGCAATAAAACTAGTTTAAGTAAACAACTAAAAAATATGTGGCGCGCTGCTATCAAAAGTGTAAATCAAAATAAATTACAGTGTGCCTAGCTAACTTGGCTCACTGCTGTTGACTGTCCAGCCGCTAAGGCTCAAGCCTCAAAAGTCTGGAGACAGTTGTGCGTCCCTTTAGGTTTACGCACACTTAAACAACATTTACGCTGTCTGCAGTTATAGCAGTGGCAAATAGCTACACATGCTCGTAAATTGTTCAACAGACGACGCCGTCGCTATATAGTGGGCTATATATATTTGTATTTGTACTACGCTAGTTGCAGCTGAAGAGTTGGAGTTGGAGGCTGCGTTATTGAGTGTGTTTGGGTGTGAATAAAGTGGCACGTTTTCACGCGTTTGCCAACACACACACACACACACACATAGATACGCTACCTAGCGCTTGCTGGGCTCACATGTCGTATGAGTTTTATGTGCGTTAAGCTCTGCTACTTGCTGCTGCTGCTGCTGCTGTTTTCTCTATATTTTTTTTAAGCACATTTATTTGCTTTGGCTGTCATTGTTCTAGCTATTGTGTTGTTTGGTCTCATGTTATTGTTGTTGCAAGTTCAACAAATAAAATTAGTGCTATAAACATTCGCTTGCCAATCGCTGCTGCTGCTGCTTCCTTCCTCAGCTTGTGCGACAGTTTGTTCTTTATATTTGTTTACACATTTGTAAGTTGCTGCCACTTGACAGTTTTTATAATTCAGTGTTGCCAGATTAGCTTCTTTCAGGCTAAATCTAGCATATTTAAAAATGAAATAGCTTATAAAATTTGAAAATAGCTTAGCGCTGACCATTTTTTAACTTTTACTATACGTAATTTGCTAATTTCATGAATTTCGACTTTATAAATGAATAAAATTTGGAGGCGCTGAGCTTTTTTTACTTTTACTATTCGTAATTTCATGAATTTCGACCTCAAATTTTGACCCAAATTTTGAATCTAGCTTATTCTAGCTTGTTTTTTCCTCATCTGAGGAGGCTTAAGTATTGCGCTCTCAGAATTGAATCTGAAGGAGGTGTTTGTGGCAAAAAATGACTCTAGACATGCCATTTGTATTATGTATCGTGACTTAACAGCTTTGACTGCTGAAAACATGGCAAGCTCTTGCTTTATTTAAAATACTAATTGAATGGTTAATCACGCTCGTGTTAAATTTATAACTCAACCAGCATAGAATTGCTTAACTAATACGTAACAATATTAACTGCAATCGAATTTGAATTGTTGCTAGCCAGATTGGGCTGCGCCCCACGTGTGAAAAGTTCCGATAACTCCAGCCTAAGTATCATGCGAGCTCGCTAGTGCTCGCAACCAATGTAGGAGATGAATAATAGCCCCTCATTGTATGGGGGCTGTTGCGCACAAATATTAGCAAAATATAATTTGGAGAATTTGACAATTGTTAATGCACTCCAAGGTGTTGTATAAGATACTCAGCATGTATGCTGCTTGTGCCGTGGTTTCATGTCTTGTGTGTGTTCGTGTAGCTGTATTAATTATTTTCTCGAACTATTGAATCTCACGCAGTATTAGACTGTTAGGGCTATGAATTGTGATAATACACTCAGTGTGGTGCTATTGCACCACAGGCAAATTAATGCGCTACATGACTGACCAAACTTATCAAGCTACACTATACGCACCAGCAGCGCTCGATATATACTGAAAGCGACTGTGTTTAATTTGAAAACGTGAGAGCGCAATATGCATGTCGGATCGGACTGGGATAAGATGTGGTGTGTCCAGGTCGTTCTTATTAGCTATTATATCAAGGTGATTGCGGTTTCATTACTGTGTATCTGCATTTTGTGATCGTGATTGTTTTTTCTCCTCTCGTATTTATTCTCTATTTTCAGCACGCTCGCCCTACTTGAATATGGTAAATGTTATAGGAAATCATGTCGCACTATATTCATATATAATATATAACAATCGGGTATGTGTGTGTGTGTGTGTGTGTGTGTGTATTTAGTTAGTGCTACTGCTTATGGCAAAGCTAATTACTTTTCATTAGTTTAGCATTTATGTGCAAATATTTGCAGCCGTCTTTTTGGCTGACTGGCTGCATGTGAGAAAAATCTGTAAAGTGCCTTATGTTGTGCAAAGGGGCACTTAAGTTCAATTAAAACCGCACTTGTATTTGTTTGTGCAACAAACACACTTGAAACAGCTGAGCGCATGACCGCAGGCCAGTTGGTATCGTTCGCGCTCGCTCACACACACACTCGCTCGCTCGCTCTTTCGCTTGCAGTGCAGTGTGGCGTGTCAAAGGAAGCGAAGTGAGTGGGCCTATGTACATTCATTGCCTGTACATTGTTTAACAATTAACCGCAAATTGAATGCAATTAAATAAATAACGGTGTTGAACCTTTGTGCAAACGCTCGTAGGCGTCAGCGTCGCTCTATACCTTTGTTATGGCTACAACCAGTGGCAAAAGTAAACAAATGCACACGCACACGAACACACAGTCGGCTGCATTGCAAATGAAATATTACGTATACGTCAAGCTGGCGCGCTTGCAATTGAGCTCGCGCTCGCTGTATTTGTTCAAGTTATTGTTTTAATCGCCAAGCACTGGCAGCTGGCATATGGCAGCAGCCAGCAACAATTTATTGTCATTGTTTTAAACAATAAAAGCTGCAGCAGTTGTTAAGAGATCAACACCAATGTGGGGCTACGCTCGATTGATTGCACTTCAACTTTTAGCGCGTGCTACTGTCTAATTTATCAAGCAATTGTCAATGTAACAAAGCGTCATATTTGCTACTTTTTTGTTATTGTCGAAATTTTCAATTTGCAACACAGCGCGCAATTGTGTCTTGCTCTGTGGCATGTGAACCCAATCTAAAACTTGTTTCGACAAAGGCACTGCAACTTATTGCTGGCGTTTCAATTTTCCTTCACCTACACACACACACAGATACCAAATAAACACGTATGCGCATGCGGTCTTATAAAAAATGGCAATATTTGCAAAAAACTATGCAGAGCGTGAGGGTTTGGGAACTAGACAAGTTAGCTAGCATGAAACACGAAGCGCAAATGTTAAATGTCAAAAAGACATGCAAAGTTGTTGTCACACATTGCGGTGTGTGCCACGCCCCCCTCCCCCTCTTGCCCACAGCAGCTGTAGCCACATTTATTTTTTTTTAGCTTTTTGTCTTTTACTTCGCTTTGCTTTTCATTTTTGTCATAGCCTTGGCTGTGATTGCTAAGCTCAGCTCGTGTTGCCTGACAATTTATAGGGGGGGGCCTAGTGTTTGATGAAATTGTATAGTGTATGTGATTGATATTGGAAATTGGCATATGCGAGTGCAAATAGCTGCAAGTGATTGGACATATGAGCCACACAGCATTTGATGTAGGTTCGCGTTTTTAAAATTAACTTTGGCAACCACAATGCGTTAAGCTTGTTGCGGCCGCATAAATTTTTAAGCATTTGTACTTATTTTTGTGCGATTTAAAGCACTTAACTTGAATTATGCTGAGCTGTCTTTGCTTTGCTTTTTGTCTGCCTTGTTAATTGTAATTGAAGTTTGTAATTAAAAAGTTTACACGCAGCGTTAGAGTCATTAAAACAAAATGATATCAAACTTTACTTTCAAAAGGCTAAGAACGCCAAGCTGCCAGCTCAGCTCAGCTCTGCTAGTTGTTGTTGCTTTAAATGGCGCGTAAGCGTTACAAGCGCAGAAAAAAAAAACTTGCACAAAAATTTGCATTTCGCCTTTGGCCGGCCAACACTTGATTTATTGGCAACATTAACATTTATTCGCTGGCGCTCAATTTCTTGCTTAATTGTAAGCTCAGCGGCTATGCAAGCGTAAAGTCTACTAAACTTTGTCGTCTTGAGCTAAAATATTATAACTTGTTTATGTTACGCCTTTGCAGTTAAGCAATCGATTTTCTTAAAAGCATAAAAACAACACTCACAACTCAGCTCTGTCTCTCTCTTCGTCTGTCTGTCTGTTTGTGTTTTCTTCGTCGATTAATAATTTTGTAGCGATAAATAATCTTTATTGTTTTCACTTGCTGCTTGCAATAAAAAAAGCGCCATAACAATTCAAGAAGCACTTGCCAACGACAACTGATGCACACACTAAAAATTATGTAGCGTTATATTGCAAATGCTGTAATTGTTAAATAAACAATGTGCTCTGTGCACTTTTATGACCCGTCTCGTTGCCTTTATTAGTTTTCAAATTTATTAAGCGCAGCTCGCTCAGCTCACTTAACTATTTATACACTTGTGCGCCTTTGCGTTTTGTTTAGGCGTGCGCGCGCGTTTTTTATTAATTAATCGTCTTCAAGTTTTGCTTAAACAAATTACAGCCCTCTAGCTTAGCTTAACTCTATATTTGTATCAGAAACTCATTTGAATAATTTTGCATGCCATTGCTAAGCCTCATTGCTTATTTTCGCTGGCAGCGTAAATTAATTTTTGAGCAATTTGCGTGCCTAGTTTGTAATACACTTTGAAAATTTATAGGAAAAGGGTAGCATGGGTATAGGGAAATGTATGTAACAAATAGAAAAAGGCGTGGCAGAGTTTGGCAACAGCAAACTGCGTCGTTTTAGTTTGTTTCTCTGTGTGTTTGACTGTATGAGCAACAAGATTTCATAGTCTATAAGCTATATAGACACCAAACTTGGTATACACTTAGATACTTCTATTTCCTTAGCTAATCAAACTTATTAGTGAAATTTAGTCCCGTTCTCTTGCATAAACAAGCAAAAAACCGTTTTGGTCTCTTTTGTTTGCAATTTAACATGATTTCCACTAAAGACAAAAATTTTAGACTGATCGGTGCACTAACTTTGTTATTAAGCTGCATTGCTTTCAACAAAGTGTATCAATTAGTTTGCTGCAATCAACTTCAATGCGCGTTTTCTATTTTTTCTTTATTTGACAAATGCAACAAGATTCTCGACTGCTGACAAAAATTTCAGAGTGATCGTTGAACTAACTTTGGCAATATGCTGCGCTGCTCTTAACAAAGTGTATCAATAAGTTTGTCGTACCCAACTTGAATGCCTGCTTTCTATTTTTTTGCTTATTTGACAAATGCGATGTACTCTTAACTTGGTTACGGCTACTTTCCAATTAGAATAATCGTCGTTGGGAAATGTTAATTTAAATGTGAGTGATTGTGGTTTTCATTGCCTGCTAGAGTTTTGTTTTGTTTGACTGAGCAACGTTTCGTGCCTGCGGTCGTGACAGTTGCGTGTGTTTGTGTGTGTGTTGGGCCAATAGCAAACGCAATCGCTGTGGCTGGCAAATGGCAACGAATTGGTTTTGTGTAAGCGCTTGGCTAAGCTTAAATACGAATTAGATGTTGTCGTGTCAAGTTGCCATGCAGTCGGCATTGATTGAGTAACGGCTCGTGCAACATTTACACGACAGTTACAAGACACTGGGGGCGTATGCGTATTGCAACTCGAAAATTCATTTGAATATTACATGCAGCCGCCAGTATCAGCCCCAAACAGAATCTAATCGCTTTACTAACGAAGTAACGCCATTAACGCTACCATGACCACAACGACAAATAACAGCGCAATAAAAACTTGGCCAACAACCGGACATTAAGCAATAACTGTAGACGAGAGCGAACCAACGAACGCGTGTGACTACAGAGGGTTGACTGAAAATTCCGTAGAAACATGTTCTCGCCTGATAAGCAGCCATTGGCCTTTTGATTGTGCGGCATGCAACATGCTCACGACCAAATGTGCACCAGACAGGCAAGAATAATTACTAAGCCGCAAGAAAGGGTCAAGTTGCATATGATTAACAATGAAAAGCCATTAAGCAACAAAGCCATACTAAATCATAAGCGTGCCCAACTTTTATATATAGCGCAGCATATTTTTGAAACAAAATCAGCACAATTACCGTTTGACTTTTGTTTTCATTTACTTGTCTATTATATAAAGTAAAGAAATCGCTCATCGCATGACATGCCAACATTATATTCATTGTCTGGCCTTTAAAGCGCCGCCGCCGCCACCCGCACTCACCGCAACGCTTCCGACCCCTTTCTATTATAACTCTTCAGCTCTCAGTATTTTTTTTATTACTTACTTATTTTGCGCGAAAATTTTTATGCAAGGATAGTCAAGCAGAGTCAATCCCAAAGTCTGTCTGTCTGGCTCTCTGGCTGGCTGGCTGGCTGGCCCAGTGCTCGGCTTTGTGCATGTAAACAAAGTACGAGATAAACTTTTGTTTTGTCTGAACTTTGCGCGCGTTGACAAGCGTTGGTAGCTTACGCTATGATGGGGTTGCTTTGCCATTATAATTCTTACTCTCTGCACTGCTATATATATATAGCATATATATATACGATTCCTGTTTTGCTGCGTGTTTTATGAAAATGAGTTAAGCACAATACAAAACGCGCTGCGAGCAAAACTTTGACAATTTGTTTTAAAGCTGCTGCTTATATTTTTTTACTTTTTGTCTGCTGCTTTGGCGCTGACACACAAATTGCTGACAATGGCGCATTTAATTGCGTTGCCAGAAATTGAAACTTAAAGAGTTCCGCGCTGGCTAAAGCCACTCAAAGCAATCAGTAAAAATGCCCAGCCAAACACTCATTCACTCATTCACTCACTCACTCACTCGCTCATGCTAGCACCAATACCCAGAGCCATGAATTATGTAAATCTCTTGCGGCCAACATCACGAACTCTCCACACCGCACGAAAATGGAGGCGCAAAAAAAAATCAAACAAAATCGATTGATGTACAAATTTTTCTTAACATCCGCAACCAATTTGTAGGGCAGGCTGGGGCTGCCTTTTGATTTGTGCCTCAATGACAGGCACAGGCTCCAAGCTCTAGCCAGACAGCCTGCTTCTAAATTATGTAGATTTGTTTTAGCATAATGCTTGCTTACGAGTGCTTGTGTGTTTGCTTTTTTTAAATTTGCTTGCACTTGCAGAGGATCTGCGTTCAACGTTTTAAACCGTCATTAAGTTGCGCCCATAAATATCAGAGCAGCTTCTCTCTCTGCTGCAAACTTTTGCTGTCGACTAAAGAATTATGTAAATTTATTTGCTTCAGCAGCATTGCCCCTTTGCTGTTGCAGTGAGCTTAACTTGCAGCCCAGTGCTAAATTGCATTGAATTATGTACTAACATTAGTGTATTTAGCTAGCTGCATATATCAATATATAATGCTAATTATACGCTGAACTGTCTTTGTGGCAAATCTTTTACTTACTTGTCACTTAGCGCAATAATTTTTCGCTGGCTGCAGTTTTCAAATCAGTTGAAAATTAATTTAATTCGCACTTTTGCAAAGTTTTTCTTTATGATTTTTGCCTGACGCACGAAAAGCGTTGAAAAAGAATCAAACACAGTGAAGCAAGATGCAAAATTTTAATTATAAAAGTTTGAATCGCATTCGCCTCAACGCTGCGCGCCCTGTCACAAGCATTGTTACCCACTGGCGTTCAGTCGCTCTCTCTGACAGGGCAGGGCAGAGTGAGAGCGAGAGAGAGAAAACAATGCTAACCATTTTCAATTGTTGCTAGTTTCTGTATTTAAGCCAGTGCAGTCAGCGAGCAACACTTTTGCCAATTTTACCAATATTAATTATGATTTAATTTGCAGTCGGCTGCCTTATTTTTGTCCATCTCCTCGGGCTTATTTTTTTGTTGCTTCGAGTGCATACGCAAATTGCTATGTGGGAATCGCTTGCAGAGCTTTGGCTTGTGGCGCAACTTAATTAATTTTACATTGTTTGAAGTGCCTGGCGTTGGCTGTCAGGCCAAGGCGAGTGTTTCAATGATAAACGAGCTCATTAATATGCGCCAGGCAAAAGAACTTAAAGGCACAGGCACAGGCAAATAGCTGAAATTCGTTGTCGTCTTTTGTGGGCAAGCAGCACTACGCGTAATTATGCATTTTGTGATTTTCTATAGCATACTTTTCGCTGAAGTATGGAATGTCTGCGGTCAACGACTCGAAGATAGCAACGAACGGCACTGCATACGCAAATTTCATTAAAATTCATGTGAAATATATTGAGACCTGCATGCATAATGGTCACTAAGTTTGAAATGTGCGCAAACTTGTAAGCTTCAAGTGCTGCACACACACACACACACACACACACAAACAATTTCCACCTCCGCAATGCTGCAGCTATGCAAATATGAAAAGCGGCAACCTACTAAAGTAAAGCGCAGGAGGCGGACACCCCGACTCGCAAGCCTTCATTTCCTTTTGCTTTTTAATGTATTTCTCTATAAAAACCCGAAGCTCAAGTGCCTCGTAGTAGTTGTGCGCTCTATAAAATTTCATGCATAAACTTTTAGGAAATGCAAAAGTTTCTTATAATTTAAACTGAGCACGTATGCGCTTGTCCAGACTCGAAGCCAGTGCCAGTGCCAGCGCCCAGGAGTAGCTTACACGTAATGTCATTAGTTTGGCTACTAAATATTATCAAAAGAAAATAAAATAGCACACTATTGATAATATTAAGTTTGCTGAAATGAAATAAAAGCAGTTTGAGTTTTTTTTGAAATTACATCTATTACTTTATTTAGTATTCTTTTTTTTTTTTTTGGATTACATAGAGATTGTTTATGACTAAGAGCTGCATTTGCTGCATAATATTCATACAATTAGCATCAAATTAGTTATTAGTTGTGTGTGTGTATTTTGTGTTTTTATATTTGTTGCGAACACTTTTGGTTACAAAGAAAATTTCAAGTGTTCCATGTATATTTGCATTTGTTGCTAATTTAATAATCCACATGTAGAGTGCTGCGCATACAATTTATTTACAGTATTGCTGAACTGTATGCTGCTAAGTATGCTGGCAAATTGTAAAGTTTTCTTTTGCTATTTAATATACACACAAACACACGACTAATAATAACTGCTTGAAGTCCTACACAGAGTTGTTTGTTTTTTCTTTCTTTGGGTGCAAAAGCTGATAAAAATGCATGCAACACTCAAAACGGCTTAAACATTTATATATTGTTATTTACAAATACACGCCAACTTGCTTGTTGACTTGCTTGCATATTTCGTTATGTTAGTTATTTAATGTTTGTATGTGTGCTTAATTTATATTTAGTAATGTAGTTGCTATGATGAGTTTTTCTCTTTAAATTTTAGTTCATTTCGTATTTGTTTTTTTTGTTTTTGGTGGTGGTTTCAACATGTTGGCCTTAGTTGCTAAATTTACGCATACATTGAAAACTACATTTTAAAATTTATGTTACTGTTTCAATTTTTTGCTTTATGCAGTGCGCTTACAAACTAATGCAAGTTAAGTTATGCAACAAATAAAAGTAAGTTATGTGTAGTGTATGGGGCGTATGCGAAATCATTTTTTTTACAACTAATATTATGCAGTGGTGTTAATAATAACGTTGTGTAAATTAAATAATATCACTAGTTTTATGTTGTATGCTTAATTTACATATTATATTTACCGACGCGCCATTTATATAGTTTATATGGTATATGAATAAAATGTAATTCACATTCAAATATCTAATGCATATTTACATGACCTAGTTCGACTAGTTGGAGTTCGAGTTGCTGCTGCTTTTAAATACATGCGCGTAACTGTAAATTGCCTTCATATTTTTTATAATTTAATGCATATTTTATGTGATTTCTGGGGGGAGACTAAAAGCGTATGAAAAAATTATTTACAGTTTGTATTGTGTTTAAAAACTTGGCAGAGTGACTGAGTAAAAACCTTTGGATTGCTTTGAGTATGGCTGAAGTTCAAATTAGCGTTACCTAAACATAATTGTAAGTATGTATGTGTGAGCTAACATAATGGCCAGACTATGTGCGCAGCTGTGCGACGTCTGCGCTTCGACTTCGACTTCGATTTGTTGTTGCCCAAGCAACTTGCGCTGCTTCGTTTCTATTTTTTTGGCTTTTAATGATGCGCGTTGGTGTCGCAGGTGCTCGCTTACCCCAAGCTAAACCAAAGTCTATCGCAGCGACCATTACTTAGAGCAAATGCTATGACTAGCGCGCCGCGTAGCAGCAGATTGTGTGGCAAGGCGTGCTGCAGAATGCTTAGAGCGCCGCTGTTGCTGCGCGATTTGGAGCTGGCAACCACTTCGGCGTCCTCGGGTGCAATGTCCATGCTGTTGCTAGCCACAATAAATTGAAATATATCGCTGACCTGCAAGAGAGAAATGGGAGTGTGTGTGTGTGTGCAAAGAGTGTCAACAGAGTGAATAATAATGCCGCTTGAATTGCCAGAAATAAAGATTAAGTATACGCCCCACACACACGTATCGTACGTACCTCATTCCAGCCATAGCGATTCTTAGCCTGCACAATCGCCTCGTAGTAAGCACCTGGATGCAGATTCTTTATGGTATAGGACATGATATGTGTGAGTGGCTCCGATGCGGGACGATGCTCGGGGGTGAGTATAAAGTCGTGCCATCTGCCAGGCTGTTGAAATGTGTCGTTCATCTGGGGTGTAGCAGCAGAAAAGATATGTGAGCTTTTATGGCAAACAATTAATTTTTTATGCTTGACAGCTTGTCTGTGTCTGTGTCTTAGACATTAATACTGCAAGTCAACCAATAGATATTGCTTTGCTTTAATAAACTTTGCAAACGATAACCCATTAGAGCAATTAAGCTTGCCACTGTCATTTATATGCGCGAACTCACCAGCACACGTCTGTAGAGCAGACGCACTTCCTCCAACGGCGGATAGCTGTCGATTTTCCATGTCAGATTATAGCTGTCCGAGGAGCGTCCCCATTTGGGTGAATAGAATTCAGCTGGCCCTGGTCGGCCCGACAATTCCATGTACTTGCGTGAACGTCCCAGCGAATTGTCCGCCACGCAGCTGTAATATGTTAATTGAATTCGTCGCATTATAATTTTGGGCTCATAAAATTAATACAGCTGTTGGGCTATAATGTACACTAAGCCTTATTGCATTTACGCTGCCATGTTTATTTGCAATCATTAGCATGGCTAAAACGTATTTCCTTTTAATTTTGTATGCCATGTAGCAAATGCCCCGTTGCCCCAGCCCTTCAACTTCTAGCAAAGTCGAGTGAATTAAGCCAAACACGTCTATACCAAAAGCCACTCGTACACTCGTTTGTGAGTGAGTCTCTCCCCCCCACCCCCACATGGCTCGGTCACTGGCTAAAACAAAAACTATGTGCTTGGCCAAAAGTTTTGTCAACAAGGCAGCAGCTCACAAACTTGGCTTGGCCGTATGTTTCAGACAGATTGACATTGATGTGGAAAACTTGTTTGTCCTGCGTCCTGGTGGGCAAGTCACGCTCGCAGCACAACCCACAAAAAAGAAAGTAAAGAAGTGGAACTGCCGTGCGCGCAACTCAGCACGTGAAGCATTGAAATATGTATAACAAATAATGCAGCGACTAAGTTTCCGCTTGCCTCAGGTTTATCTTCAACGTAGATAGCAATGGGGGTCAGCAGCACTGAGCGCCTGGGACACTCATTTTGAAGCTGTAGCAAGTTGTTGACTAAGCTTGCCAAATTGGCAAAATCAAAGTAACGATGCAAAGTTTTGTGCGCTTTAGAGGTTAATTGTGTACTACAAGTTGAACTCAACGCTGTGCGGGACATATATATTACCTATAGTTGCCAAAGTCTTCCTGCTGTATATGACGTATGGTGAGCGTATGACGATTGGCTCGAGTGTTCATAATGCGCCTGTCGGTGGTTTGTATGGGAAATGAGTTTTGGTACCAGGACACCTGTCAAAACAAAATAAAAACAAAAACAAATGATTGATTAAGCTGTAAGCATTAAAGTTATAAATAAATGTATGGGCTAACAAACCGTTGCAACGGGATCGGCATAAACAATGCAAACCAGCTTAGCCTCAAAACCTTCGCCCGAGTGTATCCAAGACTTTTCCACTTGTATGTCCGGCGGATCTGCAATAGCCATAGCATTAATAATGCAACAAATAATTTAATTAATGCACTTAATACACATATGGGGTATATTATTAGAAACTAATAATTTAATTAACCCTCTTTATAGCCATATGGGGAATATTCTTGGAAACTAAGTTGGGTACTATATTTTTTGGGTGAAATATACCAGCTGAGCTTAAAAAACTGTGTACAAATTTTAGTTTAAAGCTAAAAAATAAGCTTGGGAAATTTTGTGAATTTTTATATTACAAAGTTAAGTGAAAATTATTTGTTGTATAATTTAATTTATTGTGTAATTTACATTTATAGCCAAAACATAAGACGGCTACAGTAACTTAGTTTACAGTAACAATAAGAAAAAAAGTTTGTTTAAAACCTTTAAACAGTTTTCAAATCTTCTACTTATAATATGCAACTATATATGATAATTATAAATCAAAACTCGATAGTACAAATTATGTTATAAGTGCTTTGAGGCACTTTTGGGTGTTTAAGGTGCTTAATTATTTTAAACTGCAACTTACAAAGCACATCCAAGCGCATATCGACGGTAACAGGCTCACCAACGCCATTGTCGGCGGTACATTGATAGACTCCCGCCTGCTGACGCTCCAGCTTATCCAGCGTTAGTATGGGACCATCGCCAATGCGTGAGGTTGACTTGTTGGCGCCGCTCTGCAAAAGAAATCAAATCAAACAGCATTAAAGTCAAGTAGCGACGTTAGCAAAACTGATTTAAAATAAGTCTGTGGGCAAAAGTCAAGCTGCGAACATGGCAAACTCTATGTAAACAGCAAGATTGGAAACAAGGTCGATATCGAGTGCCAACTGGCAAACTAGCAAGTGTGTGCTAGTATGTCACAAAGGCGCATCTGTATGTGTGTGTGTGTGTGTAGCTTTGGCTTTTTGGCTGAGCTTGTCTTGTCTTTGATAGCAGCAGCAGCAGGTTGTGCCCAAGTGACGCCCCAGGGAACAAGTGTCGACGTGTGTGCTGCACAAAAACACAAACTAAGCAACAAAACAACGACTCGAGCTGGTGACTGGTGTTGGAGTTGCGGAAATGCAAGTATATGAAGCAAAGTGAACTGACACTTTAGCAGGCAGTGTCAGTGCAAGCAGCAACGTCAACGTATGCCAAGCTGCTAGTATTTACATACATAAAAGCTTTGAACGATTGCCACAGCAGCAGTCGTAGTTGGAAGCTTTGTCGATGTCAAGTGCAAAGCATGCAAGCAAACAAATCGAACGGAAATGTCAAATGCGCCAAAGTGCAGCAAGGTAAACGAAAAATGTGCATACCGAAAAACGTTGGAGCTGGAGCTGCAGCTGGAGCTGGAGCTAGGGAGCTTGGGGTATAGGTCATTTTGCTAGTTGACGCTGACATGGCTAGTTTTGCAAGTTGCTGTGCTATGAAACGCATTAATTACAATTTAGTATGGATACGAGCTAACTGGGCTGGGCCGTAGCCAGAGCCAGAGCCAGAGCCAGACATGGCCATGATGCTTGTCAACTGTTTGCCAATTCAGTTGACAGTGATTTACTGTGTGTGTGTGTGTGTGCAAATCAATCGAGTGCATTTTAAACGTGCAGGCATAAATAACTTAAATTTGAATTAAACAGCTGCGTTACCTTTTTAGTCCAGTAAATGGAGGGCACAGGATTGCCAGAGCCTTTGCATTCCAATGTAATGGGTCCACCCTTGCGTGCCTGCAATTGTCCTGAAGTTGGTATAGCGCGTACGCTAGGGGGCACTATAAAAATATATATAAAAAATAAATAATATATAATTGTTAATGCCTAAGCTTATATTTAAATTATTTATTTATTTACAAACTGAATTATTATACAAACTAATATAATAACTAAAAGTGGTGAGTGCTAGCTACTATATTAAAATTAATATATGAACTTTGTATACAAAAAATGTTAAAAAAAGTTATAAATATTAATGCACTATTTAAATATAAACAAAGGCAACAAATTCGATAACATAATTGTGCTTAGCAGCTTTATTTAAAAAAAAAATTATAACAAACTTAGTAAATGTTTTAAATTTGTGTTTTATAGCTCAAAAAGAATAAGCAAACCCTAACGAACATTCACAATGTGTTCAAACAAACTCCCAAATGATATAAATTCAAATTAAAATGCATTTTCTCCCCACACACATGGAAATTTACACATTTTTTAAGGCTAAGCTCATAAGAAGTTGAACCACCAAACAAAAGAAAACTTGCAGAAATATTTGCTCAAGCAGTCTACAAGTTTATTGGATGAAATATTGCTATTAATATATATAAGTAACTTATTTATTTATTTTAAGTGTAGCCTAGAATTAAATTCTATGGTACAATTGGTATAGCCAGCTGAATATATATAAATATTTATTTGCAAATGATGAAAAAGAATTTCTGTTTTCGATAGCAGTTTATGTTTTTTAAGCTATATGCTAAAATAATCATAAAAATGTTTAAAAGTTTAAACAAAAACCGCTCAAACGCAGCACAAGTAAACAAAAGTAAAACTAACAATTTTTGAAGACGAAGCAAAGCAAAGAATTTTAAGGTAACGCTAAACGACTATTGAAAGCCCACGATTTCATGTTAGTTAATTAAAAACTAAACAAAAAAATACATAAAAAACTAAACGAAAATTTAACTTAATGGCAAATTTACAAAGAGTTTGATATTTTACTATGTGTTCTAGATTGTAAGCACTTTTATATAGTTAAGTTGTAATTTAAGTTGTTTTTGCTATATCAAGTTTTTAATGACTTACAAAACTAAAAAGAAAAAAAGTGAGCAAGAGAACGCGTAGCAAATCGTGTTTATCTTTTTTGGTAAAACTGAATGTTATATAATTTATAATATATTTTAATATATCTATTATAAATGCATATTAGATATGTCTGTAGTTTACTCAATGTAATTTTGAAGCTACAAACAAAACTGAAATATCAAAGCTTCAATTGTTTAATGTCTATTTGAATTATACAGCTTTTGGTTTTGCTATTGTTACTTACCTAATATTTCGACAGTGTGCACTTGGTCACGATTTATTTTGTCACTGATTTGACATACATAATCTCCAGCATCCTGTGGCTCCAAATCGGATATCTCTAAGTTATAGCCATCTATCAGTCTTACGCGCTCATCCCTTGTCACCATAATGTTGGAGGCAGTGAGCACATTTGTGCCACGACGCCACAACAAAACAAAGTTGCCTGCAACAAGAGTAGAACATAAGCATATATACATTTTATATTAGTGGCTAACACACACACACACACACACACTATTGCTATGAATGTGTGTTGAAAATTTATTATAAAATGCTAGCGCATAAATATGAAACATTTTGTATGGCCAACGAACTTATGTGTAGACTTTTTGAAAAGGCAAAAATAATGACATTGAAGCTACAGCAGACGCGGCTCACACACACACACACACACAGTCTAGCTATGTATGTGTGTGTGCTGAACTGTGAACATTCTACAGTTTGCTTCTGTTTGTCTATCCAATTGCTGCGGCGAGTCTGCGAAGCTTTCATCTATTTTTTACTATGTTTGCTCATATAAATGACATAATTTTGCAGATGTTGCCAGCAGATTCTATTTTTTTTTGCATATTTTATACAACTTAAGGTTGTTCGCTCGCTTGTTGTTGTTGCTGGCGTCACCACAAAAGGCAAACGCAAATTTGTTAAACGGGATTAAGTGGCGTATAATATGTTTATTTATTTATTTTATGTGCTTAACTTGCAAATGCGCATCAAGACACACACACACACACACACAGCCAAACAAGTGGGAATTATTTATGAACTTGTATTTATTATAGCGCTACTTGCAATAAAAAAATTGCAAGTTATCTTGGCTAATAAAAGCAAGTTATGCCTATAAAAATATATATAATAATAGGCATATATGTATATAGTATGTGCCCGCAAATAAATATTGTGTGTGTGTGCTACAGTTTGTGCCAATTGTGTGCTGCCAGTTCTCAGTACAGGTATTGAGCCTTAGCTAAGGGTGTTTCATAAACGAAAATTGTAAATGTTTTGGGTTCAATGGCACACACACATAAAAGGTTTATATATATATTTTTATTTTTTGGGTATATTGAAAAAAAATATGAACTGAATCGTTGCTGCTCGACTATCCCTTGGGCGTCCTTTCGGTCAACTTAAATGCAAGCAATCAACATTTTTACTGGTTTCGATTATTATTAAATTTTGTACAAGCTGCTCACACACACACACACGCACACACACATACGCTAACGGCTTTGATAGCAGGCAGGTTATATTGGATTTCATTTTGTCAGTTGCTCGCAAATTTTATGGCAGTCTAATAGTCATTTATGTGTGTGTGTGTATTGAAATATAAAAATTTCATATATTTTGTACTCAAGCCACAGCCAAGGCAAAGAGTCGAATTTGATTTCATACATACAAAAAGTGCAGCAGCATAAATTTTATATACGCTGACCATTGTCAATTGTACAATAAAATTAATTTAAATTTGTACAATTGTAAAATTGCAGACTTGAGTGCACAGCTTAAGCTGCAGTCAAGCATCAACTTATTGCTGCATTAAATCAAAAGTTTACCCCCCCAATAAAAAGCTCTAATCAGCAAATTTGATTTAGTGATATGCATATGCGCTCAAATTATTCAAATGTCATTTGATAAATACATATTTGGTTTTATTTATCAACAATTTCAACAAGCTGCTGACAGCTGTTTGGGGTTTTGTGCTTTTGTTGGCTGCTGCTGTTTATCAAATTTTATGTGCAGAGACATTTTTGCCTAAACGCATTTGCATAAAATTTGCATTTGATGTGTTCGAATTTAATAATTGTTGTTGGCTGTACTCACCTAGATTCTCCACCTGGCAGGGCAGCACCAGCGTGTCGCCCACAACGGCGCGATAAGTGTGCCCACGGGATAGAAAATGCGGCATTTGGGCGGCGGCGTTGGTAGTGGCAGCGCCCACAGTTTGTTGCGAGTTGCTCAGCTGGCGTCCGTTGCTGCCTGCAAAATTTGACAAAAAATAAAGAATTAAGTGATAAATTTTATGTGTGTGCAGCAATTAGCATAAAAACTAAGCGCGATGCGACGCGTTTGCTCTCTCAGGTTGCCCATAAAAGTATGCTATTGATACGTGTGGGGTTATGAGCTAATTTAGTTGACTTGCAAGTGTGTGCGCCAGTCCGTCCCCAAGGCATCGTTTCAACTTGGCTACAAGCTAAACAAGTCTTGAACTGTGACAGCTACACAGCGTAACAAATTTGATTACAATAGCTGCAGCAGCTAGTGCCAGCAATTGACCTCGAAATGCGCCCCAAGGAGGCGGCAGCAAACGGACAAAAGCGTTGCAACGTTTTATGAGCTGCAGAGTCGGAGTCAGCCACACAGTTCAGAGTATGCACTTGGCTCTTAAAGTTAGCGCAATATTAAATTATATGAAACTTTTTAATACTTGGGCGTCAGCTTATGCGTAATTAAAATCTCAACGCACGCAAGATAATAAAAATAATCATTTAACCGCAAAATATACTTGCAATTAAGTCAGCGTCATGTGAGTGGAGTGGAGTGGAGTCTGTGCTATGCCATTGAGTGTGCTTTATATCTTCAAAGTTTTTAACGCCCCAACCCAGCCAACGTTAGTTACGCGCTAAAGTTAACGGTGTTGAAAAATGAGCTGCGTTGTTGTTTGTTTTTTATTTTTTATTTTTCTGCTGCAAACTGTGTCACATAAGCGGCTGACATAGTAATGCTAAAGTTACACACATGCATACATAACGAGATGAAGCACTTGCATTAACAAGCGTGTGTGTGTGTGTGTGTGTGTGCTTGTGTGTGTGTGGGTGGCTGCTGTTGACACCGCACAATAAACTCGATTTTAAAAAGCGCAGTTGTTGCTTGAATAATTCAACTCAAACGCATACACACTGAAGTGTTTTAGCTGCAAATAACGAACGAGCGAGCGAGCGGCAACGTTGTAGCTTGCCACACACATTGTTGCCACTGGGCTGCAGCACTCAACGTGCAGCACTTTGTAGCAGTTACTACTACTACTACTAGTAGCAGTAGACTCCACTTTTTTCTCTTCGCTCTGGCTGCTGCAATTGTAGCGTTTGCTTTTGTAAATAAAAACGCAGCAGCCTTTGCGTTTTGTAGTGGGCGTGGCGTGGGTTTGAGCCTGCGTTGCATAGTCGAGTGCGCAGTTTTGCTGCTGCTAACCGCAGATGTTGCTGCTGCTGCTCGTTGTTGCTGCCAGGTGCGGGTCGTGCGTATTAACGTATGAGTTTTCAAGTATTTGAAATTGCAATTGTTTAGTACATGTCGCTGCAAGCTGCAACACACACACACACTCAGCTTGTCAAGTTGCCTGCCTTGTTCGCCTCTCTCTCTCTCTCTCTATGTGTGTGTGAATTCGATTTGCAATTATTTTACGCAGCTGTTTCGTGTTTCTGCATTCGCATGCACCCAGCACTGCGGTTGCCCACACGGATCCGGGAGCTGCTGCTGCTGCTGCTGCTGCTGCTGGGACATTCAACTACGTACACTGATTTATGCATTTTATTTCTGCAGGCGACCAGGCGAAACAAACCAGTCAAAACATTGAATTCGCTTCATCATTTCACTTGCACGCAGAGCGACTAGCCACATGCTAACATACACTGAGCGAAAAGGTAAGTAGCAGTTTGAATTTATTAACTATTGATATGCCATATACTTCAATAAAATATTGTAGGCAACTTTGTATAAAGCACAACCAATATGAATAGTTAAGTTTATACAAAAAACAAGAAAATTTAATATAAATATTTATTGTTTGTCCAGCTTTTGAGTTCGAGCAAACATATCTAAGACTTATGGTAACTAGCAGTTAATAGATCAATGCAGCTTGAAGCAATGCAATATATTTTTTATTTAAGAAAACTCTTTAATTTGTCTTCAAAGAGAAATTTCGAGTAGTAGCTGCTTTTACTGCTAAATAAAAAGCCACAAATGTAATAAGCTTCAAATACAGTCTTAGCAAATATATGAAAAATATATTTTTATATAAGTCAAAGGCTTAGTATTGTTAATTTACTGCCTAACCAATTAATGAAGCAAAAGCTTAAATTTAATTAATTTTGTTCTGCCACAAAAATTCAAGTCAAACTCAAAGCAAAGCTAAATCAGTTTCCAATACTAATTTGACTAATTTCGGCAATATAAATGGCACATATCTAAATATTTCAAGCAATTAAATCGCTCTAAGATTTGTGCCTTTTGGCTTTAGAAACTTTATACTAAAATCTCTAGGGATTTGTGTGGTAACCCGATAATGTTGATTTAAAACAAAGCAACAAATTCCATTAAATTTTGGTATGATAAAATACATTTCAAGTTTTAAAGCCAAGTGCATGGAAGTTTTTAAGCTTAAGGGAATAGTTTGTTGTTTAGAGCGTCTTGTGTTTGTTTTGTTGAGACTGTTGATTAATCTAAGCTCCTAGCTATGTTATATAGAATAATTATAAAATGTAGCTGCAGCTTTGTTAGTCACATTGCTAACATTTCTAGTTCATATATGACATTTAGTTAAGTTATGTATAGAATTATTTTTAATTGTTAGCTGCAGCTTTGTTAGTCACATTGCTATTATTTCTAGTTTCTAGTTCTGATATGACATTAAGTTATGTTATATATAGAACTATTTTTAATACTTAGCTGCAGCTTTGATTAACACAAGCCTTGCTTTTATATATTAATCAATTGTTTTATAAACAGCTTTGTTTGGGTCAGTGTATTAAAGACTGAGAGACATGTGATTTTTATGCACTTGTCCCTTTGTATTGGTTAGCGAGCGTTTTTCTCATTTCCGCCACGTGTAGCATGCAACGCGAGCGAGCGTCGACAAACTTTTCTATGGTTTTTGCGGTTGAGTTTACACGCCAGAACACCTTTTGCTATGTATGTGTATGTAACACACATACACATACACATACATGCGTGTTATATAAGACAACACTTTGCATTTCTATGTATACAGGTGTTTGTCTAGGTAGCAGCCAAAGCAGCAGCAGCCGCCACAGTTTGTTTCATTAAAACTTTGGCCACGTACGCCGCGTGCATACGTATGTGTGTGTGTGTGTTGTTGTGCGGTTGTGTTTTAGCTTGTGTTTGTGATCAGCATCTTTACATTTTGTGCTGCAAATTGTTTAGTGTTTACTTTGCTTCAACACTTGCGCCAGCTCCAGCTCTATCTGCATTTTGCTGCATTTTAAATTATGCATTGGCAGCAGTCGGAACAGCAAGTTCATTATACATTTTTTGTTGTTGTTCGTTGCTTTTTTGTTCTTTATTTATTTCGTTTGCTTGTTAGCTGAGATTTTCATGCATATGAAGCCAGTGGCTAAATTGGCGCAACACCTCAGCATATTGTTGTTGCCTTTTTCATTTACCGCCACTGCTGCATATTTAATGAATGCAAATTATTTACGCCGCATACAGCGACGCACTTGATTTTTGTGTGAATAATACACACTTTGTAAAGAAAAAGCAGCGAAAAAAATTAAATAATCGATGCAATTGCAATTGCAATTGTTATATACACACTAAAAGCAACTGCAGCTGCTGTCAGCTATTAGAAGCTGCTGCTGCTGCTGCTGCTGTCGCGTTGGCTGCTCGTTCAGCTAGTTGACTTCAGTGCTGCTGCATTTAAGCAAATCCGCATTTTGGGTAGTGACAAAAAAGCAGCGCCGCAGTTCTGTTTGTGTCAGCCAAAAAAAAACGATGGCTGCAATGTCATTCAACACACACACAGCTGTAGCTGTATACGTGTGTGTGTGAAATATGCAAATGGCTGCCACACACGTTTGTTTGGCCGCCCACACAACGCTGGGGCGTGAACCTGTCGAGCGTTTGCGCTTGTCGATAGTCAATCTATTCATCTTTCTAACTGGTTTCACATGCGAAAGCTGTCAGTCATTTTGGGTTGCTGCTGCTGCTGCTGTTGTTGAATTGCAAGCGCATGCCAACGCCTGAGCTGTTAAATCTATTTGACTTTTATGCACATATCATTTGCATAACATTATTTGCACACCCACGCCCAGCGAATTAAATTTTTGAAATGCCAAATAAATCCGCAGAAAACGTAAAATGCGCGCTCACTCGCTCTCTATCTCGCTTTTTGGCAATGCACTTTGCGTGGCGCTTCCGCTGCATCCGGTTGAGTTTAAGGGCGCTGCTGCTGCTGACAGTTTCTACATTTACATCTGCCGCACTGATCCTTGTTTGATTTACCTGCTTGTGTGCGTGGGCGTGGCACACTGACGCGCATTTATTTTGCGAAGCTTAAAGCCGCTTGCTTTAGCTATTCCCTTGCGTTGTGC